>NW_027556098.1:38172733-39412733 GCF_003287225.1 Phascolarctos cinereus | reverse complement strand
ACCCCAATTTTAGTTATTGCACCGAGTAGGCCTAATTCTAAATGTCAACACTGCAGTAAAAAAAATTCTGATGTTATATCTGGCTACCTTAATAGAAGGTGGTAGACAGAACATGGGAGCTTATATTTCTGCTGTGTAGATTGCTTTTGGATGTTTAATGTGAAGATGAGAGTTGCAGATACCTTCAAGCATTTGAAAAGTTGTGATTTGGAAAAAGGATGAGGCATAATTTTATTTGGTCTCTGATGTCAGAATTAGCAACAGTGGGCAGAAGTTTAATGGTAGATTCTATTTCAATATAAGTATTACTCTATTTCCAGAGAAGCAGGGTGCAGGATTCTCAGTTCTTTGAAGAATGCTTCATACAGTGAGAGAGAGAGATATATGACTCTTAATTGGTGGAGAGAATGTTGAAGTAATGCTTCATGCCTGCCCAAGGAATTGAATTAGAGCAGAGCTTCTCAGAAGAAAGATGTGTGATTCCAGAGAAATTATTTAGACAGTGTTTAGAAAGAGAGAAGTAGTCAACAAGCATTGATCAATTGCCTGTTATGTTCCAGGAAGCAGATATGTAGGGGAAGCCAACTCATCATTACATCTCCAATTTCTATCTTATAGCCATAAATAAAATGGACTTGGGTGCGATCTGGCCCTACCTCTCTTGATTTAAGCTGAGACCTGATCTCACTCATAACTGAAACATTCACTTCCTCTTGTTAATCTTTGACATATTCTAATATATGTAACTTCTCTGATTTCTATTCACTTGAATAAATGCGTTTATTTGATTTTCACTATTTGTGATGGTATTTTGTGTAACCAGTATTTGTGGAAAACAGCCAAATGGGTGACTGTGTAAGGTAAGGACTATATTTCCTCTTAAGAGTTACAAGGGAAATAGCTTTCCTTATGATAAAAACTTATATCCCTAGATTACTAATATTTGAAGGATCAGATAGATATAATTTTGTATCAATACCTGTCTTAGAGATAAGCAAAGAAAGGAACAAATGTCCAGCCATGACTTCTCTCCTGCTCCATTCAGAGTGGGAATCACAGACTCACTTGGAAAGGGATGGGCTTCTCCAGTATTCCAGAGATATCTATCTATACAAGTTGTGTCTATACATTTAGAGAACTTGTGTGGCCATATCTATCTTATTTGACTTCATCTACTATTCACCTAGATTCTGATTAGTAGTTAATCTCAGGCTTGATTATAATGAGAGAATAAACAGATTGCCTCTTGAAATTTATTCCCTCCTACTATATATCTCCAGGAAAGCATCAAACAGTTTTCAGTTCCTTGCATACTCAAAATGTGTGTATAAATTAAAACTATCAAGGGGCACAGTGAAACTAACCAACAACCCATAGAATATTAGAGAGACCTAACCTGACTCCCAACAGCAACTTTTTTTTTGATTCTGCCCTGTGAGTAATTCTATGTGAAGTTAGCCAATTCTCTTTCTCCCTCCCTCTCTCTCTTCCTCCCCGCCCAGCTGCACTCTGTAAAACATTTCTATATTAGCTATTTTGTACAAAAAGATTTGAATAAAAGAAAAAAGAGAGTAAAAAATAGCATGCTTCAGTCTGTATTCAAACATCAGTTCTTTCTCTGGAGGTGGATAGTATGCTTCATCATTAGTCCTTTGGGATTGTCTTGGATCACCATATTGCTGAAAATGGCAAAGTCATTCACAATTCTTCATCCACAATATTGCTGTTACTGTGTGCACTGTTTTTCTGGTCCTGTTCACTTAACTATGCATCAGTTCATGTACGTCTTCCAGGTTTTTTCTGAAATCGTCCTGCTTGTCCTTTCTTATGGTATGATAATATTCCATTACAGCGATATACTATAGCTTGTTCAGCCATTCCCCTATTGATAGACATCCCTTTGATTTCCATTTCTTAGCTACAGCAAAAAGTGCAGCTATAAATATTTTTTGTATAACTAGGTCCTTTTCCCTTTTTGGGGGGATGTCATTGGGATATAGACCTAGCAGTGGTATTTCTGGATGAAAGGGTATATACAATTTTATAGCCCTTTGGCCATAGTTCTAAACTGCTCTCTAGAATGGTTGGATCAGTTCACAACTCCCTGAATCACATCCCCTCCAACATTTGTCATTTTCCTTTTTTTTTGCCATGTTAGCCATCTGATAGGTGTGAAGTGATACCTCAGGGATTTAATTTGTATTTTCCTAATCAATAGTGATTTAGAGCATTTTTATATGACTATAGATAGCTTTGATTTCTGTTTCTGAAAACTGCCTATTCATATCCTTTGGCCATGTATCAATTGAAGAACAACTTGCATTTTTATAAATTTGACTCAGTTCTCTATATATTTGAGAAATGAGGCCCTTATTAGAGATATCTGTTGCAAAATCTCCTCCCCCAAGTTTTCAGCTTTCCTTATAATTTTGATTGCATTAGTTTTGTTTCTGCAAAAGCTTTTTAATTTTATATACTCAAAATTATCTATTTTATATTTTGTAATCCTCTCTATATCTTCTTTGGTCCCAAATTCTTCCCTTATCCATAAATCTGACAGATAAACTATTCCATGCTCTCTTAATTTGCTTAAGGTATCACCTTTTAGGTGTAAATCATGTACCAGTTTTGACCTTTTCTTGGTATAGGGTGTGGGATGTTGGTGTATACCCAGTTTGTGCCATGCAGTTTTCTAGTTTTCCCAGCATTTTTTGTCAAATAAAGAACTTTTGTCCCCAAAGCTTATATCTTTGGGTTTATCATACACTAGATTATTATAGTCATTTACTATAATGTAATTTGTACCTAATCTATTCCACTGATGCACCACTCTATTTCTTAGTCAGTACCAGATTGTTTGGGTAATTGCCACTTTATAACACAATTTGAGATCTGGTATCCCTGGACCACCTTCTTTCACATTTTTTTTCATTGATTCTTTTAATATCCTTGAGCTTTTGTTTTTCCAGATGAATTTTTTATTATCATTTTTTAGTTCTATAAAATATTTTTTGATAGTTTGCTTTTATATGGTACTAATAAATAAATTTAGGTAGAACTGTCATTTTTATCATATTGATTTGGTTCATTCATTAGCAATTAATATTTTTCCAGTTGCTTAGATCTGACTTTATTTGTGTGAAGTATTTTAGTTGTGTTCATATAGTTCTTGGGTTTGTCTTGGCAGGTAGACTCCCAAACATTTTATATTTTCTACAGTTACTTTAAATGGAATTTCTCTATCTCTTGCTGCTGGACTTTGTTGGTAATATATAGAAATGCTGTTGACTTATGTGGGTATATTTTATATCCTGCAACTTTGCTAAAATTAATACTTTCAAGTAGATTTTTAGTTAATTCTCTAGGATTTCCTAAGTATAGTGTCTTATCTGCAAAGATTGATAGTTTTGTTTCCTTATTGCCTATTCTAATTCCTTCAATTTCTTTTTCATTTGTTATTGATATAGCTAACATTTCTAGTACAATATTAAATAAGAGGTGATATTGGGCATCCTTGCTTCACCCCTGATTATATTAGGGAGACTTCTAGATTATCCCCATTATAGATAATGTTTGCTAATGGCGTTAGAGAAATATTACTTCTTGTTAAGGTAAGCTCCATTTATTCCTATGTTCTCTCATGTGTTTAATAGGAATCGGTGCTGTATTTTGTCAAAGGCCTTTTCTACATCAATTGAGATAATCACATGATTTCTGCTGGTTTTGTTATTGATATGGTCAATTGTGCTGAAAGTTTTCCTAATATTGAACCATCCCTGTATTCCTGTTACAAATTCCACCTGGTTATAATGTATGATCCTTGTGATATATTGCTTTAATCTCTTTGCTAGTGTTTTATTTAAATTTTTCATCAATATTCATTAGGGAAATTGGTCTATAATTATCTTTCTCTGTTTGGCTCTTCTTGGTTTAGGTATCAGCACCTTATTTGTGTTGCAAAAGGAATTTGGTAGGACTCCTTCTTTGCCTATTTTTCAAGTAGTTTATATAGTAATGAGATTAATTGTTCTTTAAATGTTTGATAGAATTCTTTTGTGAATCCATCTGGTCCTGAAGATTTTTCCTTAGAAGTTAATTGATGGCTTATTCAATTTCTTTTTATAAGATGGGGTTATTTCAGTATTTTATTTCTTCTTGTGTCAAACTGGATAATTTATGTTTGTGGGGTTTTTTTGTAGATATTCATTTCATTTAGACTGTCAAATTTATTGGCATACAATTGGGCAAAATGGCTCCTAAGAATTGTCTTAATTTCCTCTTCATTGTTGGTGAATTCAGCCCTTTCATTTTTGATACTAGTAATTTGGTTTTCTCCTTTCCTTTTAAAAACCAAATTATCCAGTGGTTTATCTATTTTGTTGTTTTTTTCCCCATAAAACCTGCTTCTAGTTTTATTTATTAGTTCAAAGCTTTCTTACTGTCAATTTTATTAATCTCACCTTTGATTTTCAGGATTTCCAATTTGGTGTTTAGTTGGGGATTTTCAATTTGTCCTTTTTCTAGCTTTTTTAGTTGCATACTCAGTTAACCTCCTTTTTCTCTATCTTATTGATATAAGCAATTAGAAATATAAATTTTCCCCTAAGTACTGCTTTGACTGCATCCCACAAATTTTGTTGTATTGTGTCATTGTTGTCATTCTGTGTAATGAAGTTATTGATTGTTTCTGTGAGTTATCCTTCAACTCATTTATTTTCCAGGATTAGATTATTTAATTTCCAATTAAATTTTAATCTTTCTTTCCACTGCCTATTGTTGAAGCTAATTTTTATTACATGGTGATCTGAAAAGGATGCATTTAGTATTCCTGCTTTTCTGCATTTGGTTGTCCTAATATATAGTCAATTTTTGTGTAAGTGTCATGTATTGCTGAGAAAAAGGTATATTCCTTTTTATTCCCATTCAATTTTCTCCAGAGATCTATCATATCTAACTTTTCCAGAATTTTATTCACCTCCTTAACTTTTTTCTTGTTTATTTTTTGATTAGATTTATGTAGTTCTGAGAGGAGAAAATTGAGGTCTCCCACTAGTATAGTTTCATTATCTATTTCCTCCTGTAACTCATTCAACTTCTACTTCAAAAATATAGAGGCGCAATTAGGGTTACATATGTGTTTAGTATTGATGTGACTTCATTGCCTGTAGTACCTTTCAGCAAGATATAGTTTTCTTCCTTATCTCTTTTAATTAGATTTATTTTTGCTTTTGCTTTGTCTGAGATCATGATTGCTACCCCTGCTTTCATTGCTTGAGCATAATAGATTCTGCTCCAGCCCCTTACTTTTACTCTGTGTGGTGTCTCTCTGCTTCAAATGTATTTCTCGTAAACAACATATTGTAGGATTCTGTTTTTTAAGCCATTCTGCTATCTGCTTCCATTTTGTGGATGAGTTTATCCCATTCACATTTATAGTTATGATAACTAACTGTGTATTGCCCTCCACACTATTTTCCCTTGTTTATTCCCTCTCTTTCTTACCCTTCCCTCTCCCTTTCCTCCTCACAAAGATTTTACTTCTGATCACCACCTTTCCCAAACTACTTACCCTTTTATCAGTCCCCCCCCACTCTCTTCTATTATCCCCATCTGTTTTTTCTTCTTTATAGGGCAAGATAGATTTCTGTATGCAACTGTGTTATTCCCTCTTTGAGCCAATTTTGATGAGAGTAAGGTTTAAGTTTTGTCTTCCCCCACCCCCAATCATCCCCTCCATTATAAAATCTTTTTCATGGCTCTTTTGTGTGAGATAATTTACCCCATTCAATCTTCCTTCTCCTTCTTCCAGTGCAACTTTCTTTCTCACCCCTTTATTTTTTTGGGGGGGAATATCATTCCATCAAAGTCACCTTATCCCCACACCCTCTGTCTATATATACTCCTTCTAATTGTTCTTACAGTAAAAAAGTTCTTAAGAGTTACACATATTATCTTGCCTTACAGAAATATAAACAATTTAACATTATTAAATTTCTTATATTTCCTCTTTCTTATTTCTTTTTTACCTTTTTTATATTTTCCTTGAGTCTTTTATTTGGAGGTCATATTTTTTATTCAGCTCTGGTCTTTTAATTAGGAATGGTTGAAAGTCCTCTATTTCATTAAATATCCATTTCCCCCCTGAAAGATTATATTCAATTTTGCTGGGTAGTTGATTCTTGGTTGTAATCCCAATTCCTCAGAACACTAAACACAAACACTTTAAAATCTAGTCAGAAAACTGCATTTGCAAATTTATTTAGATTATCCTAATGTTCCTTATTTCAAGATGGATAATCATAATTTGACTACATAGCACACATGACAAATGTTTACCTTTATTCTTGATGTTCTCATACTTACCATGCTTGTTTGTGGCATCTTTATTTTCTAAACTTAAATTCATTAGAATAGATTTTATCTAATTTGATGCTTAACATGAAGTCTTTCACTAGAGCACAAATTATAATGATCAAACAAAAATATCTTTTTAGTCATGGGTGGACTATTACATTTTAGCCTGCACTTTTGATTTAAATCTTGAAATGAAGAGTCTAAAAATGCTGTCTCACTCATTCTATGGATTGTTACCAATCATTGAAATTTTCACTTTTTTCTGAATTGGAAAACGGTGATGATTACAAACTAAAATCTTGGTACATTAGAATTAGATGTTTATCAGAGACCATCTAGTCCACACCCCATCTGAAATACAAAACCTCTTTATGATGTTTCAGTCAATCCTTCATTCATTTATTAGGCACTTGCTATGTTCTAGGCATTCTGCCAGGTGCTACTAGGGATACAAACACAGTAATGGGAGGAAAAAGGCAACAGAAAAGTCCCTGCCATTAAGGAGAAACAGGCAAAACAAAATGGAAATAACTACATAACTATATACATTCAAGATACATAGCAAGGAGATAAAGGTAATGTGAAAAGGTTAGCATTAGCAGCTGGGAGGAGGTTCTTTTGTATAATTTGGGATTTGAGCTGAGGCCTGAAGGAAGCTAAGGAAACTAAATGCTGGAGAAGAGGAGACCAAAGATTCCAGGCTTAAAGGACAACAGGTTCAAAGATGTGAAGGCAGAGAGGGAGTGTCATGCTCAAGGAGCTGAAAGTAATCCAGTATAGTTGGATTGTAGAGGGGAGTATGCTGCAAGAAATGTAGGAAAGTGTCAGATTGTGAAGGCTTTTAATTGATAAACAGAAAACTGTATTTGATACTACATGTAAAGGAGCCACTGAAACTCATTTGGGGGGTGCAGGATGGTGACATTTTCAGACTTCAGCTTTAGAAAAATTGGCACCTGGCAGCCTATTGGAGGATATATTGGAGTAGGGAGAGGCTTGAGATGGGCAAAATAATTAGGTTATTGTGGTAGTGCGCATGAGAGGTGAAGAGGGAGGGGGATTGCGGTTAGCTCTGTTGGTGGAGAGGAGAGAATGTATTGGAGTTATATTGTGAAGGTAGACCAGACAAGATTAAGCAATAGATTGGATATGTGGGGTGAATAAGGGTGAGAAATCAAGGATGTCATTGTGGTCGCTGGCCTAGGTGACTGGGACAGTTGTGGTACTCTTAACAGTAAGAGGGAAGTTCACAATGTGGAGAGAATTTACAAAAAAAGAAAATGAGCTCTGTTTTGGACATGTTGAGTTTAAGATGTTGATAGGATATTTAGTTTGACATACTGATATGTGATTGCGGTTCAGCAGCAAGACTAGGAGTACATACATATACATGCATACATACATGTACACATGCTCATAATAAATAATACATAATAAATATGTAATATATGTAAATGTAATAATAAATAATAAATATACAACACATTCACACACATATATACACATGTGTATGTGTATATATGCTTACAAATACACACATAGAAATACATACATGTATATATGAGAATAATTGGCATAATATTGAATTTATTGAAGCTGATAAAATTACCATATGAGATATTATAGGGCAAAAAGAGAAGGGAGCACAAGACAGAACCTTGGGTGACACCTATGATTAGTGGACATAATTTGGATGAAGAATCAGGAAAAGAGAATGAGGAGTGATTGGATAGATATGAAGAAAACCAGGATTGTTATGAAAACTTACAGAAAATTATCAGGAGAAGAAGGAAAATAATAGACCAAATGCCTCAGGGATGTTACGGAGGAGCAAGAGAAGAGCTCATGAGATCATATGAGATCACTGGTAATTTTAGAGATGGTGGTTTCATTGCACAATGAAGTCAGAAATTAGATTAGAGAGGGTTTTGAAAAGAATAAAAAGAAAGGAAGAGGAATCATGTTTTTAGATGACTTTTTCAAGGAGTTTAGCCATGAAGGAGAGGTAAAATATAGGACAATCCCTAGCAAGGATGGTAGGATCAAGAGAGATTTTTTTCGAGGACTGAGGAGAGATGGGTATGATTGTAGTCATCAAAGAAGGCCAGTGGATAGAGGATGAGGTAAGGGAAGGTGAGGAGCATAGTTGGTGAATTTGTTGGAAAAAACATGTGGCATGATTTATCTTTTGAAGAAGGGTTACCTTGTCATCTGAGATCAGAGTGAAGGGGGAGAGAGGGGAAGAAGGTGTCAAATGATGTGAGATGAGGAAAAGGAAAAAAAGGGACCTCCTAATAAATAATCTAATTTCTTTTTTTTTTGTTGAGGTATGAAGCAGGGTCATTAAAATAGCATGTAATAAGTACCTACTATACACAATGCACATGCTAAGTGTGAATATAAAGAAAGGCAAAGTTATATTATGAAAGGTAGGAAGGTATCAGATTATGAAGGCTTTTAGTTGATAAACTGAAAGCTTATTCTCAAGGTGCTCACAATCTAATGGGAAAAACAACATTCAAACAACATCGCACAAACAAGATATAAACAAGGTAAACTGGAGTTAATTTCAGAGGGAAGACATTACTACCATTAAGAAAGTTTTCTTGCACAAGGTAGGATTTTGTTTGAGTCAAAAAGTAAACAAAAGAAATCCAGGAGGAGGAGATGAGGAAGAACATTCCGAGCATGAAGGAAAGTCAGTGAAAATGCACAGAGAAGGGAGATGAAGTGTCATGCACAAGGAAAAGCAAGGCGACAGTGTCTCTAGATCATAGGAGGGAAGGAAATTGTAAGAAGACCGAAAATATAGGAAGGGGCCAGGTTGTAAAGGGCTTTAAAAGTCAGAGTATTTTATATTTGATCTTGGAGGTAAATAGGAAGTCATACTAAATGGAGGATAGAGTGGAGTGGGGAAAGACTTGATGAAAGGAGGCTAGGAGGAGATCAGAGGAGAGAAGGGATGTTTACCAGAAATATTGCAAAGGTAGAAATGACAGGACTTGGTAACAGATTGGATATAGAGAATGAAAAACAGTGAGGAGGCAGGGATGACATCTAGGTTGTGTGACTGGAAGGATAATGGTGCATTCAACAGTAATAGGGAAGGAGGCAGAGCCAAGTTGGCAGAATTGTAGGAGGCAGTACAACAGAGCTCCCCACCATGAAACTCCTCCAAACAGATCTAAAATATACCAGACTAAGTCCTGATGGGGAAAATCCAAATAATGCCACAATAAATAATTTTTTTCCAGCCTAGCTTGGCATAAGAAGACAGAAAGAAGTCTTTAGATAGTAAGGACAGATCAGGCCAGGAGCACACCATGCTGAACACTTTAGCATCCAGAGAGAGGCTGTTCACCAGGGCAAGAGGCTGTCCCAGATCCATAACAGGCCACCACCAGACCTATACCAAGATGGGACAGGTGCCAACTGGCAGCTTTATTGTCCACCATTGCAAGCAGCAATGGTGTGGTTTGGGCCCCAGGAACAGATATGGGTCTCAGGTCCAACATCTGCCCAGCCATCAGAGGAATCCTAGACCATAATGGAACTTAAAATTCTGCCACTTTGAACCAACAGACCTTTCCAGTTGGATGATAGGGACTGAGTCTGGTGCTCAGACTGAAAACCAGATCAGGAACTTTGTAGAACTCAGATCAGGAAGGGTAGCAATCAGACCTTGTCTCAGATCAGAATACTGTAAGAGTGCTAAAAGCATGCAGGTCACTAGCCTGTCCCTGAAACCCAGAATAAAATCAATACCCCCAAAAATCAGCAACAAGACCAGCTCAGATATTCCCTCAAGAAATGAATCAAAGCCCATTCCCAGTATCAAGTCTGAAGTCAAGAAGTAGGCTGAAGAATGGGCAAACAAAAGGAGAATCCCACTAGAAAAAGCTATTATGGTGACAGGGAATCTTGATACAGATCCAAAAGAAGAGAATGATTTCACAATACCTATAAGCAAAGCCTCAGAGAAAAACACAGCTTGTACATAAATTCAACTAGAATTCCTAGAAGATATGAAGCAAGAATTTTTTAAAAAGAGTTTAAAATATATTTATAAATGGAATGAGAACACTTAAGGGAAAAAATGGAAAAAAAAAAGAAATATAAGAGAATTGGAAAGGGAATTAATAGCTTGACACAATAGGTACAAAACCTTGCCCAAGCAACAAACTCGCTAAAAATGAAAATGGAACAAATAAAACCCAAAGATTATATGAAGCAATGAGATACATTAAAAACAAAATCAGAAGACTGAAAAAATGGAAGAAAATATAAGTTGTATCACAGCAAAAATAAATAATCTACAGGGTTAAAAATGTACCTTTAATGAAACAAAGTACTTCCAGGCATTCCAGATGAAAGGGTTATTATGGAGCACAAATACAAGAGTAATGAGAAGCATGAAAAGTAAACATAAGCATTCATAAAGCACTAAAAAAATAATAAACTGTTTATATTCTAATATGGAGGATGATATATGTTCGTTCAGAACCCTATCATCATCAGGGGCCATACAGTCTAATTAGACAGAGAACCTAGAAGTGTTTCTGTTATGCTCTGATGATTATATGAAAAAATGTAAAAGGAGGGGAAGAGAAATACATTGGGGGAAGGGAGAGACAGGTGTGGGGATATTGGGATTCAAGTAGAACTTTATATAAACAAGGAAGAAGGAGTGGGAGGGTTAGATGGCTCTTTAATTTCACTCTTATCTGAACTGAACAAAGGACAGAATGCATATAAACACACACATATGTATGTATATATAAATATATATAATATGGTAGGATACATAAATACATTTCACTCAAGAGGGAAACTGGAGGGAAAGGGAAAAAAGAAGGGGGACTAGAGGGAGGATAGATTAAATAGGGGATTAGTCTCAAGTAAAACAAACTCTAAATAATGAAAAAATATTTATAGCATCTCTTTTTGCCGTGACAAAGAATTGGAAATGCAGTGAGGGATGGAAGGTGCCCATAAATTGGTGAGTAGCTGAATAAACCATAATATGTAAATGTGATGGAGTACTATTGTTCTCTAAGAAATAATGATGGAGATGGTTTCAGAGAAACCTGGAAAGACTCAAATGAACTGATGCAAAGTGAAGTAAACAGACTAAGAAAAACTAATAATCATAATACTAATAAACTTTTCCTAACTATCTATTAACCATTGAAAAATGAGTTCAGGCAGATTATTTTTCCCAGAGGGCCAAGCAGCATGGGTGAAGGCAGGCCAGAGGTGATCCATTAATAAAGATCCTGATCTATATATTGCCACTGGACCCAGATGGCTTCAGAGAAGAGATTGAGGCTAGTGACTTTGCACAGCCCTCTCTCACTTAAATCCAATTCACTTGCAAGTCATGGCATTAGCTTCCTGATGTCATGGTCCTCTTTGAGAATGAAGAACAAACAACAGTAAAGAGTGCACAGCATGGTTGGGCCCTTTCAGGATGTGGAAGTTCCAGGGAAGGACTCACTCATCATAGAGCAGCCCTCAGGTTGGAGTTCTCCTAGGATGTTAGGCATCTGATATGGCTTTGTAAAGGGTGGGAGCAGTGCTGCCCTTAGGGGGGCAGGGCCACTGGTGTGGAGTTGAAGCAGGTTGGAGAGTGTGTTGGGAGGGCTGATGATATGAAGGATCTAGGACCATCTTATTAGGGAGTAGGGAAGGGAACAAAGAAAGTTGATATAATCCAGGTGTGAGGCCCGACAAGGCATGATCTTTGTTCATTCAGAACCCTATCATCACCAGGGGCCATACAATCTAATTATACAGAGAACCTAGAAGTGTTTCTGTTATGCTTTGATGATTATATGAAAAAATGTAAAAGGAGGGGAAGAGAAATACACTGGAGGAAGGGAGAGACAGGTGGGGGGATATTGGGATTCAAGTAGAACTTTATATAAACAAGGAAGAAGGAGTGGGAAGATTAGAACAAAGAGGCAAGGGGGAAAAAGGTGTCGGATTGTGTAGTATTAAGTTAGTTCATCAAGGGTTGAGAGAGGAAAGGGAGGAGAATGCAACAAGTATAAGGGCTGAGAAAGAACTGAAAAGTTCTGGTCATGATGAATATGAAGAAAAACATTAGCTTTAGGGATTATAAGGCATAGGGAAAGATGAAAAGATAAAAGACCACAATCAGATAAAGGGATTTTAGAGTTCATGAACATAGAAATAGAACATTTGTGGGTTATGGCAAGGTCATCTTCATGTATAGTTCATGGGAAATGAGTAGAGGATCAACTAGGTAGCAGAGTGGAGAAAGTGCTGGGCCTGGAGTTAGAAAACCCAAATTCAAATATGGGCTCAGACATTAACTAGCTGTGTAACCTTGTGCAAGTCACTTAACTTTTGTTTGCCTCAGTTTCCTCATCTGTAAAATAGGAATAATAATGACACCTACCTCCCAAGGTTGTTGTGAGATAATAATTCTAAAAGTGTCTGACACATAGTAAGCACTATATAAATGTTAATTATTATTGTTATTATATTGAGGACTTGGTTTAAATATGTATGATTGAGGGAGTACAAATACATATGTTGAGTCTCCTAGTGCAAGAGCAGGAGATGCAGACAAGAGAATGATAGTGAACCAGGCACCAAACTCATGTGGCCTTTGTTCATATTGTTTGACTGAATAGTAAAATGAATGAAGTAATTAAGTAATCAGTACAGCTGGGATTGTTTCAAATCCAATAAAGTATCAGAGTAATTATTCTTCAAACTCTTGAAACAATACCTTTTTGCACAGAGTTTGACAGCATATTAAAACGATGAAGACTTCCTGATGGTTCAAGTGTACTCCAAGGAAAGCTAGAAGGTTGTACGGTTAACTCCCAGGGTATAACTCTAAACCATACAACCTACTACCTCTACCTGGATGCACACAACTTCCAGTGATGATGTAATTTCTTCATTGTATCTTCAGATAGCTTCTTCAAATATGGCTGTTATTATACACAAGGTCTATGAATATTGATATAGGTGGCAAAATGTAAAATATTATATTAACCCAATATTTTACTAATAAATACATTGGTCCAATGGCTAGAAAAGTCCCTTATTTGTAAAATACAGCTAGTGTATTATACAGTCTTACGAGATTATTCCTGTTGGAGTTTGAAGATAAATTATTATAGTTCAAGTCAATACTACCCTGAGTTGAAAGAAAAAAAAAACTATTGGCAAACTCATAGATTCAGTTATATTTTAAAAATATTTACTGAAGTCTGTGATTATTATAGTCATTGGCACTGATATACACAGATATGTTTTGCTGGTGTGTTTTCTGTTCATTCCTTTTAAAATGTTTAATGTTTTTATCAATTGACTAGATATGGTATTAGAATTCAAACAAATTTTCCACATGATTGAAAACTAGGTCCTAACATATATGCTTTAGACTTACAATATGAATGAGAACAAAATAAAAAAAATCATTTTTAAGAGAAAATATTCCTCCTTAATGTGATAAGATCACAGGTTTAATGATATTCCTCCCCCAAATATCATTAGAAGGATGATAATGCAGCATTTTTTAGATTACCACACTGAAACAGACCCAAAGAGGCGAGCTTGTGAAATCAATTTCACCACAAGATCGGATCTACGGGTTTGTACCAGTTGGATATATCATACACAATCTCCCTATTAATGTAGAATTTTGTTATAAATACTTGATAAAATTATTGAAGTCAAAGAATTATATTGATTTATCAAATTAAACTATTTAAAAAACCTATGATAACCTAATATCAATCCAAGAATACACATTTCAAATGAGTGAACTCATGTTTACAATTCATGCAGTTCAACTGCATTTTTTCCAATATAAAAGAGTGGATGAACATAAATGTATATGTGGGTAGATATGTACATACATACATACATACATATATATGTATATATATATATATATACACACACACATACATATTTGTATATGTATATATATAATATAAATATTTGCATAGAATGTTTCTGTTTAAAAGGTAACAGAAGTTTGGTCATGTCAATAATCAATAGTTTTAAAAGGGAGAAAAGAAATGGTAAACACAAATGTAGCAAGATGAACATAACAAATAGGAATATTACAAAATTATAAGAAAAAATGAATTTAAAAGTAAATCTACTGCATAAGAGTGAGAAGCAGATTGTGCTCAAGACAAGTACTTGAAGAACTAGCTTTAAATTTATGGGCTTGGGAGATACTTTCTCACAAAACTTATTAGGAATTTATTGACACAGGATACAACACTAAATAGATGTATTCGTCTAGTTCAGATAATGCTAAAATCAGTAATTGGTATAAATGAACATTAGAAATACACAGCACTGCAAAATGAGTTAATAAAGTTCATGTCCTAAAACAGTTACAGTCCAAATCTAAATCATCATAATGTATTTTATTTCAAAAACAAAATATAGGCATTTTACACAAAATGTAATTTTTATTGAACTAAACTACAAAGCATAGGAAAAATAATTAAGCAGTAAATTCATCTGTTGAGATAGTACTTTGCTTTAAACTTATGAGAAATGTATAATTACTTTTCTCTAAAATACTTAATGGGTACAATATTGTAATTATTCTAGGCCAATGGTTTCTTCATTGAATGTCTTTTTTTTTTAAGACTACGATACTATTTGGAATTAAAATTTGCTCCCCAGAAATGTTTTTTTAAAAGTTTACCTTTTATTCCTTTTAAAATCATGCTGAATTCTTTGTAAATTACTTATACATAATTTACAAATTTACTAGAAACCGCTCCCCATTTTTATTATAAAGGGAATACTCTATGTAAAATTGAGCTTTTTTGCCTAGTCAGCTTAGGAGTGCTTTTTCTTATTTCATATTGAATAAATAAAAATTAACATAACAAAAAATTCCTAATTATTCACTTTTTCTTAGGTATCTGAAACTAATACTGAATGAGAAAGTACAGTCATTTTTCAATGTCTCTGCAAAACTTAGTGTTTAATAAAACAAAAAAGGTGTTCCTACTCTTTGTGCACATATTTTTATTTTTACTTATATTTCTGATGTTAATCAGGATAAGAAAAAATATGCTAAAAATAAAAGTAAAAGAAAATTGAGTAGCAGTTAGATATAGCAAGTCTAAAGCATAAGGATCCCCTTCTATAAAAATAGATGGAAAAAAGAAAGAAAAAAAGAAAGACATTATTTTATATTGGTTATATGTGATACAAAAGGTGTGTTTCAGCCAGGGCAAAATATTGTCTATTTATGCAATAATGTATTTAAAGCAAAAAAAATTAATGAGTCACATAGTTGTGTTATTTTTAAAAAAGCTATATCACAGATCTCTGTAATTAAGTAAATCTTTTTTAAAAAATTGTTTTGTTTTGGGTGAGATCAAGACAGTCTTTTTTTCTTTCTTTTTTCGGAACTCTTGCATGAAGAAACTGATTTGTTTCTTCTAGGGAACCCATTATTTCTAAGAAAAAAGGTAAATATGCTTGTCTCCTTTTATTATCCTCAGAAGTCCAGGCAAAAGAGCATTATGCAAAAGCTACACCAAGCCTTTCCACTAGCAGAATCTCGGGGGTAAAAGGCAGGATGAACCAGGAAATTCATCCATCTCTTGACTTTATACATGGGGATTGCATAGGTCTGTGAAGCAAAGACAGGCTGTCAGTTCAGTACTTTCTAAATGAGCTCATGTTAAAATGTTTATTCATTAAATGGCATGGGGGAAAAATCCAACTGATTTATAAGCTATTCCAAGGATTTTTAAAATAAGGATTTTTAAAAAGGAAAAAACTGAGATACTTTTTATTCTGATTTACTTATTATCTCTAAATATTCTGTTTATATTTTCTATTTTGAACAACAGAATTTATCAGACCTGAAAGGGCCAACTTTTGTGGTCTACCAAAAAAAAAAAGCCAGAATTAAAAAAAAAAGTTGTGCTTCCAAGCTCAATAGCTTGCTGAGTCTGGCTAAAGTCAAGAATTTTCTATGCCATGTAAGGGAAAAGGCAAAACGTCTGAACAGGTCCTGCTTTCCAAGTCTTGGTTGGCAGTATAACAAAATCTCAACTATAAGGTCACATGTTTCTCTGCCAAATGTAGAGTTCATTCCCATAAACCATTCTGCTGACACTGCAAAGGCAGCTATTGTCTCATTTAGATCCAAAGTTTAGCCCACTCTTCATTGAATTAGCTAAAAAACACATCACCTTTGAGGGCTGGGAGTCATGAAAATGTCTACCTGGCAAATAGCCCACTTTTTCTGCCCATCAACCAGAGATGGAATTGTGCTGCCTAATATAATGATGTTGTGGAATGCTGAAGTCATCAAAAATTAATCTGAGTCTAGAAATGCTTGTCTTATTTATACAACAAACTATGACTTCTTCTGGTATTAAAAAAAGCCTTTCTACTAGATATAACAATTAAAAGACCAAACATTCCTACTGTGCAATTTTATTTCATAACATAACTAAATGGATCTCAGACGAAAAGATAATGTAATACAAGTTTTCTGAGTTAAAGGCACAACCTTTCTTTCTTCTTTTCCCATTAGGATATTCCAATATCCTATAGGCATTATTTTTATCCTTTCAATTTAAGATTTACAATCTCTGAGTTCTTCTTTCCTTGCATTTATTGTTTTCTGATTTTGTCTGTCCCAAGTTATGTACACAACATCCACTAGCAATGGTAGAGATGCATTATCACTATAGTCTTCATCAGAACAGGCTGCTGAGAGGGGAAAATTAGTTTTTCAACTATAAGGAATCCTTCCACTCAATCCTTTTGTCATTCTCATAACATAGCATAGCTGGTATACAGGTTTTGAAAGTTTGACACGTTGAGAAGTGTACTTTTTTATGTTGCCAAAACTACAGGTTATCTACACAGTCTAAAGAGAACATTGCAATACAGTAAGCAAATGCATAGCTTGCTTGAAGAGGTTGTTCCTTAATTTAAAATACAAATGGGATTGGTCACCATTCTTTTTAAGACTCATAATCATAACAATTTCTAGTGGAAATAAAATGAATTTACTAAGAAATAAGCATTTTATTTTTTAAATAATATTTTATTTTCTCTCAATTACATACTAAAACAATTTTTAATTTTTTAAAGTTTTGAGATCCAAATTCTATTCTTCCCTCCCTCCTTTACTCCCTTCCTTCCTCCCTGAGATAGCAAGCAATCTGATATAGGTTATACATATGCAATCATGTAAAACGTTTCCATATTAGTCACTTTGTACAAGAAGACTCAAAAAAAAGAATTAAAAAATTTAAATTAAAAATTAAAAATATTTTTAAAAGTGTGCTTCAATATGTTTTCAGATAATATCAGTTCTTTTTCTGAAGGTGGATAGCATGATTCATCATGAGTCCTCTAAGATTGCCTTGGATCATTGTATTGCTGAGAATAGTTCAGTTGTTCACAGTTTTCATCATACAATATTGCTATTACTGTGTACAACATTGTCCTGGTCCTGTTCACTTCACTTTGCATCAGTTCAGGTAAGCTTTTCTAGGTTTTTCTGAAATCATCCTGCTTGTCATTTCTTATAACACAGTAAAATTCCATCGCAATCATATACCATAACTTTTCAGCTATTCCCAATTGATGGGTATCCCCTCAATTTCCAATTCTTAGTCACCACAGAAGAATTGCTATAAATATTTTGGTATATATAGGTCTTTCTCACCCCACCCCTTTTGAAAAATCTCTTTGGGATATAGACTTAGCAGTGGTATTGCCGGATCAAAGGGTATACACACTTTCGGCACAGTTCCAAAGTGCTCTTCAGAATTTTTGGATCAGTTCACAACTCCACCAATAGTGCATTAGTCTTCCCAGTTTTCTCATATCTGCTCCAAAATTTATCGTTTTCCTTTTTTGTCATATTAGCCAATCTGATAGGTGTGAAGTAGTATCTCAGAATTGTTTTAATTTTAATTTCTCTAGTCAATATGATTTAGAGCATTTTTTCATCTGACTATAGATAGCTTTGATTTCTTTGCAAGCTGCCTGTTCATATCCTTTGACCATTTATTGCTTGGGGAATGACTTGTTTGCTTATAAATTTGATTCAATTCTCTCTATATTTGAAAAATAAAGCCTTTATAAGAGATACTTGCTACAAAATTTCCCCCCAGTTTTCTGCTTTCTTTCTAATTTTGTTAGTGGAAAGAAAGATAAAAAATTAAATGGAAACTAAATAATCTAATCCTAAAAAATAAGTGGGCCAAAGAACAGATCATAGAAGCGATCAATAACTTCATTAAAGAGAATGACAATGAGACAACACACTAAAATAGGAAGGAAAAAAAATACACAAGTAATTGTAGCTTAGAATGTGAATACATGCACATGCACACTTAATTGTAGCCTTCTTCAGGGTGGGAGGTCAAGGGAGGGAAAAAATAAAGTGAAAAGTGCACAGCAGAGAACAAAAGAAAAGCAACAAGAAAGCAAAGGAAAGCTTAGCAGCTTTGAAAACAATGTGCAGTATTTATTATATAGGTTTTCTTGAAATGGAAATTTATTGTTTTATTGACTTCTATTCTTATGAATTTGACTCAATTTTCTGTATGTTTGAAAAATAAAGCCTTTATCAGAGATACTTGCTGCAAAATTTCCCCCCAGTTTTCTGCTTTCTTTCTAATTTTGGTTGCATTGGTTTTGTTTGTGTAAAAACTTTTTTAATTTTATGTAATCAAAATGATCTATTTTAAATTTTTTAATGCTCTTTATATCTTGTATGGTCCCAAATTTGTCCTTTCTCTGTAGATTTGACAGGTATACATTTCCCCTTAAGTACTGCTTTGGCTGTGTCCCATAGATATTGGTGCTTTTTCTTCCCTCTTTTACATGAGATAATTTACCCCATTCTACCTTTCCCTTTCCCTTTCTCCCTGTACAATCCTGCCTCACCCCTTAATTTTATTTTTTAGATATTATCCCTTCATATTCAACTCACTCTGTGCCCTCTGTCTATATATGTTCCCTCCTACTACCCTAATACTGAGAAAGGTCTCATGAGTTATGAATGTCATCTTTCCATGTAGGAATGTAAGCAGTTCAACTTTAATAAGTCCCTTATGATTTCTCTTTCCTGTTTACCTTTTCATGCTTCTCTTGAGTCTTGTATTTGAAAGTCAAATTTTCTATTCAGCTCTGGTCTTTTCATCAAGAATGCTTGAAAGTCATCTATTTCACTGAATGTCCATTTTTCCCCCCTGAAGGATTATACTCAGTTTTGCTGGGTAGGTGATTCTTGGTTTTGATCCAAGCTCCTTTGATCTTTCAGAATATCATATTCCAAATCCTCTAATTCTTTAATGTAGAAGTTGCTAAATCTTGTGTTATCCTGATTGTGTTCCCATAATACTTGAATTGTTTCTTTCTGGCTGCTTGCAATATTTTCTCCTTGACCTGGGAACTCTGGAATTTGGCTACAATATTCCTGGCAATTTTTATTTTGGGATCTCTTTCAAGAAGTAATTGGTGGATTCTTTCAATTTCTATTTTACCCTTTAGTTCTAGAATATTAATGCAATTTTCCTTGATGATTTCTTGAAAGATGATGTCTAAGCTTTTTTATTGATCGTTGCTGTCAGGTAGTCCAAAAAAATTTTAATTCTCTCTCCTGGATCTATTTTCTAGGTCAGCTATTTTTTCAAAGAGATAGTTCACATTGTCTTCTATTTTTTAAATCTTTTGGTTTTGTTTTATAATTTCTTGATTTCTTATAGCCTAACTAGCTTCCATTTACTCTATTCCAATTTTTAATTAATTATTTTCTTCAGTAAGCTTTTGGACCTCCTTTTCCATTTGTCCAATTCTGCTTTTTAAGGCATTCTTCTCCTTATTGGCTTTTTGGACCTCTTTTGCCATTTGGGTTAGTTTATTTTTTAAGGTGTTATTTTCTTGATAATTTTTTGGGTCTCCTTTAGCAAGCTGTTGATTCATTTTTCATGATTTTCTTGCATCAGTCTCATTTCTCTTCCCAATTTTTCTTCTATTTCTCTTACTTGCTTTTCAAAAATCTTTTTGGAGCTCTTCCATGGCCTGGGACCAATTAATATTTTTCTTGGAGGCTTTGTATGTAGGACCTTTGACTTTGTTGTCTTCTGGTTGTTATGTTTTGATCTCCTTTGTCACAAAAATAAGATTCTATAGTCTGAGATTTTTTTGTGCTGTTTGCTCCTTTTTTTATGGCCAATTACTTGAGTTTTGAACTCTTTGTTAAGGTAGGGGTCTGCTTCAAGTGTGCGGGATGTACTATCACAAACTGTTTTGCGGAAACTTCTAGGAACGTGAATTTTCAGTTCTTCCAAGGTGGTATGATCAAAGGCAAAAATGTTTGCTACTTTCCTGGCCTGTGCTGTGGTCCACAAGTGACCACAAGCACTCTTTTCTGCCTTGGATCTGTGGAAGCATTCTCTCTCCACCACCACCACAAGCTCTGCCATGCCCACACTCCTCCTTGCCCCAGGACCACAACCCAGGACTGTGATGCAGCTCCAAGTACAGGCAAAGCAAGAGAATCCTGCCTCAGCACTAGCAAAGCAATCCCTGCAATCACCTTTTGATTAGCTACCCAATCCCCACACTGGCTGAGAGTTCTAGAAATAGCTGCCACACTGGGGCTGTACCAGGGCTGGGGCTGGATCATACTCCTCTTTCACCCAGGTCTGAGAGACCTTTCTTACTGACTTTCTAAGTTGTCTTTGGCATTTTTGGGTTGAGAAGTCTGGAACTGCCAAAGCTGCTAGTGAGTCAGTAGCCTGCTGAGGCCTGCTGCAGGTTTGCAGAGGCCTGGTCTTTGCCTGTGTGGCCCATGCTGAACTGTGTTCCTCTCCCTGTCCAGGGCAACAGACCTTTCCCATTAACTCCAGGTTGTCTTGGGCTGGAAATTTGTTTCACTCTGTCTTTTTGTGGGTTCTGCTACTCTAGAATTTGTTTAGAGACATTTTTAACAGTTATTTAGAGGGGTTTGGGGGACAGCTCAAGCAAGTCCCTGCTTTTATTCCACCATCTTGGCTCTACCTCATATATATATGTATACACACACACACACACACACACACACACACACACAAACACACATATGTATATACACCCACACATAAATATATATGTTCTTCCCTGTTTAACCCATTCCTGATGAAAATAAGGTTCTGGCAGTACTACCCATCCTCCCCTCTACTAGCTTCTTCAGTATCAATTTTTCCTTTTTTTCCTCATTTGTATGAGATAATTACTCCTTTGTATCTTTCCATACATGGTTTTATTATTTTTTTAAATCACCTCATCATACTCAGCACAGCCCATGCCTTTCTTCCAAACTTCCCAAATAATCATGAGTACTAATATTTTCACATATGTGAATTAAACAATTTGACCTCATTGAATTCCTTATAATTGGTCTTTAATGTTTACCTGGATTTTATATGTTGAATTTTCCCTTAGTTCTGTTGTTTTTGTCACAAATACCTAAAAATCTTCGAGTTCATTAAATATCCATTTTTTTCCCATTCAGTATTATACTTAACTTTGCTGGGAAAGTTACCCTTAGTTGTAACCCCAGCTCTTTTGTTCTGTGGAATATAGTATTGCAAGACCTATGGTCCTTCAGCTTAGTAGCTGTTAGGTCTTATGTAATCCTTCTTCTTCTTTTTTCTTTTTTTTTTTCTTTTTTGGTGAAGCAGTTGGGGTTAAGTGACTTGCCCAGGATCACACAGCTAGTAAGTGTCATGTATCTGAGACTGGATTTGAACTCATGTCCTCCTAACTGCAAGTCCAGAGCTCTATCTACTGTGCCACCTAGCTGCCTCTTGTGTAATCCTTTTTGTAGCTCCATGATATTTAAATTGTATTTTTTCTTGTTGCTTTCCTTAACCTGGGAGCTTTGAAACTTGGCTGTGATATTCCTGTAAGTTTTCTTCCTGTGATTTCTTTCAGGTAGTGATTGGTGGGGTTTTTTGTATTCCTACTTTGCCTTCTTGTTCTAGAACTTCAGGGCAATTTTCCTCGATAATTTCTGGTAATACTGTATCAAGACTCTTTTTTTTTAATTGTAATTTCAGGTAGCTCAACTATTCCCATGTTATTTCTCCTTGATCTGTTTGTCAGATTGGTTGTTTTTTTTTTTAATGAAATGGTTTGCTTTCTCTTCTATTTTTTTCATCCTTTTGGTTTTGTTTTATGATTTCTTGGTGTCTTAGAATATCATTAACTTTCCCTTGCCCAATTTTAGTTTTCAAGGAATTATTTTCTTCCTTAAGTTTTTGATTCTCTAATTCCAGTTTGTTGACTTCTTTTTCATAATTTTCTTGATTTTCTTGGATTGTTCCTATTTTTCCTAATATTTCCTCAATTTCTCTTCCAAGAACTCTTTTTGTGCTTGGGATCATTTGACATTTCTCATTGAAAAAGCAATGACTTTTTTTTTTAGCTCCATTTTCTTCCTCTGAATATGAATCCAGATCTTCTCTGTCCCCATAGTAACTATCTATGGTTGGGTTCTCTCTCCTTTGTTTATTCATTTTTATTTTTATTTTTTTTTGTTTTATTTTCTTTTTGGCAGCTATTAGTGTAATCAAGTTGTAGTCCCAAGGTATGAGGAATGATGCCCCCATGCCTTAGGTACTTCTCACTGTTATTTTCTGCTGTCTGTCTCAGGGCCCTTGGGCTCTCCTCTCCACTCCTAAGCCACTGGTAGGGCCCCCAGCCACATTGTCCTGCAAACGGTCTTGCTCCCTGTGGCCTCTCTGATGCCTGCAAACTACAGCTGTCCTCTCTGCCCTGGAACTGAAACCAGGGACTCTAATGTCCTGCAAGTGCTCACAGCCAACAGGATCCCTGTCCCCTCACTACTGCACTCACCAGGTGTACGCTAGATCCTTTTCCACATAGCCACAGCCCAGGATGTGTCTGGTCAGCACAGCTGTGCTTGGTATCCCTTGACAGTGGAAGGTCCTTCAATGTTCTCCTACTCAGCCATCAGACACCCACACTTTCTGCAACATGAAAGTTTCTAAGGTTAATGCTGCCTCTCAACTCAGCTGCCCCCAGGACTTATTGTTTGTTGATTCTGCTGATCAGCCTGGTGGTGAATGCATTTTACTCAGGCCATACCTCTGCCTCTGTAGGTCAAGTCTTTCCTGGGGTCTTCTCAAATTGTCTTAGGAGGACAACTGCTTTACTTTGTGTTTATTTCTGCTACTGTGAGGTGATGTTCTGTCTTTTTATTTGTAGAGGAAATTTGGAGAACTAAAAGTTTTGAACTACTCTGCCACATTCCCAGAATCCTCTCCTATATATCGTTTTCCATTTTTTTGTCTTTTTTTTTTACTAAGATGTTGATTCTTTTTTCATGATTCTCTAATTTTCCCCCAATTTTCTTCCACTTCTCTAATTTGCTTTTAAAATCTATTTTAAGGTATTCTAGGAATTTTATTCAGGCCTGAGATCAAATTAAATTTTCCTTTGAGCAATTTTGGCACCCTTGTCCTCTTCTAAGTTCGTGCCTTGATTCTTCCTGTTGCCATAGTAACTTTTTTTAGTCAAATTTTTTTTTCTCCTCAATTTTTTTGGGTGTGGCTATTTGTGATGTGGCATTTTTATGTGAGAGTTGGGCTCTGCTCCTGCACTGTCCCAAGCTTCTTGTGCTGGGGTTTAGCACTGGTTTGCACTGGAGGGGGTGCCTCCCTGTTGGCTTTCCAAAATTTCAGTGCTTTCCTGCCTCAGGGGCAAGGCCTTGCTGCTGTGTTGCTATGGAGACAAGGCCTGTCTTTTGGCTGGTCCTAGGGGCTGGATTTCTCTGTTGGCCAGCCCAAGGACTGGGGTCTTGCTGCTAGCTGGTCCCAGAGGTGTGGTCTCACCACTGGTCAGCAATGGGGGCAAGGCCTTACTGGTGGCCCATGCTGGGGATGGGGCCAATGGGATGGGGATTTGTTTTCCTGAATAGAATTTTGGCTTGCCTTTGGGCTGCTGGGTTCCAGGAGGGCAGAATGTTGTAGGCAGATTACCCCAGGGCTTGGAGCTTTGCTACAGCTCCCTTGCTGTAAAACCTGCTGGTACTGCTCTAATACCTTGCTCCCATCCAACTCTCTTGAGACTGATCTTTCCTGCTGTTCTGGTAAGCTGCTTCCCTGCTCCTAAATCAGTTCTGAGGCAGTTTCAAGTTGTTTGGAGGAGAATTTGGAAGGGATTCAGGGAGTTCCTGCCTCACTATATCATCTTGGCACTGGAAGTCCAGAAGTAAGAATTTTCATTCACATTTTTACTTGATAATTTGAATGCCATGTAATAGCAAATCAAATATTTTTATAAATAAAAAAATCATTTAAGAAACACAAATCAAATTCAACTTGCCATAGTATATAACCATGAGACCATTTTAGAAAAGATTTAAATGACTCTGTTTTTATCTTATAATTAGGATTCATGCATATGAATTCTGAAATACAATATGATAAAATAAGAAATTATAAAATAAGATAAAATTTTGTTTATGAAATTCATTCAAAGATGGCAGGTAAATGATTTTCAATGGATTATGAACAGTTGACTGCCACTATGCTACCTTATGTTTAACTGAACAGCTTGTATTTTCTAGCACTATAAAGACTGTGAAACACTTTATATACATTATTTCTTTAAGCCTCACGACAAATAAATATTATTATGATTATTTTATTTATTCTTATTTTAAAGATGAGGAAAATCAGGGAGATTGAGTGACTTCAACCTTCCCAGTGTCAAACAAATCCAAACAGCAAAAATTTTCTCAGTCTAGGACAGCAGTTTTCCAATGCTGGGCATTGCAACAAAGTTCAGCCTGAGAATTGGGGAACAAAGGCACTTGCAAAAGGATACCTGTGCATGGCTGTGTGGCATGTGTGAGGAAGAGGGCCCAACACCCAGTTAGGATCTCTTCTGTTTCCCCAGAAGTTATTTGGTACAGAACCTGAGACATTTGAAGTGTGAATTGTTTGGCATGAGAACAGGATGGAAAGGCTTTGAGGTCCAGTCTCTGGGAAATTACCATTAAAAGTGAGGGAGTAAAAACATAAGTAGTAAGGAGAAATAAGGGAAAGAATGAAATTACTAAAGATCTCAGAAGGAAGAAAAGTCAATTAAAGACTTTGAGTATAAGTAGATAAGCCAACAGGGAAGATAGTCATAACAAAAAGGAATATGATTTCCAGATCATGTAAAAGAGTCCAGATATCTTGGAATAAAGATTGCAAGACAAAGGAAATGTGAATTCTCAAGAAAGAGCTGAACCACAGCAAAATGTTTATTATGGAGAGAAATAAGAATGGTGAAAGCAGAATTTATTGCTTGCACAGCAGAAATAATTGTAAGAACAGAAATACTTGAATCCATGATGGCAAATCTCACCAAAAAAACAAAAGACAGAATACTTGCTTGCAAATGCAAATACATGGAAGTGAAGGCCAATTTGGAAGAAGAGAAACAAAACATGGTAACATTAAAGGAAAATTTCTGTACAAGTGAAAGGCATTAGATATAAGATACAATGTATAGAAATAACATAAGGACAAATAAAATCTGACTGGCACAATGCAAGAAATAATACCATGAAACTTCTAGGAGTTCTGAAAACAAACAAACAAACAAACAAAAAACCAAACAAGGTGCCAGTGGAAAGAATTCATAGATTGCCTCCAGGGGAAGGAAAACAAAAACAAGAAAAAATATTTGCTGTAAATTTCGAGACACATTGTGTTTATATCTAACAATTTCATTGAAAACAAATTCTGCAAATGACCAGGAGAAAGATCTTCAGACACAAAGAAAAAGAAATTTTAGTAACACAATACTATTTTGCACCTACCAGAAACTGCAGGAGGAAAACAAATAATATGTTCTGAAGAGCAAAAGACCTCAATACACAATCTTGCATTGCATATGCATTATGCAACATGCAATATGTCCTGTCCTGAAAAATCCAAGCTTGCCATTAATAAAAATGGATAGATATTCAGTAAAAAGAGGCATTTAAAACATTCCTAGAAAGTAGACCTGAAGAAATTATTTGCTTCCTAAACACCCAAGAAAAGAGAAACACAAGGGAGAAAATGCAGAAACAGAGTATAAGCAAAACAAATAACAACTCAGAGACCATTAAGAGGTTTCTTTGTAAATGCACAAAAAGTAACAAGTATGAGATCAGGAATAAAATATTAGTGATGATGGAGAGAAAGGCTTGAAACATCATAAATTAAACCTCACAACATCCAACATATGGGGAAATCAATGTATGTTTCAGTACTAAATTAAAGAATGAGAGGGCAATAAAAGGAGGGATAGGAGGAAAAAAGATAGAGGGGAATATTTGATGCACTGTAATCCAGTCAAAGGCTAAAAATGAAGGAAAAATAATTCTGCACTCAGAAAGAAGAAAGCACACAGGAGAATAGATGTGGAGACAAAGGGAGGAATTGAAAGAAGGGAAAAGCAATAGGGAAATCTTTTTTTTTTCTTGATTGACAAGAGGGCATTCACTGATGAATGCTTCTACGGGAGAAGAGAAATATTCTACAAACTGAGATTTGTACCTCACAGTGTATATAATTTGCAGAAATTTCTTGCTTAGAAAGACCACTCATCCTGCTTCAGAAGAATGGGAATCAGAGCTCTTGGCAACTGACAACCAGAAGAGTTGGAGGGCCTGGGCCCAGGAGGACACTTCAAGGCTAATGGGGAGAAAATGACCATGATGGGGCCAGGATCAATAATCAACAACATAATCACATAGGAAAATTTCTACCAGGAATTCCTAAATTTCCTACTTACCTGCAGGAATAGGTATTTTTAAGAGTGAGGCACAAGAAGAAAAGGAGGCTGGGAGATAATATTTGTAAGACAATAATATAGAAAAGTGTTTCCCCTCCCCAAAGGAACCCAAAATTGGTATCTAAGAAGCTTAATTTCCATGAGGAATTTAGAGACTAAAGGATAAAATGAGTATAAGAGGCATGAATCAAGTAATAAAATTTAGGTTAGACAGAAAGGAAAACTAAATAATGAACAGATTGAAGAAAAGAAATCTTTTTTTATTTTTTAGGAAAAGACAAAAAATAATTTTAAAAAACAAATGAACAAAATAAGTTCAAGGGGAGGAGAGGAAGGGAGATTTTACTTGATTACATAACTAATATAAAAAAAGAAGGAAGGATAAAATAAAGATAAATAAGATAAAATAAGAAAGAAAAAAATAAGAAAAACTCTCAAATTAGAGAAAGGAGTAACAAATGGGAGGGAGGAAGGATTAAGGATGAGTGGAAAAGTATGTTGCAATAGGGTTGCCTTAAAATAGATTAAGCTAAAATAACTGAAAAGACATAGCAATTATTTGGGGGAGGGGTGTCCTAGTTTGAAAAAGCCAATGTTAGAGACAAATAGAGCAAACTAACTCTCACAACTTTAAACATGAATGGATTAAATAATCCTATGAAATAAAAAAAGTGAAATATTGGATAAGAAAAAATAACTTCACGATCTGCTGCTTAGGAGAATCTCATTAAAAACAAAGGAATAGAAAAATAACAGTGAGTGGCTGGGAAAAATTATTATGCATCAAGAGAATTTTAAACAGTTGCAATCTTTATATGAGACAAAGCAAAAACAAAGATTCAAAAGACAAAAATAGATAAACGATGATACTACATTGTGCTGAAAGGAACCATGGGTAACAGATATCAACATTAAACTTATATGCTCCAAATGTCTTAGCATCAAAATACATAAAGGAAATATTAAGTGAACTATAAGAAGACATAGACATTAACACAATGGTAGCAGATGTTTTCAATATCTTCTCAAGTTTGGCTAAGTCTCACAGAATGAGAAATAAAATCAAAATACAGAGCTGAACAAATTGTTGAAGAAACTAGAGTTGATTTATCTTGTCTTCTCAAATGGGCTGATAAAGAATACACTCATCTTTTGAAATTGATGGGTTTCACATTCATGGTTTTGGTTAATCACAGATTGACCACTGATAATTAAATGGGAATTTTTGGGGATTTGCAGCATATTGCAGAAAATCACAGATGAAATGTGTATGTAAAGAAAACTAAAAAAAAATTACAAAGTCATAAATGCATAAATATCACACATTATCAATCTACTTTATCATTTACTACCATAAGTATACATACATAAATTTATTATAAACAGCTAAATTTTGTTAGAAGTTTCAGTGAACTGAAGAACTGCAGGCTACTCACTTTCTTTGAGAATGCCTCCTCATTGTCTCTCTACCATCCAGACTCAGTCACATGATTTTCTCCTCCAGCAACCTTTGTATTATGCGTTTTTCATAGGAGAAGGAAATCTGTGAAGTAGTCGCTGCAGCTACACTCAACAGCTACGAAGATGCTATATAGTGTGCTACATACTAATGTCTCTTGCCTAGAAACTGCAACTTATTTATGGGTACACAGTGTTGTTTTAATTGTTTTGTGTGTTAAATAAATATAATCAGAATTATTAAAAATATAAGTTTGGGGTGGGCCCTAAAGTTATTCATGGCTTTTCACATTTGCAAGAGTCCTGAGCCTCTAACCCCACAGATGTTAAGGGAGGACTGTATATGTATTTCTCAACATTACATGGAATTTTAACAAAAATTGAGCATGTATTAACAGACACCGATATTGCCAATAAATGTAATAGGCAGAAATAGTAAACACATCTCTAGCAGACCATAAGGCAATAAAAAACAATAATCAGTTTAGGGAGCACAAACAAAAGATAAAGACACAAATGGAGAATAAACAATGAAATCATAAATAATGTGAATGTCAAAGAACAAATCTCAGAAACAGACAAATACATGAAAAAAAATATTGATGAAACAACATAGCAAAATTTCTGGGATATAAGTAAAGCAGTGCTCAGGGTAAAAACCGTATTCCTACAAACATTTATATATGTATGTATGTATGTATGTATGTATGTATGTATGTATGTATGTGTGTGTGTATATGTATATATATATATTATATATATGTATATATATATTATATATATATGTATATATATACATATATATGAATATGCATCAGTGAACCAATAAATATTTATTAAGTGCCTGACACTGTTCTAAGCACTGGGACAAAAAAAGCAAAAGACAGTCCCTGCCCTTAAGGAGCTCACACTTTAATGGGGGAGACAGCAAACATACAAAAAAGCAACAGGATAAATAGGAATAATCAACAGAGGGAAGGCCCCAGAATTAAGAGGACTGGGAAAGCCTTCCTATAAAAGATAGTATCTTAGTTGGGACTAAAAGACAACCAGAGAAGCCAGTAGGTAGAGATGAGGAGGGAGAGCATTCCGGACATGGAAGACAGCCAGAAAACATGCCCAAAGCCCAGAGATGGTGTCCTGTTTGTGTAAAAGCAAAAAAGGCCAGTGTCACTGGATCACAGAATATGTGGCAGGTGCAAGAAGACTGGAAAGGTAAGAGGGGATTAGTTTATAAAGGCCTAAAGGCCAAACAGAAAATTTTATGTTTGATCTTGGAAGAAATGGGGAGCCACTAAAGTTTATTAAGAAAGGGGTGACGTGCTTTAGGAAGGTCACTTTGGTGTCTGAATGAATGGATTAGAGTGAGGAGAGATTTCAGGCAGGTGGAACCAATAGCAGGCTATTGCAGTAATCCAGGCTTGTGGTGATGAGGGCCTGCACCAGAGTGGTTGAAGGGCGAGTATTTGAGAGATGGGACAAAGGTGAAATCAAAAGGCATTGGCCACACATTGGATATGGAAGGTGAGGGATAGTGAAGAGTTGAAGATGACTTCTAGGCTGTGAGCCTGAGGGACTAGGAGGATGGTGTTGCCTTCTACAGCAATAAGGAAGGTAAGAAAGGGTGGGTTTAGGAAGAAAGATCGTGAGTTCCATCTTGAACATGTTGAGTTTAAGATATCTACAGGAGATCCAGTTCTAGGGGTATTAAAAGCAATTGGAAATGTGAGATTGGAGGTCAGCAGAGACAGGGCAAGAAAAGTAGCTTTGAGAATTGTCAATATAGATGTGGTAATTAAATCCATGGGAACTAATGAGTTAATGTCAGAAGAATAAGAGAAGAGGATGTAGGACAGAACCTTATCAGACATCTGTGGTTAGAGGGCATAATCTGGATGGGGAACCAGCAAAGGAGACTGAGAAAGGGATTTAGAGAAATATGAGGAAAAGCAGGAGAGAGTGGTATCCCAAAAACCTAGAGAGAGTATCAAGGAGGAAAGAGCAAACAAAGACTGCAAAGAGGTTAAGAAAAATGAGAATTGAAAAAAGGCCATAGGATTTGGCAACTAATGACATGGCAACTACTTTGGCAACTAATGGTGAGAGTAATTTTGATGGGATGATAGTATCAGAATCAATTAATAAGAGAGTGAGAGGAGAGAAAATAGAGGCACCAGTTGCAGACAGTCTTTCCAAGGAGTTTAGTCACAAAGAACAGAAGAGATACAGGATGATGGTGGGGATGAATGGATTAAGTGGGGGTTTTCCCAGGATGAGAGAGATAGGGGAATGTTTGTGGGAAATGAGCCAGTAGACAGGGAGAGATTGAAAATAAGTGACAGAGTGGGAATGACAGAGGGAGAAATTTTTTAGAGGAGATAGGATAGAATGGGGACACTTGAACAGGTAGAGGAATTAGCCTTGGCAGCAGTAAGACCACCTCATCATGTGAGTAAGGAGTTAAGTAGGAGATAATGGCAGAAGTCATGTGAGTAATGTGGAATGAAGAAGAGGGAAAAAGAGAGAATTCACAGAGAATGGCTTCAATTTTTCTTTCTATAAAACATGAGGCAAGAGGTTCTCAGCTGAGAGGTTGGGGAGAGGGAGAACTATGGGAAGTTTGTATAGGGATGAAAAAATGTGGAAGATCCATTGTGGTGAGTAGGACAGTGAGTTGATAAGGCAGGTATAGAAGGATTGCTTAGAAGCAATGAGAGCCCAGTTGAAGTTGTGTAACATAAAACTGCAGTGGACCCAGTCAGAATGGTTGTATGGTTTTCCACCTTCATTCAGCAGCACACATAAAGGAATGAAGGCAGTGAATGGAGGGAGTTATACAAGACTGAGGTTTGGCAGGGAAAAATCAGTAAACTTATAAGGGGGCTAGTGATTCAAGAGTCGATAGCGTAGAGTTGGATTGGTTCACTGAGAGAACAAGATGGGGAAAAGAGGAGAAAGTGGTGAGTCCTGGGAAGATGGCCTGGGAGAGAGTATTGAATAGTCAAGGGATTAGATAGGTCATTATGTGAAGAGCAGGTTTTGTAAAGGAAGGCAAAAAGGTCAAAAGCCATAGTTTATAGTCAGATAAGGGGATTGAGAAATTCTCAATCATGGAGGTGACACACTTATAAGGGAAGGCAAGATCATGGTTATGACCATCTCTGTGTGTGGTTGAGGTTGGGTCAAGGAATATGTCCTGCTAAGTGAGTATGTGGGAGTAGAGTGCTTAGGGTGTTTGAAGGAGAATAAATATGTATGTTGGAAATCCCCTAGTATGAAGGCAGGAGTTGGAGTGGAGAGAAAAATTGTGAACCATGTACCAAACTCATTAAGGAAGGGAGGGGAGTGACCTGGGGGTCTGTGGACACCTGTACTAGGTGTGTATCTGTACCAGGATTCTGATTGGGTAATAAGGATGAATAGGATTCACCTCTTAAAAAATGAGAAACCAAAAACAAATTAAACCTAAAATAAGCACAAAATAGGAGATATGAAAAATTAGAAGAGATATGCCTAAAACAAAAAAAAACCTATAGAAATGATAAAATGAAAAGCTAGTATTTTGAAAAGAATATTAACATTGATCAACTTTTAGCCAATCTGATTAAAAAGGGAGAAAATCAAATAAAAATTGCAAACAAGGTGAAATTATAACAAAACCAGAGGAAATAAAAAGAAAAGCAGAACCTATCTTACCTATTTATAAACTAACAAAACTAAGAATATAAAATAAATCGAATGCCTTTGAAAAAGATAAATACCCAAGCTAACAGAAGAGCAAATCAAGATTTTAAATAATTCACACTGAAAGAAAGGGAAAAAAACCTAGTAAATGAAGTACTGGGGGAGAGATGAACTTCTGGTCTTGATGGATTCACAGGAAATGTGTCAAATTTTTAAAAAAATTACTATAGATATTGTACAAATTATTCTAAAAAATCAAGAATGAAAACAGTTTACTAGACTCCTATTATGAGACAAATATAGCCCTAATGCCTAAACTGGGGAAGGAAAAAGTAAAGAAAGAGAACTATTATCCCAGATCATTAATGAATATTGATCCAAACATTTTAAGTAAAATCCTCTCAAACAGACTAGAGTGATTAACCCCAAAAATACTTTATTATGACCTAGTTGGATTTATATCAGGGACGGTTCAACATTAGGAAAATAACCAACATCGTTGAGCATATAAAGAATAAAAAAAATCCAGAATCACATTATTCTGTCAACAGATGTGAAAAAGCTTCTGACAAAGTACAGTACTTATTTATACTAAAACCTTTATGAAGTATAGGCAGAGCGACCTTACTTAAAATTCAGTTTTATAGTTAGTTCTAAATTCTCTCCCTTCTACCTCTCTCCCCAAACTGAGAAGACAAGAAAAACATATCCCCCCCCCCAAAAAAAGAAGAAAATCCTTTAGTCGGTACTCTGCATATCAACTTTGTATATGGAGGTATTTAGCATGTTTCATCATGAGTCCTTTGGATTTGTGCTTGGTCATCATCTTGAGCAGAGTTCCTCAGTCTTTCAAAATTGTTTAACTTAACAACATGTTGTTATTATTTTTACAACATTGTTGCTATTTTATAAACTGTTTCCCTGTTTCTGCCCACTGCGTCTTTAGTTTGTATCTCTGAAATAATGACTATTTTTGTTGCTTTGTTGGTTTGTAAGGGATTTATTTACTATTTATGCATAGCATTTCTAGCACTATGTTGAACATGAATATCTGCATAGATAAGTAGTCAAAGGATATGAAGAGTTCTCAAAAAAATTCCTAATTATTAACTACTATATGAAAGAATGGTTCAAATCGCCAATTCAAATGCAAATCAAAACAACCTTGAAATTTCACCTCACATAATGCAGATTGCAAAAGTTGACAAATGATGCTAATAGTTAATGTTGAAGGTGTTGTGGGATGGTAGGATCATTAGTGTATAGTTGGTGGAGCTGTGAGTCAGTAAAACCATATTGGAAAGCAATTTAGACTAATGCAAATAATGTACCTAAAATGTCCACGTTCTTTGACCCAGAGACCACTACTATACATATTGATAAGAAAAATAAGTCCTTATATATACCAAAATATTTATAGCAGTACTTTTTGGAGTGGCAAAGAACTGGAAACAAAGGAGATATCCATCAACAGAGTAATAGCTAAATAAATTGTGGTATATGAATGTAATGGAATATTACTATGCTATAAGAAATGATTAATGTAATGAATACAGAGAAGCATACAAAGACTTATGTGAACTGATGAAGAGTGAAGTAAACAAAGGCAGGAAAACAATATGCACAATGACTACAACAACATTAATGGAAAGAGTAAGCTTCACAGAACAATCAAACATGAATATTGCAAAATTACAAAGTTTGACTCCAAAGAAGAGATATGAGAAGATAACCCATCTCCCCAATCCTTTGTAGAGGTAGGATTTCCACAGATATGGAATATTGTGAATATTTTTGGACTTTTTAACATATTTACCTATTTTGCTAAAATTTCTCTCTTCTTTCTTTGATAAAAAATTTTGTTTGTTTTATGGGCAAGCTCTGTGGGAAGGGAAAAAAATCAGGGGAATATATTCTGTGAGAAATTTTGGTGATGTAGAAATGTATAAATAAAGTTTTCTTTTAAAAAATGTAGTTCACATGAATTGCAGTTTTCTTCAAGCCAGACAACTGTAAAGCTCATCAAAGCTATTACCTCTGGGCTATATCTGAGCCCAACTGAACCAGTTATTCAACCACCAGGAAGTTACTCTGTCTAATCAGAATGGAGCTCAGAGTAACACAGTTCAAATTCAATCTTTAAACCAGCTAAGCAGGATACCATAGCACTTGCAAATACTTTTTCTGCTCTTCATTTTCTTTTCAAGACAGAAGTGGCAGCAGATTGCAAAAATTCCTTAGGGAAAGCTTTACCTCTTTCTACCTGTATGTGGCCCTCAAGGGCAGCAGTTCACTGGAACTCTGGGCCAGTGGAATCAGTTCTCACTCCATTCCATCAGGAACTGGTCATCTGAAGCCTTCTCTAAATTGACATCTAATGGTCCATCTCTAACAGAGGATCTTCAGTCTTTCTGCTGTGTCCTTCAACTCTTCCCAGGTTTCTGTCAATCTCCTGCAGCTGTCTTCTATGATGCCTCTTGGCATTCCCTTCAATAGCTTAAATGAGAACCCCCTTACTGCCAGTGACTCTAGTTTCACTTAAAAAGTGAATTTATGGTCAAATTAATAGTCCTTTTCTAATTACATCTGAGTTTTCTAATGTTTATATGATTCCTCATTTTCTTAGTTTCATACACTCTAGTCATGGATATATGCATGTATGTGTATGTATATATGTTTTTAATAAATAAAAATCTCTTGCTCTATTTTTATAACATTAAGTTCCTCGCACACAAATGAATTATAACTCTGCCTTATTGAAAACTGATCTGAGTCCTCAAATCTATACCACCAATTATTTTCTCTTCAAGTCTATCTAAATATCATCTGAAAGCTATGTTTCTTCAAACACATCTTAACAGTGTATATTAAAATGGAGTCCTTTTTCTTCTCAAATTAGATTTCAAATTTCTTCTCAAAATGTTCATTCAAAAAATAGCATCATTTGACAACTAATATAAATCTCTTCATTTATGCAAAGCACAATTTTTGTGCTTTTATCATTAACTGCTATATATGAGAATGGTCTTAAAGAGATAGAAGTAAGTTACAAAGAACTGCAGCAAACATCACAGAAGATTCAATGGCTACTACCATAAAGAAATGGAGAGCATGGAAGAAAAATGGTAAAGACATACAATCAAGAATAATTTACCTAGCTAAGCTAAATATAATCTTATATGGGAAAAAAGCACATTTATTCAAATGGATGACTTCCAAGCATTACTGATGAAAAGATCAGAGATGAGTAAAAACTTTGAATTTTAAACACGAGTAAACAGAAAAATTAAAAGGTAAATAAAAGTGAATAATCAGAAGAGTCTTTATAAAGATGAAGTGTTTTCACTCTAATGGGGAGGAGGATGATAAATGTATCTCCTAAGAACTCTAATGTCATCAGGGATAATAGAGGGAGTCAAATAAGATCAAAGATCTGGGAGCAGTTTTCTTACATTTTGATGATCTTAAAAAATAAATTAAAGGGAGGAGTGAAAGAATACACAAGAGAATAAAAGGGGAGGAATTGGCGTGGACATATTTCAAATAATTGGGTGGAAGAGGTGCCACTTGAAACTCTCTTAAGAAATGGTCACAGAAAAGTAGAACACAAAAACTGCACATAAATACACAAAAATACAATAAACTCTAAAATTTTATTTATAATTTTTACTTTAATTTTAATTATAGATATTGGTATATAGTTTTCTTATCTGTTTCAACTCTACCTTGTTTGGGTATCAAGTCATAGGAAAATGATATGATCTCTTCTTTTCCTAATTATATAATATTTTAATGATATATTATAATCTATTCTCCCTTTTAACTGCACTTCTTTCTAGGTTATTCAGTTAGCTCCTACTTCCCTGTTAGGTAAAACGAATTTCTTTTCTTGCTTTTGGGTAAGGCAATTCGCAGTTAAGAGACTTGCCCAGCGTCACACAGCTAGTAAATGTCAAGTGTCTGAAGCTATATTTGAACTCAAGTCCTCCTGACTCCAAGGCTGGAGCTCTATCCACCGTGTCATCTAGTTGCCCCAAAATGAATTTCTATATCCAACTGTGTGTATGTATGTTCCTTTCTCCTTGAATCAGTTCAAATGAGAGTGAGGTTTAAGCATTGCCCATTACCCCTCCATTTTCTCCTCTGTTATATATTATATCCTTCTTTCTTGTGTACCCCATAGATGAGGTGAGATAATTTTCCTTATTATTCCTCTCTCTTTCCTCCTCTTCCAGTGCATCTCTCCTTTTACCCTTCCATTCTTCTTTTTTTTTTTTGTTATTACTTTTAGGCAATTGGGGTTAAGTGACTTGCCCAGGATCACACAGCTAGTAAGTGTCAAGTGTCTGGTCTAAGGCCGGATTTGAACTCAGGTCCTCCTGACTTCAGGGCCGGTGCTGTATCCACTGTGCCACCTAGCTGCCCCCCATTCTTCTTTTGAGATCATGGAATCACAGCCATGACACCTAATAGCCTTAGGGATTACAAAGTTCTGAAGAATTACACATATTATCTTCCCATATAGGAATGTAAACAGTTTAACCTTATAATTTTCTTATAGGGTCTCTTACATCATGTTTATCTTTTTATGTGATTGAATGTCAAATATGCTTGAATGCTTGAAATCTTCTATTTTATTAAATGTCTATTTTCCCTTGGAGGATTCTATTCAGTTTTTCTTGGCAGATTATTCTTGATTGTAATCCAATGATATTTAGAATATCATATGCCAATCCCTTTATTTTTTCATAGTGGTAACTGGTAAATCTTATGTGATCCTGACTTGGGCTCCAACTTCAATATTTATTGTATAATTATATGATAGAATTATTTGTTGTATAATTATATTTAATATTTTAAGCCAATCAATCAATATTTATTACTATGTGTCAGGCACTGTGTTAAGTGCTGCAGATACAAAAGGAGGAAAAAGACCTGACAAACTCCCTGACCTCAAAGAGATTAACATTTAACGGGGGAGACCACATGCAATCAAAAAATACAAGGCAAGCTACATACAGAATAAATAGGAAATAATTAACAGAAAGAAAGCAATAGAATTGTGAAGCATTGGGAAAGGCTTCTTGCAAAGGATGAGATTTTATTTTGAACTCAAAGAAACCAGAGGATCTAGTAGGTAGAGATAAGAAGGAACATCCTTCCAGGTATGGAGTATAGCCACAGAACATATCCAGAGAGGAGAGATGGAGTGTCTTGTTCAGAGAATAGAAAGGAGGACAGTGTCTCTGGATCAAAGAGTATGTGGCAAGAAGTAAGGTCTAAAAATACTAAAAGTATGAGGGGGCTAGGTTATGAAAGGCTTTGAATGCCAAACAGAATTCTTTTTTTTTCTGGCTGCTTCCAGTATTTTCTCCTTGACTTGGGAATTCTGGATTTTGGTTGTAGTATTGGACATTTTCATTTTGGAATTTCTTTTAGTAGGTAACCAATAGATTCTTTCCATTTCTACTTTACTCTCTGGTTCTGGGATATCTGGGCAGTTTTCCTACAGAATTTCATAAAATATGATGTCTTCTCTCCTACCTTCCTCCACTTACTTTTTATTGTTGTTTGTGCCTTTCACTTAATCCAATGATTCTTGAATTATCTCTCCTCAATCTAATTTTTGAGGTGGTTGTTTTTCCTATGAGATAGTTAATATTTGTTTCTTTTTTTTTCTTGCCAGTTTTTGATTTGATTTAATTGTTTCTTGGTGTCTTAAGGAGTCATCAGCTTCCACTTGGACAAATCTAATTTTGAGGAGCCATTTTCTTCAGTGGTTTTTACTTCTTTTACCAAACTATTGATTCTTTTCTCATAATTTTATTGTGTAGCTCTCATTTCCTTTCCCAATTTTCACTTTTTGTTATTTGACTTTTAAAATGATTTTTGCTCTTCTTTTTTTTTTAATTCTTTAGCTTTTCTAGGAATTCTTGTTTAGTTTATATGTAATCTGTAGTTTTCTGTAAGGCTTTGTATGTAGATGTTTTCAAGTTACTGTCTTCTTTATTTATATCTTCAACTTCCTCCTAATCATAATATATTTTTGTGGCCAGGTGCTTTTGTTGTTTGCTCATTTTCCCAGACTATTTCCTGATTATATGTTAGTACTGGGTTCTGCTCACTTCTGAGAGGGTGAGTGGATGTCTGGTCTAAGCTTTTCTTTTTTCTTTTGTCCTTTTGCTGTTTCAAAGCTTAGTACGAAGGCTTGTTAATTTTCATTGTTGTCTAAGGGGTATGATCTGGGGAAAGGTCTGTTTACTGTCCTGGCTTGTGCTCTCCAAGTTCCTGACTCGGTTTAGATCTATTTGCTTCTGTGAGGTTAAGTCTATAAGACTGCTGCTGGACTTGGTCACAATTACCCCTCTTGAAAGTCCTACAGGTTCAGAGCAACTGAACATCAAAATGAAGCTGAAAAGCAGGGGTGAGGGATATTTTTTTCCATTAGATTGTAGGCTCTTTGAGGTCAGCTATTGTCTTTCTTTCCTCTCCCCCAAACCCTCAACCTCCTTCCCCACCCACTGCACTTAACAGAGTGCCTAACTGGACACCTATCAGATTGCCAGAGTTGACAAAAAAAAATAACAAATGTTAGAGTGGCTACAGGAAAATTGGCACATTAGAGTATTTTTGGTAGAACTGTGTATTGGTGTATTTATTCTGGAATGCAATTTGGAACTATGATCAAAGAATCATTAAATTATACATACCCTTTGACCCAGCAATACCATTTCTAGACCTATACCACACACAACATCAAATAAAACAGAAAAGGAGTCATAAGTATAAAAATATTTATAGCAGCTCTTTATATTATAGTGAAAAACTAAAAACTAAGGGGAACTAATCAAGTGGGTAATGCTGAACAAATCACGCACATTAATGTAATGGAATACTAGTGTATCTTTTATTATTTTTGTTTTTGTTTTAAGCAATTGGGGTTAAGTGACTTGCCCAGGGTCACTCAGCTAGTAAGTGACAAGTGTTTGGTCTGAGGCCAGATTTTGAACTCAGGTCTTCCAGACTTCAGGGCCGATGCTTTATCCACTGCACCTCCTAGCTGCCCCTTATGCTAGTGTATCTTAAGAAATGCTGAAAGATACTTTTTTAATGAAAAATGGAAAAACTTGCATGAACTAGTACAGAGTGAAGTAAGGAGAATAAGAACAACTTATTTAGTAGTAGGATACATGTAAAAAACAACTTCAAAAAACTTAAGAGCTCTGATCAACAACTGACTATCCAGGATTCCAGAGGACTGATGAAGCATGTTCCTACCTCTTGACAAAGTGGCCATGGACTCAGGGTGCAGGATGCTGTATATGTTTTTTGAACATGGTCAATTTTTTGTAAGTTTTTGTTTTCTTTCCCCAATAATGGAGTGGGAGAGAAAATTGATTTTTTGTTTAATATTAAACAATTTTTTAAAGAAAGAAGTGATCATTTTCACCAACTTCTCTAAGTTTGCCCCTTATTCCATTCTCTCCAATCTTCTCTAACATATAGCCACCACAATAATTTATCTCTCAGATTTTTTATCTCTCTCCTGATTATTTCTTTGATGAACATGAATACACTCAGGCCCTTCAGACTTGAAAAAAAAAAACCTCCCTTGATACAACTATCCTCTTGAGTAATCACCCCACACCTCTTTTCCTTTTCATAGCCAAATGCCTAGAAAAAGTTGTTTATGCTCAGTCTCTATTTCTCCTCTCACTCATTTCTCAGCCCTTTGTAATCTGTTTTGCAGCTTCATTGTTCATCAGAAACTGTTCTCTTGAAAGTTAGGAATAGTATCTCCAGATCAACAAATACAGCTTTATGCTCTGTTATGAGCTCCAGTCCCTTAACACCAATTGGCCTTTGAACATTTTAAACTGATGTCTCATAGCAACTCAAACTTGCCACGTCCAAAACAAAACTCTTTCTTATCCTATCCACCCACCTACTCCTTCTCTAAACTTCGTTTTTCTGTTGTGGAGGCAAAAAAGAGAGGAATGAATGACATCATTTTCAAACTGTGAATAATTACATATACCCTCTGGTAATTCTTTCCCTTTCTCTAGCTCCTATGCTATATAAACCATTGAGCAAAACAAAGTTACTTTCTCTTTTCATTCCTTTTCCCTCTCTAATCCATTCCCCAATTATTAGGTAAGCTTCTGTTTCACTTCTAAAGTCAACTGCATATTCAGACTTTTTTATTGTTGTTTCCATATATGTGTATATGTACCTCTATCTATCTATCTATGGAGGTATTTGTATGCAGATTTTACTAAGCTGATTTCTGACAACATAGGAATGCTGTCAATCATTTGATCTCTTCTGGACACGTCTTGGAATAACAATAAAGCTTCTCTATTATGTAAATTAAACATAAACTGTTGTCCTTTTACCATGACAATTTATGGTATACCAGGTGGGAAATGTAAAAACATGCACTGAGGATATTATATGGATTTTGCTTGCCAAGATCATTGAAAACCTGTTTGCGTTTCTGAGTTGGCAGAGAGAACCTTTATGTCTTTTGTTTTATACTGGTTGATTCCTGAGAAGAGTAGCTATACAGGCTGAGAGAGACTCTCACATTGGCAGAACTCTTTTTCATGGTCAGGGCTATGTCCTTATCAGCAACATAACTCTGTAGGCTGCACCTCTCAGCAGAAAACACCTCTTTCTGCACAGGGGGAAAAATGCGGTTGAAAGATGAATGTATGAAATTGTCTGTTCCATCAAATTAATAGAAAAGCCTTTCTTTCTAACACTCCAGAGGAACCTACACTTAAGTCCCAGCTGCATCACTACAGAAAAAGGAAAACATTCTCTAAGCATTTTGAAATGGACTCTAACTCTCCCTCCTACCCACCCAAGAGAAAACCCCAAACAATCGTAACGTAGGACAGAGCGCTCTCCAAACTCCTGGATGGGAGAAAAGAAGGAAATACGGTATGAATCTCAACAAAGCTATGTCTCTATGTGATTGTGCATGATAGCAGAAGGGTTCTTCTCTCGCTTACCTGTACATAATCATGTAGAACAAGCTCAGTTCAGTGAGAATGCGAAAGAGCTTTTAATTTAGCCGTAGTTAACTTTAGAAGGAATGAGAGTGTTCATGAAAAAGGAATTGAGCTCAATCGTCAGCACTTATTTTTTCCCCTCCTCTCAGAACAGGCCATCCAGGCTATGGCCAGAGCAAATAATGGAAAAAAAAAAAGAGAGAATCGAAAGGGAAAATCTCTCCTACTTCTGAGATTTCTTGGTTTAAAGACATCAAACTGAGTAAAACTACGACCCAGCAAATAAACCCACACAAACTAACACACACACCAGGAACGATCTTCTGAAAACGAACTTGCAAAAAACAAAACCAAACCCGGGAAAGCATTTAATTGCTTTACATGTGAAATTTCATGTTGATCTAATTGTAGATTTTCAAACCTGACATGAAGAACTTTAATATTTGAAGTTATTCTCAGAACAGGGAGGGGGGAACACAACTATTTTTGTTGCCTTTTGTTGGCTTTCATTGTTCTTGCTCTCAAAGCTACTAGAAGTTGGTTGAACTAACTCCTTAATTCTGTTGTCTAACTGAGTCAATCCATCTAAAAGAAATTTTACTGAGTAATTATTTACATCTTCTTTGAACTAGCTTTAATGGGGAAAAGGGTATGTTTTCTGCTTGGAAAAATATTCACTTTATCTTTTTAAAGATATGTAAATTGTACATGTAAAGAATCAAAGTGGATGCAAATTGATGGAAAAATTGAAGGGGCAGCTTTATGATTGCAGTGACAGCATCACCCTGACCTATTCATACCACTGTTTTGCTTCTCCCTTTTTAATGGTACAATTTTCCACCTGTTATGTGATAGGTTAGGTATTATACCCCTTGAATAATGTGAAGTTATAAATTGGCTATTCTAAAAGCATTTCTGATCTGTTAGGGGAATTTTGTCTCTGCATATCTATGGCTAATCTGTAACTTCCAAGCCAAGTCAAATCATCAAGCACTTTATTAAACACTTTCTATGTGTCAGACACTGTGCTAAGTGCTAGACATATGAGTAAAGAAGAAAAAAAGTCTCTGCCAACAAGGAACTTACATTCTAATAGGTGAAGACAACAGATAAAAGGAATCTGAAAAGAGAGAGGGGAAGTACTTGTATAGGAACATGACGGTATAGTCCAAAGAACGAAGAATAGCTGGTTCCTTTCCTCAAAATGGAGGTTCTGGAAAGAACTCACCACTGAGTCAAGGGGCCCTTAGGGGAAGAGGCAGAAGATAGGTGAGATATGGACTTTTCTGTCCTTCCTGACTGAGACCTTCCAGACCTGGACTTAACCTAAGTTATTGTTATAATACTGTTCTACCTCTCCCTCTTCAAATATATTTATTACAGAAGGCATCCCAAATGTCTTATGATAAATTTCAATGTTGGTCTTGTCAACTTGAAAAAAAAACTTCAGGTCAACTAGCTGATCAGTAACTACAGTAAGGCATTTATTCAGCATCAGGTAATTGCAATTCAGGACAATGCACTACCTTATTTAGACAGGGATGCCTGAGGAGAAGGGGAGAAGAAGATTCTTTTTTTTTTTTTAGAAGGAGATTCTTATAGAGCATAGTTGTGGGAAATAGCAGGAGGGTACATAGTACAGATACACAGAACAGCTGAACTGCAGGAAGGGGGTGTTGAAAGTGTTGAGGGATTAGAAGAACAAGGTTGTAGAAATGTACTTGTCTGGCAACAGGGGCAGTTAGAAACTGCTGGTCAGAGTAGGGTAGGGGCCTAACATTTCCTGGGGGTTGACATGCCCTCCTTTTGGTCAGAATGGACCAGGATTCCACCCTAGACCAACAAGATTTTAGGTTAGTTCCAGGTGCTACTGAACCAGGACAGTGTTAGTAACACGGACCTCAATATGAGAGGACACCTGCAGGCAATATTTGATTCCCCAAAAGAGGAGCAAAGCACATACAAGGAGAGTGAGGAGTACCTGAAAAGAGGGTAGATAACATTACCAATGCCCAAAGAGAACCAACCAAAAAGGTCACCAGTCCACCAAGGATGGGAAAGATCAGATTCAACTTTGCCATGGAAAGAAACCTCTGAGCCAAAAATGCCAAGACACATTTTTCACCAAGGGGTATAGGTTGGGAGTGACCTGCCCCCCAAAGTCCATTTAATCAGCACATCTCATCTTGAATCTCAGATGTCCTACATAATCATCTGATCTGGCAGTATTTTCACTGGGACATTCTGGAATAGGTGATCTCATTCTCAGGGGAAGTTTTAAGGGGGAATTCCTCTTTGGTAGGTTTGCTTCCCTGATTCCATATCACTTGTATATCCTTAGTTGTTCTTACTTCATTCTTTTATAAAACTGTTCTCAATAAAATTTAGTATAATCTCATAAATTTTTACTTATCTAATAGCCAGTTCATGTGGTAAAAAAACATCTTAACCTTGTGGTTCTGATAACATTGAATGAGGAACCCATACTTCATTTAAAATTTCAGATAATTTCAGTTCTTAAATACCCCTTGCTGTTTCTAGCTTTATCCAAACTCTGTACCTGACATAAACACTGCTAACAAGTTAAATGAAGAATCTTAAGAAAGAATCTATGAGAAGTTGACTTGAAAAATGCATCTTTCTTGTTAAGAGACTTCATGTTTACCAAAGTAGATATATAAGCTAAAGCTAGGAGTGCCTTTCCAAGTTAGCATTGACTCCATTATCATTTAGCTTCCTACGATGTAAGTTAGTAAACTGTTGCATTGATATATTTAAGAAATTCAAATGCCAGTTGAAAAATCAAGAGCCTAAATATTTAAAAATACTGAAGAAAGCAGATTTCTTAGAACCTTTAAAATTACATATATTCATCTAATCTTGTTGTTTCCTCAAAATTTTGCTTAATTTTTTTCTCTATACTTATTTAGAACTCCACATTTTTCCTTTTTAGAACTCCAGTTAACTCCAATTCAGTTCTCCCTACCCCTCTCCCCCCAGGAGGAGTAGAGACCAATAAGGATCTAATCCTCACATAAAACATAGGTAAAAGAATACTGTTTATAAGATTACCTCTATTATACCAACTGATTCACTTAAAAGTTGCAATTTTTACTTCAATTATAGCAAAAGGATAGGAAGTGTAAATATATTACATAATTAGTTCCAAATTATATACAAATAACAGTGCATATCAAATGAGTTTATAATAAAACATATTGGCACCACAGGACTTGCTCTACAAACAGGTTTTAATTCCACTTTAAATAGTAAACCTAAATAAACTGGATTTCCCTTTGAGGTAACATAAGACAATGTATGTTATTAATATTTATAATGTAATCTTCAGGCTATTTTTTTCTGCACTTTGAAAATTCACTGACATTGCCTGCCCCCCCCCCATAATCAGTGAGATGACCTTCTTCTCTAGATGTAAAACAATAAATCTGTCCTTCCCTTGACAATCCTTGAACTTGGCCACAGCTCATGAATGTAAAGAGAAAGGAAAAATCTTTCTGAAAACTTGTAGTGGTTCACATTATTTTTCTCAGGAAAAGGTTAGTTAAAGACACACAGAGAGAGATTTGACAGCAAAATGTTTTCCTTCTAAGCTCTACACACACAATTACATTCACACAGACTCTGAGAAACAGACACAGGCACAGAAAAATACACAAACAGACCAACAGTTGTGAGACAGTGGCCCCAATGTTAAAAGTTACTTCTCCTTGCCTGCCTTACCAGATGTCTCCAGAGGTCATGCCATCACACACACGCATACAACACACATAAACAAATACGCAGCCTAAGAAATTATTACTCTTTTCCCCCAGTAAGCCAAGGGGCTCTCTTAAATAAGGCTGTAATTCTTCAAGGCTTTACCTGAGGGAATTTTCAGATAACTCATCACACAACACATAGTATTCCAAGCACACAAAGAGAGACCCCAAGCTGCAGCATCTGCTTGCCCTCTGACACCAGCAGTCAGAAAAGGATGAGGGAAAGAGAAAAAGAAACTCTTCCTGTTCTTTTCCTCTCTTCCATCCTCATTCCTCCCCCAAAATATTCCTAGTCACCTCCATCTTTTACCTTGAAGTTATTGTTCTTTGTCCTATGGCAATAAGGGCAAATACCATTTTAAGGTCTCTCCTAATTGTGCTGAAAGTTCTCATGTTTGTCTAGGGTGTAAATCTCCCATTAAGCAACACAAACAACTAGCATATGTAATTTCTCCCCACGGAAGACTATCAAGGTACAAGTCATCATGAATTTTCCTAAAGGGAGACTAATTGAGATTCAGATTCTCATTTACCAAAGAAAAAAATGCATCCCATTGGGGATTTTTGGTGGAGGACTACACCTTGTCTAGACATGATCTCAAATACAAGATTTTGTTATTCTCTGCCATTCTTGCAGGTATCTACAGCTGCAACCATATAACTGGCTGCTGCCCAAGAGGGTGGCTGCCCATCTCTGTACTTGGAGCCAAATTGACTATGGGGAAGCCTTAATGATTAGCCACCAGAAATCCTCAAATACAACCTCAGAGAACTCAACCAAGGCTGGAGTTCAGAGATCTGAGAAGGGACTTCCTGAAGGATAGTCCAGATCCTGGGTTCTGGATGGACAACAGTGAGGCTGAATGGGTACCAAAATCACAAGGCTGAGTTCAGGGACTGTCCATGGATGTCCTTCTTTGAATCCCACTTCTGATACCAATAATATAACCTGAAAAAAACCCTCAGATGAACTAGGTGATCAATAAATAAAGTGAGGCATTTATTCAGGGTTGAGAAATGCAATTTGGCATAACCCACCACCTTATTCATACAGGGATGCCTGGGGAAGGAGGAGAAAAGGAGATTCATATAGGACATAGTCATGAGAAACAGCAGCAAGGCATATATCCTGAATACACAGAAAAGCTGAAAGGCAGGAAGGGAGTTCTCTAGGTATGGAGGGATTACAAGAACAAGGTTGCAGAAATGCAACCTTGAAAGTATCTCTGAGAACAAGGGCAATTAAAAACTCCTGGTCAGAGCAGGGTAGGTGCCAGAAGTTTCTCAGGGGTTGACACTATCTTTAAATGCATAGAAATGAGAATATAAAGATTCAATGTCTTTGTTGTAAGAATTTGCTATTTCCCAGTTATTGCTCTTAAAATAGTTTAAGTAGTCACATGCTTATGGGTGCTGAGATGGGGCATTAAAAGAAAAGGAAAATTTTAGGTGAATCTTAATCTACAGACCCCAAAATTTGTTTTCCTCCTAAGAGAAGTCTAAACCACATGGTAGAACTATAAGTCTTGAAAGGAGGAGGGGGAAGGGAGGAATTGTATAGGACCTTGTTAGAAAGAGGGATTCAACAGAATTCCAAAGGATTGATATGATAGCAACCCCAAGATATTTTCCCATCTGGGAGAGTTATTTGAGTGCTTAATGTGTTTTTGTATCTCTATTGGCTCCTCTGAGTTTTTTGCATTTTCTACAATTTTTTCTTTTTGAGAAGTGAAATAAAAGTTGTCCCATTTTAAAATAAGATTAACATAGCTAAAATTTGCACTATGATTGGACTTCAGTAGACTTATGGTCTTTCTATTATTGTCATTCACAATTAGATTGAGAACAGAAAGCATGACCTAACAATGTATTAGAATTTCATGAAATTTGAAATTCATGAAATATAAAATATGAATTTTATGAAAACGTCAGTTAGACCTCCACTTGTCCATACAAAACAAATCTCCAATTAACAGATGAGACAGTGCTAATTGTGGTTAGGTACTCATGAAATATACTGTCTACTCACCAACAGGTATCAGAAGTTCTTCCCAACCACCTGATACTTTCTACAACAAATTCCAGAGGCAAGATTGTCTATAGAAAACTTTATCAGTAGGAAAAATATTCTCTGGCCCCAGTGGAAGAGTCCATCCCAGATTCTGCTAACTACAAGGCAGCTAGTAGCACAGAACATAGACTACTAAGCCTGGAGTGAAGAAGCCTGAGTTCAAATCCAGCGTCAAGCACTATGATCTGGGCAAGTCACTTATGGATAGTATGTATGGCTGTTTCCTCAATTGTAAAATGGGAATAAAATATTTCCTACCTTACAGGGTTGTTGTGAGGATCAAAAGAGATAATACTTGTAAAATCCTTAACATAATACCTGGCACATAGTAGTACTCAATAAATTTCTTCCTTCTCTTCTTCTTTCATTATTCTTTTTTTTCCCTTTTCCTATAGGTCTCCAACTGTATGACAAAGAGTTCTCTGTCAAGGCTGGTGAAACCATGCAGATGCTTCCTCTAACTCCTGCTCCAAGGACTCTGAGTGCTAACTCTGTATCTACAGAGCTATTAGAGAGAAATAACCTTGAATAAAGCTACTAGAGTTTCAAATTGTAGGGTAAAGAGCCAGTAAGAAAGGCCTTGTATCTTTCCTCTTCTGGAATGAGTGATTATATCTGCAGACTAACTTCTATTTCAGTGTGAAGTGTGCAGTCATTTCTACCTCCCACACTGTTTATATCTTTTGCCTTTCACCAATTTTCATGCTTTTCAGCCATAGCTCAACATAAAGGTTCCTATCTCTGTTCTCCAAGGGCTAATGACAAGTAGTTGCCCTCCATTTTTTTTGTCTTTACGATATACATATATTGAAAGAAAATTGTTAGTATTTAGAACTCACTTGTCTGATAATGAAATACTGATAATTTCCTCCAGTTTTCACTATCTTTCTATTTGTTTCATTTATTAATTTTATGAGTATGCAATCTATGCCTTTATCCAAGAATTTGATAAAAGTGTTAAACAGTCTAGGATCAAGCACAGATCACTGGAGTAATCCTTAGAAGATCATTTTCCAGTACACATTGACTCATTGACAATGATTCTAGTCTAGACATGTAACCAGTTACAAATCTCCTCAACTTTTCCACAAGAATACAATGAGATACTTTACCAAAATCTAGATAAATTATATGTATGGTGCCACCCTATCTACCAGTTTTGTAACCCCATCAAAGAAATAAATATGGTAGGCTGGTAATCATCTGTTCTTATTGAAGCTATACTGAATTTTTTAAATCACTGGTTTCTCTTCCAAATGTTTATTAATCATCTCTTTAATAATACATTCTAAAAAATTTCAAGGTGTTGAAGTCAAGCTCATTGGCATAGAGTTTGAATATTATCTCCTCTGTCTTTTTTTAAATTGGTAAATATTTATCCTACTCCAGTCTTGGGTTACTTTGTATACCGCCTAAAAGTTTTCAAATATCACTAACAGTGGTCAGCAATCACATCCATCAGTTCTTGCAGTATTTGAGGGTTTTAGTTTTTAGAATTCACCAAAGGTAACTAAGTGCACCCTTACTATCTTTTTATTTGTATGTTCCCTAGTAGTTTTTTAATTTGTTCTTTCTAGCCCAAAGTCTACTCTTCTTGGTAGAGAAAATAGTTATAAAATAACTGAGCAGTCTACTATTTCTCTGATGACAGTTATTATCTTCTCATCCAAAACAATGTGTGGTCCAACCTTTTTTTTGATCCTTCCCCTTTCCCAAATTTTTTGTTGTTTAGCTGTTTTCATTCATGCCTGACTCTTTGTGGCTCTTCTTGGGGTTTTCTTGGCAAAGATACTTAAGTGTTTTGCCATAGCCTTCTTCTGCTCATTTTACAGATGAAGAACTGAGGCAAACAGGGTTAAATGACTTGCCTGGGATCACACAGCTACTGAGTGTCTGAGGCCAGATTTGAACTCAGATCGTGCTTACTTCAAGTCCAGCAATCTATCCACTGTGCCACCTAGCTGTCCGTTACCAAATATAGCTGAAACAAAACAAATTCTCCTTTCCACCCCCAACTTGCTATTTTTACTTGCTAGTCTCATTTTGAGCTCATTCTGAGCCTTAGCCCTTCTGACATTTTTCTTAAAAGCCCATGCTATGCTTTTGTAAGTAATCCTTTGTTATCTTCCCTTGCTCTCATCCTCTATATAGGCCTTGGACCTTTTATTTCATTGGTAGAGGGGACTGCAATTGAGGAAACCCTCTCTATCAAAACAAAGTGGAAACTTCTGCAACTTATAATTTTAGAATTTTTTTTTATGAATTTATTTTAATTTATCAACAGTCACTTCCTTAAGTTTTTGAGTTTTAAATGTTTTTCCCTCTCCCTCCCTCCCTCCTTTCCTTCCTCCCTCTTTAAGATGGCATGCAATCTGATATAGGTTATACATATGCATTCCTATCAAACATATTTTCACATTAGTCCTATTGTAAGAATTAGAACCAATAGGAGGAACCACAAAAAAGAGAAAACAAAACAAAACAGAAGAAAAAAATATCAAATACTATGCTTTGATCTGCATTCAAACTCCTTAGTTCTTTCTTTGGATGTGGATAGCATTTTCCATCATGAGACCTTTGGAGGTGTCTTAGATCCTTGCATTGCTGAGAAGGGCTACGTCTATCAATGTTAGTCATCACACGATGTGCCTGTTACTGTGTACAACGTTCTCCTGCTCACTTCACTCAGCATCAGTCCATACAAGACTTTCCAGGTTTTTCTAAAGTCTGCCTACTCATCATTTCTTGTAGCACGATAGTATTCCATTACATTTATGTACCACGACTTGTTCAGCCATTCCCCAATTGATGGACATTCCCTCAATTTCAATTCTTTGCCACCACAAAAAGAGCTGCTATAAATATTTTTGTACATATGTGTCCTTTTACCATTTGTATGATCTCTTTGGGATATAGCTCTAGAAGTGCTATTGCTGGGTCAAATGAATTTTAGAATTTCTTAAGAGGCTGAGCTGTTACAAGACTTGCCTAGGGTCACATTTGCCTATCTTGTGTCTTTTGAATAATGCAAACACATTCTCAGTCATATTCCAATCATGGGTTTTATCCCAATATGAGTCTCAGTGATACTTATGAAGTCAAAATTACTTGCTTGGCTTAGAACTAATGATTCATTTTGTTTGTTTCCTAAATTTTGGGAAGAAAGGAAGGAAAAGAGCATTTATTAAGCACCTACTATTTGCCAGGCACCGTGCTGTTTTATTATGATTTTTGATCCTCAGAACAATGCTGGGAGGTAGGTGCTATTATTATAATCCCTCATACATCTAGTAAGTGTCTGATGCCAGATGTGAACTCAGGTCTTCTTGACTCTAGGTCCAGTACTATATCCACTGTACCACCTAGCTGCCTCTGCTTTGTGAATAGACATTTGAGACTACTGTTTTACTATTGTGTTCTTTCTTGGATATTGTCTCGTATGAACGTCTGGGTGCATACACATACATAGATATATATACACATATATATATATACATACATATGTATATATATATATACACATACACACACACACACACATATTCTGTGATCATAACAATACACTATCTATCTAGCCCTAACCTCTTTCCTGATTTCCAGTCTTGTGTCTCAACCTGCATGATGGACATCTTGAACTAGAAATCTCATAGATATCTCAAATTCAACATGTCCAAAACTGAATTATCTTTCCCCCCCAAAAAAAATTTCCCCTCTTCCTAACTTCCCACTTATTATCCTGGGTACCACCTTTTTCCCAGTCATATAGGCTCACAACCTACATGCCATCCTCAGTCAATTAGTCAACAAACATTTTTCAAGCATCTATTATGTGCCAAGCACCATACTAATCTTTGGAGATATAGATACAAAAAGAAACACAGTCCTTGCTCTCACGGAAGTTGAAAAGGGGAGAAGGGTGCAAAAAGGACCTGGCATGGGGTATGGTGGAGTCTAAAGAAGTGCAACAATGAAGACGTGGGTAGGTGGGAGACCTCTTTGAATAGAAGCTTTGGAGGAGCTTTTTGTTTCTTGACTCCCCCCGCCCCTCTCTCTGACCCAGTCCTATATCCAATCAATTGCCAAATCCTGTTTTTCTATCATCTTACCATGTCTCAGACATGCTGTCTCCTCTCCTCTGACACTACCATCACCCTGGTGCAGGTTCTAATCATCTCATGTCTAGATTATTGTAATAACCTGCTGGTTGTTGTCCCTACTCCAATCCATTCTCTATTCATCAAATTGATCTTCCTAAAGCAAAAGTTTGATTATGTTAACACCCTCTCCATTTGATCAATTCCAATGGCTCCCCATTGCCTCCACGTCTGAATATAAAAATCCTCTGTTTTATCTTTTTAAGCCTTCATAACCTGACCCCTTCTTACCTCTTACTTCCTATCTCTTATTTGTGATCCAATGAAACTGGCTTCCTTGCTATATCTTCAACTAGACATTTCAGCCCCTGACTCTTGGGTATTTTCACTGGGTGTCTGTCATCCATGCCTAGAACACTCTGCCTCTTTATCTGTCTCCTGGATTCCTTGGCTTCCTTCAAGTGTTAGCTAAAGTCCCACTTTCAGTAAGAAGCCTTTCCCAACCTCTTTAATCTTAGAGTCTTCTCTCTGAGATTATCTCTAATTTATCTTGAATATATTTTGTTTGTATATAGGTGTTTACATGTTGTCTCCTCAATTTAGCCAGTGAACCCTTTGAGAACGAGGATTTTTTTGCCTTTCTCTGTAATCCCCAGTGTTTCACACAATGGACAGCGTGTGACACATGCTTAATAGATATTTATTGATTTGATTTGGTGTACAAAAAAAAGTAAATATAAGTTGTACCCATGTAATGGGACACTGGAGATCAGGCTCTTATGCTTATCTGCAGAGCATGAGAGGGCTTAGAACTTCCTCATTCCTTATGGATTGAAAGGCAGATTGGCAGAAAAGAAGGAGTAGATTGCTAAGAATCAAACAGTTTTTACACCGGTTAAAAATGGATCAGTAGAGAAGCAGCACAATGGAGCAGATATAATATTGCTCCATATCCCTAGGCCAGTCACATAACCTCTCAATGCTTTAGACTATAATTTATAGAAAAGTGTTGACCTGTATTGCTAGAGGGAATTTCTTTATCCACAAATTCCCTATGCCAACAAAATCTCAGGTCCAGTGTCTATCTCTATAAACATTAATTGAGGTTATATTACTCTAGATGTAGAGCCTTTGCTTAGTGACTAATGAGTCCATATACTATTGGAGGAGCTGAATTATAGTCATCTTGGCATGAAACCAGAAGATAATAAAAATGTAGCTAAATAGAAAAGTAACACATAAGTTCTCATTTGAGAAACTAATAAAGGTTTCGGCAGCAGTTATTTTATTGTAAAATTGTTAGAAGTAAAAAACATCATCTGATGGGTTACTTGTTCTGCTTATATTCCAGTTCTTATTACAAATATTTTCAAAAAGACTCTGAAGAAAAAAATTGCTTATGCACCAATATCTATGGCAGAGGAGGAGGAAGTACAGAAAGTAGAACACAATTATATCAATATACACTTTATTTTGAGATGAAAGTTGGTGTAATGTGGGACATTTAAAACTATGTTGGAAAACATGGTTGAGGATTAAGAAATTAGGGAGGCATAAGGAATACAGGTAATATGTGTATACATGCATATGTATATATAAAATACATGACATATATCATGAATACTTTCTTCAAGAAGAAAGTCAGAAGGTGCTAGAAATGATAAGTACAAAATAAAATTCCAAAAAATGGAAGCTGCTTATCATTTTTTAACAATAAAATATTTTTAATTAAGTATATGCATTTAGTTTTTTAGACATAGTACTTAATAGACTACAGCATAGTATAAACATAACTTTATATGCACTGGAAAACCAAAAAATATCACTTTATTGGGATATTCACTTTATTGTAGTGGTTTGGAATTAAACCCACAATATTTCCAAGGTGTGCTTATAATGGATAAATCTTATAAACTCTCCCAATAAATACACAAGTAAGATAAGTATACTTCCTTTCCCTTCTATTATTTGAGAGACTTCTGGAATTTCTAGTGCAATTGAGATAGTTTTACCTCCCACCTTCCAGCTCAGTTGATTTAGTCCCAGAAGTCCCAGAAAGTAATCATAAGGTGTTAATGAAGTCTTAAGCTGCCTCTATGCATGTGTATTTGTGTGTATGTATACACACACACATACATATGTGTGTATGTATGTGTGTGTGTATTACAGATTTGTGTCAATGTCTTGATACTATTATCAGGTATGAATAACTCTCTGATTAAATTAAGAAGGGAGCATACACAATTACCTGAGAAAACAAATTAGCCACGCATCTAGAGTCTTTAAACAGCTAAGCCCTGAGGAATTCAAGGAAATCAACATGAAGCAGTCAATGTAGAAGGAAATTTTGAAGTGAGACTCTTTCAGGCTGTGAAAAGAAGTTGACTTTGGAAACCTAGAATGAGTACTCTATGAAGAGAAAAAGGACTTCTAGACCCTACAGTATCAGGAGTTGAATTCCCTTTGCCACATACTCATCCTATATTTGTATTCCACTGTACCCTAAGTTTGACCTTAGTCCACACAGATTCTATAGGAGATTGTGCCTTAGGTTAATGGAGGGAATATTTTGTAACTATTGTTTTTAATGATGCCATTTGAATAAATGCTGTGCTAAGAGCTAATTCTGTCTATTGGCAGATTATTAATGTGAAGTGAACTGGCAAGGATTTATGTTAGGAGTACAGCCCTAATGTTACACCTAGAACTTAAGGTAGCAAGAACCTACTAGATATGCAAATGCTGAATGTGAATAAAAACGAAAGGAATAAACCAGAGATAGTGTAATATTAGTAATAGAAATGATGCAAGAGAAAGAAATGAAAGACACAAAGACAAGCAAAAAGGAGACAAAACTATATTTGGCACTGACATGATAATTTACTTTGAAAGTCCTAGAGAGTCAGCAAAGAAAAAAATGATAATAATAATTAAGCCTATTACCCTAGTAAAGTAGCATGATGCAAAATGAACCCACAAAAATCAATAGTATTTCTCTGTAGTTTTAATAAAATTCAGGAGGGGATAACAGAAAGGGAAGTCTATATTCAATCAAATTATAAAATTCATTTGGAATCAAATCTATCAAAGAACACTCAGTACTTATATAGATTCAACTACAAAATTCTCTGTGGAGAAAAAATGACTTAAAGAACTAGAGATACATGCAATATTTATAACAGTGTCAATACAACAAAAATGAGTATATTGCTTACATTTACACATTTACAATGCTATACTAAACTACCAAAGGGACACACCGTGCAAAGAAGTAAACAAAATAATAACAAAGGCCATTTGTGGAAACAAAATACCTAGAATCTCAGAGGGAATAATGAAAAATAAAAGTAGACATGAAGGATGAATAAAACTTCTATATTTCAGATTATGCTGTAGAGCAGTAATCATTAAAACAATTTCATATTCATTTAAAAAAATAGAAAGGTAAGCCAGGCATCATGGCACTCACCTGTAGTCCCTGCTAATAGGAAAGCTGAGGCTGATGAATCAGTTGAGTTAGGGAATTCTGTGCTTCAGAAAGGCTAGAGCTGATTAGGTGTACACACTAAGTCTGGTACCAATATGGTGAGCCCCAGGAGTGGGGAGGGGGAGAACACTAGGATGCCTGAGGGACATACCATTCCAGATTGGGAAATAGAGCAGGCCAAAGATTCTATGCTTGAGGAGAAGTGTGTTTGAGCCCAGAGTGACCTACCCTGCAAATCTGAGTTCAACACATGGGTAAAAAATACCCTTGCCTATAGGTGAATCAATGTTTTTTTTCTTTTCTTGTGTGTGTGTGTGGTGTGACTTTGTTACAAAATATGAGGGCGTATGAAAGTAGAGAGGGGAGGAGCAAGATAGAAAGGTATGTGTGATATGCTGGGATCAAATCAAATGCTAATAATTGGAAGGTGAACTCTGTAATCTCAGAAAGGGAAAAGCAATAGTGGAGGGAAAGTAAAAGGGGAAGTTTGAAAAGGGTGGGATGAAAGGAAGGAAGCCTTACTATGATGATAGGAAGGGGTTACAGTGATGAATGCTTCTATGGATGAAGAGGGATGGTGTGTGGAAAAAATATGTGGGTCTAGACTGGGTGTAGCATTGAGGAATAGATTCTTGAAAGATCTACTCATCTTATTTCGAGAAGGGGGTAGTTGGAACTCCACAGAGTAACTGGCACCTGGGAGAGTGGGAGAGCATGGACACAGGGAGGAGATTTTGAGGTAAATGTGGAGGAAAAAGGTAACCAGGAGAGGGTATAGTTTGCATAATCATTAGGCAGTGTCCTCTTTAACACCTGCAATAATTGACGTTGCTCTAAGAGTGAGGCATAAAGGAAAAGGACATTCCATGGAGCAAGCTCTGGAAAGCAGTGATAGAAAGCACCTAGAGGGCAGAGCTTAGAATAAGTATCTTGGAAGCTTTGATTGCACAAAGAATACAGAGAAAATAGAGAGACCAAAGGGTCTGGAGTAGACAGAAAGAAAGGACAGATAATGAAGAGAGTGAGTGAAATTCTTTTTGGAAAAGGGCACATACATGAACAGAACTAGTTGAAGGAGATTACAGAATGGGGGAATCTACTTGACTAACAAAAAGAAAAAAGAAGGGAATAAGAATTATACAACCAGATAAAGGCCAGGGAAAAAAAAGAAACTAATGAATAGAACCTCAAACAGGTCCTACTATCTACAAATATGACCATGTCTTCACCATCCTGAAAAAAAGACCTCACTTGATGCTTTTATCCCTGCTATCATCCTATTTCTCTTCTGCCCTTTGTAGTTAAACTCCTCAAAAAGGCTCTCTACAATGGGCGCCTCCACTTTCCCTCCTCTCCAGCTCTTCTTAATTCCTTACAATCTGGTTTCTGACCTTAAAATTCCACCAAAACTGCTCTCTCTAAAATTACTAATGACCTCTTAATTGCCAAATTCAATGGCCTTTTCTCAATCCTTATTCTCCTTGCCCTCTGCAGTTTTTTTATATCAGTGATCATTCTTTCCTCCTTGATGCTCTTTCCTGGTTTTCCTCCTACCTATTTGTCCAATCCTCTGTCTCTTTTGCTGGACCTGCCTCCAGATTATACTCTCAAACTGTGGTACAGCAGGCCATCTGTTAGGATACCAGCCCTAGCACATCAGGCTAATGGCCAGACCTGGCAGACCCAGGTGCAGCAGGCAAGGCACCAACCTTGGAACCTCTGGTGTTGCAGGAGCCAGTGGCCAGACCCTTGGCCCCTGGTGGAAGAAGCTTAGAATAGTACCTCCTCTACCCCAGGAACAAAGCTCAATTTTAAAAGTCACAAAATTGTCTGGGAAATGAAAAAAAAGCCAACCAACCAACCAAACAAACAAAACCAACCCTGACCAGAGAAAGCTACTTTGGTGACAGGGAAGATCAAAACACAAACTTAGAAGAGGACAACAATGTCAAAACACATGCAAAGACTCAAAGAGAAATATGAATTAGTCTCAGACCAAAAAGACTTCTTGGAAGGGCTCAAAAAGGATTTTAAAAGTCAAATAAGAGAAATAGAAGAAAATTGGGAAAAGAAACGAGAATTATGTAAGAGAATCGTGAAAAAAGAGTCAACATCTTGGTAAAGAAAGCACAAAAAATGGAAAAGGATGCATAAAAATTCACTGGAAAAAAAACTCCCTAAAAAGTAGAACTGGCCAAATGGAAAAGGAAACAAAAAAGCTAGCTAAAGAAAAAAAAATTCTTTAAAAATTAGAATTGGACAAGTAGAAGCTAATGACTCTAAGAATATCAAGAGAATCAATGAAAAAATGTGAAGGAAGGTGGTCTAACTATATTACGAAATGGTACTTATCAAAACAATCTGGTACTGACTAAGAAACAGAGTGGTGGATCAGTGGAATAGATTAAGCATACATTATATCATAGCAATCACCATAGTAATTAAGTATATGATAAACCCAAAGATCCAAGCTTTTGAAACAATTATTTGACAAAAACTACTGGGAAAACCAGAAAACAGTATGGCAGAACCTAGGTATAGACCAATCTCTCACACTTTATACCAAAATAAGGTCAAAGTATGAGTATTTGTACAAAAATGTTTATTTTTTTTGTGGTGGCTAAGAATTGGAAATCAAAGGGATCATCAATTAGGAAATGGCTAAACAAGCTGCAGTACATGATTGTGATAAAATATTGTTGTACTATAAGAAGTTACAAGAAGGATGATTTCAAAAAACACCTGGAAAGACTTACATGAGCTGATACGAAGTGAAGTGAGCAGAACCAGGAGAATGTTGTACACAGTAATAGCAATATTGTGTTGTAGTTTGTCCTTCATTCTCGAAGAGGAGCATGACATCAGGAAGATGATGCCATGACTTGCAAGTGAATTGGATTTAAATGAGGGAAGGCTGTACAAAATTACCTCACTTTCTCCTCCAGGGCCATCTGAGTCCAGTGGTCAGATATTGATCAGGATAACTGGAGATGGCCCAGGATGCAGTGGAAGACCTTGGCCTTTTTAAGCAAAGGTCTTTCCAAGTTCTTACTTTGATGGAGGCAATACTCATTCAGTGATAAAGTTGGTGGTCAGAAGCAAAACACTGGTGAGGAGGGACAGAGAGCAGAGAAAAGGATAAATGAGGTGGAAATAGGATGGAGAGAAATACACAGTTAGTAATTATAATTGTAAATGTGAATAGGATGAACTCATCCATAAAACAGAGGCAAATAACAGAGTGGATTAAAAACCAGAATTCTACAATATGTTGTTTACAAGAAACACATCTGAAACAGAGAGAAACACACAAAGTAAAGGTAAAAGATTGGAGCAGAATCTATTATGCTTCAGCTAAAGTGAAAGGGGAAAAAAAAGCAGGTGCAGCAATCATGATCTCAGACAAAGCAAAAGCAAAAATAGAGCTAATTAAAAGAGATAAGGAAGGAAACTACATCTTGCTGAAAGGTACCATAGACAATGAAGTAATATCAACACTGAATATATATGCACCAAATGGTATAGCATCCAAATTTCTAAAGGAGAACTTAAATGAATTACAGGAGGAAATAGACAGTAAAACTATACCAGTGTGAGACTTCAACTTTCTCCTCTCAGAACTAGATAAATCTAACAAAAAATAAACAACAAAGACGTTAAGAAGGTGAATAGAATTTTAGAAAAGTTAGATATGATAGACATCTGGAGAAAATTGAAAGGGAACAGAAAGGAATACACCTTTTCCCCAATGGTACATGGCACCTATACAAAAACTGATGAAGTATTAGGTGAGACCACCTCTCAATCAAATGCAAAAAGGCAGAAATATTAAATGCATTCTTTTAGATCATGATATAATAAAAATTAAATTTAATAAATGGACATGGAAAGATAAATTAAAAACTAATGACAAACTAAACAATCTAACCCTAAACATTGAGTAGATCAAAGAACAAGTCATAGAAACAGTCAATAATTTCATCAAAAAGAATGACAACAATCAGAAAACATATGAAATTTATGGGATACAGCCAATGCAGTATATGGGGGAAATTTTATATCTTTAAATGCTTATATCAATAAAATAGAGAAGAATCAGATCAATGAATTGGATATGCAACTAAAAAGGCTAGAAAAAAGGATAAATTAAAAATCCCCAATTAAACACCAAATTTGAATGGAAAGTTAGAAAACAATTGAACTAATATAGAAAACTAAAGGCTGGTTTTATGAAAAAAACTAATGAAATGGATAAAGCATTATTTAATTTAATTAAGAAAAGAAGAAAATCAAATAACCAGTATCAAAATTAAATGGGTGAATTCACTCCCAGTGAAGAAGAAATTAAAGCAATAATTAGGAGCTATTTTGCCCAGTAAATCTGAGAATCTAAGCAAAATAGATAAATATTTACAAAATACAAGTTGCTCAGATTAACAAAAGAAGAAAGAGAACACTTAAATATCCCCATCTTAGAAAAGAAATTGAACAAGCCATCAATGAACTCCCTAAGAAAAAGTCACTAGCACTAGATGGATTCACAGGTGAATTCTACCAAATGTTTAGAGAATAATTAATTTCAATATTACATTAGCTCTTCGGGAAAAATAGGCAAAGAAGGAGTCTTACCAAGTTCCTTTTAAGACACAAATGTGGAGCTGATACCTAAACCAAGAAAAGCCAAAACAAAGAAAGAAAAGTATAGACCAACTTCCCTAATGAAAGCTTCTGTGCTAATATATAGTGGGTTTATTTCTATACTTGGCCATTACATTCCCATGCTGAGTGTAATAGAGAGATTCAGTCTCGAAAAAAAAGGAGGGGTGAGGGACAAGAAATAGAATAAATTATGGAAGAAAAGTAGAAGAGGAGAAACCTTATTACATCTTATAATTGGAATATATCCAAGAATAGGCATCTCAATCACTTCTTTATTATTTGAACCAGATAAAAGAAGATTGAAAACACAAGCATGCACAAAGATACATAGATATCCCAAACCCCTACTCCACACAATTTATGTGTATAAATATGTTAAATTAAATAGGTACACAGACTAGGACCAGGAGAAGGAAGGGGAAGTGCTTTAAAAGGAATGGTAGGATTAAGGAAATAATACAAGTAAAACAGCCTTTAACTACAAAATATGTGTTACAGAGGAGGCTTAAATGGTGAGAAAGAAAATTTAAAAACTGGTGCATGAATCTGAGCTAAGTGAAGAAAGTAAGATCAAAGAAATGTGATAAAATTATATCAATTTTAGATTGCTAGTTTTGATCATATTCCTTTTCTTTCTCCATCTTTTCTTTTTATAAAGATGGGATACTAGGAAAATAAAGGAAAAAGTATAAGACTGGTGGACATAAAAATGCAATTATTGTAATCATGTAATTGTATGAAATGGAAAGGTAACTAAATTCGACAATATATTGTTTACTATAGAAATAATCATTCACACAGAGTTAAATGAGGGGTCAGAATAGAATCTATAATGATTCAGGCAAAATTTTAAAAGTAGGGGTTATAATCATGATGTCAAAACAAGGAAACAGTAAAAATAGATATTGTTAAAAAAGATGAACAGGGAAAGTACAATATACTTAAAATCAACTTATATAATAGCGTATCATTTAATTACCATTATAATCTTACTGTCTGTTTCTCCCAGTAATTTAATTCACTTTTCCATTAAATACATTAATGATATGCTATTATATAGGCTGATTCTTAAGTAATTAAATGTAAAGTACAAAGGACTCATCAATGCATTGGGCATGCAGCACCCCCAAATTAGAAAAACAACAAATAAAAAATTAATTAAATTAAAAAATTGAAAATAAAAAAGATGAACAAAAAATACAAAGTATTAATGTGTCTAAAGGTGCTTAAAAACTAATAGAAATAGACAAAATTACCTAATGTGATAAAGATAGAAAACCAAATTGCAATCATCATAAATGAAAAAAAGAATTCATAACAGATAAAGAGGAAATAAAGAAAATTAGAAATTCTTTTCCCAATTATTTGCCAATAAAACTGATAACAAAATTTACAAAAACATAATCAAAAGAATAGAAGAAATAGATACTTTAGATAGCCCAATTTTAGAAAAAGATATTAAACAAAATAAATGAATTCCTAAATAAATTACCCACCCTCAGACCTAGACTGGCTCTGTAAATGAGTGCCACTTAACAAAGAAAAATTTAGTCTATTACTAAATAAATTGCTTGCAAATATAGAGAAAAACATATTCAGCCAAACTCCTACTCTGAAACAAATATGTGCCTGAGAGATAAAGCCTAGAAAGAAAAAGAACATTATCTCTTGCAAGCAATAATATGAAATATTGAACAAAATATTACCAAAGAGTCTATAGCAGTAATTTAGAATATTTACCTTACAATCAGGTTTTATTTATATCAAGTGTGCTGGGTTGGTTCAATATAAACAAAGTTGGTATTGATAACAGAAGTAATGAAAAAATACATCAATACAGTTAATATTTGTATATAATTCATTTAATAATTGAAATACATTAAAGATACAGAAAAAAAACTTTTGACAAAACATGCTTCTTATGCTAAAATCACTTATAAAAGCATAGGAATAAATCGATTTTCCCTAATATGGTAAATATTATCTATCTCAAACCAAGGGGTAAAACAAAGGCATTTATTATCACCATTAACATTTTACATAGATTTAGAAATGCTATCAATTGCAATAAGACAAAAGAAATAAATTGAGAGAATAAAGATAGGCGAAGAATAAAAACATTTTTCATTCTTTAAAATGACATTTTAAAAAAAGAATCTTAGAAATTCAACTAAAATTGAAATAATAACTTAATAAAGTAGCAAGGTATAAAATAGACCCCCAAAATAAACTTTTCTGTATTTTACCAACAAAACAACCCACCAAGAAGAGAGAGAAAACAAATTAAATTCAAAGTAACCATAGAATATATAAAATATATGGGAATCTACCTACTAAGTTACAAAAATGAATTGTTTAATAACTACAAAACTCTTTACAGAAATAAAGACAAAACATTGGAGAGAGATAAATTGCTCATGACTGGGCCATGCTAATAAAAATACTACCAAAATTAATTTACAGATTTGATGCCAAACTACTTTGGGATTACCCCATAGAAGAAAACATAACAATTACAAAAAAGAAGGGGGGAAAAGGTCAAGTAAAAAAAAATGGTCAAGTCTCAAGGAAAATATCAAAAACAAATGGGAAGGAAAGTAGCATAGCAATGCCAAACAATAATACAAAGCAACAATCATCAAAATGGTTTCAAACTGCTCACAAAGTAGAAAACTTATCAATGGAACCAATCAAGTACAGAAGATCCAGAAGCAATTCAACAGAGTAGCATAGCATTTGATAAATTCAAGGACACCAGTTACTTTGGTAAAATTTCCATCTGATAATTTTGGATTGGTTATTGGAATAAATAGAAAACAGCCTGGCAGAAATTAGATGTAAACCACCATTTCCCAGCACATACTGCATTAAGTTTCCAATTCTTATGATTAAATATAAAATATTATATCATAAACAAATTAAAAGAAAATGGGAGGAGATGCCTTCCAGAACTATGATGAGGGGGGTAATTCTTAAATGAAGAAGGAATAGAGAGGATTATATGAAATCATTTCATTAATTTTGATGAAATAAAATTGAAAGTCTTTTGCACACATAAAAGTAAGAATTAGAAGAGGAATAGCTAACTTGAAAAAAATCTCTGCAGCAAATTTTTCTTCTAAAGCTCTGATATTCAAAACACCATATATGGAATTGGTAAAAATATATAAGAAAAAGAGAAATTTCTGTAAAGATAAATGATAAAAAGATGTATACAGGCAGTTTTTGAAAGAAGAAACACAAGTTGTCAACAATGTTAAGGTCATTATCCTTCATCTGCTACAATGGATTACTCAGAGGCAGTGAGTTTAAACAAACAGTTCTTTTATAAAATAATATTCCAATACCCTCAGCAAGAAGCAATTCTCAAGGCAGTTTGAAAACAGTCCAGTGAATGAAAACAAATTAAAGCTGCTTGCAAAAATGCTCAGAAAGACAGTCAGGAAAAAGGTTTCTGAGTTTCGGGAACTCTTACTGAGAGACTCAAAAACTACTCATAGCCTCCTCTTGCTAAAGAGTTCACAACTAGGTCCCAAGTCTATCTACCTAACAGGAGAGTTAACCCAATTGCTTCTGGTTTGTGCCACGTCTGTCTTGCTTGCAACAATACCATCAGAGGCGTGATAGTACTGGGGGGTCACTTCAGACCTCCATAGGTCCTGGGCTACAACAGCCACCATATAAAACTGTTCACAGTTTCATTTTCAATCCAATTTTTCTTTATATGTGGAAATATTCTTATTTGGTGAAGTTTTAGTTCATCATAAAAGAAAGAACTTTTTAGATAGCAATTATTTATTGCAACCTGTTGTTACAATAAGCAATAGAAGGTAAATCAAAGTATATCAGTGACACAGATATTAATGAACAAGAAAATGGGGCAGCTTATTCAGGCTAATTGAAAAACTGCTTATTTGAGCTTTGAATATATTTTAAGCATCATATTAAGTGCTACACCAAATATAAATATTAGTAAGACTGTCTGCACTAAGAGAATCTAGTAGGACAGATGTTTCAAATACATAAATAACAGTGACATAAGGTATGTAAGGGAGACATGAAGATAGGAAGGAAATGTCACGTCAAAGAAGGAAGATTATACATTACAGGGAGATAAAGAAAGACTTCATGAGGGAAGTGTTAATTGAGATACAACAATTTCTGGGCCGCATTTTGACAGGCAGAGATGGAGAGATGTGTAGAAGTGCATTCAAGAAAATAGAACAGCATTAACAAAGGCTCATAGACAGGAAAGTGAAAATTGAATTTATAGAATGGTCCCAGGACCAATGAACCTGAACAATAGACAGATAAAGAGACTCTCCCAAAGTCATACATTTAGAGAGAAAATTGTGAAACCCTTTAAACTCCAAATTCAATGATCTTTCTTCAATATCATTGTCCAATTTGCTTGTAGTATAGCTATCTGTATGGGAATAACAAGAGACGGTCTATATATGTAACTTGTGGCAAGTTTTAGAGCTATATTTATTTTTAATCATCTATGATATATGAAGTAAAGTAAGAAGATGTAATGAAAATACAAGATGATCCCATCCTCAAGAAATTTATAATGCACATTATGTCTATAAATGGGTATATGTGTATGGAGTAGAAAGGGGATATCCATAGGAAGAAGGAATGAAGAAATAATAATATTAATATGATAATAATGATAACTAGCATTTATACGATTTGCAAACTGCTTTACCATATGTTAATTCATTTGATAGAAGACTGAACTATGTTATTTATACCCATCTCTCTGTCTTCTGCCCTGGTCAAATTATATCTTTAATATGATTTTCAGTTCTAAGTGTCACATTTTAGGACACTGCCAAACTTTATTTGCAGAATGCCTCATAAATTATTAGAGCTCAACAAATACAGGAAACTTAGAAAGAAATTCCAATAATTTTTCTAGAATACATGTCTCTGTTATGTTTTTGAAAATTACACTGGGGGAAATCAATAATGATTTAGAGCATTTTTTCACATGACTACAAATTGTTTTGATTTATTCATTGGAAAACTACCTGTTAATATATTTTGAACATTTATCAATTGGGGATGACTCATTTGCTTATAGATTCGATATAATTCTTTATATGTTTGAGATATGAGACCTTTACCTAAGAAAATGTCTATTAAAAATGTTTCCTGAGTTTCTGCTTTTCTTCTGATCTTGGTTACATTTGTTTTATTTGTACAAAATGTACAAAATGTTTTTAATTAAATGTAATTGACATTACCCTAACTTATTTATTTGTAAATTGTTCGCCTATCCATAAGTCTAAAAAGTAATATGTTCCATGTTCTAATTTTCTTGTAAAATCTCTCTTTATATCTGTTATGTATCCATTTTGACCTTATTTTGTTATATGGTATAAGAGATTGGTCTATTCCCAGTTTCTGCCATACTGCCTTCCAGTATTCCCAACATTTTTTACCAAATAATGAATTCTTATCTTTATACTTGTCAAATACAAGGTTATTATATTTATATATACTTTCTTAACGCATCTCTGTATCTTGATCTCATCTAACAAATTTCTAATGTGATGTCAGGTTCATTTTTTAGGGGCAGATATCATGGCATTAACATCCTCACTGACATCAAATAGAGACTGATTATAGTGAGGAGTGACATGTGGCAAGGTCCCACATGTAATGAGGGTTTGTTTGTCACCCACATGTAGCATGGAGGTATATGTGTGGCTCAAAGGGAGAGAGAGTAGACACATCTAACTTCTTTTCCCTTCATTCTTCTTCAAGAGAGACTTTAATTCCTGCAAGGAGGGAAAATAAGAATTTGGGGCCAAAAGTCAACTATTCTTCTTCATAGAGAGGGGCTACTAAGCTAGAATTATAGTAATCTGCTACTTTAAATGTAGTCGACAAATATAGTTAGTCTAAAAATCAGATTTTCAGGTTCAATCTAGTTTCTGATTGTTGTTTCATTATTGGGGGAAAGTGGGACCTCAACCTTTACATACAAAGCTTGATTCCCTTCCTCCCAAGTATTAGCAATTATCAGCAAAAATCCATATTTTCAAACAATTTATGGTCATATGAAAAATGCTTTAAATAATTTTTGATTGGAGAAATACAAATTAAAACAACCTAGAGATATAATTTTATACTTATCAGATTGGCTAAAATGATTAAAGAGGAAAATGACAAATGTTGGGGGGAGGTGGAAAAATTGGGACACTAATTCATTGTTGGTGGAATTGTGAACTGATCCAGCCATTTTGGAGAGCAATTTGGAATAATGCCGAAAGAGTTATTAATCCACCTAAATGTATACATATACACACCCTTTCACCCAGCAACACCATTACTAGGTCTATTTCCAAAGATGATTAGGGAAAAAGGAAAAGAACCTATATGTTCTAAAATGTTTATAGCAGCTCTCTTTGAACTGGAAAATGTAGGGATCTTCATCATTTGGGGAATGACTGAACAAATTGTGGTGTATAATTGTGATGGAATACCACTGCGCTATAAGAAATGATGAGCTCAATGATTTTAGAAAAACATTGAAAGACTTGCATGAAATAATGAAGAGTGAAATCAGCAGAACCAAGAGAACATTGCATAAAGTAACAGCAACATTGTCTCAAGAATGACTTTGAGCAAATACGTAATTTTAAATATTATAAATACCTAAATTAACTATAAAGGACATATGAAGAAAGATGCCATCTGCATCCAGAGAAAGGACTAATAAATAGAAGTATGTATAGAATAATTTTATGTGTGTGTGTGTGTGTGTGTGTGTATGTGCACACACACACATCCCTATTTGTGTCTAATGGTGGCCATCTCTGAGGTGGGGAGGAGGGAAGAAAAAAGAGGGGAGAAAGGAAATTTACATGATAACTTTGTTGTATATTTAAAAGCTATAGCAAATTATACATATTGAATTTATAGTTGCATGTGCAATCATCTTTTTTATTATACAATGTAATGGAAATGCTTATTTTATTCCATAAATAAAAGAGTAAGTAAATAAAAAGAATATGTATTAAGAAAGTACTAGGAGGAAATGAAAAAAGAGGAAAAAATTAAATACTAATACATATGTCAATATATATACACATATGCACATAATATAAATAAATGCTCACATAAGTAACAGGAATGTTAGACATCATGTGATTTTGAAGGGAGAGATGAAGAAATAAAAAAAATAATTTTAAAGAGAACAAAGTAAGAAGGAATTTCAAATGAGTAATAAAACAAATAAATTAGAGTGGCTAAACTTTCTCTAAGGACTGTGCTAGTCCTGGCTCACACCGGCTCAAATTTTCCCCCTTTTTATACCTCCAAAAATGGTGCCATAAATCATAGCTTGATTTGATATTTTTTTGATTGTCAAGAATTAAGAAAGTGATGGAAAAAAATAATGCAGATTAAACTTAAAAGTATGTTGTATGAAAATTCTTTTTAAAGCTGTTTTTTAAAAAAACATTACTAGCACACTTCTGCTACTACAGAGACAGAATATCCCTTGCTCCCCATTGCCATTTCCAGACTCTATCACTTTGAATAAACAACTTCTCCTCCTCTGAGGTCCACACTACCAAATTTATCATTCAATACAGATCTTGGTGGCTATTATTTATTGACCCCCCATGACATTTTTCTTCTTCCCCAATTACACACACACAGAGACACAGACACAGACATAGACACACACACACACACACACACACACATTCTCCAATTCCTCCCATTAGGGGACTTCAACTGAAACTCAAAAATTCTAGTTCCCCAATGCAGTTACTTCCATAACCCACTCCTCCGTTTGCCTCAATAACAGAGATGAACGTATCATTATCCATAAGAATTCTACTTCTTTGTTCACAAACTTTGAAATTTCTTTATCAGATCCAAATCTTTAAAATTCCTCTATATCTTACAACCTTTAACTCTATTCTTGATCCTCACCATAAACTCTGTTTCCTTGGATGCAATGTCCTTTGCCAGGCTATTATCCCTGTGATGACAACAATCTTTTCTCTTCCCTGACCCCTTATTATTCCAAGTCATCTCTATTTAACCTCTACACTCTTGTCACATTTTCCTGAGAGGACTATGATCTTTCATTTATCCCTGTGCATGCTGTCCGAGCCTAGGTTACTGGGCATCTGCTCAGTGGTACCGTTGACAGTAATAGGAAAGTAAGGAAGAGAAGAAGGTTTTAAGGGGGAAATAATGAGATAACCTATATATGTATAAAATAAGTTCTAGATGTCTAATAGGCAGTTGGAGTTGTGAGATTTAAGGTCAAGAGAAGGGTTAGGGCTAGGAAAATATATATGAGAGTGATCTGCATAAAGATGACAGTTGAATCCACAAAAGCTTATGAGATTATCAAATAAAATAGTACAAAGGGAGAAGAGAAGAGAGCCTAGGACAGAGTCCCAAGTGACACCAAAGCATGACCTTGATGAAGACCCAGCAAAGGATACTGAGAAGGAACAGTCAGAGAGGTAGGAGAACCAGGAGACAGTAATGCCACAGAAACATAGAGAGAAGACAATATCAAGAAGAGAGTGATCAAAAGTGTCAGTGGCTGCAGAGGAGTCAAGAAGGAGGAAGACTGAGAATAAGCCATTATATTTGGAAATAAAGAGATCATTTATGATTTTGGAAAGAGTAGTAACATTTGAATGATGAGTTTGGAATCAAACTGAAAAGAGTTAAGAAGAGAGTGAAAGGAAAAGAAGTGGAAAGACTGATTATAGATAGCCTTCTCAAAGAGTTTAGCCACAAAAGGAAGAAGACATACAGGACGATAGCTAGCAAGGATGGATGGAGCAAGTTCGGTGTTTTTGAGGATGGATGAAAGGATGGAAGAGACATGGGCATATTTTTAGGCAGTAGGGAAGCAGCCAGTATGGAGGGAGAGATTAAAGTTGAGAGTGGGATTGATAGAAGAGGCAATTTGATGGATAAGATGAGACAGAATGAAATCACTTGTGCATGTAGAGTGGTTCTCTTGGGCATAGAGAAGGCCTACCTGTTCATGTGAGACACAGGGTGAAGGAGGATAAAGTGGCAAAAGTCACCTCAGTAGTTTGAGATGAGATGGAAGGGAGAACAGGGAGCTCTGGGTGGGTGGCCTCAATTTTTTTTTGGTGAAATGTGAGGCAAGGTTCTCATTTATCAGGGTAGGGATAGGGGATGTTATGGGAGGTTTGAGAAAGCATGAAAAGGTTTGGAAAAGCTATCATAGTGAATGGCACAATGATTTAATTATATAACATATATTATCTATAGTTGACCTAGTTGGCATGGTTTTGTGATTTTCTCTAACTTTGTTCAACAGCAAGTGTGTAGGATGTAGCAAGTAAAAATGATGTTGAAACACAGTCTTCAGGGCATTGTTTTAACAATGATGTTCGAATTTTTAGTAAAATGGGTCACACACCTCAGCAATGAGACAGGGACCTGAGCATGATCAATTGATTAGTTAGGCTAGCAGTAACCAATAGATTGGGTCAGTGTTCTAGAACATGAACTGCAAGACTTTACTTGCCATCATGCTTCTCACTAGTTAGTAGATGGGAGGAGGTTTTCTTTTGTGTTTTTTTTTCAGAAGTTGTGTTAAAAATTGTTTAATTAGAAGTGGTTCTAATTCTAAGCACTCTTGGGATATGCTGATGACACTATAAATGGCAGGTAAATCTCATGGGTGGAGTCATAATACACAGAGCCATTCCACTTATAAATACAATTAGGGAAGAATCTTCCCACCCTGTAAAAAGAGAAGGTTATAAAGTTCAATGGAAAGTATAGGAATTCAGTGAAATTTGTATGATAATGGTTTTTAGAAAAAATACAGAACTTACATACCTTTGGGAAAAGATAATATTAATTCAAGTTAAGAAAGGTTTTTAAAGTGTCTTCTATTTGTCAGATACTGTGAGAATACAAAAATTATTAAGATGCAGAATAATGGAATTTCACATTTTAAAGGACCTTAGTTTTCCTATACTCCGACCCATGTCTGAAAAAAAAATCTCTACTACAGCAAACCTGAGAATCTGTCCTTTAAGACCTTCAATAAGGGGGATATAACCTGAAGCAGCCCATCCTACTTATGGATAGTTATAATTACTAAGAAGTTTTTTCTTATGCCAGGCCTAAAGCTCTCTCTGCAACTTCCACCCACTGCTTCCTCTGGTTCCAAAAAGAGCCAATCTGCTTGCTCATCTATATGACAGTCCTTTAAGTACTTAAAAACAGAGATCATATTCTTGCTGTCTTCTCTAAACTAAACATTTCCAGTTCCTTCACCAAATCTTTCATTCTGCATTGAATCATGGTCTTTCATCATTCTCATTGACCTTTTCAGAATGCTCATTAATATCCTTCCTGAATTGTGAGTGCTGGGCAGCTGGGTGGTGCCATGGATACAGGGGATAAAGTGCTGAGCCTGAAGCCAAGAAAACTCATCTTTATGAGTTCAAATCTTGCCTTAGACACTTACTAGCTGTGTGACCCTGGGCAAGTCACTTAACCCTGTTTGAATCAGTTTCCTCATCTGTAAAATGAGGTGGAGAAGGAAATGGCAAAGCATTTCAATATCTTTGTCAAGAAAACCCCAAATGAGGTCATGAAGAGTCTAACATGACTGAAAATGACTGAACAAAGTAAGAGTATCAGAACTGAACACAACATAACAGATGTGGTTTAATTGAAGCATGGTAGAGAGGGATTATGACACTTTATTCATAGAACTGCATCTTTTTCCCCTTTAAATTATTTTATTAAATAATCATTTAATTAATTTAATTAAATGATTATTTAATTATTTCCTTTTAAATTATTTAATAATTAAATCAATTAAATATTGAATTTAAATTATATTTTGTTTTTTTAAATGAACAACAAAATCCGCTTTCCTCTTCATCCTACCTCTCTAATTTTCAAGTACTCCCACTTCCTAGCTTCTTCCTTAGTATCTTCAGACATTACTAAGTCTCCCTCATTATAGAGAAACCTTCATTATACCCAAACAGCTTCTCAAACTATCATTCTTCATTTTTTTCTCTTTCTCAGCAAAACAGCCATAAGCTGTCTGTATTAATTTACCTAACTTCTTATACTCCTCACCCTTTTGTAATCTGGATTCAGATCCTATCAATCAACTGAAATTATTCTCTACAAAATCACTATCCTTTAATTGCTATATCTGATGGTCTTTTCTCAATCCTCAGCCTTCTGCACCTCTCTGATACATTTGACACTTGATCATCCAAGTCCTCTTGGAGATTCTTTCCTCTCATTTTTTTTTCTGCTCTTTTTGGTTATTTGTTTTTTATTTTATTTTATTCTGAACCTAAGAAATAAAACAAGCATTTCCATAACATAGTAGAATAGAGAAAAAAAAAAGGTAATCATACATGAAACTGCATATTTATTATGTACAACTTGCTATTCCTTTTAAATCTACAACAAAGTTATCCTGTAACTTTTTTCTTCCTTCCTCCTGCCCACTCCCTGGTGATGGCTACCATTAGGTACAAATACGTGTGTCTATTATATATTACATATATGCATATCTATGTAAAGCCATTCTATACATACCTCTTTTTATCAGTTCTTTCTCTGTGATATAGATAGTGTCTTCCTTTATATGTCCTTTGTACTTAATTTGGGTATTTATTATAGTCAAAATGGCTTAGTCACTCAAAGCTGTTCTTAAAATAGTACTGTTGTTACTGTATATAGCATTCTTTTGGTTCTGGTCATTTTGTTCTTTGTTGTTTAATGCAAGTTTATCCATGTTTTTCTAAGATTGTCAAGCTCATCCATTTCTTCTAGCACAGTAGTATTCCATCACAATCATATACCACAAGTTGTTCAGCCATTCTCTAATTGATAGGCATCCCCTCAATTTCTACTTCTTTGCCACTACAAAGAAAGCTTCTATAAATATTTTAGAACATATAGGTTCTTTTTTCTTTTCCCCTATTCATCATTCATAGTGGTAGGGTATGTGGAAAAATTGAGACACTCACTGTTGGTGGAATTGTGAAGTGATCCTCTCTTGTTTTTTTGTGTCTTGGCTCTCCCCAGTTTCTCCACTTAACTTTCTAACCACTCTCTTTTAGTGTTATTTACTGGTTCATCATCCATGTCACACTAAAATGTGAATATTTTCTAAGGCTTTTTAGTAGATCCTTTTCTACATTCTCTCATGGTGACCTCATTAGATCTCACTGATTTAATTATCACATTTTGAAAGTACTCACAGATCACTACATCTAGTCCCAATCTCTCCTCTGAGCTTCAGTCTCCCATCACTACTGACCTATTCCATATTTCAAGTTGGATGTCTTGAACACATTTAAGACTCAATGTGTCCAAAATAAAATTCATTATCTTTCCTCCCAAACCCACTTCCCTTCAAAACTTCCCTATTTCTATAAAAGGCACCAACCTTATTCCAGTCAATCAGGTTTGTAACCTCAGGATTAACCTTAACTCCTCACTCTTCCTTATTCCACATATTTAATCAGTTGTCAAATCTTTCCATTTCTACAGTATCTCTCACACCTGACCTTTTCTCTCTACTCACATAGCCTGAACATTAGTTCAGGCCCTCATTACCTCTTGAGTATCTTCCTAATTAATCTTCTTGCCTCAACTTTCTCTTTACTCCAATCCATCCTCCATGTAGCTGCCAAAGTAATTTCCCTTAAATGTAGGTCTGATTACGCCACTCCCCTATTCATTAAACTCACATGACTGCCTATAACCTCTAGGACAAAATAGAAAATCTTCTCTTTGACTTTTAAAGCCCTTCAAACCTAGTTCCAATCTATATTTCCAGTGTCATGAATTACTCTTCTCCTCATACCCTGCAATTCAGCTAAAGTGGTAAAGTCTACTGGAAAGAGATGTAGCAAATTTCATACTGCTATATATATATATATTATACACACACACACACACACACACACACACACACACACATATTCATGGAAGAGGGAGAAATAGATTATTTTCTTAATCCCTGGGGGGACTTCCCAGCTGAGTACTCACAATAACAAAAAAAAAAAGGTTTTTTTTTTTTTAAACAAGGGAACACAGAAAAGTGGGGAACATATAGGCCTGGATCTCTCTAGACAAAGCAATCAGGAGCCCTTGTGGGGGAAGAAGTTTGTAAGTGGAGTGGAATGGTATTTCTGAGACAGTTATCTCAAGTACCTCATAGTCTTATTGTTCTTCCCATCCATATCTGAAGGTAAAACCATCATTTTTTGTGAGAGGCAGAGGCTATGGTATTGCCTATAGAGAAAACTATGCCTGATCCTAGCTCCACCTTTCAGGTAGAGTTTGTCTCTGCATCTCTTCTGTGCAGTTTTCTGCATAGCTAATCAAACTGGGGTGGCCCTCACCCCATCTCCCTGAAATCCATTTTTAGATACATGCAACTTCTCATCTAATCCCTATTTAAGAAATGGGAGGGGCTGAGTTCTTCATGTACAATAAACACAGATGAATTACTGGCCCTCCAATGTCTGTTTATACCTGGAAAGCAGTCTCTCCTTAACCCTTCAAAGAATCTCTCATTGCCTTCAAGATGCAACTTAAGCATTGCTTTCTATATGAAGTATTTTCTGATCTTAACTCTGGCTAATGTCCTTCTTCCATGACTACCATGTATTTAATTACCTTGTGTTTGCTTTGAATTTATGTTGTACATATTTTTTTCTTTTGTTGTTGTTCAATGTTGTCCAGCTCTTTGTGACCCTCATGGACTGTTCAGTCCATGCGGTTTTCTTGGCAAAGATAATTAGAGTGGTTTGCTATTTCCTTCTCCGGTGGATTAAAGCAAACAGATTAAGTAACTTGCTCTTCTCTCCATACCCTGCAATTCAGCTACTGGAAAGAGATGTAGCTAGCAAGTGTCTGAGACTGGATTTGAACATAGGTCTTCCTAACTCCAGTCCTAGTGTTCTATCCACTGAGCCACCTAGCTGCCCACATATTTGTTCTATACATAATTATCTATGAACATGTTTCCTCCAATAGCATGCAAACTCATCAAAAACAGAGACTTTCATCATTTTAATTTGTATCCGAAGGCACACATGGCACTTAATAAATGCTGTTGATTGATTAATTGAATAGTCAATGAATATTTTTACTTTTATTTTTACATAGCACACTTTTTTTAGCAACATAATAATTTGGCTATAAAAATTATATAAGCATAATATGAAGAAGTTTTTATAGATCATTTGAAGGTTGACTATAATTTGTAAAAGTCAATAATTAAGAAACACATTGAAAAAGATAAACAAAGAAAAAGATTGACCCAAGTTTCATTCACTAACTGGGTTTAACCTTGTTTTATATAAGAAATATGAGAAACTAAATTTTTTGTGTGTCCCAGGTCAAAAATATATGAGCTAAACATATAACTAAAGGGTAACCACTACAGCTTTAGAAACCCAAAGGCATGAACATTGATTGACACTAATACCGTATAATTTGGTGGTTTATCCCACATGGTGTTGCAGTAACCTAATTTAAAGTAATCTTAAGTTTTCTTTTCCTTTTACTTGTAGGTCCATTAGAAAAAAAAACTTCTGAGACCCTAAAATATTTACTTAGTCCTATTGACTTAAAGATAGTTGTAGAATCTATGATAAAAAGAATTATTCATTAGCAAATTCAAATAAAGCTCCCAAACCAGTAGATCTATGTATCTATTCAGCCAGAGCATTTTAGAAGTTAACTTTGGTAGAAAATGCCAAAATATAACAGGTGTTAATGCAAATTATGGAGAAGGTTCTGATTATTTCCAAGTATTCATTTTGAATTGATAATGGTTCTTCATATGATTATAAAGCATACATATGGTCATTAAGAGTCACGTAGTGCCAAGTTCCTTTTGAAAGCTAATCCTGGAGATAACAGGGAGCCACTGGAATTTACTTTGCAATAAAGATGACATGGCCAGTCATGCTTAAGGAAGATCTGACAGCCCATAAGCTTCATCAGCCTCCTAAGAAGTCCATGACACATTTTTTAAAAAGTTAAAAAAAAACCCAAACATTGGAATAACTAGCCAAACTAATATGTATTAATCAGTATGTTGGTAGCCAGAAAAACAAATTATTGCCAAAGAGTTTACTTAATGATTATAGAACCAGAGAAGAAATAAGCGGCAGGCATTTTGGGTGTTTTGAAAGTTTGTTAAACTGGGTTTTGTAAAACAATGAACAACCCCTCTCACTATAGAGGACGTGCCTTTCAAGTTATATTCAAAAGCATCTTGGCTAGGGATTGAATTTCTCAACAGTACTGGACCTTATGGGAGAGAAGTAGTGAGTAAGGACTTTAAGAATTACAGTTATCTGATGTGAAATTGAAAATTGATACCGCACTTTATTCTGTATTATTTGTTGATCATTGATAGAGAATTGTATCTGATAACTGCAATCAGGACTCAGGAATTAATATTCTTAACATTAGGGTCTATAAAATGGTTTGAGTTCTTAATAACTTCCCCATTTCTTGAGGCTACAGCCTGGACTCACACGATATTCCTTTAAATTAAATAATAGAAATGAATTCAGAGATGGGGTGAGGGAACTTTGAACATAATTAAGCCTTTTAGCTGTAATCAAGGTACATAGGTACAAGGTACAAGGTACATTGCTTCATAAGAGAATTAATTAAAAACATTTAAATTCTTTTAAGAGAGAAAAAAAGTCCAGAATGTTTGCTTTAATCTCTCTCTCTCTCTCTTTTTTTTTGGGAGGGGTGAGGCAATCATGGTTAAGTGACTCGTCCAGGGTCACACCACTAGTAAGTATCATGTGTCTGAGGCTGGATTGTCAGGTCCTCCTGACTCCAGCGCCAGTGCTCTATCCACTGCACCACCTAGCTGTTCCTGCTTTAATATCTCTCAACTGAGAAGCAGGTAAACACGTTTGTTGGACATTTGAATATTAACCTTGATAACTTTGGTATATTAAATGAAGATAAACTGAAGTGGATTGTTAGAAGTTTTGCCCTTATTGTAATTAATGTCACTAAAAGTTTCCTCAAGTTATGATTTTTAGGGGCAGCTAGGTGACACAGTAGATAGAGTACCAGTTCAAATTCGGCCTTAGACACATAACACTTACTAGCTGTGTGGCTCTGGGCAAGTCACTTAATTCCAGTTGCCTTGCCAAAAAAAAAGTTATGATTTTTAAAAATTGAAGTAGAATGTAGGATTGTAATAATACTTTTAACCCTAATGACCACAGAATAGTAATCAAGCACTGACTTAAATTTTGAAATATGTAGAAATTTTCCATATTTTTTTTCGGAAATTTTAATCCTTCCCTAAATTATTATGATTACAATGAAAGTTGACATATTTCAGAAATGATTTATAAAGACACAGTCCTTTATTGACAATTCAGTCAACAGGCTATAATAAATTGGTGAAAACCAACGATAATAATCATTAAAAAAAACTTTTAGAAATGAGAACTTTTGCCATTAACTTGTTAGGTGCTCTAAGGTAATGACTTCTATTGTTAATATTTTTGTTTTTACACGTGAGAATAATTTAAAGTTTGAAGTTTAAAATGTCTGCCTAAAGAAGTGAAAAGTGTAATGAAATTGAAGTCAAGAGGAGCTTATTTCAAATCTGAGCTATTACTTATTGTCTCTGTGACCTTAAGAAATAACCATTTATACTTCTATATAATGCTAAAGTTATATAGAAGCATTTCCTTCACAAAACTAAGTAGTATAAATGTTCTTGTAATGTCTCTTAAGCAGTAAAAGCATCAGCATTGTGTTAAGATGAAGTTTTCCTTCCTCAAGTCCACAGGGAAAAGTTACAGTTAAAAAGTTTCAGTTGACTTTTTCTTAAAGCTGATATTATCTGGTGGTTTTGGTAAAAAGCAAATGAGCTGAAAGGAATGTGAAGGAATTGGCAATTCTTAGACCCCTTTCACTGTCCTATTTAGGCTAGGTGTTACTTGAGCTCAGATCTGATCTCTTTAATTTATTCTGCTGAAAGTTGTATTTTCCAGGGCACAATGCTATTACTTAAGCTTTGAGAAGATCTTGAGGCCACACCCCAGGTGAAGAACAGAGTCTCGGTACTCTCAGCTATACACGACACCTTTATAAAAATCACCGAAGTATTAGGACCTATAAACTTCATAAACACATGTAGAAAAGTAAAAATATTAAACATAGCATTTTCTGAACACAATATTATATAAATATATTTGATAATTGGCCATTGAAGAAAGGATTAAAAATCAAATGGGGACCAAATAACTTTATCCTGAGATTGGTAGATCAAAGGACAAATCATAGAAATGTTAATTTCATTAAAAATACTTAAAATATTGAAACAATATACCAAAATTTTTAAATATGGCCAAAGCAATTTCTCCCAAGGTGAAAATGTATATCTCTAAATACTTTCATCAATAAAAGAGAGAAAGAACATATTACCAATTTAGGCATGCAATTAGAAAAACAAGAAAAAGAATATTTTTTTAAAAAACCCAAACACCAACATATCAATCCTAAAAATAACATGACTAATAAAACTTAATATTTTTTAAAAATTGAATGAGTATTTTAAAAATAACTGATGAAAGGCTAGTTATTAGCAATTTTTTTAAAAGAGGAAAACCAAATTACCATTGTCAACAAAAAAAAGAGCAAGAAACGAAGAAATAAAGATCTTATGAATATAGATAGATAGATAGATAGATAGATAGATAGATAGATAGATAGATAGATATAGATGTGTAAATATATGTTCAGGTATGGATGAATGAACAGGGATTGGGCCTGGAATTTTATTGGTATAGAAGACTTCTGGTTGAGGAACTTCCTTCTACCAGTGCAGGTTAGTACCTCTTCTGCTATTTAAAATTTTTGAAAGTTGCCTAGAATTCTGAGAGTTTAAGTGACTTGCCCAAGATCACATAGTAAGTATGTATCAGAAATGGAACTTGTTTTTAGTTTAAAGGCCAGGGGTGTGTGTGTGTGTGTGTGTGTGTGTGTGTGTGTGTGTGTGTGTGTGCATTTAGTGAAACAGGGACACTTAAAAAAGAAACTGAAGGTCAGAGAGGGTCACAGATTGTCTTCCTCTTGCTCCGGAGAATGAAGAATTTCACAGCCTAGAAATGAGCAAAAACAGAGAAGATTCGGTAGCTCCATTTTCACTTTTATTTTGCAAGGAGCAGGAAAATGGGGGGGACTATCCACTGCTGCCATGGATACTGTTACTATCACAATCAAGAAGCTATGTGGCAGCCACCTGGGGCTGAGACAATAGAGCCTCTAGCTGCTTGAGTATGCTGAGAAGGGTGATGGTGACATTTTCTTCCCCCTCTTTTTTTCCCTTTGCCCTCTCTCCAATTTCCCTCTCAATTCCCATTTTAAAACCTGCCTCTTATTTTTAAAATTATGTTCTGTTTAACTAGTTTGAATGTGCAGACTAAATTAAAAAAAATATCATAGAGACTTCTGATCTGCTTTTTGTTTTTGTGAATAGAGAGTTAAATAAAAAGAAAGAACAGTGATAGCAAAGTGATTAGACCAAAGTAAAAAGGAGCAGAGAGCTTGGACTGAGTCTTAATTGTTTTGGATCCATTTCAGTTGGGAGCTCCTTTGCAATTTGAGAGAGAATCTGGATTTTTTTTTTAAAAAGAAAGTATTTTATATAACATCCCAAAGTAGAGTCAAAGCTAAATTAAGAGATGCAGAGTTAACGAAGGCACACAAAGACAGGTCAAACAACATTAATTTTTCTTACATACTTCAATTAATTTAACTTTTGACCAGATGAATACAGAAGAGGAATCTTTTTTAAAGCATGAATATTGTTTCCTAATTAAATATACATTATGAAAATTGGTTTTTAAAATTGTGCTTTTGTGAAAATAAAATTTGGCCACTAATGATTAACTCGATATATAGGAACTATGCTCATAATTTAATACAGAGCTATTCAGTACTTTTTCTCATTATAAAGTTAAAATTGTTTCTGTCAACTGTAAAATTCAGAGAACTAAAAAAAACCCTCCCTTTTAATGCACTGTGGCTTTAAATAGTACCTAATATAAATTTTAAAAAATTAGTTTATTTTTAATTTATGGAACAAAAGAAGCATTTCCATAACATAGCACAATAAAAAAAAATATGGTTGTACATAAACTGCAAATCTATTATGCACTGCTTGCTATTCCTTTCAAATATACAACAAAAATATCATGTAAATTTCCTTTTTTTCTCCTCCCTTCCCTCCACTAGATATGGCTACCGTTAGACACAAATAGGTATACACACATATATGAAATTATTCTATACATACTTCTGTTTATCAGTTCTTTCTCTGGATGCAGATAGTGTCTTTCTTAATATGTCCTTTATAGTTAATTTGGGTATTTATAGTAGGCAAAATAACTTATTCACTCAAAATTGTTCTTGAAACAATGTTGCTGTTACTGTTTACAATGTTCTTTTGGTTCTGCTTATTTCACTCTTCATTATTTCGTGCAAGTCTTTCCATGTTTTTCTAAAATCATTAAGCTCATCATTTCTTATAACACAATAGTATTTTATCACAATTGTATTCCACAACTTGTTCAGCCATTCTCTAATTGATGGACATCCCTTCAGGTTCCAGTTCTTTGCCACCACAAAGAGAGCTGCTATAAACATTTAGAACATATCATCTCTTTTTCTTTTGCACTAATCATCTTTGGAAATAGAACAGTAGTGGCATTGCTGGGTTAAAGGGTATGGGCAGTTTAATAACTCTTTGGTCATAATTCCAGAGGCTCTCCAAAATGGTTGGATCAGTTCACATTCCACCAACAATGAATCAGTGTCCCAATTTTTCCATATCCTCTCCAACATTTGTCACTTTCCCCTTCTATCATTTTAGCCAATCTGATAGGTGTAAAATATCTCCAGGTTGTTTTGATTTGCATCTCGCTAATCAATACCGATTTAGGGTATTTTTTCATATGACTATAAATTGTTTTGATTTCTTCGTTGGAAAATTGCCTGTTCGTATCCTTTGACCACTTATCAATAGGGGAATGACTCATAGATCTGACAAAGTTCTTTATATATTTGAGATATGAGCTCTTTATCTGAGAAAATGTCTATAAAAAATTTCCCCTCAATTTTCTACTTTCCTTCTGATGTTGAGTACATTTGTTTTATTTGTACAAAAACTTAATAATTTAATGTAATTGAAATTATTGATTTTAGACCTAACTTTGCTCTCTATCTCTCATTCATTCATAAATTGTTTACCTATCCATAAGTCTGATAAGTAATATATTCCATGTTCTTCTAATTTTCTTGTAATCTCTCTCCATGTATCTAGGTCATGTATCCATTTTGACCTTATCTTGGTAAATAGTTTAAGATATTGCTCCATACCCAGTTCCTGCCATAGCGCTTTCTAGTTTTCCTGATGAAGCAATGTAATAATAAACAAAGCCTTTATAATGGTAACTTTGTAATTCACAAATGCATTTTATACCACCTACCAAAAGACTCCATTTTAAAAAACAATCTGATTCTAAGCGTAATATTACCCTAGGTTCAAAGACTAAACATTCTAATAATCTTTTCCTTAGAGTCTATTAAGTATGTAATTGTTCAGTTATGTCTGACTCTTTGTGACCCTGGGTACAATACTGTCCATGGTATTTTCTTGGCAAAGAGATGAGTGGTTTGCCATTTCCTTCTCCAGTGGATTAAAGCAAACAGAGGTTAAGTGACTTGCCTGGGGTCACCCAGCTAGTGTTTGAGGCTGAATTGGAACTCAGGCCTTCTTGACTCTGGTCCCAGTGCTCTGTCCACTGAGCCACCTACCTGACTCCTAGGGCAAACAGAAGTTAAATGACTTGCCCAAGGTCACAGCTAGGAAAGTCTGAGGTTGTATATAAACTCAGGTCTTCCTGATTCCAAGCCCAGCACTCTATTCACTGAGCCATTTAGCTACCTCCTCTATTATGAATAACATCTACTTATTCTCTTATAATCACCCGTGATGATGAAGAAACAATGAATGTTCTTTTCACTTAACAAAATTACGCTGACTGCTTAATGAATTTACTCAGCATTCATAGCACAGCTACTTCAGCAAAATAAAAGTCCACCATTTAAAAAAATTGATCTGCATTTTTAGGGGGAGAGATTATAAGATGTAGTCCACTTACGGTTTCTCAGACAAGAGTATGCGCAGTAGTTATTCCTTAATCACCAATTCAAAGGTCAAAGAATATTCAAAACTAGCTAAATTTTCTAAATCTTTTTTTTAAAAAATAATTCCTCTTAATATGAGCGCCAGATATCTATGGGAATTCTTACATTTTGAGTTATACTTAATTTTTGCCAGTCCTGTCCATAGTTTTCAGTGTAACTATACCCATTCTAATAACTTCCATATCACTAAACAAACACTGAACACTATGTGTGTATGCATGTAATCCTGCTGATACATGCTGGACTTCTCGACAATGCATGACAAGCTCACCTGACAACACTTACTTGTTAAGATCTGTCAGTAGACTTGACCACTGATGGGTTATAACTTGCATTTTGTGTGTTTATTTGGCAAATAATGTAATCGCTATGGCTTTAATTATGTTACAAAACAGATGAAACACGTACTAATAGTTTTTAAAAATTTTCTTATCTTCTTTCCTTATGTTTCTACTGCCCCCTTATTTTTATTCAATGCTCCCCCACCCAGGCCAATTGCACCCGAGGGTACTACTGCATCCTAGATTGTTCCAGTGCTCCCCAGGTGGTGATATTGCCCACTTTGGGAACTTATGATAGATGTTTGAAAGTAATGGATTTTGTACTGAATTTTCAATTTTTCATCAAGGCATTAATAACATGCAAACTATCTTAGAATTCACTCTTGAAAAAGAGATTAATTTAAATTCTAATAAAAACATTAATAAATTTTTGAAATGAGTTTTAAGATAATTAACTAAATTCATTTAGGATTTTGGCATATGGACAAAGGCTTATTTGCATACTTGGAATAACTAATTTATGGGGGTTTTTTACAAACGATATACTTTTTTTACATTTTATGTAAAACAGATGTTTTGTTATAGAAACAGTGGTTGTAGTCCTAGGTTACTAAGACTAGTTATAAGTCACCAAAACAACCAACTGAAAATAAATGCATTCAAACCTGTAATCTATCAACATATGAACAATAATTAAAATAAAAGCAATTGACAGTATATATATATATTTTTAAATTGACATCACTCTTCGCTAACTCCCAGGAAGCATTGGGTAGTAGGGTAAATGAATAAAAGTAAGCCTTATTTTTTTTTACATAGCTGAGAAATTTCCAATTTGACTATAATGAATTTTTTCACTCGTTTTTGGCTACCAGTCCATCAACTACTATGTATTAAGGTATTGTGCTAGGTGCCTGGCCATACAAATAAAATAAATAAGACAATCCTTATTCTCATAAAGCTCACATTCTAATTGGGAAAAACATATATACATTATAAATATAAAAAATGCCAAGTCATCAAGAACAAAGTAATTTGTCTTCCATACTGTCAATAAATATTTATTAAATGCCTACTACGTGCCAGGCATCGTACTAAGCATTTAGGATACAAAGAAAGGTATATGACAGTCCCTGCTCTTGTCTGTGAGGAACTCAATCTAATAGAGACAGCATGCAAACAATTATGTACCTATATATGTATGTGTGTGTGTATGTGTATACATATATATATATATGTATATGTATATATTTATATACACATATATACACACACACATATATATATGCACACACATACATGTTCAAGGAGAATTAGAACTAATCAACAGATCAAAGGCACTAGAAATAAAGGAGATCTAGAAAAGCTTCCTACAGAAGGTGGGATTTTAGCTAAGATCTGAAGGGAGCCAAAGAAGCCAGGAGGTGGTGATAGGGAAGAATATTCCAGGCCAGGAAAAGGATCAGAAATAAGATGAATTGTCTTGTTTGAGGAACAGCAACATGGTGGGTTGTTAGATATAAGAAGACCAGAAAGGTAGAAGAGATGGAAGCAAACTATGAAGGGCATTGAATGATTGCCGGACAGAAGATTTTATGTTCAATCCTGGAGGTGATAGTGAGCAATTAGAATTTATTGATTGGGAACATCATGGTATTACACAGTCAAACTTGCGTCGTTGGGAAATTCATTTTAGCACCTGAGAAGTAGACAGACTGGTGTGGGGAGGGAGACCATTCAGCAGGCTATCGTAATAGTTCAGGTGTGAAATGATGAGAGCCAGAACCAGGGATGTTATAATAGTGACAATAACAGACTTTGACAATGGATTGGATATAGGGAGTGAGAGAGTAAAGAGTCAATAATGACACTTACGTCGGGAGCCTTGTGAACTGAGAGGATTCTCTTTTTAGCAAAAGGGAAGTTGGGAAGGGAGAAGAGTCTGGAGGAGAAATGAGTTCAGCTTTGGATGGATTAAGATATCTAGAGACATCCAGGTCAAGATGTCCAATAGTCATTTGGATATGTGGGAGTAGAGTTCAAAAAAGATTAAACCTGAATAAGTAAATTTCAAAATCATCATCAGAGAAGTGCTAATTGAATCCATGGGAGTTCATGAGACCATCAAGTGAAATAGTACAGAGGAGAAAAGAAAAGATATAGTGCAGAGGACTAAGAAGAGAGAGCCTAAGTCAAAGCCCTGGAGGACATCCTCAATGGAGATCCACCAAAGGAAAGTGAAGAGAGCTCAGATAGGTAGGAGGAAATCCAGGAAGGGAGTAATGTCATGGAAACCTAGAGAGAGAAAGACAGTTTCAAGAAGAAGAGGGTGATTAATAACGTCAAAGGCCTCAGAGAAGTCAAGAAGGATGAGGAATGAAAAAAAAAGCCACTTGATTTGGAAATTAAGAGATCAGAGGTAACTTTGGAGAGAAGTTCAGTTGAATGAAGAGGTTGGAAGCCAGAAGGTTGAGAGTTAAGAAAGAGTGAGGGCAGCTATGTTGCTCAGTGGGTAGAGCACTGGGCTTGGAATCAGGAAGACTCTTCTTCATGAGTTCAAATCTGGCCTCAGACACTTACTAGCTGTGTGATCTTGGGCAAGTCACTTAACTTTGTTTGCCTCAGTTTCCTCACCTGTAAAATGAGGTGGAAAAGGAAATGGCAAACCACTACAATATCTTTGCCAAGAAAACTCCAAATGGGGTCATGAAGAGTTGGAAACTACTAAAAAATAACAATTAGAGTGAATAGATAAGAAGTCCAAGCACCTATTTTAGATAATCTTTTTTAAAAAAGCTTAGCCACAAAAGGGAAAAGAGATAAGGGATGATAGCTTGTGCAGATAAATTAATCGTAAGAAGGGTTTTTTTTGAGGATGGAGGAGACAAAGGCATATTTATAGGTTGAAGAAGGGCAGCCAGTCAACAGGGAGATATTGAATATAAATAAGCCAGTGGGAATAGTACAGAGAATTCTCTTCTGGAGAAGACAGGATAGAATAAGATCACTTATGCATGTAGAGGGGCTTGGCTTTGATACCAAAAAAGTCACCTCTTCATGCAAGATGGGTGAGGAGCAGGTAGTGGCAGAAACCATTTGGGTGATAGGAAATGAGGAAAAAGGAGAAGAGGGAGCTCTTGATGAATGCTCTCAATTTTTTTTTTCAGTAAACTATGAGACAAAATTCTCAGGGGAGAGGATGAGGGATGGGCACTATGGATAGTTTTTGGAGGGATAAAAAGATTTGGAAAAGCTGCTGTGGTGATTTAATTAAGGAGGTACCAAGAGAGAAAATATGGGGAACAGGTATAAGATCCAAATAAAGGGATTTATGGAACAGTCATTGTTAGGCAGTATAAACTTGTAAAAGAGATTGCAAAGGGGTTGTTAAAGAGATAAGAGGAGAGCCAAGAGAAAGTAACATCAGAAAAACCCAGAGAACCATTTTTGGGAGGAGATGGTAGTCAATATTATCAAATGCAGCAGATAGCTCAAGAAAGATGTGGACAAAGAAAAGACCATCACATTTGGTAACTTATACATAAATGTTCAAAGAAAAAGTAATTTCAGTTGGGAAATAACCGTGGAAGCCAGATTACAAAAGCTGAGAAATAATGAAAGAATAGGAAGGGGAAGTGACAAGTGTCAATAGTGCTTTTTTTTCTAGGAATTTGGCTGAGAAAATGAGGAGATATAGGACAAGAATTTGAGGAAATCATCTAGTCAATTTTTTTTAAAAGGTGGGAAAGTTTTTTTTTAAAGGATGCACATATTTGAAGGAAGCAGTAAAAGAACCAATAGATAAGGAAAGGCTGAAGATTAGAAATTGTGGACAATTGAGCTTGAAATCTGCTGGAAAAACTGGAAAGTGATAGAATCACATGGAAGGTTTTGTCTTGGCAAGGAAAAGGAAAAACTTCATTGATGGAGTAGGGTAGGGAAGGAGGAAAGGGTGGAAGATGGTGTCCAGACAGGTTTGCAATGAAGAGAAATGAGAGATTTAGTTTCAAATAGCTTCTGTTTTCTCAGTAATTTAAGAGGTAAGATCCTCAACCATGAGAGGGGAGAAAAGGAATTGTGGGTATATGGTAGGACTACTATCTACCAGCTTTTTCTTTACAGCATGGGTAAGACCCAGGCCTCTCCCTTTTCCTTCCCAACCCCCAACATACTTTACCTCCTGCAACAAAGATTAATTTTCTCAAAAAGAAACAAAACTGTCACTAGAATTCGATTGGCCCCTGATGCGCTTGACATAGTTTCCTGATAACAAAAGGACATTAAAAAGTCCCACTCACATGAAATCAGGGATCCTCCAACTTAGTGAATTTCTGAAGACCATGCACATGTTATTGTACTCTGTTCTGATGACCAGACAAGTTTCCATGCAGAGATAGGGGAACTCGCCCAGAGAAACTAAACACCTATATGCCCATTGCATATCCTTCCTGTGTTAAGAAAAAAGTAAGTCTCCTTTTGATAACTGTTCAATAACTTGTGAATACCTCCCTTTGTCCTCAAATCAAATCTGAACTGAGATAGTGAAGGCATTATGCTCACCTCTAATAAGTTAGAAGAGAAGAGAGGAAAAAGTTTGGAATGGATTTGGGAGAGGTATAAAATAAGTAGGATTACTGGAGGCAGCTGGTGTAGTAATATGAGAATGAGGTTTGGCCCTTTGGCACAAAGAGTAGGGGTGACATCTATTCAGTAATTATGTGAAAACAGATGATTTTCTTATATCGTAAATATGTACAAATTGGCGTAATGATAGCTAACCTTTACATAGAACTCTAAGGTTCGCAAAGTGCTATACATATATTATCTCATTATCTCATTATCACATGTCACACTCTCCTCAGAAAGTTACAAATATCTTTGATACTTCCAAGATTTCTTTTTAATAAAACTGTGATTTCATCAGTATGTATATTCCTTATGTCAGTGTGGATGACAACTCATCCTTGCCTTCTCATTCTGTTCAACAGTAATCCAAGTACTCCCAGAAATTCTCCACACAACATCCACTCAAACAAAATGCTGAAGGACTTGCTCTAAATAAGAGATTCCTAGATTTATTTGGCCTACTGTCCTCTTTTTAAAAAAAAGAATTACTCAGTGCCCCCATCAAAATCTACTTTTTTTAACCTCTTAATTTTTGTTTTGAAATTTGCATTATTTCAAAAAATATAATTTTTTAAATGAAACATCTTAAATTTAATAATTTATCATAAATTTGTGTTTTTTTCCTGTGTTGAAATTTTGATGATGTAATATTGCATCATGTAACTGTATATAGTATCATATTGCAAACAAGTCATTACCTGCACATATTCCTGCCAATGCATACTGGGCTTCCCAACAGTGCACAACAAGCTCACTTGCCAACACTTGCTTGTTAAGACCTGTAGGTGTACTTGATCACTGATTGGTTATAACTTGCATTTTGTGTGTTTATTTGGAAAATAATGTAATCACTATGAATTTAATTCTGTTACACAACAGGTGAAACGTACATGAATGGTTTTTCAAAATTCTCTTCTTTCCTTATGCTTCCACTGCCCCTTTATTTTTATCCAATGCCCCCTCAATTGTACCTGAGCCTGCTGCTCCCCCTCTTACCATTTCAGCATCTCCCAGGGGGCAGTATCACCCACTTTGGGAATCTATGCAGATTGCTTGAGTAGATATCAATGGCGTGTATGGGCTGTTTATGATTAATTTCTTTCTCTCTTTCTCTCTCTCTCTTCCCCCCCTGACTACATTAAATGACCACCTCCTTTGTTTGTCATATGTCTCTCAGATGACTGTGCTTATGCTACATTTCCCTATTATTCTTTCTTTAATCCTATGATGCAGCCTACCCATGCTTACTTGGCTTCACTCCAATGTCCTTTGGGTGACCCAAAACTTTAATTTTTAGGAAATTCTGTTATTCAATGAACTGTAGCCATCCCATATCACCAGTTAACTACTTTTATTTGAAAAAAGATAGTCATTTTTTCCAGGAGAAGCTTGAGAGCGTTAAAAGCACTGCACAACATTGCAAAATAGTCTGACCTGCCTGTCTAGTCCTATTTAATTCTACAATTGGTTTATTGTCTATCTGCAACATCTGTCAAATGCATATATACTAATGAACTAGCTGTCCATCTATGTAATAGCCTGGAAAATAGGCATTCTTACATTTCTGTTTCTAGTAATAAGGCTGTACTCTTTTGAATTACTATATCTTTCATTGGAGGCTCTGCAATGTTCCGGAATTTGATATAATCAGCATGACAATATGATGTGTCATCCAATGTAAATTCTATATTTTTTTGTTCTGTTGAACTAAGCAAATCATATTTTTATAAATATGCATCCATTTAATCAAAGTAATGTGCTTTTGGCATGTAATTTGTCAAAATATTTTACATTTCTTTTATTTCATCTTCAATTATCATTTCCCTTTGGTCACTTTTAAGACAATTTAGTATCACTTTATTTGCATAATTTCAAATTGCTTTCCAAATAGTTGTACTGATTCACTGCTCCACCAATATTTCATTAGTGTGTCTATCTTCCCAGTAATTCATACAGATTTATATGCTTTTGTTTATAAATCTCTATGTTTTGTTTGTTTTTCTGTAGGACATCCAAAATTGATATAAGGACACTGAGTTCTCTTGTCACTATTATATTACTATCTACGTCTCCTTGTAATTCTGTTATTTTTTCTTCATAAATATAGATACTAAGAATTTTAGAACAGAATGTTTGAGATTGATGTTCATTCATTGTCTATGATTTTTTTCAGTGTAATGTAATTTTTGTGTTAAGCCCTTTTTTATTGTGAATACGTGTTTTTATTTTTTATATCACAGCATGATTGTAACTCCAGATTTTTTGGATCCTCCTGATGCCTGATAAATTGTATTCCTGTCCCTGAGGGGTATTGCGTGTATGTCTGTTTAGATATGTTTCTTATAAGCAACTGATTTTGCTTTATTATCCATTCTAACACTTGCTTTTATTGGATTATTTAATGCATTCACATTCAAATTTATGAAAGTTAGGTTTACATTTTCTTCCATTTTCTATATTATTTCCCCCCATCTTCTTATGTTAACAAAGGACTTTGTCTCCAGTTATTTTAGCTCAATCTACTTGAAGGCCATCTTATTCCTACCAGCTTTCTTTCCCTTACCTTGTTTCCCTCATCCGGTTTGTTTCCCTAGTTTTACCTAACTTATTAGTTGCTTTTTTCTTTCTTCCTTCTATCTAATCACAAAATTCTTTCCCTTGCCCCCCCCACTCAGTTTAGTCAAGTAAAATCTCCCTTCCTCTCTTTCTCTTCATCTTGCTTTGTTCATCAGTTTTTAAAATTTCATTTTCCATGCTTTTTTCTTAAAAGTATTTTTTCCTTCATTCGCTTCATTATTTGTCTTCCTTCTCTGTAAATTCTAGACTTTTATTTATTGATTCATGATCTTTATACTAATTTATTTCTTTAGACTCTGTGTTCTTCATGGAATCAAAGCTTCTAAAGAAGGTCTCAGTTTGGGGTGCCTTCTAAACAGTTTCCATGTTTTGCTTTGTAGACTTTAACCCCTGCCCTCATTTTTCTGTTGAGCTTCACTGTTAAAAATTCCAGTTCCTGCAAGTGATAGAGACAATATTGCCCTATGGTAGGAATTTTTTTATGTCACTGATAGTGCAGTTCTTTGCTACCCTTTGTCCACCTCATGGTATTTTACCACCTTATTTGCCATTAAATCTTTCTGTATCCATCCCCTCCCACTGTTCTAAGTATCTATTTTGTCCTAGTTGCCCCCAGGAACTGGGCAGATTTTCCTTCTGAGGCAAGATGTGTGGTCTAAGTATCAAATCCTTGCTGATTATACCCATTGTAAGATTGTCATCTCCCTTTATAGAATATCTCTCTTCTTTTGCTGGAGGATTCATCAATTAGATGTCCCTTTCATCACTGAAACAAAAATTTCTCCTTTCTTTTCTCCTATTTCCATTTCTTCTTATATCTTCCTTATATCTACTCATCCATTCTCCTGTAGGCTCTTTTCTTCCTGAGAGACTAGGGGAGTTATTTTCCTACATTGTTAACCTTTCACTTCATTAGGGCTCATCATATATTCCCATCTTTCTTCTTCCTCCCCTTTCCCTTTTTATGTGTCCTTTTATTCTGCAATTTAGTTCCACAAAAACGTTGATTCAATTGTAGGATGAATGTCCATTATATTTTTCTATTTCTCATTTCTATTTCTATTTTGTTTGCCTTCAGATTTCACTTTTGGTCTAGGATATTGCAAAGCAAACAATTTGTTCAAGACTTTTTTCTTTCTAGGAATGCTTCAAATGCCTATTTCTCTCTCTTTTTTTTTTTTATCAAATGTTCATCTTATTTCATAAATGATTAGGCTCAGGTTTTCAGGATATGTCATCTCAACTTGTATCTTTAGTGCTTTTGCTCTTCAGAACATATTCTTTCCTGCAATTTCTGGTGGGTGCAAAATAGCTTTTTGTTGCTCAAATTTAATTTACTTTGGATGTGAAGGTTTTTCTTCTGGTTATTTGCATGATTTGTTGTTTAGTCATTGTAATTGTTCAATTTAACTACTATTTGTTTTTAAGTTTGCAAGGATTTTTTTCCCAGGAGATGATCTATGGATTCTTTCAATTGCTATTTTGTTTTCTTCAGAAATTCTGGGCAGTTTTCTTGTATTATGGTCTTCAGGATTGGGGATTTGGCCTGTTCTTTTGGTAGACCTGCTATAAACCTTAAGTTATCTTTATGCATCCTATCTTCAAGATCAGTATATTTTGTTTACATAGAGATCGTATTTTAACATCATTGTTTTTTGTTTTGTTTTGTTTTTTGCTTTCTTCTTCCAAATTATTCTTCACTTCTGTGTATTCACATTACCAACAAGTTTTTCTCTCTTTTGTTTCTTTGGCAAGACTTGCAACCATAGACTCAAATTTTTCTATGCTGCCAGTTATTTCTGCCATGTAGGACATAAATACTACTTCCAAAATTGTTATCTTTTTCTCTTAAACTATTCAGGAAAATACTACTATGGTTTCATGGTTCCTTGAAAATCTACAGGGTCTTCTGCTTCCTCACATGTTGATTCATTACTTTGCCTTGGTTTTTTTTGTATTAGTAATAATGACTTTTAATTATATTTATTCTTCTCTATCAGCAAAAATCCAACTTCCCTTCCCTCCTCACACTCCCCACTGAGAATGAAAGAAAAACAAGACTTCTATTACAAACACACGTGTGTGTACATATGTGTGTGTGTATACCTCCTGCATTCTGTATCCTCACTTCTCTCAGGTGATAAGTAGCAGAGTCCGCTGGGATTGGTCATTACACTGGTCAGATTTGAAAATTATTTGTTTTTACCATATTGTTGTCTGTACAAACTATTTCTCCAGTTCTGTTTATTTCACTTTACATCAGCTCATATAAATCTCCAGTTTTTGTAAGACCATCCCCTTCATCATTTTTTTATAGCACAATAGCATTCTGTTATATTTATATAACATATCTTCCTCAACCATTCCTCAATTTATGGGTACTTCCACAGATAACCATACTTTGCTGCCTCAAAACAAGTTTTAAATGTTTTTGTATATCCTTAGAATTTATTTGGATTAGGATGAATCCCTTCCTTTGTCTACTCTTCCTCTAATTAATAATACTAATAATAGCTAGCACTTGCTTAGTGTATCAGGCACTATGCTAAGCTCTTTACAGATATTATTTGACTCTCACAACAATCCTGGGAGATAGGTACTATTATCACACCCATTTTACAATTGAGGAAACTGAGTCAGCCTGTGTGTAAACCTTCTTCAACTTATTCATATAGAAATGTCTATTTGCATACCCTATGTAAGACAATTTTCCCTAACCTTCCCTTCCCTTCACTATACTGTATTCCTCCTCCCTTCTCTTTCCATTCATCTTTTAAGATCAAGATCTAAGAGAACCATTGTCAGGCATTCTGTCTAATTAGATTACCCCTGTGACCCCTGATAATGAAAGGGTTCATAATACACCATTTTTCTCATAGTAGTATATAAGTTATTTATCCTTGGTTAGTCCTTTATTATTGTTCATTTCGTATTTCCTTTAAACATTTTTCTTAATTCCTGTATTTGAACTTCAAAGTTTCTAAACAACTCTGGTCTTTTCACAAGGAATGCTTGGAAGTCCTCTATTTAATTCAAAGCCCATTTTCCCCCTTTAGGACTATACTCAGTTTCTCTTGGTAGATAATTATTAGCTACTAGCCTATATCCTATGTCTTCTGTAATATGGTATTTCAAGTTCTGCACTCCTTAATGATGGTGACTAGTAAATCATGAGTGATCCTGAGTGTGGCTCTTTATTTCTGGTTGTTTGCAGTATTTTTTTTTCTTTGACCAGGAAGCTATGGATTTTGGCTACAATGTTCCTGAGGCTTCATTTTGAGGTTTCTTTCAGGAGATGACTGGTTGATCTCTTCTATTTCCACTCTGCCCTGTGGTTCTGTGAGATCTTGGCAATTTTCTTGATGTTAAGACTGGTCTCTAGGCACTTCTATAAGAAGTGTCTGGACTGGTCCTGTTGCTGCTTTCTTGGGGTATTGAGTGTCATGTTGTTCTAGGATCTCAGGGACCACTGAGGTTCTGGACCTGTACGGTTTCAGGGCTTCCAAAGTGGTCTGATATAGGGCAAAATATGATTGTCGAGCTCTGCAAGTTCCTGACCTAGATTTGTCTAAATAATAGTAGATTGCTGATGGATTCAGTTATTGTCAGCCAGATGGAAAGCTCTGCTGGTTCAGAGTAACAAATCTGTAGTCTAGGATTCCTGCCCTGGTTATCTTCTGTAGATATCAGACTGGGCTGAAGGCTGGAATTGATACCCCATCCTTCTCAATATTGAACCACACCACTGCTCCTTCCTTCTACACTTACTCTTCAATAAGTCTACCCTTAAAGTTTGAGACTGCTAAGGAAAGGGGTTAGGGTGAGGTCACATATCCTGTTTTCAGTCCACTTCAGGTCTATGACCAGGAACTGGGTAGTGGACAACAAAGTTGCTAATTCACAGCTATTCGTGTCACAATGCCATAGTTTGAGTTTGGGACTCCTTCTTACCCTACTTCACAGCCTCTTCTTGAACCCTGGTGTCCTCTGAATCCTGCTCTAGTTTCCACCCCCAGCATCTTTAGTGTCTGAAGATCTTTTTATCTTTCTCCTGATGTCAGTCTGTGCTGGAAAAATGATTGACTTTGACTTTTTCTGGGATTTCCTGATCAGGATTCAGTGTGGGGCATTTTTAGTATTTGTATGGAAGAGTGTGGAATGGGAGCTCCTTGCTGCATAGTTTCCTCATACTTGGCCATTTTGGCTGCAGCCTCTTGAATTATTTATTTATAGATGTCTATGATCATTTAACTCATCTGTTTCTGTCTTTTATGAATACGTCACCTACTGGTTAGTCTGCTTGTGCTCCACACCTTTAACTGTTATTTTTTCCTCCTAAAACTCATTGTGATTTCAGTAACAACAATATTGTTTTAAGAACACCTTTCAGTGACTAAGTCATTTTGACTATCATAAATATCCAAATTAACTACAAGGGACATATGAAGGAAGAAGCTATCTGTATCAGAAAAAGAACAATTATGTATATAGAATGGCTTTAATATACACACACACACGCACACAAACACACAAACTACATACATGTGTCTAATGGTAGCCATATCTAGGATGGGAGGGGAGAGAAGAAAAAAGGGAAAAAAGAGAAAGTTACATGATAACTTTACTATATATTTTAAAGGAATAGCAACTTGTACATGACAGATTTGCAGTTTCATGTACAATAATGTTTTTCCCTATTCCATTATGTTATAAAATGCTTGTATTATTTAAGTTCAGAATGAAATAAATAAAATTTTCAAAAAGGCTTATGGTGACTTTGATCTTTTTTTCCCTTATCTTCCACTACAGCCTCAAACTATGTCAGCCTCCCCCAATGCTGAGCAATTCAGTCTCAATATCAGTGACTTCTGGGGGCAAGAATGGCCCCAGCTGGATGCTGGTTTTTTCCCTTCACCTTCATGGAGAGTCACATAACCACACATACTGGCATCTTGCTCCAATTAATTCTGTTTCTCAGTTATCAGGTTGAGCTCCATTGCACCAGAGTGATGGTACCCTGCTTTAACAGCCAGAGCAAGCTTCTGCTTTTTGTCTTTCATCATTAGGCATGGGGGAACTGTTGGGGGTGGGGGTGGGCAAAGTTGATGTATATTGCAAACCAAATGGTTGACTTGTGTTTCCCTGCCAGTGTGGTACCTGGTGGGGATGGGGTACTGAGAGCCTTAGGGATTAGGGTTTAGCCTTTTGCATTGTTAGTTCATTGGACTGTTACATTATTAAGGTTCTTGGTTTCCTCAACCATGAAAATAACCTTAAATTTCTTTATCTCTTGTGCATAATTCAATTTTTGAGAGGTTTGAAGATTGAAGGAAGGATTGAGGATTGAAGAAAGTATCTAATTCTCCATCTTATTGGTCATATGACCCCCTTAATTCTCCCTTCATTCTTAAACCCCTTTTATCACTCTGCCTGATCCGACTTTTTTCTCCACTGAGTTTAATATAATTCTTTGTGTGCTTATATGTGTGTGTATGCTCAACTTTCCTTGGTTTACTTCAGATGAAAATGAGGTTTCTTGGAATACTGATTCTCCTCACATATCCTCCCAAGTTTATATACTCTTCATTGAATGTATTCCTATTATGTGAGATATTCAGTTCTCTCCCTTCTCCCTTCTTTCTGCCTCTGCATATTCCCCTTTTCCTCCCATTTCCTTTTTCCATGAAGCCTATTCAAAAAGAACAAAACTATACCCTGAATGTTTTCTGTGACCCTTGAAGACATTTGGTTTGTGAAAAGTCACTTGTTTCTTCTCTCTCCTTTCAGGAGTTAAACAATTCATCAAAGCTTTCAATTTATCAAATTTATTTATCTTCCCATGTTTCTTTCAGTTCCTACATTTGCATTTCAAAATTTCTTTTAGTACTGGCCTTTTTAATCAGGAATGCTTATAATTACTCTATTCCATTAAAGATCCATTTTAATCCCTTTTATGATGGTACACAATTTTGCTAGCCGGACCATTCTTTGATATGCTTTTTGGAATGTTGTATCCCAAGCTCTCTGTTCTTTTATGCTAGCAGCTATCAAGCATTGTGCAATCGTCATTGAAAATTCTTGGTACTTGAAATATTTCTTTTTATCTTTGCAGTATTTTCTTGTCTTTGACCTGGAAGTTTTGGATTTTTGCTATGATGTTTCTGAGAATCTTTATTTCGTAGATTAGCAGTATATTCTATTTTTACTTTGCCCTATATTTAAGAAATTTTTATTTATGGTTTTAAAAATTATTACATGAAGACTTTATTTTTGGTTATGATTTTCATGTGCCTGTTTTTTTAGTTGTTTTTGACAATATATGTTTTACATTTTCTTCTGGTTATTTTTTCAATCTTCTGAGTTTGTTTAAAATATTTTTATTTTCTCATGAGGTTATTGCTTTCTGTTTGGCCTTTTTAAATTTTTAGAGTGCAAAATTCTGTGCTAAACTATTGATTCTACTTGCCATTGTTTCCTCCTCAGCTGTCATTTCTTTAACATTATATTGTGCATGTCTTGTATCATTCCTTCCAGGCAGTCTTGTAGTCCCTTTGGCTAAAGCATTCTTTTCTCTAATACGCTATTTGGATATGTTGTAGAATTACATTATTCTTCTGGGTTTAGTTTTTGAGCTTTTCTCAGTCTACACTTATTTATTGTTTTTAGCATTTTCTACCATGCACTCATATTTTCATCTTTAGCTTCTGAATTGGAGCTTAGTGTTTTGGATTCCACTACCTCCAATATTATTAGTGTCAAAAGGACCTGCTTGGTCTTAGAAGTGTTGTTGGCCTACGCTAGATCCCACTAGATATGAATTTCTGATCTTTGGCTCAGTCTCATGGTGTCTCAAGGTACATTTTGGATCCTTCTTTCTTTTCTTCAGTTTTAAACTTGAAGCTGGTCATTAACAAGTATGTTGATTCACTTCCTACCATTTGCATTGTTATTAGCTATAAGTTGGTACATGGGAAAAGTTGGTGATATTGTTTTCTATTATCTTGCATTTGTTCCTCTTGCACTGAATAGAAGAGGATCTATTTTTAAGAAATCGATGCTCTTATGAAAAAATAAGTCTTACATACAAAGAAATTGAGAATCATGCTTAACTTTGAGAAAAGTACTTCCCTTGTAGGTAGAGCCAAATCTAAATTTTTCATGTTAGAGAGATATTAGTAGGATACAATAAACGGACTGAGATATGATACTTGCATACTTTTACCATCCATGCAGGCATTGCAGAGGTCTGTTTGAAATGAAAATATAAACAAGTAATGGAAGTGCATATCATAAGAGCACTAGTGTGACCAGACTGAAATGATTTTTGCTAGTTTTTTTTCTTAATAAAGGACAACAAAGCTCCCCCAGGGACTTGACTGACTTGAAAAATGAAGGCTCAAGCTCTGTCATATTTGATGCAGCTACCTGGTAGACTCTGTATTTATATGGTTTCCTGGCCACCTAATAGCATAAAGAGTCCAGCCTACATGAAGTCAGAGCCCTTTAGATTTGGCCAACATCCTGAGACTAGTTGAATCACTGCAGTCTGGCCTGCTGTCCATACAATTTTCCACAAGGAGATAAGTGTGGAACATATCTATTGAAGCTAAGCACTACTGTGTCCTTTTTAAATATCCTTGGCTAAGTACAACTTCTTTTTGTGAAATGTCAATAACCTATAAATATATAATTTCATTCTAGTAATGAACCTAAACTACAGGATACAGGCATGAAACCTAAATAATAGAATGTAGGCACGAAAGAAACACATGCCTAACAACTGGCTTTAAAAATTCAGGGTTATATCTTGAGATACTTCACTTTAATGATTCCCCATTACTGGAATTACAGAAAGATCAGTTGAGGAAACAGTTCATGAGAGGAGATATATATATACATACATATATATATATATGTACACACACACACACACACACACACATACATATATATTAGCATGTGTGTGAGATGGGAGATATGCCTGAGAAACAATCTACAATATCCAATTCATTGACCATTCCAGGAACATTCTACAGAAGACATCTTTATCTATGAAAATCTTCAGAAAATATCTGAAAAGAACAGCTAGTCAGTGGCATCATCACAGCTCAGTAACCCATATACATCATTTATAGTTGTCATAACAAAGAAGAAAGGAAAGATACAAAAGTATGTACACTACAGACTTCAAATAAATGAAAAATAAACAAAATCAGACCAGTACAGTATGCTTATGGACCCTGGAGTATATGTCAGACAGACAGTGGTTTTCTTTCTTGGATTGATGCAGTGGATATTCTCATATTCCTACAGCTGAGAAAGACAAAGAAAAGGTTGCTTTTGTATTTACAACTAGATTTTTAACAATTTGTGTGTATGCATCAAGAAATCTTCAGGGCACCTGCCACTTTTCAATGGTTAATGGCTAAAGCAGTCAGAGATATAAATTATGGGAAAGTGTTGGTCTTCTTAGATGAGCTTATTGTGTTTAGAAAGCCAATGGAAAAATATGGAGAGTTTTAGATGGTTAAATTTAGATTTAGCTTAGTTTTAGATTGGCTAAAGAAAGCTGGCCTAAAACTGCCAATCATGTATCAGTTATCACAGGGCCTCTGTTGTTGAAGAGTCACATAATGTCTCAACAAGGTATGAACATTGTCCAAGGAAAGACAAAAGTGCTAAAGAATGTATCATATTCACAGAATCTTCAAAATCTACATATTTGCTTCTGTGTTTCATGACCAACAACTAGGAGGACATTTCCTGAACTCCACAACCTTTCAAACCTCTCCAAACTAAGAATTATGTACAGGAGATAAAGCAGTTTCATTTATCTCTACAGTTTAAAACATCAAGAACACTAAGGAGTAACGATCTGAGGACTAACAGCAGAGAAGGCTCAATCCTTAACACATTCACTCAGCATTCTCCCACACCAACCTTCATGATCTGACAAGGCTGCACAAGGCTACCCATTGGATTGCAACAAAACTCAAATATGCCTTCACATTTAGGCAGTTAGTTGGTGCAGTAGATAGAACACTGAGCCTGAGTCAGAAAGTCCTGTTCCTCTAAAAGTAACTTGGGCAGAGATTAAAGCAAGTGAATTATAAGTTGCACAGCATTGAAAGGGGCTGAAACAGCTTTTGAGGTTCAGCCTTCAGGGAAAAGCTGCTAAAGGGTAAGGAACCAGAAAGTAAGCTCCAGAGGAATATGGGGGGGGGGGTAAAATCGAAAAGAACTCAGGAGATAAAAAGAAACTCTTTTAAGACTTTGAGCACAAACAATGAGCTCTTTTAAACTTTGAGCACATGAAACAAAAGGGAAATATTATTAACAGAAGGAAAGATGGCCTCCTGGTCAGCTAAATGAGCCCAAAAATCGATGGCTAAATAATGTAAGACAACTGCTTTACCCCTTTATTTTTGCTTCTCTGCATTCATTTTGTGGTGCTTTTCTGTCCATTTGTGGAGGAAATCTGGAGAGCTTGGAAATTTCTGACCTGTTCCAATTTACACATAAAATTATTACTTAAGTAACAACAAAATCATATGATTATATCAATAGATGCAGAAAAGCTTTTGACAAAGTCCAACCCTCCTTTTTATTAAAAACACTTGAAATTATTGGTATAAATTGATTTTTCCTTAAATTCACAAAAATCATTTATCTGAAACCATTAGCAAACGTTATTTGTAATGCAGATAAACTAAAAGCCTTCCCAGTTAGACTATGTGTGAAACAAGAATGGCAGTTGTCACCAATATTATTCAGTATTGTATTGGAAATCCTAGCAATAGCAATAAGAGAAGAAAAAGAAATAGAAGGAATAGGAATATGGAATGAGATCATAAAACTATTTCTTTTTGCAGATGATATAATGATATATTTGGAAAATCCCAAAAACTCAATTAAAAAGTTAGTTAAAACAATGAATAATTTTAGCAAAGTAGAAGGATGTAAAGTCAATTCACATAAAGCACCAGAATTCTTAAATGTCACAAACAAAACTCTGCAAAAATACCCCATTTAAAATAACTCTAAATTGTATAAAATATCTGAGAATACACCTGCCAAACCAAACCCAGGAACTGTATAAACAAAATTATAAAAAAACTTTTTATACAAATAAAATCAGATTTAAATAATTGAAAAATATTAATTATTCATTGGTAGGTAGAGCCAACATAATAAAAATGACAATTTTACCTAAACTAATTTATATATTCAACACCATCCCAATTAAATTACGAAATAAAAATTTACTGAATTACAAAAGAAAATAACAAAATTCATTTGGAAAAACAAAAAGTCAAGAATATCAAAGGAAATAATGAAAAAACATGTAAAGGAAAGAAGTTTAACAGTACCAGATCTTAAACTATGTTATGAGGCAGTAATTATCAAAACTATCTGATACTATCTAAAAAATAGAAAGGTTGATCAATGGAATAGATGTATAATTTACAGCAGCATATGAATATAATAAACCTTGTATTTGACAAGTGTAAAAACTTAAGATTTTGGAAGAAGAATTGATTATTTGGTAACAATTGTTTGGCAAACTGGAAAGCAGGAAGGTAGAAATTGGGCATGGACCAATAATTTACACCATTTACCAAGACAGAATCAAAATGGACACATAACTTAAATATAAAAAGAGATTTTACAAGAAAATTTGAAGAATATAGAATATATTATTTCTCAGACTTTTAGATAGGTGAAGAATTTATGAATAAAGAAGAGATAGAGAGCAAAGTTAGGTGTAAAAGGAGATAATGATTACATTAAATTAAAAAGGTTTTTTTACAAGTAAAACAAATGAAGCCAAGATTAGGAAGAAAATAGAAAATTGGAAAAAATGTTTATAGTTTCTCAGATAAAGGTCTCATATCAAAAACATATGAAGAAGTTTGTCAAATGTATAAAAATGAGTCATTTTTCAATTGGTAAATGGTCAAAAGATATGAATAGACAGTTTTTTAAAGAATAAATCAAAACAATTCATGTCATTTGAAAAATGCTCTAAATCAGTATTGATGGGAAAAATTAAATTAAGCTAAAACAAATCAAAACGACCTTGAAATATCATTTATAACTTTACATGTACTACATTGACAAAAATAATAGAAAGAGAAAGTGACAAATGTTGGAGGGGAAGTGGAAAAATTGGGACACCAATTCATTGTTGGTAGAATTGTGAATTGATCAAATCATTTTGGAAAGCAACCTGGAATTGTACTCAAAGAGTAATTAAACTACTTATACCCTTTGACCCAGCAACACCACTACTAGATCCATTTTCAAAGATGATTAAGGAAAAAGGAAAAAAAAATATGTTCTAAAATATTTATAGCAGCTCTCTTTATAGTGGCAAACAATTCAAAATTGCAGGAATGCCCATCATTTGGGGAATGGATGAACAATTTATGGTATATGATAGTGATGGAATACTACTGTGCTACAAGAAAAAATGAGCTCAATGATCTTAGAAAAACATGGAGAGATGCATGAAATAATGAAAAGCAAAATGAGCAGAACCAAGAGAACATAGTATATAGTAACAGCAATATTGTTTTAAGAATGACTTTTAGTGATTTATTTTGATTATTATAAATACCCAAGTTAACTACAAAGGATATATGAGGAAAGATACTATCTGTATCAAGGGAAAGAACTTATAAATAGAAGTACGTATAGAATAATTTTACATATATATGTTTATGTATACGTGTATATATATATATATATGTATATATACTTATATGTATCTAATGGTAGACATCTCTAGGGTGGGGTAAGAGAAGGGTAGGAAAAAAAGAAGAAAAGATTTACATGATAATTTTGTTGTGTATTTGAAAGGAATAGCAAATTGTGTTTAACAGATTTGCAGTTTCATGTACAATCATCCTTTATTGTACTGTTATGGAAATGTTTGTTTTATTCCATAAATATGTATTAATTTTTTAAAAATGGAAAAAAAAGACAACAAAATGAATAAACATCTGAGGAGACAGAGGGTCCTATGAGTTTTCAAAAACCTCTAAGAGGTTTGCAGTAAAAGAGGGGTTTTTTGTTTGTTCACTTTTCTAGAAACAATCTGCTGATTGTTACCAATGAGACATTGTTTTCCGTGTTCAGAATTTCTGTGAAATTTTCTTGTATTATTTATTACATTGTAGTCTTCAGGTTTTCTGTCTTGTCATTTTCTTCAACATGACCAAGGATCCTTCTCTACACACCCTGTCTTCAAGATCAATATGCTTTGCTTACAAAGTCCTGTATTATCTGAGTTTCCTTTCTTTTATATTTGAAGGGCTTTCTCCTTGTCTCTTGAAGAATTTCATGTTTGTCTTTGGAACCAAGACTATTCAGTGTCCTTCAGAAACTGTCTTAAATGTATATACTCAAAATGCCTGAGCATCAAAACTTATAAGGGAAAACAACCAAATTACAAATTGATATAAGCAGCAATACAATAGTGGCAAGGGAAAAACATCTAATGGGAAAACAAAGAAAAGTGAAAATATTGAATTGAAAAACATTCTGGAACAACTTGTGATATGGGCAAGGGGGGGCCCTGCAAAGCCAAGATAGAGGTGTAAAGGCAGAGACTCCCCTGAGCTCTCCCCCAAACTCCTCCAAATACCTTTAAATAATGACTATGAACAAATTCTAGAATGGCAGAACACACAAAAAGAATGAAACAATTTTCTAGCCCCAGACAACTTAGAAGGTCAGCAGGAAAGGTCTGTTGCACCAGGATGAGAGAGAAGCACAGTCCACAGCAGATTGAGCCAGAGCAGACCTGGCCCCAGTAAACTAAGAGCAGGCCTCAGGGTGATTGACTCAGAGGCAGCAGTGGCAGTTTCCAGACCTCTAAACCCACAGATGATAAGGGGATTGGACAATGGATCAGAAGGAGATTTACAGAGGTCCCTTTGCTGGCACCAGGGGCAGGACTCTGTTTCATTTCTTATATTTGGATCTAAGTTGCAGTCCTGGGTCTTAGTCCCAGTGTGAGAAGGAGCACTAACACAGCAGAGCTTGTAGCCACAGAAAAGCAGAAACCCTGGTAAAATGTCCAGGGTTGAAAAGAGTGCTTGTGGTCACTCATAGACCAGTGCACAGTGTAGGAGAGTAATAAACACACCTCTCTCTAGGTTATACTACCTTGGAGAGGAAAAAAAAAGCCCTACAGGTCCCCAGAATTACCTCTGAAAAAAAGCTGCACAAAAAAACCTGAAGCTTGGGACAGTGCCCTCTCTGCTTGCAAGGGAGAGTCCATTTTAGCATAAAGTTAAAAGTCAAGAAATAGACTGGAAAATGAGCAAACAACAGAAAAAAATTCTGACCATAGAAAGTTACTATGGTGACAAGGAAAATCAAAACACACATTCAGAAGAAGACAACAAAATCAAAATTCCTGCATCCAAAGCCTCAAAAAATACGAATTGGTCTTAGGCCATGGAAGAGCTCAAAAATGATTTTTAAAATCAAATAAGAGAGGTAGAGGAAAAATTGGGAAGAGAAATGAGAGTGATGCAAGGAAATCATGAAAAAAAAGAGTCAACAACTTGGTAAAGGAGGCACAAAAATACTGAAGCAAATAGCACCTTAAAATACAGAACAGGCCAAATGGTAAAAGAGGCACAAAAATCGAATAAAGAGAAGAATGTCTTGAAAAGCAGAATTGGCCAAATGGAAAAAAGATGCACAAAAATTCAATGAAGAGAATTCCTTGAAAAGTAGAATTGGCCAAATGGGAAAGGAGGTACAAAAGCTCACTGAAGAAAATAATTCCTTAAAAGTAAGAATTGGAGGGGCAGCTAGGTGGCGCAGTGGATGGAACACCAGCCCTGGATTCAGAAGGACCTGCTGTGTGACCCTGGGCAAGTCACTTAACCCCATTGCCTAGCCAAAAAAAAAAGAAAGAAAGAAAGAAAGAAAGAAAGAGAAAAATTTAAAAAAACAGAAACAAAAAAAGTAAGAATTGGGCAGGTGGAAACTAATGACTTTATGAGACATCAAGAAACAATCAAACAAAACCAAAAGAATGAAAAAATAGAAGACAATGTGAAAAACCTCATTGGAAAAACAACTGACCTAGAAAATAGACCCAGGAGAGATAATTTAAGAATTATTGGACTATGGGAAAGTCATGATTTAAAAAAAAAGCCTAGACATCATCTTTCAAAAAATTATCAAGGAGGGGCAGCTAGGTTGCTTAGTGGATAGAGTACTGGATTCAGGAGGACCTGAGTTCAAATCCAGCCTCAGACACATAACACTTACTAGTTGTGTGACCCTGGGCAAGTCACTTAACCTCATTGCCTAGCCAAAAAAAAAAATTATCAAGGAAAACTGCCTTGATATTCTAGAACCAGAGGGTAAAAATAGAAATTGAAAGAATCCACTAATCATCTCCTGAAAGAGATCTTAAAATGAAAACTCCCAGGAATATTGTAGAGAAATTCCAGATACCCCAGATCAAGGAAAAAATACTGCAAGCAGCCAAAAAGCTTCTAAATTAAAGGATTGGAGGGCTTGGAATATGATATTCCAGAGGGCAAAAAAGGTAGGATTACAGCCAAGAATCACCTACCCAGCAAAGCTGAGTATTTTCAGGGGGAAAAATGGATATTCAATGAAATAGAGGACTTTCAAGCATTCCTGATGAAAAGACCAGAGCTGAATAGAAAATTTGACTTTCAAATACAAGACACAAAATAAGCATAAAGAGGTAAACAAGAAAGAGAAATAATAGGGGATTTGATAAGGTTAAACTGTTTTTATTCTTACATGGGAAAATAATATTTATAACTCCTAAAAACATTCTCACTATTAGGGCAGTTAAGAGGATTATACATAGACAGAAAACAGAGGTGTGAGTTGAATGTGATGGTATGATTACCTAAAAAAATATGATTAAGAGATGAGAAAGAGGAATGCACTGGGAGAAGGGGAAGTGGAGAGGTAGAATGGGGCAAATTTTCTGACATAAAAGAGGCCTGAAAGAGTTTTTACTGTGAAGGGGGAAATGGGGAAAGGGGAGCACACTAACCTTACTCTCATTGGAATTGTCTCAAAGAGAGAATAACTTGCACACTCAGTTGGGTGTAGAAATCTATGTTCCCATACAGGAAAGTAGGAAAGGAAGGGGATAAGAGAAGGAGGAAGCTGACAGAAGGGACAGAAGTTTGGGGGAGGTAAAAGTCAGATGAAAAACACTTTGAGGAATGGACAGGGTGAAAGGAGAGAGTAGGATAAATGGGGTGAAATGGGATGGAGGGAAATACATAGTTGGTAATCATTACTGTGAAAAATATTTTTATAGTGAATTTCTCTGATAAAGACTTCATTTCTCAAACATATAGAAAACTGAGTCAAATTTATAGAAATAAGAGCCTTTCCTCAATTGATAAATGGTTAAAGGATATGAACAGGCATTTTTCAGGCAAAGTAATCAAAGCTATCTATAGTCATAGGGGGAAAAAAATGCTCTAAATCACCACTGATGAGAGAAATGCAAATTAAACAACTCTGAGCAACTATTGCATACCTGTCAGATTGGCTAATATGACAGAAAGAAAAATGAGAAATGTTGAAGAGGATGTGAGAGGATTAAAACACTACTGTATTATTGGTGAAATTGTATACTGATATGGGGCAGCTAGGTGGTGCAGTGGATAGAGCACCAGCCCTGGAGTTGGAAGGACCTGAGTTCAAATCCGGCCTCAGACCAAACACTTGACACTTACTAGCTGTGTGATCCTGGGCGAGTCACTTAACCCCAATTGCCAAGAAAGAAAGAAAGAAAGAAAGAAAGAAAGAAAGAAAGAAAGAAAGAAAGAAAGAAAGAAAGAAAGAAAGAAAGAAAGAAAGAAAGAAAGAAAGAAAGAAAGAAAGAAAGAAAGAAAGAAACTCTATGCTGATTCAAATATTTTGGGGAGCAATTTGGAGCTATGTCCAAAGGGCTATAAAACCATGCATACCTTTTAACCAAGCAATACCACTACCAAGTCTGTATCCCAAAGAGGTGAAAAACAAAAGGGAAATAGACATATCTGCACAAAAATATGTATAGCAACTCTCTTAGTGGTGGCAAAGAATTAGAAAGTGAGGAGATGTCCGTCAATTGGGAAATGACTGAATAAGTTGTTGTATATGATTGTGATGGAATACTATTGCGTTTTAAGAAATGATGATCAAGATGCTCTCAGAAAAACGTTGAATGACTTACATGAACTGATGCAAAATGAAATGAGCAGAACCAGGAAAACATTGTACACAGTAACAAGAATATTGTATGATGCTCTACTATAAATAACTTAGCTATTCTCAGCAGTACACTTATCCAAGACAATTCTCAAGACTTTTGATGAAAAATGCTGTCCGTCTCCAGAAAAAAAAAATTGGTAGAGCATGAATGCAAATTAAAGATACTTTTTCTTTACTTTATTTTCCTTACTTTTTTTTTTGTCTGGGTTTGCTTTTACCAAATGACTTACATATAAACTCATGTCAAATTGCTTGCCTTCTCAATGGGGGTGGGGAGAGGATGGAGGAGAAAATTTGAAATCAAAATTTAAAAGAAAAAGAATGTTAAAATTGTTTTTACATGTAATTGGGAAAAATAAAATATTGAATAGGATTAAAAAATTTTAAAAAGACATGATACATTTTAAATGGGTCTATTAAGAATTTATTAAGTATTCTTCAGCACTACATGGAAAAAAACTTGACCATGTACTAAGACAATGAAATACTGCAAATAAATATTGAAAGGGTAGAAATAGTTTACACAAAATTATAGAGTATAACAAATTATAAATAGGAATAAGTTCAGAGAACACAAACAAAAGACACAGACCCAAATGGAAGCATAACAGTCAATTTCTAAATAATGAGTGCATAAAAGACAAATTATAGAGACAAGGAAAAGTTTAAAAAATCAAGTAAAAGAAAGTTATGATACAATATATCAAACATACCAAAGTTTTTGGAACGCTGTTAAAACATTCCTCACCAGAAAAATCATATTTCCCCAAAATATACATTAACAAAATGCTTTATTATCTGTATATGGTTGGACAACTATCTCAAAAGCTGTTCTGTGACTTAAATGCCTTATACATGATCTTGAATTGAGTTTAGCTGGAAAAATCTAAAACACAATGAAATTTGAGAAACTTACCAGTGAAGACATAAGCTCCTGAAGTAGACATGGTTTATTCTGAAAGGGAAAAAATTAATACCTTTACAATTGTGATTATTTGATTTTTAGAAATTAAAATAAATGTTAGAAGCAATATAGAAATGTTTCATATTTTATCTATAAACTATTAATTTTGCTTTGTCTTAAATCAGTTATTTAATAATACTAATAGGTTGACATTTGCTGTAATAATTATCAATTTCTAATTTAAAAATTTTGTCATAAAACTCTGTCATTAGGAACTCTGATAAACACAATGGAACCAACCACAGTTTCAGAGGACTCAGAATGAAACATACTATCCACCTCCAGATAGAGAGGCAAGGAGCTGAAGAATGCATATTGAAATTTGAGGGGGGGAAGAAAGGAAATGGCTATTGCAGTAATTTATTTTGCTTTGCATGACTATAAATATTTGCAATATGTTTTTGTTTTTTTTCTTGCTTTCTCAAAATCTAGGGGAGTGGGAGGTGGGGGAGAGAGAATTCAGAACCAAAGATAAAATATAACTGAATTTTTTTTAAAAAAAGACACAAAACTGTCAATGAATGGAAAAATATTATCAAGGTAGCTAGATGGCACAGTAAATAGAGAATTTGACTTGGAGTTATGTAGATCTGAGTTTGAATTTTCCCTCAGACACTTAAATAATGACTATGGGCAAATCACTTACCCTCTGTTTGCCTCAATTTCCTCATCTGTAAAATGGGGATAATAATAGTACCTACCTTCCAGGATTACTATAAGGATAAAAATGAGATATTTTTAAAGTGTTTTGCAAACCTTAAAGCATTATAAATGCTAGCTATGCAATCAATCTATAATGATTATAATTATTTCTTCTGCCAAAAATTACAAATCAATACTGTTGTTTTTCCATCACTGTTGATTCATTTTCTAATGATGGGAAAAGTTAGAAATCATTTCCGAAAAGCAAATACTCTAGCTCATCACTCTTCTTGAGTGAGACTCTCTTATGTGTGCAGAGCTGTAAACAAAAAATAGCAATATATGCTAGATTAAGTATATATCGTTTAAGTAAAGAATAACCTGCCAAGTGATTATATTAATGTTTTCCCAGGGAGTTTTGGAATTCCATATGGCATATTTTAGTCAGAAATGGATTTGTAGATATGTTTATAAATATATTCTTAAGATCATGGATTTGGAATTAGAAGGGATCTTAGAGGTTATTTGGACCAGCTCTTTCATTCTGCCATTGCACCATTTTGCCTCATATACATACATATTTATCTATGTAGCTGCAATATGTATGTACATATAGAATGATATATTTTCTGTATAACTATATTCAGATTATGTATATGCACATGAATATATAATTGTATATACATATATATATATACACATGAAAATAATGCATTACTTAAAAACCAGCTACACTACCAAAAAAAATTAAATTGCTGAGCTCTTTCAAGAGAGCTACTATGTAATATTTATAAAAACTCACAAATAAAATGAAATATTTTTCTTAAGCACAGATCCACAAATGTATATTCATGATAGTTGGTTGCGTCTATTAGAATTTTAGAATTAGAAGGCCAAGTAGGGATCATCTATTCCAAGCTTTCAATTCATAGATGAAGAAATTGAAGCCGTGTCAGACAGTAAGTGTTAGAGTTAGGAACCAGGTTCTTTAGCTCTCAGTCCGATGGACTTTCCAATTAAAAAAAAAGCTTATTATTAAATATTTATGAAACAAATATCTGTGGATGTAAGCCGAGAAAAGGATGTCTGTTTTGAGTCACTTACAATAGTGATGATGGGTTATACTGAGCCCTGTGAAGAACAGCATAAATTTGTGAGACTTCCCAGGTTGATGCATAAATATAAAACTTTCCTTAAAAAGGCAGATTTAGGATGCTTTAGTATGAAGTACAAAGAACTTAGCATCAATCTAAGATCAGAATGCCACTTGCTGTGTAAATTTGAGTAAGTCAATTAACCTTTCTGCACTTCAGTTTTCTCACCTTCAAAATGTGAATAATAGTTGCGCAACTTTCCTACAAGATTGTTATGGGGCAAGGGGGCTTTGAAAAATCTTCAAATGCTAATTAAATGTGTCTTGTTAATATTATTATAACTACATTTTAGACCTAAATCTAAAAACTGACTGCCAGGGAATGATACTATTCCTCAGTTGTATTTAGTTTCTAAAACAAAATCCATAGAAACTTCATTAGTCCATATAACTCCATCTTCCATAAGGTGGAAAAAAACAAATTCATGCTAGATTGGAATTAATTTTATAATATCCTAACATCCATTTGCATTAATGAAATGACCAAACATTACCATTAGCACTTCATTGTAAAATGACATCCTATTTTTTGCACATCTCTTCCTCACCCCTCTTTTAAAAACAAAGATTGGAGTCTTTTGTTTGCTTCCCTTATGTAATTTGTAACTTCACAACTAAGGCTTCATTGTTTCTTAATCTTTTATGTTAACAACTCACTGAAGTTCTGCCAAAATTGGATAATTATATTCTATTTAATGTAACAATTTATTTACCTCATTACTTGAATTTAAACCATTAGAGCAAGGCATTTTGTTTATACAAATGAATGAAATTTTCTTTAAAAATCACCTTGTTACATAATTACTCACTTGTTGAAAGTCATGGGTGAAATACTAAAGAATTAAACCTCTCCCCACCCCAAGACTGCTGCTCTCTAATCATCTAAATGTCTGCAAGTAGAAAAAACAGTACTTCAGAGAATATTATCTATTTAAGTCAAATTAGGTCATCATACTATTTTTATGATTCGACTGGGTATTTATCAATGTGTTAGAAATGGGAAAGTTTCATGTTTTCATTAAGAGAGATTTACAGAATAATAATCTTGAATAAAGAAAATGTCACTTTGAAATGGAATATTTTTTAAAAATAAATGTTAGGGCAAGAAATATGGAGAAACAAAATTGTTTATGTCATTCTTATCTGTGGCAAATTCACCAAGTATTTAAAAAGTGAATATAATAATACTAAAATAATGGTATTTCTGATTTTTTAAACAAAAAGTTGGATAAATTAAGAAGTTAGAAATCCATATTTTGCATTTAAATTTCCTAAAAATTAATAAACCTGCTGAAATGACTACACTGCTGAAATATTCCATTTTAATTAGGTGCCATCACTAGAAAAGGTAGGTTTCTTAGCTACTTCAACTAATCTTGTGACTTCGATTTGCCTGGAAATCGACATGTTTTTAATTTTACTCAACTAATATTTTGTTAGCATCTTCAATTGAATTTAGGTTTTTTGGTATATTGTCAATGTTTGGACTTCAAGTCTTTAGATATCTAGTTTCCGTTTCAAGCCATTCACTTCGATATCTTCTCCATTTAACTGACAAATGATACTATAATGTCATCGAATTATTGAGTAATACAGGTTTTAATTGGAAGGTTTTTTTGTAAAATTTAACATCTAACACATCCACACAGAAAAGTTGTAATGCCCTGGCACATAATATTTTTCTTTGGGGTAAAGGCTAGGAGTTTGGAGATCTGTGGCAGAGAAATTCATATTGAAAAGTCTTATTTTAATAGGCATCCTAGTGCTGAACCAATTTTTATGAGTAAATCATGTATAAAATGTATCCTTTTTCAAATTCTTTCCCATTAACTCTGGAACTTAGTCCTTGATATTAATATATGATTTAAATTTTCTTTAAAAGGTTTATTTTAATCAGTCCATGATCAAAAAAGATAAGTTCTGATTCAGAAATATTACTTAATCACATTTTTAGTAATGTTAATGCTGCCAATTTACTATTTCTGCATTTTTATGTTGTTGAAAATTTGTAATTCAAATATTGGCAAAGCATATACAGTATTATAAATCAATCTGTAATAAAACAATAATGAATTCTGTACTGAAATAATAATTTTCAGATCATTAGGTATCCCTAAAGTTCTTCAGGTTGTTCCTCAGCCCTCAAGTTAATGACATCTGGCAATGTATTGTAATAAAGAGAAAACAATCATATATAGAAAAAAATTGATTAAAATATTCAGTTGTCTAGGAAGACTTATCAAAAGTGCCTTGTACAAGAAGAAAAGAACTAGTTTGCTCTGATGATTTATATAAAAAGAGTATGATTACTTTCAAGTCAATAAAAATGTAGCACCATAGTTAAAAAATTTAAGGAAAATGAAAACTATTTACATTACAAAATTGCTGTTATATATGGTCTTTTTAAAAAGAAAGCTTTCTGGTGATTCCATTTATTGCTTATGGATTCAGTTCCCATTAAAATGTGCCCATCTTTGATGATGAACAATTTTGTAGAAATCTTCTATGTAAAATATGTTTGCATAGTTTCTGATGACTGTAGTGCATTGCTGGTAAATGTGATTTAGCTCTCAGAACACTGAATTACACGATAACCTGTTTGCTTACGTGATAATTTTTACCTATAAAAATATCAAAAGGAATTACAACAGGAAAACTAGGCATAATTGAATAAAAACTTCAGATTTTAAGTATTGTAAATTTCTGTTTGACTCAAGAAAACTCATGCACTTTCCTTGCAAAATGCCAAACAAATACAAAATCTCTAATGTATTTAAAGATAAACGTTTTAAAGTGTTTGCCAAGAGCAATTCCAAACTAGATATGATTAGTTTGCTCTTAAGTAATATCAACATTTTAAAGTCACACATTTCATCCTACTTAAACACATAAAAGATCTCATTAAAACAGGTTAACAGTGCACACAAGGAAACTTCTAGAAGACTTCATTACTTACTGTTCATAAAATCTTGCTTTCAGAGATTAACAGTTTTAGGAATTCATTTGCTATTTATCCTGGAATGTGAGATGATTAATCCTGCTTTGTTTGGCTAAGGAGAGAAAAAAAATAGTACAAGTCTCTCCTCTTTAAAACTATTCTCCATAACCTATTTTAGGTGGCATGGAGCTAGGAAATTCATGATAACAATAATTCCATACATCAGAAAAAAATCAGAAACAAAAATCAGTTTCAAATCTACTGTATAAAGTCATTTTGACATGCCTACACAACTGGTTGTGGTAACTTTCAGAGATGATTTCTAATCACACACACACACACACACACACACGCTCCAGGTTCTTTTAGAGAAAGCTCGCTGCTGGGAAGTTGATTTTGGCAAAATGCCAAAATTATGTGCAAAAGGGATTCATTACTGATTCATGGCAGCATTCTGCACTTACAAAAAAAAAAATGTGACCCAACAGGCTAAATCCACCACGAAACACAAAAACTAAGAAACAAAGATCACTTACTTAATATTCTTTCTAGAATGACATTACACTTTTGCGGAGGTTAAATACTTGTAAGTTCAATGCCATGTTTTGCTGCTTTCCAACGATTGTATAGTGTCCTATAAAACTTGTCAGTATTCTTTCTAAAACAGTTTCACCCTATAGTAATCTAGAAAGAATCTTTCCATATAATAGATCTTTGGGTCGGCATAATAATTTAATTTTCAGGAAACAAAATGGTGCAAACTGAACCATTTTCCCTACTTTGAATTTTTTTTTTAAAGTGCACAATGGTCTGCTATCTTTTAAACTTCCAGAAAGCTGATACGCACTGCAAACTTAGAGTCATTGCAGTTAACAAAGCTCAACACCACTCCCCACCCCCACCCCCAACTTTAACACAGAAGTAGATGCAATATACAGCCTTACCGAGATGTCTTCTGGCTTTTCCCCCCTGTGGATCAAAAACTTTCCTGCTTAAGCACACAGATAGCCTTTCACAAACCATAAAGGCCCTTTTTATTAATCTAGCACTGTAACTGACTGCTTTCTACACTATACTGAGACTCCAATTCTTCAGCTTTTAAGATAAAATACATTCGCAATACATAATTAGTGGGAAACGTTGCATAACATATTTTTCCTAAAGAAGAAAAAGGCATTTTTTTTTAAAGCTAAGAGGGTGGGGTCAGATGTTGAGCTATGCCTGAGAAAAGAAGCCTACACTGCACTAGTACCGAAGTACTAGCAGAAGCTGACCGGGAAAGAAGCCAGTGGAATGACTTTGTTTGACCCAGCTGCCAATCTCTCCCCAAGCAGTGCGCCAGACTAAACACTCACACTATTTGAACTCAAATCAGGCTACAGCAGCTGTTTGCTTCCCAGCTCTGAGCTCTTCACCCGCCGTGTCCTGTGTAACACATAAGATATAGATAGATTGGTTGCATGGCTAAAATATGTTCCATGTTTGAATTTGCTATTAAGGAACAATTTTAAATCCCATTTTGAAGAAGAACAATGACAAGATTATAATTCCATGTAAACTCTGTGTCTGGGTTTCAGGATTATTTTTACTTTTAAAAGAACATTAACACTTTATTGCATGGAAGAAGCCTGAAATTTGGAAGTAACAGGGGCTCATATACTTTGAAATCACAAACTAAATGTTTATAGTGATGCTGTAATTAATAGTAATATATACTTTGAGAACAACAAAATATTTTTATTTGTTCTATATTTATGATTTCATATAATGCACCTTAAATAAATGGAGATGGGGCATCATTTAGTTTTACTTGTGTTTTTGACTTTACAGACCCAGAACAAAAGATCCAATTCAATAACACAAAATAAATATCATAATAATACAACATGGAAATTGATTTACCATATGTGTTCTGAAAATAGTCCAGAACTAAATATAGATAGATATACTATCTCAGCAAAGTTTGCTGAAACAAAGACTCACATTAAAATCAAGCATAAACACTGTCAAACCTTCTCTTTTATGCTGTTAAAAAAAATTTGATTGCTCAGCATGATTCACTGGAGGAGAGCTATTAGAATTAACTTAAACAGGGGGCAGCTAGGTGGTGCAGTGGATAGAACACTGGCCCTGACGTCAGGAGGATCTGAATTCAAATCCAGCCTTAGACCAAACACTTGACAGTTACTAGCTGTGTGACCCTGGGCAAGTCATTTAACCCCAATTGCCTTAAAAAAAAAATAGCTAAACAAATGTTTTCTTTCTACCATTTTACTGCATATATTTCTCCAGAAGCTATAAGATGGTACTCCCATTCTGGGTTTTGTTGCATGAACCTGAGTAATTCATTACATCCATACTGTATCATCCTCAATGACATCTGTCCAAGTGCATAGTGACATTTGTTTCAAATTGTTTCAAAAGGGAAAAAAAAGGAGACAGCAAGTCTTGTCCTCATTATTAGAATAATGCTTTGGGGATGGTTCAATGATTAACTATCATGGTAAATGAATAATAAGAGTTAAACTATTTTTGGATGAAATCATATTTTATTGACATTTTAAGAAAGGAAATAATCATATGAATATGCCATAAACTCTTATAGAAAAGCCAAAATAATTAACATTCAGCTGTCAAAAACAAAAGAAAATATAACAAACCACTTCTATAATGTCTGAACTAATTTACAAACTTCTATTAGAATAATGCTGTGTCTAGCAAAGTGTCTTGAATATGGTAAGAATTCAATAGCCATTTCTTGATTTTGTTTTTGAGATTATATTTGGTTGTTATCCAGGATGTTAATAGTTTGTGAATCTATCAGTAAAAATATCTATTAAAGAACTATGAGAAAACAATAAAAAAGTATTTATTAAAAACCTACTACAGGGGCAGCTAGGTGGCACAATAGATAGAGCACCAGCCTTGGAGTCTGGAAGACCTAAGTTCAAATCTGGTCTCAGACCAGAGACTTGACACTTACTAGCTGTGTGACCCTGGGCAAGTCACTTAACCCAAGTTGCCTTGCAAAAAAAAAATGAACCAAAAAAACATTTAAAAAAAGAAACCTTACTACATACCTGACACTATGCTAGGCATTGGGAATAGTAAAAAAAAAAAAAAGAAAGAAAAAGAAAAAAAGAAAGAAAGATGAAAGAGTCCCTGTCCTCAAAGTATTTACATTCTAGAAGAACCGACGTGTGTGTGTGTGTGTATATATATATATATGTATATATGTATATATGTATATATGTATATATGTATATATACACACATATATGTATATATGTATATATATGTGTATATAAAAATATATACAAAATATGTAATAGGAAATTTTGGTGGGAAGAAAAAGTACTAGTTTTAGAGGAAAATCAAGAGAAGCTTCATATGGAAGATAGCGTTTGAGCTGAGTTTTGAAGGAGACTAGGGATTCTAAGGCGAAGATGAAGACAGGGTGTGTTCTAGGCAAGGTAATATCAAGTGTAAAGAGAAGAGTTTTTCTAGATTGTAGAGTGTATAAAGGGAGGAATACAAAATAAGACTAAAAAGGTAGATTGGTGTTAGGTTACAAAGGGCTTTTAAAGTAAAATAAAGGAATGTGTGTGTGTGTGTGTGTGTGTGTGTGTGTGTGTGTGTGTGTATTTTCAACAACCTAAAAAGTGATTCTACACATGGACATCATCAGATCATTGATTATATACTTTGCAGCCAAAGGTTGAGAAGCTCTATACAGTCAGTTAAAACAAGACCTGGAGTTGACTGTGGCTCAGATCATGAGCTTCTCATTGCAAAATTCATACTTAAATTGAAGGGAAATTGAGGGAAAACCTTCAAACTATATATGTATGACCTAAGTAACATGCCATATGAATTTGTAGTGGAGGTGATTAATAGTTTTAAGGGACTAGATCTGGTAGATAGAGTGCTTGAAAAACTATGGACAGAGGATCACAATATTGTATAGGATGTTGCAACAAAAACATTCCAAAGAAAAAGAACAGCAAATAAGCAAAATGGCTGACTGATGAAGCTTTAAAGATAGCTGAGGAAAAAGGGAAAGGGAAAGGGAAAGGGGAAAGAGAAAGACATACCTAACCGAACGTAGAATTCCTGAGAATAGCAAGGAGAGATAAGAAGGTTTTTATTAATTGAGTAATGCAAAGAAATCAAAGAAAACTATAGAATGGGAAAGATAAAAGATCTCTTCAGGAAACTGGAAATATCAAGGTAACATTTCATGCAAAAATGAGCATGATAAAAAAACAAAAATAATAGGGATTTAACAGAAATAGGAGAGATTAAGAAGAGGTGGCAAGAATATATAGAACACTATGTAAGAGAGATCTTAGTATCACTGATACTGGTTTGATTACTAATCTAGAGCCAGATATCCTTGAGAATGAAATCAAATGGGCCTTAGGAAGCATTGCTAACAATAAGGCTAGTGCCTATGATGCAATTCCACCTGAGTTATTTAAAACCCTAAAAGACAATGCTGTTAAAGGTGTTGCAATCAATATGCCATCGAATCCGGAAAACGCAACAGTGGCCACGAGATTGGAAAAGATCAGTTTACATCAATGCCAAAGAATGTTCAAATTACTGAACAATTGTGCTCACTTCACATGCCAACAAGGTTATGCTTAAGATTCTGCAAGCTAGGCTTCAGGAATATGTTAACCGAGAATTACCATAAAGGCAGGCTGGTTTCTGAAGAGGCAGAAGAACTAGAGACCAGATTGCCAATATTCACTGGATTCACTGGAGAAAGCAAGGAATTTCCAGAAAAAAAAATACAACTACTCCTGAATCAAAGACTAAAGCCTTTTATTGTGTGGATCACAACAAAATGTGGCAAGTCCTCAAAGAGATAGGAGTAGCCAGATCATCTTACTTGTCTCCAGAGGAAAATGTATGCGGGCCAAAAACAAGTCAGAACCAAACATAAAACCAATTGGTTGGGAAAGGAGTATGACAAGGCACCTTATTTATTGTATTGTCACCTTATTTACTTAACTTCTATACCAGAACGAATCAATCAAAAGCTGAAATTAACATTGCCAATAGAAATATCAATAATCTCATATATGCAGATGATCCTACTGTGATGGCAGAAAGTGAAGCAGAATTAAGAAGCCTCTTCATGACAGTGAAATAGGACAGTGTAAAATTTGACTTGTAGCTTAACATTAAAAAAAAAAACCACTAAGATCTTGGTAATTGGTCTCATCATTTCCTGGCAAATAGAGGAAGAAGAAATGGAAGCAATGAGTGTCAGATTTTATATTCTTGTGCTCAAAGGTCACTGCAGGCATGAGATTAAAGGACGTTTGCTCCTTGAAGGAAAACTATGGCAAATCTGAACAGCATACTAAAAAAAACAGAGACATCACCTAGCCCACAAAGGTCCGTATAGTAAAATTGATGGTTTTTCCAGTAGCAACATATGGCTGTGAGAGTGGGACTATAAGGAAAGCTGAGTGCTACAGAAGTGACACTTTCAAAATGTGGTGCTATAAAAGTCTTTTAAGAGTCCCCTGAACAGCAAGGAGGTCAAATGAGTCAATACTTAAAGAAATTAATTCTAGCTATTCACTGGAAGGTCAAATACTGAAGCTGAAACTTAAATATTTTGTCCACATAATGAGAAGATGGGATTCATCAGAAAAGATCCTGATGTTGGGAAAGATGGAAGGCAAAAGGAAAAGTGAATGGCAGAGGATGAGATAGATAGATGGTATCAGGGAAACCATAAATATGAACTTGGACAAACCTCCAAACATAGTGGGGGAGAGAAGGGCTTGTTATGCTATGGTCTATGGGGTCAAAAAGAGTCAGAAAGGACTGAAAGACTGAACAACATCAACAACATGTATATATTTTTATGTCAGTGTATACATTTTATACATACGTATATATAGGTGTGTGTATATGTGTATGTATATATGGTTGTATATATAAATATACATATATATTTCTAAAGGTAATAGGGAATCAGTGGAGTTTATTGTGTAGGAGAGTGACATGATCCGTTGTGTTTCAGAAAAATCACTTTACCAACTCTGTGGAAGACAGATTGGAGTAGGGAGAGATGAATCAGGCTAACCTAGTAAGAGGCTCAGGAATAGTTAAGGCGAGAGGTTGTTCTGTGAACAGCACACTCCATCTCTTGGCTCCAGGCATTCTTTCTGGCTATTCCCTATTCCTGGAACACTCTTCCCTCCTCTACCCTAACTACTGACCTCCCTCACTTCCTTTAAATCCCAATTAAAATCCCACCTTCTGGAAGCCTTCCCAACCCCTCTTAATGCAAGTCCCTTCCCCTCTGTTAATATTTTCCTATTTATCCTGTATATAGCTTGTTATATATATATATATATATATATATATATATATATATATATATGTATGTATTATGTATACACACACTATATATATTACATATATGCGTGTGTGTGTTTGTATTCAATTGTAAGCTGCTTGAGGGCAGGGACTGTCTTTTACCTCCTTTTGTATCCTAGCACTTAGCATAGGGCCTGGTACACTGTAGGTACTTAATAAATGCTTATTGATTAATTTATTGAATGCCTAAACTAGTGTGTTAGTGATGGAAACAGAGGAGATGCATGAAAGAAAAGCTGCAGAGGTAAAAATGAAATTTTGCAAAATTTTACAACTGATTGGATATATAAAATGAGGGTAACTTCCACTTCCGGGAGCCAAGATGGTGGAGTGAAAAGGTAGTTGCTCTCACTCTCCCCTATCAAACTCTGAAAACCCAGAAAATATCACCCCACAAAAACCCCTGGAACAGCTGAACTGGAAGAAAGTGGGGAGCAGCAGTGCAGCAGCCCAGCAAATGGGTCTCCCAGTGCCTCAGCAAAAATAAGGGAGGCAGAACTATAAGGGGCCCCAGGTGGATGAGTACCCTCCAGCATTCATCTGAAAGGAGGTGAAGAAAGCAACCTAAAGTCTTCCTAAAGCCCTGGCCTTGCTGGTTCCAGCCCAACACCAAGTGAGCTGTCGGAGCGCTGCAGCCTCCAATTGTGAAGAAATCCTGAAGCCCAGGTGGTAGAACAGGCAAACACCAACACCTGGACCTCTGAGTGCCTCAGTGAGGGGGAGGGAAGTGGTGGAAACCAGCTCAGAAAACCACCAGGTGCCTTGGCACTATACCTCAAAGGAATCTCCCAGTGCATCAGCTAAAAGAGGAGACAAACACTGCAGGGGGCCCCAGGAATCTCCCAGTGCATCAGCAGAAAAGAGGGAGACAACACTGCAGGGGGCCCCAGGCAGATAAACATCCTGCAGCACCCATCTAAAAGGAGTTGAAGAACGCTAAAGGAAAGGAAAAGCAGGCGACCTAGAATTGCCTGAAAGTTCCAGTCTTGCTGACTCCAGCCCAACACAAGGTAAGCTGCCAGAAACCTATAGCCTCCAATTGTTGACATAAGTGGCCCCAGCACACAAAGCCAGTGACCAAGACCTAGGCTCCCAACACAGAACAGTGCCCTCTGTTCCCCAGCAGGAGAGCTCAATCTCTTTAAAGGCCAGGGAATAAAGAAACACCATGAGTAAAAAAAACGTACCATAGATTCATATTATGAGAAGAGTGAAGATCAAGACAGAAATTCTGAAGAGGACAACATTGTCAACAAACCCACATCTGCAACAACAAAAGGGAATATGAACTGGTCTGAAGCCCAAAAAGCCTTCTTAGAAGAGCTCAAGAAGGATTTTAATAGTCAAATGAGAGAGGTAGAAGAGTCCTTCAAAAATACAATTGGCCAATTAAAAAAAATACACTGAAAAAACAAGTCCCTAAAAAACACAATTGGCCAATTGAAGAAGGAAGTACAAAAACTAACAGAAGAAAACAATCTGTTAAAAACTAGAATTGGACAAATGGAAATGGATGACTCTATGAGAGAGCAAGAATCAGTCAAACAGAAACTAAAAAATGAAAAAATAGATGAAAATGTAAAATACCTCATCAGTAAAACAACCGACCTGGAAAATCGTTCAGGAGAGACAATTTAAAAATTATTGGACTACCTGAAAATCATGATGAAAAAAGAGCCTGGACAGTATCTTTCAGGAAATCATAAAGGAAAACTGCCCAGAAGTCCTAGAACCAGAAGGGAAAATAACCATAGAAAGAATCCACGATCACCACCTGAAAGAGATCCCAAATTGACAACCAAGGAATATAATAGCAAAATTCCAAAATTACCAGATGAAAGAGAAGGTGCTGCAAGCAGCCAGAAAGAAACAATTTAAATATCATGGAACCACAGTCAGGATTACACAGGACCTTGCAGCTTCTACATTAAAAGACCACAGGGCATGGAACATGATATTCCATAAGGCAAAGGAGCTTGGAATGCAGCCAAGGATCAATTACCCAGCAAAAATGAGCATTATTTTTCAAGGGAGGAGTGGATATTCAACGAAATAGGAGACTTCCAAACTTTCCTGATAAAAAGACCAGAGCTCAACAAAAAATTTGATCTTCAAGTACAGGACTCAAGAAGGACTTAAAAAGGTAAATGGGACAGAAAGATACAATATGTTGTTAATGGGGGGGCTGTTTAAACCCCTACAAGGGAATATGACACTTGCAACCCTTGAGAACTGTATTGTTATTACACCATGTTAAAGGAGTATACATAAAGAGGGTGGATATTAGTTGACTTTGATGTAATGATAAAAAAAAATCTAATCAAGTGGGTTAAATGGATCCAAATAAGTGGATCAATCTGATCTTAGAAAATGTACTGAGAAAGGAGGAGGCAGACAAGGGTAAATTACATTACAGGAAAAGACACAAAATCCTATTACAGCAGAGGGAAAGAAGGGGGGGGAGCATTGTTTGAACCTTACTCTCATCAGATTTGGCTCAAGAAGGGCATAACATAATCAGTTAGGTATAGAAATCTAACTTGCCCTATAGGCAGTAGGAGGGAAAAGGGGAAAGAAAAGGGAGGGGGAAAGAAGGGAGGGAAGAAGCAGTAAGATAAAGGGGAAGAAAAGGGAAAGGGATAATAAAAGGGGGAGGGACTGAAGGAGGCTGGTCAAAAGCAAAACACTAGTGAAGGGGAAAGGAAAAAGGAGAAAGAAAAGCATAAATGGGGGGAAAGGATGGAGAAAAAGACACAGATAGTAATCATAACTGTGAATGTGAATGGGATGAACTCTCCCATAAAAGAAATGGATTGCAGAATGGATTAAAAACCATAATCCTACAATATGTTGTTTACAGGAAACACATTTGAAAAAGAGTGACACATACAGGGTAAAGGAGCAGAATATATTATGCTTCAGCTGAAGTAAAAAAAGCAGGGGTAGCAATCCTGATCTCAGACAAAGCAAAAGCAAAAATAGATCTAATCAAAAGAGATAAGGAAGGAAACTACATCCTGCTAAAAGGCACCATAGACAATGAAGTAATATCATTACTAAACATATATGCACCAAATGGTATAGCATCCAAATTCTTACAGGAGAAGTTCAGGGAGTTACAGGAAGAAATAGACAGCAAAACTATACTAGTGGGGGACCTGAACCTCCCCCTCTCTGCACTAGATAATCTAACCACAAAATAAACAAGAAAGAAGTTAAGGAGGTGAATAGAACATTAGAAAAGTTAGGTATGATAGACCTCTGGAGAAAACTGAATGGGGATAGAAAGGAATATACTTTTTTCTCCAGTACATGGCACATACACAAAAATTGACCATGTACTAGGGCATAAAAACCTCACAATCCAATGCAGAAAGGCAGAAATATTAAATGCATCCTTTTCAGATCATGATGCAATAAAAATTATATGTAATAAAGGGCCATGGAAAGATAGACTAAAAAATAATTGGAAACTAAATAATCTAATCCTAAAAAATGATTGAGTCAAACAACAAATCATAGAAACAATCAATAATTTCATTCAAGAGAATGACAATAATGAGACAACATACCAAAACTATGGGATGCAGTGAAAGCAGTTCTTAGGGGAAGTTTTATATCTCTAAATGCTTACATAAATAAAATAGAAAAAGAGGAGATTAATGAATTGGGCATACAACTAAAAAAACTAGAAAAAGAACAATTAAAAATCCTCAACTAAACACCAAATTAGAAATATTGAAAACCAAAGGAAAAATTAAAAAATTGAAATTAAGAAAACTATTGAACTAATAAATAAAACTAAGAGCTGGTTTTATGAAAAAACAATAAAATAGATAAACCTTTTGTTAATTTACTTTAAAAAAAAGAAAGAAGAAAACCAAATTACTAGTATCAAGAATGAAAAGGGAAGCTACCACCAAGGAAGAGGAAATTAAAACAATAATTAGGAATTATTTTGCCCAACTATATGCCAACAAATTTGACAATCTTAGTGAAATGGATACATATTTACAAAAATATAAATTGCCCAGATTAACAAAGAGGAAGTAAAATACTTAAATAACCCCATCTCAGAAAAAGAAATTGAACAAGCCATTGATGAACTCCCTAGGAAAAAATCTCCAGGGCCATATGGATTTACATGCGAATTCCATCAAACATTTAAGAACAATTAATTCCAATACTATGTAGACTATCTGGGAAAATAGGTGAAGAAGGAGTCTTACCAAATTCTTTTTATGATACAAATATGGTGTTGATACCTAAACCAGGAAGAGTCAAAATAGAGAAAGAAAATTATAGACCAATTTCTCTAATGAATATAGATGCAAAAATTTTAAACAAAATACTAGCAATAGATTGCAGCAACTTATCACAAGAATAATACACTATGACCAGGTAGGATTTATACCAGGAATGCAGGGTTGGTTCAATATTAGGAAAACTATCAGCATCATTGAGCATATCAACACAAAACCAACAGAAACCACATGATCATCTCAATAGATGCAGAAAAAGCTTTTGATAAAATACAACACCCATTCCTATTAAAAACACTAGAAAGCATAGGTATAAATGGAGTCTTCCTTAAAATAATAAATAGCATATATCTAAAACCTTCAGCAAGCATTATATGTAATGGGGACAGGCTAGAAGCATTTCCAATAAGATCGGGGTGAAACAAGGATGTCCATTATCACCACTGTTATTCAATATTGTACTGGAAACCTTAGCTTTAGCAATAAGAGAAGAAAAAGAAATTGAAGGCATTAGAATAGGCAAAGAAGAAACAAAGCTATCACTCTTTGCAGATGACATGATGATATACTTAGAGAATCCTAGAGAATCAAGTAAAAAACTACTTGAAATAATAAACAACTTTAGCAAAGTTGCAGGCTATAAAATAAACCCACATAAATCATCAGCATTTCTATATATTACCAACAAAGCCCAACAGCAAGAGATAGAAAGAGAAATCCCATTTAAACTTACTGTAGACATTATAAAATATTTAGGAGTCTACCTCCGAAACAAACCCAGGAACTCTATGAACACAATTACAAAACACTTTTCACACAAATAAAATCAGATCTAAATAATTGGAAAAACATCAGTTGCTCATGGGTAGGCCGAGCTAATATAATAAAAATGACAATCCTACCTAAGCTAATTTACTTATTCAGTGCCATACCAATCAAACTACCAAAAATTATTTTATAGAGTTAGAAAAAATAATAACAAGATTCATTTGGAAAAACAAAAGGTCCAGAATATCAAAGGAACTAATGAAAAGAAATGCAGGGGAAGGTGGCCTAGCAATTCCAGATCTTAAATTGTATTATAAAGCAGCAATCATCAAAACTGCTTGGTACTGGCTAAGAAATAGGGAGGTGGATCAGTGGAATAGGTTAAATATGCAAGACACAGTAGTCAATGACTATAGTAATCTATTATTTGATAAACCCAAAGACCCCAGCTTCTGGGATAAGAACCCACTCTTTGAAAAAAACTGCTGGGAAAACTGGAAAAGAGTATGGCAGAAACTAGGCATAGACCCAAAACTCACACCATATACCAAAATAAAGTCAAAATGGGTTCATGACTTAGATATAAAGGCTGATACTATAAGTAAACTGGGAGAACAAGGAATAGTTTACCTATCAGATCTAGGGAGAACAGAAGAATTCATGACAAACAGGAGATAGAGAACATTATGAAAAGCAAAATGGATAATTTTGATTACATTAAATTGAAAAGTTTTTGCACAAACAAAGCCAATGCAACTAAGATTAGAAGGAAAGTAGAAAATTGGGAAAGAATTTTTACAACCAGTCTCTGTGATAAAGGCCTCATTTCTAAAATACATAGAGAATTAAGACAAATTTATAAGAACACAAGCCATTCCCCAATTGATAAATGGTCAAAGGATATGAACAGATAGTTCTCAGATGAAGAAATTAAAGTCATAAGAAAAAATGCTCTGAATTGTTATTGATTAGAGAAATGTAAATCAAAACAGCTCTGAGGTACCACATCACACCTATCAGATTGGCCAACATGACAAAACAGGGAAATGGTAAATGTGGGAGAAGATGTGGGAAAATTGGAACACTGATACATTGTTGGTAGAGTTGTGAAAGGATCCCACCATTTTGGAGAACAATTTGGAGCTATGCCCAAAGGGCTACAAAAATGTGCATACCCTTTGATCCAGCAATAGCACTTTTAGGGCTATATCCCAAAGAGATCATACAAATGGGAAAAGGACCCATATGTACAAACATATTCATAGCAGCTCTTTTTGTGTTGGCAAAGAATTGGAAATTGAGAGGATGCCCATTAACTGGGGAATGGCTGAGCAAGTTGTGGTATATGAATGTAACGGAATACTATTGTGCTATAAGAAATGATGAACAGGCTGACTTCAGAAAACCCTGGAAAGACTTGTATGGTCTGATGCTGAGTGAAGTGAGTAGAACCAACAGAACTTTGTATGCAATAACAGCCATGTTATGTGATGACTAATATTGTTAAACTGAACCCTTCTCAGTATTACAAGGATCTAAGACATCTCCAGAGGCCTTGGGATGGAAAATGCTGTCCACATCCAAAGAAAGAGCTATGGAGGTCAAATTGCTATCACTTATTTTTACCTTCTGTTGAGTTTTGTTTCATGTTTCTGATGGTTCCTCCTATTGGTTTTTATTTTTACTTACAACTTCACTAATGTGAAAATATGTTTAATAGGAATATAAATGTAAAGCCTATATCAGATCGTGCTCTGTCTCGGGGAGGGTGGGGGGGAAGGAAGAGGGAGAAAAATTTTCAACTCAAAAACATATGAAAGTGATTGTTGGTAAATCAAAATAAATTTAAAAAATTTAAAAAAGAATAAAATGAGGGTAAAATTCACTCTAGAGGTAAATCCCAGTAGTTGGAAGCATTATGGTGCCCACAGTAAAAGAAGTTCAGAATATTCAGCTGAAAGCACAGAGCCATTTGTTGTTAATAATATTGTGCTAAATCCTTTTGTTATCTTCTTTTCCCACAAAACTAACAGTTAGGATTATTCTTATAGAATTATGATAGTCATCTCATAATCTCATATAATTTTTTAGAGTAACTCTGTATGATCTAAGATAAAATGAAAAATAATAAAAGCAAGAAGACATTTAGCAAATTCTGTGGCTCCACCCTGCTACCAGCCATAGCTCCGCTGGGCATATAATGGTCAAGCTTTTCTCTGCTCCCATCTTCTCACTTCTATTGTTATCCTTAGGTGGAGTTCTAGATCTTTCTCGTAGGAAAATTGGGCTCTGTCTTGTTTTTTTGGTTTGTAGCTCAGTGTTATAACTCTTTCCTCAACCAATCAACATTTATTAAAAGCTTACTGGAGAAACAATTACAAAGAATGAAACAATCCCTATTTATAATATGTTTATATTCTAATTGGGGAGGCAACCAGCAGATGTAAAAAAGTACACAGAAATAAAAAATTAATAAATACAAATATATACAAAGTAATGAAATATAAAATATTTTGGGAGAAAAGACTATAGCAGTTAGAGATGTCAGGAAAAACTTCAAGCAGAAGATAAATAGCATTTGAGCTGCATTTTAGAGGAGTTAGGGGAGATTAGGGAGAGAGCACATTCTCAGAATAGACTTGAATCCAGAGCATCAAGGCTCCAAGAAGGGCTTTCTTGCTATTTCACACTGCTTCTCTATTTCTCTATATGCGTAGAAATTCCTGATGTTTGATTTCTGATGATAGACTATATCTATGCAGCTGTAAAGGCAGCCCTCCCAAGAATTCTTAGACTTCAAGCTCTCCAGTTTCTCGGTCTCAAAATGTTTTCGCTATCCATGAAAATTAAAAATTCAGGAAAAGAACAACACTAAACATAAGCAAGGCTATTACCTTTGAACCAACCATATTCTTAGCTGTTAATACGTACGTGTGGCAGCAAAGCCTTTTTCAGGATTTGAGTTCACTGTTCTGCCTTTAATATAGGCACTTTATACAGCTTAGAAGCTTTATGAAAAACTGAACATTCAGTTGGCAAATGTTATAACGTTTATAGACTACGGTACAAGATACAAATCACGTTTCTAGTAGAAAATTGTTTAGTATTACGTTAAGCCTTTGGTGGACAACAGAGCTCCAAATATGAAATATCCAATGAATGCTAGCATGTTTTTGTAAGTGAACTGCTATGATATAAATCACCCATGTGTGCATAGAAACACAGGCTAGGCTTGTACTGTGTCAGAGTAATTGAGATTTTTAACTCATGCATATTATTAAGTTCACACAAGCTATAATTATGATGTTCTTGTCTTTTAATTTATTCTCATCATAAGCAGTTTAAGGCAAAATAAGCAATTGTCCTTTTCAATGATGTTTCTTGTTGCTTTCGCAATGCAATAAAACTAACTTTACTATATTTATTTGCCTATCTAAGAGATCCAATGAGCCATCTTTCTTAAGTGGAAAAAAATACCCTAAATGTTATGACTTTTTTTTCTTATTATCTGGTTTCATTTAAATTAAGAATGTAAAAATTGATATGATTCAGTTCCTCTAGTAGTATATCCACTTAGTGTTCACTGGAGAAGAATCTCACATTTAGAGTAACAATAGCTAAGACAATGTTTATAGATGGTATAAAAATTGTGTGATTCTTAGCACTCTTTGTCCCCTTTTAAGCTATTCAGTTACTGTTACTACAGGAACAGAAGATGACAACATAAGATCAAAGATCATTTGATATTTCTCATCATTTTATAGGTTGTCATGGCCAAATAATTTATCACCAAGTAGATAGAGAATTAAGAAAATCCTAGGAAATCAGATAGTGTATTGGTGAACCATAATGGCATCTTCTGCTCCTGAATTATCCCTCCTCCTCCTGAATCAGTTCAGAGACAGTACAGTGTAGTGGTGAGAGATAACCTGGCACACTGAATTGAGGGCTAGTCACAGAGGCAGGAAGACCTGGGTTGAAAACATACCTTTAACATGTATTGGCTACATTACTTGGTAAGTCAAATAACCTCTCAGAACCCTCAATCAATTCTCTAAAGTTTTTAAATTGCAGAGCAATTACTGTCTTGAATTAGTAGAAAGGATTTCCTTACTAGGAGTACACACACACACACACACGCGCGCACACACACACACGCACACACACACACACACACACACACACACATATTCCCAGCAAGATATATTCTGTATTCTATATCAATGAAACCACAGCTACAATTAAGTCTTTTTTTTTTTTAATGTGCAGACCATTCCTTCACCTGCAATTGCATTTCATGGAAAGTGATGTGTTGGCAAAATGATGATAGCTGGATATGTACTTCTTCCAAATTACTAAAATCTTGTTCCCTAATTCTATGACAGCAAACCACCATTGATTCCCATTCAATAATGAAAAATTTAGTCCTTAAATGAATACCTCTGACTTACATTCATATACTAACATGCAAATATTTTGAAAATGATTTCATTGTTTGGGCATGGTGGCAATCTCCTTTAATCCCAGTCCCTGAGGGAGGCCAGGGCTCCCTTGAGCACTAGACTTCTGATTTAGAATAGAACTAAAACAATCACTTGTCTGCACTGTCAGACAACAATATGGTAAACCCCTGACAGCAGGAGGCATTAGGCTGCCCGAGGAGAGCTAAAATTCCCAGGTTGGAAATGGAGCAATTTAAAGCTGCTGTGATGGTCAGCGGTGTGATATAACCCATGAATGGACACTGCACTAGGCACCTGGACTAGATAGAGAAACTGAGTCTCTCTTTTCTATCTCTCCTTAATATATAAATATATGTTGTTGTTCTTGAGGACGAACTCCAAAATCTGAAGTAGTTTTAGAAAAAAAATTATTAGATCTTTTGGTAGAGGACAGCAAGCCATAAAGGAAGCTTTGAAAGGTTTACATTAATGTAAGGCTTAAACAAGGGAACCCATTCATGAACCACACATATACAGTTAAGCAATTTTGTCAAACTTGAAAGCAAGGTGGTCGAGATTGATATTAGTGAATATAAATATTCAATAAAATTTGCGTGGAGCCAAATCACTAGGGGAACTCAAAACAAAACTTGAGTTTGGAGATCCAAAATCTGTTTTGGGTGAACCTTGGACCTGGGGAAACTTAAAACTCCTTGTAGCCATCTCCAGCATTCCTGGAGAGGTCAGGGCAACATTCCAGGTTTAAACAATCTTTAGTCAAAAAGAAAGTTGGATTTGATCAGTGTAATAAGTTTTCTGAAAAATACAATAAATAATAATACACAATCCCCTGTTAGGGGCTTAAGCCCAACATTCTCATACCAAGGAATGCATAATTACAGAAGCAGAAAGCTGGGTTATAATTCCAAAGGAGGTTTATTTTAAAAAACCCCGTTCACTGGCATTTTCCTCACTACCTATATCATCTAGAGCTTGATAGAATTCCTTTAAGGGAAAGCAGGGGCCAGATTAGTGACAAACTTTTCCAAATGTCTCATAGTCAAAGGGATCTCTGAGTCTCAGTGGCTATAAGTCAGGGGACTTAAACTTACACTAGGAATAAAATATGCTATAGCCATGATTATCACAAGAAATCATAATCTCATGGTTCCTTCAATATCATAAAAGTTGAACAAAAAGTTATGCAGAGTCATAATCTCATACATCCATTAAAGAGACAAACCTCTTTTAAACAGAATCGATAGGTGAGCCTCAGTGGATAGAATGTAGGTCTGGAGTCAGGAAGAGTGATCTTCCTGATTTCAAATCTGGCCTCAGACCGTACTATGTGTGTGGCCCTGGGCAAGTCCCTTAATCCTGTTTGCTTCAATTTCCTCATCTGTAAAAGGAGCTGGAGAAGGAAATGGGAAACTATTTCAGTATCTTTGCCTAGAAAACCACAAATGGCATCATGAAGAATTACACACAACTGAAATGACTGAACAACACTGATAAACTAAATCAGGTTACAGATTAAACTACTTAGAGGTCTTGAAAGAGACTGATTTGAGAGGGGAGATTTACTTAACAGCAGTAAGCTAGGATAGCTGACAAATAATGAAATCATTTTAAGAAGCTCACACTTCCCTTTGTCAAACAGTCAAGTTTTGGGAAGGTGAGGTTAATAAAAACAGAAGCCAGGCTTTCAGTTGACTGCTGGTAAACCTAGAAAGCAGTTTAGTATCAATTAGATTTAGACCAACACTTTATACCATCATCCACAATAAATGAATATGTGACCTCAATATCAGGAGAGAAGTAGAACATACACCTTTGACAGTTTTAGATAGGAAATGGATTCTTAACCAAAGGATAGAGGCAATTATAAAAGATATCACAGATAATTTTGATTTTATGAGACTGAAAAACTTTTGCATAAAATTAATAAACCTAAGAAATATATTGGAAAAAAATCTTTGTATCAGATTTCTCCAACAAACCTTTAGTCAACTATTTTTGAACAAAGTGGAATAGCATCTCAGATTTGTTGTTGTTTAATGAAACATATACTATATATAATACACATGTGAGTGCAAGGATATGTGTGAATGTACATATACACACATACATAGTAGTGTTATTTCTGATAACAAAAGCTGGAAACAGAATATATACCCACTGACTAGAAAATGATTGAATGAATTGTGGCACATGAGTTAAATGGAAAATTACTATGCCATAAAGAATGACAAACATAAAAAAAATTCAGAGAAACACAGGAAAAAATTGCATGAAAACTTTGCATAGGAAGACTTTGTATAGCCAAAAGAATAGTATGCATGATGACTATGTAACCTTGTGTTAGAATTTAACTCTGTGTCATTGGAGCAGTCTGGGAAGATGGTAGAGTAGGTCAGAAATTTCCAGGCTCTCCAGATTTTTTCCACAAACAGAAAGAAAATCTCCATGAAATGAACAAAGTGCAGCAAAAATAAAGGGGGCAAAGCAGTAAAACAACACGAGAGGACCTCAGAAAAGACAGGACCTTCAGGAGCTGAAGTTTGGCCTGAGTGAAGTATAAATACTTCCAGGCTGACTCCACTGAATCAACAAACAGCAGGACCAGGAGTAATTCTGTCTGGAAGCCGACTAAGCCTGGGAAATTTCACTTTAGCTTTCACCTCACTCACAGTCTCAAGAAATTTCACCTCAGGAATTTTTGTCTCATCAACTTTCATCTAAGGAACAGCAGATGGCTGAGTGGGGGAAGACTGAAGTTCCCCCACACCCTGCATTTCTAGAAGCACCCACACTGGTGAGTGTGGTACCACAGCAAGCAGGCACATTTTTGGGACAGCATGGCTGGGGGACCTAACTATGGCTTAGGAGAGGAGAGGAGTCCTTGAGGTTGAGTCCCCAAATAGAATTCAGAAAACAACAGTAAGAAGGCCTAGGGTGATGTTACCTACAACTCATGATTAAAACTTGATAATAACAATATCAAGCTGCTAAAAATAAAATGAAACAAATTAAAAATAAAGGTGAGTAAGCAAAGGAAAAAGAACCTGATCATAAATGTCTATGAAGATCTGGGTTCATATTCAGAGGAAGATAGGTAAAAAAAAGAAAAAGCCACTCCTACCTCAAAGAGTAACATTAAATAGTCACAAGCCCAAAATAACTCTTGGAAGAACTTAAAAAGGAATTCAAAAAACAAATAGGAAAGACCAAGGAAAAATTAGGAAAAAGATAAAAGCAATCCAAGAAAATTATGAGAAGAAAGTTAATTGTAAAAAGAGATACAAAATCTTTTTATTTATGTATTTAGCATTTTATTTTCCCCTAGTTATATGTAAAAACAACTTTTAACATTTGTTTTTAAAACATTGAGTTCCAAATTCTCTCCCTTCCTCCCTCCCCACAACCCTCATTGAGAAGGCAACCAATTCAATATAGATTATGCATGTGTAGTCATCTAAAACATATCCATAATAGTCATGTAGTAAAAGAAAATATAAACCAAAAAAAAACTCAAGAAAAATAATTTTTTAAAAAAGTATGCTTCAATCTGTATTCAGACACCATCAGTTCTTTTTCTGGGGATGGGTAGCATTTTTCATCATAAGTCCTTCAGAGTTATCTTGGATCATTTTGTTTCTCAGAATAGCTAAGTTATTCACAGCTGATTATCTCACAATATTGCTGTTACTTTGTACACAGTGCATTTCACTTTGCATCACTTTTTCTGAGAGCATCCTGCTTATCATTTCTTCCAGTATAATATCATTCTATCATAATCACATACCACAACTTGTTCAGCCATTCCCCAATTGATGAGCATCCTCTCAATTTCCAATTCATTACTCTCAGAAAAGGGCTGCTATAAATATTTTTGTACATGTAGGTCCTATTCTTTTTTTGTTTTTTATCTCTTCTGGGATGCAGACCTAGTAGTGGTATTGCTAGTTCAAAAGATATGCATGGTTTTATAGCCCGCTGGGCATAGCTCCAAATTGTTCTACAGAATGGTTGAATCAGTTCACAATCCCACCAACAATGCATTAATGTCTCCTCCAACATTTGTCATTTACATTTTCTGTCTTTTGAGCTAATTTAATAGGTGTGAGGTAGTATTTCAGAATTGTTTTAATTTGCATTTTTCCAATCAATAGAGTTAGAATATTTTTTCAGATGGCTACAGACACCTTTGATTACTTCATCTGAAAACTGATTATATTTTTTGATTATTTATCAATTGAGGAATGGTTCTTAATTTTATAAATTTGACTCAGTCCTCTATATGTTTGAGAAATGAGGTCTTTATCAAGAAACTTGCTTTAAAATTTTTTTTCATAGTTACTATTGCTAACTGTATTTCCCTCCATCCTAGTCCCCCCACCCATTTATTCTATTCTCTCTCCTTTCACCCTGTTGCTTCTCAAAAGTGTTTTGCTTCTGACTGCTCCCTCCTCCAATATGCCCTCCCTTCTATCAACCCTCCCCTTCTTTTATCCCTTCCTCTCCTACTTTCCTGTAGGGTAAGATAGATTTCTAGACCCCATTGTGTGTGTATACTATTCCTTGTTTGGGCTAATTCTGATGAGAGTAAGATTGACTCACTCCTCTGATCCCCACCTCTTCCTCTCCACTTTAAAAGCTTTTTCTTACCTCTTTTACATGAGATAATTATTCCATTCAAACTCCCTCTTTCTCTTTCTCCCAGTACATTCCAATCTCACCCCTTAATTTTGTTTTTTAGATTTCCCTTCATATTCAATTCATATCTGTGACCTCTGTCCATACATACCCTTCTAACTACCCTAATAATGAGAAAGTTCTTATGAGTTACAAATATCATCTGCTTATGTAGGAATGTAGACAGTTTAACCTTATTAAGTCCCTTATGATTGCCCTTTCCTGTTTACCTTTTTATGCTTCTATTGAGTTTTATATTTGAAAGTCAAATTTTCTATTCAGCTCTGGTCCTTTCACTAAAGACCAAGCATTCTTAATATGCTTGAAAGTCCTCTGTCTCACTAAATGTCAATTTCCACCCTGAAGGATTATACTTAGTTTTGCTGGGTAGGTGATTCTTGGTTGTAATCCTAGTTCCTTTGCCCTCTAGAATATTATATTCCAAGTCCTCTGATCCTTTAATAAATGATTTGTTTCTTTCTGGCTGCTTTCAATATTCTGTACTTGACCTAGGACCTCTGGAATTTAGCTATAATAGTTCTGGGAGTTTTCATTTTGGGATCTCTTTCAGGAGGTGATTGGTGGATTCTTTCCATTTCTATTTTACCCTCTGATTCTAGAATATCAGGGCAGTTTCCCTTGATAATTTCTTGAAAGATGTTATCTAGGCTCTTTTTTAATCGTGGCTTTCATGTAGTCCAGTAATTTTAAAATTTTCTCTCCTGGATCAATTTTTCAGGTCAATTGTTTTTCCAGTGAGATATTTCATGTTGTCTTCTATTTTTTCATTCTTTTGGTTTTGTTTTATTTTTTTTATTTCTAATAAAGTTATTAGCTTCCATTTGCTCCATTCTAATTTTTAAGGAATTATTTTCTTCAGTGAGCTTTTGAACCTCCTTTTCCATTTGACCAATTCTGCTTTTTAAGGCATTCTTCTTCTCATTGGCTTTTTGGACCTCTTTTGCCATTTGGCTTAGTCTATTTTTTTAACATATTATTTTCTTCAGTATTTTTTTATGTCTCCTTTACCAAGCTGTTGATTCTTTTCTCATGATTTTCTTGCATAATTCTCATTTCTCTTCCCAATTTTTCCTCTACTTCTCTTCCTTGCTTTTTAAAATCTTTTTTGAGCTCTTCCATGGCCTGACACCAACTCATATATTTCCTGGATTCTTTGGATGCTGGAGTGTTGACTTTGTTATCTTCTGATGTGTGTTTTGATCTTTTTTGTCACCATAATATCTTTCTATAGTCAGAGTTTTTTCAATTGTTTGTTCATTTTCCCAGCCTATTACTTGAATTTTTAACTCTTTGTTAAGGTAGTGCCCTGCTTTCAGGGTGGAGGGCACACTGTCCCAAACTTCAGGGGTTTTGTGCAGCTATTTTCAGAGATTCTTCTAGGAACCTGTAAGTTTTCAGTTCTTCCAAAATGATCTAAGGAGAGGTGTTTACTCCTTTCCTGGCCTGTGCTCTGGTCTATGAGTGACCACAAGCACTCTTTTCTGCCCTAGAACTGTGAGGAGGGTCTCCCCTTCACTGCTGCCACAAGCTCTGCTTTGCTAGTGCTCCTCACTGCCACCCAGGACTGCGACCTGGATCCAAGTTTGGGAAAAGCAGCAGAGTCCTGCCTCAGTGCTAGCAAAAACATCCTTGTAATCTCCTTCTAATCAGTTGTTTGACCCCCTTACCATCTGTGGGCTGAGAGCTCCAGAAGAAGCTGCCTGCTAATTCAGTCACTCCCAAGGCCTGCTCCTGGTATACTGTGGTGGCACAATCTGTACTGGACTGCATGCTCTCTCACTGTAGTGCAACAGACCTTTCCTGCCAACTTTCCAAGTTGTCTTGGCCTGGAAATTTGTTTCACTCCATCTTTTTATGGGTTTTGCAGCTCTAGAATTTGTTTGGAGTCATTTTTAGAAGTATTTGGAGTGGTTTGGGGGAGAGCCAAGATGAATTCCTGCCTTTACTCCACCATCTTGTCTCTAATTCTCCTGATACAAAATCTTAAGAAAGAAAATAACCCCTTGAAAACTAGAATTTGGCAAGCAGAATTAAATGATGTTATAAGACACCAAGAAATAATACAACTAGAAAAAAAACAGAAGAGAATTTGAAACAGCTCATTAGAAAAACAAATGATCTGGAGAATGGATCAAGGAGAGGCAATATAAGAATTGTTGGACTACCTAAAAATTATGATCAATAAAAGAATTTGGAAGCAATATTATAAGAAATTAGTAACGAAAATTACCCTGTAGTTATAGAACAAGAAGATACAATAGAAATAGAAAAAAATCCACCATTCACCACCTGAAAGAGATCCCAGGAAGAAAACTTACAGGAATGTCATAGTGAATTGTCAGAATTCCCAGGTTAAGGAGAAAATATTGCAAGCAAGAAGGAAAAAAAAACAATTTAAACACTGCAGAAAAACAGTCAGGATTTCATAAGACCTAGCAGCTTCTACACTAAAAGGCCATAGATCTTGGAACATCATATTTTGAAGAGTAAAGGAGCTGGGATTGTGTCAATGAATAACTTATCCAACAAAGTTGAATATAATCCTAAGTGGAAAAAAAATGGACATTTGATGAACTGAAAAACTTTCAGGTATTTGTAACAAAATGACCAGAACTCATTGCAAAACTTGATATAAAAGTTCCAGAAGAAATATAAGGAAAACATAGAAGACTAACTATAAGACATTTATTAAGGTCAAATTGGTTACTTTTGATATATGAAAATGTTATCAGTATTCTTAAAACTGTCATCATCACTCTAGCAGTTTGAAAGAAGGTTGGAGCTGAACTGTATATGATGGGGCAATTCTAAAAAGCAAAATTGGGTAGAAAAGGGTTAAAAGGAGAAATTATTTCATAAAAATTGAGTGTGACAAGATGGCACAGAAAAAGCAGTGATTTACCTGAGCTCTTTCCAAAACCTCTCTGAACACCTTCACATAATGCCATAAAACAATTCCTGAAGTGGTAGAACCCATAAAAAGACTGTTGGTTTTTTTTCCCAGCCAAAGACAACTTAGAAGGCTGGCAGGAAAGGTCTGCTGTACCTGGGTAAAAGTGGAGCACAATCCAGTACAGGCTGTGCCAGCATGCGCTGGGCCCCAGCAAACCAGGAATAGGCTTTGGGAGCCACTGGATCATCATCAGCTGCTTGTGGAGCTCTCAGCCCACATGTGGTAAGGAGATTGAACTACTGGTCAGAAGAAGATTACAGGAGTCTTTTTGCTGGCACTGGGGGCAGGATTCTGTTGTTTTGCCCATACCTGGATCTGGGTTACAGTCCTGGGTAGCTGTTCTAGGGAGAGGAGGAGCACTACCATACCACCGTTTGCCGCCACAGAGCCACAGTCATCACAGTTCCAGGTCAGGAAATAGTCCTTATGGTCACTCACAGACCAGAGCACAGGGCATGAGAATAGTAAACACACTTCTCCTTAGATCACACCACCTTGGAAGAACAGAAAACTTACAAGTCCCTAGAAGTATCTCTGAAAAGAGCTGCACAAAAACCCTGAAGCTTGGAACAGGGTGCCCTCTACTTTGGAAGCTGAGCCCCACTTTAACAAAGAGTTAAAAGTCAAGAAATAGACTGGAAAAATAAGCAAATAACAGAAAAAAAAATCTGACCATAGAAAGTTACCATGGTGACAAGGAAGATCAAAGCACATACTCAGAAGATAAAAAAGTCAACACTCCATCATCCAAAACCTCTAAGAAAAATATGATTTGGTCACAGTCCATGGAATAGCTCAAAAAGGATTTTGAAAATCAAAACAAGTAGAAGAAAAATTAGGAAGAGAAATGGGAATGATGCAGGAAAATCATGAAAAAAGAGTCAACAGTTGGGTAAAGGAGACACAAAAAATTACTGAAGAAAATAACACCTTAAAAAACAGATTAGGCCAAATGATGAAAGAAGTCCAAAAAGCCAATGAGGAGAAGAATGCCTTGAAAAGCAGAACTGGCCCAATGGAGAAAGAGGCACAAAAATTTACTAAAGAAAAAACTCCTTAAAAAGTAGAATTGGGCAAATGGAAACAAAAACTTACAGAAAAAAACCAATTCCTTAAAAATTAGAATTGAGCAAATGGAAGCTGACTTTATGAGAAATCAAGAAAAAATAAAACAAAACCAAAAGAATGAAAAAATGGAAGACAATATGAAATATCTCATTGGAAAAACAACTGATCTAGAAAATAGATCCAGGACAGAGAATTTTAAAATTACTGGACTACCTGAAAGCCATGATCAAAAAAAAAAAAGCCTAGATACCATCTTTCCAGAAATTATCAAGGAAAACTGCCCTGATATTCTAGAACCAGAAGGTAAAATAGAAATGGAAAGAATCCACCAATCACCTCCTGAAAGAGATCCCAAAATGAAAACTCCTAAGAATATTATAGAGAATATTCCAAGTAGCCGTAAATAAACAATTCATTTATCATGGAGCTATAGTCAGGATATTACAAGATTTAGCACCTTAAAGGATCAGAGGACTTCGAATACAATATTCTGGATGGCAAAGAAGTTAGGATTATAACCAAGAATCATCTACCCAGCAAAATTGAGTATAATCCTTCAGGGGGAAAAAATGGACATTCAATGAAATAGAGGACTTTCAAGCATTCTTGATGAAAAGACCAGAGCTGAATAGAAAATTTGACTTTCAAATACAAGACTCAAGAGAAGTATAAAAAGACAAACAGGAAAAGGAAATCATAAAGGATAAACAGGAAAAAGGAATCATAAAGGACTTCAGTTATACCGTTTACATGCCTTCATGGGAAGATGACACTTGCAACCCATCAAAACTTTCTTATTGTTAGGACACTTAGGAGTATATATAAACAGAGGGCACAAGTGTGAGTGGAATATGAAGGGATGATATCTAAAAAGATAAAATTAAGGGGTGAGAAAGAGGAATGCACTGGAAAAAAGGGAAAAGGAGAGGTTGAATAGGGTAAATTATTTTACATAAACGGGGCAAGAAAAAGCTTTTACAGTGGAGGGAAAGATGGAGGAGATGTGTGCGTGGGAGAGTGAGTGAACCTTACTCTCATCAGAATTGGGTCAAAGAGGGAATAACATACCACATTCAATTAGGTCTAGAAATCAATCTTACCCTACAGAAAAGTAGGAGAGGAAGGAGATAAGAGAAGTGAGGGGCAGATGATAGAAGGGAAGACAGATTAAAGGAGGGAGTAGTCAAAAGCAAAACACTAGACAGGATAGGATAAAAGGAGAGGGAATACAATAAACAGGGATGGGGAATAATATGAAGGGAAATACATTTAGCAATCATAATTGTGCAAAAAAATTTGAAGCAAGTTTCTCTAGTAAAGGCCTCATTTCTGAAATATATAGAGAACTGAGTCAAATTTATAAAAATAGGAGCCAATTGATAAATGATCAAGAATTATGAAGTTTTCAGACAAAGTAATCAAAGCAATCTATAGCCATATGAGAAGGTACTCTAAATCACTATAGGAGGATTGCAAATTGAAACAATTCTGAAGTACTACCTCATACCTGTTAGATTGGCTAATAGGACAGAAGGAGAATGTCAAATGTTGGAGGGAGTGTGGGAGAAATGAGTCATCAATGCACTATTGGTGGAGGTGCGAACTGATTCAACCATTCTGTAGAGCAATTTGGAGTTATGCCCAAAGGGCTATAAAACCATGCATACCTTTTGAATTAGCAATACCACTACTAGGTTTGTATCCCAAAAGAGATTTTTTCAAAAGGGAAAGGACCTATATGTATTGAAATATTTATAGCAGCACTTTTCTGGTGGCAGGAAGTTGGAAATTGGGAGGATGCTCACCAATTGGGGAATGGCTGAACAAATTGTACTATGTGATTGTGATGGAATGCTATTATACTATAAGAAACCTCAGAAAAACCTGGAAACACCTATATGAGCTGATGCAAAATGAAATGTACTGTGTACAAAGTAATATAAGATGATTATCTATGAATGACTTAGCTATTCTCTGCAAAACAATAATCCCAGACACTTCTGAAGCACTAAGAATGAAAAATGCTATCCATTCCCAGGTAAAGAACTGATAGTGTCTGAATACAGATTGAAGTATACTTTTTTAAACTTTATTTTTCTTGAGGGTTTTTTTTTGGGTCTATGTTTTCTTTCTCAACATGATTAATATAGAAATATGTTTTGCATGACTACATATGTATAATCTATGTCAAATTGCCTGCCTTCTTAATGAGGAGTGTGGAGAGGGAGGAAAGGAGATAATTTGGAACTCAAGGTTTTTAAAAACAAATGTTAAAAATTGTTTTTACATGTAATTGGGGAAAAGAGAATACTATTTTTTTTTTAAATCAGGTGCAAAAGGAAAAACTAATAGAGAGGAAGAAGGTGTCAGTGGAGGGCTGGTAATGTTGAAACCTTACTCTAGTCTGAGTTGAACAGGAAATAATATGTATATTTGGAAGGATGTAGAAGTCTTCTGAATATGTAGAGAGGTGAGAAAACTTATATTCCCTTCTCATTCACTTTATGATTCTTCTTCCTTTGACAGTTTACTCCCATGGCTGGACTACAACACTGTGTCAGGCTCCTCTCACATCAGGGAATTTGCTTTTCACTAACTTCGGTCCTTGCTCCAAGTATCTTTTGAGCAGATGGGACTGGTTCCAGATGGATTCTAGTTCCCTTTCCCCCTGGTCAGGGGCAGTAAAATATGCAGGTCCTCTACCCTAGTTCCCTCTGGTTTTTATTTTTGTTTTTATTTCTCTCACTAGGCTGAATCAATATTTGCCACTTTTTTTTTGAAGTTGGAGAAAACATGGGTGGGTTGTTCCAGGCTGACCATCTGCAGCCTGACAGTTCCCTAAACTAGGAGACACTTTAGGCAGAAGTTCTCCCCAACTTTTACCTGTCCTTCCTACTCACACGGCTAGGCCAAATCAATGTCTACTCATTGTTGCAATAAGATGATAAAGGAAGAATAAGGATGAGGTCCTCTTTCAGAGATTCTATGGTAGAAGGGAATTCCCTGAATGGGTCACAAAGGACTATGGGTCTGTTTGTATGTCCTGCTGAAGCATGAGGCTGATGGTGGAGAGAGGGGGGTGAATACATTATAGATTATTGCTCCCTATTGTTAGTTTATCGAGCTGTTACCTTGTTGGTGTTCTTGTTTTTCTTTTTAATCCTGTGGAAAATTATAGTTATTCTACCTCTAGCCAAAATTCCTCTTTGGCATTTTAAAAAAATAATTAGTGAGACATTTTCTCTGGTGTTAGCAGCCCAAGCGGAGGAACAGAAATGGCACCTCACAAGGGTAAGGAAAAGAAGGAACAGCAGGTCATCAGCCTTGAGAACGTGTTTGGTGCTCCCATATCTTTGCTTCCTTCAATGACACCTTTGTCCATGTGACTGATCTCTCTGGCAAAGAAACTATCTGCCAGGTGACTGGTGGGATGAAGGTCAAGGTTGACAGAGACAAATCTCCCTATGCTGCTATGTTGGCTGCTCAGGATGTTGCCCAGAGATGTAAAGAACAAGGTATCACTGTGCTTCACATCAAACTTTGGGCCACAGGGGGAAATAGGACTAAGACCCCTGACCCTGGCACACAGTCAGCCCTGAGAGCCCTGGCACATTCTGGAATGAAGATTGGGCAGATTGAGGATGTCACACCAATCCCCTCTGACAGTACTTGTAGAAAGGGTGGTCACCGTGGTCACCATCTGTGAATATTGTGTGCCAGATTATTTTTGTCAATAAATGTGTCACAATGATAAAAAAAAAAATTAGTGAGAACTAGAAGGAAGGTCTCATCCTCCACTTTGTTGGTCATGTGACACAAAATTCCCCATTTGCTACTTCTTGATATTTTATGAAGCATTACTGCTTCCCCCAACTTCCTCCTTTTACAAGGGAATTTAAATTCTAACCTTACCATTCTCTCAGATTCCATCTCTCTACTTGGCCCAAAAATCCCTGGCCAAGGTAATTTTAAAATCTTTATGTCTTCTTGCTGTGGTGGCTGATTTACATTGATTAAACTTCCTTGGGAAATGGTAATAGTCTATATTAATGTCTGTTCTCTCAGTATCTCTTAAGTGCACATCACCATTAAGTGCAAGGCAACGATATATAATGTAAATGGGCATTGCATTCTGAGTCACAGGATTTGATTTTGACTTTCAATTCTGCTGTTTACTATCTGTGTTACCTTGTACAACTGTCTTAAGCCCTCTGAGCCTTAATTTCCTCATCAGCAAAATGAGGGAACCGCAGCAGATTGTCACCAAAGTCCCTTTCATTTCTTAATCTATGATTGTATGATCTCATTTAGACTCTTTTGTTCTTGTTGTTCTGCCTCCAGAGAACCTGATATGAACATAAAGAAACAGTGAGAACTAAATTCCCATGGGAAATTTTTTTTCTATTCAGAGCAATGGTAAGAACCTGTTTAGTTTAAGATGCTTCCTCCTTGACTGTTCCATTTACAATTCTGCCACTGTGTGCACTAACAATACTTCCATCAGCCTTCTAACTTTGTGCCTCCTTATTTTTCTTGACTTTTTAATCATTCAGTTTGTATTTTGTGCTCTCAATCTAGTTGCAAAACTATAAAATTTTCAGCAATATTCCTCTTGCATGAAGAACATGGCTGTCTGACATGCTAGTATATCTATGGTTCTCCTGATATTTCCACAAGTAATTAAAAAATTCCTTGGCCAAGCCACAAAAATACATAGTACTGTGTTAATTCCTCTATAATTCTGATACTGAGCCCAAAATAGAGTATGCATTTTAACTCTTATTCTTCAGTCATCATCAGTCTGAGGCCTAACCTAGGCCCAGAGGACTTTTGAAAATTTTAATTAAAGGATTAAGCTTCTAGGATTAGGAAAAAAGGCAAAATTATGGTTTTCCAGTACATTCTTCTGAGATTGATCCCAACAAATGAAAATTTAATTTTCCCTGTCTTTATACAAGTTGTTCTATGTGAGCTGCTTAGAAACGTTGGTAGTTATTCTGATTTGAAGGTATGTCCTTTAGATGTTTCACAGAATCCCACAGTCTCTGAAGAGATCCTGGTTAAGTGAACTACTGGCGTCAATACCTCTTCTGTGTTGACCTCTGGTTATTGTCCAGGGATGGGAAGGTTCTGTTCAGTAATGAAGTACTGAAAAAATGTAAAATTTCAGATTATTTGAGGGCAGCAATTACTGTTTAATATTTTCTTGAAGGTCAAAGGAATTTCATTTTAAAGATGAAATTGCTTAGATAAGGTTTATGGTTGTTCAGTCATTTTAGTTGTACCTAGCTCTTTGTGACCACATTTGAGGTTTTCTGGGCAAAGATATTGGAGTGGTTTGCCATTTCTTTCTCCAGCTCATTTTACAGATGATGAAACTGAGGCAAACAGGGGTAAGTGACTTGCCCAGGGTTACACAGCTAGTAAGTGTCTGAGGTCAGATTTGAACTCAGGAAGATGAATCTTCTTGACACCAGGCCTAGCACTCTGATCCATCTATTTGCCTCTAGATACGGTCTGTCTTCTTTAAAAAATGTAGACTTGTATGCATAATTATAGGAGCACCTTTTAAGATGATTTTTAAAAAGTATAAAAAAATCAAAATTTAATGTTATATGCTTTGAGGAAACACTGAAATCAGTTCCAATAAACACAGCAGTTAGCAATGATCTTTTTCTTTCTGTTTCTTTTTTGTCATAGTTCTAATGCTATTGATAGAAATGACAAAAAGAAGAAATTAAAGACATAAATATTAGGTATCAGATTACAAATTCATCACTACTTGCAGACATGATTTCCATTGTTTACTTATATAGAGAGGCCTTGCCTATTGTGAGGGTTGTTCCCTGCCTTTAGCATGAAGAAACCATGACTCAAAGAGAGTCAGAATAGATATATCGAGCCTCTGTCAGGAAAAGAAGCAGGAAGTTGGAGATGAAGATGCTGTTCTCCACAGAGAGAGTGAGTACTAGGCTAGAATTATATCTGTCTGCTCCCTTAAATGTTTTATTAGTCCAGGGATGGGAGTTGCATATTCAAGGTAACTTCTGATTGCTCTTCATTATTGGGGGGGGCGGTGCAGAACTCCAAGCTTTATATCCAAGGCTTGACTCTTTTCCCATCAAACACCAGTTCCACAATGAACACACATAGCAATTAGGCTAGGAAACCCATTTATCCCAAATTGGTAGCAAAACAAATCAGAGAAGGTATGCTTAGGATAATATATACCACATGATATAGAGTGAAGGAGCTTTCTCATTGGGAGTGAGATAACTCAGCTTATGAGGGAGTGAGAGAGAGAGATAGACAGACAGAGAGAAAGAGACAGAGACAGACACAGAGAGAGAGGAAAGAGAGAGAGAAGAGAGAGAGAGAGAGAGAAAGAGAGAGAGAGAGAGAGAGGAGAGAGAGCCCTCAATCTCACCCAAGGGGAAATCCCTCAAAGTCTCTAGTATAGCAATCTGTGTAAATAAAGACAAGGGATATTTTCAGCTTCTCTCATATTGGCTTCTTTCCAGAATCTTTTCCTTCAGCAGCCAGAAGTAAGGGTGGCTTTGGTCACCTTCTATCTTGAAAATGGAAGCCAGAAACACCCAAAGCAACTTGAAGACTCAAGAGCACCCCTCTCTCCCACTCTCGCCAACTCAACCCTACCCCAAGCACATCATATTCTTCCTTTCCACCAATAAAGAAAGAATACCATACCAAAGGACTCTAGGACTGGAGTTACACTTGGAAAATCCTAGAAAATCAACAAAGAAATAGTTGAGAGTTAAATAAGTAGTAAATTATTTAAAAATAAATATCAGGTAAAAAATAAATCTACAAAATTGAAATATATAGATTTCTACATATGTGGATTTCAGTCAAATAAAAACATTAATTAAACATCTATGCTCCAAAAAAATGTACTTCTACATAGAAATATGTATGAACATTAAAATATATTTTGCATATGTTGTCATTTTCCTGTTCTATAAAGGAAGAGCAGAAAGGGAAATCTTATATGCAAGACATATGGGAGCCAATATAATAAGATATATTTGAGATTTATATAAATTCACTTACACTATGGTCTTTAAAGAATGACTTAAATAATTAGAAAGATAATAATTGCTAATAGATGGAACACACCAATATGACAAAAATAAAAATACTCTTATATGATTTAACTAATTTAATACTATACCAGTCAAATTACCACAGGGATAGTTTATAGCTCTTGACAAATAATAACAAAATTCATTTAAAGGAACTAAAGCTCTACATTCTGAAAGGAAATAATGAAAAATGGTAGAAATGAAGGGGGATGATTGCAATCTCAAATTATTTTACAAGCAGTAATCATCAAAATGAATTTATACTGATTAAAAAGAAATAGGAAAGCAGATCAGTGAAACAGACTTGATAAGCAAGCATAACAATTTAAGTCAGCAGCCTAGTGTTCAATCAGGTCAAGAATATACATTTATTGGGGAAGAAGTTTCTATCTGACAAGAACTATGGGTAAAACTGGAATGCAGTTTGGCAGACACTGCATTATACTATCATAATAAGCTCAAAATGGACATATTACCTGAATAGTAAAAGACACACAATGTTTTAAAAAAAATTAAATTTTAAAATATTTAAAAATGATATTAAGTGCATATTATAGTTATAGCTAAGGGATAAAATATTTTTAAAACATTTTTATTTATATATTTTATTTTTATGTTATTTAGATTTCCCTTGCATTTCTTTCCCTTTTATTCTCCCAAAGAGACATCCCTTATCACAAAGAAAAAGGAAAAAAATGACCAATGCATTGAAAAAACCTAACATTAAATGAAATTTTATACAGCAATGGATTCTTTCCCCCTCCCTCCTCACAGAGAAACAGGAAGAAGTATCTTCTCATATTGATTCTTTGCACCAAGATTTTTCTTAACAATTTAAAAACATTCATTTTAGGCTGTTTTCTGGTTTTTGTTCATTCCATTTAGATGGTTGTAGTCATCGTTTTCTTGACTCTGCTTACTTCACTTTGCATTAGTTCATTTAAGGCTTTCCATGCTCATCTGTAGTTGTCATGTTGGTCTTTTCTTATAGCCCAGTAATATTTCATCACATTTATGCACAATAAAGTGTTTGGCCACCCTCTAATTGATGTGGGGAAATTATTAACCAAAAATGAGAGGCAATTATAAAAAAAATGAGTAATATTAATTAAATGAATTTTTTAAAAAGCATTTTTATTAATTTGTCTTCATTATCCTCCCTCAATTAAGCAAATAATAATAATATTTTTTTAAAAAGGAAATAGAGCCCTGAATACATAAATACAAAGTCCAGCAAAACAAATTCCCAGAATAGCCATGTCTAAAAATGTGTCTCTCATGCAATTTACTTTCATCACTTCTGTAGGCTATGACTGGTATGTTTCATCTTCATTCTTTTGGACTTCTGGTGTACCATTTCACTGACCAGAGGTTTAAAGTCTTTCATAGCTGTTCTTGCAATAATATTGTTATTATTTTAGAGATTGTTCTTCTAGTTTTGCTCATTTCACTCTGCATAGGTCATGGAGGTCTTCTTAGTTTCCTCTAAAATTGCCTTTTTCATCATTTTTTATGGCACAATGATATTCTAGTGCATTCATATACCACAATTTGTTTAGCCATTCCCCAATAGTAGGGCATTCCCTTGGTTTCCAGTTTTTGGCTACCACAAAAAGAACTTCTGAAAATAAAATAACTGTTCCTTTTGTACATATAGATTCTTTTTCACTTTCTTTAATTTCTTTGGCCTAGATGTTGGGTCAAAAGGTGTGCAGTTTCAAATTTATTTCCAGAATGTCTGACCAATTCACAACTCCACTAATAGAATATGAGTTCATCTGTTTTCCCATAGCCTTTTCAACATTTGCCACTTTCATCTTTTGTCACCTTTGCAAATTAATAGATGTGAGGCAAAACCTCAAAGTTGCTTTTCTGCATTTCTTTAAGTATTAGTGATTTAGATCATTTATCATATGATTATTGATAGCTTGGATCTCTGTCAGAAAACTGTGCTGATATAGCCCATTTATGTGTTGATCTTAAAATTATAAGTTTATATAATTATATCTAATTATGTTTTGATCTTAAGAATTTGAATTAGTTCCTTATATATCTTGGCTACAAGACCTTTGTCAGAGAAACTTCTGCAGTGATTCTTTTTTTCTCAGTGATTTGTTTCTCTTTTAATTTTTACTATATTAGATTTATTTATATAAACTTTTTTATATAATCAGAATTGTTTATTTTATCTCATGTAATCCTCTACATCATTTATTTAGTTAATGCCCCATCTGTAGATATGAAAGCAATTTTTCCCTTTCTCCTCTAATTTGTTTATGATGAGAATTTTTATATCTAGGTCATATATTCACTTGCTGTTTATCTTGGTGTGTAGTGGTAGGTATTGATCTAACTCTAATTTCTGCCAGGCAACTGGTCACTTTTCCCAGCAACTTTTGTAAATAATGATTACTTCCTGGAGTTTTGTGATTATCAAGTACCATGCTACCGTGTTTATCTGCTTCTAAATGTGTACCTAATTTTCACCATTAATCAATCTCTTTTTCTGTCTCTCTCATCTCTCTTTGTCTCTGTCTGTCTACCTCTGTCTATATATTTCCAGGTTTAACCTTTGGGGAGTCTCTTAAACCAGGGTATTTCCTCATGGTGCTTGGAGTTTTTGTTAATTTGTTTATGGTGGAGTTGTTGGGAGGGGGTGTGACTTGAGTCAAACTCTGCAACTGAATGATACGGATAGATCAGAATAATTTCCTTTAAGAGACTGTGGGTTACTGAACTCTGCCTGGGTCCCTTTTGTCATAGGGCTGTAGTATCTCTCCTTGTAGGCTCTGCCTAGGGCACTTCCTCCTCTATTCTCTTCTTCCCCTTTCAAAGCTCAGGGAATATCCCTGTGCTGGGCTTATATCACAGGCTACTTTTTTTAGAATCAGAGATGGAATGGTATGATCTTCATGACAGAGAGTGATCAGAGTAAGGGCAGGAGTTGGGTCAGGAGGACTGTTTAAAAACTACAAAGGCTTTTTGGCCTGGAGTCAGGAAGACTCATCTTCCTGAGTTCAAATCTGGCCTCAGACACTTACTAGCTGTGTGATTCTGAGCAAGTCACTTAACCCTGCTTGTCTTTGTTCCTTATCTATAAAAGGAGCTAAAAAAGGAAATGGCAAACCACTCCAATATCTTTGCCAAGAAAACCCCAAATGGGGTCAGAAAGAGTGGGACATGGCCAAAATGACTGAACAACAACAACAAAAAAGCAAAACTACAAATCACATAGAAATTAAATCAAAAGTGGAGCTCAAACCTTCAGGAACTTTAACTGTATGAGGTATATGGGGTGAATTAAGAAGGAATAAATAAGAGTACAGGCTGTAAACCAGAAAAAAGAGGCTAAAATATTCATGACTTTTAATCCAGGAATCTTAAGCTTATAGTCTAAGGTGATTAAAAGCAAAAAGAAAAGTTCCCTCACAATCAAAATATTCATAGCAGTGTTTGTCTTGTGGCAAAATATGATTTGAAACAAAGTAGATGTCCATGGATTGTAGAATTTCAAAAGAAATTGTGGTACATGAATATAATGGCATATGCCAAATTTCAGATGAATAAAAATAATGTAAAGAAACATAAGAAATATGTAAATTGATGCAGAATGAAGTAAGCAGAATCAGGAAAATTGTATACAGAATGACTGCAATAGTATAAATGGAAAAAAAAACACCAAGAAATGGAATTGAATGGTATGTGATAATGACCGGCCTTAGCCTCAGTGATAGGGAACTTTTGTTGTCATTTGTAATATTAAAGAATTGCCCAGATTATTCTCAGAGGGTAACTTACCCAGAGGTAGGACTTGAACCCAGGACTTCCATTATCTCAGAATCACTGTCCATTCCCTGCACTACACTGCCTTAATACTTCTCTGGGGTCAGAGAAGCTGAGAAAATAACACCACTCCCTTCTCTCCTTGTAAGATCAGAGGATCAAAAGATTAGAATATTGTTCAAAATATCAGATGTAGCTGAAGTGTTGATTGGTTTGCTGAATGTTTTTTAAAATCTTTCTTTTAAAATATTTATTATAAGGGCTGGTTACATGGGTAAGGGAGGAAGGATGGAATATATTTGGAAATGAAGGTGATGTGAAAACAAAAGATTTAATGAGATTAAAGATGAAAATTAAAATTAAAGAAATAGTTAAATAACAAAATGATAGCAAAGAAGAATTTGAAAAGTCAAAAAGGAAAGTTAATGGTTTAGAATAGAAACTGGAAAAATTTAACAAAGCACTCGACACCCTGAAAAATAAAATGGTGGAAAACACAAAAATGAAGAAATGCAGAAAGAAAAAATAGAGCAAGTCTAAAGACTATATATACAATTTGAATAGTATTTGAAGTCTCTACCACCCAAAGCACATGAATTAGAATGCACACTTCTGTCTCAGTATCACAGTTCTGGTTACCCATTAAAACTAACAAAAAACTCCAAGGAATTGGAATGCCACTTTCTAGAAATTATATATGAAAATTACTAGGAACTTCCAGTTTGTCACCTAGAAACATAATCACTGCTTCTTGAGCTGGGTGAGTCTTCAGGGGTAAATAGTTGTAAGATACTATAAAACAGCAAAAGAATATTTCAAATATCCAGACTCCTATTGGACTCTGGCCAAAGCAAAAGGAATAGCAATTTCTTTATTTGCCTTAAAACTTTGAAAAGGTAGAGTAATCAAATAGGGATAATATAATTCTAGATCTGATTCCAACCAAAAAAAGACAAACTGATTGCTGGAGTTAAAGTGATGAGAACCTTGGCAGAAATGACCACTCATATTTAAATTTGGGATAGAAAAGGCAAGGAAATCTGGGGACAGTCTGATATACACACTAGAATTGGGGCTTAACTCCAAGAGATTTTAAGCAAAGACTGGATAACAATTTGTTGAAGATGCTAAAAAAGGATTCATACTTTTAAAATGTATGGCTATAATAAAATTTATCACTCTTCAGCTGAAGATCTAATAGTAAGAAAAAATGGCAGACTATGAAAATGTCACAATTAGGAAAATAGTAACTAGAGAAATTCGGAGATCCATAAATGAACTTCCAAGGAAAAATACTCTGGCCTTGAAGTATTTATAAATGAGTTTTATGAAACAAGTTATTAGTATGATGCATACATGGTTCATAAAAAAGAAAGCACTTGAGAAAACTCCTATGAGACAAATATATGAATTATAACCAAATTAGCAAGGAATAAAGCAGAGAAAGGGAATTATAAGAAAATACAACTAATAATTGATTTAAAAATAAATCAATAAAATATTATTTAAAAGGCTGTAGAATAATAGAAAAAATAATTTATTATGATTAACTTTGATTTATACTAGGAATGCAAGGATAGACAGACATAAATAGATAATTGATTAATTGATTACTATGTATTGAAATTAGGTGTTGCAGTAGATATAGCACAAGACATGGAATTAGAAATGAGTGCAAATCCAGCCTCACATCCTTACTAGGTGTGTTACTTTGGGCAAATGACCTAACCTCAAAAAACTATAAATAGTTTTGTAAATCCTTAGAGTTTATTTTGCTTACAAATAATCTCTCCCTTAATCTGCCCTCCTTTATTTTCCCTTTTTTTTTTTGGCTAGGCAGTGGAGTTAAGTGACTTGCCCAAGGTCACACAGCTAATAAGTGTCAAGTGTCTGAGGTCATATTTGAACTCAAGTCCTCCTGACTCTGAGGCTGGAGCTTTATCCACTGTACCACCTAGCTGCCCCCCAATCTGCCCTCCTTCTAATTACCTCCTATTTCCCTGTTGAGGGAAATTCGCTCTCCCTCCCTCTCTCTCTCTCTCTCTCTCTCTCTCTCTCTCTCTCTCTCACTCTCACTTTCTCTCTTCTTTCCTCCCTTTGGCCATGTTAGAAAAGACTGAAGTTCAGGTATCAGCCACTCCCCATATCCTTTCCCCCTTTTTTGTATAAATATTTGCTTGCATACTCTGTTATATGAAATAATTTTTTGCTAACATTTCTTTCCTCCCTCCCATCCCTATTGTATTGATTTTTTCCTTCTCTTTCTGTTCTCTTTTTAAATATAAATTTGTTTATTTTTAGTTTTTAACATTCACTTCCACAAGTTTCTGAGTTCCAAATTTTCACCCCATCTCCCCCCCTCCCTCCACCCCAAGATGGCATGCATTCTGAATATCCTTTCCCCTAGTCTGTCCTCTCTTCTATCTCTCTCCCCTTCTCTTATCCCCTTCCCCTTCTATTTTCCTGTAGGGCAGGACAGACTTCTGTACCCCATTTCCTTTATTTCTTATTTCCCAGTAGCATGTGAAAACATTTTTTAAAAAAACATATGTTTTTAAAACTTTAGGTTTCAAATTTTCTGTCTTCCTCCCTCCCCACCCACCCTCACTGAAAAGGCAAGGAACTCAATATAGATTGTATGTGTGCAGTTATGCAAAACACGTCCATAGTAGACATGTTGGGAAAAACTAACTCTATTTCCCTTAATCCTATCCTGCCCTCCCATTTATTCTATTCTTTCTTTTGACCCTGTCCCTCCTCAGAAGTATTTGCTTCTGATTACCCCCTTTCCCAATCTGCTTTCCTCTCTATCATCCCCCTGTTCTCTTGTCCCCTTCTGCCCCTATTTTCCTGTAGGGCAAGACAGATTTCCATACCCAATTGAATATATATGTTATTCCATCCTTAAGCCAAATCCTATGAGAATAAGATTCACTCATTCCCTCTCACCTTTCCACTGCAAGAGACTTTTCTGTTTTTTTTGTGAGATAATTTACCCCATTCTACCTCTCCCTTTCTTCTTCTCTGAGTATAATCCTCTCTCATCCCTTAATTTTATTCTCCAGATATAACCCCTTAATCTTCAGCTCAACCCGTGCCCTCCATCTATCTATCTACATATACATACATATGATTTTTTTCCTCCAACTACCCTGATACTGACAAAGGTCTAATGAGTTATAAATATCATCTTTCCATGCAGAAATGTAAACAATTCAATCTTAATAAGTATCTTGTGATTTCTCTTTCCTGTTTACCCCTTCATGTTCCACTTGAGTCCTGTATTTGAAAGTAAAATTTTCTATTCAGCTCTGGTCTTTTCATCAAGAATGCTTGAAAGTCCTCTATTTCACTGAATGACCATTTTTTTTTTCCCTGAAGGATTATATTCAGTTTTGCTGGGTAGGTGATTCTTGGTTGTAATCCTGTCTCCTTTGTCTTCTGGAATATTATATTCCATGCCCTGCGGTTCTTTAATGTAGAAGTTGCTAAATCTTGTGTTATCCTGATTGTGTTCCCACAGTACTTGAATTGTTTCCTTCTGGCAGCTTGTAATATTTTCTCCTTGACCTGGGAACTCTAGAATTTGGCTATTATATTCCTAGGAGTTTTCCTTTGGGGATCTCTTTCAGGAGGAGATCTGTGGATTCTTTCAATTTCTATTTTGCCCTCTGGTTCTACTATATCAGGGCAGTTTTCCTTGATAATTTCTTGAAAGATGATGTCTAGGCTCTTTGTTTGATCATGGGTTTCAGATAGTCCAATAATTTTTAAATACTCTCTCATGGATCTGTTTTCCAGGTCAGTTGTTTTTCTAATGAGATATTTCACGTCGTTTTCTAATTTTTCATTCTTTTGGATTTGTTCTACTGTGTCATGATTTCTCATAAAGTCACTATCTTCCAATTGCTCTATTCTAATTTTTAAGGGGAGTATTTTCTTCAGTAATCTTTTGGACTTCCTTTTCCATTTGGCCAATTTTTCTTTTTAGGGCATTTTTCTCCTCATTGGCTTTTTGGACCTCTTTTGCCATTTGGGTTAGGCTATTTTTTAAGGTGTTATTTTCTTCAGTATTTTTTTGGGTCTCCTTTAGCAAGCTGTTGACTTGTTTTAAATGATTTTCTTGTATCACTCTCATTTCTCTTCCCAATTTTTCCTCTACTTCCCTTATTTGCTTCTCAAAATCCCTTTTGAGCTCTTCCAAGGCCTGGGACTTTCTTGGAAGCTTTGGATGTAGGAGCTTTGACTTTGTTGTTTTCTTCTGGTTGTATATTTTGATCTTTTTTTCACCAAAGTAAGATAATATAGTCTGACTCTTTTTGTGCTGCTTGCTCATGATCCCGGCAAATTACTTGAGTTTTAAACTCTTTGTTAAGGTATGAATCTGCTTCCAATGCGGAGAATGTACTGTCCCAAGCTTCAGGGGGTTTGTACAGCTGTTTTCAGAGATACTTGTAGGGCCCTGTAAATTTTCAATTCTTCCAAGGTGGTATGAAAAGGGGTAAGGTGTTTACTCCTTTCCTGGCCTGCCACTACAAGTACTCCTTTCTGTCCTGTAACTGTGAGGAAGGGCTTCTCTCCCCAATCACTACAAGCTCCACCAAGCCAGCGCTCCTCCTCACCCCAGCACTGCTGCCCAGAACTGTGGCCCAGACCCAAACGTGGGCAAAGCAAGAGATTTCTGCCTCAGCACTGGCAAAGAGATCCTTGCAGTCCCTCTCTGATCAGCCACTGGATTCCCCCTCAGTCTGTGGGCCGGAAGCTCAGGAAGCAGCTGCCCCCCCCACCCAGGGCCACGCTCTTGGGGAATGGAGCTGAAACCCTGCCTTCCTCTCTGAGCACCAACAGAAACCGACTTTTCCCACTGACCTTCTAAGTTGTCTTTGGCATTCATGGATTGAGGAGTCTGGAAACCACCACAGCTGCCCAGATTCAGTCCTCTGAGGCCTGCTCCAGGTTTGCTGAGGCCTGCGTGCCCACGCCACGCTGTGTTGCACTCCCAGCCTGGCGCGATACACCTTTCTGATCAATACTCCAGGTTGTCTTGGGCTGGAAATTTGTTTCACTCTGTCTTTTTTTGGGTTCTGCTGCTTCAGAATTTGTTTAGAGCCATTTTTTATGAGTATTTGCAGGGGTTTGGAGGAGAGCTCAAGCAAGTCACTGCTTTCACTCTGCCATCTTGGCTCCGCCTCCTCTTTCTGTTCTTCTTTTAAGGTCATCAAGACATAACAGAAGAATTTTCAGGCATTCTGGGACTCTCTCTATGTTCCCTGATGATGATGGGGTTCTGAAGGTATGCATTTATTATCTCCCTCTATTAGAATATAAGCAGCTTATCCTTGTTTAGTTCTTTATCATTGTTAATTTGTGTTTACTTTTTTTTTTCTCTTGAGAGATCTGGGGAGATTTCTTTTAAGATTTCTTGAAATATGATGTCCAAGCTTTTTGTTTTTGTCTTTTGGTCATTTGTTTAGGTATTCCAATGATTGTCCCAATTTTCTTCTCATCAATTTTTCTAGGTTGCTTGTGCTTACTGAGATAACTTACATTGCAGAAAGGATACAATGTTAGCCTTGAGCCAGAAAGAACTGGGTTTAAGTTCAGCTAGCTGAACTTAAAGCTTAAGTTTGGCAGTCTATAGGTGGCTGTCACATAATGGCTCTCTGAACTTGGGAAGTCATTTAACCACTGGTTAATGAATTCTTTAAGACTATATTTTTCAGAGAAGTTGCCAACCTGCATTTGTAGAGGGTATTTCTTCACCTGGGAATTCCTTATGAAATCACAGGTCTTTGTCCCTGTCCTTAACCTTAATAACACTTGCAACACTCAGAGTTTTCCTAGTAATTATAGGAATAAAGCAGGGAAGATATTTGTCCACTATTGTCCATCATAGTTCTAGAAATGTTAATCGTAGCAATGAGACAAAAGAAATTAAGTGTATAAATAACAGCAAAAACCAGAAGAGTACAAAATTATTCCTATTTGCTGACAACACAAGGTTTTACTTATAAAACTTTAAAGAAACAGCAGAGACACTGAGACTCTTAATTTGAGTAAAGTATTAAGGTGCAAAAAAAATCAGAAAACTAATTTGCATTTCTATATAGCAATGTCATAAGAGCAATATCCTAAGCCTTTTCTCCCAATAAAGTTAGGCTAGTTTTCCATAGAAAGGTATTGAAGGGTCAAGATGGGAGAAGAGAAGGAAAGAGTGTGGCTTAGATCTCCTCCACCACTACAGGACTCAACCCCAATCCCGACATGATTCCCTTTCCACCACTAAGAAATCATGCTGATCTTGATCCCTTGAGTAGAGGGGACCTTAGATTTAACTATCAAGATGAAGTGAATGGCTTCAATGCATGGTTTTGAAGATAAAAACTAAAATCCTTCACTAAGAGGGAAAAAAAGGAGGTGATGCTTATTACTCTTGTGGAAGAAAAGATGTTATCACAGCAAGAGGGGTGAATCAATTATGGAGTAAAGAAAATTTCTCCTCTCCCTCATCTTTCCCCTACAGAAAAAGGTCACTATTAGATCCAATGCACCAGAAGATTGTTGATATGACCCCAACAGGTATGATGGGATAGGTTCTTAAGAGGATTCTTCAGGATTTGTTAGAGCTGAAGGGTTCTTAGTGTCCTGATGTTAAATTTCACTATTACACTTTTATTAGCACCCTTCAAGCTGTCCATCAGTTGTTTTTTATCAATCCCATATTTCAGGTGCCTCTTCTATTTCATAGCTCTATATGGAGAAAGTGTCATTACCTACTGAACACCTAGTAGCATGGCAGGCTCTACAAATGTTTTTCCCTTTCCCAGAGTGCCTATTTTCACTGGCAGCCATATTTTCATAAGCCTCCTTCTCAGATTTCACAAACTGATCAACTTAACTTGTATATGTGGAAGGGAAGACCCATTGCTAAAATATGAAGTCATTCAAATCAGGGCCCACCCAGAAGATCCAGTTGCCCCTGAGACAGGCTGGGCATGGGGTTTGGCAAGCTATAAGTAGTTGCATAAATTTGATCTTTCAAACCTGTTTCCTTCAGGAATTTTCACTCCTTCCTTTGAAGATTCCCACTGGGGACCCTACTGCAATGGCAATTCTTTTAAAGACTAGGCAGGAATAATGGGACAACAGCATCCCTTGTCTAGATACTCTAATAAATTTAGTTGAATATAAAAGTACAGAGTTATTCAGTTGCAGAGAGTGGTTCGTCATTGATTCCAATAGACCACATCCTCAGGAGTCATTGCTCCTGGGACTCCTGGGGTTTCTATTTGAACTTTTGCAACCACACTAGGTCTCGGGTTGAAAAGGTTCCTCTACCCTCAGCTTGCTCAGAGTGAGTGTCATCCCCCGCCTGGGAAGATAAAACTAGTACTTTCTAGCCACCAATAAGAATTACCAGGTCTGCATTCCTCCTCCTGTCTCACGACTCATCTCAGCAGGAACCAAAATCTTTGGGTTCCATTAGTCCTCACTTCCGTCAGGAGAGTTTCCTTCAATTTAGAGGCTACCAGCGCCAAAGGCTATTCCCAAGACTTTTGTTGCATAATCCCTGAAAGCCAAGGTCTCTGACTCTAGCTACTGAATGTGCTAGCCCAGTTTCATTATACTGGCACTCCAACTTATGCAAAACAGTCAACAACAGCCAGGAAATATTGGACTTGGTGCTTTCTTTACCTTCTCAAACACCCTCCTCCAGAACTCACCAAGGTAAACCTTCTGCCTGAGCAGGAGTCTACTCTCTGTCCATAGAGAGGGCTGCTCACATAAAATCTGGAGGGCTCTTGTGACCAGGAACTATGCAGTGTCTTACCATCTGATAATCCCTCTGTCTTCCTAATTCGAAGGGCTCTTGCCTCTACTCAATCATGATGTGAGCCATGAAGCCATCTCATCTTTTCCCAACCTGCCATAACCATGCCAAATACTGGAGGCAGCTTAATGCCAACATTACCTCAGTTCAGGTCTAATGTCAGGACAAAATGAGAAACTTGCAAGTCATTGAAGAATTAAGAAAAGGAGGTTTACTTTGCCCTAACAAAGCATGAATGTGCAAAAAAGCAAGTAGCTTCTCTGGACAATGTTCCTCTTCATCTCCATATAGAAATTGTCTGGTAATCAGGGCAAGATATGGCCAAGGATATGGTGACTCATGTGATCTTCAGAAATCCACCAAGCCAGAGGGGCCATAGCTGCCTATGCCTGGGGCTTTCCTTTAAATGACCAGAAAGTTGTGTCTGGGAAGCTGGGGTCAATTAAGTCCCAAGGACATTGATATCTCCTTTTAGAGAAAGGCAATATCTTTGTTGTGGGTGGGGCAGGGAAAGAAACTGAGTCAGGGAAATGTTGGTAAATATTAGTCCTATCACAATACCTAAACCAGACTGTTAGATAGAGAAGGAAAACTATAAAAAAAATTCCTTAAAAAAACCTGTTAACCAAACATTTAAAATAAAATATTGGAAAAGAAGATATAATAACACTTCATAAACAAAATGATCAGGTTGGATTTATTCTAGGAATAATCTAGATTGGTTTAATATTAGGAAAACTATAAACATAATTGACTATACTAGTAACAATACAAAACAGTATGATTTTATCAATAGATGTAGAAAAACCTTGACAAAATATAACTATTTCTGGTTTTTACAAAACATTTAAAAATAGGAATGAATTAACTTTTCCTTTACATGGTAAATAGTATATATTTAAAACAAATAGGCCACATTATACACAATAAGAATAAACTATTCCTTTCCACTAAGATCGAGGGCGAAGCAAGGATGTCCATTGTCACTATTTGTATATAGTAGTAACATGCTAGAAATGCTAGCTAGATTTTTAAAAAAAACTTGAGGGAGTAAATACAAATTTAAAAAGAAACAAAATTATCACTTTTTATAAATTATATGGTGGTGTACTTAATTGTAGAGAATCAACTAAAACATCAGCAAAGTTGTAAGATATAAAATAAATCCACACAATTCATTGATATTTCTATATAATACCAATAGTGCCCAATAGGAAGAAAAAAATAAATTCCATTCAAAATAACTATAGAATATATAAAATATTTGGGAGTCTGTGTACTGGAATACAAGAATTATATAATTATACAACACTGTTCACAAAAATACAGTCTAAATAACTGGAGAAATAGTAATTGCTCATAACTAGGCTGAAGTAATATAATAAAAATGGCAATACTACTTAAATTACTTATTGAATATCCTAATAATCATGACACAAATGACTGCTGTACAGAACTAAAAAACATAATGATAAAACTCATCAGAGAAACAAAAGGTAAAGAATCTCAAAGGACATAATTTTTTAAACAATGAAAAGAAAGGGACTTAACAGTACCACATATCAAATCATTCTTCAATGCAGTGATTCTCAAAACAATTTGGTACTGTTTTAAAAAAAAATAGAGTAGACTACTGGAACAGATTATGTACATAACATAGAAAAGTAAATAAGACTAGTAGATTAATGTTTGATAATTAGGTTTAGATCTATATGGCTTATACAAAGAAAAGCTCCAAATGGATATATGACCTAGACACAAAAGGTCACATCAAAAATAAATCAGACAAAGCAGAAAGAAATTGCCTTTCAGATGTACGGTGAGGGGAAGAGGTCATGACCAAATAAGGGATGAGAAGATCATAGAAGTGAAAATGGACTTACATTACATTAAAAGATTTTTGCAGAAACCCAATACAGTTAAGATTTAAATGGAAGTAGATTATTGAGGGGGAAAAATATGGCCAACTTCTCTGATAAAAGTCTCATTTCCAAGATATATAAGGAATTGATTCAAACTTGTAAGGATAACATCTGTTAACCAAGTGATATGAACATGTAGATCTAAAGAGAAGAAGACAGGGCTATCTATAGACAGATGAAAAAAATATTCCCTAATCACTTAGAGAAATTCAAACCAAAGCAACTCTAAGGTTTGACCTCATGCTCATGAGATTGGCAGAACTGAATGAAGAAAATTACAAAAAGTTGGAGTGGCTTTGGGAGTACGGAGACACACTGATGAACTGTTGGTGGAGCTGTGAACTGATACAGTTATTTTGGAAAGCAATTTGGAATTATGCTACCAAAGTTATTAAACTGTATATGTTATTTAATCAGTGATGCTACTACTAATCTTATAGCCAAAAAGATTAAAAAAAGAAAGAAAGAAAGAAAGAGGAAATATACTGTTTGGAAAAATATTTATAGTAGCTTCTTTTGTAATGGCAAAGAACTTGAATCTAAGGCAGTGCACATCAATTGGGCAATGGCTGAACAAATTATGATATTTTAATGTAATTTAATACTATTGTTCTATAGGAAACTAAGAAAGAAATGCTTAGAGAGACCTGGGAAAACTAATATAAAATGACCAGAGTGAAGTGAGTGAACTGGGATAATGATTTATACTATAATATCAACATGATATTGATATTATATACTATATATACTATATATACTATAATATCAATGCGATACTTGAGAGTTCTGATTAATGAAATAATCAGCCATGATTCCAGAGGACTGATAAAGAAAAATGATGCTCACTTTATGACAGAGAGATGATGCAGAATGAGAATATGCAGAATGAGAAACATATTTTTGGGCATGGCCAACAATGACATGGCCAATTAATTTTGCTTGACTGTACTTGTATCCCTTTCTTCCTTCCTTCCTTTTTCTTCCCTCATTCTTTCTTTCCCTCTTTCCTTCCTTCCTTTCTTCCTCCTTCCTTCCTTCCCTTTTTCCTTCCTTCCTTTTCTCCCTCCCTCCCTCTTTCCTTCCTTCCTACCCTACCTTCCCCTTCCAAAAAGTATCCTTTTCTACACAGGTCAAGCTAAAACTCTCTCAGGCTACCTCTAGCATAGGAGATCCTCACTGAAGCATTCTTTTAAGATGATTGTTAAGCGTTTGCAATTCTTTTGAGTACCATGTGTTCCAATCCTTTGACTTAAATATCAAAAAATGGTTTTTATTATTATATAATTGTATGAGTTCTATATGTATCTTGGATTTCAGAATTTTATAAGGGAATTTGATGCAAAGGTTTCTTATGATTGACTGCTTCCTTTCTTATCTGAATTTAATGAATTTTCTTCATGAAAAAGTTTTTCAATTTAAATGAAATTTATTTATCTTTTGTAATCATCTTTATCTCTAGTTTGCCTAATCATGAAACGTACCTGATCTGTTTCTTTTCTGATTGCAGATAACAGGCCATAGACTATAAATTTAGAGTTGTAAGGGAATTGAGAGACCACTTAGTCCAGGATTATCATTTTGCAGATGAGGAAATAAAACACAGAGTGGTTAAGTGACTTTCCCAAGGCCCTGTTGAGGTTTAGAAGTGTAGGGGTGCTGGAACCCCAAAATATCAAGAGCAAGAGATGCAGGTCCTATCTGAATGAATTCAACCCAAGCCTTCTTTCAGACAAAGACAAGGTTTATTAGTACATCAATGGGGGTGGGGGGGGAGATTTTAAGAGTCATATTGGTCATATTGGCCAGACTCTTAAGTGATCTAAGGATTTGTATCACTAATACAAGTAGGCCAGATCTTAAGAATCTGAGCCTTGACTAGATTACAAGAATCTGAGCCCTTTAATGGAAACAAGATGAATCTTATATGCAGAAAGATTGTAGGAGGAATCGAGGAGTGGACAAGTAGTTTGAGGTGACTGGAGGAGGGGTCTAAGGAGGATCTGGATGGGAGTGACCAATAAGCTGGGGTCAACAGAATGCCAGGGTGCTGGACCCCTGATCATGTGGCCAAGGAAGAATGGAGTCTAGATAGGATTAAGGGTGGGAAGTGGCCAGAGGCAATCAGGAGGTAACAGAACAACAGAATGAGAGGTCAAGTGGAGGAAATAAAGCCAAAGTTGACCACTGTAAAAATACAGCTGCTTTCTCCTAGAAGGAAGTTAAGCATGGGATATAAAGCTTGGAGTCCTCCTCTCACCTCAATTAAGGAAACAGCAATAAGGAGTTGGATCAAATCTAAAAACCACATTGCTTAGACTAACAATACTTATGGGAGCAAATAGATAAAATTCTAGGCTGGTACCCTTCTCTTTGAGGGGAGCAGAGTGGCCAAGCTTCTGGCCTCAATAGCCTGTTTCCTCTTCTGGAAGAAATTAGTCTCCTTGGAGAAAGATGTGAGGAGAAGAGGCTAGAGAGGTCTATTCCACCTCTCTTCAAACTATTTAACACCAATGTGCTATACGTGGAGGACAGCCCTCACTAAACACAGGAACTCTTTCCATAGAAATATAATTTCTGGTTACTTATTTTTGTAAGAAATTATGTGGTGGGGTTTTGCAAGTTTATCTAAAAGCTGCAACAATTTTCTTTTTTTGCCCTATGCTTTTTCAGTATTTAAGATTTCTCATATATTTTTACATCATATTAGAAATAGTTCTGGAACACTACTTACTATTACACCACAAAAAGTCTACCTAAAGTAGAAATTCAGGTTTAGTAGATTGTGATTCACCTTCAGACGAGAAATAGCTCCAATATGACAATATGAGCTCTTCTCCCTCCAAGACAGAAATAGGAATATAGAAGCAGGGAGAAAATTCTCTTTCTTTATGTGTCTGGTTCTCTCTCTATCTGGAGAACTTCATCATAAGAAGCAAAAGTATGAGTCACATAATTTTCTTTGAAATATTTAAAGTTTAATATACTGGGTAGGGAAAAAGCCTGGGGATTCCAGGCAGAGTCTAGAATAAGATACTGACATTTGTTTCCCTAAGAAGAAAACACTGGACTCTGGATCTTTGATGTAATTCTAATATTCACTCATTAATTAATTAATTAATTAATTCTACAAATCAAGATTTTGTTTTTGGTTTTTAAGACACATGCTTTTTAATTTTTTATTTCAGCTCTAATTTCTCTATCCCCTTAATACTTTCCCTACTCATTGAAAATTCAAGAAAAACAAAACCCCTTACATACACACACACACATACACAAAGTCATGAAAAATAAATTTCCTGATTATGCTAAAAAATTAAGAAAAAGAAAGAGGAAAAATATGCTTCAATCTGCACTCTGAGTTCATCAATTTTATATCCAGAGGAATTTATCATGTTTCATGATAAGTTCTTTGGAATTGCAGTGGGTCATTGTGTTGATCAAATTTACTAAGTCTTTTATAGTTAATTATCTGTACAATTTTTCTGTTACTATGTAGATTGTTCTCTTGGATCTGTTCACTTCTCTTCACATCAGTTCATACGGAAAAATAGTATTCCATCACATTCATATATTATAACTTGTTCAGCCATTCTCAATTGATGGGCACCCCCTCAGTTTCCAATTTTTGCTAGCACAAAAAGAGCTGCTACAAATATTTTTGTACGTATGGGCCATTTTTCTCTTTCTTTTTCCTCTTTAGGGTATAGACCTAGTAATGATTATTCTGGGTCAAAGGATAGGTACACTGTTTTTTGGACATAGTTCCAAATTGCTTTCCAGAATGGTTAGACTAGTTTACAGTTCCATTAAAAGTACATTAATGTACTTGTTTTCCCTCATCCCCTTACGCATTTATCATTTTCCTTTTTTGTCATGTTAATCAATCTGATAGGTCTGAGTTAGTACATCAGAGTTATTTAATTTGTATTTCTCTAATAATTAATGATTTGGAGTTTCTCCTCCCCATACATCTGATTCCTCTGTCTGAAAACTGCCTATTTATATTCTTTGACCATTTCTCTATTAAGGAATAGTTTTAATTTTTGTAGATTTGACTCAGTTCTCTATATATTGGAGAAATGAGACCTTTATAAGAGAAGCTTGCTGAAAAGATTTTTCCCCCATTTTCCTACTTTTCCACTAACTTTAGCTGCATTGCTTTTGTTTGTGCAAAAAGTCTAAAAAATTTTTCTGTAGTCAAAATTATCCACTTTACCTCCTGTGAACCTCTTCATACCTTACTTGGTTATAAGCTATTCTTCTATCCATAAATCTAATGGGTAATTTCTTCCCTGCTCTAATAATTTGCTTATCATATTGCCCTTTGTGTTTAAATCATCAACTGATTTTGAGTTTATCTTGTTATATTGTGCAAGATGTTGTTCCAGTATCTAGTTTCTGCCAAACTATTTTTCAGTTACCTAAAAAGATTTTGTCAAATAATGAGTTCTTGTCCCAATAGCTGGGCTTATCAAACACTGCCTTACTCTATTTGTTTGATTCTTTAAATTATGTACCTAATCCATTCTTCTGATCAACAACTCTATTTCTTTTCCAGCACTAAATTGTTTTGATGATTACAGCTTTGTAGTAGTTTGAGTTCTGGTACTGCTAAGCTCCCTTTCTTCATATTTTTTTTTAATGATTCCCTTGATATTGTTGACCTTTTCTTTTTCTAGATTGTTATTCTTTTTCTAGCTTTGTAAAGTAATTCTTTGATGGATTGATTTCTAGGGCACCAAATAGTGAATAAATTTAGATAATATTTTCATTTTTATTATATTGACTAGGCCCACCCATGTGCAATTAATATTACTTTAAGTATTTAGGTATGTTATGAGTATTCTAGAGTTTTTTAAATTGGAATTTTCTTTCTCTTTCTGCTAGGTATTGTTGATAATATACAGAAATGCTGGTGGTTTATATGGGTTTATTTTATATCTTGCAACTTTGCTAAAGTTGTTAATTATTTCGATTAGTTTTTTTATGTTGACTATGTATTCTCTAAGTTCAAAAATCATCTGAGAAAAGTGATAGTTTTGCTTCCCTATTGCTTATTCTTATTTCATCAATTTCTTTTCTTGTATTTTATAAGTAGCATTTCTAGTACAATATTAAATAGTAATGGTAACCATAGACATCCTTGCTTCACTCTTCATCTTATTGGACAGGCTACTCACTTATTCCCATTATAGCTAATGCTTGCTCTTGGATATTTCTCATCATTTTAAGGAAAATGCAATATATTCCTGTGGTTTCTAATTTTTTTAAAAAATGAGATAGGTGATGTATTTTATTTAAAAAATCTGCGTCTGTTGAAATAATCATATGATATTTGTTGTCTTTGTTATTGATATGGTCAATTATGCTTCAGTTTTCCAAATATTGAGCTATCCCTGCATTCTTGTTATAAGTCCAGCCTGACCATAGTGTATGATCTTTGTGATATGTTGTTTTAATCTCTTTGCTAGTATTTTATTTAAAATTTTTGCATCAATGTTCTTTAAGGAAATTGGTCTATATAAATCTCTTCCATTATTCTGGGCAATTGATTTTTTAAAAAAATTTTTTGGCTTTTTTTTTTTTTGATGAGGCAGTCAGGGTTAAGTCACTTACTCAGGGTCACACAGATAGTAAGTGTCAAGTGTCTGAGGCTGGATTTGAACTCAGGTCCTCCTGACTCCAAGGCCAGAGCTCTATCCACTGTGGCCACCTAGCTGCCCCAATTGATTTTTTTTGGCAAATATTCATCCTTTTCATTTAAAATGTTAGTTTTATTGGCATATAGCCAGGCAAAATACCTACTAATAATTATTTTCATTTCCTCTTCATTGGTCATGAATAAACCTTTTTTTATTTTTGATAATGGTAATTTGGTTTTCTTTCTTTTCTGAAAAGAGTAATTTCTAAAAAATGACAAAATTAGCCAGTATTTTATCTATTTTACTTTTTTATAAGACCTATTTTTATTAATTAATTCAATAGTTTTCCAATTTCAGTGTCATTAATTTCTCCTTTGATTTCACGATTTCTATTTTGTTTTCATTTTTATTTTGATTTGCTATTTTTCTATTTATTTTTTTAGTTTCATGCCCAAGTTGTTAATTTGTTCCTTTTTATCAGTGTAAACATTCAGTACTGCTTTGGCTATGCTTCACAAATTTTGCTATTTTGTCTCATTATCATTATTATGTTGAGTGAAATTATTGACTTTCTATGATTTGTTCTTTGATTTACTCATTCTGTAGGATTTGGTTATTTAGTTTTCAAGTAATTATTAATCTATGCTTCCAAGGTTCTATTTAAAACATAGTTTTAGTTGCATTATGGTTAAGAAAAGATGCCTTTAATGTTTCTGCTGTTTGTGAAATTTTTTTGCCCTAATATATGGTCAATTTTTGTTAAGGTACAATACACAGCCTGGAATAAGTATATTATATTCTCATTCAATATTCTCCAGAGGTCTGCCACAGCCAAGTTTTTAAAGTTCTATTCTTGACTTTAACTTCTTTCTTGTTTACTTTTTTGTCAGATTCATTTAGACATGAAAAGGATAAATTAAGCTATTTTAAATAAATTAACTTTTATTATTTCCTCCTATGACTCATTTAACTTTTAAGAATTTGGATGTTATGCCATTTAGTGCATATATATATTTAGTGTTGATATAGATTCATTATTTATGGTACTTTTTAGCAAAATGTAAATTCCCTGTTTATTCCTTTCAATTAAATCTGGTTTTGCTTTGTCTGAGATCATGATTGCTACCCCTATCTTTTTTGCCTCAGCTGAAGCAGAATAGATGCTCCTCCAGCTCCTTATTAAACATAAACTCTATGTTTATCTTTCTGTTTAAAGTGTATTTATTGCAAACAATTGTTGGAGTCTGATTTCTAATCCATTCTGTTATCCTCTTCCATTTTATGGGTTATTGCATCCCATTCACATGCACAGTTATGATTACTAATTGTATTTCCTACCGTCCTATTCTTTACTTATCCTCATTTTTATCCTGTCTCCTCTTTAAGAGTCTGTTTTTCTTTTGAACATTCTATATTCTACCTTCCTTCTATGCCCAACACTCTTTTATCTTAATACTTTTCCCTTTTACTTTCTTGTTGGGTAAGATGATGTTCTGTACTCAACTGTGTGTGCATGTTTATACTTCTCTCTTTGAATTTGTTCAGATGAGAGTGAATTTTGCTCACTACCCAACCTTCACTGTCTCCTCTATTATATAAACTCTTCCTTGCATACCTTATACATGTGAGGTAATTTTCCCCATTCTTCCTCTCTTTTCTCCCTCTTTCAGTGTATTCCTGTTCTTAATCTCTCATTTTTCTTCTCCATTTTTCTTTTAAGATCCAGTTGTTTTTAGTCATGTCTGACTTTTCATAACCCCATTTGGAGTTTTCTTAGCAAAGATACTAGAGTGGTTTGTCATTTCCTTCTCCACCCCAATTTAGAGATGAAGAAACTGAGGGAAACAGTGTTAAGTGACTACACTGCCTCCACAAGAATGTTTTGTAAATTTTGTGAAATATCTCACTGGTTATGCTAAAAATGTGTCAAAACTGAGGAGCTGCTACCTTTCCACATTCTGGCTTAGATGGACCATTCTACATTAGGGAAAAGGAACTTCTGGTGGCATTGGTGATTAGTAATTTGGCTTGTTTTCATTTGTTCATTAGAGTACTGTTATCTCTGAGCAAAGCTCCACAGTGCAAAAGTTGTTTCATCTTAATGGATCACTATTACTTTAAATTCAATTCAACAAATATTTACTAAGTGAAAGGCACTGTGCTTGGTGTTAAGGATGCCTATACAAAACAAGCAGTTTCTGCCCTTATGAAGTTTACATTTTACTGCAAATTACGTTCTCAATCATGACAGAAATCTAGTAATTTGCAGATTAAGAGTTCAGTTCAAATTGACAAACACTATCATGTAACTACTTGTATAGAGTTATTCGCAAATACAGAAAAAAAACAACCTTATAATTTAGAGCTATGAACAATGCTTACTAGAATAATTGTTTGTTTCTCTACCTCTGCATTCCACCATTCCACAAAATTGTGGTCAATCAGTCCCAACAAAATTGTGTCCTTGATTCTGAAACCAATACTGGTAGGGAAAGCATACTGTTTGTCTTGAACTGCTGTTCCTTATGATCAATCCCCAAACCAGTACTTCAGCCACTCAATATGGGTTTCTTTCTTGCCCCATCTGATTAAATTTCTATCTGGGTACAAAGACTTGCAACCCTTGGTACCCTGTTACTAGTACTTAGGTGTCTGATTTACTTTTGTCAATTTTTGTAGGTTATGGAATCTTATTATATGCCCCTAGCTTCACAGAAGGGCCTATATTTCTCTTCTTAAAAATTCACCCAATATCATTAAGTGGGTTGCTTTTTACATAATGACTCTCAATTGATCTAGAATGCAAACTTCTCAGAAGTACGGGCTGTTTCGTTCTTTGTAATTGTATTCCCAGTGCTTAGCAGAGTAAATACTCAATAAATGCCTCTTGACTGAATTTGTTTGGATCACTTCTTATACCACTAGAGATTTCTATCACAGTATATCTTTCCTTATGATTTGATTCCTACTATTATTTTGTAATGTACTGATTTCAGATTACTTCTGACCTTAAAAAATAAATATGCTCAATGGACCATATATGCTATCATTTAAGTTTTTGAAATACTGTGATATAGTTGTTTTCCTACTGAGACATCACAAAACATAAAAATTTAAGAAGTATTTGACTTGGTAAGAGACAGAATAGTTTAGTGGATAGAAGGCCAGGCTGGGTTTGGAGGCAGAAAAGTTTGTGTATAAGTAGCATTCCTTTAACACATACTGCAATATGACTATGGAAAAGTAATTTAACCTCTCAGTATCCCAGGTAACTTGCTAAAAACCCTAAGTTACAGAGGGGTTTCTGATCTGCATTGGTGAAGGGAGTTGCCTATACCTATGAAATCGCAGGTCCAGACCAAAACTTGAAAAAGTTAAATTAAAATGTAGCTTGGCTGAGAAACTATAACTAATATGAATAAGGAGGCAATATCAAAATTTATTCAACATCAGACTGATCATTGGGTACTTTTGTTCTTTAAATATCTGACTCACATAAGAAAGCTCATGTGAGCCAAAGTATAGCCCGAAATTATTGTCTTTTTAAAGCATGTACATTAGTGAGAAAAAACTGTGCCCCTCTTTAGTGTCAATTCTCTCCAGAATGAATTCAGATCTTGTGAGCCCAGAGTTAGAGTCCTTTTTGTCAGGGGGTCTCCCAGGCCATGGGGACAAATAGACTAGAATAGAGAAGGGAGGTTCAGAAACAATGGAACTCAATAACTCAATATTTGATAAACTTGGAAATATAAATTACTTAGGAAAGAGCTCCCTATTTGATTAAAAAAAAAACTGCTGGGAAAATCGGAAAGCAGTCTGGCAGAATACCTTCTACCATTGTAACTCCAATTCCAAAGCTCATTGATGTGGGACTCTCTTCTCAAAAGTAGAGAACAATGTACTTGTGTTAGAGGTGGGATGGAGTGAGTGAGAAGAGAGAGAGCTTCAGTTTCTTTAGTCTTTTTTGAGTTCTCTTTAAGCTTTGAGTCATTTCTGGTACTTCTGGCTTCCAGCTTTGAGAAGTAAGATGGACAAGGCTAACTCTAGCTCAGGTTACTGAAGATAAAGACTGAGAAGAACTTGAGGAAAGAACTGAGAGGAACTTGGAGTCTCTGTCATGTCCCAATCTTCAGTCTGCTAAACTAGAAATTCAAGGAAATTTTTACTTGGGTGTTTCCTTTCTTCTAGGACTTTCTCTTTGTTGGTTGACTTGTGTTCCCTGGTTCCCAGTGGGAGTCTTGTGAGCTAAAGTTAGATTTAAGTTAAACTTAATTTAATTTAAAATTAGTTATAAAGTATAAGAAGCCTTCAGTATGTAAGGGTTTTTTTACTTTATGAAATTAAATAATTTTTATGTAGGTAGTTATTTATATGATTCCATTATAGACCTATCCTACAGTCTTCCCATGTACACCGTAACTACAACTTCCTTGTTAACCACACGTATCATAGATAATCTTTTCATTCAGATTGTTGCAATCTTATATTGCTCTTTTGGTTCTGGTTATTTCACTCTGTATTACTTCATATAAATATTCCGATGTTTATCTGAAGCCTTCATATTCTTCATTTGTTACTGTAAAGTTATATTCGATTATATTTATATTCTACAGTTTTTTTAGTCTACCATTTGATAAGTACCCATTTTTTTCCAGTTCTTTACTACCACAAAGACTCATATATTAGGTAAGTAAGGAGAGTCATGAAAACAATATTCACAGTAACTACAATGAGAAAGAATGACACTCCAAAAAATCAAAAATAAATTTAACAAAATTTTAAAGATTAAGTGAAACTCAAATGAAGAGATATGAGAAGACACTCCCAACCTACCTTTTCACAGAACTGATAGGTCTACAAGTGTTATACATTGCACATATTTTCTGACTTTTTTGACTCATTGATCCATTGTGCTGACTTTTTTCTCCCTAAAAAAATACTATTTTTCTTTTTTTTTTTGTGGTTAGGCAATGGGTTAAATGACTTGCCCATGGTCACATAGCTAGTAAGTGTTATGTGTCTGAGGTTGGATTTGAACTCAGGTCCTCCTGAATCCAGGGCCAGTGCCGTCCAAAAATACTATTTTTCTAAAAAATATAATAAAAAATATTTACTATAGAATTTTTTTTCTATATCTGGCTTTGTAGCTCAGGTTAGAGAAAAGAATCCATTTTAAGGATTTAAGGAAAGTGATACTACTGTAATTAATATAATCATAAGCTTTGTCTTGTTCTTGTACTGTGCAGCAAGCAGGCAAAAAAAAAAATTGGCATATATGTACTCTATAAGGTTTGGTCCTACAAAGAAATGCAACCAGCCGGAGGAGAGAGACCTGAATGGTAGCGAAGATCTCAGTGGGAATACATGTTCAGAATGAGTGCTGAGTAGGGAATTTTTATGCTTTAAAAATGGAGTAGGTTGAGAACAGGTTATCAACACCAGATGTAAGAGGCATTCCTAATCAGATCCAGATATGGTGGAGAAATTCCCCAATACCAGACTTGGGTGGAGGGATTTTCCTTATCAAGGGCAGAAATTGGGTGTGAGTTTGAGTTGTAAAAGGACCACAAAAATGGATATAGCTTGCAGCCCCTGCATTTGGCCAGGAGTCTTATCCAATCCATCATTTCAGTGTTTAACACAGGGTCACAATGAGTTAGGACGACAGAAAAATCCAAGCTGTCTGTAATTCTTTTTATGTTTATTGTCATTAGGCTGACTTAGCCTGAGTGACTCCATTTTGAAGTCCTATTGTTTATAATTACAACATCAAACAACATATTTCAAAAATCCCAATTATTGTAGAGTTCCATCTGCCATGATTTCCATGTTTTGCAAAAATCCAGACAGAATAGATTAGTGGAAATGCAAAGGGAGAAGTATTTTGTAAACACCAAAAATCCCAGAAAAGTAAATTCTGTATAACTTGGGAAGAGGAAGCAACAAACTACCAAACAGGACCAGCTAGGGTGTTTGGGTTAGCTTTTATATACCCTTAAGGTAGAAACACAATCCCCTCAGAGGACACAGCAAGTGACATGAGGTGGAGTGTCAAATAATTTCATAGGTGGCCTGCTCTATATTGCATAGGAGAAGTCACAGCGGATGTCATTAGTAGTATCATAAGGGGAGCATGGTTGATGATATTACAAAGGGAACAACTAATGACAATATGGGGACATATCAAGTGTGTTGGGTGACAAGAGTCATATTGAGTGATGTCATAGACATGTGGTTGTTGATGTCAGGGGGCATGGTAAGTGACATCATGGGGGGCAGATCCTGTCAGACAAGTGTTGTCATATGAGAATGGTGGTTGAAGTTAATTGGGTGCCCTGTCAGTCCGTGGATGAAACCAACTTTTGTTTCAAACTTTTGTTTGATTGATAGCATCTGGGAGTTTACTCTTTATGTACTTATATGTGTATATACTATTTGCAGGAAGTCGATGAACATTTATTCAACCCTTATTACATGTCAGGCACTGTGCTTAGCACTGGGGATGCAAATATAAATAGAAAGAAACATAATCCTTGACCCCAAAGAGCTTGCATCTAATGGGGGAATGCAACACATAAAAAGAAATGACAAAGTGTGTGTTCAGGGAAGAACAATAAAGCTACCCAGAGCATGGTAGTGGAAGTATAGAGGGTAGCCCAGAGATAAATGAGAAATGCATCTGGGAGGAGCCATCCTAAACAGAGAGAGAAGTCAAAGGTGTAGAGGATATTTCCAACGTGTGAATTCCAGGGCTGGAAAATTACCTCAGGATGAAGAGCTGAGGTATTGTGAAATAGATCTAGAGCACAGTCTGGAAACAAATGAATATTCCCTGACAGAATGTTAGTTCATTAGGGACATTGTCTATTTTATTTTTCTTTTTATCCCTAGAACCATCACATTACCTGAAACACAGTAGGTGCTCATTGAATGCTTATTGGGTGATAGATACTTCAGGCATAGAATTTCTAGTTTTGTGGAACTATGTTTATATATACATGTTCACACTGAAGCATCATTGGTTATAATATTCAAATTGTATGGATAACAATATGCAGCTATTCCAACGTATTCCATTGGCTCATCTTCTACCTAGACCATTTTATTCTATTTTCATTTGTTTTAACCTCTCTATAGCACTAAAAATGAAGTTCACATTCTCCAGCTATTAGAAAAAAGGTTTCATTAATTCTAAAGTACCTTCCAGATATGACATTCAATTAATTACCATTTCCACTTAGTTTTAGGAAAACTAATACAGTCACAGCCACCTTGATGTAGCATTATCTCTTCCCACTAGATGGCAGTAAGTGCAATTTAATGTTAAGTCCACCACTTGAGCTGCTTGCCACATATACAGGAAACAGTGATCAAGCTTGAGGCATTCATGAAAATGAATGGATAATTTTCATTTGGAAAGTTATGACTTAATTACCAATTAGAGGATACAGTTTTCAATCTGAAAAATAAAAATTCCCAACAATGAATTTTATTTATAACTATGGTGTGCTTTATAAGAATAACATTAATTTTGTCCAAGTGTCACTTATTTTGTCCTACTTATATAAAATTCATTCAATTTTGACTGCTTCTTATTGGCAATATTTTAAAAATAGGTAATCATTACAATTATATCTTTATCATAACTGTCAATAACTAACCTTAATATCATACAAATTTTTAAAATGCTCATTTTTAAAATTATAATTCCATACTTTTAAAATGTTAATTATTTAAGATAGTCACAAAAATCAGTCTTGTTGTTAGTTTACTCATTTATAAGTTAGTATATATTTAATAACATTTTCAAGAGAAAAACATGGATCTGAAAACATAAGCAAAGCTGCAATAGCAGCTAGGAGTTTACATCTTCATGATTTTCAGATTCAGGTATATTATCCATCAATATGGCTGACATAACTTTCATGTTGATTTTCACCATATCCACTTCACTGTGCAATTTTCCAATCTGTTCGGAAACCAGTAAAATAGTTGGGGCCTTGGGAGCAGCAGCAAACAAACATATTGCAACAACAGTGAGCATTTTGGGAATATTACCTTTTTCTAGATAGATATTATTAAAACACTTAAAATAGGTTATATTAAAATACTGTGAGTTTTTTTAAAAACATATATGCTGGGAAGAACAGATTCACATACTAAAATTTATTATTCAAAATATTACTATTGATAGACAAGTTTTGTTGACATTAAAACTCAGAATATTTATATGTATTTCTAATATATAATTCAGTTTTTTCACATAAAACACAGTGACTCCTTTTAAAAAGGAAAAAGGAAAAATTAAAATAAGATACTCAACTGAAACATAATTTCTTTTGGAATGTAAAATAGTACAAAATGGGAGACATGGATATGACATATTACTTGAAGAAACAAACTATTATTTAAATAATTTTTGAATCCCTAATGGAATGCTCAAGAGTATATTACAAAAAAGAGAAATTTCATTCAAAGTTACTGTAGACATTATAAAATATTTAAGAGTCTACCTGCCAAAAGAAACCCAGCAACTATATGAACACAATTACAAAACATTTTCCACACAAATAAAGTCAGATCTAAATAACTGGAAAAACATCAGTTGTTCATAGATAGGCTGAGCTAATTTAATAAAAATGACAATTCTAGCTAAAGTAATTTACTTATTCACTGCCATACCAATCAAACTACCAAAAAATTATTTTATAGAGCTAGAAATAAATGATTACAACATTCATCTAGAAGAACAAAAAGTCCAGAATATCAAGGGAATGAATGAAAAGAAATGCAAGAGAAGGTGGCCTAGCTATACCAGATCTTGAATTGTGTTATAAAGCAGCAACCATCAAAACTACTTGGTACTGCCTAAGAAATAGAGTGTTGGATCAGTGGAATAGGTTAGGTACATAAGACACAGTAGTCAATGACTATAGCAATCTACTATTTGATAAACCCAAAGACTCCAGCTTCTGGGATAAAAACTCACTATTTGACAAAAACTACTGGGAAAACTGGAAAAGAGTATAGTAGAAACTAGGCATAGACCCACATCTTATACACTGAATACCAAAATAAAGTCAAAATGGGATGATTTAGACATAAAGATTGATACTATAAGCAAACTAGGAGAGCAAGGAATAGTTTACCTGTCAGATTTATGGAGAACAGAAGAATTTATGACCGAAAAAAGATAGAGAACAGTATGAAATGCAAAATGGATAATTTTGAATCCATTAAATTGAAAACTTTTTGTACAAACAAAGCCAATGCAACCAAGATTAGGAGGGAAGTAGAAAAGTGGGAAACAATTTTTTATAACCAGTGTCTCTGATAAGGGCCTCATTTCTAAAATATGTAGAGAATTATGACAAATTTATATGAATACAAGTAACTCCCCAATTGATAAATGGTCAAAGGATATGAACAGGCAGTTCTCAATGAAGAAATTGAAGCCATCTATAGTCATATGAAAAAGTGCTCTAAATCACTATTGATTAAAGAAATGTAAATCAAAAGAACTCTTAGGTACCACATCACACCTATCAGATTGGCCAACATGACAAAACAGGAAAATGATAAATGCTAGAGAAGATGTGGGAAAATTGGAATGCTAATGCATTGTTGGTTGAGTTGTGAACTGATCCAACTATTCTGGAGAGTAATTTGGAACTATGCCCTAATGGCTATAAAAATGTGCATAGCCTTTGACCCAGCAGTAGCACTTCTAGGGCTGTATGCCAAAGAGATCATACAAATGGGAAAAGGATCCACATGTACAAAAATATTTATAATAGTTCTTTTTGTAGTGGCAAAGAATATGAAATTGAGGGGATGTCCATCAATTGGGAATGGCTGAACAAGTTGTGGAATATGAATGCAATGGAAAACTATTGTGCTATAAGAAATGATGAGCAGGCAGATTTCAGAAAAACCCAGAAAGACTTATAGGAACTGATGCTGAGGGAAGTGGGCAGAACTAGGAGAACATTGTACACAGTAACAACCACATCGTGCAATGACTGACTTTGATAGACTTAGCTCTTCTCAGCAATGCAAGGATGTAAGATGACTCCAAAAGATTCATGATGGAAAACACAGTCCACATCTGAAAAAAGAACTATGGAGTCTGAATGCAGATGGAAAAATATTATTTGCTCTCTCTCTCTCTTTTTGTTTCTTCTTTCTTGTGGTTTCTCCAATTAGTTCTAATTCTTCTTTACATGATTAATGTGAAAATAGGTTTAATATGAATGTATGTGGATAGCCCATATCAAATTACACACTGTCTAGGGGTGGAGGGAGCGGAGAGATGAGGAGGAAATTTGGAACTCCAAATCTTATGGAAGTGAATGTTGAAAACTAAAAATAAATTAAAAAGCATATTACAAAAAAAATCGATCACTCCAATAACTAACAGACAAGTTTTCCTTTAGGTTTCTTATTCCCTTAAAGTATAAAATCTGGTTAATACATAGATTATGTGATCCACAGATTAGTAGCATATGAGGCACTAAAGTCTATTACAAACTAATGCCAATAAGAGATAAGCAAATTTGTAAATTGAACACTTCTCAGTTGACACTGTAGTTTTCAACATAATGATTTGTTTTTTATTAGTCTTTCCATTATGAGATGGATTTCTGGTGTGTCAGCAAGATATTTTCACCAGGGAGGGTGAAGCCAAGATGGAAGAGTAAAAGCAGAGACTCTCTTGTGCTCTCCCCCAAATCCCTTCAAATACCTCTAAAAATGACTCTTAAAAATTCTAAAGCAGCAGAACCCACAAATAGACAGAGTGAAATGAATTTCCAGCCTAAAACAACCTGGATAGTCAATGAGAAAGGTCTGTTGTACAGGGCTGGGAGAGGAGTCTAGCATGGGCTGTGCCAGGACAGTTTAAAGACTTCTCAATCTGCATACACCCAAGACAACTTAGAAGGTCAGTAGGAAAGGTCTGCTGGACCTGGGTGAGAGAGGAACATGATCCAGTCCTGGCCCCAGCACGGCCTGTGGTGGCTGCTTCCAGAGCTCTCAGCTCACAGACAGTAAGGAGATCAAACAAGTGATTAGAAGGAGATTACAGGAATCACTTTGCTGGCACTGAGGTAGGATTCTCTTGCTTTGCCCATACTTGGATCTGGGTGGCAATTCTGGGTGGCAGTCGGATTGAGGAGGAGCACTGGCATAGCAGAGCTTGTGGCAGCAGTGGAGAAGGAGCCCTCCTCAGAGTTCCAGAGCAGAAAAGAGTGCTTGTGGTTACTCACTGACTAAAGCACAGGCCAGGAGAGGAGTAAACACCTCTCCTTAGATCACACCACCTTGGAAGAACTGAAAACTTGCAGGTCCTTAGAAAAATCTCTGAAAACAGCTGCACAAAAACCCTGAAGCTTGGGACAGTATTCCCTCTCCACTGGAAGCAGAGCCTACCTTAATAAAGAGTAATAAGTCAAGTAATTGGCTGGGAAAATGAGCAAACAGTGGGAAAAAAAAATCAGACTGTAGAATCTTATTTTGGTTATAAGGAAGATCAGAACATACAATCAGAAGACAACAAAGTCAAAGCTCCTACATCCAAAGTCTCCAAGAAAAATATGAATTGATCTCAGGCTATGGAAGACCTCAAATAAGGATTTTGAAAATCAAGTAAAAGAAGTACAGGAAAAACAGAGAAGAGAAATGAGAGTGATGCAGGAAAATCATGAAAAACAAGTTAACAGCTTGCTAAATGAGACCCCCAAAAAATACTGAAGACAATAATACCTTAAAAATAGACTAGACCAAATGGCAAAAGAGGTCCAAAAAGCCAATGAGAAGAATGGCTTAAAAAGCAGAATTGGCCAAATGGAAAAGGAGGTCCAAAAGCTCACTGAAGAAAATAATTCCTTAAAAATTTGAGTGTTGCAAATGGAAGCTAATGACTGTATGAGAAATCAAGAAATTGTAAAACAAAAGCAAAAGAATGCAAAAAAATTGGAGACAATGTGAAATATCTCATTGGAAAAACAACTGACCTAGAAAATAGATCTAGGAGTGATAATTTTTAAATTATTGGACTACCTGAAAGTCATGATAAAAAAAAAGAGCCTAGACATCATCTTTCAAGAAATTGTCAAGGAGAACTGCCCTGATATTCTAAAACCAGGAGGTAAAACAGAAATTGAAAGAATCCACTGATCACCTCCTGAAAGAGATTCCATAATGAAAACCCCCAGGAATATTATAGCCAAATTCCAGAGTTCCTAGGTCAAGGAGAAAATATTGCAAGCAGCCAGAAAGAAACAATTCAAGTATTGTGGAAACACAATTAGGATAACATAAGATTTAGCAGCTTCTACATTAAGGGATCAGAGGACTTGGAATATGATAATCCAGAGGTCAAAGGAGCTAGGATTAAAACCACCTTCCCAGAAAAACTGAGTGTAATCAATGAAGAGGAAAAATTGATATTCAATGATGTGGAGGAATTTAATGCATTCTTGATAAGCCACAGTTAAATAGAAAATTTGACTTTCAAACACAAAACTCAAGAGAAGCATGAAAAGGTAAAGTGGAAAGAGAAATCATAAGGGACTTATTAAAGTTGAACTGTTTACTTCTTACATGGAAAGATGATATTTGTAACTCATGAGACCTTTCTCATTATTAGGGTAATTGGGGGGAATATATATAGGCAGAGGGCACAGGGTGAGTTGAATATGAAGGAATGATACCTAAAAAATAAAATTAAGGGTGAGAGAGGAATGTACTGGGAGAAGAAGAAAGGGAGAGGTAGAATGGGGTACATAATCTCACATAAAAGAGGCCAGAAAAAGCTTTTACAGTAGAAAGGAAGAAGGGGAAGGTGAGAGAGAATGAATTATTCTTACTCTCATTAGATTTGTCTTAAGGAGGGAATAACATACACACTCAATTGGATATGGAAATCTATTTTTTTTTTAGCTAGGCAGTGGGGTTAAGTGACTTGCCCAGGGTCACACAGCTAGTAAGTGTTATGTGTCTAAGGCCGGATTTGAACTCAGGCCCTCTTGAATCCAGGGCCAGTGCTCTATCCACTGTGCCACCTAGCTGCCCCCAGAAATCTATCTTACTCTACAGGACAATAGGGGGAAAGGGGATAAGAAAGTCGGGGGGATAATAGAAGGGAGGGCAGATTAGAGGAGGGGGTAATCAGAAACAAACACTTTTGAGTAGGGACAGGGTCAAAGGAGAGAACAGAATAAACAGGGAGTGGAATAGGATGGAGGAAAATATAGTTTTTCACAACATGACTATTATGGAAGTGTTTTGCATGACTACACATGTATAACCTATATCAAATTGCTTGCCTTCTCATTGAGGGTGGGTGGGGAGAGAGGAAAGGAGAGAACTTGGAACTCAAAGTTTTAAAAATAATTGTTAAAAATTGTTTTTACATGCAACTGGGAAATAAGATACACAGGCAATGGGATATAGAAATCTATCTTACCCTAAAGGAAAATAGAAGGGGAAGGTGATAAGAGAAGGGAGAGGGATAATAGAAGAGAGGGCAGATTGTGGGAAAAGGTAATCACAATGCACACCATCTTGGGGTGGGGGAGGGTAGAAATGGGAAGAAAATTTGAGACTCAAAATCTTGTGGAAGTAAATGTTGAAGACTGAAAATAGATTTTTTAAAAAAGAGATTAGTCTATCTTTTAAAGTTTTATCAATTTTGATGACTACTTAACAAAATGTTGAAATATCAACTGAAAATCTAATGTCAATGTTATTTGCTTGTTGTTGGAACATTTAAAAAATTATTATTAACACACACTGATTAGTCTTATATTTTATTTCCCCTTAAAAACACAATACTCAACTCACTTTGGAAAAACAGCAAAGTTCTTTCATAGATTTTATAAGGGGATATATGCACTTAACCTTAAAAGTACTGCTAAGGAAAATTTAAATTTATTTTCTCAATATTTTGAAAACCCTGTCATGTGATTGAAGATTTGATGAAAAATTTAAGATATAAAGAAAACTTAACTTTGATGTTAAAAGCCTCAGGCCAAGAAAATCATTGCTGAAAAAAAATGATTTTATACAAATTATATATTATATATATATATATATACAAAGGCTCTGAAATAATATCACTTTATCTGATTTTAGAACAATACAGCATTTTCTCATCATTAACATTCAAAATTTGTTAGAACAGGCCATAGTCTGAAGGAACACATATATAAATATGTATAGTTAAAGTTAATTTCACTTTAAACAATCTATATTGAAACATTATGCTTCTGACAAAGAACTATACCTAAAGGCTAAATGATAGCTGAGAGAAAGTGTTATTTGTACTGTTCTGTGTATCTTCTCATTTTTGTGACATAAAGTTTAAGTTTTACTTCAACATTATTTTCATTCAGTTATCACAGAAAATACAAATATATTTTAACATGACCTTATGGAAATATTAGCATATACTTGTTTTTCTATAGAAGTTGATAGGTGGATTTACGCATGAGGCAAATCGCTGATTAATGACCCTTTGAAGAAAACATGCTATCCAGAATTTAGATCAATGACACAATTGTAATGAAATATTATATGAGCAGTATACCAATTACCTAACGAACCCAGAACATGACTTCTTTAAGAGAATGTGCTCTCTACTTATGCTATTAATAATTGTTTCATGAAATATTATCACAAACATTTTGGCATTTTTATTTTTATTTTTTACTTTTGCCCTATACTTTAAATGCTCACTCACCACAAGCAAACAAATCAATGATTCTCAAAGCATTTTTCAAAATAACTGTGTTCCTGTGGTTTGTATTCAACCATACGCTTAGCTACAAGTCATTGGTATAAGCTAAGAATTTTCAAAAAATGTCTTATACTTCATATCAAGTTAGCAAAATATTTATTTTGATGTATTACTTGATAGCAGTAAATGGTAGCTATTATGTCATCATTAATTGGTTACATTTGTGAAATTATAATTAAAAATCCAACAAAGTATCTGAAATATTGTCAAACGAGACAATTTAGCTTATCATTTATAGAATGTACATGTCTTCAAAATACGAAAGCAATTACAAAATCATATTTTAGGTTCTATTGTAGATGCTTCTGTTTCTCTAATTCTCACCAAACATTAAAAAGAAAGGGACAACTCAGAGGCTCATTTGTATTGACTAACCAAATACAAATCTATGAATTCTGAAAACATAAATGAATGGCAGGAGAAGAAACAGGATAGAACAGTAGGTTTATCTTGCAAATCATATACTATATTACATTAAATACACTAACTTTTTAAATTTTTCATTAAAATAGTAGACTGCAAACATACTATTCAAGTGAAACTAACAAATATATATTGCAGGATATATTTTACTTAATATTTGATATCATCTATATATTAAATTGATAATAAGATAGAGATGCATGAGTTAGAGTTAGAATTATTCCAAAAGACCAGTTTAGATATACCATCGACATAGTGGGATCTTATTAGAATAGGGCAGAGAAATGAAATAGTAATGCAAATTTCTCCCCCTATCCCTTCATGTTCCCTGTGAGAATAAATCTCAAAAATTAGTATAATAAAACAAAAATCCAGTGGGGGAGAGAGTCTGTGTAATGATTGAGGAAAGGTGAGTCAGGTTGAAGAGACAGAAATTAATCTTTTGATGTTGTCAAATATGTAAGAGTAGTCCAAATTAAATGAAAAGCAAAATAGTTTAAAATGATATTTGCATTAAAGTCACTTTTCCAAAAACATTAGTCATGGGGAAGGGAAGAAGTAATTAAAAAAAACCTTTAACCTTGATCATTTCTCAGTTAAGAAAATTTTAACAATCAAAAAGCTTGTTCATTATAAGATTCTTTTAACAAACATTTTCATCCTTCATCTGTTTTTGTTAGAAGGAACATAACATTTCTGGAGTATAACAAATCTGCCTCTTAAAAGTCATGTGACTTTTTTTTTTCCTAACAGCCCATGTGCCATGGCATCATTTTACTGTGAAATAACTGTGTATTTCAGTAGAACATGCCTTTGCTTATATGCTTGACACAGCCTTTAAGGGAGCATGAGAAACATTTCCTTTGAAAAGCAAGTTTCTCGTAGTAGGCCTGTATCCATGGAAGCAGAGGCCTTCTTTTTCCTTATCCCTGTTTTACCTCTTTGCAGTCATGAGCTGCTGTTCCCTATTGTTGAAAGGGAGCTTTCTTCATCATGACTGAGCTTGCCTCTTCTCCAAAAAGCATGATGTTGCAGGTCATTGGTCTAGGTTATTTGCATGGTCTAGAGAATACTTTTGATATAACACTTGTTCCAACTAAGCCACATCCTCAGCCATACAACAATAGATGTAGGGGGTTGTTGGAGATCTGTATTTGTGCTTTTTTCACTCATCAATCAAATGAATATTGAACCTTCTGTCATTGAACTTGTGAAACAGATAGTTTAGAGAGTACTTATATGCCCAACTTGTTCAGTGGGACAATGCCTTTCCTTTTAGTTTCAAATATTTTCTTCTTTCTCACTTTATTAATTAGTGATTTATGAACTTTCAATTGACTGTCATGACTACTGCTTCAGTGACTTTACCAGCAATGTCTTTGTTTTGAGCTTTAAAGATTTCTTTATTTCTCCACTGAAAATTAGCTTCTAACTAAAACTTTTCAGTAATAATGCAGTTTTGATATAAACCTTTAAAAAGCCAAAAGAATGAGTATTTTTTTCAGTGAGACACATTTAGCTCAAGTCTGCTGCTCAACCAGCAAAAATCAAGAAAAGTGAATTTTAGATGCCTAAAGGTAATTTCAGTGATTTGAAATTTAAGTAGATTTAGGTAGTAACCTTCCTCTTCAATTGTTACATTTCATTTTCTGAAATGTAAATCAAAACTGTTTGGTGAATAATTGCTTCTTTAAAAGTTTGAGAGGAACAGACAAAGAGATTTAATTTATATATGACCTATCATCTAAATTAATAATTCTGATTTGCTAGTTAAAATATATCACAACTTGCTTAATGCTCTAATCTAAATGTTGAAACTGAGTAAAGCTTTCAGAATTTCATAAGTATATTTGTAAATGCTTCGATTTAAAAAGTGATGTTCTTAAAATTAAATTGTAAACAATTACAATTTTATAATAGAATGACAATACTCTTATTTTCAAAAAGGAAAAGAAATCAAACAATTACCCACTGACAGCTAGTCACCCTAAAATGTACATGACTTTGGTATGTCTTTATAATATCTGATCACATAAAAAGGTAACATATTCTTCAACATATTACATTGCCGGCATGTTTTTTTAAAATGCCATTATTTCATATTTGAAGGCCTACCTATTTTCTTTAATCACCACATGAAAAGGGAAGGTCCTGTGTAAGAATAAAGAGGGTTATTATGACAGATGAAATGTAATCCACAATGAATACTCTTTTCATCTAGTCTTAAGTAACAGAGGATTATTCCAAGCTGAGTTTGAGGGCAGAATGTTCCCTCTGATTTCATAAAACTAGCAGCATAACACTGGCTGAAAAGCCCAGCACACCAAATATTTTGATAAAAGTTGTTGGGGTTTACTGTTGTTATTGGGGGTAGAGGAGGGATTTTTAAAAAATTAAATTAATAGAAGGTATGTTAACCAGAAGAAAATGGGAAGAGACCTGAAGAAAAAATAAGTTCAAAGCAAATAAATATTGGAATATCCTGGACTGCATCATGATAAATAATGGTCTCATAATATAATTTACCTTCCTTTGATTTAATGTAAAATAAGTTCCTAAGTGTTTCAGCAATAAATATATGTTTCAAAAGTAGGTAAACAATTTTCACAGTTTTACTGAACTTAAAATGTTTTAGAGAAATTATTTTTGCATCTTTAAATTGTTAAGAATCAAAGAATTAACAGCAATGAAAGGAAGATTAAGTTTAGTTTGATATCTTATCATTATTGTTGGCCTTGAAGACTTTCTTGCCATTTGTTAGCTAAATATTCATTTATGTGACTTGTAATGTCTTCATTGTGTTTCAGGCATAGAGAATATTAATTAATTTTAATATAAAATTTCTATATCCAATTGTGAAGAAATGTTTATCTCTCTCTAAAAATAAATAATTTATTAGTAAAAGCCATAAAAACTGCACTGTACAAGACAGTCAACTTATTTTCTGCTTAACAAAGTCCCAGGCTATGCATTAAAATAGCTTGTTAAAGTTTTTTTTAAAAATTTTTACCTATATAGACATTAGTAGTTTAATTTCACAGAAGCAAAAAGGAAAACAATTCTAAATTTGAATTATTTCTCAGTATAATGGGCACGTTTCATATTTTACATATTTGTGTGAAATATTTGGAGTCTAATGTAACTTTCTAATTAACATTTTAGAAAGATTAAAATAAAGATTATTTTCTATTTCTGCTTTTCTCTAATTTTTCTTTTAAAAATGTAATGATCCTCATTATACTTTAATTATAGAAATTAGATCTTCCTTAATTATTATTTTAGTCTGCTTTCAGGATTTTTCACCTTAAGAAAACTGAAAAGGCTATAAGCTTATCTACTTGTTAACAAGAATATATTTCATAGAATAAAAATTTTGGTTTATATTAGTTAATTTTTATTATGAATTGGTCCCAGGCCATGGTAGAGTTCAAAAAGGATTTTGAGAAGCAAGTAAAAGAAGAAGAGGAAAAACTGGGAAGAAAAATGAGAGTGATGCAAGAAAAACATGAAAGACAAGTCAAACAGCTTGCTTGTTGAACATCATGCTTTTTGGAGAAGAGGCAAGCTCAGTCATGATAAAGAAAGCTCCCTTTCAACAATAGGGAACAGCAGCTGATGACCGCAAAGAGGTAAAACAGGGATAAGGAAAAAGAAGGCCTCTGCTTCCATGGATACAGGCCTACTATGAGAAACTTGATTTTGTTGAGAAACAGCTTTGTTACTGTCCAAAAAGATACTGAAGAAAATAACACCTTAAAAAATAGACTAACCCAAATAGCAAAAGAGGTCCAAAAAGCCAATGAGGGGAAAATTGCCCTAAAAAGCAGAAGTGGCCACATGGAAAAGGAAGTCCAAAAGCTCACTGAAGAAAATACTTCCTTAAAAATTACAGTGGAGGAAATGGAAGCTAGTGACTTTATGAAAAATCGAGACATTGTAAAACAAAACCAAAAGAATGAAAAAATAGAAAACAATGTGAAATATCTCATTGGAAAAACAATTGACCTGGAAAATAGATCCAGTAGACATAATTTTAAAATGATTGGACTATCTGAAAGCCATGATCAAAAAAAGAGCCTAGACATCATCTTTCAAGAAATTATCAAGGAAAACTGCCCTGATATTCTTGAACAAGAGGGCAAAATAGCATCAAGTGCGATACCATAAACAAATTAGGAGAGCAAGAAATAGCTTCCCTGTCAGATATTTGGATGAGGGAAGAATTTATGACCAAATAAGAGATAGAGAGCATTCTGATACATAAAATGGAAGGTTTTGATTATATTATAAAGGTTTTGCAAAAACAAAACAAATGCAACCAAGATTAAAAGGAAAGTGGAAAGCTGGGAGAAATTTGTACAGCAAATTTCTCTGATAAAACCTCATTTCTCAAATATATGGAGAACTGAGTCAAATTTATAAAAATACAAACCATTCTCCAATTTATAAATGGTCAAAAGATATGAATAGGCAGTTTTCAGACAAAACAATTAAAATATCTATATTTATATAAAAATGCTATACATCACTATAGAGAAATGCATATTAAAATAACTCTGAGGTACCACCCCACCAAACACAAACACCTATCAGATTGGTTAACATGACAGAAAAGGAAAGTGACAAACATTGGAGGAGATCTGGGAAAACTGGGACACTAATGCACTGTTGGTGGAGTTATGAATTGATTCAACAACGCTATAGAGCAATTTGGAACTATGATCAAAGGGATATAAAACCATGCATCCCATTTGACCCAGCAATATCACTACTAGGTCTATATCCCAAAGAGATTTTTAAAAAGGAAAAGGATCTATTTGTACAAAATTATTTATTGTGATGGCAAAGAATTGGAAATTGTGAGGATGCCCATAAATTGGGGAGTGATTGAACAAGTTGTGGTAGGTGATTGTGATGGAATACTATTGTGCTAGAAGAAATGATCAGCAGGATGTTTTCAGAAAAACCTGAAAAGACTTATATGAATTTATCCAAAGTGAAGTGAGCAGAACCAAGAGAACAGTTTAGTTTTTTTAATTTCTTTTTTTTTGATAATTTATTTATTTATTTTTGGTTTTCAATATTCACTTCCATAAGATTTTGAGTTTTGAATTTTCTCCCCCTCCCACTTCTTCCGCCCACCCCAAGATGGCATACAATTTAATATAGGCTCTACATACACATTTATGTTAAGCATATTTTCCCATTAATCATGATGTAAAGAACAATGAGAACTAATGAGAATAAAGAAATAAAACAAAAAAACAAAGGAAAAGGAGAGCAAATACTATGCTTCCATCTGCATTCAGATGCCATATTCCTTTCTCTGGGTGTGTATAGCAATTTCCATTGTGAGTCTTTTGGAGTTATCTAAGATTTTTGTATTGCTATGAAGAGCCAAGTCTATCAAAGTCAGTCATTCCATAATGTGGCTGTTACTGTGTACAATATTCTCCTGGTCCTGTTCATTTCACTCTGCATCAGTTCATGTAAATCTTTCCAAGTTTGGTTTTTTTTTTTTTGAAGTCTGCCTGCTCATCATTTCTTATAGCACAGTAGTATTCCATTACATTCATATACCACAACTTGTTCAGCCATTCCTTAATTGAAGGGCACTATCTCAATTTCCAATTCTTTGCAACCACAATAAGTCTTGCTATAAATATTTTTGTACATGTGGGTCTTTTTCCCACTTTTATGATCTCTTTGGGATACAGACCTACAAGTGGTATTGCTGAGTCAAAGAGAACAGGTTAGATAGTAAAAGTAATATTGTATGATGATCAGCTGTGATTGATTTAACTATTTTCAGCAATACAATGTGATCCAAGACAATTCCAAAGGGCTCATGATGAAAAATGCTATGCGCAGCCAAAGAAAGAACTTGATAAAGTCTGTGTGCAGATCAAAGCATACTATTTTTTCTTTCTTTATTTTTGTTTTTTTCCTTCACAATATGAGTAAAATGGAAATATGTTTTGCATGATTGCACATGTATAACCTATATCAAATTGCTTGCTGTTTCAGAGAGGGGAGGAGGGAAAAGAAGGAGGGATGGAGAGAATTTAAAACTCAAAATTTAAAAAAAATACTAAAATTGTTTTTACCTATAATTTGGTAAAATTAAATATTATTTTTAAAAAGTTATTGAAACTGGGACTTCTGGGCCATGTAACCAACAAAATGGAAGACTAGACATTTTCTCCAATCCTTGTGATCTCTCAACTTTCTGCAATATTTAAATTATGGACCTGAAATAAGGTAATTTCAGCTGTCTCCATGGTCTAGGAAACCAAGAACCCAAACAAGGTAAAAATTAAATCACCTAATAACAGAGAAAACCAATATTCACTAATCCCTAAAAGTGTTCACTCAGCAACACCCCGCCCCCCCCAATACACATGCATACACAATATTTTTAAATTACCTCTCCAGGATCTATTTTCCAGGTCAGTTGTTTTTCCAATGAGATATTTCACATTGTCTTCTATTTTTTCATTCTTTTGGTTTTGTTTTACAATGTCTTGATTTTTCATAAAGTCACTAGCTTCCATTTGCTCCATTCTAATTTTTAAGGAAGTATTTTCTTCAGTGAGCTTTTGGACTTCCTTTTCCATTTGGCTAATTCTGTTTTTGAAAGCACTCTTCTCCTCATTGGCTTTTTGGACCTCTTTTGCCATTTGGGTTAGTCTATTTTTTAAGGTGTTATTTTCTTCAGTATTTTTTTGGGTCTCCTTTAGCAAGCTGTTGACTTGTTTTTCATGGTTTTCTTGCATCACTCTCATTTCTCTCTTCCCAATTTTTCCTCTACTTCTCTTCTTGCTTCTCAAACTCCTTTTTGAGCTCTTCCATGACCTGGGACAAATTCATATTTTTCTTGGAAGCTTTGGATGCAGGACTTTTGACTTTATTGTCTTCTGATTGTATGTTCTGATCTTCCTTGTCACCAAAGAAAGATTCTATGGTCTGACTTTTTTGTGAAGTTTGCTCATGATCCCATCCAATTCCTTGAGTTTTAAACTCTTTGTTAAGGTAGGGGTCTGCTTCCAGTGTGGAGAATGTACTCTCCCAAGCTTTGGAGGTTTTGTGCAAGCTGTTTTCAGAGATACTTCTAGGGACCTGTAAATTTTCAGTTCTTCCAGGGTGGTATGATCAAAGGCAAGGTGTTTACTCCTTTCCTGGCCTGTGCTCTAGTCTGTGAGTGACCACAAGCACTCTTTTCTGCATTGGAACTGTGAGGAAGATTCCCTATGCACCACCACCACCAGTTCTACCATGCCAGTGCTCCTCCTCATCCCAGGATAGCCACCCAGAACTGTGTGACCCAGATCTAAGCATCGGCAAAGCAAGAGAATCCTGCCTCAGCACCAGCAAAGAAATCCATACAATTCCTCTCTGATCAGCCACACCATTCCTCCTCCATCTGTGGACTAGAAGCTCCAGAAGCAGCTGCCACCCTGCAGTTGAGTCAGGACTGGGGCTTCTCTCTCACCATGGTCACAGACTTTTCCTACTGACCTTCTCAGTTGTCTTTGGTGTTTGTGGTTTGAGAAGTCTGGAAACTGCCACAGCTGCCTGTGATTCAGTCCTCTGAGGGCTGCTCCAGGTTTGCTGAGGCCTATTTTTCCTGCCTGCCCACACTGAACTGCATTTCTCTCCCAGTCCAGCATGATAGATCTTTCCAATCAAACATTCAGGTTGTCTTGGGCTGGAAATTTGTTTCAATCTGTCTTTTTGTGGGTTCTGCTGCTTTAAAATTTGTTTAGAGCCATTTTATAAGTATTTGTAGTGGTTTGGGGGAGAGCTCAAGGAAGTCTCTGCTTTTATTCTGCCATCTTGGCTGCCCCCTGAAAGCCTTGTTTCAATGGTGGGAGTCATTGCCATTGATGAATGTTCCTGTGGCTGAAGAGACATTATATCAAGGGAGATGGCAACCTTACAATGGGTATTATCAGCAGAGATTTATTGAGTACATTGAGACCCCACTTATCCTACCTCAGAAGAAGGGGAATCAGTGCTCCTGGGGCAACTGAGACCCAGAAGAGTGGGAGGCACGGACATGAGAAAGAGATTTTGGGTCAAACAAGGAAAATAAATATGAGTAAGGAAAAGGCAAATGTCAATAATGAACTGTTTAATGAGAACAGAGGAAGAATCCTCCCAAGAGGCAATATCCTCTCTATCACCTGTAAGAATTGGCATTTTTCTACTAGTGAGGCACAAAAGGAAAAAAAGGTGGTGCTGTGGGAAAACTCTTCAAGGCAAATACAGAAACTATTTAGAAGGACAAATCCAATATAAATACCTCAAAAGTTTTAATTCCATGACAAAAAGAGGGAATAAAGAGGAACTAAATAAGTATGAGGGCCACAAGTCTAGAACAGACAGAAAGAAGAGACTAAAAGTGAAGAGAATGAGGAAAAGTAACCCTGGGATAAACAAGGAAATTAAATTATGCCAAAAGGAACCAGGAATTATTGTTCCCTGTTTATAAATAAATACAATATATAATAAAATGCAATAAATAAAACAATATCAATATTAAAGTTACATGCTCCAAAAGCCTTAGCATCCAAATTCAGAAAGTAATATGATAACAATAAATTATCAAAGGGATATTTTGTAGAAGCTGAATAAATAATAAACTTCATTTAAAAAATATCTAGAGTCTAGATTCTAGACTATCAAGGGAAACTATGAAAATAAGTAGAGACAAAGGGGCACTAGCACTTCCAGACCTCAAACTAAATTTTAAAATGGCAGTCAACAAAAGCAGTTGGTATTGGCTAAAAAATAAAGAGGTGGACCAATGGAACAGGCTAGATAAAGGAGAATCAGAAACAATGGAACTCAATGATCCAGAATTTGGAAAATATGAAATGTGAAAGAGCTCCCTATTTAATTAAAAAAAAAAACTACTAGGAGACTTCTGCTTCCAGGAGCCAAGATGGCAGAGTAAAAAGGTAGTTGCTCTTCCCCTACCAACCTCTGAAAACCCAGAAAATATCATCCCAGAAAAAAAAAATCCTGGAACAGCTGAACTAGAAGAAAGATGGGAAATAGCAGTGCAGCAGCCCAGCAGACAGGTCTCCCAGTGCCTCAGCAAAAATAAGGGAAGCAGCACTACAAAGGGCCCCAGGCAGATAAGCACCCTGCAGCATTCATCTGAAAGGAGCTGAAGAAAGCAACCTAGAGTCTTCCTAAAGTCCCAGCCTTGCTGATTCCAACCCAACACCAGGTAAGCTGTCAGAACCCCAGGAAGAGATCCTGAAGCCCAGGTGGTAGAGCAGGCAAACACCAACACCTGGACCTCCGAGTGCCTCAGTGAGGGCGGGGGAGCCGGTGGAAACCAGCTCAGAAAACCACCAAGTGCCTCAGCACTCTACCTCAAAGGAATCTCCCAGGGCATTAGCAGAAATGAGGGAGGCAGCATTGCAAGAGGCCCCAGCCAGATAAACATCCTGCAGTACCCATCTAAAAGGAGCTGAAGAAAGCTAAAGGAAAGGAAAAGCAGACAACCTAGAATTGCCTGAAAGTTCCGGCCTTGCTGATTCCAGCCCAACACGAGGTAAGTTGCCTACAGTCTCCAACTGCCAACACAAGAGGCCCCAGCACACAAAGTCAGTGACCAAGACCTAGGCTCCCAACACAAGAAGCTTGGGTCAGTGACCTCTGTTCCCCAACAGGAGAGCTCAATCTCTTTAAAGGCCAGGGAATAAAGAAACCATGAGTAAAAAGAAACATACCATAGATTCATATTATGAGAAGAGTGAAGATCAAGACAAAAATTCTGAAGAGGACAACATTGTCAACAAACCTACATCTGCAACATCAAAAGGGAATATGAACTGGTATGAAGCCCAAAAAGCCTTCTTAGAAGGGCTCAAGAAGGATTTTAAAAGTCTAATGAGAGAGGTAGAAGAGACCTTAAAAAATACAATTGGCCAATTGGAAAAAAAAAGTACACTGAAGAAAACAAGCCCCTAAAAAACACAATTGGGCAATTGAAGAAGGAAGTACAAAAATATTCCAAAGAGGATAAGGTTATAGAAAATGTAGGCAGAAAGAACAATATATTATAGGAGAGGAAAAAAACAATTGAACAACAATTGAGCAAGGGTTAGCAAACATAGTTCAATTCTGGTATAGACATTTGTGATGCACCTTTTGTCTTTATTTCCAATGTTGTTATATCTTTGGGTTGGTAGAGGACTTCCAGGTCACATGACCAATAAGATGGAAGACTATACATTTTCTCTGATCTTAATGACCTTTTAAATCTCTCTAAAACATTAAATATGTACCAATGATAAAGCAATGTCAGCTGTCTCCATGGTGTAGGATTACAGGAACTCCAAAGAAAGTAAAAGAATCCATGAACCAAAGTTTTCCTTGAGTTCACTCAGCATCTCCTTCACCATTACCCAACATGCTACCAGCTACCTGACCCAACACACAGGTTTGTATCTTTAGAGATTGCAAAAAAATCTGCTGAGGCTGCCCAGAAAAGCTCCAACAATGGTTCTGCAAAGGCTCTGTACAGGAGATCTATAAAGGGAATGGGACAAGTCTTGTGGCTGGGCTTATACTAGAACTCATGCTAAAACCTCAACCTATCCTCCTGCCAGAGCCTCAGAGAGACAAAATACAAACAAGAGAAATCAATCCTGGCCACAATAGGACCAATGGGCTCTGAGCTACCAGACCAATGAACTAAGGAATAGAAACAAAAGGGCAGGACACCATGTGTGAGAGGCAATGTGGAGCCCTATGGGGCTGTGTGGCACAACACTAAGCCTGAGGGGGAGAGCCCAGCATCCTACAGGGTCAGTACTGCCTCCCCAGAAGGCACTTAGGGAACCCAGTGTGGGAGGAGGCTAGCATGCTTTGAGATCCAGTCTTCAAGGAAACCACCATCAGAGAGAATCAGAAAGTTAACAATAAGGTAAAAGAAAAGAAAAAAAAATGAAATTACTAGAGATCTCAGGAGGAAATAAATTCAAAGACCAATTCAATAAACCAATTTTTGTTTTGTTCAGTTGTTAAGTCATGTACGATTCTTTGTGACTCTTTAGGGAGTTTTCTTGAAAAAGATATTAGAGTGGTTTGCCATTTCCTTCTTCCATGGCTTAAGGCAAACAGAAGTCAATTGACTTGCCCAGGTTCACACAGATAGTGAATGTCTGAGGCTGGATTTGAATTCAGGTCTTCCTGACTCAAAGCCCAGTGCTCTAGCCACTGAGCTACCTATCTGTCTTCAAGGTAAACAGAGGTTAAGTGACTTGTCTAGTGTCATACAGATAGTGTCTGAGGCTGGATTTGAACTTAGGTCTTCATTTCTCCAGGCACAGCACTCTATCCACTGAGCCATCTAGCTACCTCCTATAGACCAATATCATTTAATAAATGTTGACTCAAAAATTTAAACAGAATCCTATAAAACAGACTACAACCATTTATTCAAGTAATCATTCATTATCATAAGTTGGGTTTATATGAGTGATGCAAGGATGATTCTACATTAGGAAACAGTCAGCATAATTAATCACATTAAAAACCAAAGCAACCAAAACCACATGATTATCTCAATTGATGCAGAAAAAGACTTCGATAAGGTACAATGCTCACTTACGCTAAAACTCTATAAAGCACAGGCATAGAGAGCATAGAGATTTTATTCAATATCATAAAAAGCATCTCTATAAAAAAACAGGTAAGTATCATATGCAATGGGGAAATACTAGAATGTTTTCCAATGAGTATGGTAGTAAAGCAAGGATGCCCTCTCTCCTCTGACCCACCTCATTATTTAAAATAGTTGTAGAAATGTCAGCAACAACAACAAGAAAAGAGAAAGAGGTAGGGATAAAGAAAGAATAACACTTCTAGACCTCAGACTTTATTATAAAGCAATAGTCATCAACTATTTGGTATTGCTAAAAAAAATAGAGAGATAGATTAATGGAACAGACAAGACAAGGAAGAATCAGAAACAATGAAACTCAATAATCCAGTGTTTGATAAAATAGAAAACATTAATTATTTAGGAAAATATCCTTATTTGATAAAAAAAAAACTACTGAGAAAATTGGAAAGCTGGCTAGTAGAAATTAGGCTTACACCATATTCTAGAATACCTTGCACCACAATACATTCTACATGAATACATTACCAAATTCATACCATAAAAAATCAGAAGAGAAGCAGATCATATACTTCTCACAGTTATGGATAGGAGTTATATTCTTAACCAAAGAAGGGGTACAGGCAATAACAAATAATAAAATTGGTAACTTTGATTATGTGAAACTGTCTTCACAGACAAAAAGTGGTCAAATGAGAAAAAAATGGCCATTCCTCAATAGATAATTGGTTAAAGGATTTAAAAAAATTGCAAAGTATTTACAATCAAATGAAGGAACACTCCAAATCCCTAATAAGAAGAGAAATGCAAATCAAAACAATCCTGAAGTTTCTTTCATCTCATACTCTACAAATTGGCAAAAATGACAAAAAAAATGGCACTACTCAGATTACTAGGCACACTAATACATTATTGGTGGAGCTATGAAATAGTGTAATTATTTCAGTTGGGATTAGTCAAATAAAAATGTTAAAATGTCCTTACTTTTTGATCCAAAGACTCCATTACTGGGCTAATACCTGCAAGAAAGTCATTGATGAGAAGAAAGTTCTCATAGACACTAAAATATCCACAACAGCATTTTTTTGTGTGTGATAACAAGGATTTGGAAACAAAGTAGATGACTATTGATTAAGGATTGGCTGAACAAACTGTGACACTGGAATGTAATGGAATATTATTGTGCTGTAAGAAATGATATATGTGATTAATACAGAGAAGCATGAAAAAATCTACATGAATTGATACAAAGTATCAGAGCCATGAAAACAACATACACAATGACCAAAACAATATATAAAAACAATTCTATGCAAAAGGTCAAAATTGAATGTAACAAAATTATAAAGATCTAGCATGGCTCAGATGAAATAGTATGAGAGTATACTTCCAATACACCCCTTCATGAAGCTGGGATGTCCACATGTATTACATATTGCACAAGTTTTCTGACTTTTTCAATGCACTGATTAGTTGTGCTGATTTGTCCTCCTTTTTTTTTTTTTGTTCTTTAAAAATATTATTTCTCATATAGGATGACTCTCCAGGAAGATAAGAAGGAGAATGTTGTGGAATACTATGATGTAAAAAATAGAAGGCATCAATAAAAACTAATTTTTTAAAGAGAAGGTAAAAATCTTGTGGAATTTGGAATTTACACATTGCATGTTAAAATGAATATTGATTAAATTAATCTCAGCTCTGATTATTTACTGCATTAATACTTGTTTGAGAATAGTATATACTGAGTATAATGAGCAATAAAGCAAGAATGTCCCTCTATATTCAAGAATATCAATATAAAAACACAACCTGCTCTACCAGCTTGCCCACAAAGATTATTTCTTTTTATAACCTTGATAGACACTATTTATGCAGTACATGCCAACCTAAATATGGTTGCTGTAAACTTTAAGTCCATACCCAGTATATATGTATATAACATATGTGTGGGTTTCTCTGTGGTGCTGGTAAAGGAGAGATGAGTTTGCAACAATGGCATTGCTTTGACCAATGTGAAGATCATTTAAAAATTTTAAAGAACTCTATGTCCATGATAGTTAGGAAATACCATATGCCCCTTTCTTTTTGTGTGTGTGTTTGTTTGTTGGTTTTTTTTTTGGTGAGGCAATTGGGGTTAAGCGACTTGCCCAGGGTCACACAGCTGGTAAGTGTCAAGTGTCTGGTATATGCCCCTTTTTGAGAACTGTACTGGTGTCTCCACAATACATAGTGTCATAGACTCCTGGATCTTTTATTGCATTTCTTCTTCATATTAAATGAAGAATGCTTATGTAAGAAAAACTCATAAGAAAATAAATTAAGAACCTTAATGTCAGTCAGTTAACAAACATTTATTAAGCGCTTGCTAGATACCAGGTTCTAAATACCATATTCTAAATGCTAGGGAAACAAAAAAAGGGAAAAACATGGTCCCTTACCTCAAAGATCTCATATTCTAATGGGAAAGACAGCAGGAAAAAATTATATATACAAGATATTATACAGTAGAAATAGAAGATAATGTTAGAGGGAAGACACCTGGGTCTTAAAGCAAGTCAGGGAAACTTGTAAACAGAAGTGAAGAAAGCATTCCAGATATCTGGGGAGTTCAGTGAAAAGGCACAGAGTTGGGAGATAGAGTATCATATGTAAAAAGCAACAAGAATGCCAGTGTTACTTGATTGTATTGAAGGATGTAAAGTAAAAATAGAGCATAGAGATAGGAAAGGGTCAGGTAAGAAAGGATTTTAAAAAGCCAAACAGAGGATTTTTGAATTTGATGCTAAAGGTAATAGGGAGTTACTGGAGTTTATTGAATAGGGAGGTGACACGTCCAAACTTACACTTTGGGAAAACCACTTAGTCAGCTGAATGGAGGATGGATTGGAGTAGGATGAAATTTGGGGCAGAAAGCCTAACCAGAAGGCCATTGAAACAGTCCAGATGTCAGGTAATGAGATCCTGAACCAGAATGATGACTTTATGAGTAAGAAGAAAAGGACATATAGGAAAGATGCTATAAGAAGGTTGAATTAACAACATTTTGCAACAGATTCAATAGATGTGCTGAGGGTAAGTGAAGAGTCAAGGCTAACAGTGAGGCTGCAATTTGAGGTGACTGGGATTCTGGTGCCCTTGACAGCAATAGAGAAGTTGGGGATGGATCATTTGAGAGAAACGATAATAAGCTATGTTTTTTGACATTATGTTTGAGATATGAACAGGACATCCAGTTTGAGACATTCAGGAGTCAGCTGGTGAGTGGAATTCAAAAGAAAGGTTAGGGCTAGATAAATAGATCTGAGAATCAACTGCATAGGAATAAAAATTGGACCCATGGGAGTTGATGATTTGGCAGGATAAAGAAAATACTAGAAAATAATCATCACTGGGTAACATTATACAATTTTCAAACATTTAAAATTTTTAAGTCAATATCGAATGCTCTTAGCCACAAATATATAATGTGCATATGACAGATACTCTTCCAAATATTTATTTATTTTTGTGAATGTTGAGAGGAATAACTTTACTTTTATACCTTTTTTATCTAAAAGATTTAATTAAATTTTACTTATTTTCAGAACCTTATTCTCTCCAATATCCTTCCATCTCCCTACCAATTTAAAAAGCAAGACAAACAAAATCTATGGTTATAAATGTATATATTTAAGCAAAACAAATCCTTAAATTGGCCATGTCCCCAAAACAATAATGTCTCAGTCTGGACTCTAAGTGTAGCACCTCTCTCTCTGGAGAAGTGTAGCATGTTTCATCTTTCATACTTGGTAATTGTGATTGGTCATAGTGTGGATCATAATTCCTAAATCTTTCAAAATTTGTCTTTACAATATTGCTGTTATCACTTTGCATATGTTTATTAAAGTCTTCCTAGGTTTTCCTGAAACTACCCCCTTTATCATTTCTTACAGCATCACCTTCATATATCACAATTTGTTCAAGTCATTCCTCAGTCAATGAGCACCCCCTCAGTTTCAAGTACTTTGATGCCACTAAAAAAGAACTGCTAGAATGTAAAACAAAGATTTTCAAATTATGATTTCCTCACTTTCTTCCTTGAAATCTATATAAATGTTTTGGTTTTCTATAGCACAGGATAATCCAATCCCAACAGAAAACTTCAACTTTATACAAAAAGGTAAAACTTTCCATTGACAAGCTGCTTTTAAAATAAAAAAAAAGAAAAGAAAGAAAATTTCAGAAAATTCGAACAATTCTACTTGCCAAGATATAGATTTTATTATTTTTTATCACTAATTTCAGATTTGGCATGTTTCTACCAATTTAACAAAAGCCCTTTTTTCTGACCAAAACGAAATTTCTTCACTTCTTACTCAAAGAAAATTTCACTTTTTCAACTTTTAATGGGCTAGTATTTTTATTGTCTCCTGGTACAAATTTTATTTAGAAACATTTTAAAAAGTCAACTGATAGTTTGCAAATTTGTGTCTATTTCCCCTTAAGTTCTGCCATATCTAACTATTTATCTTGCGGGTATTTTTCCTCTTGTCTGTTTCATTCTCTGCTACCTATGCTAGTTTTTCCATTATAGAAAACATAGAAAAAATAAGCTTGAATTACTTCCTTCCCTTCACATTTTATTTGATTTGAAAAGCAAACACTTTTTCCTACATGGTTACTGTAGCAGAGAGAATAGATTTTTTTTCTTATAGTGGCTATATTTATTCTAGACTTGAAAAACATTTATACAGAGTTTAAAAAAAAATCTAGTTAGAAAACAAGAGCAAACACCTAACCAAAGCAGATTTAAATCAGTTTAAGTGCCTTGTGGAAGGAAAAAGACAATTCTTTTCTACACAACAGTGTTTCACTAAAACTCAATTCATCAAATATTCAAATTCCATCTTGCAGAAATAATTAAGAATAAACAAAAATCTATGTGGCAAAGCACCTGAGTTTATGCTTCTAATCTTCATAAAAAATCATTACACTGTGACAAATTAAGTTCAACCTGGAAAATCATTTGTTTTTCAAATAACTAATTTTACTCTCTAATAAAAAAAAAAAGAATGTTCAGTTGCAAATGCATTTAAGTTAGCTTTAGAAAAATTTGAATTGCTTTGCTTTTATTCTTGTCACCTAACAAGTATCTTATTCATCCATGTGAAAAAAAATACAACATGCATTATTTATACATGAGGAGAAACACAGAAAAGGATATTCTAGAAGGGTTAATTAGGATGGTAGAAAAGAGAAACAATGATGTAATTTTGCCACCATTTAATCTAAGAATAATTAATTTCAGGGAAATTGAATGTCTATACAGCTAAAGGAATAAAACCTAATCTAATTAATTACACTTACCCTGACTTTCTATACTGAATGATGAAGCAATTCAAGGTTTTTAAAAAACAACTTGCACATTATTGGTTCCAAATGGAAATTTTTAAAGTATAAATAACATATGGTAATGTTTTTCAGTTTTACATGTGTACCATAAAATTTTCTGATTCTAAAATATTGTTGGTATAATAAAATATCAGCTTCTACAACAGAGTGGTGAGTAGTAAATTTATTCTCCTTACATCTCAAGGTTATATATATTCAAAAAAATTGTCCAATGTTACCAGCAGTGAACAAAAAATCAGATCAAGCTTAAAAATATTTGCATTGTGCTGGCTTCTTTAAAATTACTTATATGATATCTAGAAAGCACTTTTTCAAAAGGCATGGCTTTGGACTTAGACATCAATCACAAATATGGGGGAAAAAATAGTTAAATGGCATCTGATTGGCCAGAAACTAAGATTTTGCTTTTATCATTTTAAATAATGTGGAGACAATAAAATAAATTTTACCAAATTTTTATGACAAAACATGGTTTATCATCCATAAGAATTTATAAACTTTAGATACACTAAGGACAAATAAATATTTTGGACCATTAAGGACGATCATTTCTAGAAAGAGTACTAGGAGGCGCTCTATATATAGCCCTTGCTTTTCATTTCTTTTTTTGAGTTGGCCACTTTGGCCTCAAGACAGTGTCCTAAGCCATTCAGAATTAGCACAAGCAGAGAACTTCATTCATGGACAGATTAAGTTTATGTGAGAATTTGTTCCTCCTGTGCCCTCAATTTCCACATGAATTGCTAATAAAAACGCTTCCTGAAACTGCATGATACAAACAGTGGAGGTATCATACATAGAATCCTCTAGTTCAGAAAAAAGTATATTTTAAAGAACCTTTTTCATTCTTCTTTAGCGTGTGTGGGAATTATGTCATGTAACTTCTCAAAAACCAACCCCTGCCCCACCAAACTCCCAATCAACTCCTCCTTCTACTCCCCTTAACATCTGATCACTAGTAAACAGCAAGCTTAAAATTAGTAGGGAATAGTATGGGGAAGAAAAAAAGGAAGAGACAACACATAGTCTCACGCCCTTAGCAAATACTAACACATCATTTTCACCTCTCTACTACTATACTGTTTCAGATACCTCCAAGCAAAAGAAAACATAAACATCTAATTTGTTCAGTAAATTTTGAATAGCTGACAAAATTAAGTGGTAAACTTTTCCCTCGCTTTATGACACCACATGAACTACAGTCATAAGTGTAATAACAGGTCATAGGTAACATAAATTAAACAGTTGTATCTTAATTATATTGGTTTCTGCAAGGAATCCTAAGGACAATGTTTCAGGACAATTTTGTATACATGTTGTAACCTTGTCACCTGGACCTCTTGTTTCTTCTGCCTTTGATCCTCATAAATTATTTTGATATGTAATATTTTTCAGAAGATGGGCTGATGAAGTAAAACACAGATTTCTTGCTTGCCCTTTAAAGTGGATGATAGGAGATTAGGAACCTAAATAGTAAATATAATCATATTATTTGCACTGTATTTTTTAAAGCATATTATACTTTTTCTTGATAATTTCTTGAAAGATCATGTCTAGGCTCTTTTTTTTTATCATGGCTCTGAGGTAGTCCAATAATTCTTAAATTATCTCTCCTTGACCCAAGTCAATTATTTTTCCAATGAGATATTTCAAGTCTTCTTCTATTTTTTCATTCCTTTGATTTTATGTTATTGCTTTCTTGATACCTCCTTGAGTCACTAGCTTCCACTTGCCCAATTCTAACTTTTAAGGAACTATTTTCTTTATTGAGCTTTTGTACCTTCTTTTTCATTTGTCCAATTCTGCTTTTTAAGGAGTTCTTCTCTTCATTGGATTTTTGTGCCTCTTTTACCATTTGGCCTATTCTGTTTTTTAAGAAGTTATTCAGTATTTTTTCATGTGTGCTTCCTTTATCAAGCTGTTACCTCTTTTTTGCATGATTTTCTTTCTTCATTGTAATTTCTTTTCTCATTTTCCCCTCCGCTTCTCTTATTCGATTTTTTAAATCCTTTTTGAGCTCCTCTAGGAATTTTTTGGGGTCTGAGACCAATTCACATTTTTCTTTGAGTCTTTAGAGCTTTGTCTTTGTTTTGTTCTTCTGAATTTATATTTTGATTTCCCCTTCATCACAGTAACTTTCTATGGTCAGAATCTTTTTTGCTGTTGTTTGCTTATTTCTTCCAGCCTATTTCTTGACTTTTAATTTATTTAAATATTAAATAATTAATTAAAAATAAATAAAAAATTTAAAAATTTTTAAAATTAAATTTTAATTTTAATATTAAACTTGGGCTGTGGTTGGGAGTGGAGGGGGTATTGTCCCAAGCTTCAGGGTTTTTTTTGTGTGTGCAGCTGTTTTCAGGGCTAGTTCTGGGGGGTCAATAATGATTTTAGTTTTTCCAGTGTGGTATGATCTAAATAGAGGTGTCTTCACTATACTCCTTGCCTGTCGTTGACTACATGCACTCTTTTCTTCCCTGGAACCACATGGCCAGGGTCTTGGCTCCCCTGTGGCCACAAGCTCTGGTGTGCTAGCACTTCTCTTCACCCTGGGACTGTGATGCAGAACTGCCACCTGAACACAATATAGATAATGTAACATAGTCCTGAATCCAGTACCAGAAAAAGGACCCCTGTAAAGTATTTCTGACCAGTTATCTGACCCTCTTACAATCTGAGAGCTGAAAGCTCTGGAAGCAGCTACTGCCATTGCTGATTCAATCATCCCCAAGGCCTGCTGCTAGTTTCCTGTGGTGCAACCTGTGCTGGACTGTGCTCCACTTATGCCTAGGGGAGATAGACCTTTCCTGCTGACCTTCTAAGTTGTTTTGGGCTAGAAAATTATTTATTTTCTTTTAAAAAATTTTATTATTATTATAATTATTTTTTAGGCAATGAGGTTAAGTGACTTGCCCAGGGTCACACAGCTAGTAAGTGTCAAGTGTTTGGTCTGAAGACAGATTTGAACTCAGGTGCTCCTGACTTCAGGGCCAGTGCTCTATCCACTGTGCCACCTAGCTGTCCCCTGGAAAATTGTTTTGCCCCATCTTTTTATGAGTTCTGCTGCTTCAGAATTTGTTTTGAAGCAATATTTAAAGTTGTTTGGAGGAGGATTTGGGAAAGCTCAGGCAAGTCCCTGCCTTTTTTCTGTCATCTTGGCTCTGTTCCCTTCCAGCCACTATCTTTTTTAAAAAGCAAGTTTCAATGATACTTTTTGTTTTTATATGACTTGTGTTTTTCCCTGTAGTCCTTTTTCCACCTTTCCCTGGAGAGCCATCCATCAATATGAAGAAAGGAAAGGCAGAGAAAGTTCACAGAACTAAATAGCATATCAAGAAATTATAATATCCCATGCAGCATCTCACACCATATTTGTTATTGATCCTATTCAGAAGATTTCTAAAATTATTTAACTTTAACTCTAAATGTTCACCATGTTATTCAGTGCCATATTTTAATCTTTTGTTTATGTTTCTGTGTATTTGTCCAGCTCTGAGAAAATATTAAATTACCTCTAATTGTGCTAGTATCTATGAGTTTTCTGTAATTCATTTAATTTTTCCTTTATGAATTTAGATGTTATGCCATTTGGTACACATAAGTTTAGTGCTGATACTGGTTGATTCAAGCAAAATGTAATTTTCTTTATTGTCTCTTTCAATAGCATGATTTTTAATTTTCACTTTGTCTGATAATATAATTATCTCCTGCTTTTTGGGGGTATACCTAATTCATAGTAAACTCTGTTTCAGCCTCTCATTTTTATCTATGGGTGTTTTTGCTAGAAGAATGTGTTTCTTATAAGCAACAGAATGTGGGTCTGTATTTTCTTATTTATTCTGACATTTTCTTGATTTATTGAATTGTTTAATTCATTCATATTTAACATCATGGGTGAGGTTTGTGTTATCATTTGTGTCTCAAATCTTGCATTAAAAAAAAATCTTTGGGGCAGCTAGGTAGCACGGTGGATAGAGCAGCAGCCCTGGAGTAAGGAGGACCTGAGTTTAAATTTGGCCTCAAACACATAACACTCACTAGCAGTGTGACTCTGGGCAAGTCACTTAACCCCAATTATCTCACCAAAAAGAGAGAGAGAGAGAGAGAGAGAGAGAGAGAGAGAGAGAGAGAGAGAGAGAGAGAGAGAGAGAAATCTCTTTCCTCTTTTAAGTCAGAATTTTGTCTTTACATTTCATTTTTTGTAATTATTTTGATATGCCCCTATTCCCACAGACTCTATCCTTCAACTCCAACCTACTACTTGTCAACCATTTTCCTAGTTTGGAGATTATCACAGGACCAATGTTTCCCTGACATAGCTTCTTTCTTCCCACCCACGGCATGAGAAGTCTGCTTAAAAGAGACAAAATTGCCTTCATACCTAATTGGCCTATGTGATTGGCCTGGTTCCCAGATAAAGCCTCCTTCCCCACCCCATCCCTACTCCCCAGTCAACTTTGGATAAGCCCAGGACAAGGCTAACTCTGAGATCTGATGGGGCCCCAGTTTCCTGGTCATAGAAGGACACAAAAAATCACCACCATCTAAAGTTTAAGCCCATTGAACTTGGTGGAACCTACTGACCAGATATGTTTCCTTATGGAAAGGCCATATCCAAAGCTAAGTATCACTGTATCCTTATTGCATATCCTTGCTGTGTTAGGATAAAGTGAAACTTGAATTAAATCTCCAGTGACTTGTGAATGACTAATTTCATCCCAACATGGAACCTGGACTAAGAGAACAATGGCATTAGAGCCACACCTAACAGGGGCTTTGGTTATGCTATTGATTTCTCAGTTGGCTATCTTCTTCCCCACCTCTTTATCCCTTTCTTTTTCCCTCTAAGTACTTAGTTCTTAATCCTTCTTTTTCCCTTTGTTGATACTTTTATTATTATGATATTTCATGACATACATTTTTTAATTAGTCATGCTCTCTAGCTAACTAGTGAACACATCAGTATGAGTTCATGAGTGGTTAGAGACCCACATGCAAGTTGTGGGTTATTCCAGGTTGTGAGAAATAATGGTAACAATAAAGAACAAGATAAGGAGTTCTTGTGGGAAGAACACAAATAGACATTGTATTATTGTATAGTATTTTCAAGATCTTATAAATTGATCAATAAAAATGTTTCCTATTTATAAAGGAGGAACATTTTTTAAGCTATTTAGGAAGTAGAGAACTTGATGATAAATGACTTCATATTGAGATAAATATACAGGCTATAAATTCCATGGGTTTCAACCTAACTTTATTTCATGCTAAATATAGATTTTTTAAAAGTAAATTTTATTACAATCCTTTATTTTTATATTGTCTAAATTAGAATCCCCCCATCTTATTCCTTCCTGAGAGCCCATACCATATAACAAAGAATTTTTTAAAGAAAAATAGAAAAAATAACAAAAATTGATCAATACATCCAAAAAGTCCAAATATATATGCTATATACAACACCCATGCACATCCTACCTCTGCAAAGGAGGGTAAGGGAGTGTTTTATCATAGCTTTTCTTTGGAGCCACGGTTCTTTGTAATTATGCAGCATTCACTTTCATTTTTTTTTGCAAGGGTTATTTCCATTTATATTATATATTGTTATGCATTATATATTACAGTATATATTATTATATTCATATATATATATATATATATATACAGCACTCATTGTGTATATTCTTTTCTTGACCGCTTACATTACTCTGCATCTGTTCATTTAAGTCTTTCAGTGCTTCCCTGTATTCATCATATTTGTAGTTTCTAGCTACTCACTAGTTAATGGGTATCTTTATTGCTTCTAATTTTTGCTACTGCAAAAGATGCTGCTATAAATATTTCGGTGTATATAAAGACTTTCTACTTTTCAATGACCTCTTGAGGTATCTACTAGTAGAATATCTGAATCAAAAGGTAAGGCCATTTTAGTCACTTTATTTGAATAATTCCAAATTGATTTTCAAAATGACAATACTTATGTACATCTCCACCAACAATGTACTAGTGTGCCTATCTTTCTTTAAGTCTATCAACACTGAGAATTTCCATCTCTTGTCATCTTTGTAAATTTGCTGGGTATGAGGTGAATCCTCAGGGCTGTTTTGATTTGTGTTTCTCTTATTAGTAGTGATTTGGAACATAGTGTCAAAGAGTTATTACTACTTTGCAATTCTTTTCAGGGGTAACTAGCTGGCACTGTGGATAGAGTTCTGGGCCTGGAATCAGGAATATCTGAGTTCAAATCTGACCTAGGACATTTACTAGCTGTGTGAACCTGGACAAGACACTTAACCACTGTTTCCCTCAATTTCCTTATCTGAAAAATGGGAATATATCACCTACCTCCCATGGTTGTTGTAAGGGAAAAATAAGGTAATAATATAAAGCCCTTAAGACATTGCTCGCATAGGAAGTGCTAAATTAATATTAGCTATTATAATTATCATCATTATAACAATTTTTCATATCTGTTGACCATTTATGTATTAAGTAATGGCTTTTGCTCATAAATATGCTTTTATATATAACAAATGTTAGTTGTCTATAAATACATACATACACACATATATTTGTATGTATGTGTATATATATCTACATGTATATGCATACACACAACACACACACACACACACACACACACACACACACACAGATCCTTACTGTAGATAATTAATGGAAGGATTTTTTTTTCCTCCTCAATTGCTGCCATGCTTAACCTAGATACATTAATTGTGTTTGTGAATAAGCTTTTCAATTTCATGTCATTAAAATTATTTCTTTTTTTGTAATTACCTCTATTCATTATTTGCTTATCTATAGCTATGAAAAGTTTATGATCTGCTTCACTTCAAAATTTTTAATGGTATGATAGTTAACACTAAAAACATACATACATTTTGAATATATTATAAAATATGGTATAAGATGCTGGTTTAAGGTTATTTTTTGCCAGACTACTTTATAGTTTTTCTAGCAGTTTTTATTGTTAATGTAGTTATGTTTTTCACTTTAATGAACTTTGGGTTATTGAATTATATTGATTCTTATTCTCTTTTGTCATCTGTTCTAGTGATCTACTCTATTTTTTAACCAATTCCAAATGTTTTTGATTACTGCTCCTTAATAACATAGATTGAGATCTAAAAGTGCTACTTCCCCTTCATTCCTTTTTAATTATTTCCAATGATTTTCTGAATCTTTTTTCTCTAAATGAACTTATTTTATCAAGTTGTATAAAGTATCTTTTTGATAGTTTCATTAGTATAGCACTAAAATTATAAATTAAATTTGATCGTATCATTTTTATTACATTGGCACAATCTAGCTATATTTAATTTGTTCTTCATTTTTAAAAGGAATACTTTGTAATTAAATCTATAGAAATATTTATGTGCTTTGATGTATTGATGAAACATTTAACAGTAAACAAGCATTTTTAAAGCATTTTCCATGTTTTGAGTATTGTACTTCATGTGGCAAATACAAATACAAGGTTGGGGGAGGAGGAGGAGGAGTGGAGTCAAGAGGCCTCTTTCCCCTCCCCACATTTCCTTCTTTCCCCTCACTCACTTCCCTATAGACTCTTCTTTTTCTGAGACCACAGAGATCACCTTCACCTCATTGCAAACCTTTGATTTGATGCCTACTGCATCACTCACTCCTCTCTATCCCTCCTGTCCCCTCCTCTGCTTTCAGGAACTCTCCCATGTTGTAATGTAATTCCATGAAAGAAGCATTTGCCTATAGATAGGGAAGGGGTTTGGATTCAGTCAAAGGGGTGCACCTGAGGACCTGGAAGGCCACATGTTCAGAACTCCACCAACAGTGTACCAATTTTCCCACATCCCCTCCAATATTTGTCATTTACCTTTTCTGTCATATTAGCCAATCTGATAGGTGTGAGGTGGCACCTCAGAGTTATTTTAAGTTGCCCTTCTCTAATCAATAGTGATTTAGAAGATTTTTCACATGACTATAAGTAGCTTTGATTTCTTCACATGAAAACTATCTTTTCATATACTTTTACCATATATCAAGTGACTTGTATTCTTATAAATTTGACTCAGTTCTGTATATATTAGAAAAAATAAGGGCTTTATCAGAGAAGCTTGCTATAAAATTTTTTTTCGCCATTATGATTACTATGTATTTGCCTCCATCCTATTTTTCCCATTTATCCTTTTCTCTCTCTCTCCTTTCATCTTGTCTTTTCCTCAAAAGTGTTTTGCTTTTGACCACTACCTCCCCCAATCTTCCCTTTTTTCTACCTATACCCACTTCTTTTATCCCCTTCTAGAAAGTAGGGCTGAAGATCCAGGAGTACAGAAAAAACAGAAATAAAAAGAAAGAAGAAAAAAAGTGCCCTAAAACACTGTCCAAAAGCTACAGCATAGCACTGTGGTAATTGAGCACCAGCTTGGAGAATTAATGCAGGAACAATGTCACCTGAAAAAAAAAAAAAGAAAAGGATCTCCAAAAGAGAAAATTGGCTCAGTACCCTTCTCTAGAAGACATTTAAAAAGAGAAGAAAAAAGATAAAGGCAAAGAGAGAAGAGAAAAAATAAAGCAAAAGAATGAAAAAGACAGAGCAATGAAGACGTCAAACCAGTGAGGAGAGATTAAGATGAAGGTTATGACAATGAGAAAGAGAAAAATGAAGATAAGAAAGCCCCAGAAGTGGGCTCCTCCAACACAAAGCAGTCCATGAAGGAGTCATCAGCAGTGGAGATTCCCCAAGGGAGTCCAAAATGAACAAAGGTAAACATCACAAGGAAGAGTACATGGATATAAGTGACTGAGTTTGGCCAGGACCATCTGGACAGCTGTGGACATGCCTCAGTATCATTCTTCATGTGGTTTCTGTATGCTATATCTGTTAACCTCAAACCTAGCTATATATATCTCTGAGCTATAAATGGCTAGAAAACTCCTGATGTTCATTATTTACATCAAAAGCTCTCTAAAGCTGGGGCACCCCTAATTCACCACTCTGTTCTGGACAAATTGGATTGATTAACTAAGCAGTCTTATTATTCTGGCGCTGCTTCATAGAAAAGTGAACAGCTTAATAATGCACCTACAGAGGTCATGGATTGTTTATGTTTTATCGTCTCCTTGATTAAATAAGTTCATATAGAATATTTCTAGAGTTTGATTTCTTACAGTAATAAGGAATGCACTGATTTCATATTAATTGTGGCAGGAATATCCTCAATGTTTCTTCAAGTTTACATCATAGAATGTAATTTGCCTAGGGATTTCAGTGCATCAATATGACAAAATTAATATTCACTCTTAACCTCTGGAAAAGAGCATTTTGGTACAGATAATCTTTGAACCTCATGGCTCATTTTTCTGTGCATTTGATTTGGTTTTCAAAAGTTAAAGATGCACTAGAATTTTAAAAAAATAATTAGGCTTTTAATAAATGTTTCCTTATCTCCACCCTCCCCAATATAATCTCTGGTAGCAAAAATCATATTTTGAAGTGGAGTTCTACATTTTTTTCCACCATCTACACTGGGAGTTACAATATTAATTTGTCAGTTATCTATCAGAACTGACGGTGTCAGGAAAAATAGTGGCAGACAGTTCCAACCTATGGCTGCTAGTGGAAAAAAAACAGTACTGCACATATCTAAATTACCAGTGCTAGGGAAAATAGTATCTCCAAGCCCTAAACATCCAGTGCTGGGCCAGAGAACTGAAGAACAGAGGAATTGGGATAGATTGCCAGGACAGGACACTATGTGTGTTTGTGTGTGTGTGTGGAAAATGTAACAGTCCACCAAACCACAGGGAAAAAGCAATGCATCTAGCTGGAGCCGGTTTTGATTACCTAGCAGTCACATGGGGCAGAGACCTAGACTGGTGAACCATGAATTGCCTAGTTTGGGAGGAGTCAGAGAAGCTGTGCGATCCAGCTCCCAAGGAAAGCACAATCTGAGGAGACAGAGTCAGAAAATGAATAATAAGGGAGGAAAAGGGGGAAGGGAGAGAAGACCAAAATTATTAAAAATTTCATGAAGAAGAAAACTCAAAGACTTTGAACATAAACAGATGAATCAACAGGGCAAAAACCCCAGTAAAAACAGAAGGAAATACAGCTTCCAGATCTAGCAAATGAGTTCAGCCATCTATGAATAAATAATGAAAAGGAAAGGAAAATGATCCAAAGCTTGATGAAACAAAGCACCTTGCATAATTTGAGGAGAACATGGAAACACAACATTCTGTTCCTGAATAATTTAAAAGAAAAATGGGAATTATGTTCTGCAGAGCAAAAATAATGAACAGAACAGAAAAAACTTGGATCTACAATGGCAAGCCTCTCCACGGAAACAAAAGAGAGAAAAGTAGATGGGAAATGGAAATATATAGAAGTAAAGAACAACCCAGAAGAAGAGAAGGAAAAAAATTACGCAATTTTTAAAAATATGCCAATATGCAAGCGGAACATAACAATCTTGAAGACAAAATGCATAGAGACAATCTAAGGGTCATAGATCTCCCAGAAGAATATGAGAGAACAAAGAATTTTAACACCATAATGAAAGAAATAATAGAAGAGAACTGTCACTGCTGAGAATTTTTGAACATGGAAAATGAAATTCCTACTGGAAGAATTAACAAATCACTTTCATAAAAATAAAAATCCCAAAGCTATAAAATCCAAGATACATAGTGGTTAAGTTTACCAATTCAATTCATAAACAAGTTCTACAAGAGATCAGGAGAAAGTCCTTCATATACAAAGGAAAGGAAATTTGAATAATGCAAGGTTATTCTGCAGCCACTAGAAAAAGGAGGTAATGGAATAACATATTCCAAAGAGCAGTGGAGCTCAGGGTGCAGCCTAGGGTGACCTATCCTGCAAATCTGAGTTTAGCCATACAGAAAAAAAAAAACCAAACAGATGGACTCAATAATAAAGAAGAGTTTGTAACTTCTTTAGAAAGAAAACCAGAACCAAAAAGATTATTTGTTTCTCAAACATCCCAAACAACAAAAAGCAAGAAGAGTAAATGTATATAGCAGGTAAGGAAGGATAGCAACAAAGTGACAACTGAGAGCAGTATGAGATTTCTTTGTAAACATACACAAGGAGACGGGGTGAAGGCAGAAATCTAGTTCAAGTAACAATGAAAAGGTGGACAGGGGGCATTATGGACAGAATCTGAGGATACCCTATCTCAGGGGTGGGGAACCTGCAGCCTCGAGCCCACATGTGGCCCTTTAGGTTCTCAGGTGCAACCCTTTGACTGAATCTAAACCCCTGCCATATCTATAGGCAAATGGCTATGTTGTGGAATTACATTAGAACGTGGGGGGGGGTGCCTGAAAGCAGAGAAGGGGAGGGGAGGGATAGAGAGGAGTCAGTGATGCACTTGGCATCAAATCAAAGGTTTCCAATGAGGTGAAGGTGATCTCTATGCTCTCAGAAAACGAAGAGACCGTAGAGAAATGGGTGAGGAGAAAGAATGAAATGTAGGGAGGGGTGAGAAAAGAGGCCTTATTGTGGAGGTTGGGGGGGAGTTCTACTGATGAGTGTTTCTATGGATGAAGACAGATGATCTGAGAAGAAAGATAAGGACTTCACATAGGATGAAGCCTACATGATTTGGTGCTTAAAAAGTATTTTTTCTACATTAGGAACATGGGAATTTGGAACTCCTAGGAGCGACTGGCCCCAGAGGAGTGGGACAGCATGGACACAGGAAGAATATTCAGACAAATGTGGGTCACGGGAAAAGGTCAACGAAAGAGGGCATGGATAAGTGTGTGCTGAATAATCAGGGACATGGCAAGGGAGGGGTGCTACCATAGGGCAGTGATCTCTCTGACATCTGCAATAATTGGCATTGTTCTGGGAGCAAGGCATGATGGAAAAGAGGAATCTATAGAGCAAGCCCTACTCAGGAGTGTAGGGGCCTAGAGGGCCCAGCCTGGAATGGATACCTTGAAAGCTTTGACTGCATGAAAAATACAGAAAAAAAGAGGAAAAATCAGATAATAATAGGGATCGTGAATCATAGAACGAAAGTCTAAAGAAGACAAGAAAAAGTGGATAATGAAGAGAGTGAGGGAAATCCTTTTTTGAAAGGGGCCCCAAAAACGAAATAAAAACAACAACTAAGGAATGAGTGTTAGCTGAACAGGAGGAGAACAAGGGATAATCTATTTGACTAATTGAAAGGAAAGAAGAGGGCTAAGAAATACATAACCAGACAAAAGCAGGAGAAAAAAGGAACTAATGAACAAAACCTTAAAGGAAAAGGAGGTAATAAATGAAGGAATCAGGAGTGAGAGAAAGTAAGCCAGTGGGAATAGAACCACCTTCAAAAAATTAAAATAACTGAAGGAACATACTAGCGTATTTATAGAAGAGAGAAAAAAAATGAATGAGTTGACAATTTGCTGGAGCTACTAAAATGTATATTTATCTACTTCTGGATTGTCAAGTGTTCCCAGTTTCAAGAAATCCTACTTTATTGTCAAGGATGTTGAAGCTTTTTGGCACAAGAAGTTGTGCAGATGTTATTCATCAAGGAAGACTATTGATTACACCTATGTGAAAATGGATACAAGATGGAAAGTAACCAAAAAATTCCCATTTATCACAGCATGTATAAACTGTTCTACTAGTGAAAATAGGACCCCAGGGGGATAATAAATCATTATGTATGATTCAAATTACAGAATCTGCAGTAAGGGTGCTGGTGACTGAATATCGATGATGGAAGGCATCATTCATGCATTGAATGAACTACATACAGTATAATATTTAAATCCTCCATATTAGTGTCCCAATTTTCCCACACCCTCTCCAACATTTATCATTTTTCTTTTTTGTCATATTAGCTAATCTTATAGGTGTGATGTGGTACCTCAGAGTTGTTTTAATTTGCATTCCTCTAATCAAAAGTGAGTTAGAGCACTTCTTCATATGCTTATAGATAGATTTGATTTCTTCATCTGAAAAGTGCCTGTTCATATCCTTTGACCATTTATCAATTGGGGAATGGTTTATATTCTCATGAATTTGACTCAATTCTCTCTCTATTTGAGAAAAGAGGCCTTAATCAGAAACACTTGCTGTAAAGATTGTTTCCCAGCTTTCTGCCTTCCTTCTAATCTTGAGTACATTGGCTTTTTAATTTAATATAATCAAAATGATCTATTTTACATTTTGTAATACTCTCTTATCCCTTGTTTGGTCATAAATTATTTACTTCTCCGTACATCTGACAGGTAAACAATTGCTTACTCTCCTAATTTACTTATGGTATCATCCTTTATGTCTAAATCATGCACCGATTTTGAACTTATCTTGGTATACAGTGTGAGATGTTGGTCTATACCTATTTTGTGCCTGTTTGTTTTCCAGTTTTCCCAGTAGCTTTTGTCAAATATTGAGTTCTTATCCCAGAGACTCAGGTCTTTGGACTTTGAAACACTAGGTTACTATGGTCATTCACTACTGTGTCTTGTGTACCTAATTTTTTCCACTGATCCACCACTCTATTCTTAGTAGTACCAGACAATTTTGATGATTACTGCTTTATAATATAGCTTGAGATCAGTTATTATTAGGATACCTTCCCTTGTGTTTATTTTTCATTAATTCCCTTGATATTCTTGACCTTTGATGAATTCTGTTTTTATTTTTTTCTGGCTTGATCAATTAACTTTTGCAGTTTGGTTGGTATGGTCCTGAATAAGTAATTAGTTTAGGCAGAATTGTCATTTTTATTATATTGGCTCTGCCTATAAATGAGCAATTGATATTTTTTCAATTGTTTAGATCTGACTTTTTTTGTGTGTGAAAATATTGTATAATTGTGTTCATATAATTCCTGGGTTTGTGTTGGCAGGTATACTCCCAAGTGTTTTATATCATTTACAGTTATTTTAAACGGAATTTCTCTCTCTATCTCTTGCTGGTGAGCTTTGCTAGCCATACAATGAAATGCTGATGATTTATGTGGATATATCTTGTATCCTACAACTTTATTAAAGTTTTTAATTATTTGAAGTAGTTTTTCAGTTCTCTTTCTAGGATTCTGTAAGCATGCCATCATATCATCAGCAAAGAGTGATAATTTTGTTTCCTCATTGCTTATTCTAATTCCTTCCATTTCTTTTTCTTTTCTTATTGCTATAGCTAGCATTTATTGAATAAAAGAGATGACAGTGGGCATCCTTGCTTCACCCCTGATCTTACTGGGAAGCCTTTTAGTTTATCCCCATTAATGTTTGCTGATAGTTTTAGATAGCTATTGCTTATCATTTTAAGGAATGCTCTCTTTATTCCTTTGCTCTCTAATGTTTTTAATAGAAATAGATGCTGTATTTTGTTAAAAGCTTTTTCAGCATCTATTGAGACAATCACATGATTTCTCTTGGTTTCAGTATTGATATAGTCAATTACATTGAAAGTTTTCCTAATATTGAACCAACTCTGCATTCCTGGTATGAATCCTGCCTCGTCATAGTGTGTCATTCTTGTGATATACTGCTGTAACTGCCTTGCTATTATTTTTACATGGATTTCATTAGGGAAATTGGTCTATAAATGTCTTTCTCTGTTTTAGCTCATCCTGGTTTAAGTATCAGCACCATATTTGTGTCATAAATGGAATTTGGTAGGACACCTTCACTTATTTTTTGAAAGTTTATATAGTATTGGAATTAATTGTTCTTTAAATGTTGGGTAGACTTCACTTGTGAATCCCTCTGGCTCTGGTGATTTTTAAAAAAAGTTTCCTTATTAACATATTTATTTTTAGTTTTTAACATTCACTTCCACAAGATTTTGAGTTCCAAATTTTCTCCCCATCTCGACCCTTCCCCTACCTCAAGATGGCATGCATTCTGAATATCCCTTCCCCTAATCTGCCATCCCTTCTATCACCTCCTCCCTTCTTATCCCCTTTCCCTTCTATTTTCCTGTTGGGCAGGATAGATTTCTATATCTTATTGCCTGCATATCTTATTTCCCAGTTGCATGTAAAAACACTTTTAACATTTGTTTTTAAAACTTTGGATTCCAAATTCTCTCCCTCCCTCCCTCACCACCCACCCTTACTAAAAAGGGAAGCAACTCATACAAGTTATACATGTGTAGTTATGCAAAACACTTCCATAGTAGTCATGTTGTGAAAAACTGTATTTCCCTTCCTCCTATCCTGTCCCGTTTATTCTATTCTCTCTTTTGACCCTGTCCTTCCTCAGAAGTGTTTGCTTCTGATTACCCCTCCCCCAATCTGCCCTCCCTTCTATCATCCCCCCACTCTCTTATCCCCTTCCCCCCTATTTTCCCGTAGAGTAAGATAGATTTCCATACCGATACACACATGAGGTGCGTATAGTATCCCTTCTTAAACCAAATTTGATGAGAATAAGATTCACTCATTCCCTCTTACGTGAGATAATTTACTTCATTCTACCTCTCCCTTTCTCCTTTTCCCAGTATAATCCCCTCTCACCCCTGGATTTTATTTTTTAGATATCACTCCTTCATCTTCAACTCACCCTGTGCCATCTATCTATCTATCTATCTATCTATCTATCTATCTATCTATCTATCTATCATCTATTTATCCATACATACATATATTTTTTCCCTCCAACTATCCTAATACTGACAAAAGTCTCATGAGTTATATCATCTTTCTATGTAGGAATGTAAACAATTAAACTTTAATAAGTCCCTTATGATTTCTCTTTCCTGTTTAGCTTTTCATGCTTCTCTTGAGTCTTGTATTTGAAAGTCAAATTTTCTATTCAGCTGTGGTCTTTTCATCAAGAATGCTTGAAAGTCCTCTGCTTTACTGAATCTCCATTTTTTCCCCCCTGAAGAAGTATACTCATTTTTGCTGCGTATGTGATTCTTGGCTGTAATCCTATCTCCTTTGACCTCCAGAATATCATATTTAAAGCCTCCAGTCCCTTAATGTAGAAGCTAAATCGTGGGTTATCCTGATTGTGTTTCCACAATACTTGAATTGTTTCTGGCTGCTTGCAATATTTTCTCCTTGACCTGGGAACTCTGGAATTTGGCTACAATATACCTAGGAGTTTTCCTTTGGGGATCTCTTTCAGGAGGTGATCAGTGGATTCTTTCAATTTCTATTTTGCCCTCTGGTTCTAGAATGTCAGGGAAGTTTTCCTTGACAATTTCTTGAAAGATGATGTCTAGGCTCTTTTTTTGATCATGGCTTTCAGATAGTCCAATAACTTTTAAATTATCTCTCCTAATCTGTTTTCCATGTCAGTTGTTTTTCCAATGAGATATTTCACATTGTTTTCTATTTTTCCATTCTTTTGGATTTGTTCTACTGTGTCGTGATTTCTCATAAAGTCACTATCTTCCAATTGCTCTATTCTAATTTTTAAGGAAGTATTTTCTTCAGTGAGCTTTTGAACTTCCTTTTCCATTTGGCCAATTCTGCTTTTGAAGACGTTCTTCTTTTTGCTGTTTGGGTTAGTCTAATTTTTAAGGTGTTATTTTCTTCAGTATTTTTTTGGAGGGGTTTCTTTTAGCAAGCTGTTGACTTGTTTTTTTCACGATTTTCTTGCATCACTCTCATTTGACTTCCCAATTTTTCCTCTACTTCTCTTACTTGCTTCTCAAAAATTCTCTTTTTTAGCTGTTCCATGGCCCCAGATTGATTCATATTTTTCCTGGAGGCTTTGGATGTAGAAGCTTTGACTTTGTTGTCTTCTTCTGGTTCTATGTTTTGATATTCTTTGTCACCAAAGAAAGATTCTATGGTCTGAGATTTTTTGTGCTGTTTGCTCATTTTCATGGCCAATTACTTGAGATTTAAACTCTTGTTAAGGTAGGGGTCTGCTTCTAGTGTGGAGAATGTACCCAAGCTTCAGGGGTTTTGTGCAGCTGTTTTTAGAGATACTTCTAGGGACCTGCAAATTTTCAGTTCTTCCAAGGTCATATTTTCAAAGGCAAGGTGTTTACTCCTTTCCTGGCCTAGGTTCTATGAGTCTATGAGTGACCACAAGCACTCTTTTCTGCCTTGGAACTGTGAAGAGGATTCTCTCTGTACTGCCACCACAAGCTTCAACGTGCCAGTGCTCCTCCTTCCCCCAGGACTGCCACCCAGAACTGTGACCCAGATCCAAGCACGGGCAAAGCAAGAGAATCTGCCTCAGTGCCAGCAAAGAGATCCCTACAATCCCCTTCTGATTAGCTGTTTGATCCCCCCTCTGTCTATGGGCTGAGAGCTCTGGAAGCAGTCACTGCCCCAGAGCTGCACCACGACTGGGGCTGGACCCAAGCTCCTCTCTCACTGTGGTCAGACACACCTTTCCTACTGACCTGATAAGTTGTCTTTGGTGTTTGTGGGTTGAGAAGTCTGGAAACTGCCACAGCTCCCCTTGATTCAATCCTTTGAGGATTTCTCCAGGTTCATAGAGGTCCTGTTTTTGCCTGCATGGCCCATGCTGAACTGCCCTTCTCTCCCAGCCTGGCACAACAGACCTTTACAATCAACTATCCAAATTGTCTTGGGCTGGAAATTTGTTTCATTCTGTCTTTTTGTGGGCTCTACTGCTCTAGAATTTGTTTAGAGCCATTTTTTTTTTACAGATATTTGGAGTGGTTTGGGGGAGAGCTCAAGTAGGTCACTGCTTTTTACTCCGCCATCTTGGCTTTGCTTTCGTGATTTTTTTTCTTATGGAGTTCATTGATGGCTTGTTTAATTTCTTTTTCTAAAATGTGGTTATTTAGGCATTCCATTTCTTCCTTTGTTAATCTGGGTAATTTACATTTTGCTCAGATTGTCAGATTTATTGGCATATAATTAAGCGAAATATTTCCTGATTGCTTTAATTTCTTCTTCACTGCTGCTGATTTCACACTTTTCATTTTTTATACTGGATATTTTGTTTTCTTCTGTCTTTTTTTTTTAATCAAATTAACCAATGGCTTATCTATCTTATTTTTTTTTCATAAAGCCAGTTTCTAGTTTTATTTATTAGCTTAATAGTTTTCTTACTTTAATTTTATTAATCTCACCTTTGGTTTTTAGGATTTCCAATTTGGTGCTCAATTGAGGATTTTAAATTTGTTCTTTTTCTGGGTTTTTTTTCTTAGTTTCTTGCCCAATTCATTGATCTGCTTTTTCTCTATTTTGTTGATATAAGAATTTAGAGAAATAAATTTTACTCTAAGTACTGCTTTGGTATATTGTCTCATTGCTGTCATTCTATTTAATGAAATTATTGATTGTTTCTATGATTTGTTCTTTGACCTACTTATTCTTTAGTATTAGATTATTCAATTTCCAATTAATTTTAAGCTGTCTTTCCACTGCTCTTTGTTGAATATAATTTTATTGCATCATGATCTGAAAAGGATATATTTAATACTTCTGCCTTTCTATATTTGATTTGAGGTTTTTATGGTCAATTTTTGTGTAGGTGCAATGTTCTGCTGACAAAAAGGTATATTCTTTTCTATTTCCATTCAATTTTCTCCAAAGGTCTATCATACCTAACTTTTCTAACATCCTACACCCCGGCTTAGTGTAAAAAAACCAGCAAATTTGTCTTTTTTTTCTTCAGAAAATCTTATCCCATTAGTTCCAAAGTAGAACACTTAATTATATAACTAAAGTAAGAATTCAACTTGATTTGTTTCCTCTAATCTTGTTTCAAATATTAGGACCCTACAGAACAAAAACTTACATTATACAGTCTAAATCTCTACATTCTACAGTATCCCAGCGTCTTTTTATAGGCCTTTTGTACAACAAATTGTTTTTACTAACAAATAAATAAATAAATACAACTCTTTAACATCTATCTTCTGCTTTTTTTTTTGCTGATGAATGAATATTGCTTATAAATATTTGTGCATCTTTACTAAGACACATGCTATTTAATGTCATAGTAGCTTTGCCAAAAAGTACAGCCTTAGGGATAAATAACTTTTTATAAATATTTAAAAATCCAACTTAAATAATACATATTCTTTAAAAATGTTTTGATTTTTACCCTGAAATAATAGGTAAGTTCCCCCTTCTTTTTATTTTGGTTATTGAATTCATTAACTCTAGCAAATGGATATAAAATGGTTACATTGTGCTGAAGAGGAAGGGGAAGAAATTTGTGCAGAATTGACCTCAGATCTATTTATTAGTAAAATGACATCTTTGCTGACATGTTGAAGAATGAAGGGGAAAAACAAATGGGGAAATTTCATTTAGTTGTGATAGATACATATGCTATAGACAGTGGCCAATTGGCATTTAGTAGCAGTGTCACAACAAGTGGACTGAGTATACTATTCTCCTAAGTCCCTGACAACATTTAGATTCATTTATTGGATATTTGAAATATTATTTGTGAACTTATCATTGAGAATACTCATTTCACCAAAGTTATATCAGCTTAATACTGTGTACATCATAATGGTACTGTTTTCACAGTTGAGTACATAGGCTTGCATGTCACATAAATACACATGAATATGCTTGCTAATTTCATTAATAAATGCTCCAATTATTATTCCCCTAAGCTCAACATCTTAATAATGCTTTATCATATGTAATCAATCATGTTTTATGTTTTATATATGTATATACATACTTCCCTTTCCTTCCACCTCCCCCCATCTCACCCCACAAACATACACAATAAAAATTGTTTTAGTCATTTGCTGAGGTCAGAGAACTCTAGTAGATACTTCATGGTACCAAAGATTTAAGACATTTTCCTTTTTCCATTAAAGATCAGAATGAAATGCATCCATATGAAGTCTGTCTGTGTCCTCAGAAAGACAGCTTTCTTATAGACTCATGGTTAAGACAATCAGTCTCTCAATAAGGATTTATTAACAGCTTACTGTATGCCAGGGTCATGTTCAGAGGTTCCCCTTTGTCCTCCACATTGCATGGCCTATTTGTTTGCAGAAAATATTGGATCATAATGCAATTTTTAAAATCAGCTTATCTTTATAACTACAGACAGCAAATAAGCAAATGTAGCTAGAGTCTGGTTCACATGCAGATCCTACTGACTTCCTTGGCTGATTCAAATTCTCCATAGGAAGCCTCTTCCAGGAGAGTTATGATGATATTTAAGGCAAGTGCTTTGGAGAGGCTATGGAACAGGCATAGACATTCTGTAACTGGTTACAGTCAGCTAACCATGTGGTTGGTAATAGCCTTTTTTGATTAGCTACATAACTGGCAGAATATCTAATCTGGATAAGATCCTGCCCATTGTGTTCTAGTCAAATAGGTAACTGATCAGAGTCATGGCCCTCAATTCCTTGTTAGAAAAACATCCACCTCTCATAATATTCATTCTTCTCATTAATTGTTAACCAATCAGAATTGGGAACACCTTCCCTTCCAAGGGTATACGTATTGAGAAGCAGCCACGATGTGTCTTTAGCATTTGATGCCTCTTGGCCACTGACCCCTTTTGCTAATTATCTGCTAGCAATAATTAATAAAATGGTTAATTACTTAGAAACTATGTCTCTTGAACATTTTATACATCTGTTTGGTGACCTATGGAAGGGACTAGAGCTCTGCACCCTAGATTCTTGACAAAAAATTTCCTTGTATCTTTTGGGTCTGATGGTGATGGGAACTGAACCCATAAAGGGGGAAAAAACATGTCTTTGAAAGCAAACCAGTTTCTGAATTTCCCCATACATTTCAGCATCCCAGATCACTGGTGCCTCTGCCAAGGCAACTGGCCCACCCTAGCCCACCTAGATCACCTAATTGGCTTATTTGACATCCTTTCACTGTGCTCTTGGCCCATTCTAGGCTATTTACCACTCCTTAATCCCAGGCAGATCCTGACACTGCCCCTTTTTGTATGTCAGCATCAGTCTCCCTCCCATTAAGTTGCAAGTTCACTACGAACTCTGCCAGCTTCTACTGGTGTTACAACACACTGCTCCTTGACTGGAAGATGATTTGAGTGCCTGAATTCATTTCAGGTGGATGCTGCCCTGTGCCCTGACATTTTGGGGTTCCAGCAACCCTAAATCACCTCATTTTGGTGGCCTAGATGGGAAATTGCCTGACTCCACCAAAACCCTCCTCAAGTCAAGACCAGAAGGTATGTAAGCCTCCTCTCTCTCCACCCCTTTTTCTCTCTGTAGTCAAAGGTCACTCTCCAAGCACCTAGGAAGACTTAGAGGTGCTTTTCGAGACTGACGCTCTCAGGCTACATTGATGTTGAGTGATTCAAGTCTGTGGACCAGGGCACACCTTCTGCCACGTAGGGAACACCCTATATGGAAGTGTATGCCCACTTCTCTCATTTTTCTGGGAAGCTGGGAAACTTGAGGGGCTGTAGGTCCTTTTTGGTTTCCTGAGGCTTGCAGGCAAAGAAATAGGCAAATTTCCATCCACACCCTGGGATTTGTCTTCTCTTCCATTTTCATTCTGGGACTCCCAACTCCCATGCCCATGCCTGCGGGATCCCCCTTCTCTTCCAGCCTTACTGAGGCCAGATCCTTAGCCTCGAAGCTGGACTCAGTGGGACTTCCTCAAGATTTGCCCCTAAGTTGTCTTTTACAGAACTGGAAAAAGCTTGGTCTCCAAGACCTTGAAAAGAAACGCTTTGTGCCTAGCCTCAATATGATCTAGAGGACCAAGAAAAATTGTCTGATTTGTGCAGGGGATCTCTGACAAGCCTCTCTGAGCTTTTGGATTTTCCCTGTCATTATCTGTATCACCCTGTCCATTTGTCATATTAATCTGTTCTGCATTAGTCTCTGTGTGGTATAAGTGAGTGTCTATGTGTAATCTGAAACCCTATAAGGTTTAAAATGCAGCCAGCTAGCAAGGGAAGCTTTTAAGAGCTGTAGTTGGATTTTTCTTGGAAGGTCTTTTTCTCTTTCCCATCTCCCTCCCTCCCTGATTGCAGCACTCTCCAAGGAGCGGGAGTACGAGAAAGAGAAAGTAAAAAACTTTATTATTTAGATTATATGATTGATAAAGGCAAAAAAGAGGAGGGTAAGAGAAGTGTCAGATCAGAATTAGAAAGAAATAAGATAAAGGGGCTTTAATCAGAGTTTACCAAAAGTAGATGGAATGACAAGAAAGTTTAAGCTTATAGGAATGAGAGAAGCATGGGCAGAAAGAAAGGCATAATCTATCTGCACAAACAGTGGGAAAAAGAGAGTTCGAGAGTAAATGGTTTGGAAACTTGTGGAAAGAAAAAAGTTGATTAAAAGCTCTTTTTCTACATTGGAATTCTGGCCAAGTTCTGAATGTAGAGAGACAAAGGAAAAAAAGGGGAACCTTTTCCCCTCAGATCAAAAACAGGCAGGCTGATTAGCACTTAACCATTTCCCATCTCACCGAAGGAGAAAAGTTTTTGTGTAATGTGACTCCACTAGGCAGAGTCCTGCAAAATGGGAACAAATTCAGCTTACAAGATTGAAGTCACCTGACTGGTAATGGGTTTGTTTCAAGTTTCAAACTGGTAAACTTTTCTATCAGTTATGGGAAACAATTTTTCATCACATGGATGTTATTAGAGTGTGAAATGAGAGAAATTTAAAAGACAGTGGAAAAATGGTTTCCTTGTTAATCCTGTCTTATAATGTTTGTAACCGCCATTTAGAAAACTGTGTATTTTCACCTTAGTCTACAGTTAAGAGGAAGTAAAACAATTTGGCTCTCACTTATGAAAATTATAAGACTGTTAACTAAGATATTTGGGTTATTTTTAATGCTGAAACCTAAAACTGGTAATTGATTATTGTGTGTGTGTGTGTAAAGAAGGGGATGAGGTGAAAGCCTTATCCAGATTGCTTCTGTCCATTCAGAGCAGTCTTCAGGGCTAGTTAAAAGACATGGCCCACAGCAGCTCTAAGGGTAGATGGGGTGGATAGGGAGCCCATTCTCTGAGGTCCTGTTGATCTCCCTTATTTTGTAAACTTGCCAAAGAGCTTTTCTGGGCTGTAGAATTCCTCAACAATGAACTTGGCTTGCTGAGAATTTGCAAGCATATAGAAATGATCTCTAATGATTGGCTTTCACACAATGACAAACTTAAATTTAAGCTGTAAGTCCTGGTAAAATTTCCCCCAAGCTGTGATTAGTGAAACTTTCTGTTTAAGGTAAAAGCCCTTGGGACTGTAAATGATTTTGAGTTGTCTGATGGATCATAATAATCCATCCATAATTAATAGTCAATAATCTACCATCTGAGAGAAATGCCACAAGATACTCAGAGACAATGTGATCCATGTGGAGGTCTGCATCTAGAAAAGCTGAGAGGACAGTTTTAGCTTCAGTCTCAGATGGGATCCTCCTGGCTCAGTTTCCTCATTGTGTTCCTTTGAAAAGGAATGTTACTACCTGGCTATTATGAAGTGAAATTGATACTACCTGGTTGGGAAACTGAATTATCTGAATTCAAAAAGAGCTAAGGATGTTTTATCCTATCATACTTGGTACAATTGTTTCCCTGCTTTATCCATTTATAGCAAAGTTCTATAATCAGCGCAAATGGTCAGTAAAAGGTAAGAGCGCAGTGCAAGTTATGTGAGATCTTGCTGTTTTGACCTGAATGTGTAGTCATTCCATATCCCAAACAACTGGGTAAATTAGTACTCGGGCTTGGCATCTGCCTGCTTGCACAGTCATATGAATCATTATCCCATAGACTAAGGCTGGGAAACATCTGAGCTACTATAATAAATTGTGTGTTTAAGATCTGAGCTATTCAGCTTAAAATTATTCCTTTCTATATCCTAAACAACTTAGTAATTGAGTATTGCTATTAAGTAATGAAATTAAATAGAAACATCTTCAGCTTGGTTTGGGGAAGAGAATTTCAGGGCAATCAGTTTTCTTAATGGGAGGTAAACTTAAGTATCCCTCCAAATCTTTTGTTATAATTGGAATAAATGTTAGTCTCTAGCAAATCTATTTGTGTAACTATTGAACCCAAAGGTGGAAAACTTTTACACACAAGAACGTTGTTACTTATATTTTCCCATATAGGACTAAATCCCAACAGCATCAGCTCCTCCTAAATGAACTGGAATCAGAGGGAAAACTTTTGCGAAAGTAACAAGATCAGATAACCCTGTATGTCAAATGTAAATGATTCTAATGGGGCTCTTTCTTTCTTTGTTTTCCCCCATTCTGACATCACTTTTCTGCCTATATTGGGCCCTACATATTGAACTTGCATGTCAGATTTGTGTCTTCCAGATTATAGGCCATTCACCAACAACGGGTAGCAAACAGTGGATATCAGCCCATGTCCACCCATCATCCCCTGGACGCAGCTGTTAACAGTATTTTACTGAGTCAGTCTCTAACCTGAGAATGCTCAGAGCCACACAAAGCAGGCCTAGAGATGGGAGTGCCAGTAATGAAGTAGCTTAATTAATCAATTTCAGAGTGAGGAATATTCTCTTAGCTCAAGTAAAAGCACAGGTTATATAATTTAAATCACAACTGGAGAAGGAAAGTGGAAGGTGGATTACAAACAATCATTTAGTGGTTTCCCAGGAGAAACCCAGAAGTTCCACAATGTAATTCTGGAATCAAGTTTTTGGGGACCACCTCCCCTAGAGTACAGAACCAGAGTTCTGTGACAGGAACACGTTCTACAATCTTTGATTTACTTCACTTAAAGTCCAGGGATTGTGAACATTGTCAGAGTTTTGATTAATCAGCTTAAGCTGCAGTGTGGGCTCTGATTCCCAAGCCAGAGGGGCAAATCTTGAGAAAACTAAATTATTAGTATATTCATTACACACATCAATATTGATTAATGTGAAAATTATAAATTCCTTTCTCACAGACTATCCTCGGTTCCAGTCAACATCCTCCCCAGGACCTTCTTGAGGCAGGGACAGCTCAACACCCCTTGCCAACAGAAAGCAGTTTCAGAAGCTGAGACTTTCGCCCCTTATCCCAAAAGATTTTGGGTCTCACTTGTTTGAGGGGGAATGATGGGGTGATAGGACCTGGACTCCTAAAAGGAAAAGACCATGTCTTTGAAAGCAACCCAGTCCCTGAATTTTCCCATACATTTCAATAGCCCAGATCACTGGTGCCTTTGCCCAAGGCAACTGGCCCACTTCAGCTCATCTGAGTAACCTACTTGAAAGTCCTTTCACTGTTGCACCTGGCCCACCCCAGACTGCTTACCTCCCCTTAATCCCATCCAGCTCCTTTCACTGTCCCTATTTGTATATAAGCATCAGTCTCACCTTGATTAAATTGCAGGTTCACTAGGAACCCTGCCAACTTCTACTGGGGCTTACAATAAACTGTCCCTTGACTGGAAGATGGTTTGAGTCTGTGAATTCATTCCAGGGGGACACTGTCCTGTACTCTGACATTTTGAGTTCCAGCAACCCTAAACCACATCAAGTCCAGGTAGAGTATTTCTCCACAAGGGGAAGTTTTTTGTTAGGATTCTGGCTGTGATCTGACTCTCCCTTTTACTAGCAATTAGATTTTCTCTGGGTAAGTTTGCACTGCAGCTTTCTGAATTTTGACTTTCACAGTTGGGGCATTGCATCAAATAGATGCATCTATCTGAAAGAAATCCTCGAAATGGGCTACATGGGGATAAAAGGGCAAAACCTTTTACATAGTAAAAGGACACCTGGGAAATTTGGGATCTTTTGGACTTTAGCTTATGAAATCCAATGGCTTATAGGACACCAAAATCCTAGCAATATATTCTAATCTTTTTGCGGGAATAGGGTTTCAAGAAAGGGAAATCTGGGCCATTACCCTGAGAAGATCTCTAAAGCTATAATAAATGGGGTTACATAAAATTAAACTGTGTGTGTAAAAGAACTCTTTAAGTAGAGGAAGGAATTAGGTATTTTTATTCCAAGTAAGTCTGAGTGAACTAGGTATTAAGCTAGGTAAAAATATGCTTACTGTCAGTTTTTTAAGTAAGTAAATTAAGCAAATTAAGTGGTTTTAAATGACAGAGGTAAAGTATGGTAAGGTAATGAAAGCAAACAAGTAAAGTAGCTTTTATATCTCCACTTTGACTTCTGGTAAGGCTCTGTGTGTTTCTGTGAGATTTTCTAAGATTAACTTGACAAAGTTTAAAAGGGTAATTTTAATTTTAAAGAGTTATCTTTCTATCTTTTGATTGTGGCTAAAATCAAAAGATGGATAGAGAAAGGAAAACTTTCCCTAATATGTAAGTTTGCAGATTTGGAGGTAGAATCACAGAAGGGATTTTTCTCTGAGTAAAAATGCTAAGTTTTTCTTTGAGTGGGACTTTAGCAGCTTCAGACCAGGTGGCCTGGTCTGAAGACATAATTGAGGCAAAAAAGGTTAAGTGACTTGCCAAGGGTCACACACAAGTCTAGCTGAGGCTAGACTTGAACTCATGAATAAGATTCTAGGCCTTACATTCTATCTACTATACACTTAGCTGCTTTCATTTTTCATTTTTCTTACAGTATAGCAATATTCTATCACATTTCATGTACCATAATTTGTTTAGCCACTCCTCAATCCAAAGACATCTATATTTTCCCCCAATTCTTTGCTATCAAAAAATGCTGCTATGAATATTTTGATGTGTACTTTCCTTTAGACAATGGCTTCTTTGGGTATAAGCCTAGTAATGGAGTCTCTTGGTCAAAGGGTATTAAGATTTTAGTAACTGCATAATTATAAACTGCTTTCCAAAATGATTATCCCAATTTATAATTCTACCAACAACGTATATACTATAGTATGCCCATCATCCCATAACCCCTCCAACATTGACTATTTCAATTTTTTGACATCTTTGATAATTTGCAGGGTATTAGGTGAAATCTCAGGGTTGTTTTGATTTGTATTTTGCTTATAATTAGTTATTTGGAGCAATTTTTGTGTGTTGTGAATACTTCCACATTCTTTTGATAACTCTTTGTTCATATACTTTGAATTGTAAAGTTTTAATCAGTTATCTACTTTATCTCTTGTAATTGCTTCTATCTCCTGTTTGGTTAAGAATATGTCTCCTAACCATAGCTATAGGAGATACTGATGGGGTGCTTGGGTGCTTGTCCTCGGACCCCAATTCCAAGACCATATTTCTCCCTAGCCTCAGAAACACTCTCCCTGGTAGTTTCTCCCCAGCCCAAGGACACTATGCTTACCAATTACTCATGAGTGGGCCTCAGCAACACACTTACTCTCCCCTGGTACAATAACAAACCTGTAGCATTATTTCCCCTTCATCCCTACCCCTTTTTATCACTTCCCTGGACATTCTAGATCTTTTATTTTATTCAAATAAATTTTATTATTAATTAGGTCCTATAAAATATTCCCTGGAAATCTGATTGGCACAGGATTAAAAATGTAAATTAACTTGGGTAGGATTGTCATCTTTATTGAATTGGCACAGCCATGAACACTGAATATTCCTTGAGCTCCATGGAAGGATAATGAAGTCTCTTGTCACTGTTGTGGTACTGTTTGTGTGTACTTGAAGGTTACTTGACATTTGCACATATAAGCACATAACCGATATTGGTTTATTGCCTATGCTTCCTCTCAGCGTAATGTAGTTTCTTTGTTTGCGCCTTCTTATTTTTTGAATGTTTGTTTTTGCTTTGTCAGGTAACACAATTGAAACAACTGCATTTTTCAATTACTTGGTGTAATGAATTTTTTTCATCCCCAGAGTTTTATTCTGTGTATGTCTTTTTCAAATGTGTCTCTTGTAAGCAACAGATTGTGGTTTTTTTTTTAATCTAACCACTTTAAAAAAACATTTAATCTGTTCACATTAAAAATTATGAGAATTAGGTTTATATTTTATTCCATTTGTCTGGAATTCTTTTTTGCGTCAAGTTGTTTCTCCCTTCTTCTATTAAATAAAATACCATCCTTCTTTGGTTAATTTAGCTTTATCTTTTCTATGATGGCCCTTTTCCCACTAGCTCTCTTCCCCTTACTCATGATCCACTCCCATTCATTTGTTACTTTTTTCCTTTTGGTGTTTTGCTTATTAGTTTCTTTTTCTTACTTGCTTTCATTTGGCTACTTAGTTCTTTAGTTCTCCATTTCCTCTCAGTTAAGTAGATTCCCACTTCTCCCCTTCAACTAGTCCCTAGAAATTCCTATTCGTTAGTTTCTTAAATCCATTTTTGCACCCCTTTCCACACAGGATGATTTCTCTCCTTCACTTTCTTCAATATCCTTTTCACTTTCTGCATATGCTAGACCCTCATCCTCTGGTTCATGGCCCCTATGCTTATTCAGTTCCTCTCTATTCTCCGACTTCCTCATGAAATTAAAATTTTTCCCAGGGTTCTCCATTCTAAACAGTTTCTGCCACTGTCTTGTACAGCTTGACCATCCCTCCCTCCCCATCCCTGTTGTATGTCACACTTGGGAAAATACCAATTCCTTCAGGTAATAAAGAGGGCCCTACACCATGGCAGGGTTTTCTGATGTCCCTAGTCCCATTATTTACCTATACCCTTTCCCTGGTTACCAATTCTTTCCCATTTGCCTCAAAATCTCCCTGGGTCTATGCTTTCCCATTTCCCTAGTCACCAGTTATACCCAGGAGCTGCTAGCCTCATGAGGCAGGATGAGTGGTATCTTCAAAGCATTAAATTCTCATAGTGCCCAGCACAAAGTCCCCATCTCCATTCACAGAACGTGTTAACCCACAGGAGCATTCATGAGTGGTACCCCATCACATCACCCAAAGAAAGCCTCTCCTCTCCCCTCCTCACTTTCTCACCACTCCCTGCAGGTTCTTCTCTCCCTGAGAGATCATAGGTGTTAGCTTGCTTTCATTGCTAGCTCTCCACTACGAGAGGTATACCATACACTCTTGTATTTTCCACTTTCCTTCACCCCTTGTCCATGTACCCTCTCATTTTGCAATGTAGTGCCACAAAAATTTTGATTCACTTGTAGGTGTACCATAAGGTTCAGCCCATAATGCCCTAGGCCTGCCTCTTTACCATCACTTCCACCTGACTTGTGCCTTCCCCCTGTATTCTTGTGCCTGTTTAGAAAGAAATCTCGTCTTCTTTTGTCTCTCTGCTGTCACTCCATGGCTGTTGCTGTGCTCAGCTGCTACATTCATTCCTCCTATATCCATTGCCTAGCATATTTGAGAAGCAAATAATCTCTACAAGTTCTTTCAAAGAATGTTTCAAATGTCTCCTTATTATTGACAGTGCTTTTTTTAAATTTATGGTTATGCTTAGATCTGTAGGTCAACTTGGGCTGCATTTGAGCCACGTTCCTATTTGAAACATATTATTCAGTTCCCTTTTGCATTGTCTGGTGGTTGCAGAATAGGTTTGTGTTATTTGAATTTCCTTTCCTTTGAATCTCAAGGTCTTTTTTCTGGTTGTTCACAAAATTTGTGATTTCTCAAAGGAATCGTTAAATTTAAACACTATGCATCCTGCAGTCTGTAGCCTTGACTTTTTTTCTTGCACGACCTCCCACCCCCACCATGCTCAGAAGTTCTGGGCAGTTTTTTAAAAAAATATATATTTATTGTATTATGATTTTCAGTTACTTCTGTGAGACCTATAATCCTTAAATTGTCTATATGCATCCTGTCTTTGAGGTCAATATACTTTGCTTGTGTGGACAACTTGTATTCTTTTAATGCTGTTGCTTTTTTCTTCTCTTCTTCCAGATTGTCCTTCACTTCTGTGTATTTGTATCCCCAAATTAGTTGTTTTCTCCTTTGTTTCTTTAGTAAAATTTGCCATTGCTGATTCAAGGGTTTTTTTTAATTGTTGTTGTTTTTGTATTCTATTCCAATTATTTCTGCTGTGCAGGTCATCAATTCTGATCTCACAATTCTCATTTCTCTTTGAAATCACTCAAGAACCTGCTGTTTCAAAATTCACAGGGTCTTCTGCCTTATCAGGTGTTGAATCATTTTCTTTTGTTTTATAGTAGTTATTTATAGACAGGGCAGCTAGGTAGCACAATGCATAGAGCACTGAGCCTGGAGTCTAGATGATCTGAGTTCAAATCTGGCCTCAGGCACTTACTAGCTGTGTGACATGGGGCAAGTCACTTAATCCTCTTTACCTCAGTTTTGTTTTTTTTTTTTTAAATGGATAAAAGGTAACAACTTTATTTTAAAGTTGCATGAGAAATATTTCAAAAACAGAAAACATTATATCAGCCCAAAGATAAATCCTTCAACTACTGCACATTTATGAGGTCTTTTTTTCTTTACAATTATATATTTTCATGTGTATATAAACATGACATTTAAGGGTTTTTTTAAGATTTTTAAAAGTCAAAGTTATTTTCATGTCATTATTAACCTAGAAAAATATACGTTTTTATTGATGAGAGCCAACAGAAAAGGAGGAAAACAAAGAAAAGGGTCAAAAGGGGCAGGTAAGAAAACAGAAAACTCTGGATTTCAGAGGGAAAAAGCTCCAGAAAAATAAAATAGCCCATAATGTAGAAAAACTAACCTTCCTACAAAGAGATGAAACTGTCTCATTATTGAACTCCGTTCAATGTCAGTGCAACTAACATTTATTTGTATATCACATGTACCTCCAGAAGCTAGGGTATAAAATTTTTTCATTTAAAAATGTTTTTTAGTGGCAGATATTGATCATTGCTTGAAATAGCATAATCTCTGTTAGTCACAGCCCCTTTGTCCTCACAAATCCTCCAACACCTCCCTCCGCCACCAAAATAGGGTCCCAACATATAACAACTTCAACCAGTGGAGTCTTTCTACCAGCTTACTTCCATATGGTCTCTTCAATTATCAGCTGTAGTGAATTAACTTGACAACACAAGATCCATCTGACTTCTTGATGCTGATGCCATTTAAGCTGTAAAATGAGCTGGAAAAGGAAATGGCAAACCACTCCAGTATCCTTGCCAAGAAACCCCTAACGGGGTCACGAAGAGTTGTACATGACTGAAAAATGACTCAACAACAACAAAAATTCATAAATTATTCATTCACATTCATATTATTATTCATAAATGCTTGCACTTGTCTACTAGATTTGGTGGCTGTATTTCCTTCTGATATTGTCTTGTTTATCTGCTTAATCCCAAAGTCTCTGAATTTTCTTCCCTTGAAATCTTTAGCAATTTCAGTCTTTCCCCTCTTATTTTCCCCTACTGTTCGCTTTCTGACTCCCTCCTTTCTGATGATAGCCCTAAGGGCTAGATCTCAAATTGTCTCAGCTCCTTCCATGCTAAGCAATTCACAGTTTACCAGCTTGGGTCTCTCCTCCAGTGACTTTTGAGGGGTACAGAACTGGCCCAACTTTGATGCAAGGCGCAGTGGAATGCCATTTTACCATTTCCCCCTTTTCCTCTGTTCTCCAGCCCAGTGGTACAGAGTGTTTCCCTGCTGCTATTGCCATAGCCTGGACAAAGTGTTGCCCTTTGGATTTTGAATCTCTACAACACCGGGAGCGAGAACAGGTCAGGTGTTGAGCTGAGCTCCATTCCAAGGCCAGACACGCATCCTGCCCTGCTCCCTCTGGTAGTTTGCTCTCTTTCTCAGCTCAGTTGCAGCACAGAACATTGCTCTTGTGCTGGCTACCGTGGCCTTAGCAAATTTCTGCAGTTCAGAGTTTGGATCCCTAGGCACCAGAAAGAGGGTAGGGAGCAATGATAGCGTGGGGCTGTTCTTTGTTGCAAATGTCTGGGTCAGAGTGGGTAGTGTAGCCTTGCTGCTGGGAGCATGGAAGGTAGTGGGAGAGGGGATAGTGAGTAAGCACAAGTTAGGCCTGAGATTTTTGCCTCCAAGGCACAGACTGTGTTTACTTTATTAATTTTTGTTTGTTTGTTTTTGGCTAGGCAATGGAATTAAGTGACTTGCCCAGGGTCACAGAGCTAGTAAGTGTCAAGTGTTTTGAGGCCATATTTGAACTCCTCCTGACTCCGGGGTTGGTGCTCTATCCACTGCGCCACCTAGCTGCCCCTATCTTTTTTTTTTTTAATTTCCCCAATGCTTAGCACAACTAACACAGTGAATACTTAAAAAATGCTTGTTGTTTGATAGCTTCTTCACAAATTGTACCAGGACCTTGAACCAAACTGTTGGAAGTGCTGGATCTGTCTGGCTTCAAACTGGAAATCTGGGATCTACAATCCTTTGCCTGTTTATCATGAGATGACAAAAGAGTAGACCATATGGGTTAAAATGCATGTCTAGAGTAGAGAAGCTTGTCACATAAGGTTAAATATCTCTATGGGACACTAAAAATTATTAAGAAAAGCAGTGCATAGGTGGTACCTGAGCTGACCCAAAAGAAGGTCCCTGAACATGTTTTGTTTTGTCTGGAGAAAAATGATCTTGGGTATGAATTCAAATGTTACCCTGGCATAGTAGAAAAGGGCGCTCGATTTTGAGTCAGAGGAACTAGATTCAAATCCTGCCTCGGATAATTACTTTTTGTAAAACTCTGCACAAGTCACTTAGCTCTTCTAGACCTCTGTCCTCTCATCTGCAAAATGAGGGAACTAGATGCAATGGCCTCTCGAGTCTGTCTCTTCCAGCTCTGAATTTATAACCTTTATGATGTACCAATTTCTCATGGACCCAATGGCTTTCAGAGATCACAGGGAAACTTTTCAGGTCTGATGACAATATCTGGACTTCAATAACAAGAAGGAATTACTAGCATTAGAGCTATCTTCCAAAAATCTCCGTAATAGGGAAAGTTGCGCCAAAGATACCTGGCAGCTTAGTCATGTGACCAACAAGATGGAGTTCTAGCCATTTTCTCTGATTCTCATGACCTCTCTCAAAACCTCTGCACAAAGGAAATTATGCACCAGGGAAAAAAAAGCATCTGAAGCTCTCTCTATAGCCTAAGATACTAAAAACACCAAAAAAGGTAAAAACTACACGAATTGGATACATTAAGTCCTACTTAATTCAGCATCTCATTCCTTACCACCCATTAGCATTCTAATTGGCAGCAAGGCTGCACTAGCCACCTGGACCCACAGGCTTGCGATAGTGCGTTCCCTTACAACTAGACCCCCCTCTATCCCATCCCCTCTTTCTAATGCCATGGTTATCCAAACTCCAAACTGCAGCCATTTGCTGAGGCTCCAATAACATTCTGGGTGCAACAATGTGCTCTAGGAAAGCAGAAAAATAGAGGAACTGAAGTAGGACATATGTCTAAGCTTGTAATAAAGCTCAGTCATACCCTCCCCTCCCAAACCCCTACCTTAGGGCTTCACAAATCTAATGCCCAAATGACAAAAGCTTACCAGGAGTGCTCTGTACCAATGGGCCTGAAAACTGAGGAACAGAGGAAACAGGGCAGGATACCATGTGCTGGAGGCTATGTGGCAGAGACTTAGGCTGATCAACTATGAAGTGCTTGGCATGGAAGAAGGCTAAGACATTTTGAGATACAGATCCCCCAGAAACCCCAAATCAGAGGGGAGTCAGATAGTGAGCAACAGGTGAAAATATAGGAAAAAATCTAAAATTACTTAAGATCTGAGGAGCAAGAAAACACAAAGACCTTGAGCATAAGCAATAACAGATGAACAGAAAAACATTAACAACAGATCTAATAAATGAGTTTAGGCATCTATGAACAAATACTTCAAAACAAAGGAAAATGTCTACCTGGTGAGGCAGAGAACTTTGTAGTTTTTGAGGCTAAAGCATTATGAATGGGTTAAAAAAGAAATGACAACTGTGAAAGCAGAATTAATGGCTTGCACAGCAGAAATAATTGGCAGAGTACAAAAACTTGAATCAATAGTAGTAAGTCTCATATGAACAAAAACAAAGCACAGGACAACTGATTGGGATAGCCAATACACAGAAGTGAAAAAACAACCTGGCAGAAGAGAAGCATTACATCCCTCAGAGAGACAGGGTACACAGAGACACCTTAAGGAACACAGATCTCACAATAAGTCAAAAAACCTGAACACCATAATTCAAGAAAAATATAAGAAAACTGCCTAAAACTTTTGGACACAGAAAACAAAGTGCCAATTGAAAAAAATCCAAAGAGCAACTCCACAAAAATAACCAAGGCAAGAAACTCCAAGACACAGAGTGGTTAAATTTCACAAAATTCCTTTGAGAAATAACTAACTCTGAAGGTGACCAGGAGAAAGACTTTTTAAATATAAAGGAAAGGAAGTTTTATTAACATAAAACTATCTTGCATCCACAAGAAAACACAACTGAAAATGAATGTATTCTGAAGAGTAATGGAGATCAAGCAGCAAACCGAGGTGACCAACCTTGAAAAAAGATGGAAGTTTAATAATAGAGGTGTTTGAAACATTCTTAGAAAGAATGAAACCTGAAGAAAATACTTGTTTTTCAAATATCCCAGACAAATGAAATGCAGGAGAGGTGGATAAATACAATACCCAAGAACAGCAACAGAAAGGGTGACAGCAGACAGATGGATGGGAAGACTTCTTTCTAAATGTACACAAGGAGACAAGGATGAAGACAGAAGTCAGGTGAGGGAGATGGAGGATAGGAGGACTGAATCTTTTGACAATTTGCCTATAAGTGAATTGCTGTTTGTTTTTTTTTAATGGGACTAAATTATAAAATTGTGGGATATATAAAAGGGATGATGGAAGGAGGATAGAATTGATACGGTATCTCAAGAAAAGGTGAAACTGTAGGAGAACAAGGAGGTGGGAGAGGGGAAATTGGAAAAGGAGAAAAAAGGAAGCCTTATTTTGGTGGTGGTGGTGGGGTATCCCTAATGAATGCTTCTCAGGAGACAGATGTTCTGGAAAGGGAGATGGGGAAATTGGGCAGATGGTTGTCTGAGGCGATTTAGGATTTGGAGAGGCCACTCATCCAGACTTAAGGACATGGGGAGCTTCTAGAGGCAAATGAGAGAATGGAAAGACATGAGCCCAGAGAGGAGATTTTGAGGAAAGTGGGGAAGGACAAGTGACTAGGAGGAGGATATAGGTCAATGGTGGGCTTTATAATCAGGGATTCAATGTAGGGAAGAAAGAGGTCCTACCATGGAGTAATATCCTTTCTATGAACTCCAGGAATTGGCATTTTCTGGGTGTGAGGTACAATGAAAAAAAAGTGAGGGGGAGAGACTGGGGAAGCTTTGTAAAGCAGTGGCAGAAATGCTTAAAGGAGAGAGCCCAGAACGGGTACCTTGAAAGTTTGGTTCAAGTGGGCAACAGTGAACAGAGAAGGACCAAAGAGAGGCCATGAACCAGAAAATGAGAGGGGGATTTTACCTTGACGGAGAAGAAAAAAAAAAGGGAGAGGAAGAACTGAATAAGCAGATAAAAGCAGGAAAAAGAAAGGAACTAATAAGTAAAACTTCAAGAAGAAAAGAGAAACAAATGTGGGGGGGGAGGGAAGGGTGAAATCAGGAGGAGAGGAAGAGAAAGTGTGGAAATATAGGCCATGTTTAAAAAAAATTAAGCTAAAGAATGAAGAGATGTAATATCATGCTTACAGTGGAAAAGGAAACTTGAAAAAAACTAATATTAGAGACACTGAGGAAATATAAATCTAATTCTCATAACTTTAGATATTACTGGATTAAATCAATCAAAATAAAGAGAGTGACAGATTAGATAAGAAAAAAAAAACTCCACAAAAATCTAAAAAACAAAGACATACCCAGAATTTAAAAATATGCTATGCAAAATGTGAATTCAAAAAAAAAACTGTTGCAATCATGCTATTTGATAAAGCAAAAACAAACATTCAAAAAGTGAAATTCCACTAAATTCCAAACAAGGAAACTACATAATGCTGAAAGAAACCACAGACAACATGCTCAAAATGCCTTAGCATTCAAATTAATAAAGGAAACATTAACTAAGCTACAAGAATATATAGACAGCAACACAACAGCAACAGGAGACTTCAATGTCCCTTTCTCAGTTTTGGGTAAGTATAACAGAAAGATAAACAAAAGGGAAAACACAGAACTGAACAAACTGCTTAAAAGATTTATGGAAATTTTTAAAATGTAACTACAAAAAAAAGTGTGTTTCCCAGAAGCACATGGAACTTTGATAAAAACCAGCCACAGTAAATATAGACTTTATATACATTAACACAATAAAAATAATCATTGGTTCATAGACGACTGACAGACAAAAGACACAGAACCCCAATAAAGACTTAACAATGAAATCCAAAATAATGAGTGGGTCTAAGAACAAATCACAGAAACAATGAATATTATTAAATATTAGTAAAGAATATTATAATGGATTAAACAACATACCAAAATTTCTGGGATGCAGCTAAAACATTTCTCGGGGGAAAAGTCATATCCCTATAAACATACATTTGCAAAATAGAAAAAGACAGGATTAATGAACTGAATATGCATTTAAAAATTAGAAAGTGAACAAATAAAACACATAAAATAAGCACAAAAGGAGATGTAAACCTTTAATAATCTGATTAAATCTAATCAAAAAGAAAGTAGAAAATCAAATCAATAAAATAGCAAATGAGCAAGGTGAAACCACCAAAAATTAAAAAAAAAACTACTAAAAGAAATCTGAACCTATTATACAGGGTTGTTAAAGGATATGCAAGAGCAATGGCCCTGAAGTCAGGAGGACCTTATTTCAAATCTGGCCTCAGACCAAACACTTGACACTTACTAGCTGTGTGACCCTGGGCAAGTCACTTAAACTTAACTGCCTAAATATTAAAAAAATTAAAATTAAAATTAAAAAAGGATATGCAAACTTAATATTAAAGATTTTACTATGAGAAAATTAGAAGCAGGTCACATATTTCTCACAGATGTGGGTAGAGGAGGCATTCTTAAACAGCAGAGATAGAGAAAATACAAAAGATAAAAATAGATAATTTTGATTGCATGAAGTTGAAAAGCTTCTACACAGACAAAATTAATGCACCCAGGATAAAAAAGGATGCAATTAAGAAAAAAAAACCCTCAAAAACTTTGCATCACATTTCTCTCATAAGGTTTTTGTAATCAACATATGTAAGCAAGTAACAAATAAAAGATTGATAGTCATTCCCCAATAGATAAGTTGTCAAAGAACAAACAGTTCTCAAAAAAAGAACTCCAAAGTATTCACAACCACATGAATGAATGCTCCAAATCCCTAGGAATAAGAGAAATGCAAATCAAAGCAACAGTGAGATTTCAACTCATAACCGGCACTCTGGCAAAGATGACAAAAATTTTCAACAGGTAATATTGAAGGGGTGGTGGGAAGACAGGCATACTTACACATTGTTCATGGAGCTGTGAAGTGGTACAAACATTTTGGAAAGCAATTTAGAATTATGCAACGTTTCTGTCTATACCTTTTAACCAAAAGATTCCATTATAAGGCTTTTGTTTCAAGGAAGCCACTGATAAGAAGAAAGTCCCTGGATACATAAAAATATTTATATGAGCACTTTTTTGTGATAGTAAAAACCTGGAAATAAATTAAATGCTTACAATTTGGATAATAGCTAAATAAGGTGTGGTACATAAATATAATGGAATCTATTACTGGGCTCTAAGAAATGATGTGTGTGACGAATACAGAGAAGCATTTTTGGAAAGATCCACATCACCTACACAGAGTGAAATAAACAGCCAAGAAAACAATACATATCACTACAACAATATAAATAGAAAGAATATCCACACATATGCAAAATTGTAAGTAAATATTGCAAAATTACAAAGATCAAGCAAGCCTCAAAAGAAGAGATAGGGGAAGACATCCCTGATCCATCCATTTGTAAAGGTGGGAGGTTGACAGGTGTGGCACAATGCATGTTTTGGGGGGACTTTTTCAATGCATTGATCTGCTGTGATTTTTTCTTTTTTTTTTTAAACACTATGATTTGTTATATGGGATGGGTTTTTGGGAAGGAATATTGGGGAAATCACAGAGAGATAAAAAATAAGGCATGAACAAAAACTTAAATCATATACACTTTTCTTTTCCATACTAGTTCCACAAAGACTCCACCCCCCCAAATTTTCATTATAATGCTCACCCAAATCACTCTCAACAAGGTCGACAAGTCTAAGACTGGAACTCTTGACACAACCTCCCGATTGCCTAATGTACCTGAAGCCTATCCCATAAAGAAGTGGGTCCCTCAGACTTGACAGACGTCCCACTATTATAAGAATCAACATATAAATCTGACCCAATACGTTTCTTTATTGGAGAAGAAAGGAAGTATCTCAACCTGAACCAGTACTGTACCCTTGGTAAACAGCCTAAGTTATTGTTAAATGTACTTATTTTTGTTAAATTTTAAGATGGGTCACAAGCACCTCATTTTGTTTCACTCCTGAGCCAGAACCATCCCAAAGGGGATTAATGGCTTTTATAATAAAGAAAAACAAAAATAAAAACCAAACACCAAAGTTGTGTCCTAGAGTTTAAAATGTGGATGGTTGAAAAGGATAGCCATAAAGTTGTTCTCCAGTTCCAGTCTACTCTATCTAAGCACAAATCTCTTCTTATACTATATCTTTTAAGAAATTTGTCAATAACATAGCAGGAAAGATGTTTCTGGAAATATTTTTGGATTTTCTTTATTCTAGTTTGATGGATTAATGAACTCAAAGGATACAAAAGAAGGAGAACTCAGTTAGTTTCATATAAAATTATTAGCAAAGTCAGGCTCACATTGTCTAATAAAAATGGTATTGGAAGTGCTCAATTCAAAGACTAAAATTATTTTGTTTGAGAAAAAATGAAGATCCCTTAAAGCACTGCACTTATTTTTGGGAAAGAGAATTTACTGGTAATTTCTTCCTTGTTTCATAATGTAAATAATTCCCCACATCCAGGATAATGACACCATCTACTGGAAAAGACAAAAATGTAATCATCCAATGTCAACATAAAAAGGTCATTCACACACATATGCCCCTTGAATTAATAACAATATGCCAAATTATATACTGTATGTATGGTATAATACCAAAACTGAGGCAATACTTCTGATGTTACCATTATATATGTATACATTATATTTACATTTTACTATACTATTGAAGTGCCTTTAATATAAGATTTATGAACCAAAAAAAGTCATAGGACCCTTTGAAATTTTGAATGCTATTTGCAAAATTACATCTATGCTATAAAATTGATTGTAACTACTGCTGTAAGATTTACAAAATATTACAGGAGCAGGAGAGTGAGTATTAAATGACAGTAAAATGTGGACATGTGGAGATAAGAAAGGATATTACAAAGGTCAGGAGAAATACGGTAAATGAATTAGTGGAGGCAGGAAACTGCACAATTATGTTTGAGAAAAGGTTAAGTCATTGAATCATAATGTTTGGAGCTGAAAGAAATAAAAGACATCAACTAGTCCAATCCATTTAATTTTTTTATAGATGAGAAAGTTTATCACTATATAAGTGACTTTCACAAGGTCACATGGAATAAACAGCAGAGGTAAAAATCAAAGCCAGGTCCTCAAATCCAAATTTAGCAGGCTTTACCACATTGTCTCCTACAATCCAATTAGACTAAAATATAAGAAATGAAGAGGAACTGGTAAGGTAAGCTGGGTACAGATTATATCAGATCCTTGAGTGTTGAGCTAAGATGTATGGACTTACGTTCTTTAGGCAGTAGAAGCCACTTAAAAGTATTTAAATTGAATGGTGATAATTTCTGCTTTAGGAAAATTATTTTTGGTAGGTGTGTAGAATGGATTATAAGGCCAAGAAATTGGAGGAATGGTCCTGGTTTAGGAAGTTTAGTGAGAAATGATGGACTGAACAAAGGATGTAGTGGTGGAACAAAAAAGGAGGGTGTAGATAATATAGTACTTGGTAGATGATTGAATGTTTAGGGTAAGAAAGATGGGAGTGTCAGAAGCTTATAAAGCAGCAGAGACAGGGCTTTTTAACATCATCCATTGTCATAGTACTTCCTTTTCTCATTTTGGTTCCTTGAATTTATTAATAAAGACACTTTCCTCATGGAATGGAAGTACTAACTGGTTGTGATGGAGCCACCAGGGGCATCTAGTTGGCACAGTGAATAGAGTGTCAGGCTCAGAGTCAGGAAGACCCAAGTTCAAATACAGCCTCAGACATTTAGTAGCTATGTGATCCTGGGCAAGTCAACCTCTATTTGCTTCCAATTCCTCATCTGTAAAATGAGGATAATAATAGTACCTTTCTCCCAGGGTTGTTGTGAGAATCAAATGAGGTAAAAATTATATAGCTAGCTTAGGACACTGCCTGACACATAGTAAGTGCTACATAAATGTTAGCTATCATCATCATCATCATCATCATCATCATCATTATCATCATCATCATCATCATCATCATCCCAGTTCTCTGTGAAATTCAGAAGAGGATACCAGGGTCTCAAAGGGGTTTTAATGATAAAAGCAAATAGATGGAAATGTGGCAATTAGGATGAAGAGAGGTGCTAAAAGATACTCAGGGTAGATAACAAATTATACAGGATAGTAAAGAGGTATGGCTTCAGATGTGGAGAGCTGTAAAAGGGGAGAGTCATAAACAGGAACAGTTGTCAGATGTGAGAGGTATTTCCAGGAGGAAACAGCACAGGGAAGAATCAGTTTTGATGGGAAAAGTGTTAGTATTTGAAACAATGAGAAAGAAAGTTAAAATGGGGATACTGGTTTCTCTGTGCACTCCATTAATAGTAGTTGAACTGATATTGCATCTAAAAAACAATTTAGATTAAAAGCCTAGTTTTGTTTGGTCTTAATTCCTATTCCCCAACCTCCAAATTATCCACCTCTTGAAACAAGAATATTTATAATAATAGTCTTCTCCTCCCAATATTATAAAATTAGTTAATAAACATTAAAAAGATATGCCTGCCCTTGTGAATATAACTTTATAAACTTTGTAAAGCAAAGTAATTTTTCTGGAAGGGAGTGAGAATTCATTTTAGCCCCATTAGTAGAGAAACACTATGAACCTGTACAAACTAGCAGTTAAACAAGTATACTATTCCGTACAAAGAATTGAATTGTATAATTTGGGACTAAGTAGTCTTTAAATTCAAAGTATATCTCAGTAATAATGCTTATTGGCAACACAGAGGATGAGTGGTTAAGAACTATAAATAGATGCAGAATGGGTTCCTTCCTGAATGGACCTTTCAAGGTAGTAATTTCCACATTGGACTCGAGCACTCATGTTTGTTTGTTTTCCCCTCATCAACCATTCCCACAAAATTACCAATATAGACAAGGTATACCACCACTGAATTATCACATCAGAATTCATTGAACATTATAGATATTTTTTTTAAAAAGTCTTTATTACTGATACAGATGTGTGTATGTGCAGCAAGGCGGTCCAGTGGATACTGTGCTGGATTTGAAGCCAGGAAGACCTGAGTTCAAATCCTGCTATTTATCCTGATACTCGCTAGCCATGTTGACTCTAGGAAAGTTGCTTAATCTATATCTACCTCCATTTCCTCATCTGCAAAATGAGGATAATAATAGCATCTATTTCCCAGGGTTATTGTATGGATAAAATAAGATAGGTGTAAAGTGCTTTGCAAACCTTAAAATGCTATAAATGGTAGTTAGCATATTTGTTGTTATTATCACGCATGGAGCATCAGCATGTGATAGGCCCTGTTGTTGTTCAGTTGTGTCCAGTTGTGTCTAACGCCTTGTGACCCCATGTGAAGTTTTCTTGGCAAAGACTACTGGAGTGGTTTGCCATTTCCTTCTTCAGTTCATTTTACAGATGAGGAAACTGAGGCAAACCAGACTAGTGACTTGTCCAGGGTCACAGATCTAGTAAGTGTCTGAGGTGAGATGTGAACTCAGGAAGATGAGTCTTCCTGACTCCAGACCTGGCACTCTATCCACTGAGCCAACTAGCTGCCCCAAGAGGCCCTGTACCTAATGTAAAAATAGTAATCCAACCCAATAAAAGATTTAAAAACCAAATCAAAACATGAAGATTGTTATAAACCTAACAATCTAATTTTTACAGTAAACATAATGCCCTTTGATGTAGAGGTCTAATACTAGATCATTAACTTTGTCAAAAAATAGGGTTTAATGGCTTAATATACCTCTTCTTCCTCCTGCTAAAATTGGTACTAAAAAGGCACTAGTTTTGACATCACTATGATATAAAACACACATATAGTATACTTATGTATTTTACTATACTAATAATGTCTTATTTATAAAGGAATTATTTATGAATGATAAATGGAATTTGTTAACAGGTTTACCTTTTGAATCACTGAATCCCACCACAAAATGTTTCTTCATTAAATTTAAATATTTCCATCTACAAAGTAAATTCTACAGATTTCTTTCAGAGAAAGTAAATGAAAGCACAGTGATTTGTGATCTCATAACAGTAATATCAACTGATTTCACAGCACTGATCAGTAGAGAACATTCTTGGTTAATGTGGTGAACAATTTACAAAAGTAAAATATGAACTGTATAGAGTAAAACATATCTTTTCATAAATGATCTAAAAATATGTGTGTATAATTTTTACATGTTCCACATTTAAATAGCCCTTATTCACGCATTCTTATTTTTCTTTTCAAATATTTTCTTTTATCTAAGTTGTAAAATAGTTTTTTTTTAAATATAAAAATAAAGTAATCTATGTCAGACTGAAAGGTACATTGAAGTTTGACTTAAGAAATCAGCTGCTAATTTTGATGATAACCTGATCTGGGATCAAAACAAGTTCAGATGCCATTCTAAGTTAAACAATTTTGACAGAAACATACAAACATTTTTGGTGTCAGATACTTGAAATACACTCCCAATAAGCTGACATTGTAACAACATGTTATAACATTAATACTGTTCATCCACAACTCTTGCTGATCCCCACCCGAAACTCAACTCAATATTTCTAAAAAATACATCTATGCAAATATTTTCTAATATACAATATACCTCCTTACAAACACTTAAGTAGCCATAAATAAAACTTTATTCTTTAATTTCATTTACAAGCTACTAAGTACTATGTATTTTACATAGCACTAAACACTTAAAACGGTTGCAGTCACAGAAAGATCCAGACTGAATAGAAAGCTGTGGATAAAGTAATGGTTCTTAAAATAAAAGCAAAATAATACTGAAACAGGTGGCAAAAGGGCATTTTTGCCATGGTAAATCAGACTTGTAATGATGCTTCAGTTCTGGTTAAAACAAAGACTGAGTGCCATGCGATTCTCAGCTTTATTGTTTGCAGTCTGGCTAAAGTCTGTACAGTCATTTTGTTTTTTGCAATTATTAAAATAAAAAAGTTAAAAACTATAGCAGCAACAAGCAAACCTTGTGACAGGAAGGCAAGGGTTAAGAACTAAAAAGTTTATACAATGTGCTTAAGAAAGTTTGTATAGTTTATCTTCCATCAGCTGGAGTTCGACTGAGGGACAACATGATTCGGGCAAATCGTTCACACAGTTCATGTGTGGAATATGAAGGTAATTTTGGCAGCTCATTGAAACCTTTGATCTCTGTAGAACAATCAAGCAATTTTGGCAGGAAGTCAGTCAGCTTTTCTTGGAGGTTGGCTGCAAATGAAAAAAAAATTATTCTAACCACGTTGGGAGAAGCAGCTCATTAAACTAATATTTTAAACATCAATTTCTATCTTGAATTAAACAAGTTAACATTAAACTTCAAAAGTCATTATTTTAAAAATTTGTTTTTTATAAGAAATAACAGTTCTATGTTCATGACTGAAATAAAAGTAGACTTAAATTCAAAGGTATTAATTACCAAGTTAAAAGTCTAGAAATATGAACAAATATCACTTTATGAAAAATTCAGCTATTGCTAACCTTAAGAGTCAGACAAAAAGAAACAAGAAAATTTTAAGGGGGAGAAGTATTAATGACTGGAGATACCAGGAAAGGCTACACCCAAGAGATTGTTCATGAGCTGCTCTTTGAATGAACCTAGAGATTCTGAGAGGTGAGCAGGGAGTATATTTTGGGGGGCTAGGGGAGGAGAAAACTTATGATGGAATTTGGTCAAATTCAGGGAATGGTTACAAGGGCAGTTTGGTTACAGCACAGAATGTGCAAAGGGTCAGCTTATAAAGTCAGGTTGGAGAAGGAGATAGAAGCCAGCTTTTTAAAGGCGGGGCTAATAATTCCTATTTTGTATCAGGTAAAAGGACAACCACTGACTACTTTTGAATAGAAAAATGACATAGTCAGACCTATGTTTTGAAAACATTAATTTGGAGGTACATGATTGTGATGGAATACTACTGTCTATAAGAAATGATGATCTTGATGACCTTAGAAAAACACGGATAGACTTGCATGAAATAATGAAGAGTGAAATAAGTAGAACCAAGAGAACATTGTATACAATAACATAAATATTGTTTTATGAATTATTTTGATCAAATAAATCATTTTAACTATTATGAATACCCAAATTAACTACAAAGGACATATGAAGGAAGATGCTATCTACATCCAGAGAAAGAACTGATAAACAGAAGTATGTATAGAATGATTTTACATATGTATACATATTTGTGTCTAATGGTAGCCATCTCTAGGACGGTTGAGAGGGAAGAAAAAAAAATTTAAATTTACATGATAACTTTATTATATATTTAAAAAGAACAGTAAGTTGTACATAATAGATCTGTAGTTTCATGTGCAATCATCTTTTTAAAAATTATTATACCATGTTATAGAAATGTTGTTTTATTCCATAAATTAAAAATAAAATAAAAAAGCTAAAAGTAATATTAATTTGGCAACTCTAGATAGGATGGATTGGAAACAAGGAGATCAGTTAATAGACTATTCCAATAGTCTAGGTCAGGTAAGTTTAGGTCAAGCATACAATGAAAACTTGAATTAGGATGGTAGCCAAGGGAATGAAGAGAAGATGAGTGCAAGACATGTAGAAGCAGAATAGACAAGATTTGGCAATTCTGGGTATGTAGAAAGAGTGAGTGAGAGGAAAGAATCAAGGATGAGTCCAAGAGCTGTGAGTCTGAGTATCAGAAGGATGATGGATGGTGTCCTTAAGAGATTTACACTTACGTTCCATTTCTTGTCCAAGATATGAACACCAGCGATTTCTCATATCTTCTACGGCAACTATATCTTTCTCTTCCATCTCATCCACCAGTAACAATGGCAAACTTGGGACAATAAACTCATTCATAATAATCAATCCATTGTTTACTTCTTGATCATCTCCAGATTCAAATAGTTCTGCTGCATGCTCATTTAATTTCTTTATGAAATATAAAAGAACAAATTTTTTCTTACTAAATTTACTATATTATCTTGGGACTGAATACAATCATGTAATCCATATACTTATGATTAAAGGTGGTCACATAGATGCTTAAACATGGCAACCACAATACATTTCATCACTGGAAGGTATTCACTTGGCAGTTTTTTTAAACAGAAAATATATTTTTTAAGCATCATTTTAAGTATTTTTTCATTGATGCTAAGGTGGAAAAATATTTCTCTTACTTTAATCACCCTACAATCTAAAATGTGGTAAGGAATACATCAACAAAAAATTCAATAAGAAAGGAAATTATAGCAACTATACATAACTTTAAAAAAATCATCAAGACACTTTGCTTGGTGATTTACAAAGAAAATTTCTGTAGAACCTAGTCTTTGTCCTTTAGGAATTCAAACATATATTTATTATTGTTGCAAATTATTGCAATGGATTAAAAAGTTGTAAACTTTATAAACCTTTACTTGTATTGTTTTTAAAATATCCATCACACAATGTTTTTTGTGTAAATCCTTTACTTCTATTGTTTTTAAAACATGCATTGCACAGTGTTTTTTGTGTGAAGTTAAGCTATTTAAATCTTATAAAGCATTTTTATTCTAGAGTGGTTTATCATGTAAACATTAATATAGCATCTCTTTTACCCAAGTAAATAATTATATCATGAAATCATTTTTGAGTTAAAGTAAGTTTTCTTCCTCATAATTACTGGGGAGGCTATACTTGAATCTACATACTAACATATAAAAGGGAAAAATTTCATAAATAAGCTACTACTTATCTGCTTTTTGAAAAAGTAGTTGTCAAGAATCAATTCCATTTAAGTTTATTATCATTTTCAACAGATCACTTGCACAATCCTAAAGCCTGAATGCCTCTATTTAAATATTACATAGACCAGATGTCAAGCCATATGCAAATGCTTTAAAAAATAATTTATCACATTTTATCTTTTTAAACCTTAATAAAGTCGGAAAAGTACAGTTGAAGTCTTCAGGGAAATGAAAGACCTAAAATATAAAATTATTTTGAAATGGGTTAAGACTATCGAATTTAATAAGCTCAAAAGAACATGACTGAAGTTTTAAAATGAATACAAATACTAATATGCAAGTTAATTTAAGGAAAAAGTTTTCAAGATAAGTAGCAATATTAAAAACTTACGTCCCCATTTGATTTTTAATCAAATTTTCAAGCAGAGAATGCAGAAGTGTCAAACGTAAAGCCCAAAAATTCATTAGTGTGAACCAGACTAAAATACATGGGTATAACTGTGTTTAACTGTAGCCTTCTCTCATGTGGGGTGGGGAGAAAGGGAGAAAAAACTGCATAGCAGAGAACAAAAGAACATTTAGAAGGAAGCAAAAAAAAAAACCCCAAAAAACCCCAAAACCAAAAAACAAACCCAGGTAGCTTTGAAAACAATGTGCAGTATTTTATTACTTTTTGTTTTTTAAAGTAAACAATCTGAAATGGAAATTCATGGTTTTATACTGAGTTCTCTCTTTATGCTGTGGTGTGTATATGGAAATGTTCTTTTTTTTGTTTGTATTTAAGTCAAAAAAGAATAAAAAAATTAATATATAATTGGGAAATGTTTAACAAAATAAATAAAATACAATATAACATAGGTAATGTTAATTTAGGCTTTTCTAATCAGTTTCTATTTGGGTTTGGCATGACTGGTCTAATATGTAAAGTATACTGCCGTCTCAGAACTGAGATTTGACTATCGCATTTTACTGACACACATTCTTAAAAATATGCTTGTAACAGCTAAAATAAGTGAACCATATATATTTGGAAACAGAATTGAGTAGTTTGCTGTATGAAAAATAAACTCATTTTAAGAGTTCATTACAAAGTTATGGCTGATTGGGAATGACATTTAATGAGAAAATAGAATGAAAATGGAATTCCTCATTTGACACAGTAAGTTTGGCAGAGCCTAATGTCACTCACATTTTCCAATGGATGATACTCCAAATAACTGTAATTAACTGGAGTAAACAAACAAACAAAAAAGATGAAAATGTCTGTGGACACTATTCTGGGCACATGGACATTGAAAATATTGGAAAAGCAATCACAGTCTCTTAGGGATACAAAAAGGTACTGAATTACAAAGCATCTTCAGACATAACAATAATTATAATAATGACAGTTAATGACAATGTTTTAAATATGCCAGTTAATAATCAGATCAGCACAATGCAAAAACAATAATATTCTTATGTCTTTTGGGGTTGTAATACCATTACAGAAAAAGTACAATTGCAAAAAAAAAATTAAGAATTAAAAATTGTCACATAATAAATTACAGTCTGCTCTATTACAAAAGGTTATTTCTCTTCCCCCTTGCCCCCCACACCTAATGGGATTAGAGGCCCACAGAAGGAAGGGGAATGTGTCAGGGCAAATGAACCAGGATTTTTAAAGGGATCTGGGCAAGATAGAACCCTTCAACAGAGTTTTGCTTCAGGCTTAAATTCAGTCCTTCTATCTGTTCAAATTCTCCATGTATTTCTTCAAATGTTGTCATTAACAGCTTAAGTCCAAAATGAAATGGGTAAACAACTGCATGGATTCCACTTACTAGTAAACATTCTCTTCTGTAATGTGATATCAATTCTTCATCATGTCCTCGGTATGGGCCCTTAGACAAGAGCTCCTTATTATTCTGATAAGCACAGATAAGATGCAGTATGGCTTTTATGTAACTTAAAATTAAAAGAAGAAAATAACATCAGTGTTTCCATACATATAACAGTACAAAAAAGTCAAAATTTTGACAATCTGTGTCAGTGAAAGAGAGCATTAGTACAAATACAAATTGGAAGCTACTGTCTAAGTTTTTCTTCCCCAGAACAGTAGGATTTAATTTCTAAGACAGTAATCGCTAACAGCAAGAGTATCAAAAGCAGCTAAAAATTCAGTTTCTAGAAAGTGGAAGAATAAATGAAGGTAGAATGTTCATTGTTATGTCTATCCTCCAAATGTGCTACTTTTTCAACGCTGCATTATAGGAAAGCAAGCATAACCTATTAAATTAATGATCAAAAATTTACTTTTATAAAGAGACACTAAATTACTCCAAGTGTTCGGATCAAGAAAATTAAAGAAAATTTGGAAGGATTTTGGAAAATTATTCAGCGGAAAAAATGAAAAGGAAAGAATGTCTTCTGAAAGGCTGAATAATGTAGTAGATAAGTCACCAGACTTCGAGGAGATATCTGGGTTTAAACTTTGCCTCAAAAACTTAATAGTTGTGTGACCATAATGTGGAGAATACGTTTCAAAGTATATTTTAGTGTCCCCTCTAAAAATAATCATATCTTTTTGAACTGCCACAAGAATACTGATGGAATTATTTGACAACATAGTAAGGTACATATTCATATTTAATTATAACTTTAATAATGTTAATACTGGGAAAACTAATCAACACCGAATTTTTATTTTTTTGTAACTAATGCAAAGCATTACATAATATTATGCTAGAAAATGGAATACTTTCATAAATACTGAATTAAAAGATTTAAGAAGCTGTGTAGTAAATTAGAAAATGAGAGTAGTAATATGATTTCCACTATTTTCTTTTATTCCAGTTAGGTGTAATTAAAGATATATATGAGAATTATTTCTTAGTAATTTTGAAAAAAATACAGGATATGTCAAGAAATTTGTATCCAACTTCTATTCTAGCCTCTCAATAACCTATGTAAATATATTCAAGTTACTTAAGCTTTTTGTCCCAGTTCATCTACAAAACAGAAATAATACCCATCTTATATATTTTAACATGTTGTTATAACAGATCATAGATATGAAAGTGCATTGAAGAAGTTAGAAGCTGATGACAGGTCAAAATTCAAGAATCTTTGAAAAAAGCATTTGGTTGTTCATGGTTATTTCAGACATATTGATTATAATCAATCAAGAAGCATTTGCTAAATACTTATTATGTGTTAGGCACTATATTATGCACTGAGGACCCAAAGACAATGGCAAAATAGTTGCCATACTCAAGTAGCTTACATTCTAATGAGGGAGAATAGATGCACATATGTAGCTATGTACAAAATACGGACAAAACAGACCAAGGTAAATTTTGAGAGGAAGGTGTCATTTAGAAGATGGTAAGTGAACTAGATCTTAAAGGAAGCCAGGGATTGCAAGAGGTAGAGGTGGGCAGGTGAAAAGCATGGAGATAGGAGATGGAAGAACAAAAGTTCAGTCAGGCAGTATCAACGAGGGCATAATGTGTGGTGGGAGGATAAGACCAGGTTGTGAAGAGTCTTAAATGCCAAACAAAAGAGTTTATATGTGAACTTGGAGACAACAGGGAACGACTGGAGTTCACTGAATGGGGCAGTGACATTACAGACCTTCTCCTCAGGAAAATCATTTGGGCAGCTGTTTGGAAGATGGATTGGAGTAGGGAGAGACCAATGAGGAGGCTACTGTAACAATTCACATGAAAGGTGACAGCTATGGACTAAGGTGGTGCATACATGGGAGAAGAGAAGGGTATGTATGTGAGAGAAGCTGTAAAAGTGGAAAAGACAAGATTTGCAAGGGATTGGACATGTAGGTGTGAGAGCCAGGGAGCTGACACAGAGAGTGAATGGAATAGTAGTGTCTCTAATGAAGTTTAAGAAAACAGGTAGGATTTGAGAGAGAAAATGGACATGTTTGAGTTTACTGAATCAATGCTAACAAGATGAACAACTTTTACCACACTTCAGTGAATTGTGATTTCATTAATATGGGTAATTCTCTACATTGACACATATTGTAAATCATTCTATGACAAAAGATTCTCAGAAGTAATGAAAAGGTGATGAATATTCTGACAACTGCAAATATGGTGTGTGGTTTGTTCCTGAGATGACACACTATCTATCACTGGGGCTATACTTGAAATTTTTCCAGCTAGGTAGGATCTACTATAGCTTATACTGTTGGTATAGCCTTTGAGAATCCAAGGTCATGGGGCAGTTAGGTGGCACAGTGGATAGAGCTCCAGCCTTGGAGTCAGGAGGATCCGAGTTCAAATCCAGCCTAAGATACTTGACATGACACCTACTAGCTGTGTGACCCTGGACAAAGTCACTTAACCCTGATCGCCTCAACAAAAAGCCAAAAAAAAAAAAAGAGAGAGAGAATCCAAGGTCACTTTCAAAATAGAATGGGGTATCAAAGTAGGGCTTGGTGGATGTAAGACTATTCTATTAATGAAAATAAATTTTCATTTAGGCTGATCAAAACAAATTCTGTCCCACAATTTTTATTTTGAATTTGAGTTATGATATATATTAAACATAACTTGTATTGTAGAGTGGATTCTTATTCAGTTACAGGATAGAACAGATGTCTGACATCTCTTCCAGCTCTGAAACTTTGGACTTCTTTGCTTTTGTTCTTTTGGGAGTATGCAATAAAGTTAATTATCTTTAAAATTAGGAAACTAAAATAAAAATGGTAGCACTGCCCTCTAGAGGACATAATCCATAAGTCTACAAAAAACGATGTTTTGGTAGGTACAATAAAAATACAGAAAAGTTTCTTAAGGAATCTCAAGAGTAGGAAGAGATTTCAGTGGCTAGCTCCAACTGCAAAAAAGACAAAAATATTCTACGAAGAAATAAGAATAGCATATGAACACCATATGCAAATACAAATTTCATATGCACTTGTTATACAGTATAATTGAGAACTGTACAATCACAAAGATCCTGCTGGAACAATTCACTATTGCGTTGAGCCGACCTTGGGTTTTCAGTTTGTGTCAGGAAAATATAAACTCTGATGTAATCTACCAACCTTGAAAAACTAGTTTTGATGACAGTTGTGGGTCTGAGGACCAGCATAGCTAAATCTGAATAAATTCATGACTAGAAGGTTAACTACCTGGTAATGAATGTTTTGGCCATGACTATCTACAAACTGCACAGAAATATAAAGACATTCACTGCATTTTGTGACACTTCCTTTTACCTGATTTCCAAACATGGTGGTAAGAAAAGGGATATAGAAAGAGTTCTTAAGTTTAGTTAATCATATAGCAATATGATCTTGCTAAAATATTTATTACTGTGAGTCAATTTCCATTTTCTATAATTCACTTAAAAATAGACTTAAAATTAATTTTAGCTGTATTTTTTACTAGGTTAGTAATGGTATAGCAAAATTCCTATAACTATATCTTTTATAATATCTGAAGAGCTAAGATAATTAGCCTCTAGGGCAAATATAAATTCAGACTAGCTACAGAAAAAGTTAATTTAAAAGGAAACCAGATACTATGAGATGTAGCATATATCCTGGTTCTGTTGAAATTACTTCCTCCTGTGGGCAGATAGGTGGCACAGTGGATAGAGCACCGGCCCTGGATTCAGGAGAACCCGAGTTCAAATTCAGCCTCAGACACATAACACTTACTAGCTGTGTGACCCTGGGGCAAGTCACTTAACCCCACTGCCTAGCCAAAAAACAAAACAAAACAAAAAGACAAAAAACAAAAAAAAAAAGAAATTACTTCCTCCTATTTCCCTAAAACTCTGCTTATCAAAACCTGTATGTTCTTTTCCCTTTTTATGTTTCAATGACAGGAGTAGATAATATAGTGAAGTTATCTAAAGGAAATACTAAAAGAGTCAAACTCGCAGATGCAATGAAAATACAAAATTAAGTTTTAAAATACATACCTTTTCTCAGAAATGAAGAATAAATACAAAGCTAAGTAAAAATCAAGCATACATATATACATGTATGTCTACAGTATGTCTGTTATGTTCCTCATAATATCAAACTCTCTTCTTAACTTTTCTTACCTCTTTTTTTGAAAATGTTCTAGGCCTATCATGAGATACATTGTTGTATCTCTGAAGTTCCTATAATCCTGGTGCCACTTCTGTAGGAAAAGAAAAATTTGTATTTAAGATATCTAATAAAAGAAATCATTAAAAAAACTATACACAGAATTTTTTTTTCTGATAACAGATATTGTCCTAAATAAATATGACTAACTAACCTTTCTAAACAGTTTAGTAAAGAAAGGAATAAGACTTTAAAAACAAATAATTTCTCTGTAACAACTTCTCTGATAAAACTTATTAAATGCTGATAAAGAACTACAGAAGAAAAATATGACAGAAACAGAAAGTTAGATGCTAATTTTAATTTTCCTCTATGATAAAAATATGAAATCATATTTTGAAACATTGATATAATTTTTATGTCTAAATTGTGTAATTTTTAATGTATGTAAATATAAGAATTGAAAAAAATGCCATAGTCATCAGATTTCAGTTTAGGCATACTACATACTCTCGTTGTCCACATATTTAGAGCTGAGACCATAAGGAACTTGAGAGATCATTCAGTTCCCCCCGCTCTAGAGATGGGGAGAAACAGCAGCCCAGAGTGGCTTTAGTGACTTACTCAAGTTCACATAGGCAGCAAGTGACAGAGCTAGGATTCCAACTCAGGTCCTATGACTTCAAATCCAGCATTTTTTCCATTATGTCCACAGATTTCCAAGCTTCCCTTTGAAGTTACCCCATCAACTCCAACAGTCTTAATTAGAGGGAAATTCTTATCCCACTCCTGCACTCATATAGACAGATGATCTCACTGATAAGAGATGTCTTCTCCGATGATGCAGATCACATCACCCCTATGCCTACCCATCCTATGCATCTCTTGTCCATGTCCTCCCTACAGATTGCCACAATGGACTCATCAAATATGCTGGAGCATTCTTTTTATATAAGAATAGCAGTGGAGCAACTGAGGCCCAGTGGTTATCTTTCACTTTTGCTAAATGGTCAATTAGTCAATGAATGAATGAATTATACATTTATCAAATGCTTACAATGTGCAAGGCACTGTGTCTTGCTGGGCTGGGGATATAAATGGCAAAGTAAGACAATGACTCCTGTAAAGCAGCTCACATTCGAATGAGGGAGACAACATTTATGGAAGGTTTCAGCTGCAAGTCAGATGGAAAAGCTCTATGGTTCTTAAAGCACAACAGCAAAGCATAAGGAAATACCTCTTTTTTAATGTCATTTTCACTGATAAAAAGATACTAGGAACTGATTTTGAGCTATTTAACCCTAGACTGGCGGGGACTGCTGTGAGAGCTAGGCTGGAAGCAGACCCAATGATTAGAGGGGCGCTACTACTCCCAGGGGTCTTATGCCTAATCTGCCTCTGGGTGGTAGCTGAGAGAATGTCAAGTTTGGTATGACTAAGTTTCTTGAACAGCAGTCTTCCATTACTTGACAAGGATCTCCTATTTGTAGAACCAACAATCAATATTTAAAGATGGTTTAAAACTATGATCTTAGCACTTTCTTTATGCTTAACTAGTCTTGCCCTCTTGAGAATTTCAGAACATTTCTAGTTTTCTTCTTACATTGCTCTCTATCATGTTACACAGGCAATTATCTCTTCCTTCCTTCCTTATGATTAGACTTGCAAACCTCTAGGTAAATACATTGTTATGTACATTCCTGGCAAGGACAGAACACTCTAATATTTTAAGGTGTTATTTAAAAATTGGAATCTAGATCTCTGACACCATTTTCTTAACAGATCGTTCAATTTGTAAATGTGCTTTTTCTCTTTGGAAAAAAAAGCCTTCAATTGGCAGTCATGATATAAAAACATTACCTGTGCTTCTAAGGCCTTTAGCTTCTTGTTCATAACTTTATAACTTCACAATAATTACTTGATTCCTTAGGGCAGTGTTACACAATACCCTGTGTCTTCTCAAATGAAAGATATCTAAAACCGAACACCTTTTTTCCCAAAGCTTCTTCTCCTTGCAAGTACATTATTTCTGCAGTGGCATTCCCATTTATATAGCCTTCACGTTTCAAAACATTACTATTATGTTGACTTTCTCTTTCTCTAATCTTTCACAATGAATTGGTTTTGAAGTTCTATGAATTCTATTCAGTTAACTCATATTTATTAAGCACCTTCTATGTGCCAGGAATTGTGTTAAGCATTGGGCATACAAAGAAAGGCAAAAAACAGTTCCTAATCTCTAGAAAAGACAATGGGGGAGACAAACTGTGAACAACTATATGTAAACAAGACATACACAGGATAAACTGGGGGTAGTATCAGAGGGAAATAAGTAATGTTAAGCAGAAATGGGAAAAGCTTTTGCAGAAGGTGGAACTAAATGAGACTTAAAGAAAGCCAGCAAAATGAGGAGGGGTACAGGAGACCTGCACTTAGGGAAGAACAATTTGACAGCTGAGAGGCAGAAGGGTTGCAGCCAAGAGAGACTTGGGGCAGGAAGACCAGCCAGCAGGTCTAAGTGTGAGGGGAAGGAAAAGATCTAAGTTGTGAGCCTGGGTAGTTGGGACAAAGATAGTACCCTTGACAGTAATAGGGAAGTCAGGAAGAAGGGAGGGTTTGGGGGGAAAGATAATGAGTTCAGTTTCAGACATACTGAATTTAAGATGTCTGTATAATATCCAGTGCAGAATGCCTAAAAGGCGATTGGAGATTGGGAGAGAGGTTAGGGCTAGACAAGCAGATCTGAGAGTCATCTTCATAGAGATTATAATTGAAACTGTGAAAGCTAGCAAGATAACTATGTGAAATAGTACAGAGGGAATAAAAAAGAAGGCCCAGGACAAAGATTTGGAAGCTTGCCCTGTTAGTGAACAAGTCATGGATGAAAATATAACAAAGGAAATAGAGGAGTAATTAATTAGCAAGAGACCCATGAATGAGCAGTCATGAAAACCTAGGGAGAAGAGCATATTAAGGAGAAGAAGTGATCAACAGTGTCAAAGGTTTCACAGAAGTTAAGTAGGATTCATCTTACATTCACCTTATATGATATCTATCTATAGAAATGGATATATGTGTAAAAATAATATTCCTTGTATCTATCTTCCTCAAATCTTTTCCCTCTTTATTCCTGCTACACTACTCTAATAAAAGTGTTCTTACTGTCTAAGCCTCAATCATCACAATAGTCTGATGACATATCTTTCTTCTTCCATTATCTTTAGTGGAAGAATTTACTGAACTGCTAGACTCATCTTCCTCATGCAGCTCCTCAAGTTTAAAATCCTGGGTAGCTTATTATTATCTACTGAATAAAACTGAAAATCCTGCACTTAGCAACTGGAGGCCTTCCACAATCTGGTGTCTCTCTACCTTTGTTGCCTTATTATAGACTCCTTCCTTACCCATGTACATACCTTGCACTCTCCTGACTCCATAATTCTGTTCACTCTATCCTTGACATGCTTTCCCTTTGCTTTTATCTGCTGAATTCTTATACATTTTTATAACAAAATTCCTGTGCCACCTCTCTCTAGTGTTCTCACATTTTACATATAACACACCTTTCTAATGCAGTTATGTATTACACTTTACTATAGCTATTTGTGAATAATATTCTAAATACACGATATTAAAACTTTAAATCAAGAATTGAATTTCTTGAATTAAATTTAAATTAAGAATTGAATTTCTTGAATTAAATCAAGAATATAATTTCTTCTTATTCTTCATATTTTCCTCAAATATTCTATGTTTGTAGTGTTTTAAATGTTTTTTTTAAAATTTAAATTGTTACTTGAATAGTTACTTAAAAAGTTACTTGAAAGGTTATAGCAATATAAACATGTATTAATCTATAAGTTTCCCATCCTTAAAATGTTTTTCCCATAGTAATCTAATAACAGTAACTGCTGTTTGCATAACACTTTAAGATTTGAAAAGGTCTTTATAAATATTATTTCATTTGACCCTTAGAACAACCCTATAAATTAGGTACTAGAGGTATTACTCTCCCCACCTTACAGGTGGAAAAGACAGAAGCTGAAAGAGGTTACATGATTTTCCCTTGATTGCACAATTAGCGAGACAGGATGTGAATGCAAGTCTCTCTGACTCCACATCCAATACTCTATCTACTATACTATGCCGTTAGTCAAATCATGTGTTGCTGCTTAATTTGGAGGCAAATTCAATTTAAAACTAGGCCCCTGAAGAATCTATGAAAAGAGGTGAAAATGGGAGTGGTAAGAGACCATACAATGTGAACCCACAGCTAAACTATGAAAGCTTGGTATAACTGCACAAAATTTTTCATAAAGAAATTTCTTGTAAAGTGGTTGAGTCATATGTTAAGTTCATATAACTCTGGTACAATCCTATTCTTCTACCTCAAGAGAAATTAAACAAAAATAGGACTGTGCTTTGCTACCTATCAGTCAAAAGATAAACTGGGATGACAAAAAATTAAACCTTTTATTTAAATATTATTTCACGTAAAGAGAAGTTAAGGACACATATAACGTCAATAGAATTCTCTTTGAATATAATTAATTTTAAGCACATTTTTTATGCAAAAATAAAATACTTAATGAAAAGTAAAATTTGGATTTGTTCAAACTTTTCTAAAATTACAGTCCAAATTTTATTCAATATATATGGCATACGACATATAAAGACACTATAATTTCTAAAAAAAAAAGATGATTTTGTTGCAGATAAGGTTCAACATATATGAACAATTTAGTTCATATTAATATTCTTGAAGCCTCCTACGTTCACAACAATGTGACAATGGACTATATAACGATTCAACAGTTTGGAAAATGCAGAATACTTCAAATTGGGGGAAAAAAAGTATTCTTAGCAGAAAAAAAAGATACCCACTTGAGCTCTTCTAAACATTAATATTTTAAGCAAACATTAAATATGTCAAAGTAGTAAATTATATGCTAAACTCCTGGACACTGTCTCTTCTTTGGGTTTTTGTGACAATTCTTTCCTGGTTGTCTTTCAACTTGCTCCTGCTCAGTTTCCTTTGCTGGCTTATCATGTTTATCATCTAGATCACTTTCCTTAACTGTAGGTGTTACCCAAGGTTCTGTCATAGGGCCCTTCATAAACCATTAGCTCTCATGAGTTTCACTATCACCTCTATGAAAATGACTCCCAGATTTATATATCCAATCCCAGTCTCTCCCTTTAGTATCAGATCCATATCACTAATTGTCTAATGGACATTTAAAACAGAATATTCTGGAAGTATCTTAAATTGAAACCATACAAAACCGAATGTATTATTTTTTGCCCTAAACCTTACTTATTTCCACACTTCCCTTATTCAATCAAAGGCACCACTACCCTTCTATTAACCCAGGTTTGTAACCTCCATGACACCCTGAACTCCTTACTCTGTTCCACCTCACATATCAGAACAAAATCTTGTCGTTTCTACCTTCATACTACCAACTGTATCTGATCCCTTTTCTCTAATCACACTATTACCACCTTAGCTCAGGCCCTCATCACCTATGTGACAATATGATGCCTCTCCTCAATCAACTTTAGTGGCTTCCTCTTATCTCTAGGAAAATATGAAATCCTCTGTTTGCCTTTTAAAGCCTTATACAACCCTGCCCCAGTGTGTTCTTTCAACCTCAGTTGACGTTATCCTCCATTCTTCCTACCCCCCTTCTGCAATACTCTGTAATCTGGCTGTTCTATAGGCTTGGAATGTAGTCTCTCTTTACCTCTCATTCACAGGGTCTCTCTCTTCCTTTAAGATGAAGCTCAAGGGATGGAAAGAATTTGGAACTCAAAATTTCAAAAAAAGGTAAAATTTAAAAAATGGAAAAAAATATATACATGTATGTATGCGTATGTATATGTGTACATTTATTTATTTAAAAGATGAAGCTCAAGTACCATATTCTGAAAAAAGCCTTTCTTGGTTCTCCCAACTACTAATGACCTATCTCTTAATTACCTTATATTTAACTGTGTATGCTTTAATGTACTTTTCTTCTCCATTAAAACGTAAACTCTTTTTAAGCAGGGCTTCATTCTTTGTACTTGTATCCTCAGCATCTAGCACAGTACCTGGCAAATAATAGGTGCTTAAAAAAAAATTAGTTGCCTGACTGACAAAAAAGAGAAGCAGCACAGCCAAATGGATAGGGGGCTGGCCCTCGAGTCAGGAAGACCTGGATTAAAATCTTTTATCTGCCCCATACTAGTTGTTTAGAACTTCTCCGTGCTCTAGGAAACTAGAAGTTAGATAAGTTGCTAATCAGTATCAACAGAGAAAGTCTACAAGGGGTCCCTACCCCCACTGCCCCATACACTCCAAAAATGATGTAAATTAGTAACGAGGAAAATACATAAGGAAGGAATTTAGAAGGCTAATTTTAAATTTGTCATTTATACTTGATCTAAACTAAGGTGACATTCCTAATATGAAAAGGCAGCTTACAGTCATTTCACAAAATATCTCCCCTTTTTTTTTATCATCTTAAGGACTAAAGTAATTTGGTTAAGAAATGTTTGAAACAGTTTAATAAGCAACTATTGTAGCATTCCACTTTGTTCCCCAAAGACATAAATTACCTCATATTCTTCCATGTTTACTTCTTCTGGCTTTATCATTTCAAGTTTAGCTTGAGCAATTTTCATTATGTTGCGACACCTTAAAAAGAAAAAAAAACTGTTCCCAAACTGATAGTGACACCAATAAGAACTGAGACACTTGTGTACAATAGCATAGAAGGCAGTGTTGCCATTAACTCTAAGATTGTGAATCAATCAATCACCACTATGGAACGAATTACATGGAAATTTATCTAAAACATAGCAAGTCGAAAGCTGTGCTTTTAGGTCAAAGCCGGGTAATGACATAAAAGAAAGAAAAGCTGGTAAATAAACAACTCTAAATTTATTACACAGTTTGAATATTTGTTAAATTAAGACATATATTCCAATGAAATTAAATTATGTGTTTCAGGTTTTATATTTTAGTTGCAGACTTCTAACAATGCACTGTAATAGAAGCAAATTAGTTTAATCACACAGATGGTTATAGTAGATCTGAATATAGATATTATAAATTACTTAGTGTCAATCTGAGTTAGAAAGGATCTCAGAGGCCAATAGTTTCTTTCATAGCACACCTGATAAAATCCAACCTTTCCTTCAAGAACTAATTCTTATTTATTATCCATACCTGATTAGAACTAAAATGACATTCCTATGGGGAAAAAAATGCCATTCAAATGCTCTCCCCAGTGAAAGGAACCCACTTCCTTTTAAGGTAGATAACAGAAGTAGCGATGGAAGTGAATTTAGAGATCATGTAGTTCAATACCCTTATTTTGGAGACAATAAAACTGAGGCACAGGGTAGTTAAATGACTTGCCCAAAGTAATTCAGGTATTGTGACTCCACTCCCAGTGACCTATATCACATAGCCATTGCCTGATGTTGCAGAAGCAATTAAGTAGCAGAGCCAGGATTTAAATTCAAGTTCTGACTTCAAATCCTGTGCTCCTTCCACTATGGAACACTACATCAAACTGTTGCCTGAAGTACTGAGAAGAAATTTATTTCAAGTAGCAAAACAAATGAAGCTAGAAACTTCAGAAATTATAAGTAATACAGTTTCCCCTCTGATACTGCAGTACAAATATTCTCTTCATACCCCCCAAGCCCCCACCCCCAACAAAAATCTAGTCTGAATGACCTCTGATGAAGATTCTAGAAGATCTGGGGCCCTATTCAGATTTCACATTAATTTGCTTTCCCCCTTAACCCCAAATATTCTTCTTTTCTCACCTCAGCAACCTTACTTTTAATGCTAAAATAGAGATATCAAGTTTTGAAGGAAAAAACCTAGCCCTATAAAACCTAGCCTTTAGGATTAAGATTCATAGGAAATATTTCATTCATTCATTCTCTCTATTAATAATCAAGTATTTATTAATCTTCTTGGCCTATTATAGGTCAGGGAGAAACAACACATAAATAATAAATGACATATACAAAATAATGAAAATATAAACAAAAAACAATTTTTTTTTTAGGGAAAGTAAGGGCATTGCCATGGGAGGGAGGGAACACATGAGAATTCCTCTCCCACATGATATATCCAATTTTTGAAAACTGGTACCTACCATCTATGCTTCCCTCCTTCCCTCCTACCCCCCTGCCAGCCCAACTCTTCTCTTTTTCAGGCTCAGTATTCTCAAATCTTTTGACTGAGCATCACAGAACCAACACTTCTTTCATACAGATTGCCCTCCTATGATGCTCTTCAGTACAGTTCTAGTACTTCCACTAAGTGCCAGTAAGAATACTTCAGATATTGTTTTCTAATCAGGACAAAGCACAAGGTGACTCTTATCTCTCTAGTCCTGGATACCATGCCCTTCTTCATGTATAATTAATTATGCTGATTGTTTTCCTAATGTTGAAACATCCTTGGTATAAATTGCTCGTTCATAATGAATGATTTCTTGGATAAATTGCTATAGTCTGCCTGACGGGATTTGGTTTAAAATTTTTGATTCAATGTTCATTAATCATATTGGCCTATACTTTTCCTTTTGTGCTTTATCTTTCCCTCGTTTGGGTACTAGGACTATATTTGTCTCATAAAAGGATTCTGGTAGGGTGCTTTCTCAATTTTTGGGAATAATTTGTGATGGAAGGGTATTAACAATTCTATAAAAACTTTGATAGAATTCTCACCAGGACCAAGAGGTTTTTTTTTCCCTTTTACATCTAAATCTATTTCTGTTTCCAAGATTGGATTATTTAACATATCTTTTCGGCTTTCTGATAGTTTTTTTATATATTTAATGATATTCCTCTATCTTTTGTGAGTTGTTAGTTTTGTAAGCATATAAATATAAATGTGTATAATATATTCTGATTTTTTAAAATTTCTTCTGGTTTTGCTATGATTTTACCTTGCACATTTCTTATTTTACTGATTTGATTTTCTGCTCTCTCCCTTTTTGTCTGTTTCCTCTCTAATTTTGAATATGTCCCCCTTTGGGTTTATTTTTAGGCTTATTTGCTCATTTTAAAAGAGGCATATTAAGTTCATTAATCCTTCTTTTTTCTATTTTTTGAGGATATGATTTTCTCTCTAAGGACTATTTTAGTTTTATCAAAGAAATTTTAGCCTGTTGTTTCACCATTATCTTTTTCTTTTACATACTTCTTAAATGTTTTTATAATTTGTTCCTTGACCTAGTCATTATTTAGGATTTCACTGTTAAGTTTCCATTTGTGTCTGTACCTTTTGTTTGTAGTCCCTGAAATAATCTCTATTTTTATTGCATTATGGTCTGTAAAGGATGTATTAACTTTTTCATCCTTTTTACATTTATTTGTAATGTCTCTGTGCTCTAGTAAGTACATGGTCAGTTTTTGTAAGTTTCAAGGGGAACTGAGAAATATGTATATTCTCTTACTGCCTCATTTAGAAGACATCATCAGTCTTTGAACTCTACCTCCTCTAGCCATTTGTTCAGTTCCATATTTTCTTTTTATCTTTCTGTTATATTTATCCAAAACTGAGAGGGATACTTAAATCTCCTGTCACTGTTGTGTTACTGTCTGTCCTCTAGTAGTTCAGATAATGTACCCTTTATGACTTAGATGACAACATTTGGAGCATATAAGTTTATTACTGATATTGGTTTGTTGGCTATGGTTCATTTCAGCGTTAACAGTTTCCTAGTTTATCCCTTTTTATTTCTTGAATGTTTGGTTTTGTTTTGTCAAACAGCATGATTACAACTTCTACTTTTTTAGATTCAATCGATGCACAGTAAATATTTTTCATCCCCTACATTTTATTTTATATATTTTTTTGAACTGTGTTTGTAAGTAACAGATTGCAATACTTTGTTTTCTTATCCAATCTGTCACTCTATTTGTTTTATTGGCTTGTTTAATCCATTCACATTTAAAGTTAAGAATTAGGTTTATATTTTCTGCCATCTGTTTCTAATATAATTTTACTAGTTATGATTTTTTTCCCCCTCTCTTCTGCTGTAAACACAGAATAATGTTCTTTCAGTTACTTTACTTTAGTCTTTTTTTTAAGGTGGCTCCATTGCCATTGGCTGTCCTCTTTCACTCATCCTGATCCTCTGTTTGTTACCTATTTCCCTTAGGAGTTTTATTTGTTCCTTTTTCTCTCTTGCTTTTTACAGGTTATTCTTTCCCCCCCCCCGCCCCTTTTTTCCTCTAAATTAGTCAAGTAGATACTCCTTTCCTCTCCTCCCCTTTAACTAGTCCAGTTCATTAGTTTTTTTAATTTTAGTTTAATTTTTTGTGCCCCTTTCCAGAAAGGATTTCTCTCACTCTCTTTGTTATTATTCCCCTCTTTCTAGCTACTCTATATCCTCTCAATCTCTGATCCATAACCTCCATAATCATCTGGTTTCTCTTTCTTCTGATTTTTTCATACAAAGTTTCCAAGGTATTCATTCTAGGATCTCCTACAGGCACCTTCTGTCATTACCTTGCAATACTAATAATAATGGTAATGATAATAGCAGCTAAATATGTGTAAGGCATATATGCTAAGTGCTTTACAAATATTATTTCATTTGATCTTCACAAAAACTCATGGAAATAGTTGCTATTATTATTCCTATTTTACAGATGAGGAAACCAAAGGCAAACAGAAGTTAAATAACTTACCCAGGATCACACAGCCAGCAAGCATCTGAGGTCAAATTTGAACTCAGGTTTTCCTTACTTCCTGGCATCTAGATGGCCTGGACTATAGTCAGGAAGACTCATCTTCCTAAGTTCAAATCTGGCCTTAGACACTTATCAGCTTCTTCTAGATTGTTCTTTACTTCTATGTATTTGATTCCCAATTTATTGTTCTCTCTTTCGTTTCTTTGGTGAGGGCTTGTCGTTGAAGATTTCAGTTTTTCTACTTGCTCATTATTGTTGCTGTGTAGGCCACAAATTTTGCCCTCACAATTCTCATTTCTCCTTTGAGTTACTTAAGAATAGGGTGTCGTAGTTCCATATTGCACTCAAATTCCACAGGATACTCATCTCATCAACTGTTGGATGATTTTTCTTAGTTTTGCAGTATTTATTCATAGATGCCTAAACTCGTTTACTAGATCTGGAAGCTATATTTCCCCTCTCTTGTTAGTTTTCCTCTTGATTTATCTGTGTATGTTCAAAGTCTTTGAGTTTTCTTCATCCTAAAATATTTAGTAATTTCAGTCTGTTTTCCTCTTATTTTCCCCTATTGTTCACTTTCTGACTCCTTCACCTCTGATAATGGGTTTCTTTGGGGGCTGGATCTCAAAGTGTCTCAGTTTCCTCCCATGCCAAGCAATTCGCTGCTCATCAGCCTAGGTCTCTATACCAAGTGACTTTTGGGTGCAGAGCACCGGCTCTAGCAGGATGCTGTGCTCTTTTCCTCAGGCTTAGTAGACCGCTGCACAGCTCACACCTTCTGCTCCCCATACATGTGGAATCTTGTCCCAGCATGCTCTCCTCCCTCTATTCCTTAATTCTTTAGTCTGGCACCAGCAATTCAGCACTTTGGAAAACTGGTGCTAAAGAGCTGTTTGTCTTGGAACCAACTATGCTGGTATTATGTTGTTGTGGTCCTAGTTAGACTTTTACTCCTAAATGACTGTAGGTGTACTGGCTTTCTGTAGCAGCCAAGGCTAACATTTACAGTCTAGTTTCCATGGCATTAGAAAGAGAGAGGGGAGACCAGGTTGTGGGGTGGTGTTTTATTGTAAACCTGTGTTGTATCCTGGGGTCTACTAGTACAGCCTTGTTGCAGCAGCATGGGTACGGTGCTGAGTGAGATCAAGGTCAGTGAACATCAGTGTATGTTTTTTTTTAGAACCTTCTTTTGGATTCTGGGTGTCCTAATCCATGAAGACAGCTGAAAATGCTTTATCTATGGCACATAATTTCTGTTTTGGAGAGGTCTGAAAGGTTGTGAGAAGCAGAGAAAATGCCTAATTCTCCATCTTGCTGGTCATGTGATCCAGAAGTCACTACTCTCTTAAAAAAAAATAGGGATAACATATGTCCTTATCCTGTCCTGGAGCACTTCTGTTTTTCTAAATCTTTCAGAGAATACTGACAGTGGATCAATAATCCCATTCCTCAGTTCATTTGGTACGTTGGGATGCAGTTCTTCAGGACAAAGTAACTCAAACTGATCAGGGACAATCAGTTTTTTTCTATGTCTCTGTATCTTGGGACTCATCTCCTTAGTAATTTTTTTGTTGTTGTTCTACCCTTTTCATTCACGGCAGAGAAAACAAGTTTCTGCTTCTTCTCTTTTATCCATTATTATTAACCTGTCCGTCACCCCCTAAGATGTGGATGGTCCTATCTCTTATCTGAACCTTTTCTTTTTCCCAGTGTTTAGGGGTAGTGAGGGGAGGGTCTAGATGCATGATTTCATTAGTAGATGGAAACTTCCTCAATTGATGCTGACTAGCAACTTCTTTGCAACTACTTAAAGTCTTAGATAACTGATAGCGACACTAAAATATTTAAACTTTTTCATGGTCACATGGCATGTGACAGAGGTATAACTTAAATATCCATTTTGCCACATTCTCATCTAGCCAAACTTTTTTTCTCCTCTGTCCTCAATATTGTTACCAGCTGAAGCCCATTCTGAGATTTAGTACTACTGCACTCTTAATAGCATTCTTATAGGATTCTGGCATGCTTTTGTATTCATCCAAAATTACTTGCCCTTGCTTCTGCTGATATACACCTTTAAGTTATTCAGTGAGCTTTCTGTCATAAAATGAGATTTCATTTTCCTGACCAAAACGGTGAGCACTTAGATAGAGACAGATCCAGCTTGTGAGGATTATGTTTGATTGAATACTTGTTACTCAGGTCAAGCAAAATTTAAGCTGAAAAAGAGGCATAAAAATGCCTAGATAAAACTTTTTAACCAAGTATAATGTATGCTATCACACATGAGAGGAAAAGGAAATATTTCAGAAAAAGGGTCAGGAATAATTCTTATGGTCTCTTATATGCCTGTATAAAAATACACAGAGTGCGGATAGTAAGGAAAATGTGCCTGAGATGTTAACACAGTGAGGCAACTATGATTTCATAAGAAAAATCACATGAGTCTCATGAATGTACTATAGCAAAAGAAGGGTAAGAAATCATGTTTAAAAGAAACAAGTTTAACAATGGAATCATCCCATATGCTTAGTATTTAGAAATACATATATCAATGTCATAAATACATATTTATGTATATATTTTCTTCATGTTTAGCATGATTCCACCACTTGTATAGGGGTGTGTGTGTGCATGTGTGTGTATACACCTACAATTTCATTAATATAGGAAACTCCCAATGAACTGATTGCCAAGTGTTTGTAGCTTGTAATGTTAGAGAGTTGTCTAAGTAACTGAGCACTTAAGTGACTTGCCTAGGTTAACACAGAGTATGTGTCAGAAGCTGGACTTGAAATCAGGTCAACCCCAAGGCCAGATCACTATCCATTGCATGGATCATTCTGTCTCTCAAGAAGATAAATTCTTATGTTAAAATCTGCAAATGTAAAGGAAGAAGGTCATAATATACAGATGTAAGATAAAGTGGGAAACAGAAAACATTGTGGGGACATACCAGATGGAGTACACAATACTGACCTAAAAATAAGACACAGTTGTAATGAGGGACTTTAGAGACAGCTAACATTTGCTGAAAATTCTACAATCACCCCAGTGGCTTCTCCATCGGCTAAAGTAAGAAGCCTTCAAGAAAGCTCAAAATAAACACACAGAAGCTTCCTCACCCTTGACAGAGTAAGACCAACAGCAATTGATCAATTCTTGCTAGTAGGGAGTCTGAATATTAGCCACCATTTTCACAGAAGTCTTCCTTCCCTTCAGTAGCATGAATAAGCACTAGTCCCTAGGTCTAGGTTTCTTACTCCCTTTTCCCAATTCCTAATCCTGCTAGACCCAGATAAGAATCCTCTAAAGGACAACCAAACTTTAGTGGCTTGGAAGAGGGTGCCCTATTCTCCTCCAGAGCTCCAGCAGGGCATCTTACTCTATCCAGGAATCCAGTGTACTACTCTTCTTTATCCACCTCTTAGTTTTGCAAAATGAGTATCTCCTCTCAATAAAGACAACTTGTTTTACTGCCTTGTTGTGAGCTCTACATTTCTTTGTACTGGGCTTAAAGTATTTCAAAACCTCTAAATCCTGCATTTAACACAATTCCCAAATTAAAGCAGTGAGAACTGCTACTTTGGATCTAATTCTGACCAATAAGAAATGACTGTTTCATGAAGTAGAAGTAAAAGAAGTATGTTTTCCCAGAAATTTGCTATAGGAAGAATGCTGTAATTGGTCAAACATACACCACAAACTTTAGAAACACAAGAGTTAAATAAGTTTAGGAAAAATAATGAAACTATTTCAATCAAAGACTCTAAAAAAGGATGACAATTCAATAAGAACTGTTGTTGCTGTTTTTCAGTCAAAAAATTTTTAAGCAAATTAAGCCAACTTTGAAGGAGTCTTTCTGACTCCTGGTCCAGTGTTCTATCAATTGAGCCATCTAGCTGTCCCTCAATAAAAATTAGAGGCTTTCAAAAACCAAATTCTAATGATACACTTGTGAATGATCCTGACAAAGAAGTGGGATTCATTTTGAAAGACTCAAAAGGGTATAATGATTTTTAAAATATTAAAAATGAAAAACCAGGCACACAACCAAGGATGAGAAAGGTAGCATGAAGGCAAGCACCCAGAATAAACAAAATCTTTTAAAAAATGCTAAGGAAAACCAAAAAAGACTTTGAGTATTCTATTCAGGGCAAAATAAAGTATAAAAGAGGGATAGGACTACTGTTTAGAGTAGACTGTGTAATGTTGAGATGTCATGGAGAAAGTAGTACTCAACTGTTTCCATCTTTCTTGTCAAAGAGGATGATTTTCAGAACTGAAAGAGTCAAACATTATTTAAGGAGAACCTGGTATTAAAAAATACATAAAGGTATAATAAGAGAGCATCTAATTGCTCTAAAATGTAAAGACTTTAAGGTTCTAGGGACCTAAAATAATTCACAGATGGGATTCCTGAAGCACCATCAATGACTTTTGAGGTATCATGGAGAACGAAAGAGGTGCCAAACACTAGAAAAATAAAGAAATCTTGTTTTTTTTTAATTTCACCAGGACTAATAACATATACATCTCATGTACTATAATATCTTCATTTTACAGAAGAAGAAGCAGATCCAGAGAAGTGACTTGTCCAATGTTGCATAACTACTAACGTAGCATGGCTATGCTTCAAACTGAAACAGAGAATTTCGGAGGACAGACAGATTTAGGGGGTGGAGAAAACTGGTTCCATTTTGGACATGTTGAGTTAGGGAGGCTTGATGGTAGATCCAGATGGAGTTATCCAGGAAATAGTGGGTGATGACTGGACTATAGTTCAGGAGAGAGAATGTGGCTGGATATATAAATTTATGAGCCATCTGAACATTTCCACAGGAGCTGATGATAACTGACATCTATAGAGGGCTAAAAGGTTTGAAAAGTATTTTAGTGTCTTAGGGAGAATTTAGAGCAAGAAGAAGACCTAGGAAAAAGCCTCAGGAGCTCTCTGGGTTCACTAAACACAAGTCTACCAGACTAAACTCATTTCCATTTTTTCAGAGTTACCAGACCAGTGAAGGCTATAGACTATATTATCTGGATTTCAAAAAGATCCCAAATTCTTAAGACTGAAAATATGTTTGCTATACAATAAGGTAGATGAATAAATGGATAAATAACTACATTTAAAGACTATTAATCAATGAACTGATGTCATCCTGAATAGAGATTTCTACTGGGTAGCTTGATGGTACAGTGGACAGAACACTGGGCTTGGTATCAGAAAAACCTGAGTTCAAATCATACCTTGGACACTTATCAGCTGCAAGCAAGTTACTTAATTGTTTGCCCCAGCTTCCTCATTTGTAAAACGAGCTGGAGAAGGAAATACTAAACCATTTCAGAATCTTTGCCAAGAAAACCCCAAATGTGGTCATGGAGAGTTGGACATGACTGAAAAAATGACTGAACAAAACCCTTCCAGGGTTGTTCTGGGGTTCAAATAAGATAATATTCATAAATACTTAGGCACCGCACTTGACACAGAATAGGTGCTACATAACTGCTAACTGTAACTGTTATTATTTTTATTCTTATTATTCTTGGCAAGACACTGGGCTAACCACAGTTCTGTTTAGTTCAACTTGCAAAAATACACTAATGGTACGCTGGTAAATTTACAGATATATGAAGTTGGAAGAAATAGCTATTAAGAAATAGCTAGTATGTTGTTTGGATGAATAAGGATCTAGGTAACTTACTTATTTTTAAAAATTTAACCTCCCCTCCATCCCAAAAAGCATATATAAAATAGAACACAAAAGAGTTGCATATACAACCATTGATTTATTTTATATAATTTGCTTTTTCCAAAAGGATATAATAAATTCTATTTTCAAAACTGACTTGGCTTATCCGTGTTTCCTTTTGAAGTTCTCTACTCCTCTGTGAACTTTTAAAAATGTTTTAATGACCCCCTTCTCTTTCTCCTTCTTTTTGGTATTACCACTTCTTAGTTGGGTAAGGCTTACTACTTTATCTTTTAAATTATTTATTTTCCTTTCAATTCTTTTCCCCAAGAGCTTTTATTTCATTTTTATATCTCTTCCTTTATTTTTCTAGATATTCAGGTGGTTCCTTTATAAAAATCTATTTTTTTCTTTAAATGTTTACAATTATCAGAGTGGCCTGTTCCTTCTTTTGGAGGAATCTCTTGATTTGCAACAAATTTTTTTAACTTGTCAGTGTCTTCTTTGGTTTTCTCACCTCCTCAGCTTTGGTTTCTGAATTGGGACTTTATGTGAAGCGCTGGTTGAAGACTTCCCCTTGCTGTGCTTTTGAGTAGGATGGGTGACCCTGGTTGGTACTGACCTAAGATGTCTGGTTTTATGTGCTGACTGCCTCCCAGGATTATGCTCCCTTGAATCTTTGATGTACACATATCTTGTTCACATCTTATGGCCCTCTATGTCAGCTCGACAGTGTTAGGCACCTCTAAAACCCTAGGCCTGAGCAGTCCCAATCTGAAGGCTAAGACTTCTTGTCATTTCTATAAGGTTCATGCTTTCAATTTTTTATGCCCCTAGTGTTTTCTTGGAGGAGCCTTCTGCTCTTGCTGGCTTAAGACACAGATTCTTTCAAAGCCATAAGTTTATCTGGTTGGTCTCTGTTCCTAATGGTTTTGCTGTGGGGTCCCTTTTCCTATTGCTTATGGGCTCCCGGATGACATTTATGCAGTTTTGCAGTGGTAGCAGTCATTTCAGTTTCTTATTGCAATTCTTAATCATTATTCAATATGATGTGACTTAGGTTTTGCTGGAGTAGATGTGCAGGAGACGGGCTATTTGTCTCTGTTTATAGGCAGCCACCAGTAAGTGCTCAATAAATGATTGACTGAAGTCCTCTTGAAAGGAGGTCTAAATCTAATAAAATGTAATTTTAAAGGGATAATTGCAAAATTTTTTATATGGATTCTAGAAATCCATTGTACAAGTAAAGAGATGTGGCAAAATGGCAGTTCATATAAAAAAAATTAAAGGTTTCAATTAATTCCAAGCTCGATATTAATCAACTTTGTAATGGCTGCCAAAAAAAGTAATGCAATTTTGGTCTGAATATGAGCAGAAATGGTCCCACTAAACTTTGTGTTGATCAGACCATATCTAGAATATTGTTTTATGTTCTGAGCATATTTTAAGAGGTACTTTGACAAGCAAGAAGGCTCAAAGATTTAGAAATGGAATCCTAAACCTAGAAGACATTTAGTTTAACTCCCCCCATTTTATGGAAGAGGAAAACTGAAACCCAAATGGTTTAACCCAAGGTCACACAGCTAGTAAACTAGCAAAGCCAGGATTTAAACCCAGATACTGATTCTAAATTGGTGGTATTCCAGTATATCATTATATCCAAGGGGCCTCTCTTCTCAGAATGGTCAACACTGCAGATTAATACTAAACTTGGGATCAAGTACGTAGAATTAAAACTTCAAAGTAAGGGGCAGCTAGGTGGTACAGTAGATAGAGCACCAGCCCTAGAGTCAGGAGGACCTGAGTTCAAAGGTGGCCTCAGACACATGACACTCACTAGCCATGTGACTCTGGGCAAGTCACTTAACCCCAACTGCCTCACCAAACAAACAAAAAAAAAACAAAAACAGAAACAGAAACAATAGGCAGAAAAGATAGTTGTCTTCAAATATGTAAATGGCCATTAGGTTAAAGGGGAACTGTATTAATTTTATGGCTCCAGAAAGCAAACCCAAGACTAATCAGTGGAAGTCACAGGGAGATAGAGTTTACCTCAATATGAGGAACTCCATGACAATCAGACTTGTCTAAAAATGGAATGGGTTGCCTGTATGGAGGTGTGGACAGGTTACAAGGTGGGGAAGAAATGTAAGCTGAAGTTAGAGGACCATTTGTGGGAGATACTGCAAAGAGAATTCACCAATAGAAACTGGGATAGCTGTGAAAGTCCTTTCCAACTATGAGATTCTATGAGATACAGGTAAAACTTTTGGAAGACTAAACTAAAATTTCTTTTTATCCTCGATAGTGATTTTTGTTTTCAGAAAAGAAACCAAAAATATGCATAGCACCTGAACAAAGAGGTCCATTGCTTATAAACCAAACAACTAACCCTCCACTGAACAATAACATAATTATCACTGATCATCAATTATTATTGATCCCCAACTTTATAAGAAAGAGTACTGTAGTAATTAAGGCAGGTCAATCATAAAAGCATTTACAATCCGTTTATTTGGTCAATTAAAACAACTATACACATGTTGTACTACAGTGTAGTGACAGCCTAAGTTTTCTATGTCTCCACAACTCCACCATCATTTTTTCATAAATCTGGGTTCTCTCTCAAAACAACATAAATATTTGATGACCATGATAGAATCCAACAACAACTAACATTTTTACAGTCATTTAAGGTTTAGCTTGATTAGCTTCTCAAAACAACCTTGAGGGAGGTGCTATAATTATCACCATTTGAAAATGAATAAACTGAGAGTGAAAGAAGATAAGTGATTTGATGAAAGTCTCACAGGAAATAAGTACCTGAGGTAGAATTCAAACTTAGATTTTCCTGCCTCAAAGTCCGGTCCTCTACCCACTCTGCCACCTAGCTGCCTGATAACTTTGGTAGTTTAAAACAGCACTAAGACTTTCACAATACCCTATGGAAAGAGAACTAGATATACATATGTGTGTGTGTGTGTGTGTGTGTGTGTATATATGTTTAAATACGTACATCTACACATACACACACATATAACATATATGTGTGTATATACATATATATATGTATATACACACACATATACACATATAGATGTACACATTTAATGAAACCATCTATAGTTATTCTTGATTATTCAGGAGCTATTTTTCAGCATTTTCCCCCCTCCTATTTCCATTTGTTATATACTTTTCTTGAATTCAATATGTTAACATGGTTACCTGAGGGTAGAAAGCACTTGAGAGAAAAGCTGAACATAACTATACATTGTGTAAAGTGGAACTGGTATAATGAATCTCACAGAACTATAAAAATTATTTTCTTGTACTGGAACTTTGTGTAAAATTTGAATCATCTCAGGAATGAAAATACTTCTGTTATAATGAAATTTTGTTATAGTGGTATTTATTGTAACTAAACTATTGCATACTTCCTTTCAACCAATTTAAAAAGTGTATAAGCAGGAGATATCACAGGTATTAAATAAATCATGTCTTTGGATTGGGAATTGACTTTATCTGTAAGTATCTGTAAGACTTTTATCTGTAAGGTTAATGAAAGCTGGGTTGAATTATTTAAGTGAAAAATTTTAAAAGATGATTAGAAATGCCAACAGTCAACAAGATTTTTTGAAGTAGATAACTTTAAAAATATGCCAAATTATTAATAATATTAGAAAATTAGAAAAAAATAATTTTAATATTTTCATTTCTTAATTACCTCTCATCAAAACTCAAATTGCGATTTCCAAACTGTTCCAACAATGTCCTCTCGATTATTTTCTTTGGTGATTGGTTCTGGATAAAATAGACAACTGCATGGTGCAATCGATAATCTGTTTCTGGTGGAGTATCTTCTTGAGCCAGCTTTACCAACCTTGCATACTCCAATTTGATTGCCTAAAACAAAGTAAAGGAAATGTCCATTATAGTAGCTAAAACAAAATGTTCAATATATTAAAAAAAAAAACCAAACCCAATCCTGACACCATGAGTAATCACACATATTGTATTAATTATTCCTTATTTCTATCCATCTGAAATCTATATCTACATACATATTTTTGATCCACTGTTTTCTTAGTGACTGAGCACTTTATCTCTAGTGACATTAATTCATTTTTGAACCATATTCTCTAGGTTTAAATATTTCCTATGTAAATAACACCAAGAATAAAGTATGGTTTTACAACAGCATCTAATTTATAAGGATAAAAGGATCATTCTTTCTTGACTAAAACATATATATCTAAGTTCAAACTTCATCATCTCTGATATTTTTAGCATGTTATTTATGACTACATAAACACTTTCTGAAGAAATTTACTCTGGGTTGGTATGAAAAGTATGTGTTTAAATTTTAATCAGCTAAACAGCTCATACAAGATTAGGAAAGGAAAACCTCCTTGATAGACTCGTCCTTTATAAAAGCGCTAGAAAAAATTTAAATGAGTCTGAACCATATTAATTAAAATTGTTTAAAAAAATCCCTATTAAAACATCCCAGGCTATTTTATACTTAAAAAAAAAAAGTAACTTGGATTGCCTCTGCAGAGGCTATCCAATCAGACCAATCAGAGTTAAAAATCTGGATATCTTTAAAGTTAATAAAGGATTATACAAAATTCTTCCCATCTATTTGCTTATACAAATATAGTCTTTTTGGCATAGTTAAATTATGTCATAGTTGAATAACTATATTTGTATGAGGTGATAACAGCAGCATGATGCCTTAGCTAGCTCTCATCTTACTACTTTCTCTCAGAACCTGGGGCCTTCTGACCTTGGAATATCCATGCTTCCATCATGCCAACCCCCCTCTTCCATTCCTCCTAGGGTCTCCATTTTGAGGAGATCCAGGGTAGTCAGTTTTCATTTCTCTCCCAGTTTTGCCACTGACTTTACAGGTTACAATACCATGATCCCACAAAAGTACCTTCTCTTCCCCCAAACTCTTCTTTTTCAGGTTTCATTTGTGCTTATCTTCCCCTAGAATGTAAGCTCCTTGAGGGCAGAAACTTTCTTTTTGCTTATATTACAGTGCTTAGCACTGTGCATGGAACATAGTAAATCCTTAACAAATGTTGGTTGCTTTGCTTTCTTTAGCCTAAACAAAAGCCTGACACCCAAAATCTAGACAGAATATACATAAATCCCTAAAATAAGGAGCTAATTCCTACTAGATAAATAACCAAAGGATTGAATAAAGTTTTTTTTAAGGAATACATGCTATTATTAATTATATGAAAAACTGTTCAAAAGTATTAATAATCAAAGAGGTAAAAATTACTCCATAAAACAACTTTGACATATCATCTTTCCAGCAAGGATGACATGGTACAGTGGGAAAGAGTGTTGCACTTGAAGTCAGAGGGTCTGGGTTCAAATCCATATTCTGTCACTTATTGCCTATATGAACTTCAGCAAATACCTGAACCTCTTGGAGCTTCAGTTTTATAGGTAAATGAAGGTGCTGTAGTAGATGATTCCTAGGGCCCCTGTTCCAATTCTCAATCTATGGGCCTCTGATCTAATTCTAAAATGGGAAAAATTCAGTGCTGGAGATATGGCTTTGACTGACTTTTGGGATGGGATGGGGTGGAGTATCTGTATTTTGTTTTGAAGCACATATCAGTCCAGAAGGTCAATTTTAGATCTCATTAAGAGAGGGATAATGTCTAGGAATAAAGATGTAAAAGTCCTGTTATATATAGTTTGCTGAGGTCAGACTTATCTAGACTCTTCAGTTCTGGGACTGACATTTTAGGAAAGAGATTGAATAAGCTTAGTGGCCAGTTAGAGGAAGCAGCAAGAATGATGAAGGAAATAAGGATGGTTAGCCTAAAGAAGAGATGATCTGAGGGGTTGGAGGAGCAGGGTATGACAGCAGATGGTGACAATGAATGACAGAAATTGGTAAGAAGGAAATAGGAGTTTTCGAGCAATAAGAGAGAAAAATACCAGTTGACTTTGGCTTTATGATCTTGTGATGACAGAAGCAGGCATCAGACAGAAAAAAAAATCAGGAAAGGTAGTGAGTCAGCAAGTTTAAAAAATCATTAATTTGAGATAGTAAATACCTAATGTTCAGGTTTCCCAGGTACTTAACTGTGTGACATGGAATAATTCACAATCTGGAGATAGATACTTGTTTGTGTTCTGGTTTCCTAGTCAGGATTGGTGCCTAAAGTTCTGGTTCTGAATTGGATAGCGGAAGCCAAGAATGCTGACTATGAATGCTTTTTTTTTTGTAAATAGAATCTTATTTTTTCCAATTACATGTAAAGATGGTTTTCAACATTCATTTTTTATAAGATTTTGAGTTCCAATTTTTTCTCCCTTCCTCCTACACTTCCCTTCTCCCTCCCAAAGATGGCAAGCAATCTGATATAAATCATACATATGCAATCATGGAAACATTTCCACATTAGTCATGTTGTGAAAGAAGAATCAGAGCAAAAAGTAAAAACCATGAGAAAGAAAAAACAAACAACAAAAAGTGAAAATAGTATGCTTCAATCTGCATTCTGACTCCATAGTTCTTTCTCTGGATGCGGACAGCATTTTCTCTCATGAATCTTTTGGAATTGTCTTGGACCACTGTATTGCTAAGAAGAGCTAAGTCGATCATAGTTGATCATCATACAGTGTTACAGTTATTGTATACAATGTTTTCCTGGTTCTGCTCACTTCACCCAGCATCAGTTCATGTAAGTCTTTCCAGGTTTTTCTGAAATCCACCCATTCATCATTTAGCACAATAGTATTCCATTACATTCATATACAACTTGTTCAGCCATCCCCCAAGTGATGGACAATCCCTCAACTTTCAGTTCTTTGCCAGCATAAAGAAGCTGCTATAAATATTTTTTGTACATGGAGATCCTTTTCCCTTTTTTAATCACTTTGGGATACAGACCTAGTAGTAGTAGTATTGAATCAAAGAGTCTGCACAGTTTGACTGCCCTCTGGGCATAGTTCCAAATTGCTCTCCAGAATGTCTGGATCAGTTCACAACTCCACCTACAATGCATTAGTGTCCCAATTTTCCCACATCTTCAGCATTTAAATTTTCCTTTCCTATCATATCAGCCAATCTGATAGGTGTAAGGTGGTACCTCAGTTATTTTAATTTGCATTTCTCTAATCAATAGTGATTTAGAGTATTTTCTCATATGACTATAATTTGCTTTTAGATTTAATTTCTTCATCTGAAAACTGCCCATTCATATCCTTTGACCATTTATCAACTGGGGAATGACTTGTATTCTTACAAATCTGACTCAGTTCTCTACTTATAGTATCACCTTTTATGTCTAAATCATGTATCCATTTTGACCTCATCTTAGCAGACAGTGTGAGATGTTGGGTCTATGCCTAGTTTCTGCCATTCTATTTTTCCAATTTTTCCAGCAGTTTTTGTTAAATAGTGAGTTCTTACCTCAGATGCTAGAGTCTTTGGATTTATCAAACAGTAGATTACTACAGTCATTTGCTACTGTCTTGGGTACTTAATCTATTCCTAATCTGGTATGGCTAGGCCACCTTCCTTTGTATTTTTTCCATTAATTCCCTTGATATTCTTGACTTTTGGTTTTTCCAGATGAATTTTGTTATATATTTTTTAATTTTTTAATAGTTTTATTGGTATGGCATTGAATAAGTAAATTATTTAGGTTGAATCACCATTTTTATTGTGTTAGCTTGGCCTACCCACGAGTAATTGATATTTTCCAAATTGTTTAGATCTGACTTTACTTTTGTGAAAAGTGTTTTGTAACTGTGTTCATACAGTTCCTGGGTTTGTCTTGGCAAGTGGACTCCCAAATATTTTGTATTGTCTACAGTTATTTTAAATGGAATTTCTCATCTTTTGCTGCTGAACGTTGTTTGCTGATGATTTATATGGGTTTATTTTATATCCTGCAACTTTGCTAAAGTTATTAATAATTTCACAAAGTCTTTTTACTTGATTCTATAAGTATACCATCATATCATCTGCAAAGAGTGAAAGTTTTTGTTTTCTGCTTCCTGATGGTTTTAGATAGATACTACTTCTCACTTTAGGGAAAGCTCCATTTATTGCTATGCTCTCTTGTGTTTTTAAGAGGAATTAGTGCTGTATTTTGTCAAAAGCTCTTTCTGCATCTGTTGAGGTAATCATTTAAATTTCTGTTACTTTTGTAACAGAATTGATATGGTCAATCACATTAATAGTTTTTCTAATATTGAACCAGCCCTGCATTCCTGGTATAAATCCCACCTGGTCACAGAGTATTATCCTGGTGATAAATTGCTATAATCTCTTTGCTAATACTTGATTTAAAATTTTTGCATCAATAGCCATTAGGGAAATTGGCCTATAATTTTCTTTCTTTCTTTTGGCTCTTCCTGGTTTAGGTATCAGCACCATATTTATGTCATAAAAGGTATTTGGTAGGACTCCTTCTTTGCCTATTTTCCCAAATAGTTCATATAGTACTGCAATTAATTGTTCTTTAAATGTTTGGTAGAATCTACTTATAAATCCATTTGACCCTAGAGATTTTTTCTGAGGAAGGTCACTGATAGCTCATTCAATTTCTTTTTATAAAATGGGGTTATTTTATTTCTTCTTCTGTTAATCTGACCAATTTATATTTTTGTAAATATTCATCCATTTCATTTAAATTGTAAGATTTATTGGAATACAGATGGGCAAATTAGCTCCTGATTATTACTTTAATTTCCTCTTCATTGGTGGTGAAATCACTTTTTTTATTTTTGATACTGCTAATTTGGTTTTCTTCTTTTTAAAAAAATCAAATTAACCAAAGGTTTATCTATTTTTTTTCCATAAAACCATCTCTTGGTTTTATTAGTTCAATAGTTTCCTTACTTTCAATTTACTAATCTCTCCTTTGAGTTTCAGAATTTCAAATCTGGTATTTAATTGAAGATTTTTAATTTGTTCTTTTTCTAGCTTTTTAAATTGCCAGCCCAATTCACTGATTTCCTCTTTCTCTATTTTTATTGACATAAGCAATGAGAGAAGAGAAAATTTCCCCTAAGTACTGCTTTGGCTACCCCATAAGTTTTGGTATGTTTTTTCATTACAGTTGTCTTCTTTGATCAAATTAATCATTATTTCTATGACTTGTTGTCTGACCACCCATTCTTTAGGATTAGATTATTTAGTTTACAATCAATTTTTAATCTTTCCATGGACCTTTATTACATGTAATTTGTTACTGCATCACGATCTGAAAAGGATTCATTAAATATTTCTGCCTTTCTCTACTTGACTGTGAGGTTTTTATGCCCTAATACATGGTCAGTTTTTGTGTAGTTGCATGCACCACTGAGCAAAATGTATATTCCTTTTTATCCCCATTCAATTTTCTCCAGAAGTCTATTATATCTAACTTTTATAAACCTCTATTCACCTCTTAACTTCTTTCTTGTTTATTTTGTAGTTAGATTCATCTAGTTCTGAGAAGGGGAGGTTGAAGTCCCTCACTAGTACAGTTTTGCTCTCTATTTCTTCCATTAACTCATTTAACTTCTCTGCTAAGAATCTGGACGCAATATCACTTGGTGAATATGTTTAATATTAATATTACTCTATTGTCTATGGTATCTTACAGAAAGATGTTGTTTCCTTCCTTGCCTCTTTTAATTAGATCTATTTTTGCTTTTGCTTTGCTAGGGATCAGGATTGCTATCCCCGCCTTTTTTTTTTTTTACTTCAGCTGAAGCACAACAGATTTTGCTCTAGTTTTTTACCTTTACTCGAGTGTGTGTGTGTCTCTTTGCTTCAAAGGTATTTTTTGTAAATAATATATAGTAGGATTCTGGTTTTTACTCCACTCTGCTATCAGCTTCTGTTTTATGGAAGAGTTCATCCCATTCACATTCATAGTTATGATTACTTACTGTGTATTTACCTCCATCCTATTTTTCCTGTTTATACTTCTCTCTCTCTCTCTCTCTCTCTCTCTCTCTCTCTCTCTTCTCTCTCTCTCTCTCTCTCTCTCTCTCTCCTCTCTCTCTCCCCTTTCTCGCTGTCCCTCCTCATCAGTGTTTCTGCTTTTGACCACTGTCTCCCTCAATCTGCCTTTCCTCCTATCACCTCTCCCATTTTTCTTTTCCCCTTCCTCTCCTACTTCCCTATAGGGTAAGATAGATTTCTTTACCATATATTCCCTCTGTGAGCCAAATTCAATGAGAATAAGGTTCAAACAATGCTCATTCCCTCTCCTTTCCCTCTACTGTAACAGAATTTTCATTCCTCTTCATGTGATATAATTTACCTCATTCTGCCTCCCCCTTTCCTCTTTTCCCAGTTCAATCCTTTTTTTAACCCCTTAATTAATCTTATCATTATATCAAAGTCAACTTATACCCACACCCTCTAAGTATACTCCTTCTAAGTGCTCTACTAGAGATACAGTTCTTCAGAGTTACAAGTATCATCTTCCCATGCAGGGATGTAAATAGTTTAATCTTACTGAATAACAAAAGTTTTTTTTTCTTTCCCGTGCTACCTTTTTATGCTTCTCTTGAGTCTTGTATTTGAAGACCATATTTTCTGTTCAGCTCAGGTCTTTTAATTTATTTTTTATTTTTTTATTTTTATGCAATTGGGGTTAAGTGACTTGCCAGGGTCACACAGCTAGTGTAAGTGTTTGGTCTGAGGCTGGATTTGAACTCAGGTCCCCCTGACTTCAGGTCCAGTACTCTATCCACTGTGTCACCTCGCTGCCCCCGCTCAGGTCTTTTTATCAGGAAAGTTTGAAACTCCCCTTTTCATTGAATGTCCATCTTTTCCCCTGAAAGAACTGGAAATTGAGAGGATGCCCATGCCCATCAATTAGGGAATGGCTGAGCAAGTTGTGGTATATGAATATAATGGAATACTATTGTGCTATAAGAAATGATGAACAGGATGACTTTAGAAAAACCTGGAAAGAGCTGTATGGTCTGATGCTGAGTGAAGTTAGCAGAACCAAGAGAATGTTGTACACAATAACAGCCATGTTGTGCGATGACTAATATTGATAAACTTAACCCTTCTCAGCAATACAAGGACCTAAAACATCTCCAAAGGCCTTGAGGGAAAATGCTATGCACATCCAAAGAAAGAACTATGGCATTTGAATGCAGATTGAAGCATACTATTTGCTATTTTTTTTCTTCTGTTGAGTTTTGTTTCCTCTTTCTGGTGGTTCCTCCTATTGGTTCTAATTCTTACTTACAACATCACTAATGTGAAAATATGTTTAATAGGAATGTATATGTATAGCCTATATCAGATTGCGCGCTGTCTTGGGGAGGGTGGTGGGGAGGAAGGGGGAGAAAAATTTTAAACTCAAAAGCATATGTGATTGTTGATAAATCAAAATAAATTTATAAAAAATTAATTTTTTTTTTAAAAAGATTATGCTGAGTTTTGCTGGGTAGTTGTTTCTTGGTTGTGATCCAAGCTCCTTTGCCCTTTGGAATATCACATTCCAAGCCCGCTGATCCTTTAACGTAGAAGTTGGTAAGTCCTATATAATCCTGGCTGTGGCTCCTTGATCTTTCTGTCTGCTTGCAGTATTTTTTCCTTGACCTGATAATTCTGGAATTTGGCTACAATATTCCTTGGAGTTTTCATTTTGGGATCTCTTTCAGGAAGTGATCAGTGGATTCTTTCAGTGACTGTTTTGCCCTCTGGTTCTAGAATATCAGGGCAGCTTTCCTTGATCATTTCTTGACAGAGGCTAAAAAGTGCCTTTTTTTTTTTTGATAACGGCTTTCATGTAAACCAATAATTCTTAAATCATCTCTCCTGGATCTATTTTCTAGGTCAGTTGTTTTTTCCAATGGGTTATTTTGCATCTTCTTCTACTTTTTTCATTCTTTTGATTTTGTTTGATTCTTGATGTCTCACAGAGTCATTATCTTCCACTCGCCCAATTCTAATTTTAAAGTGTTATTTTCTTCAGTTAGCTTTTGTACTTTCTTTTCTACTCCGCCAATTCTACTTTTAAATGAGTTGTTTTCTTCTGTGGATTTTTCCCCCATTTTGCCATTTCTATTTTTTAAGTAGTTGTTTTCTTCAGTCAATTTTTGTGCTTCCTTTTCCAAGCTGTTGACTGGGTTTTGTTGTTTTTTTTTCATAATTCTCTTGCATAGCTCTCATTTATTTTCCCAATTTTTCTTCTCCCCTCTTACTTGATTTTAAAAATCCTTTCTGAGTTCTTCCAAGAGGACTTTTTGGGCTGTGAGACTAATTCACATTTCTCTCTGAGGCTTCACACGAAGGTATCTTAACATCATTGTCCTCTTGAGTTTGTCCTTTGATCTTCTATGTCACCATAGTAGCTTTCTATGGTCTGGGCTCTTTGTTTTTTTGCTCATCTTTAAAAGTTGAGCTGTGCTCTTGGGGCATAGGGGGCACTGTCTCAAGCTTCTTGCATTGGGTGCCAGGGGTCTGGTCACTGGCTTTCTGCATCAGGGCCTCTGGAGCTGGCAGCTTGCGCACTGTGGTAGGGTGGCTTAGCCTAATTGTACCTTTGTGCCCTGAATTCTGAGCATCTGCTCCTTATGGTAACTGATTTATATCCATTAAACTTCTGTATTAAGTTACTATAACCAGTGTCTACGTACTTTCTCATATACATATCCCATTTTTCATTATGAATAACTTTTACAAATAGGTCAGGTAGTAATTATTTAACTCTCCTATCATCTTAGGTTTCTTAAGCATCAGTTTCCTCAGTTCATACTAAGGAAAAGTCATACTTCACTAAAAAAGAAAAACAGACCATTAACTGAGTGATCCCTCTACTTACCCTTCTAGTCAGCCATCTCCCTCTTTCTCTTCCTTCACTGTAGCCTCAGATGAAGAGGGAAACGTTTTGTTGAGGCAAATCCCTTTACATCATTCCTTGCTCTGAGTCCCTCTCATCTCACAACTTGTCTAGTAAACTATCCCTATGATCATCATTCATTTTCTCTTATATTTAATCTCTTCCTATCTACTGTCCCCTTACCTTTTAATCATATGCCATATTTTTTTCTCAGTGTATTCTTTCTTCTAACTTTGTACTAATTCTGATGTGAACAAGTTAGTAGCTGATTTGTACACAGATAACTGATCTAGGAATGATTCCCATATCAATAGGGAATTGCTTCTATCTGTTAAAATATAATCAATTTCATTTGGGAGCAGGTGAGTTGGGAGAAGTAATTCAGCGTTTTCCATATCCAGATTCTTCTGATCTTTTCTTAATAAAGGTTATTTACAATGAACAGAATGAGGGCTTTTTGTAGTTTATAGATTTTTGACCTCTTTCACTCTTATTCCAAAATATTTTTTTCACATCCTCATCTAATTCCAATTTTTCCATGGAAGTCAATGAATATCAATATGTTGATTTAATTTGAAGGCCCTTCTGAATAAATGTGTGAATTAATGAATGAATGAAAAAGCATTCAAGTTGTTTGCAGAACTTCTCTACCCCTTTTATTCTCTAAAACAGACACTGGGTACACAATCTATAATTATTTTCAAAGTGGTCTTTAAAAAATTATTATTATGAACACCGTGTATAAGATTAACAAATGTACTAGGAAAAATTGTATGTTTTTAAAATGTCTTGGAGTGTACGATAAAACTAACTCTGCCAAATTTTTTTCCTTTTCCAAGGAGAACCTACTTCTTCCTGCTTTCTTATTTAATTCAATAATTCAATAGGATTAGATTAAGTTACAACTAAAGATTAGAATCACAGCATTTCAGAGCAAGATAGAAGGCAATAAAGATTGTTTGATTCCAATCCCCTTACTTTAAAGATATGCAGAATGAGATGTAGGATGTTAAGTGATTTGCCAAAGGTTAAGTGCAAAGAGCTAACATACCCCCATGTGTATGTGGGTATGTATTACTTCATTTGAGCCTCACATCAATCCTGAGAGATAGAGACTCTGGGTATTATTATTCTCATTCTATAGACTGAGGAAACTGATGCTCAAGAAACCCAAGTGACTTGTTCAAGGTATTACAGTGAGTGTTAGAGAAAGGATATGTTTCCAGGCCTCCTGAATTCAAGGACGTATATATTACAATTTTTGATGAAGAGATGGTAAAGGTGTCACCACACTGGACACTTATAGTCTCCAAACTACATGGAATGAAGGGCCCTTAAAATATAGAAAGCAAAAGAAATTACAAACATGAAATAATAGAATTAAGTATTTAACTACAAAAAAAAGGATACAAGTATAAGAGTGGGACAGAAACTTGTCTTTATACCATTTCTATATGAACTCCAAAGAGACAAGATACAAGCTGGCAATAATGATGGTGACTATAATAATGGCATAACAACAACAACAACAATAATAATAATGGTGATACCATCACCCTGTTAAAAGCCTAACCCTGAAGTCTATGTTGGTCAGGGTAGACTGTAAAGGGAATATCAGCCAGGAACCTACAGAGATGGCACTCTGCGAATGCTACAGTAGCTATAAAGGTTCGGCACGAATCCTGAAACAGTGGCAAAATGACTTCTGGGCCCTGTCCAATGTGATGAAATTTATAATCTAAGATGATGATTGTAAGAAATAGATGGGGCACCATAAGGTTGCAGGGTGGCACTACCTGAATTTGTTACAATGATCAGCTTGACAAAGATGATGACTAGAGTGCTCATTCATATATCACAAGACAGGCAAGACACATCAGAACACAGCAGAAATACCAATGCAACACCAGCTGGAAAAAACATCAGCTTAGGTATAGATGCCACTGACTATTAAAGCAAGCAAAGAGTGTATCTAAAATGCACTTAAAATATGGATACTTTCATTCTATGCCAAGACTGTATCAAAACAAAAACTGGAAACAAACCTTTTCAGTTATATACAAGGGCTTCTGTTTTGTCAATGATACCCTTCGCTCTATACAATACATTGATACATTGCTGTCCAGTACAGGGAAGTCCTAATAATTAACTTCATCTCTAAGTCCAGAATAGATGAAATAAGAGATAAAACTGAAGAGCTATGAAAACCCTGGAAAAACTGAACACCCTGAGGTCACCAAAATTCTTCATTTTAATAAAAACTTCTGAAATCATACCTAATGATGGAAAGGATAACAAAAACAATATTTAAAATTGTTTGTGAAAGTAGATGGGTTGAATACACTGGAATTCTGAAAAAGCTTTTATGGTGTTTGACCATCCAATTAGCAGACCAATTATACCAAAACAGTGTTATTCAAAAAAGCTATTACCTGAGCCAGTAAACTACATCCTGTGGACAAATCCAGTCCATTAATTGTTCTTGTATGGCCCATAAACTAAGTTTTATTTTTACATTTTTAAAAACAATAACCATTATGAATGAATGAATTCTTCCTCAGGATTTGACATGAAGTGTAAAAGCATTTTCCACGCCCTTAGATAGTGGTTTGGCTGTTGTTGCCATGGCAAGAACCAGAAGAGGAAAGTTGGAGCTATGAAGGAATATCTCTAAGGAAAGGTACCAAACAACACAATGGGAAAGACTTGAAAGAGCTATTTAAAATCTAGGGGAAAATCACTGAAAAATGTCTTTAATATCTAACCAGGCAAATAAAATAAAACCTCAACAACATATTTTCTAATTAAAGACAAAAAAATTAAAGACAAAAAAATGTGGAAAGGCATCAGAAAAAACTAAAGTATACAAGGAATCTTAGATTCCCTTAGTCATCAACTGGAAGAAAAAATCAAAAGATTAAGGTAACTGTGAAGAATAAAGTAAACAATTCAACATCAATCAAAAACTTTATTACAGAGGTTTGAGAAGTAAAGAAGTCAGAGGACAGATAAAATCACCAAAGGAAGCAGATGTGAAAAATCTCTAGTTTTCTATGTGGTTGCTACACATACAACACCAAGTTGCTTTAAATGAGAAATGTAAAGTTTGCACTCTGTTAAGATAATGGACAACAAAACAGTTATGTCAAAAAGAGTAACTGAAACTCTAGTTCCTCTGCAAAACAAGCGGCTGAGTAAGACTAGATTGATGGATAAACAGACAGAAAGAAAGACTATTTGTTAAATATTATGTGTCAGGCATTGTGATAAGGGACAGAGATACAAAACCAAGAAAACAGGATGGTCCTTATTCTCAGAGAACTTACATTCTAATGAGGGAAGACAACGCAGAGAGGGGATATACAAAGGGAGAGGGGAAGAAAGTTACCCAATGGCAAGGCAGCTTGTGTGAAGGTGAAGCAGACTAGAGAGTGAATCAAAAGTGAAGATCCATAATTGCTGGCTCAAATAATAGCTAATACTTAAGAGCTAACATCTACATAGTACCTACTACGTGCCAAGATGCTAAGTGCTTTACAAATATTATCTCATGTAATTTTAGCAACAACCCTGGGAAGTGGATTCTATTATTTACTCCATTTTACAGATGATGATACTGAGGCAAACAGAAGTCAAGTAACTTGACTATGGTCACACAGCTAGTAAATGTCTGATGTCACATTTGAACTCAGGTTTTCCTAACTCCAGGCTCAATACTTTATCTACTTTGACATTTAGCTGCCCATGGCAGCACATGAATTACTAGAAAAGAACTTTATCAGTTTCTTCTCAAACATAAGCTAGATCCTACCTTTTTGCTTATTTATGTTTATAAACAGAAATCATCACATATCTACTACCACCTAATGGGAACATCTGTGAAACTTTCAAATAAGGCCAACAACACATTTACGTAGATTATACAAGTAGTATAATAGTATACACAGTAGTACCACTTTAAAAAAAAACTCTATTAATACAAGAAATCAATATATTGAAAAACGACAATGACAACAAAAGCCAGGGGCAGCTAGGTGGCACAGTAGATAGAGCACCAGCCCTGAAGTCAGGAGGACCCGAGGTCAAATCTGGCCTCAGACATGATATTCACTATCTGTGTGACCCTGGGCAAGTCACTTAACCCCAACTGCCTCACCAAAAGAACAACAACAGCCAAAAACTCCCAGCTCTGTAAGAAATTTCTTATCAATTTAGTAATTATTGAACAAACCTCCTGAAAGCACAACGTTTTTTAGCCTTTGGTGACTATTCCAATGTGTTCCACTTTCATGGATTATTTATGTACTACAAATACATAGAACAGACCCAACTATAATGAGAAGGGTAGGGTATTTTATATCCACATGGAAAACTATTTTCTATGGTTCTCCCTAGCCTTAAACCCACTGACTCTAAACAGAATAAGGCTCCCACGTTAAAGACAGCATAAAACCAAAATACCTTACTCAGTATTTCTCACTTGAGTTATATCAAGCCATAAAGCTGCATTCAAAAACATATTAAATTATTCCTTCATCTTATGCAGTCCTTTCTCTACAATATCAAAAGTCATTTGGACTGTGACAAGTGTAAAATTTTTAATGTATGCTAAGGAAAGAAAGAGACCGAAGGCTTCAGATTGCATTTGTAGGTCACGGTGAGTTCAATAGATTAAGTAAATACCTTATACATACCTTGGTTTCCTCCAAGTCAGAAATATCCAGTATAAAGATAGCTAAAAGGTTATGGCTGAATATTTTAAGAGGCTTATTAGCATTTGAAATGAATGTGGACAGAATGAGCACATTTAAAAGAACTGACACCTATGCAATACCAGCATTAATGTATGCTATGAAACTGTAAAATCGACCACATATCACATTTAGAAAATATTCTAACAGAAATCTGTGCAATATTAACTAAACCCAGAAACCAAAAGACACCTACAGAAAGATTAATACTTTGTTGCCAAAAAGGGGAAGAAGATGCATAAGCATCTTTAGTGTACATAATAAAAAGATTTTTTAAAATCTACAGATATATTTTTAGAAAAAGCAAAAATCTCCTCACCAAGCAATAGCAATGAATGACACATACCAATGCACACATCAAAAGTAACAGAAAGTTACAACTCCCAGCCCCACATTCTACAATCCCAGAATGGAATCAAAAGGCCACCCATGGGCAATATCCACATGAATTAAGTCAACACTTAGCTTAAAAAGAAGCATTGAACAAATGATTATTGTTTGGATTTATTTGTAGAAATATATGTAGAAATTATAGAAGGATTATCCTTAAGGAATTCAGATTTTTTAACCCATGTAGATTAAGCAAGGAAATGAAAGAAAATGTGTAACATATCACCATAAGCTGCAGAAATCTGACACTAACCTAATATATAGCAAGCCATGACCTGATTGTTAGAATTATAAATCAGGAGTTAGCTGTCCTTCATCGATTAATTAATGACAAATTACCACGTAACAAATACAGACCTGAAAATAGCCTAGAGAACTCAACCAATAAACTGTACTATAACTTGACCATTACTAGAGAGCTAATTATTGCCTACAATCATGTAGATATAAAACTGGTACATGAAAACCTAAGAAAAAAAAAATTTTTAGTAGCTATCATACCAAATAAGAATAATCTCCAAGCTATGAAATGAAAATCTTTCAAAATACAAAAGTCTAGCAATAGAAACAGAGATCATGTAGAAAGTGGATTTGTATCAAAGATGCTTCTGGTAAGACTATGGAACTTAAGATTACATCCTAATACTTTTATTCAACTACCAAAAAAATTATTTTATCTACACCATGTTATAGTCGGTTTCTATAAGAATTTGCAAAGAGATGAAATGGTTATGATAATAACAATCAGTGCATTTTATATAAGAATATCATAGAAACTATATAACGAATCACTGCATAACTAAAAAAAATTATGATATGACCTCGTGTCTAGCTATATATATCAGAAACTTGCTATACTTTCATGGACAGAAAAATGACAGATTTCTATACTATAAATAAAACTCAAAGTATCCTTGAGAACTTGTCCAATGAACAGTACTGGAACTGGAGCATTATCACACACTGAATCATAGTCCATAATTGCCCAAACAGAACAACAAAAAAAACATAAATATATAAAATGATTTAAAATGTGTTTTAATAGGTATTGTTACACCAAATAATCATAATTTCTAATAAACATGAAACGAAAAAGATTTCAAAATGCAAATATCTAACAGAAGAAATGAAAATCATATGGCAATAGAAAAGGGTATATATCATCCCTGTGATTCTGCCTGTTACTGGAATTACACTGAGGATATAGTCAGTGAAGCTATGGATGATGATCATGCTTCTAAGCACTAATTTTATCCTCCTGTCCAAAAGTACATAAGATACCTCCCACCCTCATAGTCCTTCCCCCACCCAGGCTCTGTCCTGAGGCCTCTTCCATTTTCTCTTACTTGGTGATCTCATCAGCTCATCAGCTCCCCAGGTTAAATTATCATCTCTAAATAGATGAATCCTAGCTTTATATATAGCCCCTAGTCTCTCTTTCTTGAGCTCTATCATCAACATCAACAACTATCTATTGGACATTTGAAAATGGATATCCTATAGGAACTTCAAACTCAACATGTCCAAAACAGAGCTCATTATCTTTCTCCATCTTTCCCCCTTCAAAAAATGTTTCTGTCCTTTTCTCTTGTTTCTGTTGAGGTCACCACCATCCTTTTGGCTATCCAGGTTTATAACCTTGTCATCCTCAACTCCTCACTCTTATTCATTGCTCATATCTAGTAAGTCACCAAATCTTGTCATCTTTTTTTTTTAAACAACATATCAATACCCTTTTTCTCTACTCATACTCCATCACCCTACTTGAGAACTTCATTACTTCCCACCTAGAATACTGCAAAAGCCTAATTGGGATACCTTTCTGAAACAACATCTCCCTCCTCAAAACCATCTTCTACTCAAGTAGCTCCCTATTGCCTCTAGGAGCAAAATATAAACTACTTTGTTTAATATTTAAAGCTCTTCAAAACCTGGCCTTTTATTTTATTTCCAGTCTTATAGATTACTCCCCTCCACGTACAGCCATATGGGACTACTTGTTCTTCACACACAGTTCCCATTTCCATACCTTTGCATTGGTTCTTCCCTCATGCTTAGATTGCTCCCTCTTCACCTGTTAGGATCCCCGGTTTCCTTTAAGACTTAGCTCAAATGTCAACTAATACAAGAGAGTTTTTCCTGGTCCTTCCTGCAGCCAGCCTTCCCCTCTAAGGTTATCTTCTGTTTGCTCTTGATATATCTTCAATATACCCAGTTATTTACATGCTATTTAACCCTATTTGAATGTGAAGTCCCTAGGGGCAGGAACTATTTTGTTTTTTCTTTGTATTCCTTAGCACTGTATTTGTATTGTTTAGCACAGTGCCTGGCATACAGTAAGTGCTAGTTCAATGTTAGTTGAATATTAAAGTTCAAAAGAATAATAATAGAATAGCAACTTATTTATCTTCTACTTAAACTACCCTCCTCCAAAAAAAAAAGAGAACAAAATATCAACAAGAAAACAACCACCACCTCCTCACGGTGAGGAATGAGGGGAGAGAGAGGGAGAAAGGCGTCAGATACCAGTTAGGGTGATGTACTACAGCAGTACTACTCTGTGTGCTCTAAGATAGTGGGTATAAAAGCCTGACAGAAACCCTGAATTGCTGGCAAACTGGGCTCTGGTAACACCACTGATTTGGTCAGCTCTCAGGTTAGTGTAATGTAAATGCTACTAAGTCAACAAAACAGATGGGATAGTACAGGGCTACAGACTATGCCTGGTCAGATAATGATAAGCTGAACATGAAAGAGAGTAGAGCAACTGGTATTGTTCGTGTTCTGATATGACAAGAAGGCAAGATATGTGAGAACGCCAACACCCCACCTGCCAGAAATGCTTTGGTGCAGATGACACTGATCACTAAAGTGGGAATACCATGAGTGCACATGAAATGAATCAATAATGTAAATGTTTTTATTATGCACCAATACTACATCATAACAAAATTAGAAACAGATCTTACCAGTTATAGGCAAAGACTTCATTCTGCTTTGTGTCAACGATATCCTCAGCTCCAAGTTACACAACAACTTATTGCAGATCAGTGCATGGCAATCGTAAGAAATAACTTCATTCCTAAACCCAGGTTAGATGAAATAAAAGCGGAAATTGAGGAGTTACTTAAATCTGGAGAGGGAAATGTGGAAGAACCTGAAGGCATTAAAAATCTATACTTAATGCAAATCACCTAATAATGAAAAAGATGGTGAAAAAAGTAATGCCGATATCTCACATGATTTTGAAAAGATGGGCATACTTAGAATGGAATTTAGAAGAGCTCTTTTTAAGTTTGATGACAGAAATCCAAATGATAGACCAACGATAACAAAACAAAATAATTTTTTTAAAGGTGGCACTGGCATCTGATATATCCATCATTAATGAATATTTGCTCCAGTAATATTTGACAGAAAGAGCATAAACATTTCAGGACCTGTATGTAACAGTATATGCTGCTATATATTCCATGGTCAGGCCTATAGGAGGAAATGTGGACCTGTTCAGGAAAACTCCTAATGACAGACATCAAATACCAGCATGGGAGAGGTAGCTTGAACACTTTTGAAGATCTTTGGAAAGACAATGGAAGATATCAACATCCAGCCATTCCATGCCATAGAAAATGAATACCATATATCTGATCAAAGGCAACAAAGAGAAAACGTGAAATGGAATCCAGAAAATAAAAGAACATCAGAAATTCCTGATATCTTTAATCAAATATTGAAAGTGAAAGTCAAATGATTGAGGCCACAGAAGGAATCAAAGACATGCAAAGAATAAAACAACTCAACAACAATGAAAAATTGTACTATAGAGGCTTCAAAGGCAAAGAAATGAGAGAAGAGAGCCCCTGAAGGAGGATGTGGTAATCTTGGTACTTGGTAGTATATATGGCTTAAGGAAGACCAACACAATGAAAGTGCAAGCTCGAACAAACATGAAATATAAAGTTTAAGATAATGAATGACAGAAGTTACATCTATGGAGGCAACTCTAGCTTTTCTGAAAAACCAGAAAGTGGTGGCTCTGAATTAAATCCACAATTAGTGGTTCAAATGCTTCACGGTGACATGTGAAATATCAACAAAGAACTTTATCAGCTTCCTTTCTGGTGAAAGACCAATCTCATCTTTATTAACAGAAAGTGTCACATACTTATTAGCCAAGGATAAGAACAATTAGTTATCTGTATAAATGTAGGTCCAATACCTATTTAGGTACTATATGGTAAATATTCACAACTTGTATTAATAAACACAAGAAAATACTATTTTGTCTAAGAAACAAAAAGGGGTGAGCCAAAGATTCCCAGGCTGTAAAGAGCAAATCATTATTAATTCAGTGATTATTGAGCAAATTACAGCCAAACACTGTAGCATTCACATCACCTTTATCAAATATTACAAAGCTTAGTTATGTACTCATGACTGTCAGACTGAAAATATATAACATAAATCCAAGAACAATGAAAATGTTAGGCTATTTGATATTCTCCTGGAACACTTTTCTATTTAAAACATTCCATCAATAATATGTCAAGAACAATTGATGTAAAACAGGACATCATCCAGGGATAGCTCACTATGGTTCTCCTGAATGAGTCACAGAGGAAGTAGTATCCAAACAACATATTTATTGACTTATGTGGAAATTACATAGCTCCATTGAAAAGCAAATTAAAAGGCTACTTCATCTCATGAAAACTTTTCCCAATGATATCAAAATGTGATCTGGATTCAGTAAGTGCAAAATTTTTAATATACACCAAGAAAGAAATAGAGACTCAAGGCTTTAAGTATTAAATCCTGATGTCATACTGAACTAGCAGATAAAGATCATACTAAGACACTTTGGACTTCTCCAGGCAAAACATTTTGAATCTAACACTATCAAAGAAAGTGAAGACTTTTTCTTTGCCAAGACACTAACTGGCATCTTCATGTCAAAAGTAATAGAAAGAATATATTTAGATTAATTAAAACCTATGTAATACCAGTCTTAATTTATACTTTTGGATGGCAAAAAAGAAAACAACAATTCTAGAGGGTGTCCAAACTCATAAAATTCTAATTAAAACACTGGACTTATCACCCTAAAGCAGATGTAGAAAGATGGGACACTTCCTTGTCAAAAAGGAGGAAAAGGATGTTTTCAGAACACATGAAAAACCAGTTAAAATTTACAGAAAAACTTCTTGAACAAGTAGACCTCATAAAGCAATTGAAAAGGTTGCCAATGGGTATATTCCTCTGAATATACCGTAGCACAGAGCGTAGCACAAAGCAAGTGCTTAATAAATGTTTACTGACTGACTGGATTTATCAAGTATAAAACAAAATGTTTTATCTCTGGGTAGACTCTAAGAAAGGTCTTAAAATTTTAACCAAGAGTAGAATCAAAAGATATTCCATAGGTGACATGTACAAATTCAACCAACAATATATTTGATAAAGAAAATGTTTAACAAATGGTTGAGTCATGTAGATGTTTTCATAGAAACAGAATTGTTTAGGATGATTCAGTATAAAGTCACTGTCATAAACTGAAAAAAGATTATTCTTTAGGAATCCAAACTTAATTAATGATTCAAACTGGGCAAGGAAGTAGTGGAGACTAAACTGTACAATGAATCAATCACTGCAGGATACAAAAATTTAGTAACTACCAGAATACCTATAAACATATTATCATTATCATAAATACACTATCATTATCCTTTTATAAACTAAGATGACAAATCTCCACACTGTGAATACAAACCTAAATATCACTGAGAGTACCACAATTCCACAAGCAATGAACTAGAGCATCTTTATAGACAGAACTATTGTCCATGACCACCTGTACGTGATACCGATTCATAAAAATTTAAGAACAATGTATTCAAATGATGAGACGATATCAGATAGGCAGACTACACTGAATGAAAAGTGTTTGGAATATAAAACTTAGCAGAAGAAATTAAAACCATCTGAGAAAAGGATGAGGTATATCTCACTCCTGTTATCTTTCTGCTATTGAAGTTACTCTGAAATTGCTTTCAATGAATCTTCAGGTTACATCCCAATACTCATTAAATTACAAAAAGCAATCATTTTAATCCTCCTGAACAATGGTCTACAGAGCATTAAGTATAAAAAAGAACAGTAAAATAGTGTATGGTTTTCAGACGTTCTATGTGAACCCAATCAACAACGATGAGACCAGGATAAGAGTTATGATGACAATAATCAAATACCTACAAAGACATGAACTAGTGATTAAAATAATATGTGAAGTTCACTATCTTTCATAAAGATGACAAATATCCATACTAGAAACACAGACATCAAAACATCTTTGAGAATTTAACCAATAAATACATTGGATCCAGATCATTATCATCAATTATCATCACTGCTGTTCACAATTACCCAGAAAACATTGTTGCATAAAAATTTAAGAATGATGCTTAAGAAATGGCACCACAATACATATTAGAAATCTCCAAGCTATGTGTTTGAAAAACTTTGAAAACACAGAGACTTACAAAAATAAAATAAAATTGTGTGGGCAGAGAATGAGGTACACATATCATCCTGGCTACTAATTCAGTATTCTGAAAATGCCTTCAGTGAACCTGTTAGAAAATTCCAATATTTTTTATCAGCTGTAGATCAATTTGATTTTATCCATCTGTACAACAAACTACATAACATCAAGTGTAAATGAATAATAGCAGGATATAGAATTAGGATGGCTTCCACTTGAATCTCAATGAAGAAGATGAAGAGACTGAAGTAGGTAATAACAATAACAATAATAACAACAACAATAGTTTTATTAAAGTATTTATTAACTCCTTTATTAAGGGAAAGGGAGGCATAAGAAGGATTAATCATAAGCAAAACCATGTCTAAATTACAGAAGAATTATGTAGAGGGTTTTTTCAATATATGCAAATATGCTGCATATAAAAGTATGTTTTCAATATATGTATATATAAAACATGCACACTGAACAGAATAGCATCTAAAGAATTAAAGGAAAAACTAAATGAATAACAATGAGAAATAGAGAACAAAATTATAATGGTGAGGAAGTTAAACATACTACATTCAGCCCTACGTAAGTCTAACCAAAAATTAAACAAGAAGTTAAAGTCTTGACTAGAATTTTAGAAAAAGTTAGTTATGATGGACCTGTGATAATTAGTGAATAGGATTTGGAAGAGAAAGGACTAGACATATTTCTCAGATGTGCACAGCACCTTTACAAAAACTGACCATGTATTAGGACATAAAAACCACACAAACAAATGGGCAAAAGCAGAATATTAAACATACCCTTTACTGACCACAACTTAACGATAGTTACATAAAATAAAGGGCCACTAAAAGTATTAAAAATCAACTGGAGATTAAATGAAAGAGCCATCAGAAGAACTGATGAGTTAAAGAGCAAACCACAGAAATGATAATTTCATTAAAGATAACAATAAGCCCCAAATTAGATGATAAAGACAAAGCAGTCCTAAAGGGAAAATCTGCATCTCTAAACGCTTTCATTAACAAAAAGAAAAAAGAGAGATCAACAAATTGGACATGGGACTAAAAATACATAGAAAACCAACAAATTAAAAACTAAAATAGAAATCCTGAAAATCAAGGAAGATATTCACAAATTTGAAAGGAAAAATAAATATTGAATTAATAAGACTGGCTTTAAAAAGTTATTAAAATAAAATAGAAAAATCATTCTTAATGTTATTAAAAAGAAGAGGGAAGCTAAATTTTAAAAATTAAATAAAACATTAGCAAAGAGGCTACAACAACCCATCATAAAGAATATATTCTATGACCAACTGGGATTTATATTAGGAATGCAAATTTCAAGTTAGGAGAAATATGAACTGAAACAATGTTAATAACAAAAACAACAAAAATCATGATTTTATCAACTGATGTGGAAAAAGCTTTTCACAAGATATAATACTCATCATAAGAATAAACAGGTTTACTTAACATGATAAATAGTATATATCTAAAACCAAGAACCATCATCATATGTAATGGGGATTAACTAGAATCTGTCACAATAAGATTAAAAGTGAAATTAGTATGTCCACTACCAGCACTTCTACTTAATACAGTACTAGAAATTACACAGTAATAAGACCAGAAAAAGAAAGTGAGAAGACAACCACAAGTAAAGAAGAAACAATATAATCACCTTTTGCAGATGACATAAAATTAAATGAAAAATTCTAAACTTCAGCAAAGTTAAAGGTTATGAAATAAATCTACAAAAATCATTAGCATTTCTTTATAATATTGATAAAACCCAGAAGAGATGGAAAGAGAATTTCTATTTAAAATAACTGTAGAACGTACAAAATATTTGTCAATCTACCTACAAGATACAACCAAGAACTATAGAAATACAATTACAAAACACTTTTTACAAAAACAAGGACAGATTGCAATGGAGAAATAATAATTGTTCATGGGTAAGTTAATAAAATAAAAATGATAATAGTATTCAAATTAATTTACTTATTCAGTGCATACCAATCAAATTACCGAAGTACTACTTTGAACTAGAAAAAATAATAACAAAATTCACATGGAGGCACAAAAAAATAAAAAATCTGAAGGAAAACAATTTAAAAAAAGGTGAATGAAGAGAATACCCGCACCAGAAAGCAAACTATACTACAAAAGAGTAATTCTTATATGGTACTGGTTAAAAACCACACTGATCAGTAGAACAGACTGGGCACACAACATACAGATCTAAATGAACCTAGCAGACTACTGTTTGGTAAGCACAAAGGCCTCAACGAATGGGGTAAGGATCTCACTATTACTAAAAACTGGACAGTATTAATGAAGAAATTGAGTTTAGACCAACACCTCATACCTTATACCAAGATGAATAGTCATTGCTCAAGGAAAGAAATCTTATCCGTATCCTATCTATATAGCCATATGAAAAAATGTTCCAAATCACTGATTAGAAAAATGCAAATTAAAGCAATTCTGAAGTTCCTCCTCTCACACCCATTAGATTGGCAAAGATGGCTAAAAATAAATGAAAGAATGAATAGCAAATGTTGCAGGAATGGAAGAAAACAAGTATACTGATGCCTAGTAGAATTGTGTGATGAGTCCATCCATTCTAGAGGCAATTTTGAATTATATACCAAAAGATACTAACCAGGGTGTACTCTTTAACTGCTAGGCTTATATCCCAAAGAAGTCAAAGAGGAGTAATACACCCTTATATGTACAAAAATACTCACAGCAGCTTTTCTTATGCTGGTAAAGAACTGGAAACTAAGAGGGTGCCTATAAATTGGGGAATGGCTAAACAAACTGGTATAAGAATTAATGGAATACTACTGTCTTGTAAGAAATGAAGAAAATGATAATTTCAAAGAGACATGGAAAGACTTGAATGAACTATTAGAGTGACATATGTAGAACTAGAAGAACCATTTGTACTATAATGTCAATACCATAAAAACAAATAATTCTGAAAGACTTTAAAAACTGATTAAATAATTAACTTCCATTCCAGTGGACTAATAAACTGCTCACCTCATGACAGAGAGTTGACAGACTGATAAGCAGAACAAGAAATACATGTTTTGATGTGACCAATGATGGAATTTGTTTTGTATTTATATGTTTATGCGATAAGAACATTCTGTATTTCTTCCTTTTTTGTCTTTTTAATAGATAGGGAGACGTAAGGAGGAAAAAAAAGAAAAAGAAGGAAGGGAGAAAAAAAATTCAGTTTTACTATGGATTTGCATTCCTTGGCAGAGAAAGGAAAAGCAACTCTTTTATGAAAGCCATAGCTATGAAGATGATGTTATGGGAAATACTTTTAATTTTGAAATTTAGAAAAATTCCAAAATATGAGAGATGAGACACATACTTGAACCTACAATTTTCTTTTATGTTTTTATATGTTTAACACAAAAAATATTCTAATGAATGGTTTCGCAAGTTGTATTACCAAAGTGGGGGATATGAAAACTACACGGATGAATAGAAAACTATAGATAATAGAAAACAATTAAATTTATTAACCGCAAAAGCATTTTTAATACTATCTAATAAAAACAATAGGGGTGAATAATTTTTAGGACAAGAATAACTTATAATAAAAACAGGAGCATTATGTTAGCCCATTTTTAACAAAAGGAACCAGTTATATTAAAATTCAAAATACATTAAAATAAAGTATATTACAAGTTACCAAAATTTTTTTCAAAGTTTATAGACTCCAGCTTAAGAACCTTTGCTCTGGCCAAAGGGGTCTGTCCTCAAACCAGCATCCCTTTTTATTTATAGTCCCTTTGCCTCAACTGTCCTCCCTTTTTTTTTAAACTTATTACTCATTCATTGATGAAGTACTCCTTTTCCCACAAGGATTTTATGTAACTTGGCCAGGATCCCATATCTAGTAGCAAAAGAAGAGTCTAGTTCTTACTGCCAAGTCTAAAATTCTACATACCGCTATCACTTACTGCCTCACAACTACTCTGATATGTATATAGCTAAGAGTAAGCAGTTATGTTTTTATTCATCATCAGGACAGATAAGATTGAGTAAATGGCAGCCCTGGAACATAGCAGGAATCAATGTGACAACTATATTTGTCAGCTTTTTACTGGAGGACAGGGAAAAGGAGTGTGAACTATGAATTAGTCCTTCTTGGTAAGAGCTTTACTCATGGTAGCCAGGACATTGATGAGTTCTTCACTCTTCTTCTTGGTCTGAATATGCGTTTTCCATTTTAAAAATATGAACTCTATGTATGGTAGCAGCACTATCATGGTTTTATCACGTTCTTGGTGATTTTGTAACTTTTGTTGATACCTACTGCCGTAGTGCAGTGGATGACCATATCTATGTCTACTGTCACTCTAATGACAGCAACAGCAAAAGTCCCCATATGTCTCTTTTTTGAATTCTAGTTCCATATTACAGCCTATCATTTGTAGATTTTCAACTGAATTTCCTATATGCACTTCCAACTCAACTTGTACAAAGTTTAATTTGGACTCACTTTCTTTCCCCTTAAACTTCCTTTTTTTTTTTAACTGTGGGTACAATTTTCAAGTTATCCAGGTGTCTGAAATCTCAGTTATCCCAAACTCCTTCCTCACTCTTATCTTTAGCATCCAATCAGATGCCTGTCTTTTATTCTATCAGAAAACCATCACTCTAATATGAGGTCTCAACATATTCACCTGGGCTACTGAAGTAGCCTCCTAAATAGTCTCCTTTTTCTTCAGGGCAGGGTTTTTTTTTTAACCAGAAGTCCATGAATTTATTCTTTAAAAATGTTTTCAATAATTTCACTTCAATGTAATTGGCTCTCTTTGTGGTTTTATGTATTTTATTGTATGCATTTAAAAACAACATTCAAGAAGAGATCCTTGGGCTTCCCCAGATTGCCAAAAGGGATCATTGACACACCAAGAAAGGTCAAGAACCCCTTCCTGAAGGTTTTTCTTCTCAAACTGATCCTCCACACAGCTGCCAAAATGATATGCCTAAAAGACACGTTTGATCATGTCACTTCTCTGCCCATTGAACTCCAGGTACTCCCTCATCTCCAAGAATAAAACTAACTCCTGATTCTAGTATTTAAGTTCTCTATACTCTGGCCCCAGTTTACTATACATTATTACCTTTCAAACACTCTACGTTCCAGACAAACTGGCATACTTGATGTTTGTCACACAGGACCTTCCATTTTCCAATGCCATGCCTTTGTATAATGTCACTTCAAATGCTCTCCTTTATGATTTCTTAAAATTCTGATCTTCCTTCAAGGCTTAGATCATGTGTTATCTCCTAAACCAGACCATCCTTGATCTTCTACGTTGTTAAAGCTTATCCTCCCTCCCACACATTTTTGAATTCACTTATATATGTACATGTTGTTTTCCCCCAATAGAACGTAAGCTACTTGTGTGCACAGATTGTATCCAGTGTATGGCATACAATAAGTATTAAATACTTACCAAAAATAACATCCACCCTACAGGGTTGTTGTGACAATAAAATGAGATAATAGATGTAAAGTGCTTTACAAACCCCAAAGTGCTATATAAATGCTAAGCTATTACTATTAACTACCCTAGGGTAGTTATTGCACCCTAGGGTGGTTATTGTAAGGTAGGGTAAGTATTATACCCAATTTATAAATAAGGGAACTAAGGCTCCAAGAGGTTAGATGACTTTGCTCAAGTTTCACCAAAGCTAGTAAATGTCAAAGCTAGGATTTGAACCCAAGCCTCCTATCTACAAGTCCAGAGGGGTGAATTCTCAACAAGACTGATTCTAGCCATCAAAACTAGTGTCTTCAGTATCAAATACTGGCCATAAATACCCTCCAACATCACCTCTCCTACAAGTACACCCATAAAACAGAGGAGAGAACTACTGAGATACTTCAGGTAAAAGTGTTTTTTCCCTCCCAAGATACTTGCATAGTTTTCTCAATGGTCCAATTAGCTTTGGCAACCCTTTCTAATATTCCTTTCAGGAATAAAGCCTAGATAGGAGAATACTGATAGTACTAGTAAACAAAATATTATATAAAAGAACAAAATATTTTGGAATAAAAAGCTAGGGGGATAAAAACAAAGGAAATATAAAGATGGAAATGTTAATTGTACCTTAAAGAACCCTGCTTCAGGACCACACCTGTCATATACACTCCTGGATTTACCTATAGCCATGATAATACCTTGCATGTTCGGTGTCATCATGATCTGCCACAAGGGATTTAAGGTAAAAGGTTGGAATGGTTAACATTTTTAAATGTTAAGAAAATGTCTTCATGTACATGCCAGCTAAAAAGCATCCCATAGACACAGCCAGAAAATACTGTTATAGCTAATGCTCATGATTCCCAAATTAATCATAGCATTTGTTTCTTCTACAGTAAATCTAACCTGATATGCACATAAAGATATATTTTTTAAAATCAGCCAGTGATAAAAATACATGCACTGTTAAACATCACCCCAACAATTAGAAATTCTGCCCAAAGCACACACACGGGAAGTCTTATCTCTTATCCAAATGGAAAGCTTAAAAGAACAAATCCATTAATTCTAACCCACCCCACTATACAAGCAAGTTCCTCCCAAAACATGAAAATTCAATACTTACATGCTTATTAAATAAATTATACTACTTCCAAAGAGACAATATAATATGAAAATGTTACAGGGAAGAGTTTATTCACATCAGAAAGTAATCTGTATTACTTTCTTTGGCTTCATGTCATTTCTTCAATGACTAGATGACATAATATAACTATATAATCTTCAATGACGTAATAAAATGTTTGCAGAACCGAAGGACTGATTGAAAGGTAATACGATGGTTCCTTTGGAGTAATTAAAGAGGTTATGTCTACTATTTTGCCATCAAAATATAGAGAGGTTTGTAATTATAGTAGTTTGATTGAACCATATTGTACCTAAAGTTCCTAAGATGTAACATTACATACCTAACAAGTATCTTAAAACCACACTACTTTTATCACAAATATATTTTTGTCTGTTCTAGCATTAAGTACAGTACTCCTTTAAGCTATTTTTCAGGGCAGTAATATCAATCATTGCACTATTATAGTATTAATATGAGGTTCCTGTGGCCTAGTGGATTGAAAGCCAGAAAGACCTGGGTTCAAGCGTAGCCTCTGACCCAAACTGTCTCTGGGAACTTTTACTTAATTTTTCATTATGTTTACTTTTCTGAAACCACAATTATTTTCAATTCTCAATTACACATTCTAATGTAGGTAATTTAATAATTTACTTATGGTTTTTTAGGCAGATTTTTTTGCCGTACTCCCTCCTACCTCCATGTCACTTCCTCTTCTCTGTTGCTGTTACTGTTTAGAAACTACCTTCTTCAAGTATATCCGAAAGCAAAGGGAGAAATTCCACAGTAATTAGAAAAAGGGACCAAACACCTAGCTGATCTATAGAAAATATAGGCTGACTCTAGAAAAGCCCACAACAAGAATAGGTCAGATTTCCCCCTGCCCTCCTGGAAGCGCTTCTTGGTGTATATGACAAATACTTCTTAGAACACGGAACAATAAGGAGTCGGCAATAATATCACTAATGTATCTTTTTAATAAATCTTAAGGAAGTGGAAGAATAAATGATGATTAGCTACTCTGTGCTATCCCATAGTTTTCCCAGAGCCTTCTTAGCTTCTGCTTCCCTACCACTCACAGGCTTTGCAATAGAAAATGTAAGAATAAATAATTTAGGCATGATATCAGGATGGGGAGAATTTATTTATACCAGAGGCATTTTTAAATACTCAAAAATTCTTTTATGAGATTTTAGTATTAAATATGATATAATATACTTATTTTATCCATTTGACATAATCCCCAAGTCTTTCTTCTGAAGTTTTAATTATAATTTTAAACTTTCACTAATATGATCAAGGAAGTTACTCAATATTACGGATCATGGAATCAAATTTAGAGCTAGAAGGGAGTGGCAAAGTTAAATGTTATACAGTGTGAATATGCAGGCATGCTCAAAATACTTGTGCCAAGCAGCAAAAGACGACAGGTAAGTTTGTGGTGCCAAGGGCTGTAAGAACAGTACCTCGTCATCATAACCCCCCTTCACTGACTCAATCATAAATGTCCCTACGTGAGGAATCGCCACCTCTACAACTTGCTGGTTAGAAGGTGGTTGACTGGTGGCTTTTTCAGGGGTCTGCAGAAGAAAATAATGAGCATGAAAAATTAGAAAAATAGAAGAGAATACTCTAAAATAGCAAAACTATTTTTGTGGGGTGTGTGAAAGATGGCTAACTTCACATTACTACCTGGATATCAGGCTACAAAAAGGCAAGTAACATTAAATTTCTTTCTTTAAGCTATGGGCCTCAGACTAAACACTTCTCAATTTTATTTCTTTAAATAAATAGTCTGAACTCCAAATTCTTAACATGTGCAATGTATAATCTAAAAATGTTTTCCATATACCTGTGTTGAAAAAGGTAACTAAAAATAATTTTAAAACTTTTACTTAAACAAATGGTAGTCTTTAATTTCTTATTTGTTATGAATGAAACGTTAACTGTGTAGAGTAAAAATACTTATTCAGTCATTGGAAGAAAACATAGAAGGTCTCTAAGGTCCCTTTCAGCTCAAGAGATAATATCTTGAGCTGAAAGGGACCTTAGAAGCATTCTAGCCCAATGCTTTCATTTCAGAGATGGACCAAACAGGCTCCAAATTGTGAAAAGAATTGCTTAAAGTCATATAAATAGTAATAAGTAAAAGAATCCAGCATTCAAACCCAGAACCTCTACCTTCTAATCCAGTAGTACTTCAATTGAACCAAGTAAATTATAGCACAAAACATAAATTACAAAAATTTTGAAAAATGAAATTCAGCTTTATTACTTTCAAGTTACCCAATAAATCAAAAACTGTATGGTTCCTTTATTGACTCAATAAAATAATATTTTTAACAGATTTCCAAAGAGCCTATTAATTGTTTATCAACAAAAGGACACTTCTAAAGAACTTAACCTGCCTTCAAGTCACACAACAAAGAAATATCCCGATAATAAACATGAACCAAAAACTTAAGGAATTATAAAATTTCTATTCACTGGATCTTAAATTTTAGGAGATTTTTATTGTGGTATGAAACAAAGGTACTTTAAAAGAAACACAAGCATTTCAAAGACAGGGATCTTTTCTGGTTTTTCACTGCAATAAGCCCTTAGTAAATAAATATTAGCAATTGTCAAAGATGAAGGCTGCCACTATCCTCTTCACTAATAGATGTTATTATAAAGTATGACGCTATTCCAATGTTTCAGGGTGGTCTGGATGTGAGCCTGGATTCTATAATGCTATGCCAGTATGTTTTAAGCTTTGGCATACCCTACACCAAGATGAAAAAGTTTCAGAGATGGGTCTAGCAAAGGTATGAATGTCTGTCATCCAAGGACTACCCTTACTAAGTCATGCTTTTTTCAGTCATGGTGATTTAGGAAGAGTTTTTATTAAAGTGGAGGAGAATTATGATCTGCGGCAGTGGTGAGAGTACATATAACAATGAAATCACAGATCTTTAAGATTTTCTATTGTTCCATTAAGTTAAGTAATTTCTAGTTCAAATATGCTTTAACTCATACATATACACCTATCAGCTTTTATAATTTCTAGTTCTGCAGATATAGCTTATGGAATTTAGCAGATGTTATCTTAGTCCTTAATAATATTCCTGTGAGTAAAGAATGAAAAGTACTAAGTTTCCATTTTAGGATGACAAAATTTGAAGTTAATGGGTTAAGAAAATGATGTACAGTCACTTAGGTCAAGCCAAGTGAAAATAGATTTTGTGATTCATCAGATAATTCACTGAACTAACTTCCTATAAAGAGAGAACATAAGACATTCTGAAGTCTAATGGCACACTGGAGATAAGTGATTTGGTATCCATCCAGTGGCAAGAACAATATTAAAGACTGTATTTTGAAAAGTTAAATATTATGTATGCCAAAAAAAATTCTTTCTCATGGAACTTTCTTTTCCCATAGGCATCCATTAACTATGTAAATACTTACAAGGAAAAAAGTATTTTTAAAATGTGTTTTTCAATGCGTTTAATGACTTTTTTGTTTTATGTGTTTATGTACTTAACTTGCCTTCACATATTCAAACTGTACAGAAAAGAAAGCACATAATTCCTCAAATACAATTTAAATCAGTTAGACACTGATATTCACATTTCATACCATAGAAAAGAGGACATATTTTGTTGATTTTTATGTTAATATATAGGTGTGCATTTACCTAAAAGTCAACCAACTGCTATATATATATCAAATAAGAACCAAAATTACAGAACTACAAAGGACCTCTGAAATCATCTGGTCCAAACTCCCTTCATTTTATAAAGGAAGAAGCAAATGCCCAATAACAGTAAGACTGGTCCAAAATCAAACAATTAGTAGCTGAAACAGGACCAGAACCCAGACCTAAAAATCTAATGTTCTTTTCTCTAAACTCCACTGCAAATGTCTTGATTATAACTGTGTAAAACACACACACACACACACACACACACACACACACACACACCACTAAGAAAAGATTCTTACCAGCTGTAAGACAGTTTCAGGATTTGTGTCTTCATGCTCTGACGATGCCTTGGTGATCGCTCGCATTGTTTCTTCTTTCAAATACTTGGTGAGATCAGTTCTGGATGGCTGCTCTAGGTATTCAGGTTCTTCTGTTTGTGCTTAATGACAAAATAATTCATTATATATTTAATATGAATCTCAAAATGAATCGATTTGAATTCATATTTATTTAATAATAAGAATTATGTTGGTGTTCGTTTCAATTGTGTCTGATTCCTCAACTTCATTTGGGATTTTCTTGGCAAAGTCACTAGTGTGGTTTGCCATTTCCTTCTCTAGCTCATTTTACAGATGAGGAAACTGAGGCAAACAGGGTTAAGTGACTTGCCCAGGGTCACACAGCTAGCATATGTCTGAGGCCAGATTTAAACTCACAAAGAAGTATCTTCCTGACTCCAGGCCTGGCACGCTATTCATTGTACTGCCTAGTTGCCAATAAATTTTATACTTCCCTTTAAAATAACATCAATAAATATGAAGGAAATGATATACTTCTAATTTATGTAACTTTTACATATTAAGTATCACAAGAGAATTTTGAACCTTTTAAGCCCCTAGATGAACAATTTCTGCTAGGAAAAAATAGAAAAATACCTAAACTTAGAAAAAATATTCACAATTAACTACAGTATTTGAAATATGCTTTTCTGATATATCTTCACACCAAAATATCATTATGGGAAAATATGAACATAAAATTTTATTTATACATATACATATATAAATAATCATATATGTATATATACACGTATATTTAATACATTTAATAAATATGGGATTTTTAAAAAAACAACATTCCCATTCTGAGTTCCTACTGCCCATATAGGAAGCATGTTTTCTAGCTATAACAACTGTAAACTTGGAAAATGGGAATACTGAAATGCAGAAAGATGACAGAAAAAGAGGAAGCTCTCTTGACCACCCCACCACTTATTTTCTAGTAAACTTTCTGAGGTAGAGCTTGTAATATATTTGCATATTAATAATTTTAAAAACTTTCCAAATAGTATATACCACTCAAGGAAGAATATACTAATTTTAATGTCATGCATTTATGCTTATACATTAATTATATTAAATATACTACTTATTTCATAAGAACTGCTGGAAAATTGGAAAAGTTTGGCAGAAAATAGGCTTAAAAACTATTTTACACAACATATCACAATAAGTTCCAATTGAATGTGCAAGTGAAATATAAAAGACCACACACTATAAAATTTTTTAAAAAGTTAAAAGATATAGGAGATATCTTTTATAACTAAAGCTGGCTAAAGAATTCTAATCCAAATAAGATATAAAGGAGATCGCAAAAGATAAAATTAAAAATCCTTTGCACAAACAAATTCAATGCAACTTGGATAAGAAGGGAAATTGTTAAGGGGAGAAACATCCTTTGTGTCAACTATCTGATAAAGATCTAATAGCAAATATATATCAATAATTAATAACATTCTGTAATACCAACAGCCATTTCCCAATGGAAAAGTGGTCAAAAAATAGGGAAAGAATTCTTAAAGGAGAAAATGCAAGCTATCAACAACTGTATGAAAGAATGTTCCAAATCATTATTAGTACAAAATGTAAATTAAAACAATTTTGAGGCCTTGACCTACATCCAGCAAATTTGCAAAGATGGACAAGAGATAGCAAAAAGGGGACTGCTGGGAAGACAAGCACACTAATAATTCAGAAGTGAAGTGAATTAGTCCAACCATTATTTAAAGTGATCATTATTTTTAATAAATTATTGCTGTCTTATATTTGTGTCTCATCTACCCTTGTAATAAAGTCATGTCTTGTAACAAGGAATAAAAGAAGAGGAAAAAAAAGCAACTGAAGAAACATAATCAGTAAAATAAATCAGTCTAGCAGTATACAGTACAAACCATTCTGGTAAACAATTTTAAATTAAGTGATTAAAAATAACTCAACTATTCAATTCTGTGACTCAGAGATCCAAGATAGGAATATACCTCAAAGAGTTAAAAGAAAAAAAAAAGCAAAGTCTTATACATATTAAAATATGTATAAATAAATAAAATAAAAAAGAAGCACTTTTTATATTAGGAAAAAAGTAAATAAAGTAGGTACCCATCCATCAAATGAAGAAACAGCTAAAAAAAAAGGTTTCTAGGAATCATTTATATGGATATGACTAATTCAAAGACATATGGGAAGAGTTATGTCAATTGACAGACAGAAATACACAGAATCAAGGGAATGATATATACAAAAGCTATAATAATGTGAATAAAATAATAGTAAAACAAAGCAGAGTGTTATACAATTGTAATGACCAATATCTCCCATATAGTAAATGAGAAGAAACACTCTTCTATTCTTATACCTAATGGGTATACAACATTAAATGCACTCTCAGACTTGGTCATTATGTTTTGATTTGTTACACAAGAAGGATAGGAAGGGTCACTGTGCAGGCTTGGGTGGTGATATTCAGAAATGGTCATGATGTAAAAACAAACAAAAAAACCAATAAAATGTTTTTTTCAAACTACAAAAAGTAGATGGTAGAGGGATATGTTAGCAGGTATCAACATCACTAGAAGCTAAGTGCCACAGTGGATAGAATGCCAGGCCTGGAGTTAGGAAGGCTCATTTTCCTGAATTCAAATCTGGCCTCAGACATGTACTAGGTGTGTGACCCTGGGCAAGTTCCTTAATCGTGTTTGCCTCAGTTTCCTCAACTATAAGATAAGCTGGAGAAGGAAATGGCAAACCACTCCACTATTGTTACCAAGTAAACCCCAAATGGGATCACAAAGAGTCAGACACAACTGCAAACAATAACAAAATTGGCACTCAGAGCCTCATTTTTTACAACCAGACTCATGGACTATGACCACGTTTCTTTTAACTATAAAAGCAATTTAAATCCTTTATTAATTTTAATTCCTTTCCCCTCAAATATTGTGGAGAAAGGAAAATAGGGAAATATTAGGGAAAACAGAGAAATATTAGGAAAAATAGGGAAACCATTATGATAGGTGAAATTTGTCTGGGCATGGTGGTATATGCTTGTAATCTCTTCTATGGGGGAAGTTAAGGCTAGCAGATTGTTTGAACTTGGGAATTCTGAACTGCAATGAGCTAAGACGAGCAGGTTTCTGCACTAAGACCATCACCAATATGGCAAATACTTAGGGGCAGGGTGTAACTAGGCTGCCTAAGAAGAAGCAAACCAGCCTAAGTCAGAAATGGAGCAGGTCAAAGCTACCATGCTTGTCAGTAGTGGGATCAGTTCCATTACTAACATTGTGTTTTAAAAAGGCCCTTAACAAGATGGACAAAAGAAGGAATACCTCAGAAGGAAACACTGCTAACACAAAAAAGATGAGGCCTGTTATTACATTAGAACAAAAACTGAATAGTAGGAACTTGGTCACAGCAACTCTTAAAATAGGACAAGATATCTGAACTCCTGAATCTATGGTATGGAATACTATAAAACAGACAGGAGAAATAAAATAAAAAGGCAAAGTTGCTTAGCTTTTTGTAGTTTGCAAATGGTACAAGGAATAAAAGTGTTATATGACAGAAATGGAGCATCTTTTTTTATAGACTGAAACCTGCAATTAAAATTGCATTCCTCATATACAACCAATCAGATAAAAACTTCAAGTGAGTGAAAGAAAATGGAAATAGAAGGCAACTGTACGAAATTATATGCTCTAAGCTTTGTTTGGTTTGATGTTTACAAAAATCAAATTTAACTGCATAATGTTAAAATTACCAGTTCGATGGCCACTCTACATGAAGATGTGGAAGCTAAATATTCTGATGTATTACTGAAAATAATTGAAGATGGATACACTAATCAACAATTTTTTTTATTGTGAATGAAATAGGCTTCTTCTAGAAAAGAACGTCTTCTAGAACTTACATTTCTAAGAAAGAAAAAAATTCAACCTTAAAGTGTCTAACTTTTTAAAATAAAAGTGCCTAACACTTTTATTGGGAAGTAATATAGAAGGGAGTTTTAAGTTAAAATCAATGCTTATTTCTTGAAATTCTCATGCTCTAAGAGGCTACAATCTTTGGTTGCTTCCAGTTCTTTGGTGGTCAGATAAAGAAAATGACTGAAGTTGTTTACAAAGACTGGCTTCCCAGTTATTTTAGCCCAACTGTTGAAAAATAGTTTTAACTCTGAATAGTCAGAATTTGAATAAGGTGACAACTTTATTAGATTTACTAATTAGAACGTGACGATATAAGTAATGATATGAAATAAAAATTGGGTGAATCTAAGTTAAAAACTCCACATGTACACAGTGAGGTTACAATTAACTATCCAAAATCATCCTCACCTTTCAGCCACCCCACAACAAGCAGCAGGGTTGATTCTGTCTAGCTACAAAGAGCAAGAAAGAAGAATCAGGCTGTTGTCAGAGGAGGTGGTGAGGAAAGTGAACTGAACCCAGCTAGGGCTAAGAGGTTGAGGTGGCCTCACGTTCAGGCTCTGAGTTCTGCACACAAGATAATGGAAAGGATCAGAAAGTGAGCAACTAGGCAATATGAAAAAAGCTGAAACAAAGTATAAAGAGGAAATGTCTCAATGAAGATGTAGAGTAGATCTAGACAAGATGCCCCAAAGGGATGGAAGAATGGGTAAAACACTGAAGTCTCCTGTCACTACTGTGTTACTGTCTATGTATTCCTGTAGCTCAGCTAATGTTTTCTTTATTAATTTAGACGTTAAGGCATCTGAATTATATAAATTCAACACTGACAGTGGTTTACTGTCTATATTTCCTTTCAGTAAAACGTAGTTTCCTTGTTTATCCTTTTTAAAGTTTTCAATGTTTATTTTTGCTTGATTTTTTTGGATTCAGTTGCTGTAGAATATTTTTTTCCTACTCCATCATTTTTATACTATTGATGTCATTATTCTTTAAATGTATTCCTTGTAAGTTACATATTGCGGAGTTTTTAAAAATCCAATTTGTCATTCTTTTACTTTTTGTCAGAATGTTTAATTCCTTCACATTTAAAGTTATAAGGATTAGTCTTATATTTTCTTCCATTTGTCTTTAATTTTTTTTTCCAATTAAGATTTTATTTTTCTTCCTTTTATGTTGTAAACACAGCATTATATCTCTTTAGTTATAAACTTATTTTTTAGGGCTATCTTAGTCTCACTGGCTCTCTTCCCTCCCTTGCTCCATTTGTTATCTGTTTTCCCAGTTTTGGAATTTTAGAATTTGGAACTTTTAGAAGGTTCCTATGTCCTTCTTGCTTTTTAATCTAGTCATTTAATTATTCCCCTATTTTTTCTCAATTATATACTCAAGTAAAATTTCTCTTCCTCCTCTTCCCTTCAATTTGTTTTATAAGTTTTTAAAATTTCATTTTCAGTGACTTTATTTTAGAAAAATATTTCTTTCCCTTATTCTCTTCATTACTTACCTCTATCTTTCTGTCTATTCTAGACTTTTATTTTTGATTGATATCCCTTATTATTATCTAGTTTTTTTTTTTAATTCTGTATTCCTTGAGGGGGAGGGAGTGCTGAATGATTGCTTATTATTGGTTAGGGAATATTGGCCTTCTCTGCTATTAGTCCATCCAATTTTTATCTTGTTGGGATTCTTGATGTCTCAGATTGTGGAAACAGATGAAATTGTTTAATCCTCTGGCACATAATTCTTATTTTAGACAGGCTTTGAGAGGTTTCAAGATTCAGAGAAAATGTTTATCTTGTTAATCACACAACCAGGAGTACCTTACTTATAAATTAATACTATTGATCAGATTTCTTCTCTTTTTCCAACTTCTTCTTTGTAAAGAATGAGGTGGAATGAAAGGAGGAAAAATTATAAATAGTTATGATGGGAAAGAAGCACAACATTGAGAACAGTAAAAGTGAAAGCAGTCAACACTCATAAAATGGAGAAGGGTAATGGAATGGATTAGACAAAATAATCCAACAATATGTTATTTTCAAAAAATTTACTTGAAACAAAGATCTACACAGAGAAAAGAAGACTTGTAGAGAATTTATTTAGGTCTCAGGTAAATTCAAAAAAGCAAGGGATAACAACCATTAACTCAGACAAGGCAAGAATAGAAATAGAAATAAATAAAGCAGGGAAACAAGGTTATGCACATTGTTGTTATTATTAGTAGTACCAGTATACCAACAGTTCACATATATTCAGTAAATGAGATAACATTTAAGTAAGTTTTTTTTTAATGTTTTTTATATCATGGTCTAATTTTTTTAAACTCATAACTGAAGGAAATGCCAAATTTCAATGAGAGGTTACTGAAAGTAAAGATATTTTATTTTCCTATCCAAGTTACTGGATCCCATGAAATCTAAGATCCCAGCTTAAGAATTTCTGCCCTTAGTACTTAAAAGACAAGCTAATAAATTGCAGGGAGAAATAAACAGCAAAATTATTAATAGCTACTTCTTATTTATCTGATACATAGCTTATTTGCACATCATTTACATGTGCAAATTACATTATGAGTTCCTCAAGGGTAAGAACTGTCTATTGTCTTTTTTGGGTTTCCTAATTCAAAAAATTTAATTTAATAAACATTATTAAGTGCAAGCTTGAAATTAGGGATCCAAAAATAAAAGGCAAAAGACAGTCCTTAACCTTGAGGAGCTCACAATCTAATGGTAGGAGATAACATGTAAACCATGTGTATATAAGCTATGTCAGATATACACACATACATATATATGTGTGTGTATGTATGTATATACATGTGTATATATGTCAGATAAATGTTTATTAAGCACTTACTATATATGCCTTGTATATAAATGTTTAATAATGTTTAATGACTGACAAATAAGACCTAACAATAACACAGAAAAAAAAAACAAGAAAAAAGTTAAAGACCTGAATAGAATTTTAGAAAAATTAGTATGATAGGTGTCCAGTGATTACTGAACTGGATTAGAAAAGAATATACATATTTCAGTCTGTGTGACACTTTTACCAAAACGAACCACATGCTAAAGCACAGAAATATCATCAACAAATGAAGAAAATTAGCTAAAAAGAAATTAAAAGAAACGGTAAGGGGCAGCAAGGTGGTGCACTGGATAGTGCACCGGCCCTGAAGTCAAGCGGACCTAAGTTCAAATCTGGCCTCAGACCAAACACTTGACACTTAATAGCTGTGTGACCCTGGCAAATCACTTAACCCCAACTGCCTAAAAGAAAAAAAAAAACGGTAAAAGAAAATAACTAGAGACACTGGCATACAAGAATTGCCACAAAGGAAATGATCCAAATACATATCAAGGAGATCTATCTATCTATTTAGAGAGAGAGAGAGAGAGAGAGAGATAATAAAGGAGGTGGACTGTCATACTGCTGAATATGACAGAAGTTTGAGTGACATTTTTGTCTCTTGAGAACAAAGATCTTTTAATAATGATGATGAGGAGGATAAAATTCTTTAAAATCTGCCAAAAGCTTTACACATGATAGCTTCTAGATAGAGATCCTCTATTAAGGATTATGGAAAAACATAAATAACAATTAGAGGGGAAAGGCAAGAAAGGGAGTTGAGAAAACACTGAGTATCAAAACTGGCTGGATAATGATGACATAGATTTCAGGTGATCAATTATTCTAGTGAGGGAATTGAGGGGATTAGAACAGAAAGCGGTTAACTATGGGAATTGTGTGAAACACAATGACTCAATCTTTTGACAAAATTCTGGAGCTAGCTTGGTTTCTTTCCTACTCAATTATGGATCTAGCTCAAATTCTGCCTTGTGAGAAAATTATTTAATTGTGGGAACTAGGAGAAAACCTTACTGCACTGTTTGAATTTAGCCCTACTATGTTCAAAGCTAGATTCAAAGCTACTAGGTTCAAGCTAGAAAACTGTACCACCTCTCCCTGCTATTTAGAGAGTCTTAACTAAGGACCTAGGTTGTGCTGATCAGAAGAAACCCAGTCAGTTCCAAAAAATGAAGCAAGGAGTTTTCTCAAACAATCCATATGTCTTATCTGAAAACTGGTCCCCTATTGATCAATTAGTTACTGTTTTCACGTTCCTTTGTTTATTGCCACTTAAGGGGAGTGGGACACTTCTTTTTTTGAATTCAGAGAGCTGCACCTGTTCACTCTCTCTCTCCCAACTTGGAAAGTCTCTAATCTTTCCTCAAGTTAGAAATCAAATTACCTAATGTTGTATTGTTTCTTTTTAACTAACTGATCTTATTTAATTATTTTTAATGTATAAAAGCCTGTCTTCCCCTTATATTCAGGGTTCAGGCCTAAGCTGTGGAGGTCTAGTCCTGCTTTGTTAGGCAACTGACATGCACTGCTTAATAAATCAATATGCTTTGAAGACTGAACCTTTGTTTTCTTCAGTCTTTTAATCTTTTACCTGTCACAGGGAAGGTATGATGTTCACTGAACAGAAACCAAGCAGACCCACTGATGGAAAACAGAGAGTTACTTGGAGGATATACCATAAAAGATAGCTTTAGGGAGAGTTTAGCAAAATATTCCCTAAGTAAGTTTTAGGTTCTTTTGGTCTTTTTCTTTGTGGAAATTGCTTTTCATCAGTTATACTTCAGTCAGAAATGGTGAAAGTCTGAATTGGCCTACTCCTTTAGCCATTTTCCATATTAATGCATCATTTGTTTGGTTAAATAGGTCAAGTTGGAGCATCTTTGAGTCCTTGGTATAGCTTCATTTTTAAAGTTTTTCTCATTTAGTGTTGATTTCTATGTCCCTTTAAAAAGTCAACAATATGATATGCATAGTTTATTTTTTAAAAATTCCCACATTAGTAAAGAATCATTTCCTATTAAAATAATTTTATTTTTTGTAGTGAGAACACTAGGTGTCATAGAAAATAGACTGCTGGATTCAGAGGCACAAAAATCTGAATTCAAATTTCACCTCAGACACTTATTAGCTGGGTGACCCTGGGCAAATCATTTAATCTCATCCTCACTTTCTTCAATGGAGATAAGAACATCCAACTTTCCCGTTCACATAGGACCTGGAACACTGGCATATATGTGCATATGTGTATTGTGAATATATGTATAAACATATATACATATAAGACATTATTACTATGTACTGTGTATCTAAAAGTGCTGTTGTGAAGATCAAATGAGATCTTCTACAGAAAGTGCTCTGTCGACCTTGAAGCATTATATAAATTTTGGCTTTTATTACTCAGTGTTTGCTATATCTAGTGTGAGGTCTAGGTCTAGCCTAAAAAACTTTGCCTTTCACTTCCTGATTCTGAGTGATAGATCTTTTGACATACTTTTCGCCAGCCTGTCCTATGCACTGAAGTCACTGAGTATTTAAGATATTTGTTGACTTGGTTGAATCCTACCAATACAGATACACCTGATTTCAAATTTTGCTAACAGTGAAATTCCTTGTTGCTGTTGTTGTTTGTCATCCGGTTGTTTCCGTTGTGTCAGATTCTCTGTGACCCCACTTGGAATTTTCTTGGCAAAGATAAAGGAGTGGTTTGTCATTTCCTTCTCTAGCTCGTTTTACAGAGGAGGAAACTGAGGTAAACAGGATTCACTGACTTGCCCAGGGTCGCACAGCAATTAAGTGTCTGAGGCTGGATTTGAACTCAGGTCTTCCTGACTCCAGGCCCAAAGGTCTAACCACTGTACCACCTAGCTGCCCAGTGAAATTTCTAGTCTAATGAAATTAGAAAATAGAACTCTACCATCAACAAACTTTGAAATCATTGCTGAAATCCAATGTTCCTGTTCACATAGGACCTGGAACACTGGAATATATGTGTGTATGTGTATTGTGAATATACGTATAAACATATATACATACGAGACATTATTACTATGTACTGTATATCTATATATACATATATGTATTGCATACATGTGTATGTACACACACACACACACACACACACACACACAAACACACTTTGGACCTATGTTTATATATAGAAAGAGAGAACTTACACGTTTTATGTTAAACCTTTGAAATATTGCTATTGAAAAAAAAATTAGCTGACCTGTCATTACAGAAGGTGCTGGCTCCCTTATTTTCTGGGATGCTAAAATCTTTTCCTGCTGAGCTTTCTGGGCAAGTTGTAGATCCCAATCCTCTAGCTCTTTTTCAAATCTCTGATTATCTTCTTTGACGAATTCCCTTAAATCAGTAGGTAATGTTTCCATTCCGACAAGTTTCTGCCCAGTTTCCTTGTGAAAGTCTTCTGCAAATCATATATTTCAAAGACCATTACGTGATCAAGAATGAAGAAATGCAGTTCACAAAACAGAATGTTATTTTAACTTAATTTAACAAATATTTTAAGCTATTTATACTTAGTGAAGTGGAGATTATTTGTATGAAATAAATCTTTAGTTTTACCACTTGCTGACAAACTTATGCTATCTAAAAATGAAAAGGTAAACAGAAAAATACACATTAAAGAATACTTGGAAAGGAATATTAGATTACAAATTGCTCTTCAATAAACCATATAGGTATTATGCTTCCTACACATTTAATATGCAGAAATGAGAATTAATGTTTAGAATTTGAACTTTTGGCATACAATGACTCACTATTATGGCAAGAAAATACCTTGTGTTGTGTCTATTCACAAAATGTTATTGTTTTCGATGAAAGAAGAATGAAAGAAATTTATAAGTAGTAAAGATAGAACTCTACTATTGTATATACTTATACAATCCATTGTTGGGCATTCTCTAGTGCCCAAAATAGTATGGAGATGACTCTGGATGTTCAAATACTCTAGCAGAATGAAAGCCGTAGTAGCAAATCCTCCCAAACTGGAAAAGTTTTAGGTACATACCCTGGTGATGGACCACTTATGTTTTGTCCAAGGACCTGCCTAACTGTTTTAAAATGGTCATCACCAAGTTGACCATAGGGTAATGAATATTTTGGTTATTGCAGTTTTTAAAGACTATCTTCTAAGTTATAGAGGGACTGTGATCTATATTAGGAGGACTCAAAAAAATCAGGGATCTTTTCCATATTTAAGGATAAAACTATAATTTAAATTATAATCTCATGCAATTATATTTATCCTACTATTCTATGAACTTTTAACAAAAAGTAAGTCATAATTTTAAGATTTACCAAGACATCACAAAAGGACTATTTTGCTTTAAGTAGCTACTTACAGCTCTACTACAAGCAAAAAATGGCAACAACAACAACAACAATAAACCAACAAAAAACAAAAGCAAACACCTTTTATTATCATGAGGCAATCACTAAGCAAGAATACATGAATAGAAAAGCAGTAAGACTAAACAGTTCTTGGAATATACTAAAAATGGCAATGAAATATTGGGGTTGGAGGTGGGGGGGAAATACCTTTTGTTTCTATCTTCTTTTTTCCCTTCAATTTTCACTGTTCCTTAGCCACCTAATTTTTTTTTTAATCTGTGAAAGTCAGCAACAATTACAGGACTAACTGAACATACACGAACCCTCCTCAACAGACCATGAAAGAGCTGCTTTTAGTCAATGTATGGACAATACAAGCTAATATATTAATAAATGGCTATGTGATTTACCAAGGAAAAGAGCACAAACAAGGCCAACATAAAATTCTAGTTCTAATTCTATTAGAACTTTCCAGTTCTACTTGATCTTTCCAGGCTACCTGATCTCTCAAACCTCCAGTTTCTTCACTTATAAAATAAAATAAAAATACTACTCTGGCACAGTAATCATTAACTGATTAACTAACCCAATATCAAATGGATCCACATAGCACCTGATTATTTGCAGAACACATTAGTCAAGAAAGAATTTACATAAGTAAGCACATTTAATTTCATGTTCTTGTGCTCTTACCTCTTATTAAGAATTGTTCCTTATCATTAATATACATTAAACAGTATGCACTGGCATTTCTGTAGCCACCAAAAGAGTCCCGCTCTAGCTCTTCCCATGTTGATTTTGTCACAGAAATGTCATTATATTTCATCCATCTTTCTTGGTGATGATCAAAAATATATGCCCAATAGTGTCCTGCATTAGCTTGGCCTTCATGAACTAAGACAGCATGTAAGCGATAAGGAACCTAAACACGTGGGGAAAAGTTAACTTGTAATTTTTCTAGCTAATATCAAATAATAATTTAGGATAATGTTAAAATTAACTTGTAATACTTCAATATACATGAATTTACAGTTGGGTGACCAAAGTGGAAGACTTTCCTACAGCTGAAGGAAACTAGCTGAAATGAAAATTTTGCTGCATATAATTAACAGACAGCTGAGTTAACCTGTTTAAAGCAAGGATGTTGTCTTAAAAAACATCATGAATGTTCTATTTTGAAGTTGATATCTGAGCATTTACTAACATACTTATACTGCCATTTGCTAATAACAAATTTCCCAAAAGCTTTATGCATAAAGTATGGTTTAGCTAAATTTCTAAATGCTTTACAAGGAGAGTCAAATACAATTTGCATAATTTGTGTAATGTATATGAACACACATTAACTATAATGTAATAAACCTGAAATGGCTTAGAGTCCTGGACTGCTATCTAATTATCTAAACTTTCTTGCTACCATTACACAGTGATTTCTACAAAATAAAGTTTCAAATACTTATTGACTTTATTTTCAACAACTGTAAGAAATGACCTCTTTTTCTTCCCTCAAGAATGCAAAAGAAACCCTATGAAACTATATGAAACTCTGTAAGAAATTCTATGAACAGTAATGTTCAATAATTTTTTAAAAAATTAACAAAGTATTAAAGATTTTATCATATAGTTTAACAAAAACTGTAAATGAAACTGTTAAAATAGGAAACTCTTAAAATAATGAAACAACTAAATACGTGAGATAATTAGACTATAAGAATACTTGTATACTAGACTGAATATAATTTTAATGTATTTCCCACTTGAGAATTTTACTTACTTGTACCATAGACTTGTCAGAGTACATTTGTTCAATTGTACGATGAATTCTAGATATGCTTTCCTGCAAATCTAAAGTGATAAAGAAACATTTTAATAGCAATCACCTTATGATTAATATACCATACTTCTACTGAAAATATATGGAAAAGGGTCAAATCTTATTTTGTCTATAAGGTTATGAGAAGAATCCACCCTCAAATCAATATGACCTTTAACATTGCTAATTCCAAATATTCTTCTCATCAGGAATTTATCCAAAATTATTACTACAGAGAATTTTACTGTTTAAACAAGTTCAAAATGTGTAGGTCATTTCCTGAAGTCCTTTCTGAACTACATAGACTTGGCAAAAATTATTTGGAGTGGTAATTTTTTTGGTAGTAGAATTCCAAGTAAATGTTTAATATTTAAAATCCACAAAATCAAGAAATATTAAGGCTGCCTAAACTTACGAAAAATGGAGAAATAATTTAGATAAAGAAAAAATATTTATATTCCTGAATTTATCAAAATAGGTGATTCAATTAGTGATAAAAAGTGTTAATAACAAAGAAGTATTTTCAAGAGGTCATTATAATAGAAACAGGGCTAGATTTCACCTCAAAAAGACCAAGATTTGAATCCTCCCTTGGACACTTAATAGCTATGCGATTAATAAAGGTAATTGTAATAGTCCATTCTGCAAATAATAATTTAGAACAGACTGAACATCATTGATTTATTCAAAATTATTATTGCATCAGAATATTGTTGTTTTGAATAATGCTCAAAATAGTTTGGTGATGTTGCCTAGAATGTGGGATAACTTTTGCTATACATAGATTTTACAATAATTATTTAGAATAGTATTCAATGTAATGAATTCCAAGTATATATTTAATTTAAAAATGCATTATCGGATTTCTGGGTCATATAAGCAACAAGATGGAGTACCCCAAACTTTTTCAAAACAGAAACTACGAGCCAAAGACAAAACAACTTTATCAAGGTATCCAAAAAGTTAAAATCCAAAATCCAAAGTTAAAAAAAAATCATAAAAAACAACAAATTCATGAACCAATGCTCACTGACCCTGAACTCACTCAGTACCCTTTCCCTAACTCCTCATGCCAACAGCAAGAAGGTTGTACTAGCAGACCTAAGGATATGATAACAGGCTTAACACAAAATCATCCCCATATTTCAGTCTGCCTTCCCTCTTTTCCAGTGATGTGAAGATCCCAATTCCAGGCTACAGAAATTTGTGCCAGCATGGCAGTAGCCCTTCCAGAACCAAAGTGTGGCCAGGCCACAACCCTGAAATCCCCAGCACTTCAAAGCTCTGAACTGTCAGGGAAGTCAACCCCATAGCACCAGTGTTATAACACTCAAAACAACATAAGAAGTAAGAAACAAAGGGACAGAAGGAGACAGGACCCTAGGACAGGTCACTCTGCGCGCGCGCGTGCGTGTGCATGTGTGTGTGTGTGTGTGTGTTATGTGTGCGCGTGAGCATGCCTGATGGGAGGAGGGGATGTTGGGGGAAGGCGGAGAGGATGTTCTGCATCACTCTACTAAATCTGAAGGAAAGAGCACAGCATCCATCTGAGTCACTTGGGGCAGATATCTAGGATGGTGAACTTTAAATTGCCCAGTGTGGGAGAAGGCTGAGATGCTTTGAGATCCAGCCCCGAAGGCAACCACAATCAGAGGAGAAAGAATCAGAAAGTGAACAATAAAGGAAAGGAACCAAAGATTTCGGGAAGAAAAAATGTATTATCTGATCGCAGCCAGTTTTCTCATCTGCAACATTTACCTCACAGTGTTATGGAGTAGATCAAATGAGAAAATGTTTGTAAAGCACAATGAAAACCCAAAAGTACTATAGGAATTTCATTTCAAATTATTAATGTTAAATTTCCAATTACTAATGTTAAATTTATCATACATCAGTGACCAAAGAGTTAATATTTTGAAATTACATTAAACTGATAGGAAGTATAATTTGACATACAAATATTATTTTAACAAATTCTTTAAGAATACATCAATATGAAAAGGAAATTCCATTTAAACCATGATAATTTAATGTACAACTGAATAAACAAAATATCCATTGAGATTTCAAGAAGAGTTCAGTCAAGACCCACTAAGATACTTTCAAATTGGAAAATAAGACCTAAGAAAAAAAGTTAAAGATTTATTTAAGTTAGACAAGGCTAAATTAAAGAGCTATACTAGACCAAAGGTCAGTAACAACTTATGGCCCAAGAATGCAAAAATCATTCTCAGCTTACAGACCACAGAAAAATAGGCAGAGGGCTATAGCTTATACAGCCCTGTACGGGCAATTCTAAAATCACAATGAGCATTTTATATGCTTAGGAATGGAATTCACAGAGGATTTCCCTAAACATGAGCAATCTTAAGGGAACTACTACTACTAAACTACATTAACTATCTTACCTCTAGTGTCATTTTCTACTTCAGTCCTCCAGCGATGTAAACAGCCTTCTAGTACAGAAAGTTCTTCTTCTGTTATATGTCTTGGTGCTGGATGCATGGGCAAATCTGGAGGTATTCGTGACTGTGTAAATGGCTTATGTATAAATGACCTTGGTGTAGGTGATGTGCTTGGTAGTTCTGAAGGAGTTCCCTGTTGTTGCTCTGCTGTGCTATATTTTCAAATGATAGAATAGGATAAATAGTATGTCATATAGAGGCTTAACTCTTCAATACCTATATAAAAATATTCAAAAGAACTATAATAGTTAAAAAAAAAACAAAAAATTTAATATTTAAATCTGACTGCAGTATTCTAATTAACTAAAAAGGTCAAGACCAAATCCTCAAAACTCCATCAAATACTTCAACTTTTATTATTAAATGAGGTTAAAATTAGAATTATGTTGCCATTAACTCTTTAACTCTTTTCCCACATCCAATCAGTTAAATCTTATCAGTTCTAAAGGCATTGTCCGTCTGTCTCTCTCTCTCTCTCTCTCTCACACACACACACACACATACACAAGCTCAAACCTTCACATTACCTCTTCCTTTAACTACTATACCAGCATCTTCACCTACAAACCTCCCCATGCCTGACCCCAACATTTGTTCTACACTCAGCCGTCAAAATAATCTTCATAATCATGTTACTCCTTTGCTTAAACACCTTCAGGGGCTCATTATTACTTCTAAGATAATATACAAATCTTTAGGTTGACATTTAAGGCCCCACACAATCTAACTCTAACCTACCTTTCCAGTCCCATTTCATATGTGTGGAAAAATGTACATTATTTAGCTTTCCTGGTATACTTGAGACAAACTGGACTACTATTTATTTCTCAAACCTGACATGACATTTCTGACCTCTATGTATTTACTGGACTTATCCTTCAATCATGGAATACACTTCCTTCTGATTTCTGCCTTTCAGAATACATCTTTTCCTTCAAGTCCCAACGCAGAAGCCACTTATTCTAGCAAGCTTCTTCTCACCTCTCCCCAAGCTCCCAATAAAAGTACTCTTTCTGCTTAAATTTTCCTAATTTCTCAATTACTCCTAACTTTTACTAGTACCTTATCTTCGTGTATATTGTATACCACTCAACCCTTACCTAGCCTTAATCTAGTTTGGGGGCAGGAACATTAATTTTTTTTTAATCTTTGTATCTTTAGTACTTTTGCAATAGTAGGCATAATAAAAAAAAAAGATAAATAAAATTAATGGAATACATCAATTACTTTGAAAATAAAAATAGGTAAACCTACTTATATATACTCTATACATGGATATTGCGTAAAATGTTTTTGATGGTACCTGTCAGTTTGTATTACTATGATGGTATAAACTATTAGTATTATTTTGTGTCACTATATAAAGATACAAGGCTGTAAGGGTAATATGTTTATCTATAATGAAAGGTATGTTTTATTTTGTTTTGAAAATATAACATTAAAATTCCTAACTCCGTACAACAATAGAATCTACTTTAATAAGCTATGAATTAATATATAGAAAACATGCATTTTTCCAACTTTTTCAGCTTAAAAATTTAAACTTATTTTATAAAACCATTCATTTGAATGTATTATAGCAAATAAGCAAGAGACTATGTTACATTTAGTTTAAATGAAACCTCTCTCCATATTAAATGTCACACTGTATTAAATGTTTCCCCTCACATTAAAAAAATGTTTTTACCTTGGTAATGTCTGTGATGGTATGGAACCACTAGGTGGGGAACTAGCATCAATATCATCAACAGGAGAAGTGCAAACAGGTTTACTTGAGGCAAACTCCAGTGCGTACTGTAGAACATCTACCAAGGGGAATCGTTTGGGGCCAGAACCATAGCTTAAATATCTGTTAACCATAAAATGTACGAATGCATTTACTAATATATTCAAAAAGCTCCATTTTCAGCAATTGTTAAGAGTTTTCAAACACTTGTTACATAACAATGAAATTACTTTACGCCATCATTTTTCTTATAAAATCAAACGAATCTCTGCTGAAATGATGAAAAAGGCTGGTGGAGCAAATGATACAATAAGTAAATGTTTTAAATATCCTCAAAATTGAGTCACTAATACTTCCTCTGAACACATGCACGCACATATGTATGTGTATTTATGATATTTTCATTCGAAGACTTCACTCCCTTTCATTGTCATAGCCCAGATGGATTATTATAATTATTGTTGGCTCTTTCATGGACTAGCCATATTTTTATTTTCAGACAGGGCACCTGTCACATGATCAATATAATTATTTAACTGGCTTTCAATCACCTCTAATTGGTTTAAGACAACATTACAAATCTGCATTGCCACAGAAATCACAAAAATTACTAGGTTTTCTTAAAATGGATTAATTACTTTTATACTAAAATTTTTTGAAGTTTTTATTTTCAATTTACAAGAAAATAAAAACAAAAGTTGGGGGGAAATTGATTAGTAAGATTAATTGGGTTTAATGGCAATTGAAATAGTTATGGTTAACCATTACCTAAGTGGTAACACCAAGGTACAGCAATACTATAACAGTAAAAATAATAAAATCTTAACCAGAATTATATGCTTCATGTTATGCCTTATCATTTCAGCTGTATGTCTGTGTGCCATTAAAAAAAATAGTAAAATTACTCTAGAAGCCAGTCCTGAAACTCTGACAGGAATAATTCAATGCAGCCATCCTCAAAGTGTGGTTCAGAAACCTCTGGGGATCCCTGAGACTCTTTCAAAGGTCTTTGAGGTCAAAACTTCATAAGAATAAGATATTTAATTTCTCATATGGTGTATGTATATCCACACAGACATACATACATACATACATACATACATACATACACACATATACACATACTCACACATTCAAAACAAAAGCTCTCATGGGGGTGAGGAGTCTTCAATAATTTTTAAGAGTGTAAAAGGGTCCTGAGATGAAAAAGTTTGAAAATCAGTAATGTAATGAAACTAATCACACACCTAGATCAGCCCAGAAAGATTACCTCTTATCAAAATTATTAATCTGCTAAAAAGAGTGATTAAAACCAACATCTTTATAATTATACTTTTTACATTAATTATGAAGAACAAGATATAAAATATAAAGCAAATTGCACTGAGTAGTTTTTTAGTTCTTAAAGAATACCTTTCTAATCTCTGTTGTAATACTGTAAGGTACTCTTTTAGCCTCTTGATCTCATCTCGTTTAATTCTTGTTATTTCTCTGTTTTTGTGCATATATCTGCAAATAAAAATAAAAAGCCAGCATTTAGAATTTCTATACACTTAGATACCACCATAAGTGGCATACCATTTGCAAAGAAAACTGAACTCAGTTCTAAGTAATTTAAATGGAACTATTTAAGCTCAATCATTGCTACAAAAAAAAGAAATTAATTACAATGTTTAGAGACAATGAACCATTTTATTGACTGTATAAAACACCATCTTCCCTTATAATTTTTTGAGACTATTTAAGAAAATATGCAAGTTGGTCAGGGTTACTTTTTATTTCTATAACAATATTCTTTCCATAAATTGATGTTCTCTCTACATTGAACATTTTGTATATTATAAATGATATCTGCTAGCAGAAAAGGCAGTTGCCATTTAAAACTATTATTTCTTTATGCACACTGTCATGTGCTTTTAAAACAAAGTTTATTTCCAATAAAATTAAATCAGAATTTCATTTAGAAAAAAGAGTATAATTCACTAAATTGATAACATACTTTAAATATACGTGTATGTGTACCACACACACACTTTCTCTCTCTCTCTCTCTCTCTCTCTCTCTCTCTCTCTCTCTCTCTCTCACTCTCTCTCTCTCTCTCTCTCTCTCTTGCTGCTATATTAATTAAGCCATACCTGTCCAGATATAAAACTTGAGGGAATTCTAACTTGTTGTGAATTTTCTCTGGTCTTCCCAACGCCTGATTAAATTCAAATCTTGAGAGTTCAAATGTTAATACAGGTGGAAGTTCTGTGAACCAATGCTAAATAAGAAAAGATATTTTAAAATTTAATAAAACTTTTCCTACTTTTAAAAAATTAGGTAACATTAGCATTTTTATAAGCAGTCTACAACATAATATTTTGGTAAACTAAGTACCTAATTTAATTGCACATCAAAATCCAAAAAAATTGCTGTCAACAGCTATGCATCTGGGTGTTGGAATAGTCATTCCAAGTATCCCTCCTCCTCCCAGAGAGGTATCCCAAATGACAAAAGGAGTATTTTTTAGAGGAAAAAAAAAGAATAACTAATCTTTATATTGAGAAAGTCCAAAAACATGTGCAATGGACACTTGTGGACCACCCACCTCCATGAAAAAGTGGGCTGTAGGTGTCTTCTCATCTCCATTTGAGACCTGCTTGATTTTTATAATTTTATTACATTAGTTTTGATTTTTTGGTGTGTGGTTTTCCATTTACATTGCTGTAGTTTCCGCATGCGTGTGTGCGCGTGTATGTGTGTGTGTGTGTGTGTGTGTGTGTGTGTGTGTGTGTATTTGTTCAGTTTACTACATTCTACATCAGTTCACATAGATCTTTCCTGTTCCTCTATATTCATCACATGCATCATTTCTTTTTGTTTTTGGCAATTGGGGTTAAGTGACTTGCCCAGGGTCACACAGCAAGTTAGTGTCAAGTGTTTGGTCTGAGGCCGCATCTGAACTCAGGTACTCCCGACTTCAGGGCCGGTGCTCTCTCCCTGCGTCACCTAGCTGCCCCCCACATGCATCGTTTCTTACAGCACAATAATATTAGATCACATTCATGTACCACAATTTGTTTAGTTGTTCCTCATTTGATAGGCATCTAGTTTGTTTCTAATTCATTACTAACACAAAAAGTGCTGCTTTGAATATCTTGGTGTCTATGGAGATTCTTTTATCGATGGCTTTCTTGGGGTATAAATAGCCCAGGAATAAAGACTCTGGTTCAAAGGGTATGTACATTTTAGTCATGTTATTTGCATAATTCCAAATTGCTTTCCAAAACAGTTGTACTATTTCACAGCTTCACCAACAATTATAAGTGTGCCTATCTTTCTGCAACTCCTACAACACTGAATATTGCCATTTTTTGCTATTTTTACCAGTTTACAGAGTGTAAGGTGAAACTTCAGACAGTTTGGATTTGCATTTCTCGTCATATTAGTGACTTGGAGCATTCTTTCATGTTGTTGTGAATACTTTACAATCTTTCTTTTGAGAAATGTTTGTTTATATTATTTGACCATTTATGGGAAAGGGTAATAGTTACACACACACAGACACACACACACAAAACATATGCGATTATATAACAGGTAACATATATTAGTTACATATGTTTGTATACATGTATACATATAATATATAAATGTGTATGTATAGTTTTTATATCTTTGATAACAAATGAGTTTGTTAGAGAAATCTGATACAAAGTTTTTTTTCCAATTTAACCCTTTCTCTTCTTATTATAGTGCAATAATTTTGTCTGCGAAGAAACTCTTCAGTGTCATGTATTCAAAGTTATCTATTTTATATTTTATAGTTGCCTTTATCTCTTTTTTTGGTTAAAATTACATTTCCTACCTACAACTATGAGAGTTATGTGATCTGCTTTTATTCTAATAATAATACTTTATTGTTCATGGTCATTTTCAGTATAATGTAGTTTCTTTGTTAATCTCTTTATTTTTTTTGAAAGTTTGTTTCTGCTTGGTTATTGCTTAAATAGCACAATTTTTACCTCCTGCTTTTTTAGATTCACTTAATGAATAGTAAATTTTATTTTACATCCCTTCAGTTTTATTTTGGCAATGTTTTTGTTTTTTAAATGTGTTTATTGTAAACAACAGATTTTAGGGGTTTGTTTTGTTATCCAATTCTTCCCTTTTCTTTTATCAGATCACTTAAACCATTTACATTCAAAGTTAAGAGGTTGGCTTATATTTTCCTCCACTGGTCTGTAATGCTGTGTTTTTTTAAGTTATGATCCTTTTTATCTCTTCTGCTTCAAACACAGTATTATGGTTCCTTAAATCACTCTAACGTAATCCTTTTTAAGATGATCCTATTTCCACTGCCTCTCTTCCCCTCCTGATCCCCTTTTGCTTATTTGTTTCTTTTTCTCTTCTACTTTTATCTGATCATATAATTCTCTCCCCCTTTTCTCCTTTCGGTCAAGTAGATTCCCTCTTCTAGTGTTTTTAAAATTTCATTTTTGTGCCTCTTTCCAAAAAAGGATTTCTCTCACTCTCTTCATTATCCATCGTCTCTGTTTACTCTAGACCCTCAGCCTCTAACTCGTGATCTCTGTAATTACTTGGTCGCTCTTTTCTCTGTATTACTCATTCAATCAAAATTTCCAAGGCATTTTTGCTAGGCTCTGTCCTCTTGGCAGTTTTTGGCTCTCCCTTGTAGAGCTTACCCCAGGGATTCCCTTTTTTCCAATTAATGCAAGTGTCAGAGAGGCCACTTTTCCATGGCAGACCTCTCTCTACCACTTTTCCTGATTAGTTAGCCCATCACTAATCTATACCTTCCCTATTACCTTTTTACCCCGTATTTCTGGATATCTCCCTTTTATATCCATGCCTTCCTGCTCCTCCAGATGCTAGCTGCCCCCAGGAGTTCCAAATACCCCCCTCAAGACAGGTCAAATGGAATTTTCAAGCATCAAATCCCTTAGACCAGACACAGCACCAAGTTCCCATCTCCCTTCACAGACCATCACTGGAATCCTCTCCCACCATCAAGGTAAGGCCTCCTTCCTTTTCCCACCTTTTTAATCCTCCTATCTTCCTCATCTACCCTCCTGCAGGTTCTTCTCTTACTAACACCACAGGGATCACTTTCCTCTTGTTGCTACACCTCAATTTGAACTCAGTATATATCACGCATTCCTCCTTATTCCCATTCACCCCCATCTGCTTTGGATTTATATGCTTCTAACATAAATCAAATTCTGCACACAATATTACTTTTGATATTTTGGGGGGAATTATTCTTTGACATCTCTTGATTCTTAAAATTGTATCCATATTCTGACCTGAAAAAATGCTTAGAATTTCTCCAATGAATTTTGGAATACTGACCACAAAATATTAGCATTATTCCTATTTAATGCTTTGATTTGAGCAAAGGAATTTCTTTAAACCATAAATTATTAGCAAAACAGCATGGTATTTTTTACAACACAGCAAACCAGCAGTTACGTTAATTAACAGACCAAGAATGTATTGTATGGGGATTTTAGACATTTAGCAATAGCCTGAAACATAACCTATTTTTAAAATAAATTTTCAGTTTTTTTCTAAAGTTTCAAGAAAAATAAATTCATATTAAAATGGCACCATATTCATTTTTTTAAATCACTTAGTTTGTAGGGTTTGCATCTATTAAAAAGTTTACATAAAATTTTGTTTGAATAATTCTATTCTAGGTGAGGGATAAAGACACAGTAGATACAGCACAGTGTGTGGACTCAGTAAGATATGAGTTCAAATCCAGCCTCTGACACTTACTAGTGTGTGATCCTAAAGAAGTTGTATAAGCTTTGTCTGCCTCAGTTTCCTAAACATAAAATGGTGACAATAAGAGCACTTACTTCATGGGTTGTTATGAGGATAAAATGGGAAAATATTTGTAAACTACAATTTCTGGCACAGAGTAGGTACCTTCTCTTCCTTCTTAAAATGAGATGGTTTATAATTGAAGGTCCTATCTTAGGCACATAAATGGATATTACTACCAGAAAAAGGTTATTCAGAGTTGATAAAAAATATAATTGAAAGAATGATCATGTTAGAGTGAGAAAAGACTACATTTCAAATTCTTCCTCTACTATTTACTAGTTGTGTGGCATGAGAAAAATACTTAATCTCTCTGAGCCTCAGTTTCCATAACAGTAAAATTGAGATAATAATACTTGTAACACCTATGTAACAGAACTGTTATTAGGATAAATCAGATATTACATGTAAGTACTTTGTAAGCCTTACAGCATTACACAAAAGTCAACTATTATTATTAACTATTATGGCTATTATGCAACCTTATTATACATAAAATAATTTGAGAGTTGATTAAAAGCAAGGAAACTTAAATGTAAAGTTACTTCTGACTAAGGTCTTGTTTAATGTAGCCATCAGTGGGGCTCCCTGACCCCAACCTTAAGGCTGAAGCAGGTTTGAAGCAGCTGGAGCCAGTCTTATGCTCTCTCTTAAAACCCCCCACTGCTGCACCTGGATTCTGCTGTTTTGCACAGGTATCACCTCTCCCTGAGCCTGCTCAGCCTTTTCTGTGGACTTTCAGCTATTCTGCAAAACAACTTACGTAAAAGCTTCTCAAGGCTGTCCCTTCCACGAGACTCCCTCCCTGCCGAAGTGTATTTAACCCTGCCCCTTCTTTCCCTCCTGGGCACTCCAGTACTCAGGTGCTGTATATCCCAAACTGCAGTTCTCTTGCCTCAACTAAAGATCTTTGTTACTATAGCCTTTGTAGTCTTTATAAGAATGTAGACATTCTTATTAACAATTATGTTTCCAGTGATATCATATTGCTATATATTTCACTTTTCCTCTTCCGCCTAGGTTTTGAAAAGTGAGGTAAAGGCTCTAAATTAAGAGGAAGAAAAAATAAACTATAAAGCCTTCCCTTGCTTGAACAGCTTATGCAGCGTATATAATCAATCTATCAACCAACCAATCAACAAGTATTTATTAAGAATCCACTATACATGAGGCAAGGTGCTAGGTGGTTAAGATATAAATACCAAGAATAAAATAAGCCCTACATTCTAATGAGTATACATTCTAATGGGAGAGACAAGTATAAATGCATGTATTATGTACAGCATAAATACAAATATATAATATATACAAAATAGTTAAATACAAGGTATTTTAAGAAGGAAAGCACTAGCAGATGAGGGGGATCAGGAAAAGCTTTAAGCAGAAGATGGTGGTTGACACACATTTTCAAGTAAGAAAGGAACTTTATGAGAAAATACATTCCAGGGACAAGGCACACTCAGTGCAAAAGCAGAGATGGAGGTGGGGGGGAAGCTAAATGGTGCAGTGGATAGAGCATTGGCCCTGGATACAGGAAGACCTGAGTTCAAATCTGGCCTCAGACACTTGGCACTTACTAGCTGTGTGACCCTGGGCAAATCACTTCACCCCATTGCCTCACCAAAAAAAAAAAGCAGAGATGCAAAACAGTGTAATATGTCTAAGACAGAGAGGTCAGTTTGCATGACTGAAGGGTATGGGAATGGGATGTCCAATGAAGATGTAACAATAGGCTGGGTACTGCTTTAAAATCTAAACAGATCAGCGACAAACAGGAAAGGGTCAAGGATAATGCTGAGATTTGACTGAATTAAGAAAGTTTGGAAGAGGGGAGGGTTTTGGGGAAAGATAATAAACTCAGTTTTAGTTGCATTTAAGACATCTCTAGGTCATCCAGTTTGATATCTCCAATAGGCAACTGGTGAACTAGGATTGCAGTTCAGGGGAGATAATAAGGCTAGACATATAGATCTAGTTGGTCATCTACACAGAAATGATAGTAAAGCCCATGGGAACTGACAAAGTCACCAAGAAGAGAAGAGAGAGTGAAGAGAAGAGTACTCAGGACAGGACCTTGTGCATGATGTGGATAATCAGATTGAGGGGCAAACATATAAGGTGAGCCAAAAGAGCACTGTCATGAAAACCTTGAGAGGAGAGAGTACCACTTGTAGTTTAGATAGAGAAAGGGTGGGTTAGCTACCAAGAAGTTTAAAAGCCAGCCCTCGGCAGGGGGGTGGAGGGGTGGGGAGGAAGCCAAGATGGCAGAGTAAAAGCAGTGACTTGTTTGAGCTCTCCCCCAGACCCCTCCAAATACCTGGAAAAAAAATGGCTGTAAACAAATTCTAAAGCAGCAGAACCCACAAAAAGACAGAGTGAAACAAATTTCCAGCCCAAGACAGCCTGGATGATTGATCAGAAAGGTCCACTGCGCCTGGCAGGGAGAGGAGCATAGTTCAGTGTGGGCGCACAGACACCAAAACAGTCCTCAGTGAACCTGAAGCAGGCCTCAGAGGACTGAATCACAGGCAGCTGTGGTGGTTTCCAGACTTCTCAACCCACAAAGACCAAAGACAACTTAGAAGGTCAGTGAGAAAGGTCTGTGACTGCAGTGAGAGAGAAGCTTGGTCCCAGCCCCAGTCCCCACAGGGTGGTGGCTGCCTCCAGAGCTTCAGGCTCACAGACTGAGGGGTAAAAGAGTGGCTGATCAGAGGGCAATTGCAGGGATCTTTTTGCCAGTGCTGAGGCAAGAATCTCTTGCTTTGCCTGTGCTTGGATCTGGGTCACAGTTCTGGGTGGCAATCCTGGAGCAAGGAAGAGTGCTGGCATGGTGGAGCTTGTAAGTGGTGGTGCCGAGAAAATCCTCCTCATAGTTCCAAGGCAGAAAAGAGTGCTTGTGGTCACTCATAGATGAGAGCACAGGCCAGGAAAGGAGTAAACACCTCACCCCTTATCATAACACCTTGGAAGAACTAAAACTTTATAGGTCCCTAGAATTATCTCCAAAAACAGCTGCACAAAACCCCCAAAGCTTGGGAAGATACATTCTCCACACTGAAAACAGATCCCTATCTTAAAAAAAGAATTTAAAACTCAAGGAATTGGCTGGGATCATGAGCAAACAAAGGTGTAAAAAAAAGGCAGGACAGAGAATCTTTCTTTGGTGACAAAGAAGATCAAAACATGCAACCAGAAGACAACAAAGTCAAAGCTCCTACATCCAAAGCCTCCATGAAAAATATGAATCAATCCCAGGCCTTGGAAGAGCTCGAAAAGGATTTTGAGAAGCAAGTAAGAGAAGTAGAAGAAAAACTTGGAAGAGAAATGAGAGTGATGCAAGAAAATCATGAGAAACAAATCAACAGCTTGCTAAAGGAGACCCAAAAAAAAACACTGAAGAAAATAACACCTTAAAAAAATAGCCTAACCCAAATGGCAAAAGAGATCCAAAAAGCCAATGAGGAGAAGAATGCCCTAAAAAGCAAAACTGGCCAAATGGGAAAGGAAGTCCAAAAGCTTACCGAAGAAAATACTTCCTTAAAAATTAGAATAGAGCAATTGGAAGCTAATGACTTTATGAGAAATCAAGGCACTGTAAAACTAATCCAAAATAATGAAAAAATAGAAGAGAATGTGAAATATCTCATTGGAAAAACAACTGACCTGGAAAATAGATCCAGGAGAGAGAACTTAAAAATGACTGGACTATCTGAAAGCCATGATCAAAAAAAGAGCTCAGATGGGGCAGTTAAGTGGCGCAGTGCATAGAGCACCAGCCCTGAAGTCAGGAGGACCTGAGTTCAAATCCGGCCTCAGACCAAACACTTGACACTTACTAGCTGTGTGACTGTGGGCAAGTCACTTAACCCCAATTGCCTTAAAAAAAAAAAAGAGCTAAGACACATCTTTCAAGAAATTATCAAGGAAAATAGCCCTGATATTTTAGAACCAGAGGGCAAAATAGAAATTGAAAGAATCCACCAATATCCTCCTGAAAGAGATCCCCAAAGGAAAACTCCTAGGAATACTGTAGTCAAATTCCAGAGTTCCAGGTCAAGGAGAAAATATTGCAAGCAGCCAGAAAGAAACAATTCAAGTATTGTGGAAACACAATCAGGATAACATAAGATTTAGCAGCTTCTACATTAAGGGACTGGAAGGCATGGAGTATGATATTCCGGAGGGCAAAGGAGATAGGATTACAACCAAGAATCACCTACCCAGCAAAACTGAGTATAATCCTTCAGGGGAAAAAAACGGTCATTCAGTGAAAGAGAAGACTTCCAAACATTCTTGATGAAAAGACCAGAGCTGAATAGAAAATCTAACTTTCAAATACAAGACTCAAGTGAAACATGAAGAGGTAAACAGGAAAGAGAAATCATAATAGACTTATTAAGGTTGAACTATTTACATTCCTGCATGGAAAGATGATGTTTGTAACTCATGAGACCTTTGTCAGTATTAGGGTAGTTGGAGAGAAAAAAAATTATATGTATGTATATAGATAGATAGATAGATAGATAGATAGATAGATAGACAGATAGATAGATAGAGGGCATAGGGTGAGTTGAAGATGAAGGGGAGATGTCTGGAGAATAGAATTAAGGGGTGAGATAGGATTATACTGGGAGAAGGAGAAAGGGAGAGGTAGAATGGGGTAAATTATCTCACATAAAACAGACAAGAAAAGGCTTTTATAATGAAGGGGAAGTGGGGGAAGGTGAGAAGGAATGAGTGAATCTTATTTTCATAGGATTTGGCTTAAGGAGGGAATAACATACACAATGGGGTATGGAAATCTATCTTACCCTACAGGAAAATAGGGGGGGAAGGGGACAAAGGAGCAGGGGGATGATAGAGGGGAGGGCCGATTGGATGAAGGGGTAATAAGAAGCAAACACTTCTAAGGAGGGACAGGGTCAAAAGAGAGAATAGAATAAATGGGGGGAGGATAGCATTAAGGGAAATAGTTTTTCACAACATGACTACTATGGAAGTGTTTTTCATAACTGCACATGTATAAACTGTATTGAATTGTTTGCCTTTTCAATGAGAATGGGTGGGGAGGGAGGAAGGGAAAAAATTTAGAACCCAAAGTTTTAAAAACACATGTTTAAAAACAAAATTGTTTTCACATGCAACTGGGAAATAAGAAATACAGGAAATGGAGTATAGGAATCTATCCTACCCTACAGGAAAATAGAAGTGGAAAGGGATAAGAGGGGGAGAGATAGAAGGGAGGGCAGATTAGAGGAAGGAGTATTCAGAATGCATGCCATCTTGGGGTGGGGGGAGGGATGAGATGGGGAGAAAATCTGAAACTCAAAATCTTGTGGAAATGAATGCTGAAAACTAAAAATAAATAAATAAATACACACACATACACACACACACACACATAAATATAAGAAAAAAACAAATATCTGTTATGTATACCTTGCATTTCTTTTAAAATACCACATAAATTCAACATTTAACTTTGAAAAATAAAATAAAATAAAATATAAGCTTCTCACAAAAAAAAAAGGCCAGCCTTCAAGCCCCAAGTAAGGCAATGGATTAGAACAAAACTTCTGGGAAAAGCTTCTATATACAATGTACAACTAAAAATCAAAGAGAGTTGATATAAGAAGTAAGAAAGGTGACTAATTTCTTTGATTTATAGATTTATTTCTTTGAGGAGCTGTCTCTAAAATTAAGTTTAATATTGTAACTTGTTAAAGTTCAAGTAAGTTCAATTATTTTAACAAAAAGTTAGATTTGTGACAAATGAAGAAAAGTCATGGTCACAAATCTATAAAAACTTGAGCATAGAACACCAACTGTCCTTTCAGGCAAAGGAGATACACGGCAGTTCAGACCACAGAGGCAACAAATGATAAGAGCACAATAAAATGGCAAGTTAATTTTTTCTTGAGGGATAAGTAAATTTCCTCTAAAAATGGCTTTACAAAATTAACGTTAAAAGATAGCAAACTCCGGACTGGGAGAGTCAGGAAACCTGATTGTAGTTCCAGCCACCAAGCTATAAACTAGTTGTATAAGCTTGAATAAAATACTTTTCTAGACCTCAGGCCTCTCACCTAGAAAATGAGGTATTAGATCCAAAAGCAAAATTACCATTTCAAAACTAACCACCACAAATAGGCTTAATGTTGCTAGGCTAATACTTTCCTAGGGGAGGGAAAGAAATAGGAGGAAGATGGTAGAAGGGCAAAGGGACAAATTTTATAGCATGGGACAATTTACAGCAAATTGTTTAGGTTAAAATTTAGCACTGATTATATACTATTGACAATGCAAAACAAATTCCCCTTTTTTAAAATCACTGCAATTAGGCTGGGTCAAACTCATTTTCTATATATACAGTCAATTTTTAGGTAGCAATATAATTAGCATACTCAATAAACTTTTATTAAGTCATTATAAGAATGGAATGGGGGGAAGAAGGAAAAAAAAAAACAAACCAAAATGCTAAACTCACCTCTTGGCCAGATTTTGCTGAGTTTTCTGAATGTAGTGACTCAATCTCTCCTTCAATCATGGCAGCTTCTAGGCATTCATGCAAATCTTTGAAACCATTGACTTGAAGTGGATACTGACCAAACATTTCTGTATTTTCAAATTTTTTACCTTGAGAAAAAAAAATTAAATAAATTCATGTCTCTAGATTTGATCTTTCAGCTTCTATAAAATACTATGTTACAATATATTGTTTAATGAATATGTAAACTCGGTAAAAATAAATTTTCTGTGTTTCACAAGGTACCTAACAATTAATGTAATAAAAAATTAACCTAATAGTAAATTACATATTACAAAAAACTGCTTTGTTCCCTATGTGTGAAGCTCTAACATAAGAATAACAAGTGGTGTCTAAACGCTATGCACTTGGTATAGGAGACTGCATCCTGGTTCATCACTGTCAAAAATCCAAGGGCTAGATCAAGTAGTATCTGGTCTAACATCTATCAGGTACCCACAGTCTCCTCTTTGTCAGTATGAAAATTGATAGTTCTTCAACCAAAAGTGTTCTGCCCTCCTTGGGAACAAAGTTATAAACTGTAAGTTCAAAACAAATAGCAAATACCAAAGAAATTCACAAATGAACAGAAGAGAAAATGCAGACCCACATTGTTTTAAGTAAGAGATTCCCTTCTCTCTCTCCATACTAGGCTCCAAATGGCTCTCTATTCTACTGAACATACAAACAACACACTGAAAAATAACTTTCTTGGTATGTTAGTTTTAAGTACCCATCTAATAAGCAATAATTACTTATCCACAGTTATGCTCTGTGTGTGTGTGTGTGTGTGTGTGTGTGTGTGTGTGTGTGTGTGTACTGAATGGTTTTAGGAAAAACCTGGGAAAACTTGTATGAACTGATAAAAAATGGAGTAGAATAATTTACACAACAATAATACTGTAAACACATAGCTATAGATATATATTTGGATACAGATACAGATATATATTTGTACAAAGCTAATGTGAGAATTTTGCTTGATACACACATTTGTAATAAGTTTCATTCAAAATGAAAAGTAGCCTCTCAGATTCTTTTTATGACACAAATATCAACCAAATACCTTAAACTTGGAAGAAAAATGAAGAAAAAAAAACCACAAAACCAAAAACAAGAGAACTGAAGACCAATACCATTAATAGATATTAATTCAATAATAATAAAAGTTAGCCTACTATATGTCAGGCACAGTCCTAAGTGCTTTACAAATATTATCTTATTTGATCTTCAACCTTGGGAGATAAAGGCTATCATTACCCTGCATTTTGCAGTTGAGGAAACTGAGGCAAATAGAGGTTAAGTGACTTGTCCAAAGTCACACAGCTAGTTAGTATCTAAGGCTGTATTTGAAAACTCAGGTCTTCCTAACTCCAGGCCCAGATCTTTCTCACCACACCACTGAGCTGCATAGCTAGAGTTCTTAGGATTTTTGTTTAAAAAAAAAAAGCCTGGTTTCAAAAAAACAAAAACACTACAACATAGCAATTTTACCCCAAGACAAAACAAAACAAAACAAAACAAAAGCCATTCACTATGATCAAGATGGATTTATACCAGGAACGTTAAGATAATTCAACATTAGGAAAGCAATTAGTATGATTAATTAAAAACAAAAACACGGAAAATATCATTATAACAATAGATATAAAATAAGGCATTTGACTAATACTCATTTATGCTAAAAACTATAAAACTCAGGTGCAGAAGGTAATTTTATTAACACTGTACAAGCACCAACTTATATCAAAACCTATCATTATATATAATGGGGAAACACTGTAGCAATTCCAATAAATAACAGAAGTAAAAACAAGGATACCCTCTTTTCCCTACTGTTACCTGACATAGTATTAGAAATACTAGTAACTTAACTAAGATAACAGAATGAAACTGGAAGCACAAAAATAAGCAGGGGGAAAAAACTTTTTATTACTAATGTTTTACTTAGAAAATCCTAGAAAGTCAGCAAAAAAGCAAAAACAAACAAAAAACAAAACAAAAAAACCCTTAACTGAGATTAGTATTAGTTTCAATTAAGGATTAGACTACGATAAACTCAGGAAAATGAAGAGCATATATAATACAGAAACAGCAAAATCCAAGAAGCAGTAATAGAAAGAGAAGTCCCATTGAAAACAACTAAAAGATGTTTATGTGGAGGTCAGTCTCTTCAATATATCTATACAGGAAAAATTACAAAAAGCACCTCACAGAAATAAAGACAACTAATGAATTGTTTTTATACTAATTAAAGGAATTTGTAGATTTCATGCTGTAATGATATAGACAAAAAGATTCACTTATATAAACAAAAGATCTGAAATATCAAGGTAACTAATTTTATATGGAGGATTAAACAGGGAAGAGAATGATCAGACCTCAAACTAACTTATAAAACTAATCATCACAACTAGTGGCTAATAATTAAGAACTAGAATGTTAAATTAGTGGAGTAGATTAGATAAGGAAGACTTAGAAGTAATTAAACTTAATAAAGCAAATATTTGATAAAATCCAAAACATAAATTGCCCAGGAATGAACTCCCTATTTGATAAGAAGTGGTCTGGCAGATATTACATTTAGACAAACTTTTATATAACATACCATAAAAAAATTTAAAATGGATATGTGACATGAATATTAAGATTATACCATAAAATAATTTGAATACAAGCAGTTCTGGCACCTTTCACAGCTATGGCTACAGGGAGAATTACTAATCCAACAAGTGATAGAGGCAATTACAAAAGATAAAACAGATAAACTTCAATTGATAAAATTTAAAAGATTTTCAAACAAAAAAATTAACATATTCAGGACAGAAATTCTTAACCTGGAGTCCATGAACTTAAAAATATATGTATATATTCTGATAATTGTATTTCAACATAATTGGTTTCCTTTGCAAAACTATTTATTTTGTGCATTTCAAACTATTATTCTGAGCAGAAGTGAATAAGTTTCAAGTAGTTGCCAACAGGGTCAATGACAGAAAAAAAATTTCCAATCTAGGGTAAGAAGGGATGCAGGCAACTGTGAAAATATCTTCCTATCAGACAGCTAGATAAGATCTAATATTTAAGACATAATAAAGAAACAACAAAAAATTTTAAGAACAAAAGTCATTCCTCAAGAGATAAGTTTCTGAGAATTAACTATTCAAAAAAGAATGATAAATTATTAAAAAACATATATTCTATTTTATTAATGGTATATAAATTAAAATCAAATACTTATGAGATTTCACTTCACACCCAACAAACTGGCACAGATAACAGACATTAGGAAATCAGTGCTGGAGTATGTGTGGACAGGTGATATTGATAAAACCATTCTGAAAAGCAGTCTGGAATTAAGTTGAGAAAGTAACTAAAATGTTCATATTCTTTCATATAAATAATCCATTGATAGGCATATAGCTTAAAGATGTCAATTATAAAAAAGGGACCCACATAAATAAAATAATTATGAGTATCACTTTTTGTAGTAACAAAGAACTGTAAACAAAGAAGATACACATTGAATAAGGAATGGCTAAACAATCTGGAGTACATAAATATAATGGAATATTACTGTGCTATGCATATGAAGAACAGAGAGAAGCACAAAAAGACTATGAACAGAAATAAAGTGAAATGATAAAAAAGAATATAACACATACAATGACTATAATAATGCAAATGAAAAAAAAAACCAACAATTAATTCCATAAAGTTAAAGTGGCCCTGGAATAGAAATATAAAAAGGTTATTCCCCCTATACTTCTTTGTAGGGTTGGGGACATTATAGATATGGAGTATTATACATAAACTCAGAGTTTTTTGATATATTAGATCTACTAAACTATTTCCCATCCTCATATTCCTTTTTATTCCTCGGTATAAGTAATGGCTCTCTGGGAATGGGGTATGTTAGATAATGTAGGGAATGTAAAAATATATCAATTAAATTTATTTTTAAAAGAATATATGTGTACTTACATTTATTCTCTCTGTGCTATATATATGTATATATACAAATATGTGTGCATAGATCATATACATTACATATTATATTATAATATGATATATGATGTATTATTTTACTATATTACATAATATACATTTTAATATATAAAATATATGGCATATAATATAGTGTATATCATGTATATTATTACATATTATATATAAAACAAATATACAATAGTACATATTTTATATAACATAGTATGTAACTACATGTCATATATACTATACTGTATTATATATCTTTATATAACACAATATAGTTTATGTATATATTACATATATATATTTTATATATACAAATATACATTTATATATACATATACAGCACAGAGAGAGAGAGTAAATACAAAATAAATAGAAAGGTAAATAAATCTAATAGCATAGGTGGATTAGAAAAAAGTTAGTACAGAAGATGCTATGTGAGCTGCATCTTAAGAGAGAGTGTGAAACAGGGAAGGAGAAAGTATATTTCAGACACAGTAAACAGCCAATGCAAAGGCACAGAGATGGGTAGATGGAGTACATGGGTGAAAAAAGAGGAAAGAAGTCAGATAAGTGGCACTGTAAACTGAACGAAGGGAAGTAAAATAGAATGAGGCTGTAAAGACAGATGGGGTCAAGGCTGTAAAGATACTTAAAAGTAAAACATAAATTTTCATATTTTATCCAAGGGGCAATTTGGGAGCCACTGAAAATTACTGAATCAGCAAATGATATAGATCAGTGCTTAAGGAAAATCACATTGACAGCTATGTGGAGAATAGACTACAATAAAGTTTTGTAGCAGAAAGACCAATTAAGAGACCACTGCAATATTCTAGGCAAGAGGTTGTTAAGGAATGTTAAGGGTTCCCCTGAACTTGTCTTTTTGTGTTGCCATGTTCCAGAAACACTGGACCCACAGTATGCAGGAGGCTCTGAATGTGTCAAGGACAAAGCCTCTGCCCCAAGCTGACATAATCTGTTATTTGCACCCCAAGCTGGACTTCCTGTGTGTCGTTGGGAGTCAAAAGAAGTACCAGCCAGTCTGCACCAGACTGAGAAACTGTGCAGCTTGCAGATGGAAGTGTGCTCTAGAAAAAGAAAAAAAAGGTTTGGAGTGGGATGGGAGGCTAGGTATCAATTATGGAAGTAGAAAAGGATTTTCTTGCTTCAGTGAGGGCCCAGCTGAATAACATAAATCTGTTGGACTGTTTGTGTACTCAGTCCATATAATTGTGGGTATTTCCTCTAGCTCTATTCCTTACATAAATAGAAGCTGAGGATAGCAAAGGTAAGCCAGGGCCAGGGAGGACAAGGGGCTGAACACTTTCAGAATATGAAGTTGAATAGGTTAACTATAGGATTGAGATTGGGATGGAAGGTAAGTAAAGTCAGAAAAATCAGAGTGGGAGTAATAGCCTAAGGAAGCAAAGAGGGGTGGAAGGACTGCAGTGAAAGAGAACAGGCTTTGGAAAATGTATTAGTTGTGTGACTCTTGGCAAGTCATTTAACCACTTTGCCTCTATTTCCTCATCTGTATAATGCTGGGAAGAACAAATGAGATGTTAAGAATTTTAGAAATCTTATGGTATTAAATAAGTGTTATTCATTAATAATCCTTGTAATATAATCTATAAATTTCTGAGTTAGATAAAATATTAGGAACTGTCTGAATTTTCAATTTTTTTTTTTCATTTCAACCCAATGTGTACCTTGTGTGGTATGATGAAAAGAAAAGGGACAGGGGGTCAAGAGAGCTGGGTTTAAACAATGAGACATTATACTATGTTATGGAAATGCTTGTTCTATTCCATAAATTAAAAATAAAATAAGGGAAAGCTAAGTGGTGCAGTGGATAGAGCATAGGCCTTGGATTTAGGAGGACCTGAGTTCAAATCCAGCCTCAGACACATACATTTACTAGCTATGTGACCTTGGGCAAGTCACTTAACCTTGTTGCCTAGACAAAAAAAAATTTTAATTAAATTAAAAAAGAAAAAACGGGGCAGTGGGCATGTCACTTCATGGTTCTGGGCTTTTGTTTCATCACTCTTAAGTGAGAAATTTAAGCTAAAAGATCCTGAAGCACTCTTTCAGCTCTAAGGCTAAGATTATAAGCATGTAAACATGCAGGCTAAATAAAGCCACTTTATTGTGACTAAAATATAATCAATTACTTTCAGTACTTTAACTGACTCAGAATACCAAGAGATTTAGTGCTGGAGAGACAGAATGGTTTCCAAAGCTTCATAATTTGTTTCTTATTTAAATGTCGGAACAAGTTTTATACATTACTTCATTCTTCCTGTTCTCTGTCATTAATTACACCATTCACTGCTGAGTGTGTGTTAAGACAAAGGAAAAAACTGAAATTTTTCTAAGACCAATCAACGAGAAAGTGGTAATAAGAACCATATCATCTTTTTCATTTACACAAATTATAAAATTTTATATACTAAAACAGTCCAGAAGCTACAGTAACAATAGGGAACTGCTGAAGAGTGAGTCAAATCAAATAAAGCTCATCATGTGTAACAACTGCTATGCTACCAAAAGTACATATGTATGTATGTATGTATGTATATGTAAATATATATATATATATATATACATAAAACTATACCTTCCAGCACTCCCACTGCTAGGAATCTTCCATAGAACAATTCTAGCATTGGGTTCTTTGGTTTCTCTCCATCCCTGGAAAACATTTTTTAATATGTAAACACAGTTACAACTTCTAGATCTATAGACAGTGACTAAACAAAAACATTTCAAAAATTATATTTAAAAAAACCTGTGCTGTGACTTACAGTACAATGAAAACAATAGATTTTGAACCCTCATATACAAGATATTTTAAAATGTCAGATTTTAGATCAGGAGTTTTTAGCCTAGGGACCATGGACTTTTAAAAAATATATATATTGATAAATATATTTAAATATAATGGATTTCCTTAGTTCTAATCCTATGAATTTTATTTTATGCATTTAAAAATATTCTTATGAGAAGAAATCCACAGGCTTTACCAGTCTGACATAAAGGTTCATGACACAAAAGAATAAAGAATCTCCATTTTAGATTACATCACTACACATATGACTAATTCTATAAACAGTACTAACTGAATCAGAAGAAATGAATACAATGCTTTTACATTTTATTTTCAGATTTTGTGCATTATTCAGTACTACAGACCCAGTTAATTTTACGTCTTGTATGAGTACGCTATTCACTTGGAAGGAAATGAAGTCAGAGTATTTAGCAAATATAAATGTTTAATACTTAATGCAGTATAGGAAGTACTTTCAATTTTTCAGTTAAATTTTAGCTAACTTAATGTTATTTAATTCATAAAAATCTTTAGGTATGTACCAACAACAAACATAAGTGGCCATGCCCACTAGCCCTTACAGATATTTCTTTCTTTACTTGAGTAACAGTTTTCATATTATCAAAGGTAAAAGAAATTAACTTATTCTTCACATCAAGGATACAAGCTAAGAATTACATTTCTTGTTCGTAAGTGTAGTCAAAACTATTAATAAGAAAAGTTTTTTTTTTTGGTAAGATATGAGTGGGAAGGTGGTCTGGATCTGTGATTTTATAAGTTCAGAGAATTTCCTGGTGTGGAAACTCTCTCCATTGATGTGGGTTAATAATTCATCTTTAACTTACAGTCTTAAGAGATCTGCCTGGGGCACTAGCAGTTTAATTGACTTGTTAGTTAATGAATCAAAGATTGGCCTTCTATCTACTATGCTACACTAACTTTCCAATTATGTGATAAATTTGCTAATTTTAGATACTATAGTTTCCTAACCTGTATTTAGTCTTCTTAAATGGCTGATTGCATGACAGATGGTAAAATATACATGAATCCTGAATGACAAAGCATCACATCTGTTATACCTCCTTTAAAGAAGAATAGAACTAAAGAAAATATAAAACATAAACACTAATTTCATGAGGAAACTTACCTTTCCTCTTCAGCTTTCATTTGGAAGGCATCTTCTAACCAATCTAATAATTTGTGTGTGAACTCACTCACATCTTGCTGTATTTAAAAAAAAAACATTATATTTTTCCTACTAAATTTTTAAAAAATATTACATTCTAAAAGTAAATTCTGTAAAGTGTCCAAATACCATGTTCAAAAAAAATTTACACTAAATCTTACAAATGATTTTATATGAAAAATGGATAATACATTGAAAATTACTACTCTATAACATATGCCTTACATTAAGAAAATCCAATATTAATAAAAGCTGAAACTTCAAAAGTCATTAAAAGGATTCCTCAAATAATACAGGTAAAGGGTTTAATTTTTTTTCATCAAATTACACTTGAATTTTCCTAAACACGTGCATATTATGGAAACTTTGGAATATGCAGGAATAAATTATTCAACAAAACAAAAATTCCACAAGCTACTTTCATCTCCCAAGTGAGACGTGTCAAAATTTATTGGAAAATTCTTTCTACATATAGGGTTATATTAAACCTAGTTGTAACTTTATGATATGAGGGAAAATAGAAAGGACTGAAGACTCTTCTTATCACAATACTCCCATACTTCAGTAATTTTGAGGTCAGGAAGGACATTAAGATTTAACTACTGCTACTACTTATTTTGCTTTTTTTTTTTAATAATGACAACTTAGTTGAGTTGTCAAAACTATTTGTTAGTTACTATAGTAATTTTTATTCCTTGAAAATTTGTTCTTCTAGGTCAGTAAAAGTTGTCTATAATTCAAGAGGTTAGTGTCAGAAAACTGGTGAAATAGAAGATGCCAAGTAGTCATGTAATTCCCTAAACAAACCTGAATAGAAATATATCCTACATTAACAAACTTGAGGGGTGGAGTTGGAGGTAGGGTGAAATCAAAGAAAAGAGGGGTATTTCTTCTTTAGGAGGACCCACGTTCTTTTTATGTACATTTTTTAGAGATAAGAAATAGCAAAATACTACAACTCTTTTGCTCTGTTGATTGACATGGCTATTATTTGTGTCTAAATCTTTAAACTCTTGCTCCCCTTAGGATGAGTCAATTGTGAGGCCTACTTGATGACTGTTACGGAGAGGGGGGTGACAGGTATATGATATGAGCAGCCCTACCATGTTGCTCACTCTCTGGCGGGCTCCACATCCACACTGACTCTCTCCCACCCAGCTCTTCTTTAGGTTTGGTCTCCTCCATTAGAATATAAACTCCTAGAGAAAAGTTGTTTTGCTTTCTCATTGTTGTATCCCCAGTTATTAGCACAATATATATTTTTTTATTTAAATGATAATTAATGTTGGGTGTCAATGGGTCTTATGTAACATTTTTTAGCTAGACATATGTGTATATATATCACCTAGCTGGAAAATTGTGTGTGTGTGTGTGTGTGTGTGTGTGTGTGTGTGTGTGTGTGTGTGTTCGCGAGCTCGTGCGTATGCATGTGAGTGAACATCAAAGACTTAAATGGAAAAAGGGGAAAATTTTTAAACAAAACACTATAAAATGATTTTCCTTTAATAGACTTCTCTGGGTGGGTGCATATGTTTTGTGTGCATGGGGTATGTGTGCTTCTGTATGCCTGTGCAAGTGAAAGAGAGATAGGCCAAGTCAACGACATTCATTAAGTTTTTACTACATGGCAGGCATTGTGCTAAGTACTAGGGATATAAAGAAAGGAGCAAAAAAAGGCTGTAATCTAGGAGCTTATACTCTAATCATATTAAATGTAATTAGCCATAAATGAATATCCCTGTAAAAGCTACCTGTTGTGAGCCATTCGATTTGAAAGCATCTTTAAGAATATCAACTGCTCTTGAAGGATCAACATATTTTCTTTTAGAACCAACAAGAAGTGCAAACAGATGCCGCAACTCACGCATAAAAGGCAAATTCCGATGTTCCTAAATTTTAAAAATAAAAAAGATTAATAAAAATTGCATCCTCATGAGATAATCATTCTGAAATTAGCTATGAATACACTACAAAACAAGTGGGTGGTATGTCAGGCATCCATCCATCATATGCAAATAAGGAAAAGCAGATCTGGGAACATTTAGTCATATAGATCAGCAATGTAATTGCCATTATTGTCAGAAATTGAGTGTTCCTTCTTTCATGAAGGCTTCCTTGATTCCCAATCCTCCTCCTATCCCCAAGCCTTCCCTGATTTCTCTTAATTACAATCTCTCATAATTCTTTGAATCTTTCCTATATCTTTGGGGGGATGGGGAGTCTTTAACTCTTGGGTTTAGGAAATTCCCAAAAGGAAACTCAGTTGCCTACCGGTATATGTGCTAAAACTTATATTCTACCTTACATTATAATTTTTTTTTGTGTTCCTGTTTTATCTCACACATTAAACTATAGTCTCCCTTAGGGGAAGCACTATGTGTTCTTTCCACTTTGCAATCCTTGTTCCTACACTAGATCAACAGATAGACAGATTGATTGATTGATTGATTGTAATAATCTGTGTATTTCACTGGGGTGAAAAGTATGAAAACAACCCAACCACATTAGCACACAGTCATGAACTGCTATGGCTCATAATTTCACCACCTGGTAATTAATTTTGTATTTTGGTGATGGTTCACACACACACACACACACACACACACACACACACACACACACACACACACACGGTACTTAATAATGCCTATCTGACTGACCTGACAGTCACACACTGTTGCCTAAGCTATTCTCTACCCTATTGTGTTTTCCCCATGTCTTTCTGCCTAAACAAAAACTTAAGACAATTGATGATACTGAAAATCTTTTGAATTCAAGATTCTAAAGTCCTATAACTGATAGCACTGCTGTCATATATGGCTAGGTTACAAAACAATCAATGTGCTTATGGCCACAAGGAGGAGCAATTAGAGGATTGGCCTTAGAGTCAGGAAGACCTGTTTCTGACACATGCTAGCAAATCCTCTTGTTCTAACAACTTCCTCAAGATTATTAGTTATGGAAGGTCTGGCAATCTGCAGTGTTGGAAGTTTTTATGCTGGCAGTTGACCACACTGATAAATGACACACAAAAATGTTCTCATTCTCCCTGGTCTGTTTTGTGTAAAGGAACTGAAAGAGGCACAGATTTTCTCTAGAACTGGAACATAAGGATCACAGATTTAGAGCTGGAAGGGACACAGAAGCCACTGCATTTAACCTATCTCGTTTTCACAGATACGGAAACTGAGGAACAGAATGACTAAGTGACTTGCCATTTGTAAAATCTGCAGAATTCTTATTTTCCTTTTAAAACTACTTGTTTATTTTATTTTTAGATGTTTACGTCTCCATTATCTTGCACAGCAATACAAAGTGCACTTTGTACCTGAACACCTTAGGATTATTTAATTTCATGTATGCAGGGATGCCTGAGTTATATCTAAGTTCATTATTAAATTTAATCAGAAACTAGTAAGTCATTTTAATATCCCCTAAAAGGATTTCATCAGGATCACCTTAATTGGATGCCACAGCAATCAATGACACTGCTATGCATCAAACCTAAATATTTGTTTCACAGTGTCTTATTTTACAGTGTTCAATAGTTGTCAACATGCTAAACTAAAATCATATGCTGTATCCAAGAGAACTTTTATAAAATCAAGCACTATGGTATAATGGCTACTATTCTCATGTTTTTCATAAGAAAAAAGGTAGATATTTGTTATCTAAAAAATTAATCTTAAAAAAGATAAAGGAAACAGAATTCAAAATAATGCTAAATATAGTATGTAGGTTAGTATTAAAAGTTTTTAAAAGTTATTTTATTTTAAAAAGAACATTTAAAAACAGTCTTCTACCACAGTACAGGAGCATGCAAAGTACAAAGAAAAATGTGCTTTAGGATCTTTTAAGACTTCTAGACAACTTGAAAGCCACAAGGCTATATGACTTGCATGCCTCTTCAAGAGACAAGCTGGAATTCAGTGGACACAGAAAGCACCAAAACACAAAAACAAAAAATAAGTTACATTTAAGGGACAAGAAATGACTTAGTGGAGATGTGCCAATAATTTCTGAATCAAATATTTATGCTCAGTCAGTTCACAGAGTAGTTAGAACAAATCAGAAGAAAAGATAAAGATGTGACAGCAGCAACTCAAAGCCAAACTGCTTTGTTTTCAAATCCACAAATGAAAAATGAAAAAGTAGACACTGATTCTATTACTTTTTGTTAAAAATGCAGTACACAGAAATCGGCAAAACAAGGCAAAAAGATCCCAGAAATAACATCTGCCACCAAAGAATTTCTGTCAAGTAAACACTGTAGACAAGGACAGCACCAACTGAAATGTAAAAGTCAACCTCCCATTATTTAAAAAATAATCATAATCATAGAAAGACTTAAAAAGAGAAGTAATACTCAGAAAAACTTCTACATTTCAGTCCTAGAAAAATGTAATAATAATGGGAAAGTTTAGATTGAACACCATATATGGGAAATCACAAGTTGAGTTTCTGAGATGCAATTAAATGGAAATTCTACCTAAATAGTAAATAAAAATGGAGAACTAGGAGAGAATATAGTATTTTCCCATGATAGACAATTCAACTACACTCTTACCTGGAATGACAGTACTCTTGCCCAGTGCTGACCATAGTTGCTACCTCCTTCCCTCCTTGTGGGTGCCTACTGCTAAACTGAACCACATCAGTCACGATAGGAGTTCTGCCCTGGAAAACTCCTGAGGTTTCTATTACTCAGATCCTCTAACCTTCCATATCTTTATTAATCTTTTCCCAGCATATCTCCAATCTCTGGGCATATTCTCAGCATTGGCCATACACCTCAAGTCAGGTCAAGTCAGATCAATAAGTATTCCTTAAGCACTTATTATATTCCAGACACTGTGCTAAAAAAAAAAAAGTCCTCGCTCTCAAAGAATGTAATTACAGTCTAATAACGGAGACAACATGTAAAGAATGAGGTTTAAACAAGATATATACAGAATAAATTGGAGATAATACGAGAAGGGAGGGACTAACATTAAGGGTTTCTTTTAGAAGGTGGCTTGAACTTGAAGGAAGCCAAGAGCCTAAGATGCAGAGAGGGTATTCCAGGCAAGGCGGACAGGGAAAAGAAATGGAATTGGGAGATGGAATAACTTTTGTGAGGAAAAGCAGGAGGCCAATGTCCCTGAATCTCTGAATATGTGGTGGGGGAGTAAGGAATAAGATTCAAAAAATAAGAAGGGGCCGACTTATGAAGGGCTTTAAAAGCCAAACAAAGGATTTTATATTTGATCCTGGGGTAACAGGGAACCAATCATTTTATATCAGGTGTGACATGGTCAGATCTGCATGTTAAGAAAGTCAATTTCCCAGCTAAGTAGAGGATGGATGGGAGCACAGAGATACTTAGGGGACAGGGAGAACAACATCCCAGAAGAAGCTCTTTGGTTTGCTCCCCCAGAACAAGACTACAGTGGGTGCCTCCTGTTACTATAGACTTTGCTGGAACTTTTGTGATGGAAGAAACAACTGGACACATAGGCTAGTGAAGGAAGCAAGAGGAGTATGCTGTCTGTTTTGCAGATCAGAATAGGAAAGTTGTTCCCACAGTTTAACCCCCTTTTCAACTCCTCATCCACCCCAGTGTGGCCACTAGGATGTATAGAAAGAATTTTCCCCTTAAGTTAAAGTCCATCCAAATAAGGAAGTAATGTCATTTCTTGCTAATAAAAAGCAATAAAGGCATTAGTGATGACTGAAAAGGTATTAGTCTTATAACTGGAAGATATCAGCTATAAATATGTGTTTGTCCATGCAACAAGTTGCAAAAAAGTCTCAGCCTCCATGTACTGCTCAACCTATTCAGTCATCTAATGAAAAAGAATTAAAAGCTAAGTAATTGACAATGTAAGATTAATACTCTATGCACTAACTTTGGAACCTAACTCATGAGTAAGAAGCAGACTACAATTGTACAGACAGGCATATTAGGGGAAAGCCTTTATTTAATTTTACCTTTTGGTTTCGAGGTAAATCTTGAGCACTTGCAGGAGGACTGTAATTCAGTACTAATCTTCGAAATTCCAGAAGATTAAATAATGACTGAAAAGAAATGAGAGATTTAACATTTTTAAGGGAGGAAAAACAAAACTATTAACATAAGTTAAAAATTACAATTCATTTTTAATGACTTATTTTCTAGCCAGACAGTCAATAAGTGTGTGTGTGTGTGTATGTGTGTGTGTGTGTGTGTGTGTGTGTGTGTGTGTGTGTGTGTGTGTGTGTGTGTGTGTGTGTATATATATATATATAAATAAAAAGTACTGGGTTCCAGACACTGTGCTACAACACTGGGAACATAAGCAAAGGCAAAAAAAGGTCCCTAGTCAAAAAGTTCAATCTAATGGGGGAAATAAAATGTACAAACAAGATACATACAGATTAAAGTGGAGATAATACCAGAGGGAAAGTACTAGCATTAAGGAAAATTGGGGAAGTTTTCTTACAGAAGGTACGATTTTACCTGGGACTTGAAGGAATCCAGGAGAGAGAGAGATGAAGAAGGAAAGAATTCCAGGCATGGAGGAAAGCAAGTGATAAGTCAGGGAGCTGGGAGGTGGGGTGTCTTGTGTGAAGAGGCTACTACTATATTTTTTAAATGTTAATTCTTCATCTAGTTTAGGAATTGTTAGATGAATTCTATCATACAGGCAATGACTCAAACACCACAGGCTCAGTCTTGCCTCTATCCCTTTTATCATACTATAAATACCTTGAATATCCTTCCACCTCCTCTCTTAGCTAAATCCTTCTCATCTTTTTTTTAAAGCCCAACTCAATTTTCACGATATGTCCTTGAAGCTTCCATATACTGCAATCTTTACTTATTTCTTTTTTCTGATTCCTAGACAGCTTAAAGTTTGCACCATACAATTTAGCATTCAACGAGCATTTATTAATGAGCTATGTCAGATGTCGCACTAGCTGCTAAAGTTAAAAAGACATAAAATTGTTTCTGCCCTTAGTTTACAAAAAAAAAAAAATTAAATGTAAAACATTCAGTCTTTTGTGGTGCCTTCTAGTTGGTTTTTTAATATCTAAGTCTCATATCTCTGGCCACGTTGTAATCTAAAGGATCAACCAATCAATAAGCATTTGTTAAGCCCCTTATTGTAGGCTCAGAATTGTACTAGATGTTGGACATACATATACAAAGAATATAACAACTCCTACTGGAAATTAGTCATTATGCATTTATGAAATACCTACTATGTGCTAGGCATTGTGCTAAGTACTAGGGACACAAAGAGTGAAGGGGATCCCTGAACTCGTTTTCTAAAGTTGCCCTATTTTCCAGAGATAAAGCCCCCTTGAACTAACATAATATTGATCTTTTGCAACTGAATTCTATTAACTTCTCAGTGTCCTTGAAGCTGAGTTAGCTACAAGCCTGGCTCCAGACAGCCTAACCCAGACTGACAAACCACTTGTGGCATCTAGGACTTTTCAGATAAGCAAGATCATCTACCTTTATGGTCAAGTTACGGGGGGTGGGGAACCTACAACCTCGAGGCCACATGTGCCCTTGAGGCCACTGGCTTCCCACCCCTGGAGCAGTTCCCAGAAGGGGCCCTACCCATGCTGCACTTTTTTTATGACTGGACCCTAAAGAATTTCTCCTTTTCCCCCTCCTTCTTTTTGAGTCCTCCCTTTCTTGTGGTAATATAAATACCCAAGGGTCTGCCTGTTATTTCAGGATCCTTTGTACTTGGTATAAGGAATTCTGGCATGCATTTGCTTTTCTCTTGTAATAAATCAAGTTACTACCCATGCCTTGTGAAGCCATGACTTTTTGTTAACAACAGAAAAGCAAAAACCGTGCTGCCCTTACACACATGCCCATACATACAGGACCAATACCCTACACAGGTGCCGGACCTCCCCTTTGCCTAGTCATCCATGCCCACAGATACAGAGGAGCCAGAGACTACTCCCTATAATATGGCAGCTAGTGCCTCCCCAGCCCTTAGGGGCTCCCGTGCCCTCTTTGAGTTTCTCTAAGACTAGTCACCAATACAAAACTTCAAAGACTTTTGAAAATATTTACATCTGAGTTAGGTTTTACCAAAAGACAAAGAGGGTGGTTTCCTGATTCCTCCTGGAATTTTTATGATGACTATATAATGTATGTAACTCTATCCTATCCAAGGTCTTTCCATTAAATAAATCAAAGATATTATTAGTAATGTTATTAAAGCTAAGATACAAAGGCAATATTTTTAATAAAGGAGTAAAATTATGCCTCAAATCACAGAACTTTAAAGCTGAAAAGATGCTTTTTAATATCTAGTTCAAAACTTCATTTTATAAATGTGGAAGGTAAGAGTAATGAAAGAACCAGGACAAAACTCAGATTTTCAGATTGCAGTCCAATACTCTTTTTGCTTAATACCCCATTTTCCTGCCTCTCCCCTCCCCATTTGGGGGGAACGTATGTAATAAATGTATATATACTATAAATATTTCTCCTATACCCTAAACAGCAAGGACAATCACTAAGAAAAATTATGTCCCAAAAGCATTGCCTGATAGTACATGGTCCTTACCCAAAGTCACCACCTATGGTGATTTGATGCAGAAATAAATGAATGAATAAGGAAAAGATCAGCACTCAACATGGGAAGCAAAGAAACTTCAAAATTTGAAAAGCAGGAAATCCAAGACAAAAAAGCCATGGTCTCCATTGTCTCTAAAACTTTTGCTAATCTCTCCTATAGTCAGAAATTCAGTTTCCCTCTTTGAGCTCTCATAGAAATTTCTATCAATCTGATATAAATATAATCTAATACTCAGTAATTGCTATATAAAGTTGTGTATGAATTACCTGGGACAAGCAATGCTTTGGCTGTAGCTTAATTTTATGACTGCAATAGACATGGTATATACTTCTACGGTCACTAGATTTACTCAGAACACATCAAGTTTAACAGATGAAAACAAATTGACCTAGTATCCCTACTCTAATTCTCTGTCATATGAGTGTTGAATATCATTCCATATATATGTTTCACTGCTTTCCTTTGTTATGTTTTCAGTTCTGTGGTTTTTAAGAATGAATAATACTCCAAGGAAATATACAAAACTTGTAGCTCTTGAAGAGTACACTTCAATGATTTAGAGATATTGAAGTGGATGTTGGTATGGGGAAGTCAAACATTTCAGATTCTGTGGCACTGAAGCACAAAGAAAAATGAGGTTAAAATGAAAAATAATGCCAAGAATAAACAAATTTTGCTGTGAAAGTGCCTAATTAATCCTCAGAAAACAAGCAAAGTCATCCAGAGATACCTGGTTGGTAGGAGGATTATTACTGATTCCTCTATAGTAAGGCACAAGCTTTTCGAAGTAGGAAAAACAGCTAAAAGGCCAGCTTTTTTAAAAAGTAGCTATCAACCCCTACTATGAAGAAAATATACTTGTCCTGGGCAAGGCAATACAAACACTGGAGTATTGATGATTGGAAAAAGGTAATGATAAAACTAATTTTTTGGTTCAAGGCTATATATCAAAATTGTTACCAGACAAAGTCCTGGTAAGCCTGTAAGATCTCACCATCTTCATCAGACTTTAAAACATCCATTTCCCTCCACTTTCAAAATGTTTGGGGGATTTTAAAATTTTTTGTGTCTGGAAGACTTGTTCCCATTGAGGGAATGATGAACTCTGATAAACATATTGATATAACAAAAAGCAAAATTGTTCTGGATTTACAGAAATTCATAAAGATGAAATACTGTAAAAATATCCTTGTACCATGCAACACATCACAAAATGTTGAGAAATCTATCCAAGGGTGGAGAAAAATGTGCTTCAGTGGACTAGGAATTAGACTTGGTATTTTTTGTTATACTGTGATCCTACGGTTACATTTTGGAACACATAGTTCTTAGTTGGCAATGGAATCATTAGCTTTCCATCTTTAAGTGATTTTTCTTAGATATATCCTACATATTAAGAAAGGGAAATTTGACCATCATTATTGCCAATTCAGCTGTCAGGCAACTGTCAACACTAGATAAATTAGTATAAAAATTGGATACCAAGGAAGAGAGTAAATAATATCATAAAATGACCTCTTTTCTTTTTAAGACCCATGTTTTAACAAATCTGATAGTTTTCAAGTCTTTTACAAGCACTAAACTCACATTTTAAAAGAAACTGAATACAATAAATGTTCATTCAGAAAATTAATAATCTAATGTATATCTGTATAAATTGCTAATGAGTAAAAAGGAATTAATTTCTGGTTTTTAGGCAGCAATTGGAACTTTCAGGTTGAGGGCTTTAATCTGTAAACTGTCTGATTTCTGCAAAAGATTTTTGTTAGTTAAGGCCACTGCACATAACACTGTTAATTAGTGAGCAGAATCATGAAAGCTGCCATTTCACAGTAAGAATAAGAGAGTACTTCCATTTTTTATAAAAGAAACAGGTATCTAGACTTGAAATCTTGTTTAGTCAGCTGTTTTTCCATATGTAATAGAATGTTCTTAGATTCAAAGCCTTTCACCTATCATCTGCTTTAAACCTTGGTGCAAACATACAAACTCAAATTAAGGGTAAACTGGGGAAAATGTACTGTTCGTCAAAGGTATGCTTAATACACAAGATTCCATGATGAAAGATTCAAGAATAATTATCCAAATCTGTGAATTTAATGATAAATTATGTAAAATAAGCCATTGCAATGAAAGGATGATATACTGCATACAAAATGTTCTTAAACATTTAAATTATCTAATGTATATCAGAACAAATGACTACTGAGTAAAAAAAACTTCCTGGTATTTAGGGCAGCAACTAGAGCCTTCAGGTTGAATGCTTAAATCTGAAAGCTGTCTGATTTCTACAAATTATTTTATTAGTTGAGGTCACTGCACATACATTGAAGGTTTAAAGAAGATGTTAATGAATTTGTTTTACTTTATCCCAGTTAATGTGCACATCAATATATGTCTTTTTCCTACCAAACTGTCAACTCCTCAAGTAAGAGGACCGTTTAATTTATCTATCTCAATCAACAAATTACAGACCTTATAATATTTTGTGCACAATAAATGTCTGTTGAATTGAGATTTCAGGTTCTAGCTCCCATAAAATAGTTACCATGGTTTGGAAATAAATTTCCATTAATGACATCAGATTCTACAAACAACTTTTGTTAGAATTAGAAAGTGTTGCTCATGGTTCAATAAATTATTTTGTTCATCTTCTTGATTTCCAAGTTGTTCATATCCAGTTATCCTGGTCCTACTTGTATAGTATTATTTCTAATCTGTAGATTACATGTTATCCATTTTGCTATTCACACTGGTATTTCAACTTCCTTTCACTTCTGCGATATTATTAGTCAGTGTGCAATTTCTTATATTTTCCACATTCATTAGCTTCATTTGAATTTACCTACATCAAAGGTTTAAATTTTTTTTTGGTATCATGGACCCCTTTTGTCATTTGGGTGAAGCCTATGGACTCCTTATCTGAATAATTTTTAATGCCTAAAATAACGTACCTAAAATTACAAAGGAAAACCAATTTTGGTGAAATACAGTTATAAAAATATTTTTTTAAAAATTTCATGGACCCCAGGTTAAGAATCCCTGGTTTAGATGATTTAGATTATAAATATGGCTTTGAAACATTAGCACATGACTTCTAATCTTTGCCACAGTCTCTAGTACAGGACCTGATGCTTGCTAAAAAGACTAACAGAAATGAATAATTTTAACCAATGCAAATAGTGTATGGATAAAAAAATTAACAAAATAATAAAAAAAAGCTGAAATCACAACATAAAAAAAGAATTATCAGAAATTACCATATGTAGTTCTATGCCAACAAAACTGAATTTTAAAATTTTTTTTTAAATTTTCCTATAATATCGTCAAATACCCAAATTAGCAAAACACAAAATAGAAATATTGAAAATCTTGTCCCAAAAAAGGAAACTAAACTTGCTAGAAAGACATTATCAGAAGGGAAAAAAAATCAGGTCCAAACAGACTTACAGGAGAATTCCACCTAAAAGGTATTCTTTAAAAAAGAATAATTGATACTGTTTTAAAATTATCTATAAAAATTGAGAAAAAAGCACTCTACCAAATTTCTTTTATGGGATTAATTTAGTCCTAATACTTAAACCAGAGAAGGACAAAGCAAAGAAGAATTACTAGTTGACAGCAATTTTTTAAATAAAATTTTATCAAAAAGAATACATAAAATTATTTATCATTACACCAGGGTGCAAAGACAATTCAACATTTGGAAAGTAATCAATATAATTAATCATATTAAAAACATGAAGAATAACATAATTATCTCAACAGATACAGAAAAACCCTTTGATGAAGTTAATGCTAAAAATAGTATCCCAATGTTACAGGAACCCAAGTAAAGCAATATTTAGTGAAGCTATCCATAGAAAAATAAACAAGAAAACCTCTAAGGACTCTTACAATTTTAAGATTGAAATTTTTTTTTTAATTTTTAACATGTGTTTTTAAAACTTTGGGTTACAGATTTTCTCCCTTCCTCCCTCCCCACCCACCCTCACTGAAAAGGCAAGCATCTTGATACAAGTTATAGATGTGTAGTCATGCAAAACACTTCCACAGTAGTTACGTTGTGAAAAACTAAGTATATTTCCCTTCATCCTATCCTACCCCCCCCATTTATTCTATTCTCTCTTTTGATCCTGTCCTTCCTCAGAAGGTGTTGGCTTATGATTATCCCTTCCCCCAATCTGCCCTCTCCTCTATCAACCCCTGCTCTCTTGTCCCCTTGCCCTCTTATTTTTCTGTAGGGTAAGATAGATTTCCATACCCCATTGTGTATGTTATTCCCTCCTTAAGCCAAATCCTATGAGAATAAGATTCATTCATTCCCTCTCACCTTCCCCCATTTCCCCTCCACTGGAAAGGCCTATTCTTGTCTGTTTCACGTGAGATAATTTATCTCATTCTTTTTCTCCCTTTCTCCTTCTCCCAGTATAATCCTCTTTCACCCCTTAATTTTATTTTCTAGATATCACCCCTTTATCTTCAACTCACCCTGTGCCCTCTATCTACCTATCCATACATCATATTTTTTTCCTCACTACCTAATACTGACAAAGGACTCATGAGTTGCAAATATCATCTTTCCATGCAGGAATGTAAACAGTTCAACCTTAATAAGTCTATTATGATTTCTCTTTCCTGTTTACCTCTTCATGTTTCACTTGAGTCTTGTATTTGAAAGTCAAATTTTCTATTCAGCTCTGGTCTTTTCATCAAGAATGCTTGAAAGTCTTTTTCACTGAATGACCATTTTTTTCCCCTGAAGGATTATACTCAGTTTTGCTGGGTAGGTGATTCTTGGTTGTAATCCTATCTCCTTTGCTCTGGAATATTATATTCCAGTCGTCCTAATGTAGAAGCTGCTAAATCTTATGTTATCCTGATTGTGTTCCACAATACTTGAATTGTTTTTTTGGCTGCTTGCAATATTTTCTCCTTGACCTGGGAACTCTGGAATTTGGCTACAATATTCCTAGGAGTTTTCCTTTGGGGATCTCTTTCAGGAGGTGATTGGTGGATTCTTTCAATTTCTATTTTGTCTGGTTCTAAATTAGGGCAGTTTTCCTTGATAATTTCTTGAAAGATGATGGCTAAGCTCTTTTTTTGATCATGGCTTTCAGATAGTCCAATATTTTTAAGTTCTCTCTCCTGGATCTATTTTCCAGGTCAGTTGTTTTTCCAATGAGATATTTCACATGTTATTTTTTTTCATTCTTTTGGATTTGTTTCAGTGCTTGATTTCTCATAAGTCTAGCTTCCAATTGCTCCATTCTAATTTTTAAGGAAGTATTTTCTTCAGTAAGCTTTTAGACTTCCTTTTCCATTTGGCCAATTTTGCTTTTTAGGGCATTCTTTTCCTCATTGGCTTTTTTGGATGTCTTTTGCCAATGGGTTAGGCTATTTTTTAAGGTGTTATTTTCTTCAGTATTTTTTTGGGTCTCCTTTAGCAAGCGGTTGATTCATTTTTCATGATTTTCTTGCATCAGTTTCATTTCTCTTCCCAATTTTTCTTCTATTTCTCTTACTTGCTTTTCAAAAATCTTTTTTGAGCTCTTCCATGGCCTGGGACCAATTCATATTTTTCTTGGAGGCTTTGGATGTAGGAGCTTTGGCTTAGTTGTCTTCTGGTTGTATGTTTTCATCTTCTTTGTCACCAACATAAGATAATACAGTCTGACTCTTTTTGCACTGCTTGCTCATGATCCTGGCCAATTACTTGAGTTATAAACTCTTTGTTAAGGTAGGGGTCTGTTTTTCACTGTGGAGAATGTACTGTCTCAAGCTTCAGGGGTTTTGTGCAGCTGTTTTCAGAGATACTTGTAGGGACCTGAAAATTTTCAGTTCTTCCAAGGTGCTATGATCAAGGGCGAGGCGCTTACTCCTTTCCTGGCCTGTGCTCTGGTCTATGAGTAACCACAAGCACTCTTTTCTACCTGAGGAGGTTTTTGTCTGCACCACCCCAACAAGCTCCTCCTCTCCCCAGGACTGCCACCCAGAACTGGGACCCAGATCCAAGCATGGGTAAAGCAAGAGAATCCTGCACCCTGCAATTCCCCTCTGATCAGCCACTCGACTCCCCCTCAGTCTGTGGACCAGAAGCTCAGAAGGCAACTGCTGTCCTGGGGCCGAGCTTGGGGAATGGGACTGGGAGCCCACACTTCTCTCTCACCACAGAAACAGACTTTTCCCAGTGACCTGCTAAGTTGTTCTGGCCATTCGTGGGTTGAGAAGTCTGGAAATCGCCACAGTTGCCTGCAATTCAGTCCTCTTAAAGCCTGCTCCAGGTTCGCTGAGGCCTGAACTGTGTTCCTCTCCCAACCCGGCTCAACATACCTTTCTGATCAACCATCCAGGTTGTCTTGGGCTGGAAATTTGTTTCACTTCATCTTTTTGTGGGTTCTGCTACTTTATAATTTGTTCAGAGCCATATTTTCTAGGTATTTGGAGAGGTTTGGGGGAGAGCTCAAGCAAGTCACTGCTTTTACTCTGCCATCTTGGCTCCGCCCCAAGATTGAAAAAATTTAAAAGCAATACATATTAAAATAGCAAGTATTCTCTAAGAAGAACATTATCCTGACACATTCTGGTGAGCAACAAGTAAGATCTGATGCATAAAAATAATTTCCTAGTTTGGGGCCTTACTGCATGGGAAACTATCCTTAAAACAAAAGATAATGTACCTTCTTCCCAATCTGATAGCTTCTTCTAACAAACAGAGAAAATTTACCCAAAACAGATAAATACCTATTAATCTAGTAAAAAAAAAAGTTACTTAATTTGTTTCCTCAAACTTGGAATAAGGGAAAACAATGTCATCCCTCCCCAAACAGTTTTGAGGAAAGAAGAATCATATACATTTTTGGTTTCGATATACATGTACATTTATATATGTACACAGAAATAGCAGAAACAATAAATAAGAAACATAAAAGGCTTATCCATATCCCTTCTTGCTTTAAACACAATGTTGAATAAAGATTCTTACCTGAATAACAGCACTAAACCAGCAGGTATTTCCAACATTCTTTAGCCCAACTGGACAATTATCCTGTCTTTTTCTATCATAAGGGTTTGGAGAATCACTCCAGACTTCTGTATGCGTCCTCTTCAAACTTGCTTTATTTTCTGCTATGCTGGCTTCAAGGACTCTTAGAAAGCCAATAAAAAAGGAAGGGGAAAATGTTACCATGGTGTTTAATACAGAAATGTTATAAGATATGAGTTTGAGATATATGAAGAAACATTGCTTATTAATGTTTATTAGAATACATTTTCAAAAGAAGTTCACGTAGAAAATATCTTCCTTGAATGACATCTTGATGTCACCCATGAAAGTTCAAGTGAGACCTGAATGTTTTCACAATGTATACTTCCAAATTTGCCTAAATAAAAGGAACTTCAAATATCTAAGTAAATGAAGAAGAATACAGGTAAGTAAGTGTCCTGGACACCTGACACCTGAATTTTAGTCATAGTTTTGCCACTAGTAAATTATAATCCTAAGTAATTCATTTCACTCTGCTGGGCTTTCATACATTGCAAGGTTTAGAGGCAGTGTGGATATAAATTCAAATGGTTCTCACACTTATTACTAAGGAGACCTTGGGCAAGATATTGAACTTCTCTGGGCCTCAGTTTTCTCATATGAAAAATATGAAACATAACCCTTATTTTCAGCTCTAAATCTATGATCCTATAATTAGATGATCTCTTATGTTCCTTCTAGCTCTAAAATTCTATGAAACCTAAACAAAGGAAAAATACCTATAGCAATGTACAAATCACTTGGGACAAAATAAAATAAATTTACTGACATTCTCAACAAGCCTTCCAACTTTCTAAATCTTTAAAAACATTAATATGCAAGATGTTCTCTTTTCATTGCAGTTACCTGTTTTACACAACCTGGCAGTGAATTCATAAAACTTGGATACATATTCTTTAATCCTTCATCATGAAATCACACTTTTATCATACTGGAAATGAAGCATAACTTTGACAAACAACCCATTTCCCCAAATTTAGCTAGAATTATAGCCCCTACATTTGCCAAAGGTTTAAATCAGATAAGTTCCCAGGCCAGTGAAGCATGTTTTCCTCCATATCTTTGGATAAATATGACATTCTTTCATGTGTGATGTAAAACAAGGCAGTTTTATAGTATTTTATCTTCATTTCTGAATTTCTAGAAAAATTCTGATTATCATAGTAAAAAAAAATCAGAGTTCACCAATCCCTCAACAGAGACAAGCCTTCAAGACCCACTGGCATTTTAAATTTCTCAAAACATGCTGGGGGTAGAGTTAGGCAAAAATGGATATTTTAAAGTCCCACGAAAATGTTGAGATCTTGCAGATTTACCTAGAGTCCTTATGATAACAGTTTCAGAATACCTTTGAATGAAAAAGTTAGTTTTAGCATTTCCTTTTCCTAATTAATAATACTCCGATCTTTGCATTGCCTTGTCCATGACAAGAATGTTTTCTTCATAGTGAGGGCTGGCAGCTACTTTTTAAAAAATTGTCCTTTCAGCTGTTCTTCCAAATTTAAGAAACCTAGGCCCCACTAAAGAGGAATCAATAACTCTTGTAGCCCCTCAGTGTCTCTGAATGTCTCTGCTTGTTTTCTGAGGATTAATTAGGCTGTTTTATAGTAAAAGTTTGTTAGCTTTGGTATTGTTTTTCATTTTTAACCATACTTTGTGTGCTTCTGTGCCACTGAATCATATTTTATAGTGAGCTTAAATGATTCTTGAAATACTTAACTTCCCCTCCAATATCTACTTCAATATCTTTACAAGTCACTGAGATGTACTCTTTAAGAGCTACAAGTTTTGTATGTTTCCATGGAGTAATATCCATTCTTAAAAACAATAGAATTAAAAACATAAAAAAGAGAGCAATGAAATACACGCATGTGGCATGAAATTTACCACTCAACTGACAAAGAACTAATGTTGAGGAAACTAACCAATTTGTCTCATCTGGTCAACATGATATGTTCTGAGTAAGTCTAATGTCAACAGAAGGACCACTACCATCACAAAGTGATATCACATAAAAATTGTTGCTTGTTCTGAAATAGACATCTGCAAATCACAGCTGCATTTTTATTTATTCATTCATTCATTCATTCATTCATTTATTTATTTATGGGCAATTGGGGTTAAGTGATTTGCCCAGGTTCACACAGCTAGTGTCAAGTCTTCGGTCTGAGGCCAGATTTGAACTCAGGTCCTCTTGCCTTCAGGGCCAGTGCTCTATCCACTGCACCACCTAGCTGCCCCTATAGCTGCATTTATTAAGAATAAAACTCATTAGAATACTTTGAGTGACTCATAATTTACCAAGAACAGAAAATACAAGTGACTAGTAGTCTTTACTAATTTAAGTATTTCTCCCTAAGGTAGTATCTTAAATATCTGATTTCAACTTACAGTATAACTTCTTGTACATTTTAAAGGAAAAAAGCTCCTACCTTTCATAACTAACAACTTGTTTCACAGAATAACTGAACTATTCCAAAATACATGTCAATTATAATTTTGCTTTATTCAATTAAGGAGCATCTCTCTTGGGCTTATTAACAAATAGATACTAAATTCTTCCTATAGACTAGAAATTTCCCTTACAATAAAACATAAAATATTATGTTTACATGTTACTGTTAAGATACTCTAAAATCTCCATTAGTTCTCCTAAGTATTCTTAATTACTTCACTAATATACTTGAATTTTAGGAATAAAAATTTTTAGGGAGATAAATAGATGGTGCAACCAGAAAATACAGATTTCTAATTCTATTTTTGGTCTATTATTTATTCTATTCCATTTATTTGAAAAATCTATACTTTTACTTTATTTTTTTAATACTAAAACCAATATATACAAGTTTATAATCCACAGTATCAGTATTTCAAGGGACAGCCTTTGCTAAGAACATAGCTAGCAACATAAGAAGCTCCTTGTTGCTTATTAGTGCCTTTAATCAATTAAAAGATAGGGGATAATTAAGACATTCACAGAATCATTAAATCTTAAAAGTTAGAAAAGCCCTAAAAGGTCACCTAATCTAACCCTTACGTGAATAAATGTCTCCATTATATTTCACCTAACAATCTTCCAGTCATTGCTTAAAAGGCCTCCCTTGAGAGAAAACCTACTACCTCATATGATAGCCATTCCCCTTGTGGACAGTTCTATTTGTAAGGTGGTTATTCCTTGTATTAAAACCTGTATTTGCCTCTTTGCTGCTCCACAGACTGCTCATAGTTCTGCCTCCTGAGGCTAATAAGTGATCAAGTTTTTCTTTGACTCCATTTCCCCATTTTCTTTTTAACTTCAATACTCCTTCTACAAAAGATAAAATGTTTTCATATTCCTTCCTATCTGGAAAAAATGGAAGTCATGAAGACCTTGAGGCGGATGAAAGGATTTTAGACTAGAAGATCTCTTATATTCTTATGAGGCAGCCCACTGGGCTAAAGGAGGCAGGTTGCCAGGCCTGAGTCTAGTCCAGATCATTTCCTGATCACCTCAGGGTAATAAAAAGGCCCACAGACATAGAATTGGGGCCCTAGGTACTGTTCTGTAGAATTGGAGGTAAGGATGGAGATGTATTACAGTGTCCTTGTTGAATATCCTTTCTATGTTATGGCTACGTAAACCTCTTTTTGTTAACTTCTGAACATCTTTTAAGTACCTCATTTTACTCTAACCAGATCCTAAACTGTGGGCTCGAGTCAGATCTTTCCAAAAGCAATACAACAGCATATTATCATGCAATTTAATTCACTGGTCAGAACAAGTTGTAATGAGGCAAAGACCATGGGGTTAATTTCTATATAAGTGATATTTCTAAACTTATGGAGCTATCTTGTAAATGAATAATTAGTTTTAAGGGGGCTACAGTAATTTTTCCACTTTTGAAAAAATTCAAAGTTCTGGTCCAGAAAATAGGTTAGTATACTATAACACTGCCCTGCCCTTCTCGCCCCACATCACATCCCCTGGCCGCAACACCCCCCACACACACACACACCCACCCACCCTCAAGAGACAGTGGGAAGCAGGGCCATTTTCCCCTCTTTCATTCTCTTCAAAATCCTAGGCTACTTAGGTTAAGCTGCTAGAGGCCCCCCGTCCCCACCACATACACACACACCTTTCCCCTTGCTTCCAGACCTCATGGGGCAGCATGACTGCACCACTTGGATGAACTGTGACTCACCAACTCTAATCCCTCTCCTGAAATTAAGGACCACCACGTTGTACCACCCACCCTACCACTGTATCTTAAATCATCTAGGCCTTATTATCTTCTCTGCCACAATAACCTCCACACAACTGGGTACAAACATATAAATTAATTTACCCTAAAGATCCTGCCATCCAACCTTCTGCTGCTCTCTTATGAAATTCTGGGCTTTCTCATCTGCCCTGCAGCTGAATTTTCTCCAAATTAGAATACAAGCAAGTTTCTTGGAAAGAAGTAGCCTCTTGCTTTTTCTATTTGTATTTCCAGTACTTAGCATAATGCTTGGAACATTGTAAGAACTTATAAACACATTTTAATCATTCATATAAATTTTCAATATATACGATGTGCATGCTATAGTTAAATCCGAGGGCAGACTGCTCAGATTTGATGATCATTCACACAAGTTAGATACTAATCCAGCTCAAGTTGGAGCTAAAGTTCTAATTTCTGTGTTACGGGCATGAAAGCTTAACTATACAGATTCTGTCAGGAAGCAACTAAATAACCCTATAATTGAGTTCTAGTGCTCTGTTCTCCTCCACCATGTTCTTTACTTCCCATCCAACACACTACCAGTACTGGATAGAAGATTCATATCCATATTCCCCTGTTCTCCATTTCAAGTGGGAGGAAAAGAACTCTGCAAGACAGAAAAAATACATTATCTATAGAAAGTGTTTCCTAGAATTCAGCGATAGAATACTGCCTAGTTCTTTTTCAGCATCAGCAGAAGCAGCATTTAGTAAGTGCCAAGAACCGTGCTAATTACTGAAGAAACAAAAAAAGGCAAAAATGTGGTCCCTGCCCTCAAGAAGCTCACATTCTAAAAGACGAGACAACATGGAAACAACTATATACACACAAGGTATAAACAGAATAAATGGGTGGTAATCTGAAAGAGAAGGAAAAGTCTCTTGCAGATGGTGGGATTTGAGCTAAATCTTGAAGGAAATCAGAGTAGACAATTGAGGGGACATTCTAGGCAAATGGGACAGCCAGCATAAAGGCAGAGAGTCAGGAAATGGACTGTCACATGTGAGCAGTAGCAAGACCAATGTAGCTGAATCAGGAGCACATGGAGAGGAATAAAGTGCTAAGAAGCCTGGAAAGGCAAGGTTTTGATTTAATCATTCTACAGAATTTAAATCAACATGTTCCAGTGAAATTAATTTTACTGATCATCTTCAAGAATGCTATAAATTTACTATTCCCCTTTATAGGAGAAAGGGAAAGTGTTGTGGTACTACAGCAAAATTACAATAGCTCTGCTAATATCTTTAAAAAGAACAATAAAATATTAAAATAATATAATAATTCACAATACTATTCATATGCCTACACTGGATAACTAAGTTAGAGCCCTGAGTTAACGAGGCCAAGTCAGTCAGTTTAATCCCTATAATGGCCAGGTAAGCTTCACACACACAAATACAATGTTTTAGGATCACAAACTACGTAGCTGGCCCCAATCTTATAAAATATGTACTGTGGATCACAAAAGAAGCAAGGCAAAACAGATGATTAGCACAAACCCATTTCCACTAGAGTGAATGTTTGGATACTGATAAATCAGTGAATCTTTATACAGAGTAATTTTTATTTTTATATATACATATATAAAAAATATATATTTTATATATATTTTTTAGAGAAACTCAAGAGTTATAAAAGTGTTATAGGGTAATTTCAAAATTGTTCACTTGTAGATAATGGGAAAGAAAAAGCATTTAAAATTTTTACAGATATTTTATTAAATAACCAGCTTAATAAGTTAGACCAGTACACTGACTTATTGGGGGGATGAGGAATTAGTGCCTATATCATAACAGCTCCCCTTAGTCACTTGTTTTGATCTATATGCCCTATAGAGTATGCCCTATCAGAGTACGGCAAGGCAGTGCAAGGGTTTGGTTTAAGTACAACACTAGCTCTTGTCTGCCCTTCTTACGCCACAACTTTAAATGACATGTCCACAGGCTAGAGTTCTCATCCAACTGGGTAAGATAGGGGCTCTGTGGTTTCCATTTCTACCATCATAAGTGCCTCCTCCTATACTCCCACTAACCTATTTAGGATAAGACTGACTTTGGGAGAGGGCAAAAAATAACCATATTCAAAAACAAGTTGGGAAACGGAGGATGTGACATGGACAGACAGACAATATGTGGATTCAACTCCATTAAAATGTTAAGAGAGGAAAGAGGGTCTCATGGAACTTAAGTTCCACAACAGAACAGAGGGATAAGCTAAGGAAGGATGTCTAGGCATATATTCCAAGAATTCTAGGCATAATAATATCAATGCTGTCCAGTGCTGTTGTGTCTTCCCTGGATATCTAGACTAGATTCTCCTATTGCAGCCAACGATTATCCCCAAATTTAGTCGGAAGGTACTCTCTAGAGTGTTGTAGTTACCCTTAAAACTCTTCAGCTCCAGGAAGTGCTTGGTTCTTTTACTCTTCTGGCTGGAGGGCAGAGAGATGACCTGGATATTTACTGTGGGAGGAAACTTCAGGAGACTCTGTGAGATCCTTAGCTGCCAACAGGTGCTGTCACTGGAAGCTCCCATCATGGACTTTGACAGTGGCAGTCAGTTCATTCAGTGCTTCCTTATAGTGTAGATATTCAAGTACGGCCAAAAATACCAGTTCCATACCAAGCTGTCCTGAGGTATCTAGCAGGGTATCAGTGCCCTCATAGTGGACACCCTTGAAGGGGGTTCTTGTGTTTTGAAGCTCCAGCAGAGCAGAAGTTCTTGCCCAACAGGGAACAAGGATGCCAGCCTTCCAAATGGAATGAGATCTCAGAGGCACAAATGACATCCAATGCTTCCATCCTGTATAGGAAGTTGTAGCAACGTGGGTTTCCTGCTGTATGCAGCTGCAGAAGTCTGGCATTATCCTCTTTTAGAAGCTGGGACTCATATTTTACCTCCCAGACCCTGGACATCAACTTCTTCCTTCAGATACTTGGGAGCATTGTGTCCCACAGGGACAATGAGGGCCTCTTTGAGACTTCATAGCAAAATCCATGATGGACCTTTCACAACAATGAACAGCAGCACAAATACCAAACTCCCATAAGGCCATCACCAGCATGACACTCACAGCAAAAAACCAGTTACTAGTGGACTCCGTGGCCTCCCTCCAGCTTTGTTAGCTTGGGCTCTGCAGTAGTGATGGGCCCAGGACTAGGAGTTCCCTGGCCATTTCCTTATTGGGGAAGCCAAAGCCAGGCCCACTGAGAAAATGTAGAAACTGCCAGAGATGGGAGTGGGGGAGACTAGAAAAAGCATTTATTAAAGGCTTATTTATCAAAACACTGAGAATAAAGATTAAAAATGTGGATTGTTCCTAAAGTCCTGGTGCTCACATTATAATTCTAATACTTCTAGGAGGATTCAGCTACAGGGCAGATGAAGGCCCAATAGTCTTTAGGGTACAGAGTGGCGGAGAAAATGGCAATGTATCTTTAGTGTCATTTCTAGTGATAAAAAAAAAAGGTAAATATCCATTTCTAATGTTGAACCATTGACAGTACCAAGGACTTTGGTACAGACTTTCTTTTCTGTTTCTTAAAATGGTTTGGCTTACCTAGCACATGTCCCAGGGTTCCCTGCTGCTTGCCTGCTCCTTAATGGTAATTAATCCAGTTGGTGGTGTTGGGTGTGATGAGGTAGGGAAGGGGAGAAGGGCAGCTGCTATTTCCAGGGCTGCTGAGTTCATAGTCCCGATCTGCCTCCACCCAGGTCTGAGAGGAGGTGATGGTCAAGGTGGCAACTGCAGCACAGCTCACCTGGCAGTGTCTTATACTGCCTCTTGTTTCTGCCTCAGAGCAACTTGCTGTTGCCCTACCTGACTATTATAATTGTTTAGAAAACCAAACTCTCTGAAGCATTACAAACACAGCAAGTAACACTGAATCTGCATTTTAAACCAAGTAGCTTCATTTTTTTAAGTCCTGAAAAAGTGTTGACGCCTCTCCTTTATTAGAGAGGTGAGGCACTATGGACATGGAATATCACATATTTATTTACAGAGGATCGGTATATTAGTTGGTTTTGTTGAACTATTTTTTTTTCTTTTTTAATAGCTGTTACAAATTAGGGCTTGTTTGGGCAAAGGAAATGACAAGAGATATATTCAAGAATGAAAATGAAATGGCAACAATAAAAAAATTAAAGAAAAATATCAGAAATCAAAATTAAATAAGCCCTTTGGGGAGAAAAGAAAGGTCCATCATCTTGAGGACTAATATTGGTATTATGTCTTTGGGACTGAGGTTGTCTGGTTAATTTAATACTGTAGATCAGAAATTTACAATTTTTTTTCATCAGGCACCTCTAGCAATACAATAAAGTTTTGTGCACATCTTTCCCAAATGTGTATTTACTTATGTATAAATTATGTACATGTTCTATTATATAAAGAGACTGCTGGATGGCTCAGTGGATAGAGTGCTGTGCCTGGAGACAGAAAGACCTGAGTTCAGATCCAGCCTTAGACATTTACTAGCTGTGTGTTGGACAAGTCACTTAACCTCTGTTCCCTTTGGAGGCAGCTAGGTGGCTTAGTGGATAGAGTATCGAGCTTAGAGTCAGAAAGATCTGAGTTCAGATGTGACCTCAGACACTCACTAGCTGTGTGATCCTGGGCAAATCATTCAACCTTTGTTTGTCTTATTCCATCAGAGAAGGAAATGGTAAACCACTCCAGTACCTTTGCCAAGAAAACCCAATATAGGGTCATGAAGAGTAGGACATGACTGAAAGACTTAACAACTACTACTATATAATCATATACCTTATAAAATTACACAAAGTTAGAAATTAAAAAAGGATGATAAAGATCAAATAACATTTGATCCTAGAGTCAATAAGAATCCTGAATTTTACTGATTAGGAGAATGACTTTGTTAGATCTGAACTTTAGAAAAATCATTTTGGTAGCTGAGTAGATTTGAATAGGCAGAGACCTGAAGCAGGAAATCAATTAGAAGGTTATTACAACAGTCCAGCAGGGTTGAGTAAAAAGAGAATGGGACTGATACTAGAGATGTGGAAGCAGAAATGACTAACAAGATCTGGCAACTGATAGGACATGTGGGATAAAAGAAAGTGAGGAATCAAGGATAAAGTGAAGGTTGAGAATCTGGATGATAAGAATCATAGCAGTCTCAAAAAACACAAACAGTGAAAAATCAGGGAAAGAATGGGTTTGGGAGAAAAGGTAAGGAGTTCTGTTTTGGACATGTAGAATTTCAGATGCCTAAGAGATAGTATACAGTTCAAAATTGCCAGTAAGTGGTTCATAACATGAGATTGGCACTAGAAAGAGATTAGTCAATCAACCAGTTAATCAACAAGCATTTAGATGGCAAGACACTCTGCTAAATACTGGGGTTGTCAAAGATAGATAAAATATATAAAAAGATAAAAAAAGATAAAAATATAGCTTCAAGGAGCTCACGTTCTAATAGGAGCAAAAGAATGCAAATGACTATGTGCATACAAAATATATACAGAATAAGAGAAAGGTAATCTCAGAGGGAAGAGGGTCTGTGGCTGGGAACCACCAGAAATATGGTTTCCTTTAATAGATATGGATACAAACACTTGAATAGAACCAGCAGATTCACTTCCAAATGCTAAAAAACCTAAGCTAGCTTATGCTCAATTAATGTGTTTTCCCAAGCATAGTCTAATACTCGATTTATTTTTTTCTTGGTTATAGAATAAAGAACAATTCAGAAGCAAACAGAATAATTTTAGAATGCAGTACTGTTCACAATTAGAGTGATTATGTTATTCTCTACTAGGGAATTAGTTATTCTCAATTAACAAAAATTAATTAAAGCAAGTTCTTTCTCTTACATGTACTTTATATATCTGCTTATATAAGTTGTATTTTTACCTGCTAATAGCTTGCTCCTCATCAGTTATTCCAGTCTCCCTGAATGCCCTGTTTGATTCTTCCAAACTCAAGGCAATTGCTCTCTGAAGATCATCTTTATCATCTCCAGTGAGATCAATCACATCTGAAAAGCAAAACTATCTTTCTCAAAATTAAAAGTAAAACAAGATGAAAGGAGATTCTTACATTATAGAAATTAGTCCAAACGTAAATCACAGTCAAACTAAACCACACACCTTAAATTCCCTAATTCTTATATATAACTCACACATTATTCAAAAGGCCTAACTTCTAAATTCTACATGAAAACTTAAAGTTAGTCTTATATCGTTAACATTATTACCTTTCTCTCATTTGTGAGATCCCTAGAGAAGAAAAGGTACTGGCATGTTTTTAATGAGAGAGAAGAATTTTCTTTCAGTATTTTATTACAATATTGTAAAACCTGACTTTTAGTCCTCCTTGATACACAAAAAACTGGGAGTACAAATTGGGAGAACAATTATTCAGGTAACATTGGTCTCTTTGGTGGCAAAAAAAAGTATATCAAACCACTTAAATTTTCATATCTTTGTTTTCTAAGATGTTATGACATAGGAAAAAAATTACAGGTCAAACTCTCAGTCTTTTGGTATCAACGGTAGTCATTTTAAAGAACTTTAACATGTTAGGGCAATTCCACCACCTCAAATGTTATTCAGCAAAACTAGAGTAACTAAATCTTGGGTACTAAATATTGTAAAATACTGGGTACTAAAATTGTAAAATTTTTAGAGGATAATATAGATATTTAATGTAAGTACAAATTTAAATAGACAGATTTAAATAAAATCAGAGTTCTCTTCTCTATTATTTTTCTGGTTCCTCTTCAACAACAATAAAACTTTCAACTATTAATCCCTTCCCCCCGTGTACGTACACACACACACACACACACACACACACACACACACACACACTACATAATTTCACTTTCTTCAGGGAAAAAAAAATATCCTATTTCTCTAGGCAAAGGCATTTGGGGATGACCATATCCTAAACAAAGTAAAGAAGAAAAAGTTACTTATATTTTCTTGAGAAAAAAAAATCATTATTTTAACTATAGTAAAATAAGGGTGGAAGTAACTACACTGCAGTGCTTTGTTTGAGCTGTACTTAGCCAGAGCATAAAAGGCAGTGAAAAGCATTGCAGAATTTTGAGAAGTTGTGGGATGTCCAACCTTCATTTAAAGATCTCTTGTGAAAGGGAATTCACCACTTGCTAAGGAAACCCAATCCATTTTTAATGGTTCTAATTATTTGTAAGCCATTTTCCACGTTTAACCAAATCCGGCCACTTTCTAGAATCCACACACCCAGCCTAGGCCTACTCTCCAAGGGCAAGTGAGAACAAGAAATCTAATCCCAGCTCCACACACATGATAACCTTTCAAATATGTGAAGACTTAAATCTTCTCCAAGCAAAAAGCAAACCCAATTTTTTAATCTGCCTGACTTTTGGTCACTCACCATCCTAACTCCACTCCTCTGGACAAGCTTCATCTTGTCATTTCAGATTCAATTAAACATCTATATTGTAACTACTATTCACTGTGTAAGACGCTGGGTATAAAAAGGCAAAAATATAACATGCCTTGCCTTCGAGGAGTTTATATTTGTGAACACACACCTGAAATTAATTTTTCTGTCTTCCTTGAGTTACCCTATTCCATAGAATTGGAGAAGGACGGAAGGCCTAAAGAAGAAATGGACCAATCAGTAGCCAATCTGATTCTTGCCCAGGGTCACTTGGCATGCCAGTGATCCTTTGTGTCTGCCCTACTTTGGCTGCACCTGCTGAGCTAGCCCACCACAGAGCTGACCAGACCAGCTGAAACCATCTTACAATAAACAAGAACATCCTGCTTCCATGTTCTAGCAGTTCCTAGAAGGGACCCCCCCTTTTTCTCCCCCATATCTTCCAATTTCGCTGAAGCCCATAAATATCTTAGGCTTTGCCTAAAGAGCCTTTGTACTCTGTGTTGCTAGTATGCATGTCTTTACCCTCTCTTGAAATAAACTAAGTTGCTACTCAACCTGGTTATAGTTTCAAACTCTGGTCTATATTTCTTGGTGGTAGTGGTAGGATCTGATGTGATAAAGTAGTAAAAGTGACTGGTCAGAGACTCCCGACATGGGGCTAGGCACCAGAGTGGGTGGACCCCTTGTGCCCTACCTGTCTCCGATCTGTGGGTTGGTGAGTATTGCTTCTCCACTCAGATCCATAGGTCAGATCCTAAATTCTTGTTTTTTTTTTCCATTAAGTTCATTCTCACAAGAGAAACATTTGGTGGCCCATAAGAGAAGGGAAGGAAGGACCCTCATGGGTACCCTTGGCTAGCCAAGGCTGACTGATTCTTTGGTTGCTACAACTCCTTTTGTGTTCTGGCTAGATTCATGGGAGCAGTTTGCTCCCCTTTAGTATGGCTCCTTAACACCCACGGACAAAAAACATCCAAAAATAATGTGCTCCCTCCCCACCCCTGTAAGAGGATGGTTGAAGGCCATATGTCATTACTGCATGGCTCCAAAACCTGCAGATACATAACTGGCAGAAAATGATCAAAGATGATCTCTATTATTTCTGGCCAATGTGGGGAACTTTTGATCGGGACAAGATAAATTACCTTAAGAAATGTCTTGATGATGCAGGCAAGAAAGTTAAATATCTTGAGTGGGATATTTTTAATAAGTGCTACTTGAGACCACCAAGTGAGAAGCTGACAGTAATCTAGTTTCTGTTAAGGAAACTCTCAGCAAAATGAAATTAGAAAAAAAAAGGCTGAAACTCAAATTTGTGCTCTACAGAATAATGTACAAGCCCTTTCCCAAGATAATCAAAATTGCATTGCTAAGCTGAAACAAGAACTTAAAGACTTATGGGTCTGCCAGATGTTACCAGCCCCTTCTAAAAATATTTACCCTCCTGTCCCTGGTTCTTGTGCTAAACAGGAGGCTTAAGACCTAGAGGAGTCTGAGGCTCAGGAGGGAGAAGTTCATTGCTCCCATCCACCAATTTCCTTTTAAACTCAAGAAGGAACCTAGATCCAACAATCCTGACTGTTTCTTTAACTCCTGGACCAAGGCAGAACTTCGGGCCATGGGGAAGGAGTTTCCTTGGGTCTGAGAAGACACCACAGGATTTACTACAGAATTTCAGCAAACTCTATCTACTTATAAACCTGATTTCCCTGACATTTATCAATTAGTCCAAACCCTAGTAAATCCAGGGGGAGCCACACATTGGTTCAGGGTAGTAGACTGGAAAAATTCTATTGCGGATATTAATAAGTCCCATAACTCAGGTCTACTTTCGGAGGGCAGAGTATGTTGACAGGGCTCTTTTGGATGCCATCCCTATAGCTTTTCTGAAGCCTGTAGATTGGACAAAAATTAAAGCTTGCTACCAAAACCCTGGCAAATTAGTCTTTGAATTTTTTAACTGTTTCCTACTCACTTTTGATAGAAACACTGGTCTAGACCATAAGGAGCCTGCTAAGCTCCTCACTTTGATGATGACCATGATTGTGTGACTCTTCTAGACAGTGTTCTTGACCTAGGAATGACATGAGAAACCCTCTTGCTGGATGCTGTTTCCTTATATACTGATGGATCATGTTTGAGGAATTCTGGAAAGTAATCTAGTTTCAGGGTATGCCATTACTACCACCACTAATGTCACTGAGACTGCTCCTTTCCAAAGGCCTGCCCAACAGGCTGAGCTTGAGGTGTTAGCTACAGCCATGCTTACTCATAGCTGGATGCAAGGCCATCTACCCTAACAACAGGGATGCCTTTGCAGCTGTTCATGACTTTGGGAAGCTTTTGAAACACAGGGGATTTCTAACATCTTCTGGATAGCCCATAAGAATATACTACTCACCTACTGGACTGTTTGATTTTGCCAAAAGCTATAGCCATTATTAAGGTCCCCTGCCCATAGAAAAGACAATTTTGACCACAGCCATGGCAACTCTTTAATCCTTTGGTTCCCATAAGCACTTCATTAAGTAGTCATACATCTTCACTACCTGTGTTGACAACCAAAGAGGTTGTTCGTGCTCGAGGTTCTATGTTGCAGTTGGTTGTTAGCAGGCTGCAAAACGAGGGATACAACAAGGACCCCTCCAGTGGGTTATGGAGAGGAGCAAAAGGACTGTTAGTGCTGCCTGATTCATTGTCCCTCCCTATGATGGAATATTTGCATTCAATTAACCACTGGTCTGGGTCAAGGTGATCTTGCTGGCCCACAAATACTGGCTGGGAAAATTCCATCAGGTGGCCTTAACTCCTTATGCAGCCTACCCCACTTGTCCTAAGTGGTTTCACTTAAGCCCCAACTAGATGCTTTCCTCTCCCCTCTGTTCTATTTGAAATATGGCAAATTGATTTAACTCAATCATCCACCTCTGATGGATAGCAGTTTATTCTGGTTATGGTCTGTGTGTTTTCCTGGGGGGTGGAAGCATTTCCAGTTAGACAAAGCTACTGCAATGGCAGTTGCCAAATCCCTAAATGAAAAGGTCACTCCTGCTTTGCAGGGGGGGGGGGTTCCCTGCAAAATCCACAGTGAAAAGGGGTACCCACTTTACTAGTTCAGTCATTTCCCATTTGCTACCATCTTTAAGTACCTACCTTGTGTATATCACTCCTAATCCTTACAGTTGGTTGAAAGGATAAATGGAATTCTAAAAATTCAATTACCTCTGGCTCTGCTTAATCTACAGGCTTAACCCTTTTGGCAAACTATCCTTATTCCCACATGAAATTATTATGAAATAACCCATGCCACTGTTTCCATGGGAAGGCTATTCCCACCTAAGGATACTCTCCTCACCTACTGTCATGGCCTTTCAAGAATGATCAAGGAAATTCACACCTTGTCTCTCATTCTCAATCTGTAGGTCTCTTGCCCACTGAGCAGTTGTTGAAACCAGGTGATTGAATCTACTGGAATGACAACTGAGAAAGGATTCTCTGGAACCCAGTGGAAAGAACAATATCATGTCCTCCTGATGACCACTATAGCTGCCAAACTCCAAGGCGTTAAACTGTGGCTTCATCTCTCTCATCTGAAGAAAGTCCCCACCTCTGTCTAGTATGCTTAACTTGGTGAAGGTCTCAAGGTCTGCTTTCAGGAAACCCAGAAGCAGCCGACACCCAGAGGAGACAACCATCTCAAGATCCTACACAAGGGCTGAGTACTAGATGGCCACACCTTGCCACCCTATCTTTATTACTTGTGTCTTTCTTTGGTTTCTGTTTTGTCTTTTACTACTGTTGGGTTGGCTTTACTGTCTCATCACTGGTTCTCCCCTACACTATCAAGATTATAAATCCCCTTCTAGCCCTTTTATTTCCTATTTTTGTAGGCTGCTTCAAACATCCATATGCTAGGAATGTTCAAAAGCTCATTTTAGGGAATGAGGTCAGCTAGGGAATCTCACAGATTGCTGGGCTGCACCTGTAATAATCATTCCAATCTGGAGCCCACACATACAGCTCACCCCACTACCTTAGAAACTTGGGCCCACCTCAGGCTAGCAGCCATTCACCTCGTACTAGAGCCCTATAACTACCCATGTCATGGAAGGGAGTGCTGGAGATCCAATAAGCTTCCTGAATATTCTGGCATCCCTATGGCCCAGCTACAATCTTAGCCTGGATCCTATTACTCCATAATAGCAACCCTATCAAAAATCCTAAAGCAATAGACCCTGGCACCGCTGACTTGCCATATGCAGTCCGCAACCTCTCTCTCACTACTGCCCTTGGTTTCAGCAATGTGCTGGCCTTTTTGGAAGCCGTAGATTGACTCCCTGACCAGGGTTGTACTCTAGAATTAAAGAGTTCTAGATACTCTCCTGGCCACTCGGGGAGGTACCTATGCTTACCTAGATGAAGAATGCTGTTTCTATGTTAACAACAGTGGGCAGATTATCAAAGGAATTAAAAATATTCACAAAGTGCCCTGCATTTGATTGACAAAGGTATAACAATCTCTTAGTACAAAGCTTTTCTCTGTTTTTGGTGATTTGTTCTTGTATCTAACCAGAGCCCTGGGCTCTGTCTTCCATTATACTATCCATGGCCTACTTGTTTGTTATATTGCTTGTATGTTTAGCTCTTTATCTCCTCTTTCGACTTGTTCTTGCTATTGCATCCACATGTTCCATGTGTGTGATCAACAAAATCATGTTCCAGCAAGTTATTCTTTCTTGGTCAACAACAAGTCCTGACATTGCCTTGACCAAAAGGGGGAATGTGAATATACATCCAAAAAGTATATTCTGTCTTCCTTGAGTTAGCTTATTCCATAGGATTGAAGGAGGAGGATGGAGAGCCTAAAGATGAAGTGAACCAATCAGCAGTCGATCTGAACCTTGCTCAGCCCTACTTTAGCTACACCTGCTGAATTAGCCCAACACAAAGCTGACTAGAATTGGCTGAAACCAGTCTTATGGTTTACAGACTCCCCTTCCTCAACTTACAATAAACAAGAATATTCTGCTTTCACGTTCTAGCAGTTCCTAGAAGGAACTGTTCCTTCTTCCCCACACCTACCAATTTTGCTGAAACCCATAAATATCTCAAGCTTTGCCCACAAAGCCAGGATCCTTTGTATTCCATGTAGAGGGGTCCTGGCATACATGTCTTTATTTTCTCTTGTAGTAAACCACTTTGCCACTCAACCTGGTTATAGTCTCATTTGGACTTTCAAATTCCAGTCCACATATTCTACTGGGGGTAGGGAGGAAATGCGTAAAACATAAACACAAAGAAGTATGAAAAGGCAAGAAGAGAACTTCATGAAGGATGCAGTACTTGAAATCAACTTCCAAAGAATATAGAGTTCCTAAGAGACAAAGATGAGGAGAACACACATTCCAGATTTCAGGAAAGATGGGAAGGTAGGAAATAGTATGCTGAGTTTTAAGAAGTAGTATATACAAAATAAACACGTAAGTTAGGGCCTATTTCTTATGTAGATACAAAAATAAAACGGACAGGTATGTGAGAAACACAGAGAAAAGTAACTTGTTTTGAGAGGAGCAGAGCGAAAGCAGAAAATATAAAGGTCCTTGTGTGATGGTGAAGAAAGCTGCAATGAACTGTTTCCCAGCAGCTAATTTTTACAAGTGACTGTTTTAAGACTTGGATGTTTATTGCTGGGAAACTGTGAATCAAAGAACTGTGGACTCTAAGACAATTATATATTGAGAATTTGTTTCACAGCTGACACATGATAGGAATATGTATGTGGGGTTTCTCATCCTAAATTAGAAGTAGATCACTATAAATGAAAAGACCCTGATCAGAGGGAAGAAAGTTGAGGAGACTGGGAATTAAAAGATAAAAACACATATTAACAGCTGCATTCCACAAATAAAACCACTAAAATGTCTATATCCTTTGAACCAAAGATTCTATTATTTGGCCTATTCCTAAGAAGTCATTGATAAGAAGAATATCCCCAATATTTATAGCAACACTTTTGTGACAGGAAAGAATTGGAAACAAAGTAGATGCCCATCAATTGGGGAATGGCTAAACAAATTGTGGTGCATGAATGTAATGTAATGCTACTTCACTGTAAGAAATGATGTAAGTGATGAATACTGAGAAGCATGGAAAGATCTACATTAACTGATTCAGGGTGAAGTAAGCAGAGCTAAGAAAACAACATACCTACAAAATGTAAATGAAAAGAACAACCACAAACCAAAAACTCAAAAGTAAATGTAACAAAATTTTAAAGATGAAACATGTGCCTTTATGGAGATGAGAGATCCACAGGTGTAACACACTGCATTTGGTTTTGGACTTTTTCAATGTAATGATCATTTGTGCTGATTTTCTTCCTCTTCAAACAATATTATGTGTGAAAGGGGAAAGCTCTCCAGGATGGAGAGAAGGAGGGATACTGGCAATAACTATGATTATGTAAGAATCAGAAGATATCAACAAAACTTTTTTTTTTTAAAGAAGCTGCATACTTAAGTCAGAAGACGACAGAGCTAGGAAGCTAAAGGAGCTGAGAAGTTACCAAAAATAGAAAAGTACAGTGGAAACAGACAAAGAAAACAGCAGCTGCTTTCAGCTGAGCCTAGTTGCCTAGGGACAGAGAGACTTTACGGACTGAGGGAAAGGAGAAATGAGTGGGAGATTATGTCAAGAAGAGATGAAGAAGATGGAAGAAAAGAAAGCTCAGGCTTGAAGGATGGCAATTTTTCTCAGTAAAGTAAGGGGCAATGTCCTCAGCTCTGAGAGAGGGGTCAAGGAAGATTCTGGAGGACTGAAGAAGGAAGAGAAGATTTGGAATAGCTTCCATGTGGAGTGAAACAGGGAATCAATTAGGGAGGAATAAAAAGACTGCCCTGCTGCAGTGAGATCCCAGTTAAAGTTGTTTAAGATTCAGTGATAGAAAGAGTGTGAGAAAAAGAGATACAGGATGAAGGGGAATCTATTCACTATGGTGGAAATTGTACAGGGCACAGAAGGGATGCACAGGGTTGGAGTGGAATATTCATGGGTTAAGACTGAAGAGAATGGAGATGAAAGAATGAGAGGAGGTACCTATAGATTGTTTTCACCAAATGGCTTCTTGATTGATTAGTTTGAAGGCAAGGAGAGAAACTAAAAGAGCCATAGGAGTAATAGTAGGTAGTAAATGAATCCTGAAGCTCAATCTCCAAGGGTTATTGCAGAGGGAGTTGAGCTGGACCAGGCCTATGTTTGCTTTTCCTCCAGGGTAGCTGGTAGACATAAGACAGGGCAAAGATTTTCATCCCTGGTTGATAAATCATTTATTAATCATGAAATCATTCATCATTTTACTAGGAAGCTCGGAAGGAAGTCTTCAGTGCAATGCCCCCAGTGATTTATGCTTCACTCAGTGTTGTTTAATTTTTTTCAATGACTTGAATAAAAGCTGATATGGAATGTTTATCAAATATATGTATGTCACAAAACATGGAGCAGTGGCTGGTATATTAGATGAAAATCTAGACCCAAAAGAGGTCTTACATTCTAGAACATTGGGCCAAATCTAATAAGACAAAATTTAATAGGTATAAACGTAAGGGTCTTACACTTGAACTAAAAAGACAATCAATCTTACAAGTACAAAATTGGAAAGGTATATTAGATAGCAGTTCATCTTATGAAGATTTTAAGATTTTAGAGCATCTAAAAGATCAACAATTTGAATTCTAACTCCAATAATTATTAACTTTGTGATCAAGGACAAGTCACTTAATTTTTCTAAGCTTCAGGATTTTCATTTCTGAAAGGCGATAATGGTTATGAGGATCAAATGAGATAATACATTGTAAAAAATAAGTAAAGCAACTTGCAAATAGTAAAGTACTATATAAATGCTAACTATTATTATTGTTAGAAAAAGAATATTACTTCAATATGTGAAAAGAAATGCTGTAACTCCTATGAAACCCTAAATCATATGTCCAATCAGCAAGGTATTTACAAAGTGCCTACTAAATTGCAGGCATGGCATCTAGTATGGAAAAAATATTTTTTAACCTCCATACAGACAAGTGGATAATGTGAATAATCTGAGAAAGAGATAGCATAGGGAAATGAGGGTTAAGAGAGAAGCATCTCTCATTTTCTTCCTTCATCCCTTGCTCCCTGCTATTCCTTTCTGTTTCAGAAAACAATGCAGGAAACCAACCCACAGAAAACTCTCCAGGCTATTTGTTCAATGAGGAAAAGCAAAAAGCAAAAATAGTATCAGAATTTAGAAGACAACAAAACATACATTATCTCATTAACAACATATATAAAGCACTCTGCAAAACTTGAAGTACTATATTAATACTAGCTACTCTTCAAAATTTGCAATCTTGGGAGATATTTATTCAAATCATTATGAGATTCATTTAATAACTGAAAACTGTAATTTGGAGAAATTAAGTGACCTGCCCATGAAAGCATAGCTAAGTAGGTGGCAGAGTCACACACAAAAAGATAATTTTTTTTAAAGCATTCTAGACTGTTTCCCTGGGTAGCCCAGATTGTTCCAGAGTCAAAATCTTGGCCTTCCAAAAATTATAATGGTACCAGCATATCCTGTTAGATAAGACCCAGACGACACTTGTAACACAATAATTCTTCTGAGCAAAGGACAAATGGCAATCAGAATAATCAAAAGCCAAAATCTAAATTCAAATATTTTGCTTTCAATAATTATCTGTTACTAATTTATGGTAATCTTTGAGTGAAAAAGAGGTATCTTACAGCCATACCAAGATCAGGTTTAAAGAAAACTGGGAAAACTCTGAATTGAACTCCTAACAAGTACCAACAGTATGTAAGCTCCATAAGACCCAGAACTGTTTTCATGTTTACCTCTGAACACTTAGTACATATACATCAGCATATATAGATTTAATGATCACTGCACTGTATCAAATGAATTTTGAAAAATGTAAATTTTTTTAAAAAAGGATATTGTGTTTTAGAACCCTACAATTAAAGGATTCTAAATATCCTGCAATACACAATGGTAGAAAGGTAGAATTTCAAGGCCTCTGAGCGCAGGAGAGGGGAAAGGGAAGAAAATAGTATTTATTAAGTTTCTAATATATGTCAGGTGCTGTGCTAATCACTTTAAAAATACTATCTCATTTGAGCCTTCACCAACAACCCTGAGGGGTAGGTGCTATTATGATCCCATTTTAGAGTTGAGGAAACTGAGAGAGACAGAGGTTAAGTGACTTGCCTAGAGTCATACAAGTGTCTGAGACCAGATCTGAACTCTAATCTTTCTGCCTCCAGGCCCAGTGTTCTGTGAACTGAGCAACAGCTTCCTTTATAGAGTCAAGAACCAGAGTGGCAGAAATGGATTAAGCCAAGTTACCAAAGTAAAAAGAGAATATTTCCCAGAAGCAGACACAAATGAGTTTAGAGATATTCAGGGACTTCGACTAATTGTTCTAGGGGAATTTTGGAGAGCGGTGAAGGGAAACAGGAAACCATAAATATTAACTGACGCATACTTTCAATTAAAACACAGAAGGAAAAAAAACTGCATTCAAGGAACTCGTAGTTTTAGCTAAAAAAATAAGGCACGAACAGTTTAATGATATATACAAGTTAACAATAAATACAGAAGGTGCAGGCCAAGACAGCAGAGTAGTAAGAAGCTATACAAAAAGCTCTCTCCAAAATTCCTTGATACAATTCTAGAAAACACCAGACTAAATCCTGATGGGGAACTCCAAGAAAAGTTTACATTAAGTCATTTGTCCAAGTAAGGTCAGTATAGGGAGACAGAGAGGTCTGTAACTAGAGATGAGGTCTGGCCAGGAGGAGCCATGCCCCAGCACTCCAGGGCCTAGGAGAGGCTGTGCACCAAGACAGGGGAGGTCCCAGACCCATACTGAGGCACCACAATGGGAAAGGGAGACATCTGGCAGCTCTGTCACTAACCACTCATTCCAAGGTCAAAAATCCAGACAGACTGAGGAAGGTTACTGTCTCAAGAAGTGGTTTGCAGTGGCAGGTTTGCAAGTAAGGTGCAGTGGCAGGCCCTAAGTGGCTCCAAGAGAAGATCAAATTCAGAAATAAGTAGCAGTGGTGTGGCTCAGCCCCCCCAGAAGCTGGGCAGGATCTCAGCTGCAGCTTTTAGCAGGAATCCCAAATCAAAGGGGAGCCTACAGCTCTATCACTCAAAACCAGCAGAGCTTTCCAGCTAGCTGATACTTGCCAAATCCAGTAGCTGTCTACTGTTCTTCAGACCCAAAAGCAAGTAAGAAACTTGCAAATCTCAGAGTAGGGAGGCAGTGACCAGACTTTGGTCGGGATCACAACACTCTGAGATTGTGAGCTCCTTGAAGGCAGGAAATGTCTGTTGTATCCCCAGAGCTTAGTACAGTGCCTAGAATATTGTAGGCAATTAACAAAAATGTTTATTGACTGAATAAAAGCTTATGGGAATCCAGCCTGAAGAGATGGAAAATCAAGGAAAAAAGCAACAGGACTAAGCCAGACCTTCCCTTTAGAAGTACACAGAGCTTGGTCCCAACATTGAGTCTGAAGTGAGGAAGCAGGCTGAGAAAATGAGCAAAGAAATAAGAATCCCAGAATAAAAATCTATTATGGTGACAGGAATGTTCAAGATACAAACCCAGAAGAAGAGAACAATTTCAAACCCAGAAGAAGAGAACGATTTCAAAACCTCTAACATCAAAGCTGGAAAAGAAAACACAAATTCAACTAGAATTTCTGAAAGAAATTGAGCTTAAAAATAGAGTTTTAAATGTTTTTGAAAAATGAAATGAGAATGCTGGAGGGAAAAAAATGGAAAAGAAATAAGAGCTAGCGAAGAACTAGAAAGGAATTAAGAGCCTGGCACAAAAGGTACAAAACCTTGAACAAGTAACCAACTACCTGAAAATTAGAATGGACCAAAGAGAAGCCAAGGACCCCATGAAACAACAAGACCACTGAAATAAGTCCAAAAGACAAAAACTATAAGAAAATATAACGTATTTCATAGAAGAATCAATTGAGCTAGAAAACAGATCAGAGAGAAAAAAATGTAAGAATCACTGAACTACCTGAATGCCATGACCAAAAAAAAACAAACAAAAAAAACCCCTAAAACCCGGTTACAAGAAAGGTTTGAAAAGGTCAAGAAATCATAAAAGAAAATTGGCCAGATCCATTTATTTGAACCAGGAGAATGTAGAAATAGAAAAAAAAATCCACAGAACACCTCCTGAAAGAAACCCCCAAAAGAAAATTCCTAGAAACATTACATGCTTCAAGAAGCTAGAAAAAAAGAATTCAGGTACCAAGGAGCCACAGTCAGTATCACACACAATTCAGCAGCCACTATTAAACAGGAGACAAAGGACACAGGCTTATTGCCAAAAATAATTTACCTAACAAAACTAAGTATAACGCTATGAGTAGGGAGTGGAGGAAATGAACCTTTAATGAAATAGTTAACTTCCAAGCATTCCTGATAAAAAGACTAGAACTGTGTAGAAATTCTGAAATTTAAATATAGGAGTTATGAGAAACATAAAAAGGTAAACAGAAATAAATAATCATAAGGGACTAAACAAAGATAAAGTCTTAACAATCAAATATAGGGAGAAGATACATGCACTCCCTCTAAATCCCTACCATTATTAGAGGTCATAGAGGGGTGTCTTGGAGTGGTTCTGTTATGTCTTGATCTTAAGAATGGAAAGAGAGGGGAACAGGAGTAGAATGGGAGGGTGGGGGTCGTAGATTTTTTTTGAGTGACAAAAAAATAGGAATCTGAGGGAGTATCCATTAATTGAGGAGTGGCTGACAAAGTTACATAAACGAGGATAAACCCTGAAAGACTTATATAAGTGGATGAAGAATGAATAGGACCAGGAGAACAAGTTATACAATGACCAATAATACAGTAAAGGCAAACAACTCTGAAAGAATCAGGGAATACAATCAGCAAAATGACCAACCAGAGGACTAATGATGCAACATACCTCCTGATAGAGAGGTAAAGGACTAAGAATGTAGAACAAGACATTTTTTTAAACATGGCCAATGTAGAAATTTGATTTGCTTGACTATACACGTTTGTTACAGAGGTTCTGCTTTTCTTATAGTTTCAATTTGTGGAAAGGAGGGTGACTTAGAATTCAGAGGAAATCATTATAAGAAATAGGAAAATGTCATGGGAAAGGACTTAGAGGGGAAAACATGAAACTGAGATGAGTCTTAAAGATTAGTAGGATATGGCTGTTGGAAGGCATAAAGGGTATTTCAGGTAGGTCAAAAAAAAGAAGTGGCCAAAAGCAAAGAGGCAGAAAAAACAAGGTATATCCAAGGGATGGCAAGCAAAAGAATCTAGCTAAAACAGACTTTGTGTAGAAGAGTAGGAGATAAGGCTGGGAAACTAAGTTTGGAACTGATTATATGTCTTTGAATGCCATGCTAAAGAGTTCAACTGGAAGCCACCGAAAATTTTATTATTTATTCACAGGATATAATAAGGACTGAATCTATGATTTCACTGATATAGAAAGTTTCTAAATAATGAAACTTCTCTCTATCAGTGTAGGTCACTGTCTTCCTCTCCAACTATTATTTTTAGAGTTACCTAGAGCACCAAAAGGTTAAGTGATTTGCCCAGGATCACACAAGAGAGTACAAATCAGAGGGAGCACTTGAAGCCAGGTCTCATGGTACAAAAGTCACTCTCTCTAAATAAAGCCCATATATTTCATGGTGTAATTCAGGTTAGTTAGCCTAATCCAGTTCTTGCTGATTCTTACCAAGTTCAGATTGCCTCTTTTAGCTAGATGAATAATGAAACAGAGCTTGGGAATATGATTGGAAACCCAGGGTAAGACACCCTTCCTCCATCTAAAAGTACTTAGCTCCTCAAACTGAATGCAAAGCCCCTTGGCTATGTGGATCTGCTGACTGTTCCTTTCTTGGACACCATTACAGAAGTCAAGAAACCTGTGTCTAACTCCAAACTATATCCCTGAGCTATTTCTAACTTGAACCCTATGTCTAATTCATCCCGATTCCAAAATGTGTATCCTTGATTTACTTTTATGTCCTTTTGTTTATTTTTGTATTTTTTTTTTGCAGTTAAGGAAATCTTTTATTTGAAATGACCTGTATCTTCATGGATTTATTTCCTGCATATAACAAACTGAGAAGACTAGGTCACTTAGAGTCTATCTAACATCCCAGGTCTTCCTGGATCAGGGGTAAGCCAGGCAAGTAAGTAGAGAGAGATACACTAAATTAGATTGCCTCTTATTTTTCTATGATAACATTATAATCACTCAATGCATTAAAACTCCATAATTCAGTTATTTAGCCATTTATTACATATATAGCAATTCTGATATATGAGGTTAACAAAATAACATATTACCTGCACCAATATGTCAAGAACCTCTGAGTTCATAGGCATGAGAACTCCCAATTCAAGTCACCATCTCTTCAGGTATAACTTTGGAGGTTTAAAGATGTTAAATGATCTTGATCACATAGCTAGTAAATGTCTGACAGCAGGGTTTGAATCTAGACCTTCCTGTCTCCAACCAGCACTCTGTATCCACTACTTTCTCTACTCTATATAGTAACATGAAAAGCAAAGGAAGAATTGGACCAATGTGAACCAATGGAAAATTGATTTTTTTCCTAACAAATTTCTTTTTTTCTAGAATTGAAATGATTCTAAATATCATATTACAGACTTTCAATCTTATGATTTCCTAATAATTACAGTAAAAAAAAGACAACTTCCTTCTCATCTGAGATATATTGCAGCAGGTACTTCTCTTACACTGAAGTGTGACAGATAAATTCAATCAATAAACATTTATTAAGCACCTACTACTATGTGGAAGGCACTGTTCTAACCACTAGGAATAGATACAAAGAAAAGGCAAAAGACAGTACCTGCCCTTAAAGGGCTTACAATCTAATGTGGGAGACTACATGCAAACAACTGAATATCAACAGGCTAAATAAGAAAAGTACTAGAATTAGAAGGAATTGGGAAAGGTTTTCTGTAGAAGGTGGGATTTTAAAAGGGTCTTGAACAAAGCCAGGGAAGCTAGGAGGCAGAAATGAGAAGGAAAAGCATTCCATGCATGAGGGCTAGGCAGTGAAAATGTCCCCAGTAGGGTGTCTTGTTCAAGGAACAGCAAGGAGGTCAGTGTTATTAGACTGAAGAATATCTGTAGGAAGTAAAGGAATAGAAGGTGGAATAAGCTCGGATGCAGGGGGAAGGGGAATAGGTTATAAAAGGCTTTGAACACCAAATAATATTTTATATATGATCTTAGTAGTGATAGGAAGCCACTAGAATTTATTTAGTGACATGGTTGGACCTGCACTTTAGAAAAATCACTTTGGTGGCTAAGTGGAGGATAGACTGGAGTAGGGAGAAACATGCAGCAGGCAGACCAACCAGCAGGCCATTGCAAATTTTTATCTAGGAGTGAAGAAATACAGGCCTGCACCAGGATAATGGCAGTGTCAGAGGAAAGAAGGGAGACGTTTTATTTGAGAGACGTTTTAAGTGAAATCAACAGGTCTTGACAACATATTAGATATGGGGGCTGGGGTAGAGGTGAGAGACAGTGAAGAGTCAAGTGTAGCACCTAAGTTGCAAGCACAGAGGATTCAGAGGATGGTGGTACCCTCAACAGTAATAATAACAGGGAAGTTTGGAAGAGAGGAAGTTTGGGGAGGGGGGAAGATAATAAAATCAGTTTTTGACATATTGAATTTAAGATGTCTGCAGGACATCCAGTTTAAGATGTCTATTAAGTGAGAGATGTGAGACTGGAGATCGGCAGAAAGTTTAGGCTAGATTTGTGAATCCAGCATTGAGATGACAACTGAATCCATGGAGCTACTGAGATCACCAACTGAAACAGTACAGAGCAGGGGTGGCGAAGCTGAGGCCTCGAGGCCACAAGTGTCCTTCTAGGTCCTTGGGTGCAGCCTTTTGACCGAGTCCAAGTTTACAGAACAAATCTTTTTATTAAGAGAATTTGTTCTGTGAAGTTTAGATTCAGTCAAAGGGGCTGAACCTGAGGACCTAGAGGGCCTGAGGTTCCCCACCCCTAGTATAGAGGGAGAAAACGGCTCAGGACATTCAGGTGGGGCACTCATGGTTAGCAGGTATAATCTGATGAAGATCCACCAAAGAGCTTGAGAAGCGACAGTAAAATAAATAGGAGAGCTAGGAGAGAGTATTATATCCAAAATGGAGAAAAAGAAGGGAGTATCAAGGATACAAGGGTAAATAACAGTGTCAATGGCTGCAAAAAGGTCAAGAAGGATGAGGATTGAGAAAAGGCCATTATATTGGGCAATTAAAAGAGCAGATATGGCAAAATAATGAGGTGAGATGCCAGACTGTAGAGGGCTAAGAAGAGAGTGACAGGAGATAAAAGTAGAGAACCTACTGTAGTCAGCTTTCTCAACAAGTTTAGCCACAGACAGCCAAAGAGTAGTTAGTGGAGATGGAAGGATCACATGAGGATTTTTTAAAGATAAAGGACACAAGAGCATATTTGTAGGCAGTCGGGAAGTAACCAATAAACAGGGAGACTGAATGTAAGTGAGAAAATGAGGATGACAGAGGATGCAATCTGCCCAGGGAGACAAGATGGAACTTGCAACTGTGCAAGTAGAGGGGTTGATTTTGGCAAGGTGAAAAGCTATCTTATCATCACCCACAGAGGTGAAGAAGGAGATAGTGATAGAATGCATCTGGGTGATAAGGTAGACAAGAGAAGAGAGAGCTCTTAGCCAAACACCTCAATTTTTCAAGCAAAATATGAGGTAAGGTTCTCAGCTAAGAGGGTGGGAGGAGGAAAGCTACAGTTTGAAGAAGAATGAAAAGGTTTGGAAGAGCCACTGTGAGTTGAAAAGGAAGGTGTAGAAGGATTGCCTAGCAGCAGTGAGGGCTGAGGTGAGATTTTCTAACATGAACTTATAGTGGACCAAGCGAGAAAGATTACAGGATTTTTTCAACCTTCCTTCAGCAGCACATCCGCAGGAGTGAAGGCAGTGGTAGATGGTAGGTGTTATCCAGGGCTAAAGATCAGCAAGGTACAATCAGTGATGATAAGCAGGCCAAGGACTCAAGGAGAGAGAACAGTGCAGAACTGAACTGGTTTACCAAGGGTCAAGATGAGCAAAAGAAGAGAGCGTGGCTGGTGCAGTGATGGCCTGGAAGAACTGGAGGTCACAGTGTGGATAACGAGCATTGTCTGGTTTTGGAAAGCAGAGGAAGAGGGAGAATACCAATAGACTGTGATCAGATAAGACCTTAACAGTTCATGAACACACAAGTAGTGCATTTGCGGATGGAGAAAAGATTCTCTGTGTGTGTGGCTAAGGTCGAGTGGTAGAGTATATTACAAGAAATGAAAAAGTTAAGAAATTGGGAGGTGAGGCTATTTGAGGCAGTATCAATATGTAGGTTGAGGTTATGAGGGAGGGCAGGAGTTGAGGACAGAAAAAGACAGGAATTGAACTCATTAAGGAAGGAAGAGGAGCGTCCTGGAGGTTCATAAACAATAGCTACCAGAATTTTAACTAGTTGATAGCTATGGTAGCATTCACGTTAAAACAGCACATGATATCAGGATAGTATGAACAGATCGATAATAGATAAATAATATAAATTCAAGGCGAAGTAATACCTTCTTACAAATCCATTTTTTTTTTTCTCCCCACGTATCCAAACTGCTTTTATTTTTAATGCTGCAATTTTTCTATTAGGTCTAAATGCAAAGTCAAACAAAATACGATGTTTAGTTAAAGGGTAAACTTTAAAGAGTTTAAATATTAAATTTCAGCAGTGTGATGCTGTAAATAGTAATTAAGGAGTCAGGAAAACCTGGTCTAAAGTTCCACCCCTGACACAAAACTGGCTAGTGTGACCCTCAAAAGGCACTTTACTCTCAGTGTCCACCAGTAATTTTCTAGGATTATAAATTGCAGAACAGATTCTTCTGTAGGGAGTGTTTCCTCACCAAGAGTGCCCTATACCAATGAAATCACAAGTCTAGTAAAAAATATCAATTTAAAAGATATTTTAGAATACAGTGACATAACAAACATGACAAATAGGTAAACGTCAAGGAACTATTCTGTAACTATTTGTATTTTTTAACTTTATATTTATTCCATAAATAGTTTTACATCTACTTTTCTTCCTCATTAGAATGTTAAGCAACTCGTGAGTAGGAAGTTTTCACTCTTTATACTTGTCTCTTCTATGCCTGATACATAGCTAGCACTTAATAAATACATATTAATTAACTGACTGGAACGCTGCAAATCTTTTAGCTTACTTTTCCTTCTTCCTCCCTCCTTATTTGGGTTCTGTGCAACTCCATGTAGCACAGGATTCCTTCCCTGGATATCTTTCAGCTCAGGAGAAAGGTTCCTATATGACAAAATAGCACTTAGCAAACTAATGCCTTCTAGCCTTTTCCTTCCCTTTATCTTCTGTCAATAGGCTTTTTAATGAGAAGACAGATGAAGTTTTGTGAGCAAGTTTTGAAGGCAGGGTATCTGTGGAAGAGGAAGGGACTACAAACCATAATTCCCTTTTATTTAAATTTTTCTTATCAGTAATGATAAACACAATGGAAACAAGTACTTTATCTAAAGGGAAAAAATGTTCTGGACTTGGAATCAAACCATTTGAATTTGCAGTGTTTGCTCTGCCACTTAAGCTCTTTATAATCATGAATGAGTAACTTAAGCTATGCCTCAGTTTCTTTAGTGGGATACACAAACAGTCTACATTTACAAGACTGCTGTGTGGTTCAGATGTAACAATACGCTATCACTGCATGAGCATAACTTATTAATATCACTGCTCCTCTCCAACAATAAAACGCTCATTTTCTTGAGGTTGAAGAATTCAGCTAGTCATTAAGAGAAATCTGTATCAGTATAGACTAATGTGTAAAAAATAATTAGTTCTTAACACGTCTGAGTTACTTGCTTTTTTAAAAGAGTATACCTCTATTAATCTAAAAAATCCCTATTAGGTAGAGTTGTTCTACACATGTGAAATGAAAAATGAAATGAAAAGTTCAGATGTTATGGGGTGGAGATATTTTGTTGTATTATGGCCTACTGGGGAGTTGAGTCTTTCCCCCAGTATTAGAATCCATAAACTGATAAGGTTTACACAATTTCTGTTCTCCTGTTTCTAAATACACTATTTTCTAAAACTGCCAATCCCAGTCCTCCTGGGAAAGGGATCCTACATTTTCAAGGGTTGAGGAAGGGCTTGTCCTATGTATCGGTGGTTTATTAATTGTGTTTAATTTAACAGTCTGTCCCTAATTATCAAGAGTCTATACTTAATACCACACCTTGAAGCTTTGTGAAAGTGGTTTAACATTCATTCAAGCAGCATTACATTATTTTAATCTGTGCTTACTCCTTTAATAATATTTATAGAAAGGGGAAAATGTTACAGGTCAAATAAGAGAGTTTGAACTGTTTGAAATAAACAATTTGTTCTCAAAGAGTGTGTGGAGAAAGCATATTGAACAAGATTCCAATGTTTCTATGGTGCCTACTTATAAGAAACCAGTAAACTTTTTTTTAAAGTCACTTCTTAGCCTAACTAACCAGTTCAACTCAATAGAAATTCAATGAACACCTATCATGTGGAAGGCACTGTGATAAGTACTGGGAATACAAAGATAGGTACAAAATAGTCCCTGTCCCCCCAAAAATTATATTTAGCAATATAAACAAGCTTTTGACATTTATTTCTTTTGTCTTTCTATTCAATCCTTCTCTAAGTTGCTTCCCCATTCAAATAATACTTCATCTATATCACCATTAATCAAATTTTCTCAATATTGTTGGGGCAAGGCTGCTTCCTTTACCAAGCCAAGGGGTAAAAATAAGTAATTACTCTCCTAGGAAAGGCAAACCCCCTATCACAAATCTGCAACAACAAATGAACAACTTGATCTAATCTTGATCCAAGAGAATTATGATCAAGTGAAAGTTAAAGAAAAAAACCTGGGTGGAGTAAGTTTCTAATTCTAGATTCTTGTACCTACTATAACCTTAAGAGAGGTTAGATAAGTTTGACTTTCAAGACACTTTGATGTATTTCTAGATGTATTTTTTAAAAATAAGTAAGCTAACATTCTCTCCATCATGTAAGTGGTGACTAAATATTTAGCATTACGTTGGTTTAATATATTTTAAGTTGACGTCATGTATGACATTCCTCTTGGTTCAATTACCTACCCATATCCCTCTTATCTTTTGATCCATAATGTGTTTGCTCAACTGTGGCACATCTTGTTCTGGTTGGCTTATACTGTTTTTTTCCTGTTTTAAAAAAGTTCAAAAGAATTTAATGGTCGTGAAAGTAAAAACGGTTGCTTTCAGTTTTCAAATAAAGCAAAGCTTTATACAAGGAGCTCAATGGAAGACTTTCCCATATACAGAAGCTCCAAAGAATATCTGTCTTCCTATAGAATACATCAATTATATATCAATCTCTTATACTGTGTCCTGATTCTATTTTAATTTGAACTTCTGGGTTATTAAACAAACAAAAAACTGCATTCTTGATTTAAATCATAAAAAAGCCAATAGGTCTCCTCATGATAGGACATATCATAACATGTCAATGAGACATAAGGAGGAAAAAGTGGGACTGGGCTTTTTTGCAAACTATAGCAAATATCAAATGGGTTTGTGCCCCTTTCTAGGCTCCCCCTCAAGGCAATAGCATAGACGTAAATGTGATTATAAAATTTTACAAAACAAATCAAGGTATCAAAAGCGGTGTATTATATTACTTAACAGTTTATCTTCCAGAGCACAGGTTTCCCTAAAATTCAACCCTACTCTTAAAAAGACAGCTTAATTTCCTATTCAAATACACAATGATGAAGAAAGTACTTAAAATTCACTGTCCTGTTCCTGAAAATGTTAATACATTGGCTATTCATAATTGTATGTTTTCTTATAAATTATCAGCTCTTTAAATTTCATTAAAGAACTGTTCTTCACTCTGACATTTTAGAGAATTTGAAATCCTCTAAAATATTCCCTTCAAGACTTCAGCATTTTAAGGTGGAGGCTTAAGAAATAAATTCCATCTCTTCCTGGATATGTTACACCTTCTTGGTCAGTTCTAAAAGATAAACAGATAACAATCATCAATTACAAGCCAGTCTATACTAACTAAGCTATGTCTATAAAAAAGTATTCCCTCAAAGAAACATAATGCCACCACTAGGCATATTTAAGCTAGCATATTTCTATTTCTATTTTGAAACTATTTGCACACAATTTTATTCAGACAATTTTTTTTAAAAGAGGAAAGGCAAAAAATAAATAAATAAAATCCAGCTAATTTACCATCTCAATGAACTGTCTGAATGAAAATAGTCAAATTGTGAGCTAAATTCTTAAAATAAAGTTGCAACAGTATCTGAAAAATTAAAGGTTGAAAGTAATCAGATATATGTTGCAGACAATACTCAAAAGCTATATTTTTTATAGGACAGGGATAGGGACCAAATCTATGATTTCATTGATACAAACAACTCCCATGTGAGGAAACTCCCCTCTACTAATAATGCAGGTCTGTACCTTCTTAGAAATTTTTTGTTTTGGATAGTTGCTTAGAGCACTGGGACATTAAGTGACTTGACCAAGGTAGCCCAGTTAGCAAATGTTCAAGCTACGACTTGATTCTAGAACTTCTGAGCTCCAAGGCTCATTTTCTATCAGACTGTCTGCCTCATTATAATTTTTATATCTATTCTAAATCCCTAGAAAAACCTCTATCTTATTATGATTATCCCACTATTCTGCATCTGATAAGTAAGTACTTCTATACACATGTTTTACAATGTTCTTTTGCATTTGTTCATAGGTGCAGACACAGATGGCATTCAAAGGCATAAAGCAATCTCTAGTTCTTTCATTTCTACATGTGTTTTGACTCTTCAAAGAGATTTCAGATGACAAGACCAGGGACACTATCTTACTCCAAAATAGTAGTAGTGAATTGCTTTGTATACAGAAACCATGCTGATAACCGAATACATAAAGACAAATTCCTTATATTCAATTATGTTGATATTACAGTAATTGAATTCAATAAATGTTTATTAGGTGCTTATTATATTAGTCAGAAGGATACACAGAACAAATTAAATGGCTCGTCCTCCCTACAAGCTGACATTCTGGTCGAGGGACCCAAATGAACAACGACAAGTATAATATAAGGTAAGCTGAGGAGGATATAAGGCACCAGCAGCTAAGGGAATTATAAAAAGCTTCACAGAAGAGTTATTACCTGAGCTGAGTATTGAACAAAGACTTTAAAAGATCTCTAGAGATGAGGAAGAGGTGCATTCCAAATACGGGAAGATCAAATGTTAAGTCGTTCTGTTGTCATGGACAGAATTGATGAAAGAAAATAATATAAGAGACCTGAAAGTTAAGTTGGTACCAAGACAACAGAAAATCTTGGATGCCAGGCTAAGTAAATTTATCATAGCAGCAACAGGAAGCTATTGAAAATTTATGAACAAGGGAGAAACACAATCAGAACTATACCTTTGGAAGATTATTTTGATGGAAAGGAGGAAAATAGGCTGGAGATAGAGAAAAGATCCAGATAAAAAGTGATGAAGGCCTAAAGAAATGTAGTGGGCATATGATTAGACAAAGCAGAAAGGGAACAAGAGATATCCTATAAGTAGAATCAAAAGGACTTGACAACTCACTCAAAGTGGAGTGTGATAATGGAATGATGAAAGGGATAAAGGGAGAAAGGAAGAGAGAAAAGGAGGGAAGGCAGGAAGGAAACAGCATTTATTTAGTTCCTACTATGTGCCAGCCACGTGCTACTAGCTTTAAAAATACTATTTCATTTGATCCTGACAACAATTCTTGGGAGGTAGGTGCTATTATTATCTGAATTTTACAGTTGAGGAAACCAAGGTAGCCAGAAATTAGGTTAGACTTTCCCAGATTCGCATAGCTGGTGAATTTCTGAGGCTGGATTTCAACTAAGGTTTTCCTGAGTCCAAGCTGAGAGACATATCCTTTATGCTACCTAACTGTCTGTGTGACAGTGGAAGGATATGTGTAGTGGAGGTAGAGAAAAGGAATGAAGCGTTAAAGATGACTACAAAGTCCAATTCAACCAAATGAGCATTAAATGCAATGAGACAGGTACTGGGAACACAAAAGACAAAAGCCCTCCTACAGCTTACACTCTAATTGACAAGTATATGCAAATTAATTTAAAGAGACTTAAGAAAGCATTAGCAAGTAGAATGGTCCCTTAATGGAGGTGGGATATGAGCTAAACATTGAGAGAACCTAAGGATTCTAAGACGCAGACATGAGGAGGAAGTATATTCCATACGTGGGGGACCATCTGTGCAAAGGTGGGGTACAAGTTCAGAGAACAGCCAAGTAGGCTAGTCAGTACAGGAAGCACAGTAATGTGTAGTAAGCCTGGAAATATAGGTTGGAGACAGACTGATAGCCTTAAATGTCATGCTGAGGCATTTGTATTTTATCCTAGAGGGTAAGGGCTGAACGTTGTCAGGCCAGAGAAGCAGTAATGTGAAATTTGTTCTTTAAAAAGAATATTTTTGCAATCGTGTAGAGAAGGGACTTGAAAGGGATACACCTAGAAGCTAATCCTATAAGTCCAATTAGGCAGCTGATATAATAGCCCAGGTGAGGAAGGTTAAGATCTGAACTACAGTTGATAGATCAGAAGGATGTTCCCTCAACAGAAACAGGAAAAATTTGTAGGTGTTGCAGTTTTAGTGAACAATGTACCAGTTCTCTTTTGCGCCTGTCAGGAGAGGGATGAGAGACTGATCAACGGGACAAGTTTCTGGAGAAGACAACAGGGAATGGGAGATGAATGAGCTCAAGACAGATGGCCTCAATTTTCTTTGTTAAGCAGGGGTTAAAATTTTTTGTTGGTAGAGAAGGTTAAGTAGGAGTAGCATTAGAAATATAAAGACAGATTCAGAACATATGCTAAAGAAAATGTGATAGAGAGTATCAACTAGGGAAAAATGAAAGGACAAAGGGCTGAGTCAAGATTAGGTAACATAAACTTACGAGTATCTTGTCAGCACAGTTCTATGACTTCCTCAAAAGGGCAAGGGAGAAGATAATAACAAATTTAACAAGTCAACTATAAAGTTAAGATTGCTAAAGGAAGAAAGTAAGGCCGAAACCAGGGTGATAGCTGGGAAAGCAAAGCAGCATAGTATAGTAGATAAAGGAGTAGTTAGAATCAGAAAGACCACGGTTCTTATTCCACCTCAAACACTTGTTAACTAAATAGTTACAGGCAAGTCACTATATCTCAATTTCCTCATTTGTAAAATGAGATTAGATTTGATTACTTCTGTGATCCAATTCAATCTCTAAATCTAAGTTCTATGACTTAATAAGGCTAAAGAATGGGTTGAAGAAAAATAAAGAAAAGGGAGAGATACAATGATGATTTTGATCACAGAGGAAAATTTCAAAGTTCGTGATTGTGGCAATTGAAGGATTTTAAATGTCACGAATGTTGGATAAATGAGGTAGAAATGGATGGAGGTCATGGGAAATGAAGAAGCAGGCCACCGCAATAGAAGGAAAGAGTATTAAAGGAATATCTACATGATATCTTTCTTTAACTGACTTTATCTTAAGTCATCAAGAATTAGGACAAGGGTTATTTAGATGGAATATAACACTGCAACTCCAGTACTAAACTCATTGAGAAAGGAAGAGTAGTAATATAGTAACAATATTACTAGCATCAAGTAGTACCTGGACAGAGTAGTACAGATGAAAAAACACTAAAAGGAATTCAATAAGCTCTTAAGTGACAGCACAGCAGGAAGGACCTGGAAGTGACCATGCAACACAAGGGAGGGCGACAGCGCCTCCTGAACTCGTGTCATGGACCAACTAGACCTGGAGAGATTTGCAGTGAAAAAGGTTATTTTCTTGGTCTTCAGTTTTCTCCTACATAAAACAAGAAGGTTGTACTATATGGCCTCTGAGGCCCCTTCAAGTTTTTCATCTATGAGCCTATGAAAAGAAGTTTGTTAACCACTAAATGGTAGTCACCAAAGGGGAAGCCAGAGGAAGAAGTGGACTGAAGCAGATTGGTGCTGGGCTGGATAGAGATGAGAATGAAGAGAGAGATGCCAAGAGAGTGAGATTCCTGTGCAAGTAGAGAGAATTTGAACAGCAAGGAGTAGAAATCTGTTAGCTTTATGAGAGGGGAAAATGAAAGGTATTTAAAAAAAGAAATATGATTGATAAAAGTATAATTACTACCTTAGAATCTAATTTACTTCTATTTGCAATCTGACAAGTTATTATTCATTATAACCACTCTGCGTTTATAGAAATTTTCCCTCAAGAATATCTTTATACAATTACAATCACAATATCCAAGGAGATACAACAAAAGCAATAGCACTATGTTCACAAACCCAAAAATGAGTTACCAAGAAATTCTTTGAACATGATGCAATCAATCACCTGAGGAAAACACACTAGAATCCCCACTTCCTAATTTTTTTTCTAATGGGGGAAAAAAGTAAATACTTGCAAATTCTCCTATCATCTATTTACTGACGTGCTTTTCAATCATGTGCCCTGATATAAAATTGACTTCTCTACATGTTGGTCCTTTTGGGTATTTATCCAAACTTTTCTACAATTCCTTCACAATTATTTGCAGTTCCATTACGGAAGTTCCAGAAAAGATTCTGCACTTCAACTTTATCATTTTTTTCAACAGTTGAGATGAATACTTTTTTCTCATAACAGTCTTAGATTCCTAATTTTCCCTTTTCAACAAAATGTGCTAAACCATAATTGATACTCTGTTATACTGAATTACTTCTATAAAAACATTTCCTTATTCCTTCTGGTAAAGGTATAGGTAATTTCTTGCCTTCTTCATTCTAACTTTCGCCCCTAATGCCTGATGAAGTCATTAAATCCTTACTCTAATATCACATACAGTCAAAAAATCCTTTGCTCGATACTCATTCCTTTGTATTTACTTTACTTGATTACTTTTCACCCAAGTCCCAGAGTCTTAAAGCATTTGTGATATTCTTCCTTAATAAAAACCTGCTTCTCTGACATGCTACTCTTTCTTCATTCCATTCTACCTTCTTAGCTCTGCTTCTTTTTCCTAGCACCTTTTTGTAAAATTATTTTTTCTTTTAAATTCATTATTCTGTGAAGTCTTCGTATGCATTTATTATGTCTACCTTCCCATTGTAAATACTTTCATCAATCATGGCTGAATGAGGAAGTAGGATTTCAAGAATCCTTGGACAACTTTGCAAATACTGTATTCATTTATGAGGTAATGTAATAAAAAACAAATACAGAAGGTCAAAAAGTGATGTGGTGGGCAATAAAAAGAAGATTTTTTTACTTATGTATAACTAATGTCATTCAAAAACTATTAAAAAAAAACCTAGGAATTACTTCCCATTTATTATTTTCTAACTATGATATACACGGAACTATGGAACTTGCAAAATGCAGAGTATTACCTTATTGATCCCATTCAAATACACGGTATATTTACAGTACAATCTGAAAGATCTGTCATGTCCATTTTTCATAATTCATAAAATGGATAATTAAATTTTAACTTCAAAGGGACATTGTAAGATACTAAAGAGATAATGCATGTTAAAATGCTTTGAAAAGTATTAAATATGCAAACATGCAAAATGAGAATTCTGCAGTTTCCAAAAACTAAAACCAATGTTTCTACACATGTAATAGTCTTATCAATTACCTTTCAGAAACAGTAGTTTTCTTTCTAGAATAGGCCATTTAAAAGAGTGACATATTAAAAAACCCCTCAAAATCTGTGTTTACAGCCTTGATTTTATTCTGTTTCATAAATATATCTTTGGCCATATTAAAGCACTACATAACTTGAAATGTAACATGCCATACAAAAGAGTATTTAACCATAACCATAACTGTAGCATGATTCTTCATTTCTAACCCACAGCAAAAATAAAATTATCAAATACCTATGAAATATAAGTCCCTTTCAAGTCTTTCAACCAATATCAAAAAATCTCCAAGTTAATCTTTAGTTATTTTGTGTCTCCTCAAAGTAGAATTATTTTTCTCTATTACTATCTTGAAAGAGAAAGAAAAATACCTACTTGTATCTGCCTGGCTTCCCACACTGATATATCTATCATTTCCAGGAAGGGCTGTTTGATAGTAAGTTGTTTCCTCTTGCTGAGGTGTCTTGGCATTCTTTGCAGTCAGGAAAGCCACCGCTAATTCCAAGTTTCCGTTGCTATCCTTTAAATATCAAGAAAGAAAGTTATAATTTTAATTAAAAGGCTAGTCTATACATATCTATATAGCTATATATAGATATATATATGTATATATTATAAATTGATATGTTCTTAAATGATCACTAAATTTGTTCCATTATAGATAGTAATTAAAAATAGTGGGCCCAATCTTTAGTGTTTTTAATGTATATAGGCAATATAAAAATTAGATGATTTTTACTTTTAATTTTTTTCAGTTATCAATCAAACTTTTTCCCCTACTACTTTCTCTTTTTCCCATCCACTGGAAAAAAAGATAGACAGAGAGAAAGAAATACAGAATCCACACATCACACACTGGTTACATCCAAAAATGTACTTCTCATTCTACATCGAGCAGTATTCTTTCTAAATAGTCCCCTGGAATCAAGGTTTATCATATAGTTAAGAGTTGTCAAACTCAAAATCTCGCCCCATGCCTATAGCCTTCAAAACAGTATACCCAAACCGGATTAAAAATGTAATTGGGAAATGTTTAACAAAATAAATTAAAATACAATTCAGCACAGGTAATGTTAATTTGTGATTCTTTTTGATTCAATATGCGGCTGCAGGGATTTGTTTCTATTTTAAGTTTGACACCACTGATCTAGATGATCAGAGTTCTTAAGACCTTCAAAATTGTTTATTTTTATAATGTTGATACTATTGTACGAATTGTTCTTCTGGTTCTATTCACTGTACTCTGCATCAGTTCACAAAAGTCTTTCCACGTCTCTTTGAAACTGTCTCTTTTACTTTATTTCTTACAACACATTCACATTTGCCTAGCACAATTTGTTCAGTCATTCCCTCAATTAATGGGCACTCTTAGTTTGCTACCACAAAAAGAGCTTCTAATAAATACTTTTGTACATTTAAAACTTTTTGTTCTTTCTTGGATATTTTTTCAGTATAGGCCTAGCAGTGCTATGGTTGGGTCAAAGGGCATGTCAAAGGTCAACTTTTTCATTATCATTCAAAACTGCTTTCCAAAATCGTTTGACACATTTGCGGTTCCATCAATTGTGTATAATGTACCTATCTTCCCATAGCCCTTCCAATATTTGTCACTTTTTTTCTGTCATCTTTGCCAATTTAATAGGATTGAGGTGGAACCTCAAAATCCCTTTAATCTGTATTGTTCTAATTTTTGGCATTTAGAACATTTTTTCATATGGTTTCATATGGTTATAAATACCTTTGGAACTACCTGTTCATAACCTTAGACCATTTATCAATTGGACAATGGTTATTATTCTTATAAATTTGAATCAGTTCTTATTTATCTAGAAAATGAGACCTTTAACAAGAGAAACTTGCTAAAAAAAAAGACTTTTTTTCTCATCTGTTCTCTCCTAATCTTAATTGTATGTTTGTACAAAAACTTTTTTATGCATTTATTGATAGAATTAAATGATTTTGTTGACTTTGTAATTAATATGGTTAATTAAGTTTATAGTTTTCCAATACTAACCTGCCCTCTTTATATAAATCCTAGCTGGTCATGGCGTATAATCTTTGTGATATGTTACTGTAGCCTCTATGCTAATATTTTATTTAAAAATTTTGTATGAATGTTCACTAGGGATATTGGTCTATAGTTTCTTCACATTTATGTAACAGAAGGAATTTGGAAGCGTCCTTTCTTTTTGCTATTTTTGCAAACAATTTATGTAATACTGGAATTAATTGTTCTTTGAATGTTTGACAGAATTCATTAATGAATTTATCAGTCTCAAAATGTTTTCCTTTGGGATTTCATTTATAAATTCTTCAATTTCTTTTTCTGAGATGGGGTTGGTTAAATTCTCTATTTATTGATCTATTAATCTGGGTATTTTTAATGTTTGTAAATATTTATTTACTTTAAGTTGTCAATTTTATTGGCATATAGCTGGGTAAAATACTTTCTAATAATATCAATTATTCCATCTTCATTTTGTTATAAATTCATCTTTTTCATTTTTTTGTATTAGTAATTTGGTTTCCTTCTATCTTCAATTAGTGAATGATTTACCTATTTTTTTTAATAACAAAGTTTTACTTATTAATTCAATTTTTTTTGCTTTCAATATTATTAATCACTTCCTTGTTTTTTTCAGGATCTCTATTTTCATGTTTAACTGGAGAGGTTTAAATTTGTTGGTTTCTAGTTATTTTAGTTGTACAATCAAACCACATATCTATTCACACTCTCTTTTGTTGATTAAAGTTTGAGAAATATAAATTTTCCTGTAAAGAATGCTTTAGTTACATCCCCAGAATTTTGGTATGTTGTCTCACTGTTGTCATTATCATTAATAAAATTATTTATCATTTCTGTGGTTTGTTTAACTCACCAATTCTTCAGGATTAAGTTATTTAGTCTCTAGGTCATTTTAATACTTTTTTTCCCCTGTGGCCTTTAATATAATTTTTATTGAATAGTGGTCAGAAAAAGATATGTTTAATAGATCTGCTTTTGTGCATCTGTTCATAAAGTTTTTATGCCTCACCTAATATCTGGTCAATTTTTGTAAAGGTGGTGCAGTAAAATAAGAGCACAGGGCCTGGAGTCAGAAAAACCAGAGCTGAAATGCAGTTCAAATCCAGAGCTGAAATCAGATGCTAGCTGTGTGACCCCAGGCAAGGCACTTAACCTGTTTGACTCAGTTTCCTCATCTGTAAAATAGGGATAATACCAACCTCCCCGGGTTGTTGCAAAGGTCAAATGAGATGATAATAGTAAAGCCTTTATCATAGAGCCTGGCATTTAGTACGTGCTGGATAAATCTTAGTTACTTAGTGGTAGCAGTGGTAATGGTGATAATAGTAGCAGCAGCAGCAATTTCATTATTATGATATTATTAGCATCCTGTAACCACCAGAGTACAGTCCTCATTAACTTGTCTAAAATTCAATTCATGTCAATTTCTTTTTCAATTTTTTTGTTAGATTTATCTAAGGCTGACTGAGGTACAGTAAAGTCTCACAGCGCTGTAATTTCATTTCTTATTTCAGGAAGTAAAAAAAAATCTTATTTTTCTGTTTATCGCTTAAGTTTTCTATTTTTGCTGTTACCTCATCTGAAATCAGTGAAATGGCTACATCACTATTTTTGTGTTCAGATGAGGTATGATCGATTTGGCTCCAAATCCATATTTTCACTGTGTGAGTCTTTATCTTTCATATGTATTTCTCGTAAGCAAAATATTTTTGGGTTCTGCTGTTGCATTCTGCTGTCCTCTGTTTTATGGCTGAGTTTACGCCATTCCCTTTCACAATTATGAGTGTATTTCTCTTCATCCTATTCTCCAATACTTTTTCTTCTTTTTATTTGCTTTTCTTTTAATCCCCCTTTTCACGATCTGCTCTCCAAACCTGTGTTTATTTTGCTTATGGCTAATTCCTCCCCGAAACAAGGCAGGGATGAAGAGAGACTGCATTCCTGACACAGGGGAAACAAAGGCCGAGAACCGGGGGCCCGAACGCGGTGAGCGCTGGAAGACGAGCAACATCAATTAAGACTGGAGGCCTACTGCAATAACTCAAGTAAGAGGCAATGAGGCCTTGAATCAGCGTAGAAGCAACGTGAGAGGAAAATAAGGGTCAAGTGCAAAATATTTTGCAGAACAATCAACAATGCCAACTGGATAAAGAAGAGTGAAGGATGACGCCCAGGTATGAACAGAAGTGTAGCCCTCAAGAGAACTGGCTAAGCCTGGAAAAGAGAGGGACCAGGACAGGACCGGCCATCAAGATGTGACATTAAAGGAGGGCAAGTCGGGCTCCGATACTCCTTCGGCCTGATCCAACATGGCTGCCGCAGCCTCTGCTTCTCCAGTAAACCAGGACCTATCCCCTCTCCGGAAAACCCAAGGTGCCTCTTTGAAGTGGAGAAAAAGGCATTAGGCCCCGAAGGCCAACACTGCGACGGTAATAGCGAACACCGGGCGGTTCTAACTGGAGCTAACCAGAGGAAAGGGGGGAGGGGAGGTGGGCGATAAATGAGCCTTGCCTCGTTATGTCACATCCGCCCACGACTAACGCTGATACCCTCCAATCAGAGGCCGAGCTCGCCCTACCTTCTTCTGAGAATGTGCAGGCCGTGCCTTTTGAGGGCAAGCCCCTCCTCGCACGGTAACGTTACAGACGCTATGTCTGGCTATACCTACGGGCAGGAGTGCCCAGGAGCCCCACCAGGCAGTTATTACCCAGGGCATCCCCAGTATGGAGGGGGGCTACCCCCTGCTGGGGGTTATGGAGGCCCAGCTCCTGGAGGGCCCTACAGACCACCATCTGGAGGCGGGGCCTATGGACATCCCAGCCTTGGAGGGTTCCCCTCATCAGCTCCTGGAGTACCCTATGGGGGCTCTGCCCCAGGAAGTCCCTATGGCCAGCCTGCTTTTACAAACCCCTTTAATACCCCTCAGCCAGCACCTTATGGGCAAGGCCCAGCAGCAGGCATCATTCCTCCTGGTGTGGACCCAGAAGCCTACTCCTGGTTCCAAACAGTGGATTCAGATCACAGTGGCTACATCTCTGTGAAGGAGCTCAAACAGGCTTTGGTCAACTCCAATTGGTCCACATTCAATGATGAAACCTACCTCATGATGATAAACATGTTTGACAAGACCCAAACAGGCCGGATCGACCTCTTTGGCTTCTCTGCCTTGTGGACCTTCATCCAGCAGTGGAAGAACCCTTTCCAGCAATATGACCAGGACCACTCAGGTTCAATCAGCTACAATGAACTGCAGCAAGCCCTGTTCCAGATGGGCTACAACCTGAGCCCTCAGTTTACCCAGCCTCTGCTATCCCGGTACTGCCCTCATTCTGGCAACCCTGCCATGCAGCTGGACCGCTTCATCCAGGTGTGCACCCAGTTGCAAGTGCTGACTGAGACCTTCCGGAGAAGGGCACAAGCATGCAGGGCAATATCCAGCTCAGCTTTGAGGAGTTCCTCATCATGACAGTCTCACGGATGTTGTGACCTCAACACAATGCATGAGTGCTCCTTAGGGGCAGAGCCGGAGGGTATAACTAGATCCAGGGACCTTGAAGAAACTTCCCCTGCCCCCCCCCAAACTGGAAATGGTGAATGGGGTTTTTTCCCTGTCCTCTCCCTTCTCTCACTACTGCTCCTAAAAAAAGGTAGAACTCCCCTTTAAGTGGTAACAAACATTCCCAGAAAGGAGTCTTAGAAACTGATTGTGACTGCCATGCTGTAGCCATGGGAGAAGTGACCAGCCCTGTTGGCCCTAGGGCAAGCAGGATGGAGACTGGACAGCTGTAGGTGTCCTCACCAGTGCGCAGCCTCAGCTCATCTCCAAGCCTGGAGATATGAAGTTCAGCCCTTTTGGCTCAAGAATTCAAACAACTTGGTCAGCTCATGCCTTTGTATCCAGGCAAGTCTTGTGGCCTTTCCTGATGGTTTATGTCAGTGCTAGCTCATCTCTTACCACCATATATATTCTCCTCACTTCGTTGTGTGTCATTTTATATTAGACAGGCTTGGGTTTTCTGAAGATGAAACAGAGACTAGGGCAGGGCATTTCCCATTGAACCCCCTGCTGCGCCCACTGCTGCTCCGGTGTCCAGGGGCAGGTGTTCTCCAGCCCTGCTGTTGCCAGTGCATCTCTATGTTGTTTTCAGTCTGTAAGGACCGAAAGTCCAGTACATCATAAGCTTCAATAAAGCGGTCCTACCGCACAAGCGCAAAAAGAGAGAGAGAGAGAGAGAGAGAGAGAGAGAGAGAGAGAGAGAGAGAGAGAGAGAGAGAGAGAGAGAGAGATGGACTAGGAGGAAATATCACAAGTTCCATTTTGGAGATCTTGAGTTTGAGACATTTACAGAAGTCTGATTTAGAAGTGTCTGTTGGCAGTTAATAAAGGAGCTAAAGGGTAAATTAAGTCTGGATTAAGCTTTGTTAAATTATCTATATTTTGAAGGGTAACCAATTTAAATAACTCCTCAGCCAGTATCTAATTACAAAGGTGACAATCATTTCTGACTATTATTAACTAAACAATTCTATTTATTACTCCATTACATGTAGTTTGTTTTAATGAAATCTATCAGAACAGAAATTAACTATTTGAATGACATCACTGCTAACTAAGCATAATAAAGGAAATTTTATCTTTAATGTGAGGTTGCATTTACAAGTCTCCTTGTATCTCATCTGCTAGAAGAATTTTAGAGAAAAAGCAATCATTCAATTTGTTTGCAGTATTAGTGACCATTTTTCTTCTATAAAGAAATTACAAGTCCTACTCCTGCTGCTTTCATCTGCTTTGAGCAAAGACAAACTACACACTTTGAAGACCATCCTATTACAGTCATTCAATGGAAGTAGAGATTTAAAGTGATGACAGCAGTTTAAATCTTTTAACTCTTACAATCCTAAAAGGAAGAGAACACTGAATGAAACTGAGGTTAACTCCCCAATATTCTAGAACAGGGGTGGGGAACCTACAGCCTTGAGGCCACATGTGGCCTTCTAGGTCCTCAAGTGTGGCCCTCTGATTGAACCAAACTTTATAGTTCTTTGAAGTCTGGATGTCAGAGGGTTGCACTTGAGGACCTAGAGGGCCACATGTGGCCTTGAGGCTGCAGTTCCCAACCCCTTATTCTGGAAGATGGGTTTTAGATTCACCCTGACCTACTTCCTTTCAGCATGATCCACAATCATGATGAATGTAATTCAGAGTGACTTGTTTATTATACATTCTGCACGACTACTTCAAGGTATATAATTAGTCACCCACAATGAAAGAGAACTATGAAGTCACTGCTGCAAATTATAAATAGATCATATTCACTGGTCAGATGCAAAAATGAGCTTAAATCTTACAAACTAAATTCAGGCTGTATATAATCTGAATGCTTCAAAGAGCCATCAAAACATTCAGTTGTGTAAGGTGCAGACGATAAATCCTACTTCCCGTCACTGAAAATGTGACTCCAAAGCCTGACTTTCCTGTATATCTTTAAGATTAAAAATCAACAAAGTGCCGAAGAATTATCAGAAACTACAGAAGTTCTACCTTAATATTTTTAGCTTACTCAAAAAAAGTGAAATAAAGACTAAAAGGTGAAATTTTGCTTATATAACTCGCTCAATAGAAAAGCTAAACAAGAGCTAACAAGATTTATTTTCCCTTGAGAAACTCTGAAAAGTACATTAACAAAAGCTACACAGAGAAAAAACTCAGGAGAATGACATAAGTATAACCAATTCAATGATGGAGAACTAGAAAGTGACCTAATTATATATGGATATAGTTACTGCGCCATCATCATTTCTCATATATCATTTATTGATGTATGAAATCCATCAACATAAAGATGAAAGTAGAAATTATCTACTGATCACTAAATTTTTAAATTTAGTAAATCTACTGAGCATTAAATTTCCATACATGTCAAGATCACGGAAATTTTGCAACTATTACATTAATTCTTCAAATGATGAAATGTTAATACTATAGAATAGGAAGTACTAAAGTTAAGTAACCTCACTACAAGAGAATTAATGTTCTCTGAACTTAACATTACTGCTTTACATAGAAGAAAAACTACTTTTAAATCTGAAACAAAGAAACTGATCCAAAACTACTATGTGGATACATCATAGTCCCAATGAGCATGTATCAAGAAATACAATACTCACCTATTCATGCCTTAGTTACAAAAATGCAATACAGTTTTAAGTATTTTGTTGTAATATCCTGAAATACCTGAGAAAGAAATATTCCATGGAATTCTCTCTTTCAGACATGTCACTCCATTTTCTCTATGTGTTCATGTATTTTTCTATTGGTAGATCTATGTCCTTCTCAATTTCCATGTATCTGTCTAAGAAATCATTTACTATCAGAAAGCTGGGAAACAATTTTTACATCTCTGATAAAGGCCTCATTTCTCAAATATATAGAGAACTGAATCAAATTTATAAGAGTATAAGTCATTCTCCAATTGATAAATGGTCAAAGGATATGAACAGTGTACAGATGAAGAAATCAAAGCTAACTACACTCATATGAAAAAAATGCTCTAAATCACTATTGATTAGAGAAATGCAAATCAAAACCACTCTGAGGTAACTCACACTTATCAGACTAGCTAATGACAGAAAAGGAAAACGATAAATGTTGGAGAAGATGGGGGAAAACTGGGACCCTAATGCGTTGTTGGTGGAGTTGTGAACTGATCCAACCATTCAGGAGAGCAATTTGGAACTATGCCCAAAGAGCAATCAAACTGTGCATGCCCTTTGATCCAGCAATACCACTAATAGGTCTGTGTCCCAAATAGATCATAAAAAAGGGAAAGGGACCCAGATGTACAAAAACATTTACAGCAGCTCTTTTGTGGTAGCCAAGAATTGGAAATTGAGGGGATGGTCATTAATGGGGGAATGGCTGAACAAGTTGTGGTATATGAATGTAATGGAATACTATTGTGCTGTAAGAAATGATGAGCAGGAAGATTTCAGAAAACCCTGTAATGACTTACATAAACTGATGCTGAGTAAAGTGAGTAAAACCAGGAGAACATTGTACACAATAATAGTAAAACTGCAATGATCAACCATGACTGACCTAGCTCTTCTCAGCAATACAATGATCCAAGACAATTCCAAAAGACTCATAACGGAATATGTTATATCCACAACCACAGAAAGAACTGATGGAGTTTGAATGCAGATCAAAGCATAATATCTTCACTTTTTTTGTTTTTTGAGGGTTTTTAGGTTTTTTTTCCTCTTCTGTTTCTTCTTTGACAATATGACTAATATAGAAATATGTTTTATATTACTGCACATGTATAACCTATATCAGACAGCTTGCTGTCCTGGGTAGGGGGAAGACAGAAAAATTTAGAACTCAAAATCTTTCCCAAAAAAATGAATGTTGAAAATTGTCTATACATGTATTTGGGAAAAAAAAATACTATTACAAGGTAAAAAAAAATCATTTGCTACACTTTCCTCTTTCTCCATTTGTTCCTATCTCTACCTAAAGTAAACAAAATATATAAAAATGTATTTGTTATTTTTAACTTTTTTTTATTGCCTGCTCTTAACTTAAAAACAGATTAGTGGAATGTTTTATATATCTCTCTCTGCCAACTGTTTAAAATTTGTGGCCTTCTACTTTATATATATTTGTCCTTTTTTTCTCCTTATGGATTGGCAGAATACATATTTCTCACATCTTTTTTCTACAGCAATGGATTTTTAGTATAAGAAATTATCTCAAACTAGTATTCAGTCAGTCCTACCAGGTTGTAAACAAATCATTTCTTCATCAGAAAGATGTTTTTCTCATCTTGGTGGATTGTGTACGTTGATACTTTATTTTTTCCATTTTAGGATGCTTTAATGCTGGTTTCCTCCAAAGACATGTAGGTAAGCTAGAATGAGGGCTACGTATTTAAACAAAGTATCTGTCTTACAAGAGTACAGTACATCTCCACTGACATGGTCCAGCCAAGAAAATGTGAACTTTTCCCAATGTAAGTTGGGACAAGCCACAAACTATTTAGTGAAACAGAATTCACACTACCTTCAAGGCTTGCTGTAGTATCTGTGTATCATTGATGCCCGTGATTTCTCTCAGCTGATTCAAAAATGTTTGCTGGTGCTAGAAAGGAAAAAGAAAGATGGTTCATTATTAAGCAGTTTTCTGAAAACTTCAATGACAACAAAATAAACAATGACTAAAAACATCCAAAATTTACTTTTATTCACTGTATTCCTTAGTAAAAACGTAGGGCATGTTCAAATTCTTTCCCAAGAATACTATATACTTTTCATAGGTCACTAAATTCCCACTGACTTAAAAGAGAGGTCAATGAAATCAAGATGGCTCAAGGTTTTAGCATGGGAACCTAACAGAGTAGTGATATAATATAGAATCATTTTAATCTCTTTTAAACATTATATATAGATTGCTGATACCATAACTCAACTAATATAAACTAAAATCCAAACAGGTTTGCTCATTTTAAAACACTACCACAGTTCAAGGCCCTTAAAACAACAAATTTCCTGTAGAATGGAATTAATATCAACTAGTCATTTGAATGAACTATCCTACCCTATGTGCCCTTGACAAACTGGAAAGCCAAAAAATACTTACACTTTTATGGATATAAATTACTTTTCACTTAATGAAATATGTACTCCTTTGTGAGGCTTAGTTTTGTGAAGAATAAAATTGATGTAACAATTGACAGGGCTGAGTTCAGCATTAATAAAATCGCCTAACCTTAAAGCATAAGTATTTTTATATTAAAATATACCTGACAGCCCAGCCATTACAGATCTTAAATTGTATTATAAAGCAGCAATCATCAAAACTACTTGGCACTGGCTAAGAAATAAAGTGGTGGATCAGTGGAATAGGTTAGGTATGCAAGACACAGTAGTCAATGACTATAGTAATCTATCACTTAATAAACCCAAAGACCCCAGCTTCTGGGATAAGAACTCTGGGAAAACTGGAAAAGAATATGGCAGAAACTAGGCACAGATCAAAATCTCACACCATATACCAAAATACACTCAATTTGGGTTCATGATTTAGATATAAAGGCTGATACTCTAAGCAAACTGGGAGAGCAAGGAATAGTTTACCTGTCAGATTTATAGAGAACAGAAGAATTCATGACCAAACAAGAGATAGAGAACATTGTACAAAATGGTTAAGTTTTATTACATTAAATTGAAGTTTTTGCACAAATAAAACCAATGTAATCAAGATTAGGAGAGAAGTAAAAAACTGGGAAAGAGTTTTTATAACCAGTGTCTCTGATAAGGGCCTTATTTCTAAAATATATAAAGAATTAAGTCAAATTTATAAGAATACAAGTCATTCTCCAACTGATAAATGATCAAAGGATATGAATAGGCAGTTCTCAGAAGAAATTAAAGCCATCTATAGTCACATAGTCAAAAATTGCTCTAAATCACTATTGATTAGAGAAATGCAAATCAAAACAACTCTGAGCCACATCACACTTATCAGATTGGTCAACATGATAAAACAGGAAGATGATAAATACTGGAGAAGATGTGGGAAAATTGGAACATTAATGCAGTTAGTGGAGTTGTGAAATGATCCAATCATTTTGGAGAGCATCCTGGAACTATGCCCAAAGGGCTATAAAAATGCGTATATCCTTTGACCCAGCAATAGCACTTCTAGGGCTGTATCCAAAAGAGATCATAAAAATGAGAAAAGGACCCACAGGCACAAAAATATTTCTAGCAGCCCTTTTTGTGGTGGCAAAGAATTAGAAATTGAGGGGATGCCCATCAAGTGGGGAATGGCTGAACAAGTTGTGGTATATGAATGTAATGGAATACTATTGTGCTATAAGAAATGATGAGCAGACAGATTTCAGAAAAACCTGGAAAGACTTGTACGGACTAATGCTGAGTGAAGTGAGCCTAACTTCACAGGAGAATGTTGTGCACAGTAACAGCCACTTTGTGGGATGCCTAACTTTGATAGACTTAGCCCTTCTCAGTAATGCAAAGATCTAAGACATCTCCAAAGGCCTCATGATAGAAAATGCTATCTACATCCAAAGAAAGAAGTATGGAGTTTGAATGCAGATCGAGGCATACTATTTGCGCTTTTTTCTTCTTCTGTTTTGTTTTGTTTCTTCTTTCCTGTGGATCCTTCTATTGGTTCTAATTCTTCCTTACAACGTGACTAATGTGAAAATATGTTTAATAGGAATGTATATGTATAGCCTATATCAGACTGAGCGCCATCTTGGGGACGGAGGTGGAGGAGGAGGAGGAGAAAAATTTAAAACTCAAAAGCTTATGGAAATGATTGTTGATTAATCAAAATAAGTTAATATATACCTGAACATGTCAGAATAGTCAAAGAAAAAGATATAATTACTTGATTCTGATTTGCTTCAATTTAAAATCTTTAATAATAGAAAAACTAGCTCTTTCCACTTATGCTATGTCTTTTTTAAAAATTCATTTGTTTATTAAGGTTCCACTGAAATTAAACAAGTATTGAAATGATGGCCATTAATTAATTTTTAGTTTTAATGATATTCATGTTAAGATATAGAGATTACTGTAATCCAAGAATTATCTAAGAGTTGAAACAATGAACTAAGGTACAAATAAATTAATTTCTTTGCTTATATATTAGAGAAAGGGAAGGAGAAAAAAGAAGAGAAAAGAAAAGGATTGAGCCAGACAAAGTAAAATCTGGCGAAAACAATATTTGTGATTATTTGTACTCTAGATACATTGAAAAAGAAGCACTTGCACCATGTGCTTTTATTCAGGCTCTCATACCAACTACTATAAATTACATGTCATCATGTAAAAATAATAAATTTTCAAGTTCTCCTTGCAAATAACTAAATAAAAAAAAGATCAGTTTTCTTCAAACAGTGAAAAATAATAATGAAGGTATGATGACATGCTTCTTCACCTACTACACTGACACAGCATGAGAAATTTCAGTCATTTGCTTTCCTGCCTACCCTTACCCCTTAACAGCTTAACTTCTCAAATTTTAAAAAATATTTTGAACATTGCAATAATCACAGGTATACATTATATCTGTCCATCAATGATACAAAGAAAAACACAAAACTGTTTTGCAAGTTTAAAATATTAGTGGGGGCAAAAATACCTTCAATAAAAGAGTATCTGAATGAATAACATACATTTTTGTTCAAAAAGTAATAGCTAAAGCTTTGTTTAAAAAACTAAATCATTGAACAGGCTACCTACCACCTCTTCTTTTCCAGTGGTAAAGAAATCATTTTTTTATCAAGTTTTTTCAGTGTTAATAAATTTAAAATTCCTAAATGGAAGAAAGTAATCACCAAAGACAAAATCTCCAAAGACAAATAATAAAATCTCAAAAGACAAATAAATAAAGCCCCAATATGACTGAGTAAAGGCACTTTTTAAAGTAAAAGGAAGAAACGTATTAAAGACTGTATTGTTGTGTCCATAAAAGGTTTATGTAATTTTAAATAAAATGTCTATTGACTTGACTGACAGAATTCCATTCTCTCATAAATTCATTGTTAGTCAAATGCGTCTCCCAGTCATTCAATCACACTACAGGAAAGGATGAAAGAAAAAAAAACTTAGTAAAAAGGGGGTTGGGGAATTTATAATCACTTCTTTTTTTCCTTTCCTCTGGGTTTTAGAGAGCAGTATGGTGAAATGTAAAGAATACAACTTCTAGTCAGAGATTGTTGTTGTTGTTCAGTAATGTTCCAACACTTTGTGCACTTGTGGATCACACTGTCCATGGGGTTTTCTTGGCAAAAATAACTGGAGTGGTTTGCCATTTCCTTCTCCAGATTAAGGCAAACAGAGGCTAAGTGGCTTTACCCAGGGTTATACAGGTAGTAAATGTGTCTAAGGCCAGAGCTGAGGTCAGGTCTTCCTGATTCCAGGCCTAGTCTCTAAACACTGGGTCATCTAGCTGCCTCTTTAGTAAAAGAAACTGGGTTCAAATCCCAGCTCTACTTCTGACAGAGTAAGTCACTTAGCCACTCTGGACCTCAGTGTTCTAAATCTAAGATGAGATGTTAAGTTGGATGTCTTCTAAGATCCCATCCAACTCTAAGTCTACAAGCACATAAAAATCAATACACTTGTAATAATATTGTTTCCTTTTTTTAAAAAAAATTGCTAAGTCAATCAACAAGCATTTATTTATTGACTGCTACCTCTATGCTAGGGATACAAAGAAAGGCAAATGTTAGTCCCTTTCCTAAAGGAGCTTATATTCTAATGGGGGAAAACACACACACACACACACACACACACACACACGTATCTATGTAAATGCAAGACATACACAAAATAAAATAAACATAATGTCAGAGGGAAGGCAGTAGTAGCAGGGAGACCAAGAAAGGTTTGCTGCAAATGGTGGGATTTGAGTGAAGTCTTAAAGAAAACTAGAAAGCAGAGGTAAGGTGGGGAAATGGATTGTCACCAGCAAGGAACAGCAAGCAGCCCAGTGCAGCTGGATAGGACAGTACCCAGAAGAAAGTGAAGTGTAAGGATTGTAAAGACAGAAAGGTAACAAGGGGCCAGGTTGTGAAGGGCTTTAAGTGCTTGTAGGAATAGGGAGCCACTGGAATTTACTGAATAGAAGTAACACAGTTAGCTTTGCCCTTTAAAAAAAAAATCATTTTGGCAGATATATGTAGAAGATGGATTAGACTTGAGAAAAGATTTAAAAAAGAGATAATGAAAATTGGTGGGTACTTTTTAATCACCAGATATCACTTGTAAATAATTACTCAGAGCAGCAGCCACACCCACAAATAAGTACAAATATATGCATGCCAAAGGCCAACATAAGTAATTTTTAAATTATTTATAAATTATCCGAAGCTGACGTGATGTTAGGAATGAATACCAAAAGATGACTGAACATCAAAATGAGTCAATAAATAATTATTTTTAAAATTTTTAAATTTTTAAAAAAATTATGTGGTAAAACAAGCATTTCCATAACATAGTATAATTTAAAAATGATTGCACATGAAACTGAAAATCTATTATGTACAACTTACTATTCCATTTACATACTTAATAAATTTATTCATTTATTAAATACCTACTACATGCCAGACAGTGTGAGACTTTAACCATTTTAAGCTAAGGTCTTTCCCAGGTCTCACTTTGTCTGAGGCAACACCCCTTCAACCCTGGTGATACAAAGAATGGAATAAGACAATTCCAAACCTGGAGAAGCTCAAAATCTAATGAGCTGAAACAATATGCAGCTAACTATGCACACAAAGCTATATTCAATATAAACAGGAAATAATCAACAGAGGGAAAGTACTAGAATTAAGAGGGAGTGGGAAGGGCTTCCTGTAGAAGTCTGGATTTTAGCTGGGACTTGAAAAAAGCTAGGGAAGCTAGAAGGCAGAGATGAGGAAGGCGAATATTCCATGTAAGAGGGCCAGTCAGTGAGAATGCCCCAAGTCTAAAAATAGAGTGTCCTGTTCAAGAACAGCAAGGAGGCCAGTGGGGGTAGGGCTGGCTAGAAGGAAGAATACTGGGGAGGGGGAGGAAGGGGGGAGTTGCTTATAAAAGACTTTGAATGCCAAAGAGAATTTTATATTTGATCTTGGAAGTGACAGAGAACCACTGGACTTTGGGGGGGGCGGGGCGCCCTTGACATGGATGGACCTGCACTTCAGGAAAATCAATTTGGCAGCTGAGTAAAGGATGGATTGTAGTGGGGGGAGATTTGTGGCAGGCAGATTGGCCAGCAAGCTACTGTAATAGTCCAGGACTGAAGAGATACAGATCTGTAGTGGGGCAGTGGCAGTATCAGAAGAAAGAAGGGTATTTATTTGAGAGACATTTCAAGGGAGAAATGGACAGTCCTTGGCAAGACTGGATATGGCAGGTGAGAGATAGTGAAGAGTCAAGTATGATACCTAGATTGCAAGTCTGAGGGACTGGGAGGGTGGTGGTACCCTCAAAAGTAAAAGGGAAATTTGGAACAGAGAGATTTTAAAGGAAAAGATGAGTTCAGTTTTAGACATGTTGAGTTTAAGATGCCTATGAAGTTGGAGATGTAAGACTGGAGGTCACCAAAGAGTTTAAGGCAGGAGAGTTAGATTTAAGAATCATCATCATAGAGGTGATAATTTAATCCATGGGAGCTGATGAGATCACCAAATGAAACAGTATAATAGTATAACCACCAGGTGAATTAGCATAACCAACATGGATTAAGATCCAATATAGGAGACTGAGAATGAGCTGTATGATTGGTAGGAGAGCCAAGAGAATCCATAAAGAAAAGAGTATCACAAAATGAGCGAATGACAACATGAAAGGCTACAGAGAAGTCAAGAAGGAAGATGACTGAAAAAGACCATTGGATGGGCAATTTAAAGATAATTGGTAATTTTGGAGAAGGCAGTTTTGGTTGAATTATGAGATAAAAAAAACCCAGATTATAGAGAGTTAAGAGGGTGAGAGGAAAGGAAGTAGAGACACCTATTGCAGATGGTCTTCTCAAGAGGTTTAGCTACAAAAAAAAGGCAGAAAAGATATGAGATGGTACTTTGAAGGAATGGATAGATCAAATGAGTTTTTTGAAGATGAGGAAGACATAGGTATGTTTATGGGCAGTAGGGAAGTAGCTGGTAGTCAAAGAGAAATTAAAGTAAGAGAGTGGGGATAACAGAGGAGGCCAATTGCTAGAGCAGACTGGATGGAATGGGATCACTTGTGCAGGATTTCCTTGGCAAGGTGGAATAAGTCAGTGCCCAGCACTGTGCTTAGGGGATGGGGGTCGGGAGGATATATGAAGAAGACAAAGGACAGTCCCTTCCCTCAAGGAACCCACAATCTAATGGGGAAGACAATACACAAAAAGGAACTGAAAATGAGGGAGGGGCATGATGAAGTTTTGCAGCTAGACAGGAAATGATGAGACGACTGCTCAATGTAAGGAAAAACTTCCTAATGAGAGCTATCCTACAATGTAACAAGAGGCCTTGAAAAGAAGTATTTTCCTCTTCACTAAAGAGGAATAGGGATCTAGGACCTTAGATGTCATATAGGCAAACCCATTCATTTCACAAATAAGGAATCCCAGGGAGGTTAAAAGATTTGCCCAAGGTCATACAAGTACCAAATGTCAGAGGCAGAATTTAAATTCAGATCCTCTAACTCTAGATAGTCAGTGTTCTTTTCACCATATCAAGCCAACACCAGAATTAGCAGGAGTTTGTGAACAAGTTCATCAGCCAATCATCATTCCAGGAACACAGCCATAGTGTGGAAACGCAAATCTGGACCATCTTTCTACTACTTACTATTGTGAATTAGGGGAATTGTAAAGATCAGAGAGGAATAAGTTGATTTTCTAGCAATACTCACTGAAGGGTATGTTGTTTAGGGAGATCCTTGGTTAGGCTCAAATATGATCAGACCTGTGCATTAAGAAAGTCACTTTGTTAGCTTTGTAGAAAATGGACTGGAGTATAGAGAAATAAGACAGGAAGATTAAAAGGGAGGGCCATTATAACAGTTCAGAAAAATCAGAGATTAAGACCTGAATTAGGAAAGTGGCTGTATGGGTATCCAAAGGAATATTGCAGAGAAAAATATGACAAGATTTACCAACCTGACTGGATATGCAAAGTGAGTGAGAATGAGAAGTCAAGGATATTACTGAGGTTGTAAACATGGGTAAATGGAAGGAGGGGGAGAGGAAAGTCTGGAAGAGAGATAGCTTTTGGGGAAAAGACAATCAGTTCAATTTTGGGTACATTCAGCTTGAGATACCGGTGGAACATCCAGTTCAAAATCTCTAATAACAAAAGGCAATATATACAACAGAAACATACCACAGATAAAGTATATCTGAATTTCAAGGAAAGCATCTAATAGTCTTCCATGATATCCTTCTAGACAAGATGTAGACATGTGGGCTAAATGGTTAGTAGTCAATAATGTACCAATATAACTTGGAAAGGGGGTTTGAAATGCCCCAGGTAGCTTTCTTTAATCTACTGAAGGCATAGATAATTATGTTTATCAAATTTTTAGATGACTCAAAGCTAGGACAGAGAATTTTAACACATTAGATGATAAAATCAGGATCCAAAAATGGTATAAAAATGGGTTGAATCAAATAAAATTAATTTTAATAATGACAAAGTTCTACACTAGCTTTAAAAGATACTAACTCCACAAATAAAGGATGGGTGTAGATATAGCTAAACAAGAGCCCCATGAAAGATATTTGGGAGTTTTAGTGCACTGAAAGCTCAATATGAGTTCAGTCACATAACAGCTGAAAAGATGCAATACAATCTGGAGCTTCTTTAAGAGAAGCTTTGCATCCGGAACTGACAAGGTGATAGTCTTGCTATACTCGGCTCTGATCAAACTACATCAAGAGTATTCCATACAGTCTGACACACATTAGAAAGGATACTGACAAACTGAAATGAGTCCATAGGAAGAAAGCCACTATGGTAAGGCAACTGGAGACCATGATGTCATATCTGAAGATCAAATGAAGGAACTATAGATTTTTAACATGAAGAAGAAAAGATAATGTTTCTAGAACATAAAGAGGTGTCAAATAGAAGAAGCATTAAGACTGGTTCTACTTGATCCCATTGTTAAAACCAGAAGAGGTGGGGCTACTCATTTTTGCAAAAAGTCAGTTTTAGGCTTGACAAATGCAGACTTCCTAACTATTAGTGGAAATGAGCTAATTCAGAAGATACTGGGTTCCCCATCTCTGAGAATCTCTGAATGAATGACCACTTGTTACAAATGCCATAGAAGAGATTGCTGTTCAGTTACAGATTTGAGCTTTATGACTTCTGAAATCCCTTCCAACTCTAATATTCTGTGATTAAGTTTTTTTAATATGCCAAACACTTCCAGTGTGCTAAAGATACTATAAAAGGACTTTTTGTTTCTTTTTTCATTAGATGTTGAAATGAGAAAACAACATCATAATGCAATGTATTTTCTTAAATGTTAAAGAAATCACATTTACTTCAAAATTAAGAATACCTTTTCTAAAAAGAAAAGATCCATCTGTTCCTGGAATTCTCCTTTTAGGCTACTACATGATAAGATGGTTTATTCATCTGGTGGTTTAGTCTGAAATCTGTGATTACACTAGTGTGGGGAACTGCCCTTGCGGAATTTACACGGATGCAGATCACAAAGACTGAGAGCAGAGGCAGATTTAAACACAGGTCTTCTTGATTCCTACATCAATCCTCCATCCACTGTCTCCACTGCCTTTCATTTGATACTAGCTTTAATAGTGTTTTTTCCTAATTTACAAAAAGACTTTTCAATTTTTTTACAAACACATGTAACACATACAAACATAAAAAAGTAGTAAAGAGTAAGGAAGAGAATGAAGTTGTTTTCCTTTCTCAGTCTCATCCCACTTCCCTCTCATTTTCACAGAGAAGATATAAACTGTATATAGCTGGCTGGAAACAATGATCTTCCATTCATTCAAGTTTTTGTTCAACACTTCACTGTGATATGAAGGTACTTCTCCAAAACTATGCCAGCTACTACAAAGCTAGGACGGAAAATCATAGTACTGGGGTAACTTTAATAACAATGGTAACAACAGTGGAACCTTGGCTTTACAGCCCAGAAATTGGGCACAGGAGCCAAGCTATGGAGATGACATTTGGCCAACAAGGATAGGTTAAATCTGTATTTATGCTACATGTTTAAGTAACAAGGAAATCCAACTAATGGAAGACGGATCCCAATTGATAAAAGTGAAAAGAATCCTATAGTTACAAAGATCCAAGATGTATCCAAAGTAAGTTGGACTTACTGTGCATGCTAAGCAAAATAAATGGATGCAAAGACAGTTAAAACAAGGAAATGGCATGTAGAAGAGGATTTAAGCTTCTACTATGTGCCAAACCTGTACTAAACATTTTACAGATATTACCTGATTTGATTCAAACCACCCTGGGGGAACATGCTATTATCATCACCATTGAGGAAACTAAGGCAAACAGGATAGGATAGGAAGAAAATGATTAAACATTGTTGTTTTATCTGGGGCACAATGGATATCAGGGGCAACACTGTGTGGCCAAAATTTGGATCCTCTGAAGATTGGATATGCCAAAAGCTAAATTTGTATGTGAATGCTAAGGAACCTCTCAATTCCGAGGAGAGTGCCTATGCAGCACTTTGGATGCCTGAGGAGCAGCAGATGTTGGTGAAGGACAGGGAGGGAAAGAGGTAAGAGATTCGGCCCCACCCTTGGGACCCTCTCCTTTCCCTTCTCCCTCCCTATATTACTCCTCCTCCAGAAGCTGATGCTGGGGCTGCTCCTCCTGATCCTATACCAAGCCTGGCTCCCCCTGAGGAGGAACCAAAGGGCGATCTTATCGATTTGCAGGAATATCCCCAAGGGCCCTTAAAAAGGGAGTTGAAGCAGCTTCTGAAGGACCAGGAGAACCTACCCCTTGAGCCAAAGCAATTAAGCCTGTTCCCTTTAAGGGAAGTTCCTCTGGCCCAAGGGGGTTTCGGGTTTGTGAATGCTCCTTTGAGCACCACTGAAGTCAGGAGCTTTAACAGAGAAATGAACATCTTGATGGAAGACCCAAGTGGCCTTTCAGAACAATTAGATCAGTTTCTGGGCCCAAATATGTACACTTGGAGTGAACTAATGTCCATTATGAATATCCTATTCTCTCAGGAGGAGAGAAGGATGATTAGAAGGGCCGCTATGGTAGCATGGGAATGGAGGCATTCGCCTGCGGTCGGGGTGATACCGGCAGAACAAAAATATCCAAACCTTGCCCTAGGTGGGATCATAATAATGTGGCTCACAGAACACATCTGCAGGATCTGAGGGAATTAATTATTATTAGAATCAAGAATGCTACCCCAAAACCCCCAAATATAAAGAAAGCTTCTGAAGTAGTTCAGAAAAAGGATGAGTCACCAACAGAATTTTTGGAAAGATTGAAAACGAGCACGGGAAAATATTCAGGCTTAGACATGGATGATCCCTCCAGAGAAGCAATGTTGAATTTATATTTTGTAACTAATGCCTGGCCTGATATCAGTAAAAAAAAATTCAAAAGATAGATAGGTGGAATCATCGAACCTTGGACAGTAAGTATACTTGAGGAGGGTACTAAGGTTTATGTGAGGAGGGATGGGGAGAGACCAAGCTCATGGTTCAGACAGTCTACAATGTTAGTCAGTAGAACAGTGGAAAAAACCCCAAAACCAGAAAGAGAGCAGAGGAAAGGGAAGGAGAGCACAAAGGCAATGGGAGAAGAAAGGGAGAGGGAGAGACCCCCTTACTTGCTGGATGTGTAAGAAGGAGGGACACGTGATGAGGGCCTGCCCACAACAGCGGACTGAATGAAAAGTCTGCTCTCTGATGGAGTTAGAGGATTAGGGGTGTCAGGGGTTCATAGAAACAGCCCACCGGGATCCCTTGATTAATTTAAGGGTGGGACCAGAAGGGGAAGAGATGGTGTTTTTAGTGGACACTGGGGTGCCTCATTCGTGACTCAACTGCCCCGGGGAGCTAACTTATCAAAAGAAACCTTCACTATTTCTAGAGTAAAAGGTGAAAATTTTGCTGTCTCCCTCTCTGAGGTTCTGGAGATTAAATACCAAAGAATGACCATCTCGAGTCACTTGCTTCTGGTCCCAGAGGCGGGAATAAATTTATTGGGAAGGGATTTGGTTACGAAATTAGCTATTCAGTCGGTAACTAGGGGAACTTGGATAGTCCAGGTGAATGTGTTGGTCTTAAGTCAGGAAGAACAAACAACAAATTCACCCCAATGTGTGGGCCTGACCAACAAACAAGGGGAGGGTTAATACAGCCCCTCTTAAGATCAAATTGAGGGAACCCACTACAGTGGTAACAGTATAACAATATCCTGTATTTCTAGAGGGGAGGCGAGAACTCAGACTGGTGATTCAGGGGCTACTGGAAGGGGGGCTTCTGGAACCCTGTATTTCCCCCTAAGGGGATGGAACATATAGACTAGTTCAAGATTTAAGGGAAGTTAACAAGGTTGTATTACCATCTCACTCAGTGGTCCCTGACCCCTACACGATTTTAGGAAGAATAAATGAAGATAGTAGGTGGTTCAGTGTAATTGATTTAAAGGATGTATTCTGGGCTTGTCCCTTAGACCCTAGTAGTAGGGATATCTTTGCCTTCGAGTGGGAGGATCCTGAGACTGGGAGGAAGTAGCAGTAGAGGTGATGCGTCCTGCCCCAGGGGTATACTGAATCACCAAATTCGTTTGGACACGTCCTTGAGAGAATCCTGGAAGGGTTTTAGAGCTCCCCTTGGGACACAGGTATTACAATATGTAGATGATTTGCTGGTGACAGGTAAAAATAGAATAGAAACCAGTGAGACTTTGATCAAATTGATAAACTATTTGGTATCAGAAGGTTTGAGGATTTCCAAACGTAAATTACAATTTGTGGAACAAGAGGTGAAATATCTGGGACATTCAATAAGTGAAGGGCAGAAGAAGCTGGACCCAGGGCAGATGGCAGGAATCCTTCAAACTCCCCTCCCAAAAACTAAGAGGGAACTCAGAAAGTTCCTGGAACTAGTAGGATACTGTAGAAATTGGACTTATTCATATGCGTCCCTCACGAAGCCCTTGTACCAATACTTATTGGAAGAAGAACCAGAACAAATTAGATGGAGCCCTGAAGAAGAGGGGGGATTTAAGAAGTTAAAGGAGATCCTCACTTCCCCTCCTGTTTTGACACTCCCCTCACCGGAGAAACCCTTTCACTTATTTGTGAATGTGGACAAAGGGGTAGCACTGGGGGTCTTGACTCAAATGGGGGGGGGACGAAGAGAACTGTGGCTTTCTTATCAAAAATCCTGGATTCAAGCCCACCTGTATTCAAGCAGGCGGCTACTGCTATACTAGTGGAAGAGAGTAGAAAGCTGACCTTTGGAGGAAGCTGATAGTAAGTGTTCCTCATCAGGTACGAGCCACCCTGAATCAAAGGGCACAGAGATGGCTTACAGATGCCAGAATTCTCAAATATGCAGCCATATTACTAGAAAAAGATGATTTAATATTATCACAAGATAACAACTGAAGTCCTGCCTCTTTTCCGACCTCAGGGGGCAGAGATGCATCTGAATTAGAGCATTATTGTATTGACTTTATTGACCTTCAAACTCAGGAAGATTTGCAAGAATCCCCATTCCAGGAGGAATCAATTTGTTTATTGATGGTTCCTCTAGGGTGGTGGAAGGGAAAAGAAGGAACGGATATGCTGTCATTAATGGGGATCAAGGATCCCTGGTTGAGGCGGGAAGTTTACCAAAAAATTGGTCTGCCCAAATATGTGAACTATATGCCTTAAATTGGGCATTAAAACTGTTAAAAAGGAAAGAGGGCAACGTTTACACTGATTCAAAGTATGCCTGGGGAGTAGTACGTATTTTTGGGAAAATCTGGGAGGAAAGGGGAATGGTTAACAGTAAAGGGAAGAATTGGCACATACTACATTAATTAGTCAAATCTTAGAGAATCTAATGTTGCCAGAGGTCATAGCGGTAATATATGTGGATGGTCAACAATCTGGGCAGTCCTTTGAGGCCAGGGGCAATCGCCTTGCAGATGAGGAAGCAAAAAGGGCAGGTATGGCAGAACCTGAGCTGCTTAGTCCCATGTTAGTTCTGATCCCCTCTTTTCCTCTGAGTGTCCCTTCTCCCTCCTATACTGAGGAAGAAAAACAGAAGATAATAATAAACAACTTTAGCAAAGTTGCAGGCTATAAAATAAACCCACATAAATCATCAGCATTTCTATATATTACCAACAAAACCCAACAGCAAGAGACAGAAAGAGAAATCCCATTTAAACTTACTGTAGACATTATACAATACTTAGGAGTCTACCTCCCGAAACAAACCCATGAACTCTATGAACACAATTACAAAACACTTTTCACACAAATAAAATCAGATCTAAATAACTGGAAAAACATCAGTTGCTCATGGGTAGGCCAAGCTAATATAATAAAAATGACAATCCTACCTAAGCTAATTTACTTATTCAGTGCCAACCAATCAAACTACCAAAAATTATTTTATAGAATTAGAAAAAATAATAACAAGATTCATTTGGAAAAACAAAAGGTCCAGAATATCACAGGAGCTAATGAGAAGAAATGCAAGTGAAGGTGGCCTAGCAATTCCAGATCTTAAATTGTATTATAAAGCAGCAATCATCAAAACTGCTTGGTACTGGCTAAGAAATAGGGAGGTGGATCAGTGGAATAGGTTAAATATGCAAGACACAGTAGTCAATGACTATAGTAATCTATTATTTGATAAAGCCAAAGACCCCAGCTTCTGGGATAAGAACCCACTCTTTGAAAAAAACTGCTGTGAAAACTGGAAAAGAGTATGGCAGAAACTAGGCATAGACCCAGATCTCACACCATATACCAAAATAAAGTCAAAATGGGTTCAGGACTTAGATATAAAGGCTGATACCATAAGTAAACTGGGAGAACGAGGAATAGTTTACTTATCAGATCTATGGAGAACAGAATTCATGACCAAACAGGAGATAGAGAACATTATGAAAAGCAAAATGGATAATTTTGATTACATTAAATTGAAAAGTTTTTGCACAAAGCCAATGTAACTACAATTAGAAGGAAGGTAGAAAATTGGTAAAGAATTTTTACAACCAGTCTCTCTGATAAAGGCCTCATTTCTAAAATATATAGAGAATTAAGACAAATTTATAAGAATACAAATCATTCCCCAATTAATAAATGGTCAAAGGGTATGAACTGACAGTTCTCAGATGAAGAAATTAAAGCCATCTATAGTCATATGAAAAAATACTTTTAATCGTTATTAGAGAAATGCAAATCAAAACAATTCTGAGGTACCACGTCACACCTATGAGATTGGCCAACATGACAAAACAGGAAAATGATAAATGCTGGAGAAGATGTGGGAAAATTGGAACACTAATACATTGTTGGTGGAGTTCTGAAATGATCCAACCATTTTGGAGAACAATTTGGAACTATGCCCAAAGGGCTACAAAAATGTGCATACCCTTTGATCCAGCAACAGCGCTTCTAGGGCTACATCCCAAAGAGATCAAACAAATGGGAAAAGGACCCACATGTACAAAAATATTCATAGCAGCTCTTTTTTGTAGTGGCAAAGAATTGGAAATTGTGAGGATGACTTCAGAAAAACCTGGAAAGACTTGTATGGTCTGATGCTGAGTGAAGTGAGCAGAACCAAGAGGACTTTGTACACAATAACAGCCACATTATGCAATGACTAATATTGTTAAACTGAACCCTTCTCAGCATTGCAAGGATCTGGGACATCTCCAAAGGCCTCTGGATGGAAAATGCTGTCCACATCCAAAGAAAGAACTATGGAAGTCAAATTGCTATTACTTATTTTTACCTTCTGCTGAGTTTTGTTTCATCTTTCTGATGGTTCCTCCTATTGGTTTTAATTTTTACTTACAACTTCACTAATGTGAAAATATGTTTAATAGGAATGTAAATGTAAAGCCTATATCAGATTGTGCCCCGCCTTGGGAAGGCGGGGGGAAGGAGGAGGGAGAAAAATTTTCAACTCAAAAGCATATGGAAGTGATTATTGATAAATCAAAATAAATTAATAAAATTTTTAAAAAAAGAAAAAAGAAAAAAAATTTTTAAAAAGGAGAAAAAAACAGAAGGTGCTGGCATTGGCGGCACAGGAAAAAGATGGGCGATCGCTCCTCCCAGATGGAAGAGAGGTACTGACCAGAGCAGGTATGAGGCGGGTCCTTCAACATTTACACCAAGGAAGTCATTGGGACATTCAGAACCTATGTGATGCCATCCTGACTCGATACGTGTCTCCTGGTCTTTACACCCTGGCTCGGCAGTTAGTAAACAGGTGCCTTGTATGTTGAAGGACAAACAAGTCTGCATTGTGCCAGACGCTGGTAGGGTCTGAGACCTTTTCAGAGCATCCAGGTAGATTTCACCGAACTACTCCCTGTAGGATGCCTCAAATACCTACTGGTCGTAATGGGTTTTCCTTTGCCCCATGCCACCTCCCCTGTGGTTGGAAAAATTTTATTAGAACAAATAATTCCAAGGTATGGAGTGGTAGAACAGATTGATTGGGACCAGGGGACCCATTTCACAGCTAAGGTTCTGCAACCTCTAACCCAAGCCTTGGCTATTACCTGGGAGTTTCACACCCCCTGGCATCCTCCCTCATCTGGAAAGGTTGAAAGGATAAATCAAGAGATTAAGAAGCAATTTACTAGATTGGCTTTAGAAATCCAATTACCCTGGATTAGATGCTTGCCTCTGGCCCCTAGAATCAGAACCAAACCCTGCAGGGATATAGGGCTCTCCCTTTATGAACTTCTGTGTGGATACCCTTACCCTCGGGGAGAGAAAGGGAATTTGGACCCTCTGTTTGAACAGAGGGATAAATTCTTAAGAAAATATGTATCTTCCCTGGCAAAACATTTAAATACTCTTAAGATGAAAGGACTAATTGCTCAAACCCCACCACTGGGATTCACAGTCCACAGGTACCAGCCCAGAGATTGGGTCCTGATCAGAATCGGGAAGGAGGAGAAGCTCACTCCCACTTGGGAAGGTCCCATTGAAGTCTTGCTGACCTCAGATATGGCTATTCAGACTAAGGAAAAAGGTTGGACTCATTATATGTGGGCGAAAGGACTAGTGGATCCCCCTTTGGTGTGGACTGTTGAATCCAGTCACCCTGAGGAGCTGAGACTACATCTCCGGGGGAGACCTCCTAAAGTATCAGACTCATGAACAATAAGGGGTGGAAGTGCTTGGGTGGTGTGATTATCATAGTCTTTATTCTGTTGCTCCTTTTTATATTAGGCATTTTTATCTGTTTGGGGACCATGCTTTTTGCCAAAGAATATTTCCCCTCTCCCTTCCAGTGGTGTAATCAGAGTGTGACACCATGGGGTTACCCTTGATTGTGTTTTTATTAAGTTTGGCTCCCCCTTCCTATCCAAGTCCCGATCCCTTAGCTCCCTCAAGGTAATAGCTTTCAAAACTTAATTCAGACTACTGCCAATACCTTTAACCTGACCAACTGTTGGATCTGCGGGGGGCCACAACAATTTGAGAGGTGGCCGTGGGTCCCTGTTCCCCTCCTCCCAGCTTGGTTCTTGAGCAATCAGTCAGAGATTCGGAATGGTACTGGGTACTGGGAAAAATGGGAAGAGCACTCCTGGCCCCTCACTGAGAAAAGGAAAGGGAAATATTGCTTGACACAGACAGAAGGAGGGGGAAGACATCTGGGACATAGCAGCTGTCCCTGGACCTTCCAGGTAAAAAGGGTGAAGGTCAATTATAATTGCACTCTCTGTAAGAAAAGATGGAATGAGACACATGTTCAGTTCAGTAATGGAACTTGGATCCCCTGTACCCAAAGAGTCCCCCTCACAGCTGATCCCTGCTCTCTGGTCCTTTCAAAGGAAGATAGCAGTCATTGGGATCTGATGGCTTTATCTGAATGTACAGTAAAAAAATCTGACTGATGGGATCATTTCGGCCTCCTATAACTTGTGGGGATGGGACAATGGTACTCATTTTGGGTACTTCAATAGGTTCTGGAGTAAATTAATGAAACAGGTGACAGTTGGATAAAGGATTGTGAATGGAAGAAGGAGACCCAGCTATGGGAATGTCAATATAAGGAAGAGCTCATGTTTGACAGTGGCAATATCACTACTTTCAATTATGCAGGACATGAGAACTGCTTGCCAGATGTAAGGGGAAGGCCACTGGGATCCCAAAATCAGCGGTATTACCCTATACCTAATAATAACACTCGGATTTTCTTCAACTTTTCTAACCCAGCATTGAGACAATATTACTGGGTTCGTGGCTTAACCGCATACACCCACCTTCCAGCGGGGTGGACAGGAATATTTATATAGGATTAATTAGACCAAAGTTCTTCTTCCTCTCAGAACAGTAAGGCAAGCATTTGGGTATACCAGTTTATGATGATTTAGAGAGAGCAAAGCAGGCCATTGATGCCTCCACTGCCAGCCCAGGAGAAGCAAATGGCTGGGGTGATACTTGGCCTCCTAAAAGAATTATAAAGGAATATGGACCTCCTACCTGGGCACAAGATGGGAGCTGGGGATATAGAACCCCGATATACATGCTTAATAGGATAATTAGACTCCAAGCAGTGGTAGAAATCATTACCAATCAAACTACTGAAGCTATTGACATCCTGTCCACCTTCGTGGACCAAAGCCAAGAAGCTATCCTGCAACACAGGTTAGTCTTGGACTATCTTTTAGCTGAGGAAGGGGGTGTCTGTGGAAAATTAAACCTGTCCACCTGCTGCATGAAAACAGATGATGTGGGACAAACCATTAGGGATATTACTAAAGAAATTAGGAAGACTGCCCATGTTCCAGTGTAGACCTGGTCCTCCCCATTTAATATTCCCTGGGGGTCCTGGTTTGGGGGATCTTGGTGGAAGCAGATATTATGATTTGTGTTAATAGCAATAAGCGGAGTCATACTACTCTCACTGTGTGTCACTTGCATGGTGCAATTAATTACTACTACTGTACAAAAGACCCTCTCTAGAATGATTACATCAAAAGAACCTGTCAGTGAGTCTGTTAGACTAATAATATTAAAGAAATCAAGGGTGGATGACAGTCAATCAGGAGGAAGGAGGGCCTGATTTTGATGAAATAGCAAATAGGGAAACTGAAGAAACTTACCAGTTTTGGTGTGAGAAGCTTTCAACTATGAAATAAGAAAGGGAGGAACTGTGTGGGACAAATGAAAGTTTCTCATGTGAGATGTAAGCTATGCTCCAAAAATATAGTAAGGGTTCAGCATGAGCTGGGCCTAAGTTTCACTTTCATTATTGGGGAATGGGGGCAGCACCAGCTGCCCACCCCCTCCCTTGTTTTGTAATCCCCCCTCTTTTGTTTTGTGCCTTAACTTTACCAAATAAGGCAATCTTCTAGCTCTCAAGCAAGTTTTCAGTAAAATGTATCTCTTGGGTTCTAAATATAGACTGTGAGGTCTCTTGCTTCAGCCAATGAGGATAAAGAGATTGAGACAAACAGGTGGGGAGGGGGGCTTTTTGGAGTGGTTTGTCTAAGACCATATGTACTGCTTGCTGTTGTTTGTGCTTCCCGTCTCTACACCAGTCTGCCCTGGGTAGGAGACCTCCAATTCTCAGGAGAGACTTGCTAGAATGAAACTTTCTGTTTTCTACCTGGAGATACCTCTAAGTTTTTATTTGGGTAAGTCGTCTTAATTCCACTCAGTAGCATCTATCTAAAACGAAGAGCATGCATTATTTGTAATGGAGATAAAATGTAAGCCTTTCCAATAAGATTAGGTAAAAGAAGGATGACCAATATAACCATTATTATTCAATCTTGTACTAGAAATGCCAATTAGAAAAGAAAAAGAAATTTTAGAAATATGCATAGGCAATAAGGAAACAAAATTATCCATTTTTGAAGATGATATGATTTACTTAGAGAACCCTAGAGTCAACTAAAAAAACTAGTTGAAACAATTAACAACTTTAGCAAAGTGGCAGAATACAAAATAAACCCTTACATGATCGGCATTCCTATATATTACAAATAGAACTCAGCAGGAAAAGAAAAAACAGAAATTCTATTTGAAATAGTGCAGACAGTATAAAATACTCGGAAGTCTACCTCTAAGACGCACACAGGAACTATATGAACAAAATTACAAAATGCTGTTCACATATAAATACAGAACTAGGGGCAGCTAGGTGGCGCAGTGGATAGAGAGCACTGTCCCTGAAGTCAGGAGGACCTGAGTTCAAATGCGGCCTCAGACCAAACACCTGACAGTTACTACCTGTGTGACCCTGGGCAAGTCACTTAACCCCAAATGCCTAAAATGAAACAAACAAAACAAAATAAATACAGAACTAAATAACTGGAGAAATAGTAATTGCTCCTGGGTGGGCTGTTCCAAGATGATAAAAATGACAACACTACCTAAATTTATTTACATACCAATCAGCCTACCAAAGAATTACTACATAAAGTTAGAAAAAATAATAAAATTCATCTGGAGAATCAAAAGGTCAAGAATATCAAGAGAATAAGCAACAACAAAAAGTGAACAAATGAGGCCTAATAATACAAGATCTCAGGCCATATTACAAAGCAATAATCATCAAAACAATTTGATATTGTGTAAGAAATAAAACGATTGAGCAATAGAACTGATAAAGTACATAAAATACAGAAGCAAATATGCATAGTAAGAGCTTGACATTCAGTCGTTTCAGTCACATCCAACTCTTCATCACCCCGTTGGAGTTTTCTTAGCAAAGATATTGGAGTGGTTTGCCATTTTCTTCTCCAGATCACTTTACAGATGAAGAAACTGAGCCAAGAAGGGTTAAGTGACTTGCCCAGGTATACATAGCTATCAAGTGTCTGAGGCCACATTTGAACTCAAGTCTTCCTGATTCCTGGCTGGAAGCTCTATCCACTGTGACACCCAGCTGTCCAGTGTTTGATAAACCAAAAGATCCAAACTATTGGGGCAAGAACTCACTATTTGACAAAAATTGCTGGTAATACTGGAAAGTAGTTTGACAGAAACCAGGCAATAGACCAACATCTCATACCATGTACCATGACAAGCTCAAACTGAGTACATGATTTAAACATAAAAGGTGATATCATAAGCAAATTAGAGGAACATGGAAAAAATTACATGTCATATAGTTTATAGATAGGGAAAGAGTTAATGACCAAATAAGAGATAGAGAGGTTCACAGAAGATTAAATGGATAATGTTGATTACATAAAATTAAAAAGTTTCACAGCCAAAATTAGAAGGAAAAAAAAGAAAGAAAACCTAGGGAAATAAATTTTACAGCCACTTTCTCTGATAAAAGTCTCATTTCCCAATTATATACAGAACTGGACCAAATTTATAAAAATAGGAGCCATTACCAAACTGATAAATGGTCAAAGGACATGAAGAGGCAGTTTTCAGAGGAAGATATAAATTCCTATCAATAATCATATGTAATAATGCTCTAAATCCCCAATAATTAGAGGAAATCTCAAACCCATCAGATCGTCTGAGATGACAGAAAAGGAAAATGACAAATGCTGGAGGGGGATGTAGAAAAATAAGTCAAATAATTCACAATTTGCAACTACACCCAAAGGACTATAAAACTGTGCATACCTTCTGACCCACTAATAGCTAAAAGGTTTTTACCCCAAGGAGATTAAAGAAAGAAAGAAAAAAAGATCCACATACAAAAATATGTATAGAAACTCTTTTTGCAGTGGAAAAGAATTGTAAACCGAAGGGATGCCCACAAATTGGGGAATACCACAACAATTTATGGTATATCAATGTGATGGAATACTATTGTGTTATAAGAAATGGTTTCAAAAAGACCAAAGATGTATATGAACTAATGCAAAGTGAAGTGAGCAGAATCAGGAGAACATTGTAAACAGGATCAACTGTGAAAGACTTGGTAACTGATCAATACAGTGATCTACCACAACTCCAAAGGACTCATGATGAAAAAAGGTATCCACCTACAGAGAGAGAAGTGACAGACTCATACTGCAGATTAAACCATATTTTTTCCTTTATTTTATTGCTTCCTTCCCCTACCCCCGCCAAAATGGCCAATGCCACAGTGTTTTTTGCATGATTTTTATATATAGAAAGCATATCCCATGTCTTGCTTTCTCAGTGGGTGGAGGAGTGAGTAGAGAGTGGAAGAGAATTTGGCAATTAAAATGAGTAATTTTTTTTAAAGGATAAGAAGATCACAACCAGGATAGTGACTCTTGACTTCCTGATACAGAAGAATCCACATGCCCCAGACTTTCTCTGTTGTCAATAAAATGGTTTCCTTTTGTGGGAGGTGGGGGGAAACAGTAAATTCTAGGAAACAAAAGAAAACTAAGAAAAAGTCACTTCATTTAAAAACCTCAGGATCTAGATGGTAAACCAAACAAACGTATATCAAACAGGTGAATGGACAGAGAAAAAGCAGGGTATGGAGGGCCTAAGATGTCAGCCTGAGGTTAGAATTAATACTTTAGGAAATAAGAACCTGTAGTAGGTTTCTGAGCAAGAGTGTTTTAAAAAAGATAAATTGGCAAATGGTTATGTAGTTGGAAGACATAAGACTAAATATTCAAAAATTCTAAGCTTTCAAATCTGCAGATTTCAGAATTATTCTAGCAATATTTGTGGCTCCTAATTGGTCTCCCTGTCCGTCCCTCAGGCTCCCCTCCTCAATGCAACACACAGCTTCCACAGTAATATTCCTAAGACTCAGATGATTTTAAAAAAAGAAAAAAGCTATTATAATGACAAGGATGCTCTAGACACAAAGTCAGAAAAAAAAAAGAATGACTCCAAAAATCTCTACAAGCAAAGCCTCAAAGAAAAACACAGCTGGTGCACAAATTTAACTAGAATTTTGAGAATGGATAAAACAAGAGTGCTGGTTTTTTTAAGAATTATAAATGTTTTTTATTAATAAAATAAAAATGCTATAAGAAAATTGGAAAAGTAATGAGCGCTATGGAAGAAAAAATTGAAAAGAGAATTAACAGCCTTGTTACAAAAGATATGAAAAATTAGAATGGACCAAATAGAAGGCAAAGAATCCATGAGACAACAAGAAACATTAAAACAAAGGCAAACAATCAAAAATTTGCCCAGATCTATTTATTTGATCTACAGGGGAAAGTACAAATAGAAAAAAAATTCACTGGACATCGCCTGAAACAAACTCCAAAATGAAAACTCTTCGAAACATTATATATGAAATCTAAAGCTTTCAGGTCAAAGAAAAAATTCTTCAAGAAGCCAGAAAGAAAAACGAACTTCTGTCACACACAATTTAGCTGCCCCTACTCTAAAGAAGTGGAGACCCTGGAATACACTATTTCAGAAGGCAAAGTATAGACTTACAGCTAAGAATAAGCTATGCAGCAAAACTGCGTATAATCCTACAGAGCGAGAAATGGCTCATTAATGAAATAAAAGACTTCCAAGTATTTCTGATGAAAAGACCAGAGCTGACTGAAATTAAGGTAACAAAGTTCCAAACACATTAAATTTATTGGTAGGGCTAGCAGTAATCTATAAAAAAGGATGCGGGGAGGGAGAGATGGGAGGGTATTTAGCTCCTCAGCAAGCCAAAGGACCCCAAGGTAGCATTTACAAGACTTCTTATAGTTTAGGAAAAGCGGATAAAAAATAGGACTTGGGATTAAGTCATCTGATTTCTACTGGTGTAAGGGATAAGATTTTCTTCCTGGTCACTATGGAAAGCTGATTGGTTGTGTCCACCTGTATCCTTGGAAGAAAAAGGTAGTGGTACAGAGATAATAGGTCTCCTTGACACGAAGATGGAACAGTGATTTACAGGAAGACTGAATTTCGGAACTTATGGACTTCCAAACTTAATTCAGAGACACAGAAATGTGACTCAAGAAGTTACACCAAAATATAGGTGGTTGGTTCAGAATAGAATCAATTACAAAATGGAATTAACTTGATTTTCTCAGCTGTGTAGAAACTTTACAAACATAGGAGTTGAGAAACATAAAACTGTAAACATGAATAAGAGGCCAAAGAAGTCAAACTATAGAGAGGGGAAGAAAAATATACTGGGGGTAAATAAGGGGGGGGGTACATCTGGCATTCACTCTCACCCTTATGGAACAAGTCAAAGGAGGGAAGATGCAGACACGCACAGAATCCTTTAGTGGAGGGGGGGGGAAATACAAAAATACACTTCCTTTTACAGGAAAATATGAGCAAAATGGAACAGGGGAGAAAGAGGAACTAGAGGGAAGGCAAATTAAGGGAGGGATTAGTCCTAAGAAAAACAAATTCTAACTTAGGATATGCAAAAATGTTTACAGTTCTTGTTAAGATGACAAAGAATGTAAATCTTACGGGGTGCCCATCTGCTGGGGAATGGCTGGACAAGTTATGGTATATAAATGTGATGGAATACCGTTACGCTGCAAGAAATGAAGAGGATGATTGTAGAGAAATCTGGGGAGAATTATATGAATTAATACAGAGTGAAGAGAATAGAACCAGAAGAACAATTTCTATAAGAATTATGATAAAGACAAACAACTTTAAAAGAATTAGAAACTCTGATCAACATGATGACCAATCACAGTTCCAGAATACTAATAATAAAACACGCTGTGCATCTCCTGATAGGTAAAGGCATCTGGATGCAGAATGAAACATTTTTTGACATGGGCAATGCAGAAATTTGTTTTGTTTATATGGTTGTTACAAAGGTTTTGTTTTTCTTATGTTCTCATTGGGGAGAGAGCGAGTGGGCAGCAGAGAAGGAAATTTTTTGCTGATTGAAAAAAATATATATCGCACAAAAGTAATGCTTATGGATTAACTAATTTATTTGAAAGAAAAATAGTTTTAGGCACCGTGAATTTAAGGAGGTGATAAAGACCAAGGAAAAAATGTTCTATAAACAGTTGGGATTAAAGGCACAAGTGAAAAGCTGGGAATAAAGATTCTGACAATAATCATAATAACTGTTGCTTTTTAAATAGCACTTTATTTTTTGTTTGTTTCTTCTTTCTCATGGTTTTTCCTATTGGTTCTAATTCTTCTTTACAACATGACTAATGTGAAAATAGGTTCAAAATGAATGTATACGTAGAGCCTATATCCAATTGCATGCATCTTGGGGTGGGGGGGGAGAGATGGGGAGAAAATTTGGAACTCAAAATCTTATGGAAGTGAATGTTGAAAACTAAAAATAAATTAACTTAAAAAAATAAACAGCACTTTAATGTTTCCAAGATAGACAGCATCAGACAGCAGAGATAAGGCTGACATTGGAGTCAAAAAGACCTGGCTCAAATTTTGCCTCTGAAATAACAGCCATGACCACAGGTAAATCACTCAACCTAATCAATGCCCCCAAGAAATCTTCTGAGATGCTAAAGCCAACCTCCACTGGGAAAGAAGCTTTCAGACCTAGTAACTAACACTATTAAAGGCATGGTTCCAAAAAAAAAGTTTCCAAATTGCTTTCCTTACAAAAACTATAGTTACTATTAAGTAGATTTTGTAGTAATCAAAGCAGAGCTGAAATGCTAATTCACCAAGGAAAAGAATATAGACCAGAAATTCTTCACTTTTTTGTGTTATCATGAACCCTTTTGGCAGTCTGGTGAAGCCTACGGACCATATAAAAATTTTAAGTATATAATTACAATTACAAAATTGCAAAAGATTACAAAAGAAACCAGTGATATTGAAATACTTTAATCACAATATGTTTTGGGTTTTTTTTAAAGTTCACGGACTCCAAGTTAAGAACCCTTGCTATTTAGCTGCTAGGTAAAAGCCATTGTCAATGACTGGGTCTTGGGGAACACCTATAGTTAAGCATTTAGGATGAAAAGGACAGAAAGATGAGTGAAAAACATCAAGAAAATCAGTATAGTGTCATGGAAGCTGAGTAGAGTTCTAAAACAAAATAGGTAAATTTACTATTTCATAAGGATGAATAGGAAAATGGAACAGTAGTTTGAGAGAATTCAGGTTTAGAACAGAGTCTTACATTACATACTACAATACGGTCTAAATGGACAAGTAATCTAAAAATGTAAAGGAGATGCTCAGAATGCTGGCACACACCAGTAATCCTTGCTACCAGGGAGGATGAGCTTAAGAGTTCTGAGCTGAAGTGGATTAAGCCAATAAGAGGTCTGCACTAAGTCCTGAACCAATATAGTGAGCCCCCAGCAGCTGAAGACCACAACACTAGTATCTAAGGGGCAAATCAGCCTGTGTCAGAAATGGAGCAGGTCAAAATTCTAGATCAATTAGTGATAAGAATAGCCTTAGGAGTGACTACTGATTAGGCTTCCAGCCTAGACTAAAATAGGGAAACCCAGGGTCTCAAACTCAATGACTAAATGAAAATTAAAAGTCACATTTAAAAATTTAAGTGTACAGTCACAGTAAAAATTGTAATGAAGCAGGGGATATAAGTAATCATAAAAGGTAAAACAGAAAATCTTGATTATATAAAATTTTAAGCATGCAAGCATACATAAATTTGCACAAGCAAATTTTAAAAAGCTGTCAATTGGGGAAAATATTACTATAAAATAGTCAAATTGATCTGTAATCTCAAAGTGGATATCCCTCCAGTGATGAATAAATAAAACTAAGAGTTGGAATTATGAAAAAACTGGTAAAATAGATAAACCATTGGTTCATACGATTAAAAGAGAGAAGAAAATCAAATCACTAGTATTAAAAATTAAAAGGGTGACTATACCACTAATGAGGATGAAATCAAAACAATTATAAGTTCTTTTGCCCAATTGTATGCCAATAAATGTAATTATTTAAGTAAAATGGAAAAATAGTTACAAAAATATAAACTGCCTAGATTAACAGAAGAGGAAATAGCATATCTAAACAGGCCTGTTTTAGAAAAGAAAAAGAAATTGAACAGGCCACAAATAAGCTACCTAAGAAAAAAGCATCAGGACCAGATGAATTTACAAAAGAATTCTAGCAAACATTTGAAGACCAACTAACTCCAATATTAAACAAATGGCAAAGAAGGGGTCCTACTAAACACTCCTTTTACAAATTATGATATCGCTATGATGCCCATACCTAAACCAGGAAGAGTAAAAACAAAGAAAGAAAACTATCGCCCAATTTCATTAAAGAATATGGATGCAAAAACCCTAAATAAAATACTAGCTAAAAGATTACAACAATATATTTACAAAGATTACACATTATGACCAAACCCATCCCAGGAATTCACGGATGATTTAACATAAAGAAAATTATTAACATAAATGATTATATCAATTAAAAGTAACAAAAATCATATGGCTATATCAATAGATGCAGACAAAGCATTTGATACACTCATTTCTTTTAAAAACAATTTAAAGTTTAGGTATAAAGGGGCTTTTCTTTAAATTGATAGGAAGCATTTGCCTAAAGTCATCAGCAAGCATTATTTGTAATGGGGATAAACTAGAAGCCTTCTCAGTAAGATCAGGTGTTTAACAAGGATGCCCTCTACCACCAATATTATTCAATACTGTACTGGAAATCCTAGCGATAGCAATAAGATAAGAAAAAGAAATAGAAGGAATCAGAATGGGCAATGGGGTAATAAAACCATCTCTTTTTGTAGACGATATGATGATATACTTGGAAAATCAGAGACTCTACTAAACAGTTAATTGAAATAATTATTAATTTCAGCAAAATAGCAGGATAAAAGTAAACCCACATAAATCATCAGCATTCCTATATATCAACAACAGGACCCTGCAGGAAGAAATAGCTAGAGATACCCCATTTAAAATAACTCTAGACAGTATAAAATACCTGGGATACACCTGCCAAAACAAACCCAGTAATTATATGAACAAAATCATCAAAAAACTTTGTACATAAATAAAATCAGATTTAAATAAATAGATAAATGTTAATTGTTCATGGGTAGGGGGCAAGGCCAACATAATAAAAATGACAATTTTACCAAAATTAATCTATATATATATACAATGCCATCCAACTAAATTACAAAAAATTTGTTTTACTGAGCTAGAAAAAAGTGACAAAATTCATTTGGAAGCACAAAAGATCAAGAATATCAAAGGAACTAATGGGGAAAAAAATTAAAGGAAGGAGATTTAGCAGTATCAAATCTTAAACTATATTATAGGATAGTAATTATCAAAACTATATTGTACTGGCTAAGAAACAGAAAGGTAGATCAATAGAACAGAATAGACATACAATTTACAGCAGCAAATGAATATGGTAACCTAGTGTTTGACAAGTGAAAAGACTGAAGTTTTCAGCATAAGAATTCATCATTTGGTAAAAATTGTTAAGAAAGGTGGAAAGCAATCTGGCAGAAATTGGGCATAGACCAATATCTTACACCATTTACCAAGATAAGGCCAAAATGGATACATGACCTAGAAACATAAAAAAAGAATTTACAAGAAAATTTGAAGAACATACAACATATTACTTATTAGACTTACGGATAAAGTGAACAATTTATGAACAAACAAGATATAAGAGAACATTGTAAGATGTAAAATGGATAATTCTGATTATATTAAGTTATTAAGGTTTTGTACAAATAAAACAAATGTAGCCAAGATCAAAAGCAGAAAACTGGAGGAAATTTTTATAGACAGTTCCACACATAAAGGTCAAATATCTCAATTTTTTTTTTTTTGGCTAGGCGATGGGGTTAAGTGACTTGCCCAGAGTTACACAGCTAGTAAGTGTTATGTCTGTTATGTCTGAGGTCGGATTTGAACTCAGGTCCTCCTGAATCCAGGGCCAGTGCTCTATCCACTGCACTACCTAGCTGCCTGTCTAAACAAATTGCGGTATTTGTTCATGATGGAATGGTACTCTGCTCTAAGAAATGATGAGTGGATGATTTTAAGAAACATGGAAAGACTTGCACGAAATAATGTAAAGCAAAATGAGCAGAACCAAGAGAAGTTATATACAGTAACAGCAATATTGTTTTAAGAACAACTTTAAACAACTAAGTTATTCTATTATAAATACTCAAATTAACTGCAAAGGTACTATGAAGAAGCTGTTTGTATCCAGAGAAAGAAAGAAATATATAGATATACACATACATACACACACACATACATATACATACACCCACACACAGAGGTGCATTTATGTCTAATGGTTACCACATCTCTAGGGTGGGGGTGAGAGTCGGGGAGGCGGTAGTGAGGGAAAAAATTAAGTTACATGATAAATTTGTTGTAAATTTAAAAGGAATAGCAAGTTGTACATAACAGATCAGCAATTTCAGGTGTGGGGGAAAAAATCACGTGATTAATATAAATAAGCCTGGAAAGATGTATATAAACTAATGCAAAGTGAAGTAAGCAGAGTCAAGAAATATACACAATGACTATGGCAATGTAAATATAAAGGACTACACACAAAAAAATCAAACGTAAATGTAAAAAAATTATAAAGATCAAGCATGACTTGAATGAAGACATATGAAAGGATATCACTCATTTATGGAAGTGAGTGGCCCAAAGATATTGTACATTTCACATGTTTTCAGAGTGTAGCCTTATTTAACCTCAGCTGGGAATGGACAAGTCCAGCTACTTTGCTGCTCTGTGCATGTCCCTGGTGACAGTGAAAGCTTTGTGAGTCCTGACTTGGGATTAGATATAAATTTTAGTAAGTAGACAACTTGCAAATATGGAATCCTCAAATAATGAAGATCAATTTTATGTACAAACAAGCTATACAGGATAAACTGCAGATAATCTAGAGAGGGAAGGCACTCTAGAGACATAAGTGAAATGGAATGATTTATTATATTAAATAGGATTTTAGCTGGGACTTGAAGGAAGCAGGGAGGAAGAGTATTCTAGGCATGGGGAACACTTAGTGAAAACTCTGGGAGTGTGAGTAGTGTCGAATGGGAAAAACAGCCAGATTAGTGTCACTAGTTCATAGAGTACATGGGGGATATAACATAAAAAGCCTGTAAAGGTAACAAGGAAACAGATCAAGAAGATCCTTAAAAGCCAAACAGGATTTTACATTTGATCCTAGAAACAACAGAGGTAGTAGCTGACCAGAGGGTGACATGATCAAACTCACACTTTAGGAAGATCACTAACAGCTGAATGGAGGATGGATTAGAGTGGGTAAAGACTTGAATCGGGGAGACCAACTAGCAGGTTATTTACAATAGTCCATGTGTGAGGAGACAAGGGCCTATGTATCAGAGTAGTGGCAATGTCCAACTAACATACATATGTGTATGAATACATGCATATATATACCTGCATACTCATACACACATGCACACACACATACATATAAACAAAAGCCATTCCCGAGTAGTAGCCAAAGAACAGGAACAAACAGTTCTCAAAAAAAAATTATAAAATATTAAGACTCCAAATAACTAATAATAAGAGAAATTAAAATCAAAACAACACTAAGATTTCAGCTCATACCCATCAAACAGGCAAAGATGCCAAAAAATGGGAATAGTCAGTGTTGGAAAGATTTCCAGACGACAGACACTGATGTTGGTAGAGCTGTGAACTAGGACAACTATTTTGGAAAGCAATATAGAATTACACACATCAAGCAACTGTCCATACCCTCTGATTGAGAGATTCCACTACTAGGTATATGATTCAGGGAGAACTCTGATAAGAACAAAATCCCTCTATACTCCAAAATATTGTTAACAGCACTTTTTGTGATAGCAAAGAACTGGTAACAAAGTAGATGCCCATTAACTAGGGATTGGCTAAAAAAATTATATCAAATGAATGTTACGGAATATTACTGTTCTCTAAGCAATAATGAATATGATGAATACAGAGAAACATGGAAAGACTTACACAAACTAATGAAGAGTGAAGTACTATTATTTTAGTTCATGCACATATTTTTGCCTTTTTATCTGTAATGTCCTAACTCTTAACTCCCTATTCTCTCCTTTATTTTCAGTAATGCACTTAGGCATATTTAAAGTTGGGGAGTGAAGGGATGTGGCTGGAATATCACAGGTTGGAATATACAGTACCCAGTACCTTTGTATAGAGAATCAAACACATTTTTTCACAGCAACTCTATGAGGTAGGAAATCCAAGTATTAGTATCCTTATTTTACAAATGTTTTAGAAAACTGAAGCTTAAAAACTTAGGGCCTACTACCTTGTTCACTGGCCTAATAAGTCTATCCAGTTTCAGTGCCAAGATTTGAAGTGTTAATAGTAAATAAGATTTTATTTGGAAAACAGATCAATAACGGGGTCATTAAAATATTTTTGATTAGTATAGTGATAAGATGAAAATATTTTAGAACAATATCACTGTGTTTCATAGAATAATAGGTTGAAGAGGCAAAAGAGTCCAAATTCAAATCATTCCCTTGATCAAAACTTCTTCAATGATTCCACTGTTTGATAAAAGTCCAAATTCCTTGGTCTTACATTAAGACTCCTTAGGCAAGATGTAACTGCAACCTTTCTAGAATTATCTTCCCCTATTCCCCTAAATAAGCCTTCTGTTAGTTTACTGACTGTCCCTGAAACTGCCTTTCCTGCCTATGTTTGTTTGGTTTTTTACCTTTTTATATAAACTTAACAAACAGACAGTGAAAAAGTCAGTGAGAGGAAAAGAAGCAGAATAATCCCTGTTGTCAAGGAATTTATATTCTTCGAACTGTGAGGTGGCACAGAAAGGAAGAATGCCCCTTTATAGTTAAGAAAACCTGAGTTCAAATACTGCCTCAGACACTTGCTGGCAGTGTGCCCCTGGGTAAGTCACTTAGCCTCTTGTCTGCCTCAGTTCCTCACCTGTAAAATGGGAATAGAAACACCTACCTCACAGGGTTGTTGGGAAGATCAAATGAGATAACATGCATACAGCTCTTTGTAAACCTAAAGTGCTACATAAATGCCAGCTATTCCGATTGTTATTATTATTATTACTCTAGCTGAAGAGACAACATGCATACAAATAACACATAAAATAAGTACTAAACAAATACACAGTAGTTAGGGAGGGAAGATACTAGTGATTGGGAGAATCAAGAAAGGCTTCATGTAGAAGGTAATGCTTGAGTTATATCTTAATGCAAGACAGGGATCCTATAAGGGAAAAGAAGAGGGTACATTCCAGGCATGGAATGTAACAAGTATAAAAACACTTAAGAAACAGAACAGACTACCATTTGTGATGGACAAAGTACCACATGTGAAGGCCAGTTAGGCTGAACTTTAGAGTGCTAGAAGTGGAGTATGGCAAATTGAGGCTGGAAAGATAGGTTGCAGTCAGGTTTCGAAGGGTTTTAAAAGCAAACCAGGAGGTAACAGGGATAAAAAAGGCGTTTCCTAAGTAAGAGGAGTGATATGGTTCAGATCTATACTTTTAAGAAAATCACTCAGGCAGCTATGTAGAATTATTCATTGGAAAAGAGAGAGACTTGAGACAGGAGGCCAATTAGGAAGCCACTGCAAAAGTCCTGTTGAAAAGTGATGGGATCCTGAATTAGGATGGTGGCTGTGTGATTAGAAAAAACATGGGACTAAAATTAAAATCTAATGATTTCTTGTCCAAAGTCATCTAGAACATAACACATCATCTTATGCAAATTATTAATTCAACCCAAAAAGAGTAATTAGGATGGTGGCTGTGTGATTAGAAAAAACATGGGACTAAAATTTAAATCTAATGATTTCTTGTCCAAAGTCATCTAGAACATAACACATTATCTTATGCAAATTATTAATTCAACCCAAAAAGAGTATCAGCTTGTTCAGAGGTGACAGTGTGGTATATATGACAAAGTGTTGAACTAGGAAAGACTTGGGTTCAAGTCCCACCTCAGATATTTACCAGTTGTGACCAGTTTCCTAATTACTAAAATAGAGATGACACTAACACCTGCTTCATAGCATTATCATAAAATTCAAATAATATAATGTAAATAAAACAATCTGAAAACCCTTATATGCTAATAGCATATAAATACCAGTAGTACTAATAAAAGAGTAATCATCACCACTATCACCACCACCACCAAGATTCTCCCCACTATAAAGAACACATTGATAAACTCTTAACTAGAACATTTCTTAGAGTTGTAATATAGCCCAGTGACCTTATCCAAACCATGGGTAGATAGGCACCTGGGGTAAATGTTAGTTGTACCTTTTCTTTTTATCCTTGGTGCCTCCTTATTTCTTTGTATTTCCTTTCTGTTCCCATCTTCCTTTTTCTGCCATAGGGCTTAACGGTTACTGTTAGCTAACTAAAATTTAGTGTGTAGACTGAGTTTGAAGTTTCAATCTGTTTTACAATAAACCCTAATGTAATAAGATATATACTGCAAATTATCAGGTATAGTGGCAATATTTCAATTTAACAATTCTCCTTTTCAAAAAAAGTTCATTAAAATGAAGGAACTGAATTAAATCATTTCTAAGATATCTTCAAACTCTTGATTTATTTTTGAATGTAGGAGTCAGGGATTATAATAACATGACATTTATGTAGGGCTTTAAGTAAAATATCTCATTTGAATCTCATTACAAGCCTATACTGCTAAACCTGGAATTATTCTCATTTTGCAAGATGAGGAAATTGAAACTTAAAAGGGTCAAGTGACGTGGCAACCATGTAAACAACTAGTTAAGTATTCAAACCCAATTCTCTCTGCATTCCAAGTCCAGAAACTCTTTCTACTAAACTCCTTCTGTTAATGTGCCTTCAGATGAAATTTAAAGAGTAAGAAGGTAAATTAAACTTGTAATTATTTCACCATACTTCATAAGGCATCTACAATTATCTCAGGGTGCCTTAAGATTTTTTAATTATATTAACTAATATTTTAATATATTTGTTAACTAATATTTTAATATAGTGTTAACTAATAGTTAATTAGCTATAATTCAAAGCTAGAAAAAAAGAACTCAAGATTGATAGCCAGATATTCTGAAGATGTGGGTAATCAAGAAAACAAAAATGCTTGAGTAGAATGTCACTACTCCAAAATGGTAGAGTAGTCACCTAAAGAAACAAAACACAAAGCATCTGTCTTACAAATTTTCACAATAAACTTCAGTTCTCCCATAATCACTAGACTAATTAAAAATTATCTATTCGACTGGTTCTAACACAAACTAAAAAGAAATTCTAAGTCACAGTTTCTCTCTTCTCTCATGAAATGGTTCAAACACAAGAATCTGAAGGCAGAATCTGACAACATGAACCTCTCACACAATTCACTATAGCAAAGCTAAGGTTTTGCCGTATGTCTTTTCGACTAAGACTTTTTAACTGCTGTCTGCCTCAGTTTCTTCAACTGCATAATGGCGATAATAATGGCACCTACTTCCCAGGGTTATAACCAGGATCGAATAAGATAACATATGTAAAGAAAGCTCTTGCCACATAGAAGACACTTAAATACGTGTTCCCTTCCTCTTCCCCCATCTAAAAAAAAAAACTTGCTGCCAACATTTTTAATTCTAGGAGGATCTGACCCGTTTTTTGTTGAAGGGGTAAACTGTCAAAAATGGAACAAGGTCAAACTTAAGAGACAAAAGGTTTCTACGGTATTTATTTGGCCAGAGGCTCCTCCCTTCCTCAGCGATAGCTCCCAGCCTAAAAAGTGGGCAAAACAAAAAAAATCTTCTTCACACAAAGGACCCACCTGACGGACCTGGTTATTTATGACCTTAATGTCGAAATCAAGTGCATAGGGAAGAATAATTATTTTTTCTCTCTTTTTAAAAATTTCATTAGGCTGAACTTTCAAAAAAGGAACCTGAGTGGGGGCACAAAAAAAAAAACCACCTCACAGCAGGAACCTGCTCAACTCAGGACGCCCCCAAACAAATAAATAAATGAAGCCCTTCAATGCGGCTCCCCCCGACAGACACCCCCAATCAATCAGCAGACTGGGGCGGAAGGGCAGCGAGGGTCAGGAAGGAAGTTCTGGGGCCAAAGTGACAAAACGAATGAAAGAGGAAGAAGCAGCCGGGCGCCCCGGAGCCTGGGGGCGCGGGGCCCCCGCACGCCTCGGGCCCCGAGCCCCGGAGCTCCAGGCCCGGCAAGTCAATAAGTCCCGGCGCGGAGCGCGGGGGGCGCTCGGGGAGCAGGGGAGGGAGGGGTTCGCCTCTTCCTGCGGCGCTCGGCCTAGGCTTGCCACTTCCCAAATTCTGGGTAATGGAGTGAGCTGGCGGAGAAGTTAGGGGGCGAGCAGGGGGCCGGGGACGGACAGGGCCCGGGGTCGCGGCTGGGGGAGGGGAAGCCGGCAGAAGTCAACAAACGCGAGCGTGGCGCGCGGGGGCGGGGGCGCGCCCGGGCGGCCGGCGGACTCACCTTCTGGGAGGTGCTCTGCTGCAGCACATTCTGCTCCACGGTCATGGCCCCCGCGGCGACTGCGGCTGCGGCTGCTCCCCCTCCTCGTCCTCCTTCCTCCCGCGGCCGCCTGGCTCTCGCTCGCAGGCTCTCGGTGTCTCCTTACTTCTGTCCTCTCCTCCTTTCCTCTTCCTCTTCCCCTTCCCCCCGAGGACAGCTCGGCCGGGCTCCGGGTGAGGATTGTGGGCAGGGGATGAAAAGCCGCTCCAGGCGCCTGGGGTCGGGAGGAGGGAGGGAGGGAGGGAGGAAGAGCGAGCCGGGGCGGGGGGAGGAGGGGGCCGAAGGGCGGTCCCGGACTCAGCGCAGCACGCCCAGGGCGCCCCGACGAGCCGGGTCCATGGGAGAGAAAGGGAAGGTGGAAGGCGAGGAGAGGGCGAGCAGGAACTCCGGAGCCGAAGAGACCGCGGCGGGCGGCGGCAGAGCGGAAGCCCGTCACTCACTGGGCTGAGCCGAGCTCCGGGAGACGGAGAGGGAGGGAGCGAGCCGCGGGGCTGACGGGCGAAAAGGAGGGAGTGGCCGGGTCCGGAATGGCGCTGTCCTCCTCCTGCCCCTCCCCTCCCCCAACTGCCGTCACGCCGCTCCCCTGGGCGCCCCGCCGGGCCCCCCCTCCTCCTCTTCCTCCTCGCCTCTCCCGGGCTGGACAGCCTTCCTCCGGGGCCTGCTTCCCGCTCCCCCCGGCCTCCGCCCTCGGAGCTCACATTGTGACTGTGGAGGCTGCCGCGGCCCCCCGGGACACACCCTGCGTCCCGGGCCGGACCACGGGTCACCCGGCTCCTTTCCGCCTGCAGCCCCCAGACCCAGAGTCCAGTCTCTGGCCCGGGCCTCGTTCAAGAAGGACCTTCCTCGGGGCCTCACCTCCCTGGCCTCGGCCCCGGGAGGAACCCCCCCCCGCCCCGTCGCCCTCGGGCGGGCCTCGGACACGGACACCCGCGATCGGGGCTCGTGGCTGCCCGTCTTCTTCCCTCTATCGGTGTCAGAGGGCAGACGTCCCCCGGCCCCCTCGCCTTCACCAAGTTCATTCCGAGCCTCCCGCATGCCGCCCTTCTCTCTAGGAATTTCACCAGGAGCCACGACTCTAGGCAGACTCAAGTGTGCATGGAACCCGGGACTGGAAGCCACATAGGTGGGAACCCCCTTCTAAACTGTCATTTGTCTTTGCTTAACTGAGGCCCCCCCAGCTCCTCTGTGACAATGACATCTGCCAGGATGAAGCTTTTCGTTTTGAGTTAGACACCTTCTCTGCAGCATGGGGGGGGGGCATTTTTTAAAAAAGAAAGAATACTGACAACTGATTCATAACTCAGCTATACCTTAAAATGTTGCCAAATTAGGTTAACGATTTAAAAATAGTTACAGCTGTACATATGACTTCATTCTTGGCTTCACATTTCGTTACCCCTACATAGAGGGGGGAGGGGGCGCCAGCAAAAACAGCTTTAGCTTCACAGTCTGGTGGGGAAAATGGAGAGGAACTGACATTAGCACAAACTATGCATATGTCAGTGTAATTCCAGTTATAATTTTAAATCTTCACTGGCACATTTTTTGTTTAATTTAATGACCAAGTCAGTCAACAAACATTTATTATGTATCAGCACTATTTAAAGAGTTTTTATTGGAAGACTTGTGGAAGTTTAACATAATCATATTTATGGTATTGAGATTGATAATTTTTTTCGAGACTGAGCACAAATAATAAAATTTTTAAATGATAAAAAATTAAAGGGAAATAAGTACATTATTTTTAATGTTATCTCTGTAATCCTGTGTCAAGACAGGGAAAGTTAGTTATCCTAAAGATCATTAGGTCAGAACTCATATTCATGCCCAGCGATCTTTTGTGATATGCTCTTTGAAGCTACATTTTCATATGTAAATAGAAATGCACTTGACCGACAAAACATTTTACAGAGAAGGAAAGTGAAGCCCAGAGAAATTAAATGATTTATCCAAGGTCATACAGGAGACAGGCAGGTGTCTTGACTCCCAATCCAGTATTCAACCTTGGATGGACAAGTCACGGCATTCTGTTGTCCACAACGTTCAGACTTTAGGGAAAACTAAATGGCCCCAAGCAGAAAATAGATTCAGAATAATATGATACTACAGGAGCGAATGTCTTTTTTTAAACTAGAAATTAGTGATAAGAATTTGGTAATTCCTACAATTTCAAATAATTATTTCTTGAGCACTAGGCTTCATATTTTGTGTCTCAAGTTGCTAGTAAAATTGTTCATCAAATAAAGTTCTTCTAGGGTTACCATATTTTTTCACCTGAATTCTAGTAAATTTCTTACTTTAAATATTTATTATGTTTTTAAAGCTTTAAAAAAACAGTAGTACCTGGAAAAATACAGATCATCAAATACTTTCAACTATATTACTGTATCACAGTTTTAAAAGCTTATAATTTTCATAGTGACCACAGAAAGAATGTACAGTTTTCTTTGTAAATGATTCATAAATAAAATAGACCACCTAACCTTTTATCCATGTTTTTATTTTGTTACTTCAAACACTTCAATCAGCCTGAATTATTGGATCAAACTAGGTTGCGGCTGCCGAAATACCTAGTGGTGACACAGTCTGTTAACCAGGAATGTATTTGATGGCTTTTCAGTGAGGTAGGTCGTGCCAGAATTTAAACTCTTCAGCCTTGTAGAACTGAGGTTAACTTTTATACCATGATGAGAGCAGAGCTTGAATAAAATTTTTTGAAGTGATAGATTTGACATAAAAGCCAATATTTATCTTAATTATTTACCAAAATTAACAGTAAAAGGGGAAAAAAAAGTTGATGAAAAACTATCCAGTAAAGTGTTTGAGTGTCTCAAGGATTGCTATTCCATTCTAGATCCCAGAAGTTATTTTTTAGGTTCTGTTGTCCATAGGAGGCTAAAAAATCCTTGAGTGTCTTTGAGATGAAAGGTCCCCCAATTATCACTACATAAAACTAATTACATTGTTACTAAGAAATTATCGAATCTGTTTCCCTTCAAATCAGTATTGTTTTCCTGTCTGTGATGTAGTTTACTCAATTTAGACTTTATGATGATAATTTATTTCTAACAACAGGATAGCAGTATGTAATTAAGTCAAAGGAAAGAATGTTTTCTATTGTCATAATGCTACTGTTCAGGGAGTTGAGTGTTCTAGAATAAATTCACTGAGAGCATAGAGTGGAGGATGGACACACAGTTGAGATGGATAAAGGGTAAAAAAAAAATAACATAATTTAAAGTGGAAGAAGAAATAATGATAGCTGATATTTATATAGCAATTGAAAGTTTATCTCAAAGTTGGTAATAATAGAAAAACATTAAGGAGCGTATAATTAGTGAATTCGTCTGCTGAAGGAAAGGTTTCAAACCATTATGTATTCCAAGCTTTTGTTAGTATTTTAATGAAACTTTCAGTGGTACCATTGCACTTTGTATTTTTTACTGACATTTTCAGTTTGAATGTCTGTATAAAAGATCTCTGTGAAGTGGAAAAGTCGTACTATAATCTTATAATAGGTTATTGCTTTATAGAGAATTCTTTGGAAATAAGTTACACACTGAGAAATAGATCGACCCTACCAATTGCATGTCATGTACTCTCCCCACAGACTTTCTCCAACTTAGATTTGCTCTCTCTTAATCAAATATTCCTCAGAGATCTCAGATTCCATCTTCCCTGACCTTCACTCTGAATTGTACACATGGTAGACCCCAACTGTCAATATGAGTAGAATTGAAAACAAGTTCCCAACCCCCACCAGTCTATATTGGCAAATAGTCACATAGATCAGAACATGATTAAAAGTAGTGGTGTCAAACTCAAGTAGAAATGGAAGCCACTAAACCATACCTAAGGATTCCTGTAGCTGCATATTTCCTTAGAAAAACACATTGTATTTTTAATTATTTTGTTAAATCCCACCTGTAGTTTAATGTAATTAAAATAGTTCACACTGTACTTAATGCCGCAGACAACATGTTTGACACTCCTGGAACAGGATTTTATACATTTTAATCCTCTTTATTCTCACCTCCAGAGAGCACTGGTTCAGCATGTGTCAGTTCCAGACACTCCATTTCAAGCTTCCCAGAAGCTCTCCAGTGAAGGGGCAATCCAGAATTAGATTTGAAATCTGACCACCTGGATCATATACATACTTCCAGGGCTGCTTTGCTGCAAAGCTTTCACCCTTTAGTACTAGCCACTCTGGAGATTACTTAGACTGGAGGAGTTCAGGCCAACAGTAATAAGGTCATTTTGCCAATCTAAATACTGGATCAAGTAATTCTGAGCTTTATGAACCAGCATGATTAGCCAGTTTACTCCAGTTTGGTAGTTAACAACCTCTGGAACTTGTTTCTATTTGTTACCACTTTGCTTTTTTTTCTCAGGAAATTATAACTTTTAGGGAAATGGACCAAGAGACTTCTTATACCCTATGAGATTCTATTAACTCTTTGGAAAATAGGATAGAGGAGAAAGGTTTTATTTCACTTATTTTTACTCCAACCTCTTTGAGATCAGCAACAGTAATTGTGTTAGCATAAAGCAGTCCTCTGATAAGAACATCACAGTCAACTTTCTTGGCTCAGCCTTGCCACTTATGGATGCAGTGGATGTGTGATCTCATTGCTAAGAGTTCTCCCTCCAAATGTACAGATTGCCATCACTCCAGACCTCAGACTGTGTTTCTCTTGCCCATGTCTTTCCATAAATCATAGTGTATACCAAAGGCTTACTCTAGTTCTTATGGTTAATGAATACCAGAGCCGGCTTTCCCTCTGTTATACTTCACTCTGTATTATCTTTTCCAGTCATATGTATCCCTACTGATGTCTCTTATACAACTTCTCGCATGTAAGTCATTGTTGGTAATGCAGAGCAGCATACTTGTGTCCACCTACTAGTGTCTTTTAGTTGTCCTCTGAGTCACCTGCAATGTTAATTGTAACATCACAAAGTTCTATGATTCTTAGACACATAGCTTTACAAGAATAATGGTGTTTAAAAAAATGTGCCTTTATGGCAATGATACACTTATTTATTAAAATGCTTAGACATTTTCACAAATCCTATTTAATCCATCAGCTATAAGTTGTCCAGGAGGGAGAACTGCCCAGTTAGTTGTGGTAATCTAGGGGCAGCTGGGTGGTGCAGTGGATAGAGCACTGGCTCTAGAGTCAGGAGGACCTGAGTTCATGTCTGGTCTCAGACCAGACACATAACACTTATTAGCTATGTGACCCTAGGCAAGTCACTTAACCCCAATTGCCTCACCCCCCCCCAGAAAAATAAAAAGAATTGTGGTAATCTGAACACTGTGCATTCTTTGTTTTAACACTGGATGATTAGAGCAGATATCTACTCTTCTGGGTCTCAGTGAGAAGGCCCAACTGCCCAAAAGTATTAGCATCTGTAGAACCTCCTGTTAGTAGGGTATGGCACTCCAAAGGCTGGCGGTGAGGATGCCTTGAGTGGGAGCACTGCCCATGAGGATGCAGATGCTAGAATCAGAGAATTGGGGTACAGAACTGGAAGAGAGGAGGAAGCAGTACAATGGATAATAAACCACCTCACTACCCTACCACAAACTGCTTACCTTTGGCATCACTTTAATAGCTAGGCATTTTTGGAAAAGCTAATAGACTTCCCATATTGAAAGGGAAGAATTAGGTAGATTTACATACCTGACCTACCCGAAGGAGCTCATCTGAGTAAAATTATAACAATCTTCTGTCTTTGAAAGTTTCTAGATTATGTTGTTGCAAGTCCAGACCACACAACCATCATCCAGAAACAGCTGTGAAGAAGAGTCATCCACACTGGCAAGCAGCTGCCGCACACAAAGCAGCACCCTGCCTAAACTAAGCAGCAAGGAGGCTTGAGAGAGAGTCAGGTGGCAGCATGTGCCAGGATAGTCAAAACACAACCACCTTGACCTACCTAGCATGTCCCCTCAGACCCTGAAAGATGTAGCCCAAGACCCTGAACCCAAGAGCTTTGGGAATAATATTGCTCTCCAAACCACCACACCTGCTTTCAATCAAGCCCTCTTCCCCCCCCAAAAAAAATGTCAAAGGGTCCCACTTAGTGCTACCAGCAAAAACTGTTGACAACTGCCATAACAGGTAGATAAACACAGGAGCCCTAGGAGAGACAGCACTCTTCAGACCACCTTTCTTTCTTCTAGTGCAGCCCTCATAGCTATTTTCAGAAGAAGCAAATCCTGTGGAGAAGGGGTCAATCATCCTTCCCAACTGTTATTCACAGGGCAGGCAAGCCAACCTAACTGAAGCAGCAAGGTATCCTGAGGGAAAGATAGGAGACAGCATGTGCCAAGCAAGTCAGACCACCATTACGTCCTTGACCACCATCTCCCCTCAGACTCTTATGGAAACAACTCAAGATCCTGAACCCAAGAGCCCTGGGAATAGTAATGTTTCCAGCCTACTACACTCAGCCATCTTCCAACACTCAGCCTAGTAACACCAGCCTTTGTGGAGAGGTACCCTAACAAGTGCTCCTGCAGATGCTACAGGCACAAGTACTGAAGACCCAAAAAAGCAAGTTCTTGCAATCAAGATCCTTGACACTGTCAAATGTTCAGCATCTTGAACTGATATGATTAGATCAGTAGAAATAATATCATAGAAGGGGCATTACAATCTGATTTGCTGTGCTGTACTCTACAGACCATGGGACCTTTCCATCTGACTTGCTGCCAAAGTCTTCTATGTGTTGTTTCATCTATTAGAATGTGAGCTCCTTGAAAGCAGGAACTGCCTATTCTATTAGTATCTCCAGAGCTTAACACAGTGCTTTGCACATATTAAACTTTTAATCAATGCTGTGTTCATGCAGGCCTAAGAATATTTCATTCCGGTTGGATTTTTCCCGCCTTTTCCTGTTTTTAAATTTATTGGCAGTTTAAATTTATGTTCCTATTTTCTGAACAGACAGCTTTCTGTTCTAAATTTGGGCTATTGCTGTGTGGTATTGTTTATCACTTGTGTAGCTGATTGATTTAGTATTTCTTGTATTGCTGTGTATGGTTTAAACATGATAATAAGGTGGATGTTAAATCATTAGAAAGTTGGTATACAAGCCAGTTTTTTAAAAAGTTCTTCTCTTTCACCCTCATCAAGAGGCTTCTTAATTCCTCTTCACTTTCTGCCATCAGAATGGTATCATTTGCATATCTGAGATGGTTGATATTTCTTCCAGCAACCTTTTGATTCATTTAGCATGGCATTTTGCGTGATGTGGAGGGTAGAAATGTCTGGCATGCTATGGCCTATGGGGTCATGAAGATTTGGACATGACCGAATGACTGAACAAAAACAAACTCAGCATGTAAGTTAAATAAAGTAACAATGTACAGCCTTATACCCCTTTTCCAATCTTAAACCAATCAGTCGTTCTATGTTCGATCTAACCAAACTGTTGATTCTTGGCCTGCATACAGGTTCCTCAGGAGACAAGTAAGATGAAGGCTGGGCATCTGAGCTGTCTTTAAAAGAAGGTTTGACAGGGAGATGTTTTTGGTTTTTGATTTTTTGCTCTGCCCTCTATCAGCAGGTCAGAGGCAACGGAGGGTACTGATGAAGTGTGAGTACCAAAGCTGATTCAATCTCCATGATGATGAGTTTCCTGGCAATGAGGTTTTCCTGGGGGAGGCATGATGATAATGGAATCGAATCCAAGCAAGAAAGCTGGTGGGGAATAAATCATCTTCCTGAACTCATCCTGTAGTGATTAACAAACTTCCATTGGTCACATCCTCCCCAACCCAGGGATCCTGAATCCCAAGCTATCATTAGTCAAACCCATTCTTTATCTCCCACTGCCCGTTCTCTTATTCCCATCTTCCTCAACCCATCATCCTCAGTGTTCCAATAGCTTTAACTACCTACCCATTCAGCTGTTCTCTTGGAACACTTGCTCCAAGGGCAACAAACTTGCTTTCATCTTAAAACTTTTATTTTCACATTCTTTTCATCTTCTGTACCTCACTGATACTTGGCTCCCTCCTTATGACATAGTCATCCTGGCCTGCACTCTCACTCATTCTCAACCCACTGGTTGAAGTGGAGAAGTGGCAATATTCTTTACTCCCCATTGCCATTTCCAGGCTCTTCCTCTACCTTCCATCACTCTCTAAACTCCACTTTGAGATTCAAGCCATAAGTACTGCACAATCAAAATTCCAGTAGCTGTTGTCTTACCTACCTCCAGGACACTCTCCTTCTTTCCTAAATGAGTACAGTGCCTAGCTCAGTCTTTCTTCAACTCCTGTCCTCATATTTGGGGACTTCAACATATATATTGATCCTACCTCAAACAGTCTTACCTCCATGTTCTCAAATTGCTCACTGTCTTTGAGCTACCTTTTCACTCTGCCTTAGCAACACAGATGGTCAAATCTTTGATCCTGCCATCATCCCCAAATGCTCTATTTCCATGTTTAAGATCTCCAAAATTACCTTATCTGGTCACAATCTGTTATCATGCTACCTGTCCCTCTAATTAGCAACCCCAAACCCTATTCTTCATCCTCACTGTAATCTCCAATCCCTCAACCCCTCAGTTCTTTCCCAGACTATCACCCCTATGCTAGCTGCCCTCTCCCTTACCCATCTTGACCTGCTAGTGACTCTATACTGTCTTTTTGTCTTGAATTCCTTTTCTCTTTATATCTAATCTTGCCTGCCAAGCCTTAGCCTGAGATTACTGCAGCCATTCACTACTCAAGTACTGCCAAATAAAGCTGGAGAAGATCATGAAATTATGCTGTTATCACTACAAATTTATGTTATATAATATCAACTGGGGCCTCACTGCAGGCAGGCAGGTTTTAGACCTCCCTATTGACTTAACTTTCTACATCAGCTTTTCCTAATATTTTCATTCCACTCTGCCATAAAACAGATGCAGATAGAGAGTGGTTTAAAAAACAATCCTACAATATGTTGTTTACAGGAAACATGTGAAGCAGAGAGAGACACACAAAGTAAAGGTAAAGGACTGGAACAGAATCTATTATGCTTCATTTGAAGTATTGAGAGCTTCCTCTTCTTCTCTCCCTAATTCACATCTCCCAGATGCCTTCTGCCTATATTTCTTTCAACTCTGTCCCACTCAGTAAGGTAGACTTTCTTCTTGCAAAGGCAAACCCCTCTTTGTGTATGTGATTCCATTCCATCTAACAGTTTGCCTAATCAATCATTACCATGCTCGCTTTTCTTTCATCTCTCTTATCTACTGGATGCTTCCCTACTGCCTACAAACGTCCATGTCACCTCCATCCTCAAAACAAAAAAACCACTTCATTCATATATCCATCCCAATTAGCTATCATCCCATATGTCTCCTACCTTTTTGGCTAAACTTCTTGAAAAGGCTGTTCAGTAGATTCCCCCGCTTCCTCTCCTCTCAGTATCTTATTCTTAACTCTCTGCTTTCTGGCTTCCCACTTCATCATTCAACCAAAACTCCTTTCTTCAGAGTTACTAATGATCTTTATTAATTAACAAATCCAATGACTTTTTCTCAATCCTCATTCTTGGTATCTTTAAAACATTTGACGCTCTCAGTTACTTTTCTTGATACTAACTTCTCTCTAATGCATTCATTATCTTCCCCCCATAAACCCTCTACTCATCCAGATTTCCCCCTTTTGAGGATACCAGCATCTCAATCACCCAACTTCACAACTTAGGTGTCAGTTCCTTACTTTCTCTAACCCTCCCACGTCCAATTTGTTGCCAATGCCTGTCAATTTTATCTTCATAATAATGGCTGTTTACATCTCCTTTTCTTCAACATTGCCACCACACTGCCACAGGCCCTCATCACCTCATGCCTAGACTATTGCGATAGCCTCTTGGTTTGTCTCCCTGCACAAACCCTTCTTCACTTAAGTTGATCCTTCACTCAGCTGCCAAAATAATCTTCCTAACCACAGTTCTGACCATTTTATCTACCCTTCTTTGTTACGCAAGAAAAATAATTGTATCTTTGATCACTAGATGCTGTTACTGGACGTACCTCAAGGATGTCCATCAGAGAAATAAAAATTTTGACATGCCAAAATATTTATAACTGCACTTTCTGTGGTAGCAAAAAAAACCAAAAACCCTCTGAAAATTAAGTATGTACATATCAACTGGGAAATTGATGGATAAACTGCAGTATACAAGTGTAATCTAATATTGTGCAATAAGAAGATGAATACAAGAAAAGGAAGTTGATGAAGTTCATAAGAAATTATAATTGGCTGCATGCATTTTAACTAAGCATTTAGGAAAGAGATGTAAACATTCACAAGTAGTCCAAAAAATCAAAGCTAAAAAACTTATGGAGGGTAGGCAAAGTTGTGTAGTAATTCACACCAAATGTGCAACATTTACAAATGTGTGTTTCTGACGCAAATGACAGGGATCTAGGTGGCACAGTAGATGAAGTGTTGGACTTTGAGTGATAAAGAGTGATTAGCACCCTTATAACAATTTCCGGTTGATATTTCCTTTATATCATTGATAACTGTCAAAGTCATATTACCAATAACACCACATTCTTCAATTTAGGTTCTGGTCTGCCAGAAACAATTTTATTTTAGTCTATATCCAAGCTATTTTTAGTTTCTAGAGAAAGATGTCCAAACTAACATAATCTTTCATCCCCTTAAACACAAGACAATTTCAGGTAATACTACAGGAATCTTGAATGAGGAAAACATATCTTAAAATATAGTCTGAGTTAACATTTCAGAACTGAAGAACCAAGTCACTCTTGGACCAGTTCTTTCATTCCTGGAGTTAACAAAGGGACCTCGTCTCTTCCATTGATATTTTAATCCTTTTTCAATGGAGTAGAGTTCTTGCTATCTGTTAATCACATCTGGTGGACAGTTGAAGAGGAGACTGCCTTTAGATGAGTCAATTACTAAATAACTTTGGGAGTGGAAGACAATGACAAATAAAACAAGTTATTCTTTGTTAAAAAAAAAAGTTTATTTTCATCTTTGATAGATTTCCATAAGAAAAATCTTTTTGTTCTCTTGTCTTGATCTATGACTCACCTTTTCAAGGGGTTAGACCTGGGAGTCTGGAATGGGCTTTAGAGAAAAAAAAATTATTTCTTAATATTTTCAGTTTTAATATAAAAAAGTTGTTTAATATACTTCTGCATATCCATTGAATATCAATTAGCTTTTACAAATGGATATTTACCAAAAATATATGGCAAGAACCGAAGTACAAGAGTATCCCACTGAACTTGAGGCACACTCTCCCTTCTACACTTTGATTCCTGGGGAAAGTGGGCTCAAGCTTCAAGTTACATAGTATTCCTTCTAAAAAGTTTACTTCCAGATGTGGTATATCCAAAACAACTTGCTTCCTTGTTTACAAGACAAATTCTTTGCTATTAGGCACATCCACTGCTGGTCTGGGTCAAACAGCTCACTCCTTAGGATTGTACTGGCTCAGTAGTTTTATCCACTGAGGCTACATAAGTCTACTGTAGACTCTTGCATCTGAATATCTGGTGTCTTTTCCAGCCTTTCAAAGCTCACAGTTCTGTTGTCAGTGATCGCCTTCTCCAGAAGGACTGGAATAGTTGCAGGGTCTTCACCTGCCAGCTAGATGGAACGATGCAGTGGTCCTGAAGTCAGGAAGACCTGAGTTCAAATCCAGCCTCAGATACTTACTAATTGTATGACTCTAGCCAAGGCACTTTACCTCTGTTTGCCTCAATTTCTTCATCTGCAAAATCATTGACAATCAATTGCACCTACTTTTCAGGCTTGTTGTAAGGATCAAATGAGATATTTGTGAAACACTTGGCACAGGGTCTGGAACACTGTAGGTACTTAAATATTTTATTTCCATAAAAATTATTTTGTAGTTGTATTAATATAGTTCCTGTGTTTCTTAATAAATAGACTCCCATTTATTTTATACATTCCATATTTATTGTATATTGAATGTTTTTCCTATTCCTACTGGGTTTTAATGGAAGTAAACAGAAATACTGATATTTTATGTGGATATATATTATATCCAGCATCTTTGCTAAAGTAATTAATTCTTTTCATTGACTTTATGACTCTCCAGGGTTCTCTAAGTAAGCCATCATGTCATCAACAAAAAGCAATCTTTGCCCCTGCTTATTTTTATCATATTGTTATGGATAGCACGTCTAGCAATAGCTAAAAGAGAAGTAATGAAAATGAACACCCTTACTTTATCCTTGATCGTATTAGAAAAGATTTTAGTTTATAAAAAATAACCTATGCTGTTGGTTCATGGTTTTAGATATATGCTACTTGCCACATGAAGGAGAGGTCCATTTATTCCTATGTGGTTTGTTTTTTAAAAAGGATGTTTTTCTTTTTAAAGCCTTTTCTGAATCTTATTAATGTAGTCTAATATTTATAATTATCTTAATATTGAAACAACTCTGCATTCGTAGGATAAATTCAAACTGGCCTGAGTGTGTATCATTTTTTGGATATGTTGTTATAGGCCCTTTGCTAATATTTTAAAATTTTTGTATCAAAGTTCATTAGGAACATCTAATCACTTTCTCTGTCTTTTGCTTCTCCCTGGTTTAAGCATGAAGATCACATTTTTCATCATAGAATTTAGTAGGATTCTGTCTTTTCTAGTTTTAGCAACATTTATGTAATAATGGATTTAATTGATAGAATTTCCTTATAAATCCATCTGGGCCTTTTGCCCTCTCCCCACATCCTACCCCCCAAGCTTTAGTAGTATGTTAGTGACTTATTCAATTTATTTTTCAGATATTGAGTTCTTTAAAGTCTGTTTTTCTTATTCTCTTAATCTGGGTGTTTTATAATATGGTAAATATTTCGCCCATTTAATTTATGTTATATGTTTTATTGATACATAGGTGGGCAAAGGTTTCAAATAATTTTATTTGTTTCTTGTTTAAAGTGAATTTTTAATTTTATTTTTTGAAACTGGTAATTTGGTTTCCTCTTTCTTTTTTAAAAAATCAAATTAACTAATGTTTTAGCTTTTTTTCCAAAAAAAAATCTCCTAGCTTTGTTTATTTTATTTTATTTTTTTGGCTAGGCAGTGGGGTTAATTGACTTGCCCAGGGTCACACAGCTAGTAATGTTATGTGTCTGAGGCTGGATTTGAACTCAGATCCTCCTGAATTCAGGGCTGGTGCTGTATCCAATGCGCCACCTAGCTACCTCTATTAATTTAATTGATTTCACATTTGTTAATCTCTTCTTTGATTTTCAGAATTTCTATTTTTATGTTTAATTGGAATATTTTAAATTTTGGTTTCTTTTTTAGTTTTTTTAAGTTACATTTCCAATTCTTTTTTTTCTTTCTCTTTTTTTATTAAAATGTTTAGAGATATAATTTTTCACTTTATCTTTGGCTAGCATCTCCCAAATTTTGCATGTTGCTTCATTGACATGATTTTCTTTGAGAAAATAATCTATACTGTACATAATTTCTTCCTTAACCCACCAGTTCTTTAGGATTAAATTATTTAGTCTCCAATTAATTTTGAATCCTTTAATAGCCCTTTATTGAATATTATTTTAATTATGTTGTAGTCAGCAAAGGATATGTGTACTATATCTACTTTTCTGTGTTTGTGGGGGTTTTATGCCTTAGCACAAGGACAGTTTTTCTAAAGGTGTTATGAAGATAAATGTATACAGACAGATACATGTGTGTATATGTACATACATGTATATGTTATATATGTGTATGTATGTTCCTCTTTTTACACATACTTAATAACCACTATAGATTTATCATATCTAACTTTTCTAAAATACTCTTCAGATGCTTAATTTCCTTCCAGTTTCTTAGATTTGTCTAGGTTTGAAAGGAGTACACTAAGGTCTCCCACTATTATATTGTTACTGTCAAGATTTCCCTCTAACTCATTTAGCTTTTCATTTAGGTGCTATACCATTAGGTGCCTATATGTTAAGTAATTATGTCAATTCTACGATGCCTTTCAGCATAATCTACTTTCCCTATTTATCTCATTTAATCATCTGTTTTCACTGTTGCCTTGTCTGAGATCAGGAATGCTCTTACTTTTTTGAGTTCATCTGAAGTATAATAGATTTTGCTTATAAATCTTTATATTTAAGTTTGTTTCTTATAAATAACATATTGTTGGATTCTGTTTTTGAATCCATTCTTCTATCCTCTTCCCTTGTGTGGGTGAGTTCATGCCATTCACATTCACACTTGTGACTGTTGATTGTGTCTTTCCCTTAATCCTATTTACTTACACATTTTTCTCTCTTCATCATATCTCTTTAAAAAGAAAGATGGTGATGATAGAAGGGACTCTATTCTTGATACAATCTGCTCTTACTCCCCTGTTCCTTTTTCCCTCGCACAGAGCACAATCAAAATCTTTCATCTTTGTTTATATTGTCTTCTACTTGCACAGCTAAATTATGCCAGATAGTCCTTTCCCCGTACCCTCCCTTTAATCCTCAGTAAAAACCCAATGGATTTTTGTGGTGGTGGATGTTGTTCAGGTATTCAGTCATGTCTGACTCTTCATGACCCCATGGAGCATAGCATGCCAGACCCTTCTGTCTTCCACTATCTCCCAAAATCTCTCCAAGTTCCTGTTCATTGTTTCCATGATACCATCTGTCCATGTCATCCTCTGCCATCCCTTTCTCCTTTGCCTTCAGTCGTCAGCTTCACTATTTGACCTTCCAGAGAATAGCCTGAATTAATGTCTTTAAGTATTGACTGATTTATCTCCTTGCTGTCCAAAGGTCTCTCAAAAGTGTTCTCCAGCACCACAATTTGAAAGTGTTCATTTTGTCGTGCTCAGCTTCCCTTATAATCCAATTCTTACAGCCATACATTACCTATAAGAATATTAAATATGTGGATTTATTTTATGATGATCATGTACCTTTGCTGAATTTAAAAATGGTTTCAATTATTTTTGGTTAACTATTTAAGATAGTCTAAGTAAAATATAACATCTGTGAAAAGCAATAATTTTGTTTCCTCTTTGCCTTTGTTTATTCCCTCTATTTCTCTTCCTTGTCTTATTGCCCTAGCTAGCATTTCTAACCCCCTGTAAATAGTAGTAGGGATAATGAGCATCATTACTTTGCTCCCAATCATAATGGAAAGGGCTTTTATTTTTTAACACATAATGTTTGCTCTTGGATTTATATAGATATTATATTAAAGAAAGGTTCATATATTCCTATGCTTTTTAGAGTTTTTCTTACAAATAGGTGCTGGATTTTATTTAAAAATATTTTCATTATCTATTGATACAACCGTATGTTTTTATTATTTATATTATTAACATGACTTATTATATTTGCAATTTCCTCCCAAAAGGCTAGTTGTTAATATTTACTAGTATACTCCTGTACTAAATGTCACTTGAGCTCAACAGGTGTGCCTAGAAGACTTAGGGAATGAAGTCATCACTAGATAGGAGGCCTAGTGACTATAAGCTATTAATAATAATAACTGCCATTTATATAGCATGTTTATGTTTGCAAAGTGCTTCATATCCATTATATATTTAAGCTTCAGAGCACTTGGGATACGCAATTTAGACTCTCTCCTTTATCAAGGAGTTAGAACAGTGCTCACCTTTCCTTTCCTCCCTCAACTCTAGTCTTTATAATAGGGGACATACATACAGTCAATCCTCAACTTTTGCAGAGGTAACTTTCCTAGAAAATGACGTGAAAGGAAAAAATAAGAATGTTGATACGTTGAACCTATGGAATCTAGGGAATTAGGTTCTGGCAACCACTAAAAATTGTAATCTTTTGTCAGAGATTGCTGAAAATACACTTTGCTGTGTACAATTCTTTTTGCCAAAGCATTAATTCTGATAAGATGCACTTTTCCTTATGCAGTAACCATGAAATAATCCATAAGATGCAGGGGACAGGTGAGGCAATGCTTGACAGATTGGGTCCAGGGAGGGTCAGAGGAAGCAATGTGGAAAGAACCTCAGGTTAAAAAGGGAAAGGGGCAACATCTGTCATCTCTAATCTCCCTTTTGGTTCCATAGTTGAACTGAGCCCCTATGAAAAGCACATGCCTTGAGGTGAGTCCCCTTCCCATTGAAGCTTGGACCATGGAGTGGACATATTGTGTTGGGAGAAGCCTTTTTCCAGTGGGTGCAAATTTGGAACCTCTGAAATGGCCTAATAGTACCCAGGTTAACTGCATTTGTGGTTAGAGGAATAGGTGACTCCACCTATACCACGGGCAAGGGAAGAGGGCCTTAGAGCTTCTTTTCTCTCTTGAGGCCATGAGAAATAGGCCTGGATCTCTGTTTGTCCTTTTCCACTCTAAGTCAAAGAGTGGAGTCTTAGATTCCATCTGGGAGCTCAGCTCAGGGGATCTAAGAATTGAGGAATCTAAGCCAGGTGTTGCAGCCAGCCCCAAAGTAAAGCCCTGAGGATCTAGAAAATCCCAGGATTTCAGCTCAATAGAAACTGGGCACTGATGCTGGCTTTGGATATGAACTTGATGGGAATAATGCCATAATGGACTAATAGGAATTAAGCTATGTTGTGAGATAATTCCCCTACCCACTAGAGACTGAGGTTGTATAGGAAGTATTATGTTTCCAAGGTATTGGGGAAAATGTTTGTACCTTTGTTTTTGAAACAAATATCCATTTGAAAAAGCTAACCTGATATTAAGTGGTTAGTCACTCAAAAACTGAGGGGGTGCACATCATGTGGAAGATTGAGCTAGTAACAGAGGAAAGAGACTCCCCAACTCCTTCAGAATGCTAGAGAGCCCTATGTAGGAGTAGGGTGGTTTAAAATGTAACAGAGAGTGGGGCCAAAGTCAACCATATCACATTACCACACCCACACCCACAATGTATACTAGAAAAGCAGCATGAAATAGAAGGAAAACTAGAATCCGAATCAGCCCTTTAAAAAACTGAACTCTAAATCAAATGCTTAAATAAATGTGCTTCCATTTTCTCATTTGTAAAATGCAGATAGTAGCATATGTGTTATTTTCATGACTGGGTTGGGAAAGAAAGTCTGACCTTCAATTTCCCGTATTTTGCCACCACAAAAATATTTTTGCATAGGTAAGTCCTTTTCCCTTTTTTATGATCTCTGGGATACAGACCTGGTACTGGCATTGCTGGATCAAAGGGTGTGCATAATTTAGTTGCCCTTTGAGCATAGTTCCAAATTATTCTCCAGAATGGTTGGATCAGTGTACAACTCCAACAACAGTGCATCAGTATCCCAATTTTCCCACATCTTCTCCAGCATTTAGCATCTTCATTTTCTGTCATATTAGCCAATCTAGTATGAGGTGGTACTACAGAGTTGTTTTAATTTGCATTTTGCTAATGAAAAATTATTTTGGGCACATCTTCATGTGCCTATAGATAGCACTGAAAACTGCCTGCTCATATCCTTTGACCATTTATCAATTGAGGAATGGCTTGTATTCTTGTAAACTTGACTCAGTTCTTCTCTATATATTTGAGATGAGGCCTTTATCAGAGGCACTTGCTGTAAAGATTCCCAGCTTTCTACTTTCCTTCTAATCTTGGTTGCATTGGTTTTATTTGTACAAAGCTTTAATTTAATACAATCTGAATTATCTATTTTACATTTTGTTAGGCTTTCTATCTCTTGTTTGGTCATTAGTTATTCCCCTCCCCATAGATCTGACAGGTAGTCTATTCCTTGCTCTTCTAATTTGTTTTATGGTGTCACCCTTTATGTGTAAATCATTCCAAAGGTCTGTCATATCTAACTTTTCTAACATTCTATTTTGCTCCTTAGTTTCTTGCTTATTTTTGGTTGGAATTAGTGAGTTCTGAGCAGGCAAAGTTGAGGTCCCTCACTAATATAGTTTTGCTGTCTGTTTCTTCGTGTAACTCACTTAACTTCTCCTTTAAGAATTTGGATGCTATACCACTTGATGCATGTATGTTTAGTATTGATATTGCTTCATTGACTATGGTACCTTTTAGCAAGATGTAGTTCCCTTCCTTATCTCTTTTAATTAGGTCTATTTTTGCTTTTACTTTGTCTGAGATCAGGATTGCTACCTTTGCTTTTTTTTTTTTTTTACTTCAGCTGAAGCATAAATTCTGCTCCAATACCTTAACCCTGTGTGTATCTCTCTGCTTCAAGTATGTTTCTTGTAAACAACATATTGTAGGATTTGGGTTTTTGATCCACACTGCTGTCTGCTTCCATTTTATCCCATTTCATCCCATTCACCTTACAGTTATGAATACTACCTGTGTATTTCCCTCCATTCTGTTCTTCTTCCTATCCATCTTCTCTCTCCTTTCATCCTTTCCCTCCTCACCAGTGTTTTGCTTCTGTCTGCCACCTCCCCTGATCTGCCCTCCCTTCTGTCAGTTACCACTGCCCTTTACTTGATCTCCTCTCCTCCTACTTCCCTGTTGGGTAAGATAGATGTCTATATTCAACTGATTGTGTATATGATTCTCTCTTTCAGCCAATATTGATGACAGTAAGATTCAAGCAATGCTTATCGCCCACTTTCCCATCTTCCCCTCCACTGGAACAGATCTTTTGTGCCTCTTTATGTGAAATAATTTTGCCCTATTCTACCTCTCCCTTCTGTACCCATTGCACTCCTCTTTCTTATCTCTTAATTTTTTTTATGTCATTCCCTCAAATTCACCTTATATCTGTACCCTCTGTCTATGTATATTCTACTAGCTATACTATTATTGATATAATTTTTAAGAATTGCAAGTAGCATCTTCCCATGTAGGGATGTAAATAGTTTAGCTCTACTGACTCTCTTATGTTTTCTTTTCCCTTTTTACTTGTTTTTGCTTCTCTTGGGTCTTGATATTGGAGGTCACATTTTTGGTTTAGTTCTGGTCTTCTCCTTGTGAAAACTTGAAATCCTCCTATTTCACTGAATGACCATTTTTTTCCCCTTGATGTATTGTGCTTCATTTTGCTGGTAAGTGATTCTTGATTGTAGTCCTAGCTCCTTTGCCTTCTGGAATATCATGTTCCATGACCTACAATCCTTTAATGTTGCAGCTCCCAACTCCTGTGTGATCTTGATTGAGATTCCCCAATATTTGAATTGCTTCTTTCTGGCCACTTACAGTATTTTTTTCTTGATCTGATAGTTCTGAATTTGGCTGTAATATTTCTTGGAGTTTTATTTTGGGATCTCTTTCCTGAAGTGATCAGTGGATTCTTTCAATGCCTATTTTGCCCTCTGGTCAGGACATCAGAGCAGTTTTCCTTGATAATTTATTGAAAGATGCTGTGCAGGTCCTCCTTTTGATTATGGCTTTCAGGTACTCCAATGATTCTGATATTGTCTGTCCTGAATCTATTTTTCAGGTCAGTTAGTTTTCCCCTGAGGTATTTTACATTTTCTTCCATTTTTTCATTCTTTTAAATTTGGTTGATTGATTCTTGATGTCTCATAGAGTCATTAGCTTCCACTTGCCCAATTCTAGCTTTCAAGGTGTTGTTTCCTCAATTAGCTTTTGTATTTTCTTTCCCATTTGGCCAATTCTACTTTTAAACAGTTTTCTAAGCTGTTGATTTCTTTTTTCATAATTCTCTTTCATCACTCTCATTTCTTTTCTGAATTTTTCCTCTCATGATTTTTAAGCTCCTTTTTGAGCTGCTCCTTGAGTTCTTTCTGGGCTTGAAACCACTTCCTGTTTTTCTTTGGGGTTTTGCCCATAGGTGTTTTGACATTGTTGTCATCTTCTAAGTCTGTATCTTGGTCTTCCTTTTCACCATGATAATTTTCTATGGTCAGATTCTTTTCTTGTTTTTTGCTCATATTTTTGGGGGGAGCGAGAGAGCTTTTTCCTTTCTTTTTAAATTTGAGCTCTGCTTCTAGGGTAGAAGGGACAATGTCTTAGGCTCCTTGTGCCAGTGGCTGCAAGCCCTGGTTATTTACCTAGTGTTGTGCTGATGTTACCCTAAGGACCCTGGGGGACCCTGGTGTCTGGTGCTGTGCTAAGGGGATAGGGGTGGGGGGGGTGACTGGTGCTGCTGGAGGCTGTAGGGGTCTGGTAGCTTCCCTGGTGCTGAGCTGGGGTCCTAGTGGTGGTGTCTGGTATGTGCTGAGGCCAGTGGGGTGTTTCTGTGTTTCCCCACTGAAGCACAAGGAGGTCTGGCAACTGGAGGATGCCTGTTTGCCTGGAGCTGCTCTTGAAGCACATGGAGGTCTGGATGCTGGAAGATGCCTGTTTGTCCAAGGCTACACTGAAGAATGTAGTGGTTCTCAGAGCTGGAGTCTACCAGTTCTCCTGGCTATGCTGAAGCACCTGGGAGATCCTGGTGTTGGTGTTTGCCTGTTCCACCACACTGGTGCTCTGGATCTCCCACTGGCTTGCTGAAGTGGGGCTTGTTGCTGGTTTACTGGGATGCTTCCCATCCTGGAATGTGCTCCCCTTTTACTGGAGTGAGATGGACCTTTTTTTGCTGATCTTCCAAGTTTCTTGAGCTAAAGCAGACTTGCACAACTTGGCAGTAGAGAGGGGCCAAAATTAAAACAGGCTAAACTTCTTCAGGCCACAGATAGGTTTTTGGCAGCTCACTTTCCAAGTAAAGGTATAATTAATTATTAAGCTATTTTCCAAATAAACCATATATTTAAAAAGGGAAATTTCAATTACTATCAATTAATTGCACTTAAGATTTTAATTTATCATGAAATCACATTAATGTTAAAAAAATTACTTTAAGTCATATAAGTTTTGATACATTTTTCAGGTTTTCTTATTGTTTACATTTAGTTAATGGGATGTATTACACTTCTTGTCAGCAACCAGTTTATTGTACTCCAGCATCGTGTTTGAAATCGATTTCTTTAGAAATCTGAAAACTAACCTTAGTAGCTACCTCATTTTCTGAGTTTACTTTTTTGAAAAATCATTGTTACCCCCTGAGATTTTTCGGTAATTTGGATGCTTTAATTTGTTTTTCATTGGTGTCCAATTTGCTTAAGTCAGGATGTTTTGATTTGAAATGGTGATAAAGATTGTATTCCTTCAGGACAGTTAGTACTTCTTGGCAAACAAGGCACAATATGTTTTTCTCTCATGTAAGTAAGCAAGTATCTATTTGTCCACTCTGGATTAAATACTGTATGTTCTGATTCAATCTTCCATTTCCTTTTATCACTCATTTTACAAAGTCACCCAAAAACTTGAATGTTAAAACCAAAAAAAGTCTCCAAAGCAACTGCTCACATACAAAGAAATACTGAACTGAGTGTCTGACCATGGAGAGAGTGGCAGACACTCATGTAGCTTGGGTGGTGGCCACGCAGCAAAGGAGGGGAAGAAGCCCTTGCATTATTGCTGCTCATCGCATAGTGGACATCAGCTGTGTTGGCATGTGGCTGCACTCACTTTGTCCCTGTTCGATGCCAGTAACAACCAAAAACACAGCAAAACTCTCTCAGACTAGAGAGAGAGTGATGATGGCTGGTTGCTGTGGGTCACATGACAAACAGGAAAGAGTGCGCAGGGGCAACCCACCTGCCAAGTTACATGACAGGCACAATAGTGACTAGTGGAAGGTGGGTTAAGTGGGGCACGGACAATTACATCTTTACTTTCTTTTACATTCTCTACATTTTTCACAGGCCACTCAAAATCCCTTGGCGGGCTATATATTGTTCAGGCCTGGGCTGAAAGATTGTTCAACCTCATCTTTTTGCTGGTTTTGCTGTTCCAGGATTTGTTTTGGGTCACTGTTTTATGGTTGTTTGGAGATGAATGTGGGAGAGTTATAGCAATATACTGCTTTTTGCACCATCTTGCTTCCTGGAAGTTCTATTCTCTTGGTGTTAATTGTTAGGCTAAAATTAGCACAAACAGCAGAGAATTGAACTATACTTTTTTTTTTCATCTCAGCCTCCGAGGCTGTATTGAGTGTACAATCATCTATGAACAAAAAGTCAAGCAACAACTCTCTATTTCTTGGCTTCTAGCCTTTTTCAAGTTAAATAATTTACCATCAGTGAGCTGATCTTGATGTCATTTTCATCCTTGTCTAAGGCATCTGACATCATTGCTTAAAACATCAAGAATTGGAGCAGGCACACAGCCCTGCTTCACTCCATTGCTGATTGGAAAAGTTTTAGAGCGTTGTTCATTATCCAAAATCTATGCAAGCATGCCGTTGTGAAACTGAAGTACAATACTGACGAACTTCTCCTGGCAACCAAATTTTGCAATGATTTTTCACAAACCCTCACAACTGATAATATCAAAGACTTTGGTCAGATCAATGAAAATTGTGTACAGACCTCTGTTCTACTCTGGGCGTTTCTCCTGGAATTGTCATGCAGCAAACACCATATCAACTGTTCCTCACCTTTTTTTGAAACCACACTGGCTTTTGGGTAGATAACTATCTTCAAGATGAAGGGTCAGTCTATTAAGGAGTACTCTGGCAGGAATCTTGCCAGTAATGACTAAAAGAGAGGACCCCCGCCATCATTGCCAAAGGACAACCTATTTCCTTTTTCTTTATAAAGATAGACAATGGAAGTATCATTGAATTCCTGGGGGATAACCCCCTTTTGCCATGTAACTGGGAAAATTTCAGTCAGCTTTTTTATGAATAGTTGACCTCCTACCTTGTAAATCTTAGCTGGAATAGAATCAGCACCAGGTGCTTTGCCACATGAGAAAAGCCTAATGGCATTTAAAATACTAAAATGACATGTAATTAAAATTATAGTAAAATAATATTAATAAATATTAGAAATATCATAAGAAAAATTACAATACTGCTGGAGTGAATTTATATGTTTAATGCTATAGCAATCAAATAATCAAGCATATCTTCAGAATTGGATAAAATAATGAAATTCATTTGGAAAAATAAAAAAACATAGTATTAAGGGGAATAATGAAAAGTAGGGCAATAGAATTTAAAGGCCTCAAACTATATTATGGAGCAGCAGTCATCAAAACCACCTAGAATTGGTTAGAAAATAGATAAGCAGATAAATGAAACTGACTAGATAAGGGAGAATCAGGGGAAAAAAATGGAATGCAATAATCCAGTGTTTGATAAACCAGAAAACATACATTATTTAGGAAAGAATTCCTTATTTGATTAAAAAAATGAAAAAAACAACAACACTTGGGAAATCTGGAAAGCAGTTTGAAATAAATTAACCTTAGACTAATACCCTATGTCATATTCCACAATACATTCTAAATGGATATTTAACTTTAATATTTAAGATCATACTATAAAAAAATCAGAAGAGAAGTTGATCATACATATTTCACAACCATGAGTAGGAGATGTATTCTTAACCAAACAAGGGATAAAGGCAATTGAAAAAAAAAAAGGATAACTTTGATTATATGAAACTGAAATGCTTTTGCACAAACAAAAATTAATGTCTGTAAATTAAAAAGAGAAAAGTCCAATAGGGGGAAAAGATCTTTGCACTGAATTTCTCTGATAAGGATTTGGCATCCATGATAAATGAATAATAGTAAATATATAAAATATTTTATATATTTGTGTGTGTGTGTATGTATATGTATATATGTGGGTTGAGAGACATAGTTTCTGTGTAATCAGCCATTTTATTAATCATGCTAGGCAATAGTAAAAGGGGTCAATGGAACTCTCAAATACTAAAGCTCTCTCATGTAAGCCACTAAATGCTTATATGTCCTTGGAAGAATAGCTGTTCCTGAGGGTGGCAATCAACTCTGATTGGTTAACAATTAATGAGAAGAATGAGTATTATAATGAGAGGTGGACCGATTCTAATGACGAGGCTGGAAGACATGACTTTGATCACTCTTGCTCCCAGACCACCCCCAGCCTTTGACAATCTAGAAGAAGTACCTATCCCCACTCAAACCTGAGGAAAACATAATGGGTCAGGAATTTACCTTAGATTAAATTATTTGTAAAATTCTCTAGTTTGCTGGGATCTTCCACCCATTATGGGGTGAGGGAGCAATCTTATCCATTAACGGTGTTCTTCAGTTCAGTCTTGAACAATGTCTACAGGTTCTAATTCAACAACTGATTATTAATATGAGAGAAATAATTATCTCGCTATATATCCAGTATGTATTATAACCAAAAGCTATTACCTGACCAAAAAGTGGTCAAAAGGTATAAGGAAACTGTTCTCAAAAGAACAATTACAAGCTATTGATCATATGAAAAAATATTCCAAAATCACTAAAAATAAGAGAAATACAAATCAAAACAACCCTGAGGTTTAACTTCACAGCCTACAAATGGACAAAAATGACAAAATGGAATAGTCAATGCTGGAAGGATTGTAGGAAAACACACAGTGTTTCATTGGTGGAGGTCTGAGTCAGTACAACTATTTTGGGAAACTATATGCAAAAGAAAAAAATTGATGAAAATATCCATATCATTTGACTTAGAGGTTTAATTCCTACAATTATACCCTGAGGAAGCTGTTGATTAGAAAGTCTCAAAATACATCAAAATATTTATAGTAGCCTTTTTTTATAATAGAGAATTGGAAACAATGTAGATACCCATCAAACATGGAATCACCAAACAAATTGTGATGCATGAATGTAATGTGCTAAGTATTGCCACAGCTGCCCATCACATTGGTTAGAAAGGGCAAACTACAATATGTTACACTGACCTGGAATCTACAAGGTGGCACCAGATAACAAACTTGGACAGCAGGATGTGGCGGCCTCAGGATTATAGCCTCCCGGGACTATGGTAACTTGAACTCCAATCTCTTAAAGTGCCAAATGGTAGCAAGTCCCTCCGTGTGGCCAATATATAATTGTGAAGATAAAAATCTTTGGTCCCCTGGATCTGTGTGTGTAGGGGGGGACGTGTCTCTAAAGTGGGGCAAGGGATTGTGGTCTGGAGCACCGCACACTGCAGAGTATGGAGGGCTAGCCTTTACATTTCACCCTATCTTTCCCTCTTTCTTACCAATGGAAATGTGGAGGTTATCATAATAGGATCTGAAGGACATTCTCCACTCTTCCGGGACCAAGCCCTTCTCAAATCAATCTTCTGGCACTGGGAAACTCTCTTTCCTAATTATCCAAGCACTTTGCAAGGCAGATTCCTGTTCTCAAAATTTGATGGTTCAATGAATCTTTGTATGTCTGTCACAACATCAAATTTGGAATCCTGTCCATTTTCTCATCTTCTTATCATTATGAAGATCAAAGGAGATAATTTTTGTAAAAAGTGCTTAGCACAGCATTTGATATGTATTGCTATTGTTATTCAGCTGTTTTTCAGTCGTGTCTGAATGTTTTTGACCCCATTTGGGGTTTTCTTGGCAAAGATACTGGAGTGGTTTGCCATTTCCTTCTCCAGCTCATTTTACAGCTGAGGAACTGAGGCAAACAGGGTTAAGTGACTTGCCCAGTAAATGCTTATTCTTTTTCCCCTTCCCTACCTAGTCCATGATCCAGAGGAGGGTCTTGGGTGGAAGCCCCAATCTCTGGTTCCCAGGTTTCCTGGCACCATTCTGCCTTGGGAAGTCCTGAGAAGGCCAACCTTCAACCACTTCCACCTTTGCCATTTCTCCCGTTGTTACCTACCCCAGCTACTGCTATCATGCCTCTCCTAGTAATTCTCCTGGGGACCTTTGTGCCTACTTGCAAGACTTGCTATGGGCAATATTTATTTTGTTTCTTTTTCTGAGTTCAAGGAAAGAATTGTGCCCAGGCAAACATCCCCTCTCAGCTATAACACAAACATGAGTGTAGTGAGCCTCTTGGGAGTATCTGCTGAAATTAGGGCACCCAGCATCTGCCAGATAATTGACTTATTATCTGGCAAGGTGTTTCTTCCTGTGTTATCTAGAACTGGAAGAATATCCTACTGATGGAGCACAGATATTGCCTCCATTGGAGTTGGTGCTCTCAGAAGCAACTGGAAAGTTACTGCAGGTAGAGTAGTTGACAATAATGTGTCCTTTTACTTCTTCTAATAGGGATGCAACCTTAGGTATCCTGTCAAGTGTCAAAATGGCCATGGTATTACTAAACAAAAGGTCCATGATTATTCCCCTCAGGGCCACCCGCTCTTAACTAATGAAGAAGACTGTCCTTGCTACCCTGTCTATCTAATGGATAATTCACTCTTCCAGAGACTCACCAGCCTCTTGCTGATGCCTTTTTCTAATGCTAATTCCTTCTCACTACATTGTCTACTTCAGTCTGATCACCCTTACCCTGGGTCTAAGTTTCTGTAATCTTTGGACAGAGGAATACAAGAATCTCTCCAATTGCCTTTCTGTCTTTATGGAAGGCTTCTCTTATTGTTAAGATCTTAAACTATTATTATAAGGCAATATTTATTAAAAACTATATTATAGGGGGCAATTAGGTGGTGCAGTAGATACAGCATTGGCCCTGGAGTCAGGAGAACCTGAGTTCAAATCCGGCCTCAGACACATAACACTTACTAGCTGTGTGACCGTGGGCAAGTCACTTAACCCCATTGCCTAGCCAAAACAAAACAAAACAAAAAAACCCTATATTATATTGGCTAAGAAATAGAAAAGTAGATCAATGAAACAGAGTAGGAATACAATTTACAGCAGCAAATAAATAGAATAACTTCGTATTTGACAAGTGTAAAAACTTAAGATTTGGGGATAAGAATTCATTATTTGGTAAAAATTGTTGGGGAAATTGGAAAGCACTATGGCAGGAATTGGGCATACACCAATATCTTATACCATTTACCAAGATAAAGTCAAAATGGATATATGACCTAGATATTAAGAGATAGATTATAAGAAATTTGAAGAACATGGAACATATTACCTATAGGACTTAGAAATAGGAGAAGAACTTATGAATAAATAAGAAATAGAGAGTGGAGTGAGGTGTAAGATGGATAATTTTGATTACATTAAAAAGTTTTTGTACAAATAAAACTAATATAGCCAATATCAGAAAATTGGGAAACATTTTTTATAGATAGTTTCTCAGATAGAAGTCTCATATCTCAAATATATAATAAATTTTGTCAAATCTATAAGAAAATGGGTCATCTCCCAATTGAGAAATGGTCAAAGGATATGAACAGGTAGTTTTCTAATGAAGAATTCAAAACAGTTTACAGTCATATGAAAAAAATGCTCTAAAACATTATTGATTAGAGAAATGCAAATTAAAATAATCTTGAGATATCATTTTATACCTACCAGATTGGCTAAAATGATTGAAGGGGAAAATGGCAAATGTTGGAGGGGATGTGGAAAAATTAATTGGGACACTAATTCATTATTGGTGTAATTGTGAACTGATCCAGTTATTTTGGAGAGCAACCTGAAATTATGCCCAAAGGGTTATTAAACTGCCTATATCCTTTGACCCAGCAATACCACTACTAGGTCCATTTCCAAAGATGACAAGGGAAAAAGGAAAAGAATCTGTATTTTCTGAAATGTTTATAGCAGCTCTCTTTGACCTGAAATCATAGGGATGTTCATCATTTGAGGAATGGCTGAACAAGTTGTGGTATATGATTGTGATGGAATACTTCTGTGCTATAGGCAATGATGAGGTCAATTATTTTAGAAAAACATGGAAAGACTTGCACAAAATAATGAAGAGAGAAATGAGCAGACCTGGGAAAACATTGTATATAGTGATAGCAATATTGTTTGAAGAATGACTTTGAACAAATAAGTCATTTTGACTATTATAAATACCCAAACTAACTACAAAGGACATATAAAGGAAGACACTATCTGCATTCAGAGAAAAAAACTGATAAATAGAAATATGTATGCGATGATTTTACATATATACATACATACATACATATATATATACATATACATATTTCTGTCTAATGGTAGCCATCTCTAGGGCAGAGGGGTGGGAGGGAAGAAAAAAAAGGAAAAAGAATGAAATTTACATAACTTTATTGCATATTTAAAAGGAATAGCTAATTGTACAAAATATTTTCAGTTTCATGTGCAATAATCTTTTAAAAATTATGTTATTTTATGGAAATGCTTGTTTTATTCCATTGATTAAAAATAAATTTTAAAAAGAACCATAGAATAGTGTAATAATGTAAATAATTCATCCTCACATATCTTCTATCAATTGGACAAATATTTGGACCTTCCTTGCTTCCTTTGTGGCTTCACTTCTATTTCAAACTGTCTACTTGGTTCTGGACTTTTTATCAGAATGCTTGGAAATCCTCTATTCCATTAATGTTTCATTTTTCTCCTATAGAATTATACTTAGTTTTTTTTCTGGGTAAATATTTCTTGGTTATAAACATTTATGTTTTGCCTTTTGAGATAGCATACTTTATGATCTCCTTTCCTTTATAGGAGGCTGCTAAGTCTTAGGCTTTACTTATTTTGGTTCCTTGCTGTTTGGATTCCTTGTGGCATTTTTTTCTTTGACCTTGCCTTTTGATATAATATTCCTTGGAATTTTTGTTTGGGGGTTTCTCCCTAGAAGTGACTGATGGATTTTTTTTCTATTTTTACTTTTCCTTCAGATTCTGAGAGTTCTGGGCATTTTTCATGTATAATTCTTTGAAATATAGCATCCAGATTTCTTTTTCTAATTGTAGTTTTCAGTTAGTCCAGTAATTCTTAAATTGTCTGTCCACATATGTTCCAAGTAAAATATAAGTTATTTGAGGACAGAGACTTAGTTTTGACTGATATGCCTAGCACCTAGCTATTCACATATGAAATAGAACTCTGATCATATTGATGTGATTTCCTTCTACTGATGCAGAACACAGTCCATGACTACGTGACCATCCTGTGCAACTCATCTTCACATCTTCTAGAAAGTGTGCTTCCTTGCCATCTTGAAGATGTTTCTGATACTACAGATACAAGTGAAGCACAGAAGCAGGCCACTGGTGCTCTTCTTTCCCTGTGTTGCAGCCAGCTTACATTCACCATTTGCCACTCTTTTGCCCTCTGATATTCATTTTTAATTCTTTGGAACCTGGAGAGTTCCATGACTCCCAGTTATATGTAGCAACATTATAAATGGCATTACAAATATAGACATTTGTTTAAGGGGGAAGCTCATGGTCACTAAAGGAACTTTGCAGTTTCCCAAAGGCAAGTCATCCTGCTATAGATAGAAATTTGTCAAAGATGTTTTAGAAAAAATCCAGTCTAGGGGCAGCTAGGTGATGCAATGGATAGAGCTCCAGTCTTGGGGTCAGGAGGACCTAAGTTCAAATCTGTCCTCAGACACTTGATACTTAATAGATGTGTGACCCTGGGCAAGTCACTTCATCCCAATTGCCTCCCAAAAAGCAAAAAAAAAAAAAAAAAGAGAAGAAGAGATTCAGTCTAGAGTTCAAATTTAATAATTTCCTGTATATGGTGAAGTTTCACAGATACTTCTTTGTGGATGACATTGTATTGGTTACATGAAAATGCAGGGCATTGCAGGGACTCCTAGATGAAAATCACAACCAGTCAAAAAAGTGTAGTCTAAGTAGCCATACAGGGAAAACCAAGTGGATGAAGAATGTTTATTTTTCAAATTATGGTATATAATTGCACAGACAAGTTATAAGGCTTATCCATCTATATACACACATTCATGTGTGTGTGTGTGTGTGTGCGTGTGTGTGTGTGTGTGTGTGTGTGTGTGTATCTCTTTACATATGTATCTCAATTTGACTAGTTGGGCCCAGAATTAGCAGTTGAAAGAAAGCCCTATACATATTTGGTTTTTAAGAACTCTTTACTGAATTGAATTCAAATGAAACAGTGTTTGGTTGACATTTCACAAATTTTTCCTTTGCTTCTTTCATATATGGTGGAGTTGTGAAGAATAAATGATGTACCTAAAAGACATGATAGCAAAAAGAAAGAGGAGAAAGAAAATTGAGAGAAAATCTAACAAATGGACTACTGATCAGCAGATAGTTTAGGTTTAAAATATAAGAAACAAACACATCAAAATTATATTTGAGGGTTTTTTCTTAGAAGGAAATTAAATGATGGATAAAAATGTCTTTAAAAAACCTCAAACTTTTGTGGACCTTTGATGTATATACCTTTTTCCTTTTTTAAAATAGTATTTATTTTTTCTAGTTACATATAAAGATAAACTTTAACATTCAGTTTTTAAAATTTTTGAGTTTTGAATTTTCTCTCTCCCTACCTCACCTCCCCGCCTCCCTAAGATGACTCATATTTGTACTGTTCATTCTTCAGTATGACATGTCACCTAATCAGTTAATCAATGCCAACTATAGAACAACATGTCTGCTGCTCTTCCAATTCCTAAGCATTGTAAGCACATGTAACACCTACATGGTTTTAGAGATGAGAGACACAAGCAGAGATTATCCCAGTGTTCACCAGTTGGTGATATGTTTGAATTTGGACTTCTGGGGCTGTGTTTTTGGAGAATTCCAGGAGACAGAAGCTGTAAGGAGAGATTTTGTTTTACATATTGGTGTCATGTAATTAATAAGAGATAAGCTATGTACCAGGTCTCCTGGTGCCTGCTTTCCTGGCCCATTATTCTGATATTCTGACAGCCTGCAATTATTTCCATTGTTCCTGCTATTGCTGGATAAACTGATGATGTGGTAAAGGGACTGTTGAAAGCTGTTAACTTTGGTTGATGAGATAATAATACAAGCACCCCACATTTTGCTAGGGAAGGGAACAATTCCCATCGGTTATGTAATTTATTTGAATTTTCTATCCCCTCATTCCCTTGAGAAAACAATTTTGCCTCCTTATCTAAATGAACTGTCCCCTTCTTTGTCCACTATCCTTCCTTACTATCATTTTACTCCCTATCTAGGACACACACACACACACACACACACACACACACACACACACACACACACAATATTAAATTGAATCATAGAGATCATTCTTTTCAGTGCATTCAGAGCTGCCTGATTCCAGCCAACTTTGAGGAAACTTTGGGCCTTGCTCTCAGCCAGGTAGGACTAAAAGTTAATGGACTCATGCTTTGAGATGATGGAATGATCCCCTAATTCGCTGATTAGTCAGAGGAGCTGATGATACAGTGACCTTTTTATTTGTCTGGTGTTTTTTTTTCTGTTTTTTTGTTTGTTTGTTTTTGGTTGGGTAATGGGGTCACATAGCTAGTAAGTGCTATGTGTCTGAGGCCAGATTTGAACTCAGGTCCTCCTGAATCCAGGGCCGATGCTTTATCTACTGTACCACCTAGCTGCCCCAACAGTAGCCTTTTTGAAAGAAGATACAGCATTTAACTTGGCCTACTGCCTATGATTCTTCAATGTGGCAAGTAGTACACTCCATGTCTAGACTTATGAAGGGCATGTGGACTCAGCTAAGTATTCAGTTAGGTAAATCTGTGTCTGAGTCCCTGATTTCCTTTTCCATTTTTTTTGTTTTCTTTCCTAAACAAAATGACCAAAATGGTCCATAAGGTAGGGATTCCAGGAATGGAAGTGATCTTGTGGATTTGAGTGGTCCAGGGGCTTTTGGCTGTATCAGTTTGGATCTATGTCAAGGGAAGAGTCAAGCTTCAGCCTCAAAGAGGTTTGGCCTGAGCGTGGCCATTTTACCCTAAGAGAAATGTATCAGGAGTGATCTAAGACAATGTCAAGCTGATGTGAAATATAAAAGAGTGCTTTCTTGGTCGTCCTGAAAACTGCTTTATGTTCCGATAGGGTTTAAGTATCAGCCTCTCAGTAGACTGTAAACTAGTTATAAGTTATTTGATTTTGTTCTATTAATTTGTTCTTCTGAGTCTTTTTATGCTTAGATTTCCTTTCATCTATAATAATAAATTACATGTCCTATGCCTGATACATATTATACCTTGAGTAACTTTTTATTCCTCCATTTTAGAGGAAGCTCTAGACTTTTAGGCCATAACCTAGGGTATAAGTAAATTATCTGGGTGCTAACGTAGGGAAAGATGGTGAAGACAGAGAACCCAGCTCATCTAATTAGAGGCCAGATTCCCCAGGACTTAACCTGGTTTAAATTTCATGCTTGGCTATAGAACAGGGAGTGAACACAATACTCTCATCTGTGTCCCCGGCTGAATGATCTTTCAAGGCTAAGTGTAAAAAGAGAAACTTGCCAGCCAAGAACCATTATTGCATTAATGCTGGTATGAGTAGAGATTTAGGGAAATATCTGAATCTTGATAGAGGGAGAAACATTCTCATTTAAGATGCAGGGTAGGAGGAGCAGATAGTAAATCTATTCAGATGACACGATACAGTGGAAACATATTGAAATAACGCTGTAAGCTAGTGTAAGTTTCATTAAAAAGAAGAGTCTACAAGCAGAGAGTGATTAATAGCATAATTAAAATTGAGTATTAGACTTAGTAGAGAAAAGTTACTGAGGCAAAAGCAAGCAAAGACCTGAGAAGGGGAGGTCTGTGTAGCTAGTAGTTAAATGCGTGCTACTTTCCATTAAACTTGTTGGGACACCTAGTCTCCCAGTAAAACAAAACACCAGGGGATAAACAAACTCCTTCCTTCTCCTTATTTTCTTTGTACTAGGGATATCCCAATTTTGCTTTACATGTGGCAGCTCATCCTTGGGAATTAATCTTTGAAAAGATGTTATTTTATTTTCCCATTACTTTTTTTTCTATTTTTAAAAATTAACATTTTAATTATTTTTGAAAGGTCCTTTATTATGTAAAGGAATATTAGTGATAGCTTTGAGTTTGAGCTGATTCCTAGGTCAGTTTGATATCAACTGGAAGGAATTTTGTCTCATTTACTTCTTTTGTGCTACTACCTCAGTTACTAAATTTTAAATATCATTGTGCTTATTCAATTACACATTTTTTCCCAAAGAAGCATTTTAAATCTTATTTTTTTCTTTTTCCATATTTTTCTTTGTTGTTTTGCCTCCAATGAGATATTTCATTTTTTCTTTTCTTTACTGTAAATAGGCATTACTACAGCTTCTTTTCAATATTTTTTTTTAGATTTCAAATTTTGGATGAACATATTTTACTATACTTTCTGCTTATCGACAGTATTATTAATTATTTATTCTAGGAAAGATATGTTTTATTTTTAATTTTGTTTTATATTTTGCTGGGGATTGTCTCCAAGTTACATTCAGAAAAACATTTTTCCAATAATTTATCTGCTTCTAACTTGAAAATATTTTTATGTAAATATTTTATTCATTCTATTAATTGATGCCCTTTATTGTCATAAGAAGCTTTAAATTCACTAGATGTTACTCGCATTGCTATTTGGTATGTTTTGATACATGAAAAAAATTATTGCTTTTGATTTTGAGTTTATTTCTGTGACATTGATATTGATTTTTATATTTAGTTATTATTAATACACCATGTAATCAATTGCACTTAGCCATTGTAGTGCAACTTTTCACATTTTCTGATTAAATTAGTATTATAGGTTTTGTTGAATATGGAGCAATCTCACAGATAGTGGAGAAGAGGTAATAATACAGCTGAACTCTCTGAACATTCTCCACCAAACAACTTTAAAAAAACACCTCAAATCAAATTCTGGAATGGCAGAGCCAATAAAAAGTTAGGGCAAGATACTTTCCAGCCAGAGGCAACTTAGGAATTTGGAAGGAGAGGTCTATGACACTGAGGTGGGGGCCAGCTCAGAGGATATGTGGAGGCAACACCAGTGATGGACCTTGAAGGTGGCTGAGATCACAGTAGCAGCTTGGAGAGCTCTCAGCCCAGAGACGGTAACTGCTCAGAAAGAGATTATAGGGCATCCTGAGCTGACACTGAGTGCAGGACTGGGAACTGTTTGGCAGCTCTGTTGCCCATAAGCAGATCTGGTTTGCAGTTGCAGTGCAGAGAGGAGTGTTTGTGGTTGGTCACAAGAGAGCAGGAGCCTTGGTCACAGCTTAAGGACAGAGAGGAATGCTAGCACTTGGGACTGCAAAGAAGAGGGGCCTTCCTGGGTAAAGATTGGAGCATACCCTAGGAGATGAGTGACCATGCCTCCCCCTGGACCACACCACCTTGGAAGCGCCAAAAACTTGTAGATCCCTAGAGCTAGCTCTGAAAACAATGGCACAAAAAAGCTTGAGACAGTGCTTCCCCACCCCCAGGTGAGCAGTGTCCAACTTTAACATAAAGTTCAAAGTCAAGAAATAGGCTGGGAAAATGAGCAAACAACAACAACAAAAAATAACTTGACCATAAAAAGCTACTGTGTGGTAGGGAAGACCAAGACACAAAATCACAAGAAGACAACAACATGAAAACAAACAAAGCCTCAAAGAAAAAAAAAATACAAATTGGACAGAAACCCAACAAGAATTCTTGGAACATTTAAGGAAAGAGATGAATGGGTGAGGGAAAAATAGGTACACTAATGCACTTTTGGTGGAGTTCTGAACAATCATTATATGAGAAACCTGAGAAGAAAGTATATTTAAAGTCTATGAAAGGGTTTAGACTTGGAGAACTGAATAATAAAAACCATCTATAACCAGCAAACATCAAAATGAACTTGATATTCTATGGCTGTTGTATTCAGACACACCAATTCTCACAGAAGTGTCAGGCCTCATTGGAACAAATTCCAGCATCTTCAAAATGCTAGCAAGATATTATAGACAATAAGTTGTGACCCAAAACCTATATATTTTACCCATCCATGAATCTTTGCAGAGGCCTACAGGAGAACAGAGACAAGTTGTGGCAGTATATACCACGAAAGCACTGTTTGTTTTTTTTGTTTTGTTTTGTTTTTGTTTTTAGGCAGTTGGGGTTAAATGACTTGCCCAGGGTCACACAGCTAGTAAGTGTCAAGTGTTTGGTCTGAGGCTGGATTTGAGCTCATGTACTCCTGACTTCAGGGCCAGTGCTCTATCCATGTGCCACCTAGCTGCCCCGAGAGCACTGTTTTTTCAAACTCTAGAGTGGATCCTGAGGTTGGTGACTCCCCAGTACTAGAAAAACTGAAGTACTGGTTGAGGTAAAAATCTCAGTAAGAGGACAAGTATGTTCTCATTGCATGAGTAAAGTGTGGAATGTGTTTGAGAGACAACTCAGGGAATGCAAATCACCAATTCCATTCTCAGAATGATCTTAAAAGATTTCGTTATGGGTGATAGATGACCTCAGAAAGCTTCTGAAAGAACTTCTGGTCAAAGCCATTATCAAAGAGTCTAACAGTCAATAATAGTGCAAAGAATGCAAAGGTGTGTGTGTGTGTGTGTAGACTGCTAGACTGCTAGACCTTGAAAAGAAGAATTACAGTGGACCAGTATACTACGCTTCAGGTTTTAATTGCCTTGGACTGTTTGTGAAGAAGCCAGTGGTTCTTAAGTCTTGCATTTAAACAGTGTATACCATCAGATTGTGATGGTAGAAGAGACAAGTAGCCTATTATTTTCATATACCTAGACAGAGTTTTAATGTATACTCCAAGACATCTCTGGGATATCTACTTGTGTACCGATAACTGACATAGTAAAAGGTTAAAGACGCTGATTATCTGGAAGTATTGATGTACATTCATGACATCATTGTGTTTGGAAACCCATCGGAAGAACTTGAGGAAAGACTGACAAAAGTATTTTATCAGCTAGGTACAAATAGAAAAGTAAGAAATCCTTATATTCAAGAAGCTCACGTTCTAATAGAAAAGAAAATAAATATAGGAATTTCCAGCTACAAGTCAGATGGAAAGACCTAGTAGTTCTGAGGGTTCACTGGCAAGGGCAAGATGTGAAGAAAGATAGTAATGATTCTTCTAGCACCATTTCCATTAATATAACCATATAAGTTCTGATGCTGATGGTACTACAGACTTTAACATCAAGAATTTTCTATCTGGATCTTCAGTGTCTGTGGCTGCTAAGGAATTGGGAGCTGTAGCACTGACAAAAGTAGTTGCCAGGCCATGTATCCATACTATTTACTTCCCTGCTTGATAACTGCAGGCAGATTGGATTGGGTTTGAGGCCACTGCTAGTTCTGATGCTCTTGGTGGCAAGGTGTAGGTCCCCTTCTTCAAAGGGATTTTCCCCTGGCATGATAGCTGTGGTAAGTAATGCTGATGGGGAAATAAGAGAGGAGGATGTTTCTTTTCCCAAGGTTCTTGGGCTTCTCTGCCATTTATACTCTGAATGTCTGGACCCAGGCCTGGCGAAGCTTTGTCTTATACACAAATACCTGCCAGGAGGATTTGGGAACCATCCTGAAAGAGAGAATGATCATCACCAGAGACCATTTGCATTCCCCAGCACGGGTTTAAATGACAGACTAATTACCCCATTCACAAGCTGGAGTTCTTCGTTTTGAAATTAACAGCCACTGAGGCGGCGTTCTGGGCCTGGGTTTGGGGCCATTCTCCCCGGGACTCGGACCTCCTCCATCTGCGCCTCTGCAGCCTCCTCAGACTGGGCCAGGAGCCGCCGGGGCGAGAGCGGGAGCCGGACAGCTCCGAGGAGGACGAGCTGCCCGCCCCGAGCCCCGACCGGACGCTGGGAAGCCCTGGCCCCTGCTTCTAGGCGTCGGCGTCGGCAGAACATGGGCCGGCGTCCGCAGCGCTGGCTTTAGCACCTCCTGTGCTTGGCCACCCTGGGCTCGTCTTCCTGGGTGTCTTGTGGGTGAAGAAGGGGGTGCCCGCCCAGGCTCGAGGCGGAGGGGAGCATGAATTTGTCGTGGACTGTGAGAGGGAAGCACATGCATTCTGCCCAGGTGGAACAGAAGAAAGTTTTGGTGAAAGTGCTGCATGAGTTACATAATTTCTTGGCCATGCAAGCGAGTCCTGTTCAAAGTGGAAATCCAGAGAATCTAGACTAAGTGCAATCCTGTTACTGAAGCACAGGAATACATTGCAAAGGTAACCAACAAAGTTTGAAGCTGCATTGACCCGGATACTGAGCACTAACAAGGATGTAGGAATCTGGTTCAAAGGGGAAGACCTGAGTCAGTGACAACTGTGCACAAGGCGGTTTGCCTGGAATCTGCCAGACCTGGGGATGGGCTTGGGCTCTAGGCTCAATAGGGCCCTGCTGACCACCATTACCCCTCTGCTCCTTTTCTTCGAGGGTCTGGCTTTTTTTGTGGGGACTTCTGATTTTTCTGAAATATCAGTGGCGGAAATTAGAGGAAGAAGAAAAACCCATGTATGAGATGGTGGAGAAAATTTTAGCTGTAGTTCAGGATGATTATGTTGACTTGGGAGCAGGACATGGAACGCTATACATACGTTGGCATCCTTCACATTCGGGATGCCCTGATGCCACCTCAGAGCCTGAGGCGCAGGAAGCGACTCTGGTACTGAGCAGTGGGATTTCTGGCATCTAATGAATCCCGGATTTAGACAGAGTCACAGACGGTGGCTGGAGAACACATATTGGTGGGGAGATGGACTAAGCCCTTTTGTTTCTCTGACTGAACGCTAAACTCCCAGGGCAGGGTCAGGCATTTTTGTAAAGCCTGTCCTCGGAGACAGTTTCCACCCTAGGACCAGCTGAAAGGGGTCCATAAATTGTCTGGTGCTGAATTCATACTCATGCCTTGGCCTCCCAACTTCTTCTACCCATGCATTGATTCATTTCTGAAGGTCATGCCAAGAAATTTTTGAACAGTTTAGCTTGTGAGGGTTATCTAGATTTGCCTTGAGGACTGGGGAGGAAACAATTTGGGTCATGTAGCCCATCCTTTTTTTTTTTTCCAGCAAGTAGACCCTGTTTCCCTTTCCTGTTCAGCACTCCTCTCCAACAGGAAGTGAAAAAGGCTTGGTTTCTCACAAAAAGGTGGAGGTCCAGCAGCAGCATAATGTTGCTTGAGATTCAGTGAAAAGTGAAATGCAGCCCGGCCAGCACCTGCTGTTGTTGATTGCTTGTACAGCCTTGGAAAAGGGCCTCCTGGGGTTGGATCATAGGGTGGCAGCTAATGAGGGTTGCAACGGGGCCTTAGGGACTCTAGGCAGCTGTGCTAGGTGCCTGGGGAGACTGCAGAGGTGTGCTGACATAAGATGAGAGAAAAAGAGTCTGCTTCCTTTAGGATTCTGACCTTTCTTTTCAAACAAGGGGGAGGGAAGAAAAGAGAGGCCAGGACAACTGACGTGCATTTGGGAAGACCTACTGTGGGGGTGAACAGCCTGCCCTGTCTATATCAGGGCATCTGTGAAGTGTGGTGCATCAATGACGGTACGAGAGTGGGGTGCCAGCCATTGCCCCCTGATTCTGCAACAGATCTGTAGGTAATTAATTGGGGAAGCAGATGCTTAGGCAGTGGAACTCAGCGGATTTTAATTTTTACACTTTTTTCATCACAAAGTTGGCCTTCCAAAGGTGGTGGTGTTTATCCTGTGGTGGTTTTCATTAGAAACAGTCATTTTTAGTTTGACTAGCAACCTCACCAGCATCATTTTTGTACTGCAGAGGGAATCCTCATTCTGAGGGATGATTGAGGCCATACATAGGGTTTTTCCTATGTTATAAGACCACCATATTCAGCCCCTAACGCTATGTGTCGGAGAGTGATTTCTTCCACACACTTTGCACATTTTCTCAACAACCTAGAAATATTTTTCAAGGAGGCTTCATTACCTCCGCCCCCTGCTGGCCATGTGAAAGAGTTGCAGGGGCTCTTGCCTCACAATTCTGAGATTTGCAGAACTTCATTAACTACCTTCTGCTGGCTCCTGGACTCAAATCAGAATAGAGAATAAAGTCACCAGAAACAGACCAGAGGGTCAAGTAGGAAAGACCCCACACTAACTTGAATCTTATCCTCATTTATTCTCATCTGCGTCAGGAATGGGATATTTGAACAAAAAAGAAACTCAGCAGCTCTCAGAAAGATGTTAACCATCTCTTTCTGATCTTAGTGATTTTTTTCTTAATGAAATTCCAGTATCCCATATTTTAACAATACTATTTCTGCTGATGTTTGTATGAACCATGTGCCTAGAATCTTAAATTCCAGCTCAGTTGTGTAGAAATATCTTTATAAATAGGCTCAAAATGAACTTCATTATTAGTGGCTAAATTGCTGGAAGAACAGCACTATTTATTAAAAATGGATTTGTTCCTTTAAAAAAAGAAATTAACATCCAACAAAAAAGTGGGTCACATAGTATCTCAACAAGGTATGGGCACCAACCCAGAGAAGACAGATGTGCTTCTGAAGTGGCTATGTCCACAGAACAATGGGGCAAGAACAGATGGCTGATGAAGGACTAAGAAGCTGAGGACTTTCCTAGGATTTGGCAGTTATCATTGAAAATTTAAGAATTAGGCCATTACTGCTAATTCACTAAATGATCTCACTCATGAATATATGATTGTAGAGACCTGGAAGCAGAAGAGCAAGAGAGACAATAGTGTCTTAAAAACTACAAAGCCATTTGAAGATTTATGGATGGACAAATGAGAACGAGTATTTATTTAAACACCTGGGGTGCGCCTTACACGTGCACTATTGTTGCTGTCCGCAAAGGCCTAAAAAGGCCTTTTGTCCTACATGCAAATGTCACGTTGGAGGGACTGGGAGCTGACCTATGACAAAAGAGTGATGGCCGCCTGATATAAGACTCATTCCCTTATTCAAAAGTTGGATTTCTTGACTTAGCAGGCTTCCAAAAAATGTCAAAAATCCAAGTGTGGACTGAAAACAATCCACTGACATATTTTAAACAATGTCAAGTTGGTTTTTGCATGCCAGATATAGGTAGTAGCACTAGCTAACTGGGAAGTCAGCATATACTACACAGCAGAGAAGATTAATTTGGATGCAGATGTGCTGTCCCAAAGACTATGAGACAATGAAGCTATAATTATAATGAAAGGAGAACTGCTATATATATATATATATATATATATATATATATATATATATATATATATTTGTATAAGCAGGCCCTTTTCCCTTGTTTTTAAAAATCTTTTTGGAATATAGACCTAGTAGTGGTATTGCCAGATCAAAGGGTATGCACAATTTTATAGCCCTTTCTATATTCAGTTTTCTCCAGAAGTCTATCATATCTAACTTTTCTAAAATTCTATTTACCTCCTTAACTACTTTCTTGCTTGTTTTGTGGTTAGATTTATCTAATTTTGAGAGGAGAAAGTTGAGGTCCTCCACTAGTATAGTTTTACTACCTCTTTCCTCCTGTAACTTGTTCAACTTCTCCTTTAGAAATCTGGATGTTATACCACTTGGTGCATATGTGTTTGGCATTGATAGTACTTCATTGTCCATTGTCCATTAGAAAGATGTAGTTTCCTTCCTTTTTTAATTAGATCTATTTTTCCTTTTGCTTTATTTGAGATCATGATTGCTACTCTTGCTTTTTTTTTTTTACTTCAGCTGAAGCATAATAGATTCTGCTCCATCCTTTTACCTTTAGTCTGTGTGTGCCTCTCTGCTTCAAATGTGTTTCTTGTAAACAACATATTGTGGGATTCTAGATTTTAATCCACTCTGCTATCTGCTTCTGTTTCATGGGTGAGTTCATCCCATTCACATTCAAAGTTATGATTACCAACTGTGTATTTCCCTCCATCCTATTTGTCTCTTTATATTTTTTGCTCTCTCTCTCTTTCTCCTTTGACTCTGACCCTCCTCATCAGTGCTTTGCTTCTGACTGTTGCCTCCTTCAATTTTCCCTCTTTCCATCAGCCTTCCTACTTTTCTTGTTCCTCTCTCCTTCTACTTCCCTGCAGGGTAAGACAGATTTCTATACCCAACTGAGTATATATGTTATTCCTTCTTTGAGCCAAACCTGATAAGAGTAAGGTTAAAGCAATTTTCACCCCTCCTTCTTTCCCTCCACTGTGATATATCTTTCACGCCTCTTCATATGATATAATTTACTCCACTCTACCCCTTCCTTCCCTCCTCTCCCAGTGCAATCCTTTTACTCACCCCTTAATTTTTTTAATATCTTCCAATCAAAGTCAGTTTATACTTGTACCTTCTGTCTATGTATACTCCTCCTGACTGTCCAAATACAGATGTAGTTTTTAAGAGTTACAAGTTTCATCTTCCTGTGTAGGGATATAAACAGTTTAACTTTATTGAATAACTTCTGTTTTCTCTTTCCTGTTTACCTTTTTATGCTTCTCTTGAGTCTTGTATTTGAAAATCACATTTTTTTGTTTAGTTCTTGTCTTTTAGTTAGGAATGTTTGAAAGTCCTCTCTTTCATTGAACACCCATTGTCCCCCCTGAATGACTGTGCTGTTTTGCTGAGTGGTTGATTCTTGGTTTCAATCCAAGTTCCCTTGCCTTTTGGAATATCATATTCCATGCCATCTGATGACATGATCATATCTATGCTTAAGAAAAATCACTTTGGCAGCTCTGTGTAGGATGGACTAGAGTAAGAAGAGACTCAAGGACAGGAGGCTAATTAGGATGTTGTTGCAATAATCCAGGTGAGAACAGGTGTAAGTACGTCAATTTTCAATCTTTTCTGAAGTTTAAAATAATCAGAAGCTTTTCATAAAAATATTTATTTTTATTACCAAAAAATGGTGAGAATTTGATCTCACATCTTGTGAGTGTAAAGTTTTGAAACTGAGTTTTCTGTGTGTTGTGCGTAACCAATCTTGTAACCTTCAAGTCATAATTCTTAGCTAAAACGTTGCAGAAGGATGAAGTGAAGACAGAATGGAGAAAAATAACTGAAGTATAAGTCTTAGCAGCTGTATTTGTAGAAAGGGCCATGGAATACTATTTTCATAACAAGTGGGCTTCATATATCAATTTACATTTTTCCTATGATATAATAAAATCCTCACGTGTCATGTCATGATAACAATAATAGAGAGTTTTGATGGTAGTGTGTTTATGTAGCCAGATCAAAGATGTCTCAGCAATAAGAGGTTAGCCTGGCAGCATCTTTCAACTAGGGTGAGTACCTATGTGTAGGCTCTTGTTCCAAGTAATTAAGAGCGTGATCCTGGAGACTGACACTCTAGGAAGTGTCACTGTTGTAAGCTGTAACTGGGTATGAAATGTGGCTTCGTTGTAAGTGGATTTGATGCTTTGCATGAGTTAGTGGAGAGAACACTAGCTTTAGAGTCAGAGATCTGATGAACTTCTCAAACTCTCAGTTCCTCATCTGTAAAAATGGGGATAATATACTTGTACTACTTACTGCACAGGCTGCTGTAACAATAAAATGAGATAATGTATGTAAAGTGGTTTGAAAGCCATCAAGAGTAATGTGAGCTATTATTGCATTAAAAATCCTTCTGTATAATACACATGGTAGCAACAGATAACTCCTTTCAGCTATTCATCAAAACCCAAATGTAAATAAATTATCAGTAAAAGCCTAGGTGACATGGACAAAATGAACACAGAATGGGTCAGAGATTTAGAGTTGAAAGGGACCGATAGATAATCTATTTCTACATCCTTAATTTACAAATGATGAAACTGAATAGCAGAGTGGTGCATGCTTAGGCAGCTTGGAAACATGAAATAAGCCTGCTTAATGATTAAACCAGGAAATTTTTATTTGATGATTCTAAAGTGACCAGTTTAAATACAGGCATACTTTGTTTCATTGTGCTTTGCTTTATTGTAATTTGAAGATATTGAATGTTTTTATTTAACAAATTGAAGGTTTGTGGCAGCCTTTCATCCAACAAGTCTATGGTGCCATTTTTTCCAACAGCATGTGCTCACATCATGTCTCTGTGTCACATTTTGGTAATATTCCCAATATTTCTAGTGCTTTTGTTATTATTGTATCTGTTCTGGTGATCCATGATCAGTGATGTTTAATGTTACTATTGTCATTGTTTTGAGATGTCATGAATTGTGCCTGTATAAGACAGTGAACTTCAGTAAATGTTACATAAGTTCTGACTGCTCCATCAACCAACTGTTGCCATCTATCTCCTTGTCCTCTGGCCTCCCTGTTCCCTGAGACACAACAATATTGAAATCAGGCCAATTAGTAACTCTACAATGGCCTCTAAATGTTTGAGTGAAAAGAAGTCAACTGATGAGGTAAACTTCATTGTCTTATTTTAAGAAATTGCCACAGCCACCCCAACCTTCAGCAACCACCCCCCCCATCAGTCAACTGCCATCAACATTGAGGCAAGACCCTCCACCAGCAAAAAGATTGTGACTCAGTGAAGGCTCAGATGATAGCTAGCATTTTTTTTTAGCAACAAAGTATTTTTTAATTAAGGTATATATATTTGTTGACATTACACTATTGCATATAATAGATTACACTATAGTATAAATATAACTTTTATATGCATTGGGAAGCCAAAAAATTCATGTGACTCACTTTATTGCTATTTGCTTTATTGTGGTGTTCTGGAACAAAGCCTGCAATATCTCCAAGGTATGCCTGTAGTAAAATGCAAAGTCAATATTCAAATTTAGGTCTTCTGACTCCAAGACCAGACTCCCTTTCCACGGCACATTAGATTCTCTAAATTCTTCAGTGAAATGATCTAGCTCATTTGTTGGAATAATATCATTTGTTTAATAAGCACAAAGTTCTACCTCATTCAGTTATAACCACCGAAAAACAGAAGACCTGTGAGATGACATTTTAAAAAGTGATTGTTCGTATTGAGAATCAAGATGAACTTTAAATGATAATTCCACATTCTTTTTGGGAAAATAAAGCTTTTCTAATATACCTTAAACTTTTGTTGAATTAAGTATGGTGTACCGCACTTCATGCATGGCCTGGCGACTATTTTCTTTAGACTAACCTTTAATTTTCTCTACATGTATAATGTTTTTAAAAATGTAATATGAGCTTTAATAGCCTTTCCCGCAGAGACTATAAATAGCTTATACTATATCTTCAAGAGGTAATATAATCTTGAGATACTGGCAGTATAATTGTCATTTTGGAGAGACTTATTTATTATGGCTGATGAGAGTAAAAGAGGATGAAGAGAAAATTTTCCTTAAGATAACTTTTAATTCTTTCTTACAAAGAAAAAGCATAACTTCTTGAGAGGATTGCCTGCTTTCCTGAATGGTAGGGCTGTGTTTCCAGAGCTGAGAAGTGGGAAGTTGTAGTGATTAAAGGTGACTTTGGCTGTGATTGTTCTTATAGCTGATAAAATGTATTTAATTATTTATATATTTGCTTTGTCATTTGTTGTACTGTCAACAAATTGCATGGTCAGTGACACTGATGTTTATTTAAGCCTAAGAGATCAGAGAGTTGGATATAAAAAGATAAGTGGGTGGAAGAGCAAAAGCAAACAGAAGAGCTCAGTTCTACTCTATCATCAAACATCTTGTTTATGAAATAACTCATCCCTTTAGACAAGCAGTAAATATGGTCTTGGTCCCCTGAGGAATGAAAGTGAAAGACTCCCAGAGAAGAAAAAGTTCTCAAAGGCAAGAAATCCTGTAACAGGCAAAGCCAAAAGTGAAAGTGAAAAACTTCAGTACTGAAAGACTCAGTAATTTTTTTTTCACACTTTAACTTTTATTCATGTGTTTTGCTTTTACATTATGAACATTTATATATAGATTACCATTGCTTAATGAGAAGTATTTTGTAAGAAAGTAAAAGAGTTAAGTAAAACTGTTTTAATAATATAGTGACCCTGTCTGAAAGTTGATGCAACATTTTGTATCTGTAGTATCCCCATCCATCAAGTACAAAAAAAAATAATCAAAATCTAACCTTTCTCCCACTTCCTACCCGATTAAAAAAAAGAAAGGAAATTTCTTGTGGCAAATAAGCATAGTTAAGCAAAACAAATCCCCCCAATGGCTGTACAAACACACATACATACTCATACATACATGAATGTATGTATAGGAATAGCATATTTCATCACCATCAGTCCTCTGGAATCATAAATGGTCATAGTTCTTACAGCTTTTGAAGTTGTTTGTTTTTACATTGTCATCATATAAATTATTCTCCTGATTCTGCTTACTTCACTCTGTATCAGTTCATATAAGTAAAAAAAAAAAAGAACATAGGTATAAGAAAAAAGCCTCAGTAGGAAGAAATTCCTTCTCAAGGGACAAGAGTGAAACTGAGTCTTATGGGCTAAGGAAAAAACAAAAACAAAAAACCCTAAGTGTTAAGAAGAAGAAAAAACCCTCAAATGTGAATTAAAAAAAAAGTCTGTCAATGCTTTTAGGTTAAAAAAAGGCTGAGAGTTAGAGATGGGGGAATAGGCCTTGGCTGGTTGTGGAAAAAGAGGACCCTAACATAGTAAGGTAAATAAAAGTAAAAAGTCTTTCCTCCCTCTTCTTCTGCCTTAAGGAAAAGACCTCTACTAGGACTATTCCACCAGAGGAGGGCATCCTTGGATTTAACTAAGGATTAAAGAAGAGGCCTTTCTTTCTTTTCTTTTTATCCAAAGGAAAAGACTTTAACTAGAGAGAACTATAATTGTGCATGCATATTAAAATACCAGAAAATCAACAAATTAAAAAAAATTGAATACCAAAATAGAAATCCTGAAAATCAAAGAAGAGATTAACAAAATTAAATAATAAATAAAGCTAGGAGATGTTTTTTGGACAATAAAACAGATAAGTTATTAGCTAATTAGCTTAAAGAGGAAAGAAGAAAATCAAATTACCAATATTAAAAATGAAAAGGTTTCACAAAATTAAGAAGAAATAAAAGATTTTTATTAGATAATATGTTGACCAATGCTATGTCAATAAAAATAACTTTAATGAAATAAATGAATATTCAGAAAAACTATAAAGTATCCAAACTAATAGAACATGAAATAGGCAATTAAAACAACTCAATTTCATTGAAAAAAAATGAACAAGCCTTAAATAAAATTCCAAAGAAAAAAAATTCCAGTACCAGATGGATTTATAATTGAATTCCATCAAATATTAAAAGAAAAATTAATTACAATATAACATAAACCATTAAAAATAGCAAAATAAGGGATCCCACCAAAATCATTCTATTACACAAATAAGTTCTTAATCCATTAATCATGGAGAATTAGAACAGAAAAAAGAAAACTATAGACCAATATCCCCAATGAACATTGATGCAAAAATTTTAGATAAGAAATTAGTGGAGACATATTACAACGATTATGTGCTATTATGGGTTAGAAGTCATAGTGGATTTGGTTAGTGGATTTATACCAGAAATGCAGGGTTGGCTTAATATTAGGAAAACTATAAATTTAATTGTATTATTAGCAATACCAACAAAAGTCATATGATTATATCAATAGATGCAGAAATAACTTTTAACAAAATAAAATACTAATTTTTATTTTAAAAGCCCCAGAAAATATAGAAATAAATGAACCTTTGCTTAAAACAAAACATATATCTAAGACAAAGAACTATCATTATGTATAATGGAGATGAACTAGAATCCTTTCAAATAAAATTAGATGTGGAAAAAGATGTCTATTGTCACCACTTTTATTCAGCACAGTACTAGAAATGCTGGCTATAACAATACAGCAAGAAAAAAATAAATTCAGGTGATAAGCATGAGCAATGAAGAAACACAATTTTCATTTTTGAAGCATATTGATACATTGCTATACTTAAAAAAAACCTTAAAGAGAAAACTAAAAGCATTAATTGAAACAATAAATTCATCAAAATTGCAGGGCATAAAATAAATACATGTAAATCATCAGCATTTCTATACAATACCAATAAAATCCAGCAAGAAGAGATAGAGAAATCCATTTAAAATAACTACAGAATGTATAATTACTTGTGAGTCTACCTACAAAGATACACACACACACACACAACACACACACACACTAACACAACTACAAACCATGGTTTACAGAAACACAGACCTAAATAATTGGGAAAATATTATTTGCTCCTGAGTAGATTGAGCTACTATAATAAAATTGACAATACTACCTAAGTTAATTTATATATTTAACGCCACTCCAATAAAATTGCCAAATGATTACTTTATAGAACTAGAAAAAATAATAATGGAATTCTTATGGAGGCAAAAATGGTTAAGAATTTTAAGGGAAATAATAAAAAGATGTGGGGGCAAAGGGACCTACCAGTGCCAGATATTAAACTACAAAACAGTTATTCTCAAAATAGTTTGGTCCTGGTTAAAAACTAGAGAGATAGATCATTGGACAACAACACACAATACTACACAACATACACAAAAAAATATATCTAGACACCGACTACTCTCACTATTTAAACAAAACAAACAGCTGGGAAAAATCAGCAATGTAAACAAAATTAGATTTAGACCAATATCTCACACCTGGTACAAAGAAAAGCTCCAAATGGGTGGGGGATAGGTGGGAAAGGGAGAAAATAGATTTCTGCCAATTCAGAAATGATTTTAAAACAAAGAAAGGGGAAAGGGGTGCTACACTTTTAGATAAGGTCATTGTATTGTTAGTTTTGCTTGTCTGTATTACAAGAATCCTCTCATGGAGTAGTGATAATCTGTAAATGTTTGTAATAAAAAAATGAAACATAGCAATAAAATATTTTTAATAATTAATTTATTTTGAGTTTTCAATATTCACTTTTTGAATTTTTTGATTTTGAGTTTTAAATTTTCTCTCCCTCCCTCTCCTCCTACCCCCACCCCCAAGACTTTGTGCCATCTGATATAGGTTCTACTTACACATTCATATTAAACATATTTTCCCATTAGTCATGATGTAAAGAACAATTAAAACAATGGGAGGAACCATGAGAATGAAGCAATAAAACAAAACAAAGGAAAAGGAGAGCAAATAGTATGCTTTTATGTGCATTCAGACTCCATAGTTGTTTCTCTGGATGTGGCTAGCATTTTCCATCCTTGTCATTATAAACAGTCAAAACCGATGTGAATCACATGCTTATAAGAAAGGATTTAGAATAAAGAGAACTTTACATGAAAACTTTAAATAAAAAACAAGATAAACATTAGTGTACACCTTAAAGGTCAGATAATATGTATTAGAGTCCGGGTTTTAACTATTTTGTGTTGTTTAATTCTATGGCATTTAGCTTTTTTGATCATATGAGTAATGATAATTTGTTACAAATTGGCAAGATCTCTCCTTGTCTCTCTATCACTGTCTCTTACTTGTAGGACATATTAAACATGTTTAAATGTGGTATAATAATTGTTTCTATGAAAATGACTCCCAGGTATCCTAGTCTTTCTCCTTAACTCTGTTCCTATATCACCAATTGTAAACTGGAGCCATAGGCATCTAAAATTCTACATGTACAAAACAGAATTCATTATTTTTTCTCCTAATTCATCCCTCTTCTAAATTTCCCTTTTCTTTCTGAAACACTGGTTAGTTGTTGCCCTTCATTCTCAAAAAGGACCAAAATGACATTACTGGGTTGGAATCAAGGTACAGTGTGTCTGACTGTGGCTGATCACACCAATATGAGCTTGGAAGGCTCTACCACATATGAGGCACAAATAATCCACATGAACATCTAAAGTGGAGATGGCTTTAAATTTGCACATCTCAAGTTTCTTTTGAGCTACTGAAATTCTACTTCACTCATAGAGCAAGGCATCTTTTTTTGATGAGGACGTACCATGCTGGGTGGTCCTTTGCCAGTGTCTCCCATATTTCACAACAGAGTCCAAAGTTCTTCAGAGAGATCTCCTTGTATCACTTTTTCTGACATGTGTGAGTTCTCCATAAAATAGGCTTTTAGGCAAACATACTTTTGGCATTTGAACAGTGTGGCCAGCCCATCAGTTGTACTCTCTGTAGTAAAATTTGAATGCTTGGTAGTTTAGTTTGCGAAAAGACCTCAGGATGTCTTGCACCTTATCTTACCAGATAATCTTCAACATCTTCCTAAGACAGTTCAGATGGAAGCAATTCAGTTTCCTGGCATGGTGCTAGTATACCATCTAGGTTTCACAGGCATACCACAACAAGGTCAGCACAATGGCTCTGTAGATCTTCAGTTTGGTAGGCAGTCTAATGCCTCTTTTCTCCCATATTTTCCTCTGGAAACTCCTAAACACTGAACTAGCTGGGGCAATGCATGCCATCATCTTTGTGTACATTCTTGGAAAGTATTCTGCCAAGGTAAGTGAACTTATCCACAGCATTCAATATTTCTCCATTTGCTGTAAATGATAGTTCCATGTATGGATGGAAATGATCACTTTCATAGTAACCCCAAGTTCACAAGCTTGAAATCTTCCTCAACTCTTCACTCTCCCTCACTCCATATATCAAAACTGTTGCTAGGGCTTGCTGATTTTACTTCCACAATATCTATAGTATCTATTCTCTTCTCTATACCCACATAAATACCACCTTGGTTCTGGTCCTCATCACCTTCTGTCTAAACTGTTCTAATAGTTCCTAATTAGTTTTTCTCATGGCAAATTATCAATCATTTATTAAAGTAACTTCTGTGTGTCAGACATTGTGCTAAGCCCTAGAGATACAAAGGCAAAAGAAGCAAAAAGAAACAAAAAAATTAGACTCTACCTTCAAGAAATATAGAGTCTAATATGGGAGGAAATGACATGCAAGTAACTATGTACAAATAAGACATATATAGGATAACTTGGAGATAATGTTAGAGGGAAGGGGGTGTTGGGACAGGCTTATTATGGAAGATGGAATTTTAGCTAGTACCTGAAGGGAGCCAGGAAAGCCAGGAGGCACAGGGGAGAGCCAGAATTCGAGGCACAGGGAATAGCTGGTGAAAATGCATGGAGTTAGGAGATGAAGTGTCTTGAATGAAAAACATCAAGGAGGTTAGTGTTACTGTATTGGAGAGTATGTGGAAGGGAGAGTTTTAAAAGCCAGATTTTATATTTGATCTTGGAGCCATTGGAGTTCATTAAATAGAGAAGTAAAATGGTCAGACGTGCCGCTTATGAAAGCTTACTTTGATAGCTTAGTGGAGAATGAACTAGAGTAAGAAAAGACTTGAGGCAGGGATACCAATCAGCAGACTTGTAAATCCTGATATGAGGTGATAAGGACCTTTACCAGGCAGGTAACATTGTCAGAATACAGAAGGAGCCATACACAAGAGTTATTGTTATAGGACTTGGAAACATATTGGATATGGAGGGCGAGGGACAGTGAGGAGTCAAAGATGAGCTGAGTTGAGAGTTGAGAGCCTGGCTGAGGAAAATTTAGTATTATCCTTAACAGTAACAGGGAGTTAGGCATTGGGAAAGGTTTGGGAGGAAGAAAAAATAGTTCCATTTTAATCATGCTGAATTTAAGATATCTACAAGGCATCCAGTTCAATATACCTAATAAACAGTTGGAGATGCAAGCTTGGTGGTCTTTATTGCAAGTCTTTCTCCTCCACAATCCATCTTTCACATAGCTGCTGAAGTGATTCCCGAAACACGTCTGACCACATCATTCCCCTGCTCAGCAAACTCCAATGGTTCACTATAACCAGGATGAAAATAAACTAAAAAGAAAAAAAAAGCTTCACTGTTACACTTAAAGCCTTTCATCACCTGGATCCATTCTGCCTTTTCAGGCTGCTCATGCTTTTTCAAGCATAAGTCCATCCAAAGTGGCCCTCTTGTTGTTTGTCACACAACTCCCACACATGTACCTTTGCCTATGCTGTTCATATCAGGAATGTACTCCATCTTCTTCCCTTTGCCTCTTAAAGTCACTGATGCTGGGAAGTTGCCTGAGCTCTCTCCAGTTTCCCTCATAACAACTTTAAATCAGGTGTCAAAATGAATTCTGGAGCAACAGAATCCGTAAAAGAACACGGTGAAACAATTTTTCACTCCAAGATAACTTAGAGGGACTGTAGGAAAGATTTGTCTCATCTCATTTGAGTTAAAGGGGAGCACAGCCCAGCACAAGCAGTGTCCAGGAAAGCCAGTGGGAGCCCTCAACACAGATCAGCAACTGAGACTCCTTGGTCCTGGCTCAATAGGCCAGTTGCACAATGGGCCAGCTGTGAGGCCTTCAGTCCTGATGCAGCAAGCTAGTGGTCAGGTCTGGCAGACCTGGAGGCCACAACATAGCTAGCTAGATTAGACCAGGTGACCCCAGTACAGCAGGCAAGCTGCCAGCCCCAGAGGCTCCAGCACAGAAAGAATTGAGCAGAATCTATTATGCTTCAGCTGAAGTGAAAAAAAAAAAGAAGGGGCAGCAATCCTGATCTCTGATAAAATAAAAGGAAAAATAGATCTAATTAAAAGAGACAAAGAAGGAAACTACATCTTGCTAAAGGGTACCATAGATAATGAAGTAATATCAATACTAAACATATATGCACCAAGTGGTATGGTGTCCAAATGTCTAAAGGAGAAGTTAAATGAGTTACAGGAGGAAATAGATGGTAAAAATATACTAGTGGGGGACCTCAATTTTCTCCGCTTAGAACTAGATAAATCTAACCACAAAATAAACAAAAAAATTAAGGAGGTGAATAGAATTTTAGAAAAATTAGATATAATGGACTTCTGGAGTAATATGAATAGGAATATAAAAGAGTATGCTTTTTTCTCAAAAGTATATGGCACCTACACAAAAATTGACCATGTATTAGGGCACAAAAACCTGGCAATCAAAGGCAGAGTGGCAAAAATATTAAATGCATCCTTTTCACATCATGATGCAATAAAAATTACATTTAATAAAGGGCCATGGAAAAATAAATTAAAAATTAAATGGAAACTGAATAAACTAATCCTAAAGAGTGAATGGGTCAAAGAATAAGTCATAGAAACAATCAATAATTTCATCAAAGAGAACAACAATGTATAACATACCAAAATTTATGGGATGCAACCAAAGCATTACTTAGGGAAAAATTTATTTCTCTAAACTCTAAAGTAGAGAAAGAGCAGATCAATGAATTTGGCATACAATTAAAAAAGCTAGAAAAAGAACAAATTAAAAACCCCCAATTAAACACCAAATTGAAAATCCTGAAAATTAAAAGAGATTAATAAAATTGAAAGTAAGAAAACTATTGAATCAATAAATAAAACTAAGAGCTACTTTCATGAAAACACCAATAAAATAGACAAAACATTAGTTAATTTGATTTTTTAAAAAGAAGAAAACCAAATTCTCGGTATCAAAAATTAAAAGGATGAATTCACCACCAATGAAGAGAAAACTAAAGCAATAATTTTGAGCTATTTTGCCAATTATATGCCAATCAAACTGGCAATCTAAGTGAAAATGGATCAATACTTACAAATTGTCCAGATTAACAGAAGAGGAAATAGAATACTTAAGTAATCCTATTTTAGAAAAAAAGAAACCAAACAAGCCATCAATGAATTCCTTAAGAAAAAAATCCCCAGAGCCACATGGGTTCCCAAGTGAATTCCACTAAACATTTAATGAACAATTAACTCTAATACTATGTAAACTATTTTAGAAAATAGGCAAAGAAGGAGTCTTGCCAAATTCTTTTTATGACACAAACATTGTAGTGGTACCTAAACCAGAGTCAAAACAGTGAAAACTGTAGGCCGATTTCCATAATAAATATTGATGCAAAAATTAAATAAAACACTAGCAAGGAGATTACATCAATATATCACAAGGATCATCTACTATGACCAAGTGGGATTTGTACCAGGAATGTAGGCTGATTCAATGTTGGGAAAACTATCAGCATAATTGGCCATATCAATATCAAAACCAACATAAATCATATGATTTTCTCAATAGATGCAGAAAATTTTTTTGACAAAATATAGCACCCTACTAAAACACTAATAAAAAATAGAGAGCCATATGAATAAGTGGAGCTTTCCATAAAATAATAAATAGTATCTATCTGAAATCATCAGCAAGCATGATCTGTAATGAAAATAAGCTAGAAGCCTCCCCAGTAAGTTCAGGGGTGATGCAAGGATACCCATTATCACTTTTATTATTTGAGAGTGTACTAGAAATATTAGCTAGAGCAAAAAAAGAAGAAAATAAATTGAAGAAATCAGAATAGGCAATGTGGAAACAAAGCTATCACTCTTTGCAGATGATATGGTAGTATACTTAGAGTATTCTAGAGAATCAACTTAAAAAACTAGTTGAAATAATTAACAACTTTAGCAAAGTTGCACAATATAAAATAAACTCACATAAATATCAGCATTTCTATATATTATCAACATATTCCAGCAGCAAGAAATAGAAAGAGAAACTCCATTTGAAATAACTGTAGACAATATAAAATGCTTGGGAGTCTACCTGCCAAGGCAAACCCAGGATATGAACACAATTACAAAACACTTTTCACACGAAGTGAGATCTATACAATTGGAAAAATATCAATTGCTCATGGGTGGGCTGAGCCAATATAACGAAAATGACAATTCTGCCTAAATCAATTTACATATTCTGTGCTGTTCTAATCAAACTACCAAAAGAAATTTTGTAAAGCTAGAAAAAAATCGTAAAATTCATCTGGAAGAATAAATCATCAAGAATATCAAGGGAATTAATAAAAACAAACGTGAAATACGGTGGCCTATCCACAGCATATTTCATATTGTGAAGTGGCAATCATCAAAACTATCTGGTACTGCCTAAGAAATAGAGTAGTAGATTAGTGGAGTGGATTAGGTATGCAAGACACAGTAGTAAATTACCATAGTAATCTAGTGTTTGATAAACCCAAAGACTGAAGCTTCCTGGACAAGAACTAACTCTTAACAAAAACTGCTGGGAAAACTGGAAGACAGTATGGCAGAGACTAGGTATGAATCAACATCTTACACCGTATACCAAGATAAGATCAAATGGGTGCATAATTTAAACATAAAGGGTAATACCATAAGCAAATTAGGGGAGCAAGGAATAGTCTACCTGTCAGATCTATGGAGAAGGGAAGAATTTATGACCAAACAAGAGATAGAGAACATTATGAGATAGATGTAAAATGGAAAATTTTAGTTATATTAACTTAAAAAGAATTTGCATAAACAAAACCAATGCAACCAAGATTGGAAGAGAAGCAGAGAGCTGGGGAACATTTTTTTTCAGCAGGTGTCTCTGATAAAGGTTTCATTTATCACATATATAGAGAATTAAGTAACATTTATAAGAATATAAAGCATTCCCAATTGATAAATAGTCAAGGATGTGAACAGGCAGTTTTCAGGTGAAGAAACCAAAGCTATCTATAGTCATTATGAAAATATACTCTAAATCACTACTGATTAGAGAAATGCAAATTAAAACAACTCTGAGGTAGCACTTCATACCTGTTAGATTGACTAATATAACAGAAAAGGACAATGATAAATGTTACAAGGAATGTGGGACATTGGGACAATAATGCACAGTTGGTGGAGTTGTGAACTGATTCAGCCATTCTGGAGAGCAATTTGGAACTATGCCCAAAGAGCTATACAAAAAAGAAAGGGGAAGACCTACTTGTACACAAATATTTATAGCAGCTCTTTTTGTGATAGCCAAGAATTTGAAATTGAAGGGATGCCCTTCGATTGGGGAATTGCTGCACAAATTGTGGTATATGAATGAAATGGAATAGTATTTTGTTATAAGAAATGATGAGCAGGCAGATTGCAGAAAAAACCTGGAAAGACTTACATGGACTGATGTAAAGTGAGACGAGCAGAATCAGGAGAACATTGTACACTGTAACGGCAACATTGTGTGATAATCAGTTATGAATAACTTAGCTCTTCTTAGGGAGTCAAGACAATTCCAAAGGGTTTATGTTGGAAAATGCTGTCCACACCCAGAGAAAGAACTGATGGAGTCTAAATGAAGGTTGAAGCATACTATTTTCACTTTTTTTTTTCATAGCTTTTTCCTTCTGGTCTGTTTTTTCTTTTATAACATGACTAATATGGAAATATATTTTACATGATTGCACATATATAAACTATATTAAATTACTGTTTTAGGTAAGAGGGAGTGAAGAGGAAGAGGGAAAATTTGGAGCTTAATTTAAAAAAATGAATGTCAAAATTTTTCTTTACATATAATTGTAAAAAAATAAAATATTAAAAATAAATAAAATCACATGTGTTTTCCAAAGCTTTGCTCAAGAGCCACTAATTCTATGGGACCTTTCTCAAACTCCTAGTTAGTACCCCTCACAAATGACCTATTTATTTTGTAAACATTTTGTATGTGTGTATGTATACCTGATAGTCAGTTAAGCTCCTAGAGAGCAGGGTCTATTTAATTTTGGTTCTTCTATGTCCAGCACCTACCATAGTTCATTGCACATAGTAGATTCTTAATAAATTCTCTTTGGCTGATCAACTTTCATCCAAATTCTGTAATTCATATTCATTTAAAATTAAATTTTTGTAGGCCAGGACAAAATAAGAATAAAATTTTGAGAAATGGGAATGATAAAATCCTTACTAGGTAGAATAGGGTATAAAAAAAAATAGGAATAAAGAAGGACTCAGAAAGAAAGATTGATGTTATAGCTGAAAGAAGTGCAAAATAAATGAAGGAAGATGTTGTGGAGAGTTAGTGAAAAAACTTAGGGCCAAATATAACCCTGGAAAAGTCACCTCAAAAGTTAGAGGTGCAGGTCAGGTTGAAGAAATGACTAAAGGAAGATTTTAAAGCTAACACTAACAAAATATTGCCAAATTCATAAATGCTGGAAAAGGAAGGAGTAATTCCTCAAGATTTTGCTTGAATTCATAAGATTTAAAGGATTTAGAATGTAAGAGGCCTCAGAGATGATCTACTCCAATTCCATCATATTAGGACACTGAAGCCCAGAGGGGTGAAATGATTTCCCTAAGGTAACATACATAATAAGCTGCTGAACTAAAAATCAGTTTACATTTTGGGACTTCAGATCCTGTGTTCGTCCCACTATAGGATCCTTGACACTTTAAACTTTTAAGTAATGTAAAACAGGACTTTATAAATGCCACAAATCCAAGTGCCAAAGAATTGAGGGTAATCCTTAAAGTAACCAAACTTTGAGAATGGGGTAATTTTTAATAAAAATGGAAATCAGGATTTGGAGTACAAATTGAATAGTACTACAAGTTACTGATGTTCACTGCCAGCAGATGCATCATTGCTATGACAGTGGCAAATGTGAGAAGGAATCCTGAAAATGCTCCAAAGCCAATTTTCAAGGCTGGTTCGTTGGTGCTAAATTTCCTGTGATATACTGAATAATAGAAGATATTTTTCCAGTTATATGAAAGATAAGACATGACCAGGACCATTCTAGTTAAGCCCCTTCTATTACTTTTTCTTCTTTCTTCTTATGTTTTTGGAATCACAAAGGTAGGTTAACCAAGAAAAATTGGAGTTCAATGCAAGTTTTTACTCATTCATGGAGAATAGAATGTTAAATGAACACATTTTATTTTAGATATTTTTAAATTGTGTAATCATTTTTTTTTACCCCTGTGGCCTGAAAGCTTCATGATGTAAGGCCAAGGAATAGTATCCACAGTTTTCAATGTATTCTTGAATTTTTCCCAGTTTGAATGTAGTACATGAGAATTGTGGTAGAGGGTTAAGAATGCCAGCTTGCCTGCTAATAACCAGCTATAATCATCTCTACAGTTTATGTTTTAAAGCCAGTTTTAAATTTTAGTCCCCATTTATGGGTAGTTAGGTGGTACAGTGGATAGAGCATTTAAGCCTAGAATCAGAAAAACCTGAGTTCAAATTTGGCCTCAGATACTTACTAGCTAAGTGACCCTGGGAAGTCACTTAACTCTAGTGGCCTCAGTTTCCTCACCTGTACAATGATCTGGAGAAGGAAATGGCAAACCACTCCACTATCTTTGCCAAGAAAACTCCAAGTAGGGTGACTAGGAGTTGGACAGAACTGAACAACAACAACAGCAAAACAGATTTATAGATGCATTGCTTCTTGGTATTCTCTAATCATTAAGAAGGGCAAGTTTCCGTTAACCATTTAAAATGTTTAAAATTATTAGGAAATTATAGGCTATTTAAACATCAAAAAGTCAAAGAACATAAGAATTGATTAATTAGCACAATTGTGTAACAATAACAACCAGTGGGGCTGGGTTTGCTTTGCTCTCTTCATCTCAGTGAAGGACCTGTCTTAGTTCTGGGCCTAAGCATGTATGACTAGGTTCAATCCTTTGGAAGACTAGGGGAGTCTTGCATTAAAATCAGGCTTTAATGATGAGGATTATGTTCCTTTTCTTATACTCTTTGACTCCTTATGCTTTTGCCCCAGAGCCCTGAGTATGACTGAGTAAAGATTTCTGGAATTTATTAGGGGCACACTTCTGGATATAGCCCTTTCAGGCCCAAATCTGCTTATGTTCCTGGAATCCCTGTTAAATGAATAATCTGAATTGAATATTTTGTCTTCTAGAATCCTTAACTCTCTTTGCTGAAGGCAATTGTTGCTTCCAAAACAAGGCAAAAAAATCTCATCCCCTCACGGTGATTTATCTACCCCCAAAAAACAGAGAAAAAGAAGAAACCATGTGATTCTTCCCACTTCCCATGCAGGCAAGTTTGTTTAAGCTAAAAAAACAAAACAAAACACTGCAGTGGGTTTGATTCAAAATGGTTGAAGCCAAAAGTCTTGTTCTCACTGTGATTTCTAAGGAGGCAATAGATTATTTAATTGTGTGAAAACTTATTTAGCTTAACATGCAATAAAAGTTTTCTATTGCCAGGACCAAAGCCTACTTGTTACTGATTCATAAAAGTATTATATTTTTGGGAAAATAAGCATATGGATCAATAATTATTAATTCTCTCTTTTGAAAAATAAGATTTTATTGATATCTTCTGTTTCTTGCATCATCATTCTAATTCCAAATATTCCTCCTACTCCCTGGCTCGGAGAGCAAATAGATTTTTTCACACTTTTCTGTATTCATCACACACCTTGTTTCTTGTAGCAAATATCCTATTACATGCATGTGCCACAATTTGTTCAGGCGTCCCCCACCAATTCTACTTCTTTTCTAGTCCTTTACTATCACAAAATGCTGCTATAAATGTTATTATTAACTATTTCTGCTTTTTAACATTTGTTTACAATATCTGTGTGTCTCAATAAATGGTCAATTTTTGTAAAAGTTCCATGTGGTGGGGAGAAATATGTATATTATTTTGTAGTCCCATTTAGGAGACACCATAAATCTTGTAACTCAAGTTTCTCCAAAAGTGTGTTCAGTTCTATATTTCCCTTTTTGTTTATCTTTCTATTAGGTTTATCCAAACTGAGAGATGTTGAAGTTCTCTGTCACTATTGTGTTACCATCAACGTTTTCTTGTAGCTCAGATAATGTTTCCTTTATAGGTTTGGATGTTCATATATTTGGAACATATTAGTTTATTAATGATGTTTATTGTATAAGGTTACTTTGACAGATAGCATGATTACAACTCCTGATTTTTTTATTCTTTTGATGCATAATAATTTTTTTCTTCTCAGTTTTATTTTTTTTGCATGCTTTTTTAAAAAAAAGTGTTTCTTGTAAGCAACAGATTGTATGGTTTTGTTTTCCTATCCAATCTGTCACTCTTTTTTGTTTTATTGGATTTTTAAAATCCATTCACATTTATAGTTATGAGAGTTAGCTTTATATTTACCTCCATCTGTCTCTAATATTGTTTTTTTCAAATCACATTTATATTTTTTCCTCTTCTATTGTAAACACAGTACAGTTCTTTCACTTACTCTACCTTGATCTTTTTTTTTTTAGGTAGTTTTATTCTTACTGGCTATCTTCCCTTCACTCCTTCACCCTTCCTCCAATTTATTACTCATTGCCCTTTGGGATTTGCTTATTAGTTCCTTTTCCATTATTGCTATTATATGATTATATAGTTATTTCCCCCTTCTTTCCTCTTAGTCATGTAGATTCCCTTTTCCTCTTCTTTCCTTCAACTAGTCCTGTCTTCATTATTCATCCTCTTTTTGTCTATTCTAGAACTTCACTCTCTGATTCATGACCTCTATAATTATATAGTTTCTCATTATTCTCTGTTCCTCCTTCAATCAAAACTTCCGAGGTCTCCATTCTAGGTTCTCCTTTCTAGTAGTTTCTGCCACTTCCTTGTTGAACTTGCCTGGCAGATTCCCCTTTCCCATGATTCCTCCTTCCCAGAACAATGGCAGTCATTGAAGACACTGCCCAAGGTAGAGCCCCTCCCCTACCATGTCTCTGATTATGTAGCCCATCACTGATGTATACCCTCTCCCAGTTACTTCTTCCACCATTTGCCTCAAAATCTCCTTCCTGCATCCATGCCTTGCTCTCTTAGTCACCAGTTGCCCCTAAGAGTTCTAATTCCCCCCTTTCCAAGGTCAGATAAGTAGACTTTTCAAGCACCAAATCTCCCAGCCCACATTCTGTGGAAAGTCCCCATTTCCATTCATAGAGCTTCTCTCTTCATCATTGGAACTCCCTCCTACCACCAAAATAGGGCCTCCTTCCTCCCCTCCCTGTTCTTTTTCAGTCCTTCCCCTCTGGTACTCATCTACTTCCATGAAGGTTCTTCTCTTACTGAGACCATAGCAGTCACCTTCCCTTCACTGCTAGGTCTTGATTCATCCTGATCATATCACACACTTCTCTCCATTGCCCTTCTCTATTTCTGCTATCTCTTTTATGTAATCTTTTTTGTTGTAATGTATCCCAATAATCTTGATTCACCTTGAGGAAGAGCATTGCTAGAGTCTGTCCATAAAATCCCAGGCCTGCCTCTTCACTGTTACCTTCACTGGACCTTCACCTTCACCCCTATCTCCTTGTGAACATTGAGAAAGAAGTCTCTTAATAGCCTCTCTGCCGTTATGCTATTTCTGCCACTGTTCTTGGCTGCTGCATTTATTCAATCCTGCATTTCTGTTGTTTGTGTTATTTGAATTTTCTTTCCTTTGTATTTGATGGTCTTTCTCCAGATTGCTTGCAGAACTTTTTTTTAATTGAGCTGTTAAAGTTAACCACTAGGGATCTTGGAGTTTGCAGCCTTTTTTTCTGGTGGTGATCTATGAATTATCTCAATTCTATGTTCAGAAATTTTGGGAAGTTCTGTTTTATTATTTACTGAATTGTGGTGTTCAGGTATGTTTTTTTTTTTGTACTGTCTTGTTCTTCTGGAAGATCTATGATCCTTAATTTGTCTCCACACATCCTATATTTGAAATCAGTATGTCTTACTTGCATAGTGAGAATATTTTCTTTTAACATTATTGGGTTTTTTTTGTTTCTTTTTTTCCAGATTGTCCTTCACTTCTGTATATTTGCATTCCAAATTTAGTGTTCTCTCTCTCTCTCTCTCTCTTTTTTTTTTTTGTGAGACTTACCATCATAGATTCTGCTTTTTCTCTTCTGCCTATTATTTTTGCTGTGCAGGCCACAAATTCTGCTCTCATAATTCTCATTTCCCTGTTGAACCACTCAGGAATAGCACATTGTGGTTCCCTGTTCTTCTCACATTCTACAAGGTCTTCAGTCTCATCAATTGCTGGATCATTCCCATTTATTTCTGAGTATTTATTCATTTATTCATAGATGCCCAAATTTGTTCTTTAGATCTAGAAGCTGTATTTCATTTTATTGCTATATTTTCCCTATTAATTTATTTGCTTGTATTCAGGATCTTTAAATTTTCTTCTTCCTGAGATCTTTGGTAATTTCAGTCATTTTGCCCCTTTATTTTCCCCTATTGCTCACTTTCTGACTTTCTACCCTCTGATGGTAGTTTCCTTGGGGATTCAAATTCACAGTGTCTCAGCCTCCTGCCATGTTATGCAATTCATGGTTTCACCAGCTGAGGTCTCTACCTCCAAGTGCTGTTTTGGTGGATAGAACTGGCTCCAGTTGGAAGCTAAGCAGCTTCCCTCAGGCAATACACCTACTAGAAAACACAGGTGGTAACAGAAGGATGTGTTCCAAAGAGCAATGGAGTTCAGGATGCAGCCCAGGATGAACTATCCTGCAAATCTGAGGTTAACTCTAAGTGAAAAAAAGATGGATGTTTAATAATAAAGAGATGTTTCAAATATTCTTAGAAAGAAAACCAGAACTTAAGAGATTATTTGCTTCTCAAATACCACAAGCAGCAGAAATGCAGGATTGAATAAATGCAGTAAAGAAGTGACAAAAATAGAATAACAGCAGAGAGACTATTAAGATACTTCTTTCTAAATGTTCACAAGGAGATAGGAGTGAAGGTGGGGGTCCAGTGGAGGTGGACAGAGAATAAGACTTGCCCACCTTGAGGACGACACTTTGCTATCACCTAGTCGTAAAGCTGATTTACATGGAAAAGCTAATGCAGAGAAGTGTAATTTCAGATATACTTAACTACTTCTGTATCAGATAAAAATTCAATGCCATTTTCTTTATATTTATATCTCCACTCATCTGTTTATTTGTTCATTAGCTTTATAGCTCTAATATCAATATGGTATATCCAAATTTTTTGTAAACACATTGCAGTTAAATATCTAACGCCTTTGCCTAATTTAAAAAAATTGATAACCCTGTCAAAATTCATATTTCTGCAAGACAAAGAAATTGTTAGAATCCTGACCAAGATGGCCCAGGTCACATATACCTACTTTAGCAAAACCCTCAATATATCACAAGAATGAATAGTGATCAAGAAACCAAGTGAGAAACAATAGTAAATCACTTCTTCCACTTTAGAACTGCATACAAAAAATCAGCCATGGAATAATAGGATAAGAGGCTTCTCGCAAAACTAATACCAGTTCATGCAAAGAAGCCCAGCCTCCCAGTTCATCCAGAAACTGGTCAGAAATATTTATTGCCTGCAAGGCTTTCTGTCTAGAGACAGCAAGAGCACAGGGGCGCTACTGGGAGTAAGCACCAGGGTGATCATAAATCCACAGTGAGTGGGGAGGCCCTTGGAAACCCTGGGAAGCAGTAGCTCAGTATTAGAACAGTAGCTTTCTGAGCTAACATAGCTTAGACTTGCAAAACTCAGGATTCTAATGTCCTTAGCACCCTGTCCTGAGACTAGGGGGCCCCAGAGATCTAGTACTCTGAGCCTCAAAGATCCAGGGGAGTAGGAGAGTTCTAGTAGGAGTTGATTGGCACAGTAACCCAGGTGACAAGTAGGGCCAACCAGTCTATCCAGAAGTGCAGCAGAAATAGACACAATGCCCCAGTTCAGGACCTAAAGCTGACACCTAAAGTCTAAACCAAAGAAGACATTGACCAGCATCAGAAATTACTGCAAATTCAGAGATCTCTCAAAAGTAAAAAGTGATTTCATAACACCTTCAAGTTGAGACTTAAAGGAAAAAATGAGTTTCCTACAAAATTTCATGAATATTAGGAACAGATGAAGCAAGAGAGTTTAAAAATGAGGAAAATGTTCTAGAGGAAAGGAATTCAATGGAGACTAAGTCTCTTAGAAGAAGAAAAAGGTAAGTCTTGCCTCAGTGATGGATCCTCGAAACTAGGCGAGGATAATGACTTCATGAGACAAGTAAGAAATATTAGGATAAAATAAAAAGATTGAAAAAATGGAAGAAATTATAAGATATCTGATATCAAGAACAACTGACTTGGAAAAGGTGTCAAGGAGACATAATTTAAGAATTATTAGACTCCCTGAAAACAATTATTAAGCAAAAAGCCTAAATACTATATTTCAGGGAAGCATAAATGAAAATTATCCATATCTATTAGAACCAGAGAGCAAAGTAAAAATAAAAGGAATTTACCAATCATCTCACTTAAATAACTTTATCTTAGAAAAAGAAATTGAGCAAGCCAAAAATGAGCTGTCTAAGAAAAAAAAAACTCTAGGCCCCGATGAATTTCTTACCAAATTCTGCAAAACATTTAAAGAACAATACTATATACATAGGTTAAGAAAGCATTCTACTAAATTCTTTTTTTGACATAAATATAGTTTTGGTACCTAAACCAGGGAGAGCCAAAAGAGAAAGAAGGCAGTATTGTAGACCAATCTCCTTAATGAACATTGATGCAAAAATTTTAAATGAAATACTTGTAAGGAGATTACAGCAATATATCACAAAGATCATACGCTATGACCAGGTGGGATTCATGCTATGAAGACAGGCCTGGTTCAATATTATGAAAACTAAATGCATAATTGAACATATAAATAACAAAAGCAATAACAATAATTTGATTATATCAATAAATGCAAAAAAGCTTATAACAAAATACATCTATTCGTATTAAAAAAAATTAGAAAAGTGTAGGAATAAATGTAGCTTTTGTTAAAATGTTAAGTAATATCTATCTAAAACCAAGAGCAAGCATGATCTGTAATGGGGATAAGCTAGAAGACTTTTCAATAAGATCAGAGGTGAAGCAAAGATGTCCATGATCACTGTTATTCAATATTGTACTAGAAACCTAACTATAGAAATAAAGCAAGAAAAAAATCAAAGGAATAAGCATAAAGAGAAAAAGCTATCACTTTGTGCAGATAATATGATATTTTATTTAGAGAACTCTAGAGAGTCAACTAAAAAACTAATCAAAACAATAAATAACTTCAGCAAAGTTGCAAGATATAAAATAAGCCCACATGATTCATCAGCATTTCTATATGTTACCAACAAAACCCAGCATGAAGACATAGAGAAATTCCATTTAAAATCACTGCATAGCATAAAATACTTGAGAGTCTACCTGCCAAGATAAACACAGGCTCTATATGAACACAATTTGCCAATCACTTCCATAAAGGAGCCCCTAAAAGGTAGAAGGGATGGGCAAGGAGGCATCAGGTAAACTTCATTTTTATTTGAAATGGACAAAGGAGCTTGATTACAAAAACACACACACACACACACACACACACAAGTTTGGTATAGAAATACATGAGAACCAACAAGGAAACTAACCAGCTATTGATTGATAAGTCGATTATGTCTCCAGAGGACATATGATGAAGTGTGTTGTTGTCCACCTCCTGAAAGAGAGACGATGGACACAAAGTGCAGAAAGAGACATACATTTGTGGACATGACAACAAGCATTCATGTTGTTTTATTGTGTTTATTTGTTACAATGATATTTTTCTTTATTTCAGTTTTTAATTGAGGGGAGTTAAGGGAAAATGTGCGGTTAGCAATAGTGATATAAAAAAAGAGGGTGATGGAAACATTTTTAAAATGTACATAAAAGAGCAAAAGGAGATTCAGAAGCATGCACAATCAGGACAGTTTTGAAAATAACAAGTTTCATTTATTATATACTCTGAAAAGTAAGCATTATGAAATAGAGATTCACAGTTCCATAAAAATCTATTTTTGTATTCTGCTGTTCATATGAAATGCTCTTTTGTTTAATCTTTGACTTAAAAATCATTAATAAAAATCTTCTAAAAAAGAAATGTTTAAGATTGTTTCATGACGGGGGTGAAGGGGAGAAAAGAACCATTTTCATTCCTCTCTTCAAATTCTGGAGAAAAGCATCTTAAATCATTGGTTGAGTGTCTTGTAGAACTTTTATGTACTCGCAATATTGTTGTATTATTCTAATGTGCTGAGTACAACTTCAGTTGATCATTCCTAGAGTGGGCAATAGAATAAAAGAAGAGGATGGCAGATAAAACCAACAGAAGGATGAACTACCTCAGGTAGAATCGAGTTTTATATTGAGGTCTCACTCAGAAGCCCATTTAATTCCATCTCCATTCCTAACTCTTCACTCATATTAAAGGGAATATTTATATATGTAATGGATAGCTTCCAGGGGCATGCTGGTAAATGTTTAAGAAAACTCTTTGGAAAAAAGTATGCTCACACACCTTTAAGTATAATCTATATTATTGACACTTTTAAAGTCTAAACAATCAGAAAAATAAATCATACAAATGCCAATTTCTGAAGGTGAGTTGGTTAGTGATAATTCTAGCACATTTGTAATAGCTTCTGTATACTGTGCTGGCCTTTTTGATTCCATAAAATCTTTCGTAGAAATCATTCGGTTATAACTCTTGAATGTACACAAAAATTCTAAAGTCAGATCCTTTTTTCAAGATAACTTTGTTTTACCTAAGCTGCCATCATTATTCTTGCTAGATAATCTTCATTCTAAAAAAAGAAAAAGAGAGTGAGTAGTGTAATGAACAGAGTGCTGGACTTGGAGTGAGGAAAAACCAAATTCAAATCTTGCTCAGGCACTTTTCTGGCTGTTTGATTCTGGAAAGGTCACTTAAACTCTGTCTCTTCAGTTTCCTCATCTTGTGAAAGTGGGATAATAATAGCACCTACCTCTCAGGGTGAGGGTCAGAAAGATAATTATAAAGTGCCAGACTTAAAGAGCTATATAAATGCTATCTATAATAACAAAAGCTAGCATTATTATTACGTTCAGGATATCAAACAGCACTCATAAAATTGACAAGCTCAAAAACTTACTTATTTTATATCCTCTATGGTCTGAGATTTAAGAAATTAAGGGAGGCAGCATGGTAAAGGGGAAAAAATACTAGATTTACAGTCTTGAGACCTGGGTTCAAATAAATCCTTGATCTTCTATGTATTATCTATGTGATCTTAAGCAAATTAATTAACTCCTTTGGGTCTCCGTTTCTTTATCTGAAAAATGAAAGGCATGGATCACTAGATAGCCTCTCAGGCCTCTTCCAGCTCTAAATTTATATTTTTATGTATATTATATTATATTATGTTATGTTATGTTATGTTATGTTATGTTTGTTATGTTATGTTATGTTATGTTATATTATGTTATATTATATATAGTTATATTCTATAACTAGAGATTGGCACTGGTGAGGAAGTTCTTTTTACCAATGCAGATAAGAACTTTCTCTGCAATTTATAGATTTTCAGAGTTGTCTAGAGCACTGAGAGATCAAATAACTTGCCTAGAGTCATACAGCCATTATATGTCAGAGAAAGAACTGGAAGTCTCCCAGGCTTCATTGTGCTGCTTCTTCTCTATGACTGACATAATTGGATAGAGAACTGATTTTCTAAAATTAATTTTCTAAAATTAATTAAATGAATAGCATGACTATTTTAGGAAGAGATTAACTAATGTACTTGCAATATCAAAGGAAGACATCAAAATTTGCAATATCAAAATCAATTAAGAAAGGAATAGCTGTGAATTACCAGTGTAAAAAAGAAATGAGACGCTGAGTGCAACTCAACCCTCTTAAAATGGTTTCCAAAAATCCAACAGTTAGTTCCAAATAGAAATGGGGAAAACAAAGCTGCTTATTCTACATATAGATCTTGTCTTACCTATAAACAAGATTAAAAGGAATCATTCTCTATGTTCTGAGTCTAGAAAGATGATAGAGTTCTCTCAGAAATGATGTGTCCTCAATGCTCCATGTCCGAAAGCTCTTAAGGGATTAAACAATCGGAAAGACTGACATAATCTGCATTTGAATGGACAAAAATAAGACTTGAAATATATCTGTGCCCCAGTTGTAAGTCAACTGCCCAAACTACCTATACTTAAGGAAACCAGACAGGAAAAAAGTACTTTACAAAATTTAGGGAAAATTCTTTTATTGAGGAGATAAACTGATTAAGTCAGTGTGATTGACTTTGCTAGAAACACATTTTCATGATGCAAAATACTATGCCTTATGATCTCTCACATTTTCCATAAATAGATGTAATTACTCATTATCACATTCATCATTATAAGTGTAAAACAATGAGGTAGCAGTGGGGATGGGGGAGAGAACTAAAATAGAGTTTATTTCTTTAGTTAGTAGGCTTAGGTCATTAAGTGAAGGTTCTTTGCAAAGTCAACAATGCTATCTTGTGCCTTTGGAAAACTGGCAAAAGACATTTGACTGGATTAATGAAAAGAATTATGGATATAACACACTCTCACCCCACCTTATTTTGCACTGGTAATGATAAAGAACTTCCCTATTTGCTAAAATTCTAAAATGGATAATTAGTACTACTAAGGATAATTATTCTTAGAAATCATTAACAGATTTCTTTGTAGTCATAGGAAAACTCCCACTTCATAAATAATGGATTACACCAGCTTCCTACAAATTATAAAGTTTGACTAATTTTACTGGAAATATTTGTTGTTAATTAGCTTTCTGATTTAATCAAACCATCCACCAATGTAATAAGAATTCACATGTGTACTAGTAGAACAATTTAAGTTATGTCAATATTTGGTTGTTCTCACAAACATTCATTAATTTGTGTTGGATCACAGACTGCCTTCCTTGTAAATAGCAGAGAAATCCACAGTCTACATATTCTTTTTAAAAATTGTTTTTCCTAATTACATGTAAAAACATGTAATTAATGTTCATTTAAAAAAAGTTTTGAGCTTCAAATTTTTTCCTTGTCTCTTTCTTTTTCTCCCTTTTTGAAAAGTCAGCAATTTGATATAGCTTATACATGTGCAGTCATGCAAAACATATTTCCAAATTAGTCATGTTGTGAAAAAAATACAGACAAAAAAACTAAGAAAAATAAAGTTTAAAAAAGTATGTTTCAATCTGCATTCAGACTTCAATTCTTTTTCTGGAGACAGAGAGCATTTTTCATAAGTCCTTCAGAACTGTCTTAGATCACTGTATTACTGAGAACAGCTAAGTCATTCATAGTTGATCATTGTACAATATTGCTGTTATTTGTGTACAATGTTCTCCTGGCTCTGCTCATTTCACTTTGCATCAGTTCATATAAGTCTTTCCAGGTTTTTTGAGACCATTTTGCTTGTCCTTTCTTATACCACAATAATATTCATTACAATCATATATCACAACTTGTTCAGCCATTTCCCAATTGATAGGCAGACATCTCCTTGATTTCTACTTCTTTGCCATCACAAAGAGAGTTGCTATAAATATTTTTGCACAAATATGTTCTTTCCCCCTTTAAAAAAAAATCTCTTTGGGATACAGACGTAGTAGTGATATTGGGAGATCAAAGCATATGCATGGTTTTATAGTCCTTTGGGCCTACTTCCAAATTGCTCTCCAAAATAGTTGAATCAGTTCACAACTACACCATTAGTGTCCCATTTTTCCCATATCCCCTGCAACATTTGTCATTTTCCTTTTTTTGGTCATATTAGCCAATCTGACAAATGCAGGGTTGTACCTTGGAGTTGTTTTAATTTGCATTTCTCTAATCAAGAGTCATTTAGAGCATTTTTTTTCATATGATTATATATAGCTTCTATTGCTTCTTCTAAAAATTGCCTGTTCGTATTTGACTATTTATCAATTCAGGAAGCCTGAAACTTTCAAGAACACCTTGGTTAATAGAAATTAGAAGACATTTCACACCAAGAAAAATTCCCTCTTTGATCCAAGAAGGCTAGGTCAATATCTAGATTTATTCTCAAAATCCATGGCCAGGTGCAGGTTATTGGGAATGGTGATGTTGGAGAGGAGGTGGTCTCTTTTTACCCTCAAGATGAAAATATAGGAATATTGAGGCAAAGAGAAAAGACCCTGTATTTTCCTTTTCCATACATGAATCCCTATACATCTATCTATACATGATCCTCCATTTCATTTTAAGATGAAACTTATAGTTACTTTTTACAGAAATAGATTATTATACAAAAAATATATAAATATATACAAAATATATATTTTACAAAAATATATTACAGAAATTTACAGTAAGTTAAATTTTAACTGCCTGTATGTGACTTTTACTACCATTCACAGCCTTGTAATATTTGAGGCAGTGGAAAGGATTTAGATTTAGATAGTCAGTGGACCTGGTCCAGAATGCCAGCTCTGCCGCTTAACTGTAATTCCAGGCAAATCCTTTAACTTCTTTGCGTCTTAATATCCTCAGCTGCAAAAGAATAGGTTGAACTCTGTCATCTCTAAGGTCTTTTAGAGTTCTATGTCTAGGAGTCTATGACCCTATGAGCTCTTCATAATATGTTCTTATTATCACCACTGTCTTCACATGATGAATGAGATTGTAATATGTTTCAGACTCATTTCTGAGAGCTGTGTACTTTAAGGGTGTCAAACCCAAATAGAAATAAGGGTCATTAAAATGTACATAAGGATCCCTGAGAGTCATATATTAACTTAGTTTTGAAAGTGTAATATAATCTCTATTTACCAATTACATTTTGATCTGGTTCCTGCCTCACTTGGGAGTGTTATGGGCTGTAGGCTGTATGTTTGATACCTATGGCATACTCTGTTTCTATTTCTCCTTGTATAAAGCATTGTTACCTCGTAGTTAGTAATAGTTTGTGATCCAGCATAATTGTTCTTGCTTTTTACTTCTTCATTTTTCTCTATAAGTACTGACCAGAAAATGTTTGAAATGAAAGTTCACTGAATTGATAGGATTTTCTGTCGATCAACTTCTTAATGCCATGTTTCGTAATCAAGATACATGTTTACAGACTTGTACCCTGAAACTTTTGGTTATGGAAGTTTTCCACAACAATATTGGTTCATTGGCCTAGAAATCTAACCATAGGATGACTGAGAAGTCATAAAGTTCTCTTTCCTCTGCTCCCCTACCAGTTTCCAGATTTTAAAAGTAGGAAATGTCTCATACTTCTATACCTGCCTGAGGTACTTTGTTTGTTAATTAATAAATAGATCAATAAGAACCTTTATTCCTTTTCCTGATTATTTCTGTATCTGTTTGTACCAGCAGACTTCTGTCATTCATCCTCTTGTTTTGTACTGTTAGATTCTAAGTGGAATCCAGGGAAGAATGACTCTCACTGTGAAGGACCCTTTTCTTTTCTTTTTCTTTTCTTTTTCTTTTTCTTTTCCTTTTCTTTTCTTTTCTTTTTTCTTTTCTTTTCTTCTTTTTTCTTTTTCTTTTTCTTTCTTTCTTTTTTTTTTTTTGACAGGGCTGGACCCTCTTTACCAATATAGTTTAGTAGGCTGAGAGACAATCCTATTTTAGCAGAACCTTTCTAAGGAAAAGGGACTGGTCTCCTCTTTGGTAAAGTTGTCAGGGACGGAAAATGGCAGTGGACATTGTCTTTGATGCATACTTAGGGGATAAAAAGGAGACGAAAACCTTACTTAATGCATGCAGTGCTAAATAGAAGAACTGGCTGTTTTCCAAAAATTAATGCAGAGACCTTCCTTTCCCAATCTTCTAGAGGTAGTTAGGTCCAGTGCAAGCAATAGACCCATGATGTTTGAGACTTTGATGGGGGAAGGAGGGGATATATGTATATATGTTTACACATGTGTGCATATGTCTACATGTAAACATATAGTTGTATATATTTAATACATTTATATGTGTACATACACATGTATGACACACATATGTACACATACATTTAATATACATTGTGTGTGTGTATATATATGTTTGTGTGTGTGTATGTATATAGTCCTCAGATTGCTAAAAATAAGAGTTTTCTTGTTTTCTGTGGCAGAAAAAAACCCTAAACAATTCTTAATTTAGTGCTGAGTCTTCCAAGGTTGGAACTGGAATACGAAAAAGTTTGTGTAGGGGAGAGATAGTACTCCTTTTCTTCCTAAGGAGGAAAATGTTAAGCCTTGTCATAGATTTCAGGAAAGTTTTCTTTTCCCCTGATGTAACTTTAGTGAAGGTGAATGGTGATTAAAAAAAAAAGAGTTCCTTTTTTTTACTGTCTCTTTTTTAAATATGTGATACTTTTTTCATTAAGAATGATAACCTCTAAGCAAATTAAATAATTTAAGTTTGCTTTAAAGAAATGAGGATTTCAGTAATGAACCTCCTCCAGATCCCTTTATTGGCACCAGAAACCCATCTGGGCAGAATTCCTTTTCATCTTCTGATCAGCCATGGAGAAAATAGGTTTTCATTTTCCACTTTCACAGCAGTTCAGTTTTGTTAAGGAAAAGAGACAGAGACAGAGACCGACACACACACACACACACACACACACACACACACACACACACACACACACACAGAGAGACAGAGACAGTGAGTCAGATAGACAAAGACAGAAACAGAGAAGTGAAGGGTCTTTTGTTTCTAAGATTTATTGGTCTTAAAATAAAGACAGTAAATCCTTAAGTCCACAGAAAGTGGTCAGTGAATTTACAACAATGAAATTGAAATAAAAGCAATTATTAGGAACTATTTTGCCCAACTATATGCCAATGAAACTGACAATCTAAATGAAATAGGTGAATATTTACAAAAATTTAAATTGCCCAGGTTAATGAAAGAAGAAACAGAATATTTAAATAACCCTATCTTAGAAAAATAAATTGAGTAAGCCATAAATGAGCACACTAAAGGGGGGAAAAACCCAAACTAAAACCAGATGGATTCACAAACAAATTCTACAGATATATAAGAACAACTAATTCCAATACTCTATAAACTGTTTGAAAAAATATGTAGAGAAAAACCATGTCAAATTATTTATATGACACAAATATGGTTTTGACACCTAAATCAGGGAGAGCCAAATGACAAAGAATGCTATAGACCAATTTTACTAATGAATATTGATGCAATAATTTTTAATAAATACTAAAAAGGAGATTAGAGTATTATATAATCCAGAACATACACTATGGCCAGGCTAGATTTATACCAGGAATGCAGGGCAATATTAGCAAAACTCTAAACATAACTGACTACATAAATAATGAAACAATAGAAATTACATGATTATATCTATAAATACAGAAAAAGCTTATGACAAAATACAATACTCATTCCTATTAAAAACACTAGAAAGCATAAGAATAAATGGCACTTTTTTTTTAAAGAAGTAAGTGGTATCTATCTAAAACCAAGAGCAAGCATTAGTTGTAAGGGATAAGGTAGAAGCCTTTCCAATAAGATGAGAGGTGAAGCAAAGATGCCCATTATCACCATTACTGTCAATACTGAACCAGAAAGGATAGTCATATCAACGACAAGAAAAAGAAATTGAAGGAATTAGCATAGCCAATGAAAAAACAAAACCATCACTTTTTTCAGATGATATGATGGTTTATTTAAAGAATCCTAGAAAGTCCATTTAAAATAACTAATCAAAATATTTAACAACTTGAGTAAAGTTGCTAGATATAAAATAAATGCACACAAATCATCATGATCTCTGCATATTATCAACAAAGGTCTAATTAATGGGCATCCCCTCAAAGACCTAATAGGAAGAGACAGATAAATTCCATTTAAAATAACTGCAAACATTCTAAAATACTTGGGACTCAGCACACGGGAACTATATGAACTTGGGAATCTACCTGCACACAGGAACTATACGGACGCAATCAAAAATATTCTTCATACAAATAAAGACAGATCTAAAAATTTGGAGAAATATTTATTGCTTATGGGTAGGTTGAGTCAACATTAAAAAAAATGGCAGTATGACCTAAATTGATTTACTTGCTCATACCACGCCGGACTACCAAAGAATTAATCTTGAGAGGTGGCAAAAACAATAGTCATGTGGTTAATGAACTAAGATATAGTTAAAGAAGCCAAAAGGGTGACAAGGGAATAAATGGAGCCAGGAATGGGCATTAGTAGAAGCTTTTTGCTGACTCATTTCAGATCATTTCTAGAAACACTAACATGACTTGGGAGCAGGGGGAGGTTAGGAGTAGTTTGTCATAGCTTTGAGGGAACCAGGCTGTTAGTACCTCAGTTTCTTTTGTCTGAAAGATAAGTCGGTAAGGTAAAGCTAAATTCAATCAGATAAGGCTAATTTGGAACTGTGCCTAAACGGCTATTAAATTGTGCATACATACCCTTTGACCCAGCAATGCAATTACTAGGTCTATACCCCCAAATCCTACTAATTAAGCAACAACTTGGTAATTACTTCAAGAAACAAATCACTGTACTTCGAAGAGATCAAAGAAAGAGGAAAAGAAGCTATTTCACAAAAAACATTTACAGCAGCTCTTTTGTGGTGACAAAGAACTGGAAATTGAGGAGATGCCTATTAATTAGGGAATACTTGAACAAATTATAGTATATGAATGTGAAGGAATTCTATCGTGCTGCTAAAAATGATGAAGGGGATGGTTTCAGAAAAACCTGGGAAGATCTATAAGAACTTTAGCTAAGTGATATGAGAAGAACCAGGAGTACAATTTATATAGAAACAGCAACAGTGTAAAGACAATCAACTGTGAAAGACTTAATAACTTTCGTGAGCACAATGATCCACCATAATCCCAAAGGACTCATGATGAAAAATGCTGTTGACCTCCAGATGGGGAACTCCAGATAGATAGACTCAGTGCAAACCAATACATTTTTTTCTCTTTCTTTCCCCCTCCCAGAACGTGGCTCATATGAAATCTGTTTTGCATGACTTCATATTTATAATGGATTTTGTATTTCTTACTTTCTCAATATGTCAGAGAGGAGCTAGGCAGAGGGGAATTTGGAACTAAAAATAAAATAAAATAAAAAAACACTGCGGACTAAGATTTCTCACAATCCTCCTACAAGTGAATCAATGTATTTTGGGAGGCTAAATGGGAGAATGAGAAAGACAATAAAAGGGAAGAGGGGAGGTGGAAGATAGAGAAAAACATGTGCTATATCCTAATCAAGTCTATGATAAGCAATAAAGTAAAAATAACTGCTTTTGTCTCTTAGCAAAAAAAAGGGGCTATAAAAGAATGGTTGAGGAGGCAAATTTAAATAGTGGGAAAGGGAGAAGTACTGACATGGTGAGAGGAGGTCTCATTGAAAAGAATACTTCTACTAGGAGAGAGATATATTTTGTAATGACACGTGAGACCTTATAATAGGTCTAATCTGCAGGGATCTGTTGCACTATTTATATAAATCTTCCATGCTTTTACCTTATTCTTTATATCCATAATTTCTTACTGCATAATAATATTCCATTACATTCACTGATTGATGGGTATCTGTTTTGTGTTGAGTTCTTTGCTAACTACAAAAGTACAACGATTGAAATTTTTGTGCACATAGCATCTACCTTTGACCTTCTTGAGATTTAGTCTCTTAGCATCGCTTTTGAGAATGTTTTGATTTTCATTTCTATTACAAGTGATTTGAAATAATATTTCATATGGTTGTTTATAGTGTGTAATTCTTCTTTTGAAACTGTTCATATAATTTTTTTGCTTTTCCATTAAGGATTGGCTTTTGGTTTTGTGTATTTGTATTTTCCTCATATATCATTGATATCAGTCCGATATCAGATACATTTGATGCAAAGATTTTTCCTCCTTATTCTCATTGCATTGTTTGTGCAAAACTTTTTCAATTTCATGTAAACAAAATTAACCATTTTGAGTTTTTTGACTACTGCACTCCCTTGTTTATTTAGGAATCCTCTCTCTAAATAAAGCTATGAAAATTACCTAATAGGGTTCTCTTCTAATATTTTATGGTGTGACATTCAGGTCTCATAGCCATTTGAGGCTATTGTGGTATATAGCATGAATCTAAATCTGTGCCACTTGCTTTTCAATTTTCCCAGGTGTATGTGTGAAATAGGGAATTTCCCCCTCAAATAATTGATGTTCTTGCCTTTATTGAACACTAAGTTACTATGTTCAATTGTTTCTGATTTTTCCTTATCTAGTTTTCCCCTGATATAATTTTATATTTTCATCCAATTTTAATTAGTATACTTTGGGAGATTGACTCTCAAATATTTTAAGCATTTCATAGTTATTTTGAACAGTATTTTACTTTTTTATTATTTCCTTGTGAACTGAAATTGCTATATAGAATATTGTTGTTTTGTGGGTTGTTTTGTCTCCTATTTTCGTGAAGCTATTGTCTCAGGTTTTTTTTCTCATTCTCTGGAATATTCTAAGTAATCCGATTTGTCTTCAGCAAATAAGTATGGTATCTCTTCTTTTTGTTTATGTCTTTAATTTCTTTCTCCTGTCTGATTGCTATTGCTAGCATTTCTAATAATATCCTAAATAACAGTGGAAATGGGGCATCTTTATTTCACTCTGGTATTTAGTGGAAGAGCTTTCATTGGTTACCCTTTTTAATTAGTTCTAATATAATACTAACATCTAGCATTTATATAGTGCTTTAAGTTTGCAAAGTATTTTAAAGATATTGTTTCATTTTATCTGCACAACCACCCTAGGAGGTAGATGCTATTATTAGTCCCATTTTATAGATGAGGAAACTAAGGCAAATGTTAAGTGATTCTAGCTCAGGGTCACAATAATAAGTGTTTGTGACAGGATTCAAATTTGGTCTTTCTGACTCCAAATATAACATTCTATTGACTATGATATAGATGTCATGGAAATTAGTGATGCTGCCTTGAATTCTTCTTTTTAAATTCAATTTTATTTTATTTTCAGGTCTTCCTTCTCTCTTTCCTACTTTTCTTCCCCCCCCCCCAGTGCCTACCGAAAAAGCAAGCAAATAAAACCTTTTATAATCATGTACAATAAAGCAAAACCATGAAGGAATTCCTTCATGAGCAATATTTTTAAAAAAGTATGTTTCAATGTGCTCTCTGAGTCCAACAACTCTCTATCTGAAGGTGGGTTACACCTCTTTATCTGAAGGTATTTCATCATGAGTACTCTGGAATTGTGATTGTTTACTGTGTTGATCAGTGTTCCTAGGCCTTTAAATTTGTTTGTTGTTATAATATTATTGTTGTATAAATTGTTCTCCTGATTTTGTTCACTTTGCAACAGGTCATACAAATGTTCCCAGATTTTTTTTCCTTCTTGAAACCATCCCCTTCATCATTCCTTACATTATAATGTATTCCATCAGATTATTATATAATAACTAATTCAGCCTGTGCTTGATTGATTCAATAGAGATGTGCTCCCACCTAGTTAAGGTATGAAGGTTTAGCATCATTCTACTTATTTTAAGTGGGAGAGGGTGAACTGAGTGGTTTACTCAATGGACCTTACAAAAATAAAGTCACATTTGTATCTATCAGACACAGATTAGGCAGCCATAATGTATAAGAAATTGACAGTTATCTATATGACCACTATTACGTATTCCTCAATGGTCAAAGTATATGAACAGACCATTTGCAAAAGGGGGAAATAATAGTTTTATTACTAACATATAAAAAGATGCTCAAATTTCCTAATGAACAGAGAAATTTAAATCAAATTACATTTAAATTCATCTTATACCTCCTGGAATGGTGAAAATAGTAAAATGATAAAATCTAATGTAAACAATGTAAACATTGATGGTAAGACTATAGATTGATACAAATGTTTAGGAGATCAATATGTAAATACATGAGTCTCGAAACTGATTTGGTTTTGGCATTGGCAATATATGAAACAAATTAAAAGATGAAAAAACTGTCTGAATTGTGCTCCCCTTCTACTTCTGCAGTTATGGTAGCAGTGGCAGAAAAAGAAGCAAAGGGGACTATGAATCACAATTTTGCAAATTTATACAAGTATATGATTGTTGGTATTCTAATTAGGAAATCCTTGTCCAATAACCAATGTGAGTGGATATATGACTGGAAGAGTGAAGTCATATCACAAGGAGAAATAAGATGTTTACAGCTAAATGGAGAGAAGGGTTACCATTCCTCATTGGAGAGGAACAGAAAGGAGTTGGTGACCTTGATTTTGTTGTATATCCAAAGGCAATAGGAAACATTATTTCATGGGATATCTAGTCATTTCATATTGCAGCACTGATTATGTTTTGTATGTTTTGTAATTAAATTTATTTCCAAGAAACCAAAATTCAACTTTTCTCCCCACTAATTAAAAAAAAATACTGACCAACACAGCCATCATAATAAATATGTACGGTCAAGCAAAACATATTTCTTCATTGTTCATGTCCAAAAATTATTTTTAAATCTGTACTCTCTCACTTGATTATTATTTCTTGGATATTCTACCCATTCTTATCAGCCTTCCTAGAGTGTAGTAAACATTTAGCTTTTCAAGGTTCTTAAGTTTATTCAATTTCATTACATTTTTTGAATGGTTCACCGTCCCCAGTCAATGAGGCAGTCCGATTCTAAGATTTTATTATACTCTTAATACAACTTGTCTCCTTAAAATTTAGTGAATGTTTGAATAACAGGTGTTGATGGTAGAAAAAAAAAGGATTATGTAGCATGGCATAAGTTAACATGGTAATGTAGGGAGAACTTAAGTCTTCTAATACATAATTATCTTAAGAAAAAAATATGTATTTATTTTATATGTATTTATGTAAGTAATCTGTATTTTTTTTTTTTACTTAGAAAGTAAGGTCCTTAAAGGCAGAGACTGTTTTATTTTTTGTCTTTGTATTCCTACTGGAGAGCCAGTGTGGCAAAGTGGATAGAGAGCTACTCTCAAGACCAAGAAGATCTGGCTTTAAGTTTTATCTCTTTCACGTACTGGCTCTATGATCCTGAGCAAGTCACTTGAATTTTCAATTTTCTTGGCAACTCTTTAAGTCTTTTAAGTTGCAGAGAAGGTTCTGACTTGAATAAGTGAAAGAGAGTTTCTTCTACTGGATGTTCCGTATACCAATGAAATCAACAGATTGGACCAATGAATTTCAATTTCTATCCCTATCCTACTTTCAGTGCCTAAAATGGTGCCTGGTGTGTAATAAGTGTTTAATGCATGTGAATAGAATATGGAAAATTCTTGGCAGTGAGGGTTGATTTCTAGTTTCCAGAATAACATGATAACATATTACTTGGAATAAAGAATGTCAAAAACTAGGAGGAAACAATTTTAGTTGGGCACAAATTATTATATTTTCTGGATTTTTTTCAAGTTTTAGTGTCTCATTTATGTCCTGAATAGTGTATCAATTTGATTTTTCTATCTGATTCTGCAAATGAATGTTTTCATCAGTTTAATTTTTTCCCTTTTATTCTGTTATACTTTATTACAAGAGTTTTAATTCCATCCTTTATTTTATAAGGCATTTATACTTTATTTTAAAATTGCATTTGTGTTTATTTGGTTTGGCTTTTACAACAGGAATTAGTTTTTATGAAATTATAAATTTATTTTTCCTCAGGACCTCATGTGGAAAAAGAAGGTCCTTTCTAAATGACAGTTAAGTAGATTGATTCATAAGTGTTGTTTATGAATCATTCATAAACATAAATTACACCAAAACTTCAGAAGAATGAGACTATTGGGTATCCTTTATCCTGTTAAGCATTTCTTTTTCAATTAACACTAAAATGATTTTTAAATTTCGCATGATAGAAAAGTTTGTATTCCCATTTATAGGTCTGGGCAGAGAGCTAGAAATTTAGTGAACCTAACACTAGGCTTCAATTGACCAAAAAAGGTGAACAGAGCTTTTAATTTAGAAGGGCCCTTAAACAATGTATAAAAAACGACTTTATTTTTTTAAAAATTAACCCTGCTTCTAGTTGTCGTTGTTTATCATCAGTTGTTAAATTACATATATGCAGGAAATTCTTAAATTATAAATAGGTTGTGTTCCTAAAATTTTCCATAAGTCAGCTGTTTGGAATGTGGAATGCCTTTTCTCAAAGAAGTATTATTATAAATCATAATTATATTCCCAGGTTCACTACCTAACAAGCCCCTAATATATAGAAAGTCTGACTTATTCGGTCAGAATACATTGCTACTTAACAGGTTAGACAGGCTTTTGTGGATTGGCTTGATGGCCTACCCATCCATACCAGTCCAATCATTCAGGGTTTGATTCTAGTTTAAAAGTACAGAAACAATATGATTGATTTCCCTTATTAAGTCAACATGAAAAAAGAGCTTTAAGTTATTAAATAAGATTAGGTTGGTATAAATTGCTGGACTTGAAGTCAGGAAGAACCAATTGAGAATCCTTCCTCTAAATTTTATTAGATGTTTGACCATGGCCAAGTCACTTAACCTTTTTAAGCCTCAGTTTCTTCATTGGTACAATGGGTACAATGATATATGTAATAGTTATTTCATAGAAGGGTTTTTAGGCATTCATAATTAAACTTTGAATAAGGTTTATTGAAAATATATCCAGGATCAAGAGACAACTATATTAGTAGCATAGTCACCGTAGGCCCCAGATCTCTTCCCAGTTTGGGGATACACAGAAAGTCATACCAGATAGGAAGGGCTCAGCACATTTTGGGACAATGACATAGCTAAGTGACCCATTTCTCTTATGCCAAGTAATTTTATATGGAAAAGCAGTAACAGCATTTTTTGTGGCGCTGGCTAGGAATTTTATTCATGTTTTACATGATAAAATTCTCCTTGGAATGATTTTCTGTGGGGTCCTGTGGGGGAGATAGGAACTCAGGACAGGTGGAACAGATATGGGTAGTTATGAAGGCAGTACAAGATTCAGGTCCTCCTAAACTGGCTCCATGCTATTAATCTATTGCTGTCATTGTTCAGTTTTTTAGCCATGTCCTACTCTTCATGACCCCATTTTGGGTTTTTCTTGGCCAAGAAAACCTTCTCTAGCTTATCTTACAGATGAGGAAACTGAAGCAAACAAGGTTAAGTGACTTGCCCAGGTCACATAGCTAATAAGTGACTGAGGCCACATTTGAACTCAGGTCCTCCTGATTTCAGGGCTAGTGATCTATCCACTATGCCACCTAGCTGCTCCCCGAGGCTGGATTTGAATTCAAGTCTTCCTGACTCTGGGCTCAGTGCTCCATCCACAGCACCACTTAGCTGTTCTCCACACAACTATTTAAAAGACTGTTTCTCTAAGAGAGTGCCTCTGAATTTCCCCTTTTCCTCTTGTGGCATGATGAACACACAAGATGAATAGATGATTAAGGTAGTTACTAAGTACTTTCTCTGTGAGAAAGACTGTGCTAAATTCTGGTGATACAAATAGAAAAGCAAAGACAGTATCTACCTGCAAGGAGTTTACATTCTAATGGGGGAAACGCCTGGAAAACTTCAGCTTCCAGTCAGACAGAAAGGTCCCTTTGGTTCTTAGGGTGCCGCAGCAAAGCAAACAGTAATGAATGCCTCTTCTTTAATTTCATTTCCATTCTCTTTCTAGCCTTGACCTATTCTTAGCATATATGAGAAATTTAAAAATCCTGTAGTACCTCTACTTAAAAGCAGAACTTCTGCCCTTTTTACCTGTGCTTTCAAGCCAAGCATTGGGATAGGATTTAGGAGACCTAAGGTCTAGCTATGGTTTTGATATTACTTTGCTATTTGGTTTGGGTCAAGTTTTACCTCTCTAGGCTTCCATTTCCTCGAGAATGAAATGAGGTTGGACTATGTTATTTCTAGGCCTTTGAATTGAGAAATTCACTCAATCCTCAAGAAAAGCCTAAGTTCATGATCAGTATGAGGCTGTATGGGGCCTCCATGACATATTCAAACCACTATAATTAGTCAACCACCAACAGTGAGCACAAAACTGGTGTTCCTTATTCCACTATACTACATAAGTACAATGTACAATAAGGGGAAAAAAACCAAAAACCAAAAAACAACAAAAGCCTACTTGGCAATGGGATAAACTAAAGTCTAATCAATCTGTCCAGCAGAGGGCAGTGGCATATCAATATGGACAGCATTTTATACAGATGAGCATCCTGATGAGAGGATTATCTAGGCCCTATCCTAGGTGTTGAAAATGAAAACAAAGAAAAATAGATAATGCAATCTCTTCATACACAAATAATGGTCACCTAGCATTCTTCAAACTAAGCACATCAAAAAAATAAGACTTTTTTTTCTTTCTTCAGAACATAAATGCAAGTCTAAGAATTATACTCCAGTGTTAAACAAAGATTTGGAAAAATGCCATTCCTCGGAAGAAATATGGTATAGACTTAAATTTGGAGAGACATAGTATTTTCCAAACTAAGATGCACAAGAAGAAATCTGTGGAGGCACAAATATGCACAGAAAAAATGCTATCACATCATTTCTTTGACTTCTGTTTCATGCTACATATTAAAAAAATTCAAATATCTCTATGAGGCACATTTGCAGAAATATATGCTATTTTTCAACATACTACATTACCAGGGCTAAACAATGGAAAATCTAAACTTTTTGTTGATGCTAAATGACTATATAAAACAGCATGACAAATAAGGAGAAATTTTGGGGAGCAAGGATGGTAAATGAATAAGGGAGAGGGTGATAGTCCTAGTGATATAGTAGCTAGGCACTTGTTTGGAAAGCACTAAATGAGGACATGCAGAGACACTAAAGCATAATGATTATGGAATAGAAAACTGGCCAGTGAAATCCTTGTCCTAGGTACATACACAGTGAACCCACATGAACATTAGGTGAATCTGTTCTGGGCATGTGTAACAGAAGGCCCTATTCTCTTTGTTGGAGTACAGAGTTTTCCTGTCAGCTTATTGTGTGGAAAAGAGTGTTTTTTTGATTGTTTACTAAGCCAGAACTGAATGTGCATACAAAGCCCCAAGGACTCCAGACATGGGGAACCTAGGCTGAGAGGCCACACATGGCCCTCCAGGTCCTCAAGTGTGGTCCTTTGACTGAATCCAAACTTCACAGAACAAATCCCCTTAATAAAAGGATTTGTTCTGTAAAACTTGGACTCTGTTAAAAGGCCACACACATCCAAGGACTTAGAAGGCCACATGTGGCCTGGAGGCCCTGGGTTCCACACCCATTGCTAGACCTTGCTCTCTCTTTCCTGACTGTGATTGGAACAAAGACTACTACTAAAGGCCTTCTAGTAAAGAGAGAGGTAGTAACAGCGGTCAGGGAATAATGTGCTTGACCTGACCCAGGATGGATTGACTGAGATACTGCATCCTGTTTCAATAAGAGATACACTCCATCTATCAAATATGCTGCATTTGGAAGTGAACTTGCCAGGACAAATGCTTAGTGGTAACTCCTTCATGTTGGAGTCCCTTCTCTCTAGGCCTATGGTGATGGAGGGTATGGATTGCTTTTAGTTTCAGAGGATGGGTTTGTATTTCACTTCCTTTCATGTCTCCTTAGTAAATCCTTTTTTTGTAAAAGCAAATTATGTTAATTGGTTAAATGATATTGGGGTACAAATGAATAACAGAGAGGAGATATTAACAGTAACTGGAGATTGTTATTGGGTAGAACACATGAGAATGGTGGCTCAAGCCCTTACCATTAGGGGAAAAAAAAACAACTTAATGCCCACTAGGGTTACTGCTATGACCCTGAAGGGGAGATGTAGTTAGTCCTTTGGGGACTTGACTCATTAATATGAATGGAAGTTGGGATAAAGACTCCTAGAGCCTCTACAAGGTTACAATTACATAAGACATATTCTGTGCTCCCTTGTGGTATTTTACAATTTTTGCCAGAGGAAGGAAGATGAGGCCTCTGGGGCAGCTCCAGACATGCCCATGGAAATATGATAGCAAAAGATGCTTTCTCTGTTTACTGTAGTGTCAGCTGTTTGGCCTCTCCCAGGAGACCCATAGCCATTTGCTACCCCACAGCAAAATCCTGGTAATCACACTGAACAGATTATTACCTAGTGTTTTATAGTTTACTCTGTAACTGCTGATGTCCAGTCCTCAAAAAAAGAGGTAGTTTCATATTATCTCCTTCTTTTTAGGAGCAATCTACCTTCCCCGTTGTTATAGTTTATATATTAGGCAGAGATATTTGTTGAAGGGATTCAATCTGTGTCTACATTTACAGACAAAAATGCTTTCTTGTAGGTGGGAAGGATGATTTAAATGCTGTTGTCTAAACTAAAAATTTCTTCTTTAAGAAGATGAATGAAATGGCTCAATCTTCTTTAAAGGATCTTTATTATTATAAAGATTTCTGCCAGCAACCACTCATATTAATGGCTGCATGAGACAGATACTTGAACCCATATTCTAATTGGGACAGGATAAGTTGGCAGAGATCAGAGAAGTACCTTGACCTTTTGCTGATCTCCCAAAGTAGGCAGAACCATTTTTAGATCCAGCTCAATTTAAATCGGCATTCACTTTTCCCACAGTTCTACTCTCTTACTGTCTCCTTTTCAGTAGTTCCTTGGGAAATTCTCCCTATTGTTGGATATCTGGCTCCAGCGCTAGAAGCTTCCATTACCTGATCACTACTTACCTCCCTACAGTGTTGCTGCTATAAATGGGGATCTAAGGGTCCCCTCCTCTGATTCCAAGGATGCATTTTCCTTTTCATCCACATTTACACTGTGATTCTAGGCAGGGCCTTCCCTATGATGTAGGGGTGGGGAGACCCTGGGCAAATTTTTTCTTTTTAAACAACATTGACATTTTCATAAGAAGTACTGTGATTTAAAACACTGAGCAGAATAGAGCTGAAATTACTATTTACATTTGGATTACTATTGCAGTCCATATGACCATTTGCATTGCAATTTCATGCCTAGTCTAGGCCCACATCACACCCTGCCAAGATTAATGCAGTAGGCTCCTAATTGGTCTCCCAATATCCAGTTCCTCCCTTCTCCAATTTATCTTCCGTACAGCTCTTAAATTGATATTTCTAAAGAGCAGGCCTGACTAGGCTACTCCTTTCCACCAAAAGCTTCAGTGGCTCTCTATTGTCTTTGGGATCAAATACAAAGCTTCTGTTGGACATGTAGGCCTCTTCACAATTTGGTTCCAGCCTATCTTCCCAGGCTGATTACATATTCTTTTTTTCTAATGCATTTCTAATGGCTCCAGCCATACATGCTGTTCTCCATACATCTCCTTCCTCTATATCTTTGCATAAGCTGGCTCCAATTTCTAGACTTCTTCAGGCCTCATCTCAAACGCCACTTCCTTCAAGAAGCCTTCTTTTATTCTCTCAGTTGTTAGCTCCACTCTAAATCATTATATATTTATCTTGTATATAATCTATATTTACCAATCTATGAAAAGGTTGCCTAACTCGGATAAAATGTAAGTTCTTTGAGGACAGGGTCTGTCTCACTTTTATATAAGTATCTCTAGCACCTGGCATATTACCTGACAGACAACAGGTTCTTACTACACGCTTATTGATTAGGTCCTGACACTACAAAAATAGGGATACAATCTTTGCCCTCATGCAGTCTATAAGATATGACTTGGACACAACTAACTATAATGCAGGTCAGGGTATGACAAGTATAAAGTCAAGATACAAAGATCCCAAGAAAAATGCAGGTGGAAGAGAACTTACCAGGAGAATCAGAGAAGAGGTGATATCAGAGCTAAATTTTGAGGGGAAAGAAGGTTTTTGACAGGCTTGAGATGAAGAAGGAGCACATTCTAGGTTGGGATGCAAACCACAAATAAGCAGAGGCAGGAGATAATAGTTCCTGGTTCTATCTGGAATATAATTGTAAATTAATAATAATAATAATGAAGATGACAATAACTAACATTTATATAGTACTTACTATGTGCTAGGTACTATGTTAAGTGCTTTATAAATATTATTTTATTTAATCCTCACAACAAACCCAAGAGATAGGTGCTATTATTATCCCCATTTTACAGATGGAGAAGCTGAGGCAAACAGAGAGTCCGTGTGCCAGAATAAATAGAGAGTTGTCCTTGCAGCCAGGAAGACCTGGATTTCAAGTTCTGCCTTTGACACACACAGGCTGCATGACACTGGGCAAGTCAAAATGTATCACTGCTCTAGGATCTCTGATTCTATGAATCAGAGAGAAGATGCAGACTTGCATTTATAGCAGGAATTTCATCACCTTGAAGCTCCTTAGACTAATAAAGTCACAGTGTCAGTCCCCCATGCTAGAAGTGATTAGTTTGATTAACTTAAAAATGTTCACAGATGTATGGCTTATTATGATTATTATATTGTGCATCTTTCAATAAAGGTCCTAAAAGGAGCAAAGATAGCACACTAGAGGCAACCACCCAGCTGAAGTCTCTTAACATTCCGCTCCAAACAGCTTTAAAATAATGCCTCACATCAAAATTTGAAGTGGCAGAGCCAACAAAAGGTCAGGAAGAGACATTTTTCAGGCCTAAGAAAACTTGAGTCATTTCTGGGGCCCACACATACTGCTTACAACTGTGGGTCCAGTTATACCAGCAGCTTCAGAAGCTCTCTCAGCCCAGAGATGGGGGGAGGGGTCAAACAACCGGTCAGAAAGAGATTAAGGGGGACCCTTTGATAGCACTGGGTACAGCTGGCCCTTATTGGCAACTCTATTGCCCATCCATAGTTCTGAGTCATAGTTCTAGGGTGAAGAGGAATGCCGATGCTCTGTCACAAGGGAACAGGCCTGGAAGAGTTAAAGAAAGAGATGAGTGATAGAGGACAAATGGGGAAAATAAATGAGAAGGATGCAAGAAAGTTATGAAAAGAAAATTAAAACCTTGGTAAAAGAGGCACAAAAAATACTGAAGAAAATAACACTTTAAAAAAAAATTGGCCTAATGACAAAAGTGGCATAAAAATTCACTGAAGAGAAGAACTCCTTAAAAAAGCTGAATTGGCCAAATGGGAAAGGAGGTACATAAATTCACTGAAAGGAAAAATTCCTTAAAAATTAGAATTGGGCAAGTGGAAGCTAATAACTCCATGTAAAATCAAAGAAACAAGAAAACAAAGTCAAAAGAATGAAAAAAAAAAGCAAATGTTAAATATCTCATTGGAAAAACAACTGATCTGGAAAACAGGTTGAAAAGAGATAATTTAAGAAGTATTAGACTACCTAAAAGCCACAATCAAAGAAAGAGCCCAGACATCATATTTCCAGAAATTATTAATGAAAGCTGCCATGATATCTAATTTTTAAGGAATTATTTTATTCAGTTAGTTTTGTATGTCTTTCTCAATTTGAACAATTCTAGTTTTAAGAAGTTGTTTTCTTTGGTGAATTTTTATATTTTTTCCTTTTTTTTTCACTAAGCTGTTGACTCTTTTTAAGGATTCTCTTCATTACTCTCATTTCTTTTCCTAATTTTTCTTTTACATCTTTTATTTGCTTTTAAAAATCCTTTTGGAGCTCTTCCAGGAGTCCTTTTTGTATCTGAGATCAATTTACATTTTTCTTTGAGGCTTTGCATTATAGCCATTTTGACACTGTTGTCTTTTTCTAAGTGTGTGCCTTGATCCTCCCTGTCACCAGAGTAACTTTCTATGGTCAGGCTATTATTTTGGTTTTTTTGTTTGTTTTTTTGCTTATTTTTTCTGCCTATTTTGTGACTTTATACTTTTATGTAGAAGTTGAGCTATGTTCCTGCACTCTCCCAAGTTTCTTCTCCCTAAGGTTTGGGGCTTTGCTTCTAGCTTTCACTGGACAGAGGGAACCTCTCTGCTAGCTTGAACTGAAAGTAAGGCCTCCCTGTTGGCCTGCCCTAAGGGGCAGGATCTTGCTGCTAGCCAGCACTGGGGGTGGGGACTTTCTGTGCTACTGTTCTGTACAGACTGCTGGCTTTCTAGGGGCTTTGGCTTTGCTTCTGCCTTACACTGGTGATGGGGCCTTGCTGGTGGCTTTGCCTGGGGCATGTGTCCTTGCTGCAGGCCCTCTGGGGTGCATCCTGGTGCTGCTGCTACTCTCTGACCACGTTTCTCTCCATTCCCAGTGAGACAGACCTTTCTTGGTGGCCCTCCAAGCTGTCTTGGGCTGGTAAGCTTCTTCACTACTCCAAAACTGGTTCTAAGGCATTATTGTAAGTTTGTTTAGAGGGAAATTTGTGAGGCCTCAGGTGAGTTCCTGCCATCTTGACACTGGAAGTGAGGGGAGATTTCAGAAAAAAATATGGGAAAACCTATATGAACTAATGAAAAGTGAAATGAGAAAAACTGAGCAATCATTGTGTATGGTAATAGCAATGTTGTAATGATAATCAACTGTGAAAGACTTGGCTATTCTGATCAATATAATGATCCAAGACAATTCCAAAGGACTTGTGGTGAAAAAATGCTATTTACCACCAGAGAGAGAACTGATGAACTGTGAGTGCAAATTGAAGTATCACTTTCTCACTTTATTTTTCTATTTTTTGAAACATGGCTAATATGGAAATACATTTTGCATGATCTCACATGTATAATAGATAGCCTAGTGCTTGTCTTCTCAGTGGGTAGAAGGGGAAGTGGGAAGGAGGGAGAGAATTTGGAACTCAAAATTAAAAAAGAAAGAACGTTACAAATAAATAATGAATAAATAAAATAGCTAAAAATCCACATAATTAACTAACTACATAAATCAAATTAACTGAATTATTAGTTATTAAAACAGTAATTGTGTGTAATCTGCCCTTTCTGTTAGGGCATACATAAATTTTTTTGTTTGGGTCAGGGAGGTGACATAATAGATTACAATTAATCACAGTGTTATCATTTTTAAAAATTTAGATTTTAGTAAGAACAAAAAAGGTTTTTGTGCTTTTAATAAACAAAATGAGATATTTTAAAATTGTTTATTTCACCTTTAAACTCTTTAAATGTCTGTGTATTTTTCATAATGTATCATATTAGCACAGTAGTGCATGCATATAATTTAGAAATAATATTGTTTAACTGATAAAAGTGTACTGTCAAAATAGTTTGGAGCACGCTTGCCTAGAGCAAGGCTTCTTAAACTTTTGCAACTTGAGACCCTTTTTTGCATTTCAGCTAGAGTTGTGTGGCCTGAGGGCATGCACGGTGCAAAGTGCTCGCATTTTGTGTTCAGAAGCCGTGCTGCAGTGAAGTTGCTCAATGCAACATGGGCAGGCACTGACAGAAACACCTCAGATTCATTACGTGTTTTATTTTTTTATTACTTTTTGGTTGTTGCTTACTCAGAAACCTTTTGCTATTGCCAAATTTTTTGTGATCCCACACAGGGCCGTAGAACACTGAGGGCTTAAGTAGCTTGCTTGTGGTCACATAGCTAGCTTGTGTTAGGCACCAACCTTCTCTAACCCAAATTGTCTCTCAATAGCTCCTTACACTGAGCTGAAATCTTCCTCTTTGCATATTATATCCACTACTTCTAGTCCTCAGCTTGGAAGCACTAGAGTAAAAAAAGTTTCCAAATTCAAATTTACTATTTCCAGGGTTTCAAAGATAGTGATTGAGAAGTCTAATCTAGGTGGCACAGTGGAAAGAATGATGCACTAATCGCCAGGAAGACCCAAGTCCAAATTTTGACACAGATACTTACTTACTGGCAGTGATCTTGGATGGAAAAAAGTCATTGGGGGGAGGGAATTGAGAGGGGGGACATGAATATGACATTGATGTCCACTATTGTACTTATTTACCTCAGCCTGCTGTTGGAGACATCCACAATGTTTCAGACCCTGCCATTTTAATCCAACCTGCAGAAGACTTCGGGGAATCCTAGAAAAGCCATAAACTTTAGCCCAGAAATGGCACTGCTAAATGCATAACTCATAGAGATGAATAAAAGGTACCATATACACAAAAATTTCTATGGGTTACACATTTAGCAGTGGTATTTTGGGGTCAAAGTTTATGGGCATTTCAGTTACTTTCTTAACGTAGTTCCAACTTGCTTTTCAGAATGGTTGGATTACAGGTCAACTATTAATTCATTAGTGTGTCTATCTTTCTACCACCCTTCCAACATTGACTATTCCCATATTTTCTAATTTGCTAGGTATGCTGTGAAGCCTCAGAGTTGTTTTGATTTGCATTTCTCTTTTTATTAGTGATCTGAAGCATTTTTTGTATAGTTATGTAGTATTTTACAACTTCTGAGAAGTGTTTGTTCATGTCCTTTCATCTCTTACATAATTAGAAATGGTTTTTGCTCTTATATATCTGTATTTGTTTCCTATATATCTTAGGTATCAGACCCTTATTAGTGATGCTTGATTCAAAAATTTTTCCCAATTGACTGCTTCCTTTTTAATCCTAATTGTGTTAATTTTGTTCATGTAAAACCAATTTGTTTTCTTATATTTGTATCCTCATTGCTTAACATAATACTTTCCACGTGGCAAATACCTACATTTTTATCTCTTTTATTTCCTGCTATATTTGGTTATTATTGTATGAAAAATATGTTGATTTTCTTATGGGCTTGTTTTGTGTGCTGCTACTTTATGAAAGCCATTATTTTAATGGGCTTTTTTTCCTTTTATTCTCTAAGTAAATCTGTATGTCATCAGCAAATAGAGCTAGTTTTCTTCTCTTTGCTGATCTTTATGTATTTAATTTATTTCTCTTGTCTTATTATGATTGCTTTGCATTTACATAACTGTCAAATAGTGGAGAAAGAGGGGATTTTTTTTTGTCCCTTCTCATGTTTTCCAGTTGCATATACTACTAGTTTTGTTTTTAATTCATGTTTTTATCATTTTAAAAAAGGCCTTCTGTGTTAATGATTTATGAGGTTTTCTTTTGAATACATGAAGGTTGCATCTTGTAAGAGGATTTGGTGTGTTACTTTTAATATGTTAATTGTTTTCTCATGTTGAAGCATCCTTTCAATCCCTGGCATAAATCCAATTTAATTAAAGTAAACAATTTTTTTTTAGTTATATTGATGTGGTCTTTTTTGGGGGGAGGGGTCAGATTTTTATTTAGATTACTTCAATTGATAGTCAATAATGATAATGCTCTATAGTTCTTTCGTTCCTTCAGCTTTCCCTGGTTTAGGTATTCAGACTATATTTGCCTCAAAAAAGGGACATTGGTAGAAAATTTCTTTTCTTAATTTTTGAAAATAATTTTATAGCATACATATTTATCACTCTTTAAATTTTTTGATAGACTTCTGTAAATTGATCTGTAGCAGTTTTTTTTTTCATTTGGTAATTCTTTCACAGGTAGTTGTTTCCTTTTTTTTTTTTTAGGCATTTGGGGTTAAGTGACTTGCCCAGGGTCACACAGTTAGTAAGTGTCAAGCATTTGGTCTGAGGCCGAATCTGAACTCAGGTCGTCCTGACTTCAGGGCCAGTGCTCTATCCACTGTGCCACCTAGTTGACCCAGTTGTCTCCTTATCTAAAATCAGATTAAGGCCTTTTTTTTTTTGGTTCTGTTAATTTGAACATTTTGAGTTTTCATAGATAATCCTCCATTTTAAATTCTAGTTTTGCTGGAATATAGGATATTCTTATAATTCTTTTTATTTCACTTAATTTTTAATCTCCTCAGTTTGATTTTCCTCCCTCTTCTTTTTCATCAGATTAGTTAAAGGTTTATCAAAGAAGCAACTTTTATTTTTGTTTTTCAGTTCTGTAATCTTTGTTTTCCCATTTGTCCATTTCTCCTCTGATTTTCAAGATTGACTTCTTTGTACTCATTTTAGATCTGATTATCATTTTCTGATTTTTAATTGTCTATTTGGTTCATTAATTTTTTTTCCTTCTATTTTGTTCATGCATGTTGTAAGGGAGATAATATTTCTCTAAGGACTCTTGATACATTGATTTATTTAGATGGAACCCCTGTCCCAAAGCCCATTGCTATGGGACTCTCCTTGTCAGTGGAGATCAAGGCCCTGTCACCATAATAGCATCCTTCTTGACATTTGTTTTCTCTCTGGTACTCTCCTCTACCTCTTGCTCTTGGTCTTCTATTAATTCCAGTTGAACTTGTACTCAAATTGTGTTTTTCTTAGAGACCTTCCCATATTATAGGTGGAAGAGTCCTATCACACCTTCAAATCTGAGTCTAAACACCAATAAAAAGATGGATGTTCAAAAAAAGAGAGGCATTTGATGTGTTCTCGGGAAAGTTTAACCTAAAATGGCTTCCTCTGGAGTCTGATTGGCCTCGGTTTCCCTCACACAGCCTTTCTCCTTTGGTGTTTTGTATTCCACACATATTGAAATCTTTTTTACTTCTTTAAAGAGACTCTCCATCATTAACTCAATTATTTTTTTCTAATTTGTTCATTGTGTTTAAATTCATCCTTGATTTTGTTCCTCTACTGATTCCTAATTTCTCCTTTTATTGATTTCATTTCTTTTGTACCATTATAAAATTTCTTATTTCAGTGCCATACTCTGGGGAGACCATAGGATTCTGTCCTTTAATACTAATTGATTCATTTTCCTTCATATTACATTATTTGTCAAGAGAACTCTTTATTCTTTTGGAGATTTTATTAATTCTCCCTTCTGGTTTTAGAATCCTCTTTGCTTTATTTTTATCTACTTGTATATTGGATTTTTGTTTAATCTTTTCCTTTTCAAATGTTTGGTGTTGGATCTAAAGCTGAAGAAGATTTTACGTTAATTTAGAGGCACTGCTTTCCAGTAGAGAGAGTAATGACTTGGGGTCAGGAAGAACCTGAGCTTGTATCCACTCCCCAGTGTTTACTAGTGCTGTAACCATGAACAGATTTCTTAATCTCTTTGAACCTCATTTAATTGGGAAGAAAATCTACAATGCTTATATTTCAGAATTGTTGTGAGGATCAAATCAAACATTATACACACACGTGACATACATGCATTTATAAATACATGATGTACTTTGTATACTTGTAAGCATCAAATTATTAATTTCCCAGATAGATTTTTTCTTAGATTTCTTAATCGATATCGAGACAAAATGAGAAAACACGTAGAAACTATGACCTAAATATTGTAAGATCCTTCTCTCACTAATGACCAACTTTTCCCATCACAATAAACTGTTTTATGACTAGAAATAGACCATTAGTGTTTATTCCTTACTACAATGGTTATTCATTGTGTTAAACATTTTATACATATAATACAATTATAACAGAATCTTCATAGAGGGAGAATAAGTGCTTCAAAAGAGATATATAATGTATGACTGTAATGTAATACGATTAAAATTTTAACAAGCATACCAGAATTTCTATATCCAAATGATCTTTTCAAATCAATGCCCTTGACAGACTCCATTGTGCAACACATTTTTGTCACTACTCTTTCAGAATTTCAGCCAGTTCACAAAGCTGACAAAAGCAGTGGTCTCTTGATTCAATAGCTATACTTCATGTCTACCCCAAACCCCATTAACCGTCTGGATATTCCATCAGGTTCACCAGACCTGGTTCTAAATGACTTCCGGCTGCTGTTAAAAATCAAATTCACCTACAGAAATGAAGATTTGCCATCCCAGAGGATATTCCAAAGAATGTTCTGCAGACTTTGAAGACAGACAAGTCACTAGCAAAGAAGAAAGGCAGCATCATTGCCTCCCAAAATGACTAAAAGGGCAGCAACATTTATTTGGGTATAAAACCTCCAGTTTCTTATTATGTACCTCGTGGTATACTATCTTAGGGAAAAAGCTTACCAAGAAAAGCCAATAATCATCCCTTCAAAGGATATAGTTCACATTTGAAAAACTAGCATAATGATTATGGAAGAGGCTTATTGCTATTAGTTCTTAGTCTTTGCATTTATTTTTCAGAATAAGCCTTTTATTAAATTCATTTCCTTGAATTTCCCTGGAGAATGTGTTAGCTCTATTTTAAACTAAATTGATATCTTACATTTTTTCACTTGCATTAAAAACAAACAAAAACTTAAAAACTTTAATCTCATAGGTCCTCCACAAACAGCTTACCTCATCTGGCATTTGCTGTTATAATTAAATTGTAGTGGAGTATTTGTGTATTCAGGTAAGTTGCCTAATACCAGGATAGATGTTGTACCAAAAGTTTCTTTCAAAAACTCTCCCTCTAAACCCCGTTCTCATAGGATTTTTTATTATTAATTTTATCTTCAGGTTCAAATACAACAACAGATTGTATTGCAGATTCTGTTATTCTCTAATGCATAAATAAGTCTGTTTTTACCTGAAGATTGTGTCTATACTATCCAGTAATAATTGGTTTATTTTAATTTCTTACAAGCCTGACCTTTGCTTAATAAAGGACAAACATACTGAAATCCTGACATTTACTTGAATCACACCCTGGATCTCTTTGGTTAGCATATTGAAATACTTCTATGATCTCATTGTTGTAAGTACTCCCTCTAGCAGAGCAAATAACCCATCCATGACTTTGTATTCTGTACAATTCTTGTTGCCCTATTCATCGTCTCTCATTAAAATCTCTAGCTGTTTTTCACATGAAATGTATAACTAAACCTCCCCCCCATCTGAAGCTGATTTTTTGTGACCACGTGTAGGAAATTATGTTTATATTTGCATCACCCCCCCCCCCAAGACTATGGCTACAGCTCCCACTCACATTGGCCCCAGAAGTCTGCTGACTATTTTCCTTTCAAGGTTCCTAGGGTTAACCAAAAGAACCTAATATTGCTGTCATGATATCCCACCATTATGCTCTCCAAATACAGAAACATCCTCCCTCCCACACCAAAAGTGCACTGTTTTTCCTTGAACGCTCCTGGTTGCTGGGGAGAGTGAATCCAATCTTAGAAAGAGTATATGTGGGTAAAATATTCACTCAGTTTCACCAGTTTGCTGGTTCTGAAAGTTCTGTTCTTCCTCTGTGGAGTCCTCATGAAATTTTCCTAAGGCTGGCTGATTTCTTTCTTTGATGTGCCTAGCTTATCCTCAATGAGTTTCATCTCCCAATGCAATGCTACTGTCAGTCTCTTCTGCTCTGGTAGACACTGCTACAGATCTTTGAAGTTCACAAGTTTGTCACATGGCCAGTGCTACTGGTGGTGAGAAACTTGCTTCTCCTTTTGCCCCAAGAGAAATTCTCTCTTAGGTTTCTTCACAGCAGGATCCTGGTCTGTTGCTGGAATGTGTGATTCCAAACTTATTTGCTCTGTTATATTTAGTCATCAATGGAGTAATGGCCAATCAAACTGTGGCATGATTGTGATGAAGTGCTATTGTGCTATAAGAAATAATTAGGGGGTGGTTTCAGAAAAAACATTGGAAGAACTATATGAACTGATACAAAGTGAAGTGAGAAGAACTGGAAGATCATTGTGCACAGTGACAACAATATTGTGATGATGATTAACTGTGAAAGACTTGGCTACTCTGATCATTATAATGATTTAAGATAATTCCAGAGAGCTCATGATGAAAAAAGGCTATCTACCTCTAGAGAAAGAACTGATAAACTTAGAGTGCAAACTGAATATAATTTTCTCACTTTCTTTTTCCTGCTTTTTTCAGAAATATGTTTAATTTGGAAATACACTTTGCATGATTTCACATATATAATCAATATCGTGTGGCTTGCCTTCTCAATGGATGTGGGAGGGAGGGAAAATTTGGAATTCAAAATTCAAAAAGAAAAGAATGTTAAAAATAAATAAATAATACATTGAAATGTTAAATAAAGAAAAATCACTTTAGTGGTTGAATAGAGGATGGATTGGAGTGGGAAGAGAGTTGAGCCTCAATAGAAGGCTATTGTGAAAATCCAGATGTGAAATGATGAGGGCCTATATCAGAATGGTGGCAGTGTCAGAAGAGAGAAGGGGGCATATTTAAGAGATATAAGTGAAAGTGATGAGCCTTCAAAATAAATTGCATATGAGGAAGGGATGAGAGAAGGTTTGGAGTCAAAGATGACTTCTAGGTTGCAAGCCTGAGAGATTAGGAGAGTGGTATTGCTCTCTACAGCAGTGGGGAAGATGTGTGGGGGTGGGGGTGGGGAAAAGGTTTAGGAAGAAAACAAATGAGTTCTGTTTTGGTCATATTAAGTTTAAGATGTCTACAGGATACCTCCAACTCAAGATGTCTGAAAAGTTTGGAAATGAGAGATTTGAGGTCAGCAGAGAGTGTGGGGCAATATAGGAGGGAATCATTAGCATTTTATTATTTAGTCCATTAGTCATGTTTGACTCTTCATGACTCCATTTGTGCTTTTCTTGTTAAAGATACTGGAATGGTTTGCCATTTCTTTCTCCAGCTCATTTCACAGATGAGGAAACTGAGTCAAGCAGGGTTAAGTGACTTGCCCAGGGTCACATAGCTAGTGAGTGTGTGAGACTGGATTTGAACTCAGATCCTCCTGACTCCAGTGCAGGTGCTCTATCAACTACATCACCTAGCTGTCTTATCATTAGCATAGAGATAGTAATTAAATCCATGGGAGCTGATGAATTACCAAGTGAAGTAGTAGAGAGGGAAAAGAGATGAGAGCACAGTACAGAACTCTTAGGGAAACCTAAGGTTCCAGGGTGTGATCTGGAGGAGGGTCCAGCAACACAGACAGGAAGAACATTCAGAGAGGTTTGACTAGAACCAGGAGAGTGGTGTCCAGAAACCCCGTAGAAGAGAGTATCAAGGAGGAGAGAATGATCAGCAGTGTCAAAGGCTGTAGAGAGGTCAAGGAGAATGAAGCCATTCAGTTTGGCAGCTAAGAGATCATTAGCAATGTTGGAGAGAGCAGTTTCAGTTGAATGATAAAGTCAGAAGTCACATCTTAAGGGGTTAAGAAGAGAGTGAGAGGAGAGAAAGTGGAGGCACCTATTGTAGACAGCCTTTTTGAAGAGTTTAGCTACAAAGTGTTTAAGAAATGATAGTTGTGTTAAGTGAAAGTTTTCAATGGCCTCAGGGTGATTTTACTTCAGATTTTAATAGCACTTCAATTTCTTCTCTTATTTCATCTAACCTAGACTTAAGGACAATGGTCCCATTATTTATTTGTTTCTATTTTTACTTCTCATTTTTATTTTTTATGATTGCTCTGCCCCAGTCAGCAATACACTGTTGTGTTACTTGAAGCTGAGGGCGCTATGGACGAAAAGCAGCATGAAATCCTTGTCTATAACTGAGTTCTATTTATAATTTTGTTATGTTATAATATTGATACATAGTGAGAATATTCATGTCTTCATTCCACTTTTTTGTGCATTTGAGCTCTTTCTGCATCAATGTCATCTGTACTTAAGCTTTTCTAGCAGTTGGGGTACTGGATATGGAAATGAGGAAGAAAAGAATTCCAGGCATGAGGGGACAGCCAGTGAAAACACAGTCTGGAGATAGAGCCTGTTATGCAAGTAATAGCAAGGAGACCAGTGTTACTGAATAATAGAGTATAGGGCTGGGGGGAAAAAGTGTAATTTGGAAAGGTAGGAAGGAGCCAGGTCATGAAGGACTTTGAATGTCTGATAGCTGAGTGAAGGATGGACTGGAGCAGGGAGAGACTAGAGGAAGGGACTGGAAGACTTTTGCAACGGTCCAGCTATAAACCTACAACAGGTTCAAGGCCTACAACAAGAGGATGGTGGTGTCAGAACAGAGAAGGTGGTGTTTAGGAGATATGTAAAGAATGTAGAATTGGCAACAGGTTAGAAACAGGGAGTGAGAAAGAGGGAAGAAACAAGGATGATACCTATGGGGGCAGCTAGGTGGTGCAGTGCATAGAGCACTGCGGCTGCAAGCAGGAGGACCTGAGTTCAAATCTGGTCTCAGACCAGACACTTGACACTTACTAGTTGTGTGACCCTAAGTCCCTTAACCCCAATTGCCTCACAATTATAAAATAATGATACTTATATTGCAAGCCTACGTGACTGGGAGGACAGTGGTGCTCTTGGCATTAAGTGGAAAAAGATGAAGAAAAGGAAGTTTGGAGGGTTCAGTTTTGGACATGTTGAGTTTAAGATGACAATGGGACATTTGATTCAAGATTCCCAAGAAGCAGTTGGATATGTGAAACTTGAGCTTAGGAGAAAGTTTTGGTCTGAATAAATAGATCTGGGAATCATCAGGATGATAACCAAATCAGTGAGAGATTACAAGTATAGAGAATGAAGAGGAGAGGGTCTAGAACAGAGCCTTGGGGGACACAAACTTTGAGGGAGTTATTATGATTTTTGTTATTGCTATTGTACTGAGGCAGTTTTTGTGGCCCAAATTCCTTCTTGCTATGGTTGAGCACTGTACTTCTTAAGTGAAAATTGTGGTTTTACCCCATCAACCTAAAAGAGAGAGAGATCATGTCCTTTTTATAATGCTCATGTATTTTGGGAGCAGGTGCTCTTTTTCCATTTTGATGTTGTTGTTGTTGAGCCATTTCATATATATCTGATTCTTTACGACCCCATTTGGAGTTTTCTTGGCAAAGATACTGGAGTGGTTTGCCATTTCCTTCTCCAGCTCATTTCACAGATAAGGAAACTAAGGCAAAGGGGATTAAATGGCTTGCTCAGGGTCATACAGCTAGTAAGTATCTGAGGCCAGATTTGAACTCAGGAAGATAATTTTTCCTGACACCAGACCTAGCACTTTCTCCACTGTGCCACCTAGCTCTCCCCACCCCCAAATTATAGAAGTATTATAGAAGTCTTTAAATTTATCTGAGTGTGATGGTGGTAGTTTGTTAGAGAAGCTATAACATCCCTTTTAGAACATATATAAATCTTCAGGTTGGCAAATGTTTATTTGAGGAATTTTATTCTAGGCATTTCATTTCATAAAAAAATCTATTGGAGATTAACACATTTGTTAATTTGATTCCATTTTTATGCAGTAAATTAATTGTGAGACAAGTCTCTTCCATTTTGAGGAACAAGAAAATGGTAAAAGAAAAAAAATTTTTGGGTTGTTTTTTAAGTTAGTTTATTTACTTACACATTGATTTATTTTAAAAATCTTTCCCTTGCTTCCCCACATGCCACTCTATGCCTCACTAAAGACACACCTATTCCTATTCTTATTTTCTTCCTCCATCCATCAGGCTTGATGTTTATGATTATAGCATTATAAGGGAATTCTTTTTCCATGAATTTAATTAAAATCCTTTGCTTTTTCCCCCAAAGTTGAATATTTGTTGCTCTGCCCTTAAAAATTTAAGGAAGGTCCTTGTATTAAATTAAGAAAGGGTTGGAAGAGATTCATTATTGTAATTCTGGTGATATATCTCCTTATACTTTTATTACTATCCAAGTACCAATTATATAGAGATGAATTAAGTAAATGAAGTCAGCGACATGGATATGCCATGTATAGAGATTCAGGAACTCTTTGAAAAATGAAGATGTGTCTTTTTTTATGCCTTCTGCTTCCCTTTTGAGTTTCTCTGAATTTTGACCTTAGACGTTGGTTAATCAAATGAGAGTAGGAACACATGAGAACTGTCTTAGCATCTATTTTATGGAAGTGTATAAAAATTTATAAGAAAAGAAGGTATAAAAATGACTTAAAAAATAGTTTCACAAGTGCCAATTAGATTTAGTGTGACATTTAATCACCAATTTCATGTGTTAAATGGATTTCCTTGCCATGTTAAGCAACTAATAATATGTGCAAATATTATCCTGACAATCACTCCTTAGGTTTCTCCCTAGTTGCATATGTCTATGTTTTTCAGTAGAAATGGACAATGGAGGCATCGTTGATCTCCTGAGGGATAACCTCCTCTTGCCATATAACCCAAAAAAATTCAGTCAGCTTTTTTATGAGATGTGGACCCTTTTGCCTTGTAAATCTCGACTGGAATAGAATCAGCACCAAGTGCTTTGCCGCTTGAGAGGAGCATAATGGCTTGCAAAATCTCTTCTTCAGTTAGAAGGTTAGCTAGAGAGGGACTGATACAACTTAAGATATAGGTCTATAGTTTCAGCATTGCTTGATGATGGTCTTTTGAGTACATTGTAGAAGTGTTCATCCCATCTCTCCAGGATCATGTCCTTATCATTAACCAATGTGGCTTCATTAGCACTGAGTAGTTCAGATGCACCATGAGTCTTTAGCCCATAAATAGCCTTCAGGGCATCGTAAAAGCATTTTGGATTGTTACTGTCAGTGTAAGACAACTTCATCTGACTTCTTAGTGAGCTAAGAATCTTGTATCTCTCTAAGCTTCATTTGTACTTTACTTTTGATGGAGTCAAACACTACCCTTTTTAGAGAGAGATGAACTATTCTGCTGGTAAAACCTGTGGAGTTCTCTCTCTCTTTTTTTTTTTTTTGTTTAGCAGCTTCTGAATTTCCCCATCATTTTTGTCAAACCAATCTTGATGTTTGTGAGTTCCGGTCTAGATGAGAAAATGCAATGCTGTACAACAAATCTCTGAAAGCTACCCACTCCTTTTCTGTGTCACTCTTGCCAAGCATGCTCAGCTTTCCCTCCAAGTTAGCAATGAACTATTCATACTTGGAGAAGCACTCTAATCTGTTGACATTAAGTCTTCTGGTAGTTGTCTTGCCTGAGTGCCACCACTTTGTTGAATGTGAATGTATAGTTTGGAGAGGATAAGGCTATAATGAGTCCAGCACTCTACACCAAAAATTGCCTTCATTAGTCTCACATCCTGTCTCTTCTCCTTATAATGACATAGTTTTTAAAAATGTCAGTATTTGCTGCAAGGGTGCATCCACAAAATTTTATTGCATTTAGGTAAATGGAAGACAATGTTGGTGATGAGAAGATTATAAGGTGCACAAATCTTCAGTAGTAAGTGACTGTTGTTTCCAACTCCATTCCTCCCAAGGACTCCCTACCATGTCTGATAGTCTGTGCCTACTCTGATGTTGAAGACACTCAGAATTGAAATCTTGTTCTCATTCAGCACATTGGTGTCTCAGCACATGTCCAGGTCTTCATATTTTTTTTCTTTGACCTAATTAGGCTTCATCATGGTGGGAGCATACTCATTGGTGATGGTAGCATGTGCTTGGGATGGCATTGAATATATAATTTAGTTTAAGTGCAACTGTCATTTTTATTATATTGACCCTGCCTATCCGTGAACAATTAGTGTTTCTCTGATTATTTAAATCTGATTTTATTTGTAGAAAAAGGATTTTTTTTATTTTGTTCATATAATTACTGGGTTTATTTTGGCAGATGTACTCCCAGGTATTTTATACTGTCTAGAATTATTTTAAAGGAGATATCTTTTACTATCTCTTCTTCCAGGGTTTTGTTTGTGACATATAGGAATGCTGATCATTTACTATTTTACATCTATTTTACGTGAATTTACTTTATATACTGCTACTTTGCAAAATTATTAATTTTTCAACAGTCTTTTTAGTTGAGTCTTTGGGATTTTCCAAGTACATCATCAGATTGTCTGCAAAAAGATAGTTTTATTATCTCATTTCCTATTCTGATTCCTTCTATTTCTTTTTCTTCTCTTATTGCTATTGCTAGGCTTTCCAATACAATACAATATTGAATAACATTGGCGATACAGGTCATCCTTGTTAAACACTTGATCTTACTGCGAAGGCTTCTAGATTATCCTTATTACAAATAATGCTTGCTGGTGGTTTTAGTTAAATGCTTTTTATCAGTGTAAAGAAAAATTCACTTATACTGATACTTTAAAGTATTTTTAATAGAAATGAGTGCTGTACTTTATCAAAACCTTTTCTTGCATCTATTGATATAATCATATGATTTTTATGATTTTTATTATTGATACAATCACTTATGTTAACAGGTTTCCTTATGTTAAACCATCCCTGCATTCTGGGTATAAATGCTACTTGGTCATAATGTATATAATCTTGGTAATATATTGTTGTAATCTTTTAGCTAATATTTTATTTAGGATTTTTGCAACTACATTCATTAGTAAAATTGGTTTATAATTTTATTTCTCTGTTTTTACTCATCCTGGTTTAAGTATCAGTATCATATTTAATTTTTATAAAAGGAGTTTTTAAAACCCCTTCTTTGCCTATTATTCCAAATAATTTATTTAATATTGGAATTAATTTGTCTTTAAATGTTTGATAGAATTTACTTGTAAATCCATCTGATCCTAGTGCTTTTTGCTTAGGGAGTTCATTTATGGCCTGTTTAATTTCTTTTTAAAAAAATATTTCTGAATTATTTAATTCTGTTTCTTCTACTAAACTAGGTAGTTTATATTTTTGTAACTATTATTCCATTTCACTTAAATATTAAATTTATTGGCATATAATTGGGCAAAAAACAAAACAACTCCTTATAGATATACAACTTCCAGGAGGCAAGTAAATCTCTGTAATTCTCTCATATTCACCTCCAAACAACCAAAAAATAGTGCCCCCAAACAAATTTTGGAGTAGCAGAACCAGCAAAAACATAAGGTGAAACAATCTTTTGGCCCAAAAGACTTGGAAGATTGACAAGAAAAGTCCATCTCACTCAGGTAAAAGGGCAATGCATTCCAGGACATGAAGCATCCCAGCAAGGCAGTAGCGAGCCCCACCTAAGCAAACCAGTGGGAGATCCTGAACCCCACTGTGGTGGAGCAAACAAACACCAACTTCAGGACCCCCATGCACCTTAGCACAGCAGGGGAACCAGCAGACTCCAGTTTGAGAACCACCTGGGCTGTGCTTCAGCATCCTCCAGAGGTTAGACCTCCAAGTGCTTCAGCATAGCTCTGGGCAAACAGACCTCCTCCAGCAGCCAGACTTCCACATGCTTCAGGGAAATGCAGAAACACTACACCAGGCCTCAGCACATGCCAGACACCACCATTAGGACTCCAGTTCAGCACCAGATAAACTTCCAAACCCCCATGGCCTCCAGCAGCACCAGCCACTCCCCACCCTCCATCTCACCCCTCAGCACAGCACCAGACAGCAGGGTCCACCAGAGGCCTCAGGACAACATCAGCGCAGCACCAGGTAAATAGCCAGCACATGCAGCAGCTGGCACAAGAAGCCTAAGACAGTGTACCTTCCATCTCAGAAGCAAAGCACAAATTTAAAAGAAAGGAAGAAGGAAAAAAACAAAACAAAGAAAACAAATGAGCAAACAACAACAACAAAAGAATCTGACAATAGAAACTTATTATGGTGACAGGGAAGACTAAGACATAAACTCGGAAGAGGACAACAATGTCAAAGAAAATGGGAAGTGGTCTTAAGCCCAGAAAGAACTCATGGAAGAGCTCAAAAAGGAGCTTAAAAATCATATAAGAGAGGTAGAAGAAAAAATGGGAAAAGAGAAATGAGAGTAATGGAGCAGAATTATGAAAAAAGACTCAACAACTTAGAAAACTGCTTAAAAAGTAGAACTGGCCAAATGGAAAAAGAAATACAAAAATCCACTGAAGAAAATAACTCCTTAGAGAGTACAATTGGACAAATGTAAAAGAAAGCACAAAAGTTAACTGAGGAAAACAACACCTTAAAAGCTAGAATTAGGCAAGTGGAAGCTTTAGAATGACTCTATGAGACATCAAGAATCAATCAAATTCAAAAGAATGAAAAAATGGAAGAAAATGTAAAATACCTCAGGGAAAAAAAAAAACAGCTGACCTGGAAAATAGATGCAAGAGAGAAAATATCAGAATCATTAGACTACCTGAAAGCCATAATCAAAAGGAGGACCTGGACAACATCCTTCAAGAAATTATCAAGGAAAACTGCCCTGATATCCTGGAACCGGAGGCAAATTAGGCATCGAAAGAATCCACTGATCACCTAAGGAAAGGTATCCCCAAATGAAAACTCCAAGGAACATTATAGCAAAATTTCAGAACTATTAGGTCAAGGAAAAAATACTTCAAGTGGCCAGAAAAAAAAATTCAAATGTTAGGGAGTCACAATCAGGATTACACTGGATTTGGCAGCTGCAACATTAAAAGATCGTAGGTCATGGAACATGGTATTCCACAAGGCAAAGGAGCTAGGACTACAGCCAAGAATCACTTATCCAGCAAAATTAAGCAATGATACATCGAGTGAAAAATGGTTACTCAATGAAATAGAAGAATTTCAAGCTTTCATAAGGAGAAGACCAGAATTAAACCAAAAATTTGATCTTTCAAATATCAAGACCCAAGAGAAGCATAAAAAGGAGAAAAGGGAAAAGAAAACATAAAGGATTCAATAGAGCTAAACTATTTACAAGTATCATGGGAAGATGATACTTGTAATTCTTAAAAATTATATCAGTGATAATACAGCTAGAGGGAATATACATAGATAGAAGGTATGGGTATAAGGTAAATTTGAGGGAATGACATAAAAAATTTAAGGGATAAGGAAGAGCAGTACAGTGGGTACAGAAGGAAGGGAAAGATAAAATGGGGTAAATTATTTCACATGAAGAGGTTTGAAAGGCCTATTATATTGGAAAGGAAGATGGAAGGGTGGGAGATGAGCATCACCTGAAGCTTACTCTCAGCAGTATTGGCTCAAAGAGGGAATCATATGCACAATTAGTTGAACATAGGAATCTATGTTATCCAACTTGGGAGTAGGAAGGGAGGAGATCATGTAAAGGAGGGCAGGGACTGAGAAGGGAGGGCAGATCAAGGAAGGTGGTAGACAGAAGCAAAACACTGGTGAGGAGAGAAGACACACAGGAAGAAGAGTAGGATGTAGGGAATAAGGGTAGTATTCATAACCGTAAGGTGAATGGGATGAACTCTCCCACAAAATGGAAGCAGACAGCAGTGTGGATCAAAAACCCAAATCCTACAATATGTTGTTTACATGAAACACACTTGAAGCAGAGAGATACACAGAGAGTAAAGGTAAGGAGCTGGAGCAGAATTTATGATTTGGCTGAAGTGAAAAAAAAAAGCAAAGGTAGCAATCCTGATCTCAGACAAAGTAAAAGCAAAAACGAACCTAATTAAAACAGATAATGAAGATAACTACATCTTGCTAAAAAGTACCATAGTCAATGAAGCAATATCAATACTAAACATTATATGCACCAAGTGGTATAGCATCCAAATTCTTAAAGGAGAAGTTAGGTGAGTTATAGGGAGAAATAGAAAACAAAACTATCCTAGTAGGGGAACTCAGCTTTGCCCTCTCAGAACTTGACAAATCCAACCAAAAATAAATAAGAAACTAAGGAGATAAATAGAATATTAGAAAAGTTAGATATGTCAGGCCTTTGACATGATTAAAACATAAATGATGACTCCATAAACAAATCAGAAGAGCAAGGAATAGTTTACCTGTCAGATCTATGGGGAGAGGAAGAATTCATGACTAAACAAGAGATAGAGAGCATTACAAAATGTAAAATAGATAATTTCAATTATATTAAATTAAAAAGTTTTTATACAAACAAAAACAATGTAAACAAGATTAGAAGGAAAGCAGAAAGGTGGGAAAGAATCTTTACAGCAAGTGTCTCTGATAGGGGCCTCATTTTTCAAATATATAGAGAACTGAATTAAGTTTACAAGAATACAATCCATTCCCCAATTACTAAATTGTCAAAGAACATGAAAGGGCTGTTTTTAGATGAAGACATCAATATCTATAGGCATATGAAAAAATGCTCTAAATCACTTCTGGTTACAGAAATACAAATTAAAACAACTGTGATGTACCACCTCACACCTATCAGAGTGGCTAACATGACAAAAAAGGAAAATGATAAATGTTGGAGAGGAATTGGAAAAATTAGGACACTAATGCACTGTTGGTGGAGCTGTGAACTGATCCAACCATTCTGGAGACCAATTTGGAACTATGCCCAAAGAGCAACCAAACTGTGCACATCCTTTGATCAATACATACCACTACTAGGTCTGTGTCCCAAAGAGGTCATAAAAAAGGGAAAAGGACCTACACATGCAAAAATATTTATAGCAGCCCTTTCATGGTGGCAAAATATTGGAAAATGAGGTGATGCCCACCAACTGGGGAATGGCAGAACAAGCAATGGTATATGAAAGTAATGGAATACTATTGTGTAATAAACAGTGAACAGGCAGATTTAGAAAAACCTGAAATGACTTGTACGAACTAATGCAAAGTGAAATGAGCAGAACCAGAAAAACGTTGTATATAGTATCAGCAACATTGTGTGGTGATCAACTATGAATGACTTAGCTCTTCTCAGCAACGTGATGATCCAAGCCAAGTACAAAGGACTTATGAAAGAAAATACTATCCACATCCAGATAAAGAACTGGTGGATTTTGAATGCAGATTGTAGCATTTTTTTTCATTTTATCCCTTCTGGTGATTTTTTTTCCTTCGGATCTTTTTCTTCTTTCACAACTGTAACTAATATGGAAATATTTTTACATGACAGCACATGTATAAATTATATCAAGCTGCCTACCATTTTTGGAAGAGAGGAGGGAGGGAAAAAATTTGGAGCTCAAAATGCTAAAATTTTTGTTGACATGTAACTGGGGGAAAAATAAAATACTATTTGAAAATGAGAAAAACATAATTGCTTTGATTTCATCTTCATTAGTGGTGTATTTATCCTTTTCATTTTTAATACTAGTGATTTGATTTTCTTCTCTCTTTTTAAAATCATATGAACCAATGGTTTATCTATTTTGTTAGTTTTTTTCATAAAAACAACTCTGAGTTTTATTTATTAATTCAGTGTTTTTTTTACACTCAATTTTATTAATCTCAACTCTTTTTTGAGGATTTCCAGTTAGGTGTTTAATTGGGTTTTTTATTTTGTTCTTTTTCTAGTTTTTAAAAATTGCATACACAATTTATTGGTCTGCTCTTTCTCTGTTTTATTGATGTAAGCATTTAGAGATATACATTTTCCTCCGATTACTGGTTCTGCTGCATCCTATAGGTTTTGATATGTTGTCTTATTATTGTCATTTTCTTTAATGAAATGATTGTTTCTTTGATTTGTTCTTTAACCCACTCAGTGTTTAAGATTAGGTTGTTTAGTCTATAATTAGTTTTTATTTTATGTTTTTGTGATCCCTTATTAAATAAGTTTTACTGTATTGTGATATGAAAAGGATGCTTTCAATATTTCTGTTTTTAGCTATAAAATTTTTATGCCCTATATAGTCAGTCTTTGTGAAGGTACCATGAACCACTGAGAAAAAAGGTATATTCCTTTCTATTCCCATTCAGTTCTCTTCAGATATCTATCACATCTAGTTTATCTAAAATTCTATTCACTTCCTTACTTCTTTCTTATTTTTTTAGATTTATCTAGTTCTGAGAGGGAAAGGTTAAAATCCCCAACTATTACAGTAGTACTGCCTATTTCCACCTGTAACTTATTTAACTTTTCTTTTAAAAATTAAGATGCTGTGGTGTTTGAAGCATATATGTTTAGTATTGATATTGCTTTATTATCTATGGTACTTTTTATCAAAGTATAGTTACCCTGTTTATTGCTTCATTAAATCTATTTCATCTTTAATTTTGTCTGAGATCATTATTGCTATCCCTGCTTTTTTTCCCTCAGCTGAAGCATAATAAATTCTACTCTAATCCTCTATTTTAACTGTGTCTATCTCTCACTTTTAAATGTGTTTATTGTAAAACCTATTGTTGGGTTCTGATTTTTAATTCATTCTGCCATCCATTTCCATTTTATGGCTGAATTCATCCCACTCACATTCAAAGTTATAATTACTATTTGTATATTTCCCTCCATCTTATTTTTCCTTACTATTGTCCTTTTCAGCCTTTTGTTTTATCCCATCCCTCCTCACAGATCTAGTTTACTTCTAATCACTACCTCTCTAATCACACCCTTTTGAAGAATCTCTTCTTTATCCTCTCTCCTTATCCTCCTATTCCTTAATCTACTCACCTCCCTTATTCTGTCCCCTTGTTCTCTTATTTCTTTATAAGTTTAGAAGACTTTTATACCCTTTTAGATATATACTTTTTTTTTAATCTTTAACCCAGATCCATAAGAGTAAGGTTCCAGCACTATCAGCCTCCTTCCTCTGTATCAGTTCTTTCCTTCATGTCCCATTTGTATGAGATAATTGTTCTTTTTTACCTTTTCCTACAGTTTTTTAGAAGTTTCTGATCATACTCCAATTAGTCCCAAATTTTCTTTCAAACTATCCAAATAGTGCTGACAGTCTCAATAATAATGATAATATTTTCATATATAAGAAGTAAACAGTTTGATCTTAATGATTCTCTTATAATTGATCTTTAATGTTTTCCCTATATTTCTTCTGAGTCTTATATATTGAATTTTCCATTGAATTCTGGTCTTTTTGTGATAAATACTTGTTGTTAAATGTCCATTTTAAATTAATTAATTTTTTGCATTCAGGATTGAACTCATGGGTAAGTTATTCTTGGTTGCAGCACCCAGTCTTATGCTCTTCAAAATGATAATGTTCCAGTCTTTTAATGTAGAAGCTGCTAGGCCTTGTGAAATCCTGATTGTAGCTTTACAGTATTTAAATTGTTATTTTTCTTGTTGCTTGCAATAGTTTCTCCTTAACCAGGGAGCTTTGAAACTTGGATATGATGTTCCTGTAAGTTTTCTTCCTGGTATCTCTTTCAGGGGGCATGGTGGATTTTTTTTTCTATTTTACTCTCCTGTTCTAAAACTTCACGGCATTTTTCCTTAATAATTTTTTGTAATGTTGTATCAAGATTGTTTTTTGATCACAACTTTCAGATAGTCCAACAATTCTTATATTGCCTTTCTCAATCTGTTCTTCAAATTGGTTGCTTGATGTTTCATTTTCTTTTCTATTTTTGCATTCTTTTGATTTTGTTTTATTATTTTTTGGTATCTTATGGTGTGATTCACTTCCCCTTGCCCAATTCTAGTTTTCAAGGAAGTTATTTTCTTCTTAATATTTTGGGTCTCCCCCCCCCCCCGCAATTGGTTGACTTTCTTTTCATAATTTCCTTGATTTTTTAAAATTGTTTTTTCCCCCTAATTTTTCCTCAGCCTCTCTTACTTGATTTTTAAAAAATCCTTCTCCCCCCCCCCCTTTTTGGTGAGGCAATCAGGGTTAAATGATTTGCCCAGGGTCACACATCTAGTAAGTGTCTGAGGTCGGATTTGAACTCAGGAGATTCTGACTCCAAGGCCAGAGCTCTATCCACTGAATCACCTAGTTGCCCTGAAATCCTTTTTAAGTTCTTCCAGGAACTCTATTTGAAACCGTGAGCATTTGACATTGCTCTTTGGGGTAAGAGTGACTCTTTTTTTTAACCTCACTGTCTTCCTCTGAATATGAACCTAGTTTTTCTTTTTCACCATAGTAGCTACCTGTGGTCAAGTTCTTTCTCCTTTGCTTACTCAGTTTTATTTTTATTTTGTTTTATCTTATTTTTAATAGCTTATTATTATAATCAGGTCCTCACTTGTGGTTAATGGAGCCACAGACCTCAGGTCCTTCTTAGTGTTACTTTCTGAATTCTGTCCAGGCACCCAACCCCAGGCACTCCTCTGCTCCCTTAACCAAAGCCGCTCAGCCACACTGTCCTGAAGATGTTCTTGCTCCCTGCAGTAAGTACTCACTAGACATGAGCCCACGGCTGTACCCCAGGGTCCCATCTGGTCAGCACCACTAGGCCTATCATCCAGAGACATCAGAAGGTTCTTCATTCTTCCCTTACTCAGCCGTTTGATCCCCACGCTGTTAGATGAAAGTTTGTGAGGTGAAAGTGAGGGCTGTGAGGACGGAGTTCTGGAGGTGTAGAATGCTTTCCCCACCCAGCTGCCCACAGGGCCTGTTATTTGTTGATTCAGCAAAGTTGACCTGAAGGTGTTTTACCACTGAAGGTGTTCTCATTTTTTTCAGGCCAGACCTCAGTCCTTGGAAGTCCTGTCTTTCTTGGGGTCTTCTCAAGTTGTCTTAGGAGGACAACTCCTTCATCTTTTTATTTTTTGCCACTCTATGTTCATTTTGAGGCAATGTTTTGTCTGTTTGTGGAGGAAATTTGGAGAGCATGGAATTTTCTGACCTACTCTGCCATCTTCTCAGAATCCCCTTCTACTGGGTTTTACCATTTTGATGTACTATTGTACGCCAGGGAGTTTGGTTGCCCTGACCTATTTCAATATTCCCTGACTGCCCCTCATATTGCATTTCCATCAATAAAACCTGATTGCTTTACTATGTCTCTGCTAGTTCCTGTCTTGCACCAGACTAAGTTTACAGTGCGCACATGCACACACACACACACACACACACACGCACACACACACACACACAGAAATCATATATGTACTAGAATGGAATTTTTACAAACGTCATTAAAGCATTTTCTATCAATATAGATTTGTAGAGAAGTGCCCATTTTTAACACTGAAGGTATCCTTTCTAAGGTGACAAGTCTTTACCCTACTCATGATTCTTTACCTCCAGCCAGTTACTCCACTGAAGGACTCTGATTAGCATCACATACCTAAAGAAGCTCCAGTCCTTGAGTTTCTTTAATTCTTTTAGACTGCTTTTAAATACATCAGATATTCTGATTTTATTTTTCATCTTTTTTTAAGAGAACATTTTAATGTTTTATAATTTTTTTTTCTTTTTTAGACAATTGGGGTTAAGTGACTTGCTCAGGGTCACACAACTAGTAAGTGTCTGAGGCCAAATTTGAAGTCAGGTCCTTCTGACTCCAGGGCTGGTGCTCTATCCACTGCACCACCTATCCGCCCCTGTTCCACAGTTTCTTAATGTAATTTGAGGGAAGTTCAAGATTGTAAGGTTCTGAATCAGGAAGAGGCAGCAATTCCTTTATCCGTCACTTATATTGCTAGGGTAAAGAGCATGTGGTTCACACCAGGACCCCAGGGTCTCAGCCTTGGTGTTAAAGGAGGAAGGTCCTACCAAGAAGGGCATAGATTTCCCTGTTCCAGTTCTGTTAATGTTCATATAGACAGACAAAAAGGTTTTCTGTGCCATCAGAAACAAGTTCCACTACCCAAGTGCTGCTAATGTATCAGGGTGGGTTTTTTTCCCTTACTAAATGGAGTTTGTAGTGAGTCAGTAACTTCAAACTTCTGACCATGAGAAAATATGAAATCTCCCACATCTTTCTCTACAAGATTGAAATAATGCTTATGAAGACCTGTGGATTGGAATAATATTAGTAATAAAAAGAAGCAATTGTTACCTGTTCTCATGTCTTGTTAGTATCATATAGCAGAGCTGGAATCGTTCTTTGGAATCTGATTTTGGTTTTAGAAGTCCACATAGTATTAATCATTTGAAATTAAAATGTCATGGTTATGACTCTGTGGAAACTGCATCACTTAAATTCCAAACTGTTGCTTTTAAAAAGGCTAATTCTGGGTTGGGTACATTAATGTCAATGTCCTATAAAACTGCCAGCTAAAAAAATGTCAGCAGAGACATTTTTTCTAGCCTATGTCAGCACAAAAGAGTGCCTCAGTGGTTTCATCTCCAAGCAGCTGCATGCTTTCATTGGCATTTGTTGACCTTTCTTTGTTCATTCAGCCTAACCTCTTAGGTTATTTCCTGGCCTCCCTTCAGTGACCTTTGGCCAACAGTGACCTTTAGCTGGAGAATGTGACATTTTGTTCTCCTTTAGCTGACATATGATGCTCTCATTATTCAAAGGTATGTGAAAATTAAGACCTTGAGTGACCTTTGAGTTCCCTTTCATTTATTGGTCGGTTTTAGGTGCTTGCTCAGCATATTACCAGGACTAGGTGGAGGAGGGCAGGGGTGAGGTTTAGAGTGGGCATAGAAGGAGATGGCTGATATCTTTTGTATCCCATTAACCAAAAAATCAGCACAAAAATACGCAATCTAGACATAGGATGAACACTTAACCCTAGAGGCTCACTGTTCCTTTATTTAAGTACTTCAGAGAGTAAATATTTTCAGTACTCAAGCTGAGTTCCTTTTTAGATGAAAAGTTTGGATAATTAAAATACAAATATTTATTTTCCTAATAAAGGCATTTCTGAATCTATCTTTTCATTTAATAAAACACCAGCTTTATCATATTTACCTGGGAAATATGCTACAAAATTATTAACTGGCTAATTTAACTTTTATGTTTAAATCTAAATATTCCAAACAGATATTGATTATCTTTGAAGCCATTTTCTTCCTAAATAAAAGATTTCACATGTCTTATTGATATATGTGTATATGTGTGTACATACACGCACACATACACACACGAACATCCTTATTTTTACATCGGATATTTGCTTATTAATGTTAAAAATAAATAGATGACATTTGAATATTTACATACTTTTTCTGTGATTTAATCAGTGACTAGAAAAAATGGTGTGAGAATTCTCTACAAGGATGTAAATTAGTAATATCCCTAATTTGTGATCTTAATATGCCTGCCTGGGACAGTAGTTCATGGTCACATAGTTAATGTCTCTGAGTTGGAATCTGAAGCCAGGTGTTTATCACTGCATGTCCAATGCTTTCTTTTAAAATCCTATTTAGTCTCTAATTTGTGAACATAAATGTAAAAATTTATGCTATCTATTCTTTGTTATGAGGATAGGTAAAGTTTATTTAAATATTTACTAGTTTGATAAAGATGGAAAATCTATTGTTTCGCTAAGAGGTAATACTTTTAAAACAGTGGAATAATTTAATTATAATTTGTTAATTGTAATTAAGAGATGGATTCAACTGTTAGTCTTCAAATATTGTCACTGAATTGAATAATGTAAACCGACATCTATTTTCCTAAAATATAAAGCCTATTTTTGTTTTCACTTGTTATTAAATAACTCATAAAAAACCTACTCCAATCCACAACAAAGCACACACACACACACACACACACACACACACACATATTTGCCCTAATGAAATGTAATCTATGTACACTTTATTCGTACTCTTTTCTAGTCCTCTTTTCCTCTTCTTTAATTCCTTTTGCTATTTTGTGATACTTCTACTATCCAGCCATGAGTTTTAGGCAGAGGATATGATTTACTTATCCAAAATGCAAGCAAAAGCCATTGGCAATGAAATTTAGTGATGTAGCTATTTAGTCACCTGTGATTTGTTTATCATTTTCAAAGTCAGACTTTCATAAAATCTACGTGATAGTGAATTTAGAAAATATATTCCATGGTACCAAAGGAAATGGCAGATAGGATTGCCCAGCCATTGATCCTTGAAAGATGGTAGAAAATGAGAGAGGTGCCTCAGGATAAAACAATAGCAAATGCCTTAATTTTAAAAATGGGAAAACAGTGAAACCCTCAAACAATGGGCCCATTCTTGGCCTTGACCTCTAAGCCTTTTAGAATTCTAGAATATCCTATCAAAGGGGTAGTTAATGAACACATAGAAAGTAGAAGGCTTACTAGATAGATCAGGAGAATGTTGCAAAATAACATGTAGATTTTAGCAAAACATTGGATAAAACAAATCATTCTATACAGATGGATAAGATAAAGAATTATAGGTTTGGTAGATGATAGTACAATTATGTGGATTCAGAATTTGCTGAATGATTGGATCCAAAGAGCTCTGATGCCCTTGGGGAAAAGTCTCTTCTAGAGTAAACTTGGAATTTCTCTTTGATCCTGTTCTGTTTAATAATTGTGTTAATGAATTGTATAGAGGCATTTCTTATCAAATGGGCAGATGAATTAAATGTGAGAGTAATAATCTTAAATGAAAGAGTCAAGATACAAAGAGATAATGACATTGGGTCAAATTCAACTGGATGACATTTAATAGATAATTCTAAAGTTAATTATATAGCTGGATTAAAAAACTAACCCTACACGTATAGACTGTAACAAGAGTATAGACAATAGTTTATTTGGGGTTTTGGTGAACTATGAGTCAACCATGAGACATGGCAGTTCAAATGGTTAATGATATCTTAGATTCCATTAAAAGAATAGTGTCCAGAACAAAGATGATCATATACCTGATTTAGCTACATCTGGTTAACAACATCTCTATTAGTTCTGAGTACTATGTTTTATGCAGGACATTAACCATTTGGAGCATGTTCAGAGGAGGGGAATTTGGTTGAAGTACCCATGTTGATGAAAGTAGGAATGTTTAGCCTGGAGAATAAAAGACTTACTGGAGAATGATAATTACCTTCAAGTATTGGAAGAACTATCATATGGCAGAGGAATTAGTCTTTTTTTGTTTGGTCCCAGAGGGGAGAATGAGGAACAATAGGTAGAAGTCTCAGAGGGGTGGATTTAGGGTCACTGCCTTAGGAAATAGTGAATTCCTCTTCTCTATAACTCTGCATTTGAAGGCTAGAACAAGATCACCAAACATTCTTATTAAAAAAAGTATTAATTTTAATAAATATAATCGAGAGTTAGGGATGTGAAAAGATGACAGTGGCAGATTAAACAACAACAAATCTGTCATTTCCAATTACAAACTTGTCCATTGCCCAAGCTAAATTTGAGAAATACTTACAAATATAACTTTCCATCAAGGGAGAAAAAAAGCAGAAATGGACAAATTTTCAGAATATAAGGGTGGCAAGAAAACAGAGACCCTCTATAGGGATTTGTGGAATGATACTTCAAAGAAGTATGCTGCTCTGTGGCTGAGATCAAATTTTGTATTTTGCAGAATAGATAGACAGGCAGTTGGGAAGAACAAGATCAATTTTTTTAGTATTTCAAAAGGCTGAGTTAGGGTGATTGAATGTGTTGCCTTTTTCAGGCAAAGTTTAATGGCAAATTTTTAAAAAGATAAAATTTTTAATTCTTTATATTTTAATTCTTTATTTTAACTTTGTGTTTAAATTTATTCATTATACATTAAAAAGGCATAAAAAATGATCTTAAGGTATTCCGACTGATCCAGAAATCCTGAAATATATCTAAACAAGCCTGAAAAGTTATAAGTACTGTAGAAAACCCCAAAGGTGCTTTTGATTAACTTTCTGAACAATACAACATAGAATTTTTGCATATTGTGATACAGCTATCATAGCCTATTGTAAATTATTCTCACTTTGATTTTCTGGATTTTGGAGCATTCATTATCTTCCTTCTGCTGCTGCCAATTGTGTTTTTATTGGTGGTGGTTTGAGGCGGAGTGGACAATATGTTGTTAATTAGCATATACTTCTTAAGTGGAGAAAGAAATAAAATGAAAAAAATATAATCAACTAAAACATAAAAAAACCTAATTTTAAATATTTATGTTAAAATAACTTTTAAATTTATATTGAGCATTTTAGATTGTGGGAGAAACTCATTATTTTATTTATCCACAGCACCATCCTTATATATGATTCATACCTATTATTGCCTCTATCTTTCACCAAAGGCCCTGATAGGTTTTGCAAGTATCTGGATAGACTCATACTCATTGAATGATTCCTTTGGAGTCAAATTATGAGTCACTGCCAGGATCAGAAATCAAGTCTCTCAGTAATGCCATTCCTAATAATGGAAAACATTGGTTTTATTAATATGAATTCTGTTTAAGACAGGATCTTTTATAACATAATGAAAATTTCTTGGGGAGCAACTACCTGGTAACTGGTACAAAAAAGAAATAATATTTTCTAGGGGTGTATATTCAGAATTGGCTTTCTACCTTGTCCAATTTCATTAATATATGTCCACTCTTTTTTGTTGTCTTATTGCTATTTAATTTATACTGGAGACTTAGTAAAACACTTTCCCTGTGAAACTCAGTTGACTGCACCCCTTCCCCCAAAAAAAGTACTCAGAAAAATATTTCTTTTCATTTTCACAAGGTATGGATTTGTACAGGTTTAGTATTTCTTCTGTTTTCATTAAAGAATTTATCATGAAGTACCTATACAATGAAAGATTAACTCGGAAAATGCTTTGATGAATCTTGCAGTAAGTATAAAAATCAATTGAGGGTTAAAGAATTTCAATAAACAAAGGAGAATTCTATGTAAATGTGACCTTGGGGAGTATGGAGAGGAAAGGAGTGGTGGGGGGGGGGAGAAGGGAAGGAGTATTCATTGAAAGAAAAGTCACTTCAGATAAGATCAAATAACAAATTATTATTTTTTTGGTAATAGTACATTGTAGAGGTATCTTTGCTGCAAGTACCTTTTTATCTTTTAAGTACATAAAAATGTCATAACACAGGTTAAAAACTTATTCTTTTTCCGTTTCCCTACCTTTTATTTAGTTTTACAATTTTCATTTGTAGGAAATATCTTTACAATGTATTTTTGATTTTGTTGAATTTTTTTTTTAAAACCTCATGCTTTAAGACTTGTATCTGAACTTCTGAAAAAAAATTTAACCTAGTGTTAAATATATGTCTTCTTTCATATGGAAAGATCTTTAAAGTAACACATAGTAAAGTTTAGAATATTTGAAAATCATGTCTGGCAGGAGACATTAATTTTCCTGCTTCAAATTTACCAATAACTAACAAACAAGAGATAATCAAGGTCTTGTTTCTTGCTACTTGATAACGTCTACTTGTCATATGGATAGTTTTAACCACCAAATACAATATGATGAATCTCTAATCAGTAATATAGCCTTCTTGGGTAAAATAAATTATATAACCCTTTTATTTTGGGTAAATTCAGTATACCTTTCATAAAGTTTTTTTTTAAAATGTGCTTAATTTAAAAAAAAAGCTAGTTTGCATCCATATAGCACTTTAGTGGACTTACTATTGACCTTAGGAAATATAACTGAATTTCTTTGCCCTTTTCAATCAATCAATCAATCAATCAACATTTATTAAGCACCTATTCTGTACCAGGTACTGTGCTAAGTGCTGGAAAAACAAAAACAGGCAAAAGGTAGTCTCTGCTCTCAAGGAGCTCACATTGGCATTTTATTAATATTAATTCAAAATTAATTAATTATAATAATGTTGTATGTTATTATATAATTATATATTATTGTATAATAATTAATAATTAACATATTAATTTGTAATAACTTCATGAATTTAAAAAAACACACCAAGTATGTAAAATATAGTTAAACAAATAGAAAAATATAAGCTTACTTATAATAATTTACTTGTGCTTCTTCCAATTAGTATTTTAGTAGTTTAAATACATATAAAATGGCATCTTTGCCCAAGTTCCTTCTTTTAATTATAACTGCCGTTTTTTTCTTCAGAGTAAGATCTATTGTAATTCTACACTAATATTCTCTGCTGTTTTATTGGGGTGGGAAGTGGGAATCACCTTAGATATCAGGAATATTTCTGCATCATTAATGTTTTAAGAGTACATAGTTTTTTTCATTTTGAGAACTTTAATGTTTTAGATATAAAAATACTTTCTCAAGTATTAGTATTTTTTTAAACTTTAATTCTTCTAACTCTAAGACAAAGAAGCAGTGGGATCTCTACAGAGGCTCTGAGTCAGAAAGACTTGGCTTCAAATTCTGCCTGTGACTTATTGCTTATGTGACTCTGGATAAGTAGAGTAGACAAATCTCTCAGTGCTCTAGGCAACTCTCTAAAACTAGAAATTGTAGAATTTCCTCTCTGGGACCTCCCTGAAATGCCAAAATAATGGGTTCAGTAAAAAAAAAAATCAGGGAATTTTATCTTAAACTGAAGGATTAAGAAAATAAGTAATTTAATAAATAGAAGCAGAATGAAACTCCAACCAACACATAGCAGAAAAATTAATACCCTGAACTACTGAAATTCAGTACATTTCTTTTTTTACGATCATTCTTTTTTATTTAGTATTTTCTTTTTCCCCAGTTACATGTAAAAACATTTTTTAACATTCATTTTAAAATCTGAGTTCCAAATTCTCTATCTTCCTCTTTCCCCACACCCTTATTGAAAAGGCAAGCAATTTGATACAGGTTATATACATGTAGTCATGCAAAACATATCCATAATGAAAGAAAACATAGACCAAAAAAAAAAACCCTCAAGAAAAATAAGGTTAAAAAAAAACATACTTCAATCTGTGTTCAGACACCACCAGTTCTTTCTATGTGGATAGAAAGTATTTTTCATCATAAGTCCTTCGTAGTTGTCTTGGATGGCTGTATTGCTGAGAATAGCTAAGTCATTCATAGCTGATCATCTTATAATATTGCTGTTACTTTACATCAGCCCATGCAAGCCTTTCTAGGCTTTTCTTTGAGCATCCTGCTCATCATTCTTATAGTAATTACATTTCTTTAAGTAACAGAAATTCCATATCACCATTGTTTTTACTTTTAGATTTTTGTATAATTGATTTACATCTTACTGAATCCACTTGATTTACTTATTTTACTAATATGTATGTTTTTACTTATTTAAAATGTTAATTTTCACATTTAAGTATAAAATATTCTCTTTAGGTTGTGTTATAGATTTCATACCTGGGGTTCAATTCTTGCATATAGTGTTGAGCAGAATAGGTAATTATTTATTCTCGAGCTAAACTAAAATAATATTTATGTATACAAAATTGGTAAAAGAATGTAGTGCAGCTAGATAACAGTTAATGTGTAGCATAAATTGAATAGGACAGGAAAAGATAGCCCCAATTTAGGTAAAGATGAAGCATACATATAATGAGAGAAAATAAATATCGTATAGAAAAACATCTGAAATTCAGAGCACATCTAGACAAGAAGAAAAAATTGCTAAGGTTTATAGGGGATCACTCACATAAATTAGTCGGGTCTTGAAAGTTAATCTTATGATTTGAAGAATTCTCGAAGAATGGAAATGAAGAGAGAAGTAAATGAGAATAGAGAAACTGACACTAGAAATAGACCATGAATTACAAAGTTCAGGACATTGAAAGGAAGTTACTATAAAGAACTTGAAAAGTTGTTTTTGTTTTTCATTTGATGTTCTTTTCTTAATGTCAATCTCTGTGGCATGTCTTTCTCACAGACAAGAAAAAAAAAACACGCAAAAGTGCTTTTAAAAGTCTTGATTTTCAAAGATAACATCTGTAAGAGCTTAATAGTAAAAGTTCTCTCATGGAGCTTAGCTTTCATAATCATTTCTATTGGAAGGGGTAAAAGATAAAATAATTTTGTTTCCATGAAGTTGAAAAAATTTTAAGCAAAAATGGTATTACTAAGATAAGAAAGTAGTAGATGATTGGGAAAAAAAAAGTCATGCCAAATATCTCTGATAAGGATCTGATATCCAAGATAAGTGCGGGACTAACAAAAGTACGGAAAACCAAGAGATATTTCCAAATTCTCCAAAAATGGTTAAAAAATATGAACAGTTTTCAAAAGGAGAGCTGCAAACAATTAACAATCTTATCAAAGAATGTTCTAAATCACTAATAAGAGAAATGCAAATAGAAGCAATTGAGTTTTCACTTCATTCCCAGGAAATTGGCGATGATGACCAAATATTGAAATAGTGATAAAGGAGTTATGGAAACATAGGCACACTAATATACTGATGGTAGAACTCTGGATTCTTCCAATAAGTCTTGAAGGCAATTTGGGACTATGCCAAAAAGAGACTAAAATTTGTACATGCCCTCTTATTCAGGGATCCCACTACTAGGAATGTATCCCAAAAGGTCAAACAGAAAGAAAAGCCTCAGACATCAAAATATTTATAGCAGCATTTTTTTGTAGTAGCAAAGAACTAGAAATAAAGTATCATAGATGTTGATTGATTAGGGGATGGCTAAATAAATTGTGGTATATCAATGTCATGGAATATTACTATGCTGTAAGAAATATCAGCAATACAGAGAAGTATGGGACAAACTAATCTGAACTGATACAAAGTGATGTAAACAGAATTAGGAAAACAATATACACAATTATTTCAACAATGGAAATGGAAAGAACAACAACAAAACAATCAAAACTGAGGCTATAATTATGATTATCATACTTGGCCCACAAAGAAGAGGTATAAACATGTACTTTTTTCACATATTCTTTGCAGAAATAAGCTGTAGAATACCATATATATAGTGTCAAACCTCATTGATGTGATAGCTAGTTTTGGTGAACTGTGTTTTTTCTTCTCCTTTTTATTCCTTGTAATAAGAGATGACTTTCAGAGCGGTGGAGGGTGTTGTATATTGGGAACTGGGGAGGGAAGATTGCAAATTAAAGGTAATGTAAAAACATGTCAATACAAATTTAAATAAAAAAACCAAAAAACCCAATGCTACCCCTAGCTATTGCAGTCAAAGATGGTTGATTTACTTCTATTTACTTATTTTATAATGTGACCTTTCATACTCAAATTGCATTAAATATTCAGGTCACATTCAGGTATAAAATTTGAACTTACTGTGCTGTATGGTATAAAATGCAACAAACATCCTGCAGAGGATTGCAAATCCTTTGTTAACACTTCTCATCAGTTCTCATGATTTCTGTCTTATCAAAAAATGCCTTCAACACTTAGATTACTGAATCAGGACCATTTTTCTAAAATTCAACCAGGTGAAGGTTGATGAGGCAGATTTTGAGAAGCAAGTACATAAATTCTGCAAGATTGTTGGGGTGTCAGAACGCTCTTTGATTTCTGTTGACTAATGAAAGAAAGCCCAAGTTTATGTTCACAAATATGACCAAATATGACAGTTCTACTTCAGAATAATCACTTGTGGTTTACAATCCCTGGAGAACCTGAAACTATGCTCTCAGCTAATTAATTCTTTGAAGTCTTTGAAGCTTTTGCTTCCCTTTCCCCCCACTCCTCACACCCACCCCTTGGCTTCAGGCTTTATCTATGCATTCCAACTGAGCACAGTTGTATAAAAGAAAAGAAGAAAGGAAAATCCCATTTCTTTCTTTTTGTGAAGTTGCTGCTAGTTTAGATGACTTTTACTCTAATTGTTTAAGTTGTAAATTCTTTTGTTATTTTAACAGCAGTTTTGAAAAGGAATATGGCCACCATAATGATGCTTAAAACTTCACTCCAGCAGCAATAAAAGTTAGGAAGAAGTCGTTAAGGTTTAGGATGTAAATATGCATATGAAAACCTTTTCAAAATGCACAGCATACAAATTTTGATTAAGGAACTTTAAAGAACTTGATTATTGATCTGAAAAATAGAAATATTAGGACTTGTATAAATAACAGCTTGAAGATCAATTCTGTAATAAAATCTTTTAAAAAATGAGTAAACTCTTTTCAACAATAAATGTCCTAACTAGAAATATATTTAAAATTAAGGAGCTTAGTCAGACATTGGAGACACCAAGGTCATCCACTGCATCACCCACTGCATCCAAGGCCATTGCCAATCTTGACTTTTGTCTTGCCACTAGACTTTGATGACTCTGGAAGAGAGTGAGGTTAAGGACTTTGTGCAACTCTGCCTCACTTAAATCCGATTCATGCACAAGTCAAGACATCACCCTTTGATGTCATTGGTCCTCTTTGAAACAAAGAACAAACAACAAGTTCATCTGATTTCACTTCTGGTTCAAAAAAAAAAGGTCTTGTACTCGCTATTGTTTACTGAGCAAAATTCAAACTCCTCTGTCCCTCGCACTCAATTCCACCTTTCTAACTTTCTCTTTCATGTTGCTTTCTTCAATTTGCTTTACTCCTCAGTCGAACTGGAATACTCTGTGTTTTGGGGGCACTGAACATTTTAAACTTAAAAAAAAAAGATATTTTGACTTTATTCAATTAATGTTTGTTGTAATGACTTCTTGCTCTTTCTTTGACAGTTGCCTTTGCCTGGAAGGTATTCTCTTCTTAATTTTTTAATGCCTACCTATTCTTCATAATCCAATGAAAATACTACCTTCCCAGTAAAGCTTTTCCTGTTCTTGTTCTCTCCCTGCCCTTTTGTTAGGATGAAAGCCTTATCTAGGAGTCCTGGCACTTAGAAGAAATTATTTTTATCTATCTATCTATCTATCTATCTATCTATCTATCTATCTATCTATCTATCTATCTATTTTTTTAGGAGGTGATAGACAGGAGGAGGGACACCAACTTGCAGGAGTTTGGGGAGTGAAGTTAGCTGTGTCCCATGAGAGATAATCTGGGCTTTTGGTTCAGTTGTGAGGGATAGCAGCAGCCTGGATCCTTTTTCTTGCTTTCATTCCCTGACACCTCCACCATACAACCCAGAAAAGGTTAGGAGTGAGTGGCAGAAGACCAGGAGGTACCAAGCACAAGGTATAGGGATGAGAGTTTACAGACCGCAACCCTCCCTTACCCCAATGTGTCAGCATTTGGGACAAAGTTCTGGCTTTCTTGTCTTAGTTGTTTGTCCTTCATACTCGAAGAAGACTAGAATGACATCATGATGTTGAGGTCAAGGTACAATGATTTTTACTGTGGCAAGTTGGACCAATTTGAGCTCAGAAGGCTCTACCATAAGTCAGGTGCAAATATGCCATTTGAACATTTGGAATAAGACTGTATTGAGATGTGTACATCCCATGTTTCTTTTGAGTTATTACGATTCCGCTTTGCTCATAGAGCACAGTGCCTTCTTTGATGCAGGCATAGCATGCTGGGTGGGCCTTTCTAGTGTCTACCATATCTCACAAGTGATTCCAAAGTTCTTCTGAAAGACCTGGAGAGGGTTCTTGTACCACTTATTCTGACCTCTATGTAAGCACTTGCCTTGTGTGAGTTCTCCATAAAATAGTCTTTTAGGCAAATGTACAATTGACATTTGAACAATGTGGCCAGCCCATCAAAGTTATGCTTGCTGCAGTAGAGTTTGAATGCTTGGCAGTTTATCTAGAGAAAGGACCTCAGTGTGTTCAGTATCTTGTCTTGCCAGGTGATCTTCAGAATCTTCCTAAGACAATTCAAAAGGAAATGATTCAGTTTCTTGGAATGGTGCTGGTAGACTACCCAAGTTTCACAGGCATATGACAATGAGGTCAGCACAATGGCCTCTAGATTTTCAGTTTGGTAGGTAGTCTACTACCTCTTTTCTCCTGAACTTTCCTTTGGAGCTTCCCAAACATTGAGCTATCTCCAGCAGTATGTGTGTCAACCTCATAATCTACATGTATATCTTTGGAAAGTATACTGCCAAGGTAAGTGAACTCATCCCTAGCATTTAAAATTTCTCCATTCACTGCAACTGATGGTTCAACCTGTGAGTGGTGTGGTGCTTGCTGATGGAGAACCTCTGTTTCTTGATGCTAATTGTTAGGCTATAATTAACACAAGCAGCAGAGAATTACATCTCAGCCTCAGACGCTTCATCAAGTGTACAATTATCTATGAGCAAAAAGTCATTCACCAACTCTCCCTCCACTTTAGTCTTGGCTGGTAGTTTTTTCAAGTTATTACATTAGTGACCTTGATGGTGTTTGCATTCTTGTTGAAGGCATCTGATGACATCCCTGAAAAGATCATGCTAAAATGCACTGGAGCAAGCACACAACTCTGCTTCACTTCATTGGTGACTGAGAAAGCATGAGAGCAATATCTTTTATCCAGAACCCATGCCAGCTTGCCATCATGAAACTGGCATATAATATTAATGAACTTCCCCAGGCAACCAAATTTTGCCATATCTTCCACAAGCCCTCTCCACAGACAGTATCAAAGGCCTTGGCCAGGTAGATGAACTTTGTGAACAGACCTTTGCTCTGCTCCTGGAATTTCCCCTGGAGTTGTGGGCAGTAAACACTAAGTCTACCATTCCCCATCCCTTTCTGAAGCATACTGGCTCTTGGGGTAAATGACTGTCTTCTAGGTGAAGCATCAGCCTATTAAGGAGGGTTCTGGAAAGAATTTTACCGGTAATGACTAAGAGACAGACTGCTTGGTGATTATCACAGGATAACCTGTTTCCTTTTTCCTTATAAAGATGGATAATGGTGATACCCTTCATCTCCTGGGGGGTAACTTCCTCTTGCCATATAACTTGTAAGATTTCAGTCAGCTTCTGTATGAGTGGTGAACCCCTGCTTTGCTGATCTCTGCTGGGATAGAGTCAGTGCTGGATGCTTTGCCATACAAGAGGAAGTTCAGCTAGAGAAGGATTGACTTCAACCCAACGTAAATGGTCAGTGGCTTCAGCATTGATTGACGATGGTCTGTTGAGAACACTATGGAAGTGTTCAGCCCATCTCTCTAGGATCATGTCCTTATCGCTGATCATGTGACTCCATCAGTGCTGAGTAGATGAGGGCACCAAAGGTCTTTGGTCCATAAATACCCTTCAGGGCATTGTAGAAACACTTTGTGTTGTTACTATCAGGTAAAGCTGAATCTTATCTGCTTACTGACCCAAGAATCCTGCATCTCTCTGAGCTTTTCTTGCACTTTACTTTTTGATGGAGTTAAATACTGCCTTCTTACAGACTGATGAACTGTCCTGCTGGCAAACCCCACTGACTTCTCATTTTTCATGTAATAGCTTCTGGATTTCCCCATCATTTTTATCAAACCAATCCTGATATTTGCAAGTGTTGTGGCCCAGATGAGCAAATGCAATGCTGTACACCAAATCTCTGAAAGCAGTCCACTCCTTTTTTGTTCCACTGTTTCAAGATTTGTGTTGGCTCAGCTTTCCTTCCAAGTTAGCAAAGAACTGTTCACACAAAGAAAAGTACTCTAATCTGTCGTCCTTGAGTCTCCTGATAGTCATCTTGCCTTGGGGCCCTTGCTTTTGTTGACTGGGAATGTTTAGCTCAGAGAAGATAAGTCTCAGACCAGCACTCTGCAGTTGCCTTTGTCACGTCCATATCCTGTCTGTCTCTTCTTACCATGATGTCGTCTATTAAATGCCAGGGCTTGGTGTAAGGGTGTATCCACGGTGTTTTGATGCACCTAGGTAAACAGAAGACTGTGTTGGTGATGAAGTCATGAGACACATGAGAAACTATTACTGTTTCTCTTCCTGATTCCATTTCTCCCAATGATTCCTTGCCAAGTCTGATAGTCTGTGGCTACTCTGCTGTTGAAGTTACCCAGAATTATAAGCCTTATAATTATAATTTATAATTATAATTCATAATTATAATCTTTTGGCACATTGATGACGAGTGTCTCCAGGTCTCCATAAATTTTTTCTTTGACCTCCTTCGACCTTTATTTGACCTTCATCATGGTGTGCGCATATGCACTGATGATGGCAGCATGGAGCTTTCCTGCAAGCAGCAGTCACATCGTCATGAGTCTGTCATTTACTCCTTTTGGGAGGCATATAAGCTTGTTGACTATATTAGTTTTGATCATAAAACCTGCACCACCTTCATGGTGCTCCCCATACATTCCAGAAACATGTATCCAATGCCAGCTTCAGTAAGCTGGCCTTTATTTGTCAGCTTTGCTTCACTCAGGGCAGCTATTTTAATGGGTAGCTGCTGAGTTCTCTTGCAACAAGAGCTATTCATCTTTCAGGTCTACTGGATTTCATGTGCACTTTTCATGTACCAATGGTGAGTGGAATCATCTTTGCAAAGGTTTTAAACATTTTTTTTGTTTGTTTGTTTTGACTACAGGGTAAGATCCCTGTCTACTGTAGTAAGCAGGCCAGGGTCAAGTGAAGCAGACAATTTTTTGGGATCTTTTTCTCACCTCTTCTTCTTACCTACACAGGAGGTAAGCAGTGTGGTCCTTAAAAAAAGTCAATCAGAAACCCAGGGGGCTGCTGAATCCCACTGCTATTTCAGTCCAGTGAGAAGACAACCCAGTTCCCTCAAGATCACCTGTATAAAGGGTTGTGGCTAGAGCTCCCAACTATCCACACCGGCAGCTGTGTCATTCACTGTCTCCACTTCAAGGCCTTCAAGGCAGATTAAATTGTAAAATTATAATATGGTAAAATATTAAAATAGTATGGGTGATTTATTGACTCATCTGTGAACTGGATTTAAGTGAGACAGATTTGTAAAAAGTCTTCAGCTTCACTCTCTCTTCCAAAGTCATCAAAGTTTAGTGGCAAGACAAAAGTCAAGATGACTCATGATGTCCCAGTATGCAGTGGATGACCTTGGTGTCTTCCATGTCAGATCAAGCTCTAAGCACTCCACAGTGTCTGCTCCAGCTGCCTCATGACCCATCGAAACAAATTGCTCTCATCTGCCTATTCCACTGGGGAAAGTCTTCACATGCTTAGGGTAGTCATCCCCCTACCTTGCCAACAGGTTTGAGGTCTGTCAGTTACCCTCAACCTGGTTTAGCCTGTCTGCCAAGATGGTTTGACTGAGGCATGGTTGCTGGGCACCCTACAGCTCTTGGAGCCACAGGTGAGCGTTGGGTGGCAGGTGGACACCAAAGGTGGATGAGCAGTCCTTTTAAAGGCTTAGGAAGCCCTCTTACCAGAGGGGCTAATTTTCCTTGAATATCCCATACACACCTTGTCTTCGTTATGGCTCTAGTAAAGACTGTCCTCCTCGTGTTTATAACTTTGTAAGACATGTGATAATATAGTAGATAGCAATCTGTGTTTCTGTATTCCTCTATTGAACTGTAAGTGACTTTATCTTAGATAAACTTTCTACTTCCCCAACAACTAGTACAGTGGTCTGTACACAGTAGATAGTTAAAATCATGATATATTTTATTGCCTCTGTAATTTTCCACAAACAATTGTTGAGTGAATGAAAAAAAATTTACTAAGTATATGGTCTTCTCTACCCAGTGGGAGAAAGCTGTTTTTTGATATAATATAAGGCCCCAGGGACTATAAGAACTTTTTTTTAAAAAAGTGTTCTTCTAGGAAAAGATAGTATAAAGGATGAATTTAAAAAAAAACAGAATTTTAGGGCTAAAACCTTAGAAACATCAAATAATTGGCTCTTCCCTTTTAGTTCCACAATTATTCAGTTCATATAAATTTTTAAAACTCTGGAAATTTATTTCTTTTCACCACAGTGAAGTATTTCTTTTATTTTTCTAAATGAAATTTTATTAAACAGAGCAATCCAACTTGAATATCAGAGGACACTCATTTTGGACTTTGCGGCTATATATGAACTATGCCACAGAAACTAAGGTCACACACAAATTTAACCTCGATGTGGACAAAGAAGCTTATGTTTCATGGCCACAAATTATATTATTAACCTCTTTCACTGATAATACAAGAAGGAATCCAGAACTAATCCACACAATGCCATCAACAAGATGATGAGGGTGAAACTTCAAAGATATTGGCACAAGGGATGTAGATCAATAACATCACTTTGTTTAGGGCAGACAGTAAATAGTGAGTATTCCTTGCTACTGAGCATGTCTTACCCTTGCAATCTTGGATTTAGGGAAACATATGGCCAAGTTTGGCCTTTGAGTGGTTTTCCTTTATTTTGTCCAGAAGACTATGGAAATAGTGAGAATATTAAGAAGTAAGGAATCTCAATGTGTGTACTTCACAAAGACATCTATGAAGCATGACTTAACTGAGGATGGTTTGAAGATTCCAGGGTGTTGTTGAATTTCTCAGAAGCAAAGATAAATGTAGACTACTAAATTGACATTGCTACTGCTGTGAGCTTTCAGGTATTTTACCTTGATATAATTTAAACTAGTACAAGACGTTCAACGGACACACAAAGAAGGTAATCTGGGATTGCTTTTTCTTTCTCAGATCACTTGGTTCTATAATTACTGAAGGAGAGAGATAGCCTACGTCAAGTGGCACTGCACCTTTAAGGAAAGAGATACCTGGATGGTTCACTATTTTACCATTAATTCTTCTTGCTACCAGCTTCAAATCTACTGCCATTTTATTTTTCTGTTTTCATAAAGTAGACAACTTGTTTTTGTGTTTAATCCTGTGCAAATTAAGGATTAACATTTGGCAAACGCCCGATGGATTTGTATGAAATAAATACAAATACACTAGATTGAAAATGCACTATATTAATAGCCAGACTATTCTAATACAGTAAAAACCAACATGAGAGCACAAAACATAAACAAAAAATAAACCGAAGGAAATGCAATTATCCCTTTCATATCACAGGGGTTAAGGGCACAACACCCCTGAGAAAATAGGAAATCTATGTAAAGTTTTTCGGCCTTCCTTTCAAATCAGAGTAGAAGTCTGACTTTTTTTTTCTTTTTTCTTTTATGGGGTGTTTATGATAATTTATTGTAAAATTTGGGTTAAGTATTTGGTCATAGGCTATATTATACAATACTATACATATATTTTATGCATTTCTGAGTTTCCAAACTTTTTCTGTGTCATCTGCTGGCCTTCTCATGATATGCGACTTCTGCAAAACTCCTCCCAAATTCCCATCTATTTTCTTATGCCAACATGCAATATAGCAAAACTATGACGGAGAAAATTGTGGAAGGGATAACTGTAATCTAAATGAAGAGATCTAACTGAAACACATTCAAGAAATGTCATATGCAGTATGCCTCAATCTCCAAATTCTTTTAAGGGAGTGATCAATCAATCAATAAACATTTATTAAGTGCCTACTGTGTGCCAAGCTGGCAGCTAGGTAGTACAGCGGATAGGGTGCTGGGCCTGAAGTCAGGAAGACCCATCAATCTGGCCTCAGACACTTACTAGCTATGTGACCCTAGGCAAGTCACTTAACCCTGTTTGCCTCAGTTTCCTCATCTGTAAAATGAGCTGGAGAAGGAAACGGCAAACCACTCCAGTATCTTTGACAAGAAAATCCCAAATCGGATTATGAAGAGTCAAACTTGATTGAAACAACTGAATAATAACAAATGTTCCAAACACTATGCTAAGTACTGGGGATATAAAAAAAGGCACAAGATAGTACCTGCCCTCAGGGAGTTTACAATCTAATGAGGAAGAAGATGTGTAAACAAATATAGACATAGCAAGCTATATGCAGGATAAATAGGAACTAATTAACTGAAAGAAGTTACTGGAATTAAAAAGTGTTGGGAAAGACTTCCTATAGAAGGAGAGATTTTAAGACTAAGGAAGTCAGGGAGGTCAATAGTTGGAGGGAAGGAGTTAGAGACTTTCAGGCACATCACATAGCCAGAGCAAATGTCCAAAGCCGGCAGATGGAGTGTCTTGTTCATGAAACAGCTACGAGACGAGTGTTGCTGGATCAAAGAGTGTTTCAGGGAATAAAATATAAGAAAACTGGAAAAGGTAAGAGGAGGTAAGGACTTTGAATGCCAAACAGAGCATTTTGTATTTTCTCCTGGAGGCAATAGGAAGCTGCTGGAGTTTATTGAGTGGTAGTGGGGTGTGTGTGTGTGTGTGTGTATGGCAGTGGTGGTGACAAGATTGGACCTATGTTTTAGGAAAATCACATTAAGGCAGGCAGATCCACCAGAAGGATATTGCAGTAATCAAGGCATGAGCTGATAGGGGTCTGCATTAAAATGGTGCCAGTTTCAGAGGAGAGATATTGCAAAATTGAAACCAGCAGGCACTGGCAACAGCTTGGATATGGGGGTGGGCTGGGGTGGTAAGAGACAGTGAGGAATCCAGAATGTCTCGTAGGTTGTGTGCCTGAGGGACTAGAAGGATGGTGATGCTTTATTTAGTAGTAGGGAAGGTAAGACACAGGGAGTCTTTGAAAGGGAAAGATGAGTTCTGTTTCGGACATATTGAGTTTAAAATGTTTACCAGACATTCAGTTTGAGATGTCTCAAAGGCAGTTGGAGATATGAGATTGGAAGTCAGCAGTGCAGTTGAGACAGTATAGGTAGATAGATTTGAGAATAATCATCATAGAGATGGTAATTAAATCCATGGGAAATGATGTGATCACCAAGGGAAGTACTATGGAGAAAGAAAAGGAGAGGTCCCAGGTTATAACCCCTAAGGGCACCTACATTTAGAAGTCTTGATCTGGATGAGAATCTAGCAAAGGAAATAGAGGAGTAGTCAGATAGGTAGGAGGGAAACCAGGAAAGAATGGTATCCTGAAAACCTTTAGAAAAGAGATTATCAAGGAGGAGAGAGTGATCAACAGCATCAAAAACTGCAGAGAGGTCAAGGGGAGTGAGGACTAAGAAAAGATCATTGGATCTGGCAACTAAGAAATCATTAGTAACTTTGGAAAGAGCAGTTTTGCTGGAGTGATAAGGTTAGAAGCCAGATTGTAAAGGGTTTAGAAGAGAGTTAGAGGAGAGAAAGTGGAGGCATCTGTAAACAGCCTTTTCTAGGAGTCTGGGCTACAAAGCACAGAAGAGATATAGGGTTATTGTTGGCAGGGATGAAAGGATGAAGTGAGGGTCTTTTTTAGGATAGAGGAGACATAGGCATGCTTGTGGGAAGTAGAGAATGAATAAGTAGAGAGGGAGAGATTGAAAATAAGTAAAAGAGTGGAGATAAAGAGGGGTCAATCTGTTGGAGGAGACAATAAAATGGGATCACTTGAGCAGTAGAGGGGATTGCCTTTTGTGAGGAGTAAGGCCACTTCATCATGTGAAACAGAAGTGAAAGATTGGAAAGTGGAAGAAGGCACCTAAGTGATAGGAGATGAGGAAGAAGGAAGAAGAAGTAGTTCAGGGAAAATGACCTCATTTTTTTTTCTATAAAATATCAAACAAGGCTCTCAGCTGGGGTAAGGGGAACCCATGGGAGATTTGAGAAGGGATGAAAAGGTTTAAAAAAGCCACTGTGGAAAGTGGGATAGTGAGTTGATTAAGGAGACATAGTAGGATTGCCTAGCAGCAGTGAGGGCCCAGTTGAGGTTACGTAAAATAAATTTGTAGTGGACCCAGTCAAAATGGTTGCATGATTTTCTCCATCTTCATTAAGCAGCACATAGGTGCAAAGGTGATAAGTGATTCAAGACTGAGGCTTATTTGGGCATAATTGGTGATATGATAAGGGGACTAGGCATGTAAGAGAGGACATTGTGGCACTGTAGAGTTGAATTAGTTCACTAAAGCATCAAGATGGGAAGAAGAGGAGAGAGTGGCTAGTGTAGGGGAGATGGTTTGGGAGAGAACTGAGGTGTCAAGGGATTGGAGGTAATGGTGCGGATTATGTAAGGAAAGCAGAGGGAGAAGTGAAAAGCCAATACATTGTAACTAAATAGGGGGATTTCAGAAATCTTGAACTTGGAGGTGATAACTTTCATGGCAAGATATCAAGGGTATATCTATATGTGGCTGATACAGGGTGGAGGAGTAGATCATGGGAGGTGAGTAGGTTGAGGCACTAAATGATTAGAGTATGTGAGAGAGAATTAATATGTTGTTGAAGTCACCTATTATGAAGGCAGGAGATGGGGAGGGGAAAAAATTTTAAGCCAAGTATGAACCTCATTGAAGAAGGATTTAGGGGTCTGTGGACAACAACTACCAGGATTTTGATTGGATAGTAGATATGAATAGCATGAACCTTCCATCACTGAGTGATGGGGGAAGAAAGGAACCTTGAAGTGGTAATAGGGAGCAAGGAATATTCCAACTTCTCCTCCTCAGTCAGTGATCTGAGAAGAATGAGTGAAGGTATAGCTATTACTGGAAAGGGTGTCCGGGAAGGCTGTGCCATCAGGGGGAAGCCAGGTTTCAGTATGAGCTAGTAGAAGGATGGAGTGGGAGAGGAATACATTTAAGATGAAGGTAAGCTTGTTGCCTATAGAACAGGCATTCTGGAGGTCTGTAAGAAGGTTGGGTTGAGTTAGAATGAAGTTTTGGGGAGAAGTGTCAAGGGGGATGGGAATGAGGAATTGGGTGGTAGGGGATGTCCAGTGGTCATTGGATAATGATTTACAGAAGTTCAGAATCACTGGATGTGAAAGATATGACCTGGTGAGAATGTTCATCATTGAGTAGAGGGGTGTCATTCTACCCTCAAAGGACAGGTGTGGTAGGAGGTAGGAGGCTTGAAGTCAAAGACATCCAATCCAATCCAATAAACATTTATTAAGAGCCTACTCTGTGCCAGGCACCAAGGAGATGATGAATAAAAAAGACAGCCCCCATCCTTTAGGAGCTTGCAATCTAATAGGGGGAGATAACACATACAGTGCCAGGCCATAGTAAACACTTAGATGTATTTTTGTACTTAATTTAGCCAGGTAGATGGTTTTCTTAAAGTTCTATTCACTGCTTTGCTTTAATTGCAGTACCTGGCCCCAAGCACTTGTGACCACAAAAACAACTCCTCTCAGATCCTCAGGTTTCATTTAATCTGCATGTAATCTTCACCAAGAAGAAAGTTTGGCTCCTTATCATACTTTGAGGCATAGCTATCCCATACAAACATGCCTGATCCACACCTAGAGAAATGCTAATAGTAGTATTAAATGGCTCAGGATTTTTAGCGCTTGGGAAATTGTTTTGGAGCTATAGAAAAAGGAACAGCATAATAAAAAGAATGTTGGATGTTAATAGTACCTCCAAGAGTGAATTCATGGAAAGTTTAGAGCTTATTGTCAGAGGCCACAAGAAATGTGACACTAATTTCTGTAATTAATGCAGATGGAAGATGGTTCTTAGGGAAAATTGGCTATCAGAAAGAAGGGAGCCTTTACTACTGTATCAATTACTACTGCTTATGTCCCCACCCACTAACAGTGATTGAAACAAACAACATCCCAAAACAGTTTTTGAGCTGGTTTCAGTTTATTGTGAACCAAAGCTAAGAAGGCTGACTATTCCCTTTAAACATTCAGTATGTCAATGTATCATCTTCACATATAGCAGCATCTCGGACTAGCATCTTAAATGAAGGCCATGCTGGGTTAGTGGCAGCCCTCAGGTGAACTTGGGCGGTTTAGTCATTTACTTTGAGAGTCAATTTACTGATCTGCTTAAGGGTGAGGCAATCCTGACTCACCCTTCTGGTGAGAAATAAGTAATTAGTTATTATGAGACTCCTTGGCATCTTGCAGTTCAAGGGAAGGCTTCATGTATTTCATTACCAAGGCCTTCATGTTTCCCTATGGAAGAAGCTCTGCCTTGGTTTAAAGCAAACTCAAATAGAAATGGAGGTAATTAATTCATACACAAGGATTCCTGCTGGCCACATACTGATTTGTTTAAAAATGTAATATTTTCTATGTTTTATTGTACTTTTATTTATTTTGTTAACTATTTCCCAACTACATTTTACTTTGTTTCAGTGCTTGGGAGTTGCAGGAGCATGGGGGCCACTGGCCCTGTGTTTAACACCTGTGGTTTAGAGTTCTGAGCACTGAAACTGGAGTCAGGAGCTCCATACTTGGGTTTGCATCCTGATTTGGGCAATTATTAACAATGCGGCTCTCGCTGAATTCAGCCATGATTTTTTCATCATTACAAAGTGGATAATAATGCTTGTAATATTTATCTCACAAGGTTACTATGAAGATCAAATAATAACCATAGCTTGCACGTAATAGACTTTGTAAACCTTTACATTACATAAATGTCAGTTATTTTTCATCTTATCATCTTCCTTCATTCTAGGCATATAGATTCAGAAATGGCACATATGACAATAGAGTCGCAGCTTTCTTCTTTACATTGTCACAATAAGCATATATGTACTTTTACTTTATTATGCAGCCTGGTTTCATTTTATATATTAGAAGCCCAAAAACAGTTTGGGATGGGAAGAGCTTTGATTATTTTTTTAGAGGGCCTGAATTCCTATACAAGGCTCTGCCACTTAATACCTGTATGACCTTGGACAAATTGCTTAACCTCTCTGATCCTCATCTGTAAAAGGAGAGGGTTAGACTAGATGATCTCTAATGTTCTTTCCAGGTCTAAGTCCCCTAAAAAGTTGCATTTGGAATGAATATATTTCCCTTTGACTTTCATTTTAATTTCAGATGTCTGTCCCCTACCCAAAATTTGATTCTAATATTGAATAAAAGTCATAATTAAATGTAATGAGACAGCAACCAGACCTCTTAGGGAATACAGCACTGGATCTGGAGTCAGGAAGATCTAGGTTAAAAACTTGTCTCAGACACTGTTTGACCTTGGACAAGTCACTTAATTTCTGTTTGCCTAGGAGGTGGCTAGGTAGCTCAGTGGATAGAGTGCTATGTCTGGGGTCAGGAAGTTTGTTATTGTTGTTGGGTCATTTCACTTGCTCCTGAATCTGTTACCCCATTTGTGGTTTTCTTGGCAAAGATACTAGAATGGTTTCTCCAGCTCATTTTACAGAGGAGGAACTGAGGTCCACAGGGCTAAGTGACTTGCCCAAGGTCACACAGCTAATAAGTGTCTGAGGCCAGATTTGACCTCAGGAAGATAAGTCTTCCTTACTCCAGTTCTGGCACTCTATCCACTGTGTCACCTAACTGTCCTGGAGTCAGTAAGACTTGAGTTCAAATGTGACCTCAGATACTTACTAGCTCTGTGACCTTGGGCAAGTCAATTTTCCTCTCCCTTAATGCACTGGAGAATGAAATGGGAAGCCACTTCAGTATCTTTGCCAAGAAAATCCCATGGACAGTATGGTCTATGGGTTATAAAGAGTCTGACACCATTGAACAACAAAACCGCTCCTTAGAGCACAGTTCCAATTTCATCATCAGCACTTTGGGCTCTGAATATGATTAGAAAACTCCTTGTCATGACACAGCACCTTCTGAGAAGCACAGAGGCTTCTCGGTCACTTATGACTAGAAATTGCCTCCTTAAAGTTACACATGGTAGATTGACAGAAGGAAGGAAATACTTGCGTGCTTTATAATCCACCAAGAAGTGAAAATCCATGCTTGCAATAAAGAATGGGCTCTCATTGGCTAGGACCCCATTACATAAGAATCCAAGTTTTTATTTTTGAAAAAGCATCTTGCTTTATTAAAGTGAAGGTTATGTGCATGTAATTCTCAGAAGTGGCCCCTACCATAAAAGTTAATGAGATGCAGAATTAATTCCTATTTAAGAGTACCATTGTATTAAAATTCAGCAAATTATTTCTGTTCCTCATTAACTCTGTGAGACAAAATGTTTAAGTGGTCCAGTTATTTCATTAATCCAGTTGAGTAGTGCAAGTCTTTTACCAAACAGTCGAATGCTCTTTGAAAAGAATTCACCAATTCAATGGGTCCATATTCCATTTTATTTATATAATACTTAATAGAGAAGGGTACTATCTCTTTAAAATTAAAAAAAAGCAGTATTAGCATGTCGTTATGAGTCTTCATTTGAATTTATCACTACAAGCAGCTTACATTTGTCTGCTGCTTCATATTTTTTTGAAAAATTCTTGTTTCTGAATTTATGGCTAAAAATTAAGTGTTACATTTAACAGTTTAGATAGAATATAAAAGCAAGGAATATATCTGGAATTTGAAAGCTGCTATTTCTGACAGCACTTCATCTTTTTCATTCTTACATTGGCTTTTAGCTCAATGTATTCTTTTGTTAATGTGTTATAAATTACTATAAAGTACCTAAAACACAATAAACAAAACAATATTTCTAGGTTGAAAATTTAGAAATGCTGATGAAACTTGAGTTTGTTGTCAGTGTCTGGAACGCATCATGCCCCTTTATTTTTAAAATATTAGTCATTTCTCAGCTCTAGGATTGTTCTTTATCACTTTATCCCATGTCACTTAGACACTTAACAATGATATGTATAGACAAATCTCAGGGAATCTCCTATTCAGTTGCTTTCACAAAGGCAGCAATGTTTCCTCTAGCCCCAACTGGTTAAGTGGTTCACTAAGCATGTCACCAAGGTTGAGTAGGGATAAACTATGAATTGAGGGGATAAACTGAGCTTCCTGACCAAAAATCTCCCCCCTACCCTATCATTTTTAAAAATCTAGATTTATGATTTCATATCATTTTCATATTTACTTGTCCATGGTCATATAGTTAATATGTATCAGAAGTAGGACTTGGACCCAGGTTTTCCTGACTCTGAAGACAGCCCTCTAAACACTAAGCTCTACTATCTGTATGATTTCATTATTCCTTAAATTTATCTTCCTTTCTTCCTTCTTTTCTTCCTTTAATCTAAAACCACATAGTGGTTTTAAACCTTGACTTTATTTGATTCAACCTGGCTTCCTGACTCAGGTTGTATGGGATATTCAGGCAGGACTAGTACCCCTGGTGTGAGGGCTGCTGAGCCCTTTTCAGGGCTGCTCGTCCACCCGCCACCCAACTCTTATCTGTGGCTCCAGGAAGCTGTAGCATGCACAGGGGCCACACCTCAGTAAAACCATCTTGGCAGCTGAGTTAAACCAGGTTGAAGGTAACTAACAGGCCTCAAAGCTGTTGGTGGAGTAGGGGGATGTCTACTCCAAGCATGTGAAGACTTCTTCCATTGAAATAGGTGGATAAGAGTGATTTGTTCCAATGGGCGACTGAAGCAGGCACTGTGGAATGATTAGACCTTGGTCAGACATTGAAGGCACTAAGGTCATCCACTGCATCCAGGGCCATCTTCAGTCATCTTGACTTTTGTCTTGCTACTAGACCTTGATGACTCTGGAAGAGAGAGTGGGACTGAAGACTTTGTACAACTCTGCCTCACTTAAATCTAATTCATGCACAAGTCAAGATATAATCCCATGATGTCATTGGTCTTTTTCAAAAATGAAGGATGAAAAACAACAAGGTTTCCTAATTAGAGGAGCATTTTATTATACCATGGCTGCTTCTCACTTTATGTCACAATATGGTAAATTACACCATTATAGATTTTTTAAAGATACAGCATTCATTCTGGAATATCTCCCAACTCAATATTCACAGGTATCCAGCTTGGGGTGTCAGAGGGATGACTATACTTAGGTTTCAAGGGTTTATAATGTGGGACCTTCTAATACTAGATTCACAGTCCTTCACCAGGGTGCTTTTCATTAATAGTAAGCCAGGCAGCAGAGTCTAAATGGTGGAATGAAAGTTTAGCAACTTAGCTTCATTTTCCCCAGGAACTCTTCCATGACGACATAACCATGTGGCAACATAGATTCTGACTGGGAAAATCAAGAAGTCACAGAAAGTCATTTATTTCTAGGACAGCTTAGGAGGACAGAAAGGGGCTCTAGGGCAAGGAGTGACTGGGAGTGTAGCAATGGAGGCCACAACAAGGTATAGGGGCAATAGCAGCCATGATGAACAGCCAGGACCCAGGGTTGGCAAGAGGACCGACTACTTGTGCAGAAAGAGTTCTCAAGGGATCCTATTATAATATGGGGGTAGGCCTGGGTGCCATCTGGCAGCTCTGTTGCCCATTTTTTCCAATTCAGAATCATAGTCACAGTGCGGAGAGGAACAATCACAGTTGTGAGGGAGCAGGGGCTCTAGCTGTATAAAGATCAGAGCACTGGCAGTGACCAGATCTCTCCCTAGATCACACCACCTTGGAAGCATTGAAAACTTACAGGCCTCCAGACTGAGCTATGAAAGTGGCAGAGGGCTAGAAAAGACCGAAGCTCAGGTCAGACAACTCCCTTAGAAATAAGCAGAGCCCAATACAACATAAAGTCCAAAGTCAAGAAGAAGGCTGAAAAATGAGCAAGCAAACAAACAAACAAAAAGAATCTGACCATAAAAACCTAAATGGTGACAGAAAAGCTCAAGAAACAAATTCAGAAGAAGACAATGACTTGAAAAGTGTATATATATACAAAGTCTCAAAGAAAAATGCTGCTTGGACACAAGCCAACAAGAATTCTTAGAAGACTGAAAGAAAGAGATTTTTTAAAAAGGCCAAAACAAAACAAAAATGTTTCAAAAATCTTTCTTTCCCCAATGGGTTGAGGAGACTTCCAAAAGAGATAGGCACTGGGATGCTAGGAAAAAAAGAAAAGAAGGAAAATAAAGACATTGAGGCATATTTAGGGGGGGAAATGCAGAGAAGAGAACAGGAGGAAAGACAGAAAGAAGTACATACAAGTATAACAGTTTTGAAAGCTACAGTTTGAACTTATTATGTACTTAAAAAGAAAAGTTAGTTGTACATAATAGAAATCTATAGTTTCATGTATAATCAACATTTTTACTCTTTTACTATGCATATGAAATGCCCATTTTATTTGGTGCTAAAATATAGAATAAAAACAATTTTTTTTAAAAAAGCCAGCCAATAGAAATAACTAGCTCATAGCAAAAGCATTTCCTAAAATGGAATAGCAAAGTATTAAAAATATTCCACCGCCCCATAAATCTAGGATGTTGCATGTCCAACTCTTCCTGACACCATTTGAGATTTTCTGGAGTGGTTTGCTACTTCCCTCTATGGCTAATTTTATGGATGAGGAAACTGAGCCAAAGGTTAAGTAACTTGCCCAGGGTCACACAGCTAATAAATGTCTGAGGCCAGATTTGAACTCAGATCCTCCTGATTCCAGACACACACTTTACTGAGCCACCTCGCTGCTCTTAAAAATCCAGGCTGTGCTCTCCCACTAATACACAGTGTCTGTGGAAAAGGTGGGTACATACTCAGTATACAATGATAGTGAAGCAAACATGTAGGGAGTACATGCTGTTCAAAGATACTCAGCTTTGGGTGTGTCAGGACTTGAATCCTTTCTCTCCTCAATGAATCCTTTTAAAGCTCCACAAAAGCTGCTGTGATTTATTTTAGTGGATTGCTCAGCTGAGCTCCCAGAATTGGATCTATTCTTTATTGCTAGGGCTGGGTCTCTGAATTCATTGCAAGCTGTTTTTTTTTTTTCCTGCTGCCTAGGTTCCCTCTGTTGAAGCTGCTTCCCATTCTCAAGTGAGTGCCTCTCTATATCCCTATTTGGTGTGTGTCATTACTTCCTCAAACTGATTCTCAATATCCGGATAGAGTTTCTTCTTGTTGTTCAGTAATTACTCCTCTAGAAACAATTGGACTATATGCCTAGTAGAAAATAGCTCCTACCCCTGTCCCATCACCTCAAGAGCTGAAGAGCTAGGTTGTTCTTTTACTGTTGGCTCTCTCTCTCTGACTGACTCCAACTAGCTATTTAAAACTTTTGCTTGTCCAATGAAGTTGTGCGCTCTAACTCAGAGAGTACTTATAGTTTGTAAAATCATAACAGGGTATTAACACCTTGTTAACACATTAAAACCTTATCATCTGTGAGTACATGCTACATCAGCTGAAGAGAGGAATAAACCAAATGAATCTTCCTCTTTTACAAAGACATTTTAGTCTTTAAGAATCACTTATTCAAATGCAAATTCTACTGGGAAAAAACAATCCCATAATCCTAGTGATACTTTATATTCACATAATACTCTATAATTCTCTTTTTAATTAGATTTATTTTTCTAAATTGATGAGCATTAAAATGATGCTCTCCCTTCTCCTTCCTTACTGGAGAAATAAAAGAAAACACAACGTTTATCGAATATTCATAGTCAAGCAAAACAAATTCCCACATAGACCATACCCCACATGTTTTTTAGTGCGTCTTCTTTCTATCAGGAAGTAGATAGCATTTTTCATCATTAGTCCTCTGAAATCATAGTTGGTTATTGCATTCATCAGAGTTCTTGGGTCTTTCAAAGTTGTTCAATTTCACAATGTTGTTATTATTGTATAAATTATTCTCCTTCTGCTCATTCCACTCTGTATCAGTTCATTCATATCTTCCAAGGATTCTCTGAAAACAACTATTTCATCATTTATTTCAGTAGGCCTTGTTGAATAGGTTGTCTTAGCCCCTTGAGCCTCAACATAATAGTGCTCTATTGCACTAATATTCCATAATTTGCTCAATCATTTCCCAGTTGTTGGGTACTTCCCTTAGTTCTTTGCTAGCATAAAAAGACCTGTTACAAACATTTTTGTGCATGTGGGTCCTTTCTCTATTTCTTTGAATTCTTTGGAGGTATAGGTCTGGTAATGGTATCACTGAACCAAAGGGTATGCACAGGTTATGGAATTTGGGGCCAAAGCTTCCAATTGTTTCCCAGAATGGTTAGACCAATGCCCATGAAATGTGCATTAATTTGCCTGTTTTCCAATAGCCTCCCTACTATTTGTAAGTTTCTTTCGTCAACTTTACCTATCTGATGGATACTGAAGTATAAACACAGAGTTGCTTTAATTTGCATTTCTCTAATTATTAAAGATTTGGGGCATTTTTTTTTAATATGGCTACTGATAGGTTGGATTTCTTTCCTTGAAAACCAACTATTCATGTCCTTCAACCATTTATCAATTAGGGAATGGCTCATATTCTTATAAATTTGAATGTTTCCTATATATTTTAGAAATGAGACTTTTATCAGAGAAATTTGCTGCAAAGATTATCTTTCTAAATCTTAGCTGTATTGGTTTTGTTTGTGCAAAATACTTCTGAATTTGAAATAATCAAAACTGTCCATTTTAACTTCTGTAATCCTCTCTATCCTTTGTTTAGCTAGTCTACAATTCTCCAAGATATTTTTTTAGAATCTCAAAGGCATAGTTTAACATATGGTTCTGTGAACTTTTATTATAGTTGTGTTTTTTAAGTGAATATTGTGTTAAAATACAATGGTAACAAAGCTGCTCTTTGTGTTTTGAATGTCCTTATACTCTCTTCTATTTTTAAGTGTTTTATAAGTGTTATTTTCTTTCTTTGCTTTCTAAAAAAAATTACTGTCACTCCATATATATACACATACATATACAGATAGACACACACACAAAACCCTGCATACTATTTATGTGCAATCTTAGGGGCAGCCAGATGGTACAATGGATAGAGCACTGGTCTTAGAAACAGAAAGGCTCATGAGTTCAAATCTGGCCTTAGACACTTAACTAGCTGTGAGATCCTGGGCAGGTCACTTAACCCTGTTTGCCTCAGTTCCTCATCTGTAAAATGAACAGGAGAAGAAAATGGTAAACCACTCCAGTATCTCTGCCAAGAAAACCCCAAATGGGGTCACAAAGAATTGGACATGACTGAAAAACAACTTCCTGACTTCAGACTCAGGGCTCTATGCACTATACCACCTAGCTGCCCTATGTGTACTCTTCTCTGGGCATACCTCAGTTATGAAAAATTATAGATTGCTCTCCCTAGTTTCTTCCTTAATGCATTCCTTTTCTCCTCATTCTTCCTTCCTTTCTTAAAATGATACTAGTTAATATTTATATACCACTTTAAGATTTGCAAAGAGATTTACAAAGCATTTCGCATCACATGTGAATAATATCTAATTTATCCTCAAAACAATACTGTGGGTTAAGTGCTATAGTTATTCCCATTTTACAAAACATGAAACCAAGACTGAGGGAACTGAAGAGACCAAGAATCACACTGGAAAATGTTTCTGAGGCAAGATTTGAATTCAGGTATTCATGATTCTGAGTTCAGAGCACTAACCATTAGACTACTTAGCATCTTGGTTATTAAAACCAACAAAACTAAAAAAAAAAAATTATCCCCCTAAGCCATGAGTTTTTCTTTCTTTATTCTTTCTGTGACTATAGAGATTCCAAAAGTGCTCTATTCTTTTCTCCCTCATTAGCAGGTATCTATTTCTTCAACATTTAACTCCTAATTACTTAAATGTATTTAGCTTTCTAGATTTTGTTTGCATTCTGTAGTTGTGTTTCAAAGTTTCTACCTACTTCTGATCTTTTCATCAGGAATGCTTGAAAATCCTCCATGCTATTAAAGGCCCATTTATCCCTATAGTATCATACTAAAATTTGCAGGGTGATTTGAAATTAGTTATAAGCCTTTTTTCTTTAGCCTTTTGGAATATCTTTTTATGAGATTCCCTATCTGCTACTGTAGTTGCAATGTAGTTGTTTATGATCCCAACTCTGGTTCCTTAGCATTTGAACCCTGACTGCTTGTAATATTTTTTCTTTGAACTGGAACTCCAAATTTTAATCAATAATATTCCTTCATTTGTTTAATTTGTGATATTTTTTAGTATGTGGATGGGTGATTAATATTTTTTTCACTTTGTCCTCTAATTCTAATCAATATAGCAATTTTTTTAAAAAAAATTCTATTTTTGAAGAGGTAGCTAGATGAGACAGTGGATAGAGGGCTTGGTCTGAAGTCAGGAAAACCTGAGTTCAAATCTGGTCTTAGACATTTACTAGCTGTATGACTCCATGTAAGTCACAATTTCTGTCTGCCTTAGCTTTTCTGTCTACAAGTGATTTTGTAAGAAGAAACAGGCATAGATGGGGTCACAGCCAATACCCACATTGAGCAACAAGAAGGCAGAGACAGAGGAATCACTGGGATCCCTGAAAATTAGGACCAAACACATGACCTCTATACCATATTTCAAGAAATAATCATAATAGCCAGCATTTATATGGAGCTTTATGCTAGCCAATAATAACAATAACTAGCACTTATATAGTTCTTTGCAAAGCGATTTATATAAGTTATCTCATGTGATCCTCACAACAACCCTGGGAGGTATGTGATACAAATATTTTCATTTTGTACATAGAGAAACTAAGGCAGATGATACCTGCTGATGAGGAAGAAAAGATTAGAGCACTTTCTCTATAGTCATGGAAAGAATAAATAAAGAAAAACTCATTGCTCGGGGGGTAATTTTTTTTTTTGGTCTTATTGGTTTTAATGACCAAGTTTAAGAATATGGAAAGAATGTGAGAAGTTCAGGACAAAGAGATGTTTGCTAACATGCTTAGAGATAGTGGAAAACTACAGAATTGTGTGATGTAGGGTAGGGTATGTGTATCTTCCACATGAGACAAGAAGTTCAAAGACAGTTGGTTCCTGAACAAAGAGGCTTCTAAACCCAAATAAGTAAAGGTACCTGCCATCGTTGGTCAAGTGGTAGCAGTTCCTTTTTTTTTTTCTCTTGTAATTTACTTGGAATTTCCCAAAAGCCATATGTATTTGGTAGAAAGCCTTTGCTTGTTTTTCTTTAAGACAAATTTGTCAATCATGTATCTCTATAGAGGTAACATCTGGAATCAAGCCCAAGCTACTAATCTTATTAACAGAATATATGTTGTTGTTGTTGTTTTTTAAGAAAAAATTGAGCTACTTAACAAGATGAAGGTAATTAAGCTTGATAGACTGTCCTTACAACTCAGCAATGAGAACAAGTCCGAAAACTGCAGCCAAAATGAATAAAAATGACTTCCCAGAAGCTGATATTACAGGCAGGACAGTTGGTCCCTAGGAGGTTGAGCAATGGACAGTGGAGGTCAAGATGACTTGTGCACCACTGGACTGGAACCTGGAACTGCTGGGTCATTGGGCAACAGGTAAGTATTGTTAATTCTTAAGTGACATTGTCTTGTATTATAATATAAGATCTAGACTGAAAGGTCCATTGACATTGAATTAAAGGGTGGAGAGGAAAAAAATAATTTCTCTGTGATGTCATCTCTCTATTACCAACACACACACACACACACACACACACACACACTCATATGAATAGAATATATAGAATACCAGTGACCAAAAAGAAGGAAAGAAAAATGTTAAATTTTCCACATTAGAAAAAATACTAGCCATGGATGATATATGTAATAAGGTTTTCTTTTAAAGAATTGTACTTCAGAAGCACCAAATGCATTTTAGGACTACTTAAATAAAATTCCTGCTTTAAACCTTTAAAAAAGACCCCATGTTTTTATGATATATTATACAAGGTACATAAACCTCAAACTAGTGGTTATGTGTCATGAATAAGTTATCTCATTCTCAAGGCAAGGAGTTAGTGATCCTTTTTTGGGGGGAGGGGGAATTATTTTTAGTATAGACTCTATATAAAGCCACTGGATTCCAAACTTGTACTATTGTGGCATCACTTAATTTTTTTGAAAACATCCATTCCATGATGCCATGATACATTTTGCTATTTATTCCAATCTCTTATTTGATCTGTACATTTTCTAAAAATCTCTTTCTTTCTTTCTTTCTTTCTTTGGCTAGGCACGGGGTTGAGTGATTTACCTAGGTCACACAGATAGTGTCAAGTGTCTGAGGCCGAATTTAAACTCAGGTCCTCCTGACTCCAGGGCCAGTGCTCTATCCACTGTGCCACCTAGCTGCTTTTTCTAAATTTTTTTTTTCTACTAAGGCTATTGGTTTATACTATTAGAAACTCTGCGAAGATTTGAAATCACTGGAGTAGTGTGGTGGGTAAGGTCAAATCAAGAACTAAAACTCATTTTTTAAAGGTACCTAATTGGCTGGATTTCCTTTTTTTTTTTTTTTTTTGGTAACTACCAAGGATTTGTGATATGCCATCATATGGCTGGGCAGAAAATCCATGGTCACTAGCAGTCTTTGTGACTATGAGAAAAAGAACATAGCTATGTTCGTTTCAAAGTGAGTTTGAGGTTTGGAAGAACTGTTGGTGTGAACCAAAGAAGTGCCATTGGAAAATGCTTGTCAAACTCTGCTCTACTGTAAACCATAATGCTCTGCTCCTTGAAACCATAAATCTAAACCAAGACTTTAATTGTGTTTATTGGCTTGGAGGAAATGTAGATGCACTTACCAATTGAGAGTGATGCTTCATAATGATATTTGTCTCTTTGCCTGCTTCTTCCATTGAGCTTGAAATGTTTTAGGGCATTTCCTTTATAGAAACTTAAAACAGCTTTGTGAAGTATACATTGTGTATTTTTGTCCCCATTTTAATAATAGAGAAAATGAGACACAGGGAAAATTGCCCAAAGTCACTCATAAAGCTTGTCTACAGATGGCATCATGTTGAACAGAAATGTTAGAACTTGTACTATTTTGAATGGGGGAAGCAAAAATAATTTGACTTACATTGTCAGCCTCTGAATGTAATACTAGCATAGGATAGAGTGCAGAATTTTTTGGAAGGAGGTGGGATGGTGTCTGAAGAGGTGTTAATTCATGTCTTTATGTATTGACCTGCCTTGGGTGTCATCCAATGAGATGATCTTTTCTGTTTTCTGTCATGGGAATTAGGGCAGATCCATTTAACTTGTATATATAGGGTATAGGGTTAAATCTTGCAGTGATCTGATACCTGGAAATGCAGAATCTCCCCAGACTATAAAAAGTAAGAGAGATTCATGTAATCATAAAATTTTTGGTCAACTATATAGTCCATTTCTTTTATATATCAAGGAAGTTCAAAAATCAAAGAAATTACGTGAACTGGCCCAGGTTACAGAGGCAATTAGTGGTGGGGCTGGCACTAGAAACCAGGTCTTACTATCTACTAAAACTATTGTTTTTGGTGTTATTTAGTCATGGCCAACTTTTTATGACCCCATTTGGGGTGTTTTGGCAAAGATACAGGAGGAGTTTGTCATTTCCTTCTCTAACTCATTTTATAGATTGAGAAAATTGAGTGACTTGCCCAGGCTCATAGAGTTAGTCAGTGTTTGAGGCCAGATTTGAACTCAGGAAGGTGAGTCTTCTTGACTCCAGGCCCAGCACTCTATCTATTGTGCCACCTAGCTGCCTTCTTTATATTGCCACACAGCACATTCTATCACTTTGTGGCAACAGAGATACAATTATAGGGTACCTGTCGATTGAATTTTTCCTGTCCTCTCTTGTATCATTGCTATTTCAGTATATCTGTCATATTCCTTGTTAGATTATAGATCCCTAAGAGCCTGTGTCTTATCAACCTTTGTACCTTAATACCTAGCGTAGTAGACCATTATGATACATAGGATTGTAGGCTCATAGGAGTATAGATGCAGAATTGGAAAGGACTTCAGAGGCTATCTCGTCTATGGTAGAGAAGTGATAAAATATAAAGGTATAGAGTCCACTTAGCAGAGCCTTGATTGTTTGGGTGCAATGGCTGAAGCAAACTGGATAGCAACTTGTGGGGTGGCCATAGTGAGGAAGCCATTATCTTTTGCAATACTGATCAGTATGTTTTGGCACTGAGGGCATTTCTACACAGGCAAGGTGCCCGTTGTTTGTTCATGGCTGCAGAAAATTTGCTCAGGGTTTTTCTACTGAGGCATTGCATTTGGCAGAACATTTTGCTGTTGTCATTGAATTTGTCTGACAACACTGGCAATTTGCTGTCTAGGCTGTTGCAGAAAAATTTATGAATTTATGTATAAGAATCACTAGTGTTTTTTCCAGTGTACTTTAGCTAGGTGGAAAAAGCCATGAAGGTATTCATAGGTAAGGCTGAAAATAGAAGCTGTGTTTCTGTACAAACTACTCAACTTTACCCTCCTGGTGTATCCACTAAAAAATATAGTTCTTCCCCCTTCTGCCTCATAAAACCAAGAGTTTAAGGGAGATTTATTTACAAGATAGTCCCCATGCTTCTTAAGAATCCATATAAACCTACCAGAAAGGGAGTAAGTATAAAAAGTAAAATTGCTTTCAGAATCTTACTGTGCAATATTTCATGACAATAAAAAAGACACATTCCTTCCTTTTTCTTAAAAAATACATAAAAGGAAAGATATTCCTTAACAATCTATACATCTGGACAGACAGAATGATGTCACAAACACATACAGTTGCAACAAATGAATCCTAGGCTAAAAACAGCTAATGTAACTGTCTAAGCACCGTCCAAGCAGCATCACTGAGAGTAGTATCTCCTCTTTTTTGGGGAGAGTGAAGCAGGGCAGCTAAGAAAAGATAGAGCCAATCAATCTATCAATAAACATTTATTAAGCATCTACTATGTGCCAGGCACTGTGCTAAGTGCTGGGGATACAAAAAGAGGCTAAAGACAGTTCCTGCCCTAGAAAAGCTTACAATCTAACAGTGAAGAAAACATGTAAATGAATATGTATGTAAAAAGTCTATGAATTTATGCATAAGAATCACTGGTGTTTTTTCCAACGTACTTTAACTTAGGTGCAAAAGGCATCAAGGTATTCATAGGTTAGATTGAAAATAGAAGCTGCTATTCGAAGCTGCTATAAACAAAGTGAGCTCTATACAAGATAAATAGGAAATAAAGAAGGGAAGGCACTAGAATTGAGAGGGTTTGGGGAAAGCTTTCTGTAGAAAGTGGAATTTTAGTTGGGACTTAAAGCCAGGGAAGCCAATACTTGGAGAGAAGGAAGGAGAACATTCCACATATAGGAGACAACCAGAGAAAATGAAAGATGGAATGTCTTGTTCATGGAACAATTAGGAGGCCAACGTCACTAGAATGGAAAAGTACATGTTGGGAGTAGGTTGTGAGAAGACTGGAAATGTAGAAGAGGGCTAGGTTATGAAGGGTTTTGAATGCAAAACCGATTATTTTGTCTTAGGTGCAATAGGGAGTCACTGGAGTTTATTGAGGGGGGTGTATGTGTGTGTGTGTGTGTGTGTATGACATGATAGGACCTGTGCTTTAGAAAAATCACTTTAGTGGCTGAATGGAGGATAGATTGGAGTGGGAAGAGACTTGAGGCAGGCAGACCCACCGGCCGGCTATTGCAATAATCCAGGTGTAAGATGATGAGAGTCTGTAGTAGAGTGCATAATTCTAGCGGTATTGTTAATGTGCTCTTTATTCTAAACTGATGTTAAATTAAAAGTCTTTCATTTTTTAAAAGTTTTTATAAAGGGATACTTACTGAGAAGTTATAACAAGAACAGAAGTTACAAAGCATTCCTCTCCCAAGACCTGAGGGCACCTTCTCCTCTAAGTCCCTTTAGTCTCTGGGGAAAGTGGCTAAACTTTACGGTAGTTAAGACAAAGCATTTGTAGCATCAAGTTCACTTTCTGATAAAGCACAGCTCCTAGATGAGTTGCTTCTACAGCGTCTTGGCTGCCTTTGATCCCCTTCTATGCTGGGTCAAACAGGTTGCTAGGACTTTGCTCCTTAACCTTGCTCAGCAGTCTTCAAAATCTGTCATGAACCTTAGCTCCCAGACCTTTGCTGATTCCCTCTCCTGATCTTTCAAAGCTCATAGTGCTGCCTCCTAGGCCAGTGCTTCTTCACTCAGGAACAAGAAAGAACAAATGTAAAGATGAAAGGAACTGAAGCAACATGTTTATAGCCAAATGTTGGCCCAGAATGGAAGATAAAAGCCCAAGGACTCTCTCCACCCAGAGGCTTAGAGTCCACTTCACTTGAACATAGATAGGAAACAAAGTCCTGAACTCATACTTTTCTAAGAGATGAAAAGTTCTTTTGATTTTGATTCAAATTGAGAAAAAGAAAAATAATATTCTAATCTGATTTTTATTGTCAGCAAGATAATCAGTTTTTTAAAAAATCTCTCAAGAATCTTGAAATGCTTCCCACATATTTTAGAGGAAAGTATTCTATTTGTTGCCTATAATTTCTTATGGTGGTTTTTTTTTTCATTCTGACTATACTCTATTTCACAAGATTGAATAATTAAGGTACAAAGTTAACTTGCCCAATTTTCCTTTTTCTTTTAGGAGGATGCATCAACTATGGCTTCTGAAAACATGGATAGGAAAAAACTTCATTTGAAGCCTTCCTGTACTATGGTAAACAAGGCTCCCTCAAATATCACCCAACAAACCTGGTAGTCGGTAGCTTTTACAATCACTTAGGAAAGCATCCTAAAGTATTCCCAAGTGGATGACTAGAAAATACTTTGCAGGAAGGTTCTTGCAGCCCTGTAATGTCTTCAGAAGTGTCTGTGACTATTTATAGTACTGCTACAAAGACAGGGATTATGGAGTATAGGGGAGCATGACAGTTATTTTGCAGGTTTATTTGAGCTCATTCTCCAACCCACAGGTCACTAATAAAGTTCAGCATGAAATATCACGGACTATTATAAGTAGGTAACCAGAAATTATTCAAGAAGAGCCCCTTAGATTCTATTTAAAGTTTCACTTCTGACTATAGACATGGCATGTTCCACCACTTTTTTTTTATCCTTTGAAAGGAAGTTAAGTCTTACAATCTAATAGCTTTATAAATATATGTATATACAAATATATAATACATATATACATTTGGGGTATATGAGGTGTTCAAGGAGGACCAGCACCTCTGGTCTGAGGGCTTGCTGAATCCTTTTCAGGGCTGCTTATCTGTCACCTAACTCTCACCTGTGGCTCCAAGAAGTTGTAGCATGTGCAGTGGCCACACACTGATAAACCATCTTGGCAGAGGGGCTAAACCAGGTTGAGGGTAACCAAAAGGCCTCAGACACATTGGCGAATTAGGGGGATGTCTACCCCAAGCATGTGAAAACTTCTCTTGGCAGAATGAGAAGAATTTTTTTTCCCAACATCCATGAAAGCAGTTGAAGCAGGTATTGTAGAGCATTTACAGCTTGGTCAGACATCGAAGACTCCAAAGTCATGCACTGCATCCCAGGCCATCATCAGTTATTCTGACTTTTGTCTTGCCACTGGACTTCAATGACTGGAAGAAAAAGTGAGGCTGATGACTTTGTTCAACTCTGACTCGCTTAAATCCAATTTGCACATGAGTCAACACATCATCACTTGATGTCATTGGTCCTCTTAAAAAATGAAGGACAATGAACAACAATGTATGTGTATATTATTTATATTATGTATATATAATCTTAGAAAATTATCACTGGTGTTATCCATTTATTAACAAGCATGCATTCAATAGTAGTTACAGCCTGGGGGAACTTTATAGTTCTTTCCCCAGCATGTCCCCTGGGGATGAACTGGATCTCTGGGGGACCCATTCGTGTGACGGACTGTTAGGATTTTGAACAATCAATTGAATCTTGCAGAGTATACATTGATAATTCTGCCCATTGGAAATTAATCTTGATACCACTTATCTTTGTGTTAGAATTTCTGATGCTAAGCCCCATGTCATCTATCCATTAAAATTATGCTTGCTTGGTGATTTCATCTTCTTGACCTCTCTGCAGCCACTAACACTATAGATCACCCTCTTCTTCATACTCTCTTTTCTCTGGGGTTCTGTGACATTATTTTTTCTGGTTCTCTTCTTATACTCTGATTGCTCTTTCTCAGGCTTCTTTGCTATATCTTCATCTAGGTTGCAAATGCTGACCATGAATGTCTCCCAAGACTCTGTGGAGTCCTCTTCTCTTCCAATTCTATACTATTTCACTTGGTAAACTCATCAGTTCTATGCAGATGATTCTCAGATATATTTTTCCAGGCATAGCCTCAATCCTGACCACCAGTTTTGCATTTCCAACTGCCTCTTGTATATCTTTAATTGAATGTCTTATAATCAATGTCCCATAGACTCAATATGTTCAAAACTTAATTTCCATAAACTTTTCTTCTCAGCTTCCCTACTACTGCCAAGAACACTACTATTCTCTGTCACCTAGGCTCTTACTTAGGTGTCATCCTCAACTCCTCAATTTCTCACCCCTTTCCTCATATCTAATCAATGATTAAGTAATATCTCTTGTTTATGTCCACTTCTCTCCTCAGAAACTGACACCACCTTGGTACTGGCCCTTGTCATCTCATCCATAGATTATTGCGATCACCTTCTGTTGATCTCCCTGCTGCAAGTCTGTTCTCATTCCACTCCACCCTCTTCTCAGCTGCCAAACTGAGCTTCTTAAAGTGTAGGTCTGACCATGTCACACCTTATTCAAAATAAACTCTAGTGGCTCCCCTGTTGGGCTTTTTGAACCTTTTCATGTCCTGGCCCCTTGCTATCTTTCTGATTTTTTATACCTTATTCCACTTCACGTACTCTGCTACCTAGTGACATTCTCATAAATAACTTCTCTAGGCTGTGTTTTTTGCTGGCTGTCCCAACTGGCTGGAACTTTCTCTTCCTCTTCTACATTTTCTGTTTTCCCTACCTTCCTTCATTTCTCAGGTAAAATGTCATCTTTTAAAAGAAGACTTTCTCAATCCTCCTCAATGCTAGTGCCTTCCCTCTAAGATTATCTCCAATGTATACGTATGTGTGTGTACATATATCTATCTATCTATCTATATCTATATCTATATCTATCTATATCTATATCTATATCTATATCTATATCTATATCTATATCTATATCTATATCTATATCTATATCTATATCTATATCTATATCTATATCTATATCTATATCTATATCTATACATCTACATCTATATATCTATATCTATCTATATCTATATCTATAGATATATCTATAGATATATAGATATAGATACAGATAGATAGATAGATAGATAGATAGATAGATAGATAGATAGATATACGCATACATACATACATACATAGATACACACACATATATGCCTATCTATGTATCTATCTTATTTGTACATTGTAATTTTCATGTTGTTTCCCCATATGGACTGTGAGTTTCTTAAGAGCAGTGACTTTTTGGCTTTTCTTTGTACCTCAGGGCTTAGTAAAGTACCTGACATATAGTAAGTGTTTAATAAATGCTTAGTGACTTAACTCGGTTTCATTTGGTGCATCTAGGACTCCCCAATAAGAGGTATTATTGCAATTGCTTGATTCACCTCTGATTTTCATATTGCCCACATCTGCTAGAGTTTCTTAGTAATGGACCCCTCCTTCAAATCTCTTTTCTGACCACCTACCGTTTTATTTTTATTAATCTTGAGAATCTTTTCCACCAGCCATTCAACTTGACTGTCTCATATCTCTTGGGTAGCCCTCAGTTCAAGCTATGGAAAGAGTACCACCACCAATGCTGGTTGAACTCTTGGATCACCCTTTTTGGTTGATTCTGGCAATCTCTTCCCCAAACAGGATAATGGACATTAATAGTTTAAAGCCTGTAACCCACTTTTACTTGTTCACTGTATCATTTTTCTGAAATTTTATTGATTTTATTTTGAATGTAAGATATTAAACAAGCATTTCCATAACATAGTAAAATTAAAAAAGATGATTGCACATGAAACTGAAAATCTATTATGTAAAACTTGTTATTCCCTTAAAATACATAATAAAATTATCATGTAAATTTCTTTTTTCCCTTTTTTTCTTCCCCTGCCCTCATTCTAGAGATGGCTACCATTAGACACAAATATGTTTATACATGTAAAATCGTTCTATATACTTCTATTTACCAGTTCTTTCTCAGGATGCAGAGAGCATCTTCCTTGACAGGTCCTTTGTATTAATTTGGATATTTATAATAGTCAAAATGACTTAGTCACTCAAAGTTGTTCTTAAAATAATATTGCTGTTACTGTATATAACATTCTCATTTCACTCATTATTATTTTGTGCAAGTCTATCTATGTTTTTCTAAGATCATCAAGCTCATCATACTTGGAAAATTCCAAGATAACTAAAAAGTTAGTTTAAACAATTAATAATTTTAACAAAGTAGCAGGATATAAAGTAAATCTACATATATTCCTATATGTCACAAATAAAACCCTGAAAGAAAAGATACTTAGAGATACTTCATTTAAAATTACTCTAGACAACATAAAATACTTCAGAGTACACCTGCCAAAACAAACCCAGGAACTATATGAACAAAATTATATATAATTATTATTAATATTATTATTTATAATATTATACAATATGTACAATATATAAATTGTACATAATATATAAATTATATTATAATTATATATAATATTATACTGTATTATTATAATATATTATACATACTTTTATATAATTAAAATCAGATTTAAATAAATGGAGAAATATTAATCTTTCATTGGTAGCCAGGGCCAATAAAATAAAAATGACAATTTTACCTAAACTAATTTAGATATTCAATGAAATCCCAATTAAATTCCTAAAAATATTATTTTTACTGAATTAGAAAAAAATAGTAACAAAATTCATTTGGAAAAACAAAAGGTAAAGAATATCAAAGGAACTGATAAAATAAAAATGTAAAGGAAGGAAGTTTAGCAGTACCAGATCTCCAATTATTTTATAAGGCAGTAATTATTAAAACTATCTTATACTGGCTAAGAAATGGAAAGGTAGATCAGTAGAAATGAGTAGACATACAGTTTATAGCAGGCAATGACTATAGCAACCTTGTGTTTGACAAGCATAAAGACTTAAGTTTTTGGATAAGAATTCATTATTTGGTAAAAAATTTTTGGTAAAGGTATCAGGGCCAAGATGGCAGAATAAAGGCAGGGACTCAGCTGAGCTCTCCCCCAAACTCCCCCAAATACCTTTTAAAAATGACTCTAAACAAATTCTGAAGCAGCAGAGCCCACAAAATGATAGCAACAACAACAACAAACAGAATGAAACAAATTTCTAGCCCAAGACAACTTGGAAGGTTGGCAAGAAAGGTCTGTTGCACTAGGTTGAGAGAAGAACACAGTTCATTGCAGGCCACACCATCACAGACCAGACCCCAGCAAACTTGGAGCTGGCCTTGGGGTGACTGAATCAGCAGCAACAGTGGCTCCTTCTGGAGCTCTCAACCAATAGATGATAAGGAGGTCGAACAGTTGGTCAGAAGATTACAGAGGTCTATTTGCTACCACTAGGGCAGTAATTCTGTTGCTTTGCCCATCCAGATCAGAGTCTTGGGTGGCAATCCTAGGGTGAGGAGGAGTGCTAGTACAGCAGAGCTCATGGCCACAGTGGAGGAGGGACATTCTTCAGTTCCAGGGCAGAAAAGAATGCTTGCGGTTACTCACAGACCAGAGCATAGGCCAAGAAAGCAGTAAACACTTGCCTTTGATCATACCACCTTGGAAGAACTGAAAATTTAATGGTCCCTAGTAGTATCTCTGAAAACAGCTGGACAAAACCACGGAAGTTTGGGACAGTATATCCTCCACACTGGAAGCAGATCCCTACTTTAACAAAGAGTTAAAAAGTCAAGAAGTAAGCTGGGAAAATAGGCGAACAACAGAAAAAAAACCCCTCTGACTAGAGAAAGTTACTATGTGACAAGGAAGATCAAAACACACACTCAGAAGGCAACAAAGTCAAAGCTCCTGCACCCAAAGCCTAGAGGCTTTTTTTCTTGGAAGAAAAATATGAATTGGTCTCAGGCCATGGAGGAGCTCAAAAAAGATTTTGAAAATCAAGTAAGAGAAATAGAGGAAAAATTGGGAAGAGAAATGAGAGTAATGCAAGAAAATCATGAGAAACAAGTCAACAGCTTGGCAAAGGAGACACAAAAAATACTGAAGAAAACAACTCCTTAAAAAACAGACTAGGTCAAATGGTATAAGAGGTCCAAAAAGCCGATGAAGAGAAGAATGCCTTAAAAAGCAGAATTGGGCAAATGGAAAAGGAGGTAAAAAAACTCACTGAAGAAAATAATTCCTTAAAAATTTGAGTTGGCCAAATGGAAGCTAATGAGTTTATGAGAAATCAGGAAATGATAAAACAAAACCAAAAGAATGAAAAAATAGAAGACAATGTGAAATGTCTCATTGGAAAAACAACTGACCTGGAAAACAGATGCAAGAGAGATAATTTAAAAATTATTAGACAGAGTATTCTGGGAAGATGGCAGAGTAAGTCAGGTAATTCCAAGTTCTCAAGATTTTCCTCCAGAAAAGAGATAAAATAGCACTTCAGGGTGAACAAAATGCAGGTAAAAATAAGTAAGAATAGGGGCACAAGAGAGGTCATACTGGGACAGTACTAGAAGATCTGAAGGAAAATCTCAAGACAAGGTTTCCTTCCTGTGAAGAATAAACACCTCCAGGCTAGGGTCTGCTTAAACAACAAGTGGCAAGCCCTGGTGTTAGCTAGGTTGGGAGGCTGATTTGGCCCCAACCACAGGAACTTTTATTCCTGGGACAGTGAAGGGAGTTGGGCGTCTGAGCCAGGGAAGATCAAGGGAACCTCTGCTGATAAGGAATCCCAGACCTAGCTGTCCTGCAAAAAGCAGTGGAGGTGAGAAGAAACCAGCACACTCCTGGGGAGTGCAGAAGCAGGGGGCAGGACACCCCTGGCTATGGACACTCACAGAAGGCTGGAAGTTTGGCTTTGGTTCCAGGCCAGAGGGGAGAACTGAAGATCTGAGGCCAGAGGCACAATTCCCCATATCTCAGGAGTAGAGGTGATTACAAAAATTAAGCTATTATTACCAAAAATGCACAGGTAAAGAGAAAGATTTTAACCATAGAAAGTTGTTATGGGAATAGAAAAGACAGGACTTCATCTTCAGAGGAGGATATTGAAGCAAAGAAACCCTCTTCTAGCCCAAAGAGTAATGTCAAATGGTCACCTGCCCAAAAATAGTTTATAGAACTTAAAAAGGACTTTGACAATCAAATGAGAGAGATTGAGGAAAAATTATAAAAGAAAAATAAGAATAATCCAAGAAAAAAAAGATTATGAAAAGAAGTCAACCAATTAGAAAAGGAGATCCAGAATCTTAAGCAAGAAAATGACACCTTGAAAATTAAAATTGGGCAAAGGGAAGCCAGTGAAGTTCTTTGAGATCAAGAAATAATTAAACAAAATATAAAAAATGAAAAGAAGAGAAAGTGAAACATCTCATAAGAAAAACAACTGATCTGGAGAACAGATCAAAAAAGAGAAAACATAAGAATAATCAGACTACCTGAAAGCTATGATCAAAAAGAAATCTTGATACAATAAATACAAGAAATAATCAAAGAAAATTGTCCTAAAAATTATTGGGCTACCTAAAAGCCATGATCAAAAAAAGAGCCTACACATTATCTTTCAAGAAATTATCAAGGAAAACTGCCCTGGTGTTCTAGAACCAGAGGGTAAAATAGAAATTGAAAGAATCCACCAATCACTTCCTGAAAGAGATCCAATAATGAAAACTCCCCAAAATATTATAGCCAAATTCAAGAGTTCCCAGGTCAAGGAGAAAATATTTCATGCAGCCAGAAAGAAGCAATTCAAGTATCAGGGAGCCACAATCAGGACAACAACAGATTTAGCAGCTTCTACTTTAAAGGATCTGAAGGCTTGGAATGTGATATTCCAGAGGGCAAAGGAACTAAGATTACAACCAAGAATCACCTACCCAGCAAAACTGAGTACATAATCCTTCAGAGGGGAAAAAAATGACATTCAGTGAGATAAGGAATTTTGAGCACTCTTGAGAAAAGACCAGAGCTGAATAGAAAATTTGACTTTCAAATACAAGAATCAAGAAAAGCATATAAAGGTAAACAGGAAAGAGAAATCATATGGGGCTTATTAAAGTTGAACTGTTTGCATTCCTACATGGGAAGGTGATATTTGTAATTCATAAGACCTTTCATTTTTAGGGTAGTTAGAAGGAGTATGCATAGACAGAGGGCACAGATATGAGTTAAATATGAAGGGATGATATCTAGAAAATAAAATTAAGAGGTGAGAGAGGATTATACTGAGAGAAAGAGAAAGGGAGGGGTAGAATGGGGTAAATTATCTCACATAATAGAGACAAGAAAAAGCTTTTGCAGTGGAGGGGAAGAGTGGGGAAGTGAGGTGGAGTGAGTGAGCCTTACTCTCATCAAAATCGTCTCAAAGAGGGAATAACAAACACAATCAATTGGGTATAGAAATCTATCTTACTTTACAGGAAAGTAGGGGAGAATGATATAAGAGAAGAGGTGGGTGTGATTGAAGGGAGGACAGATTAGGGGAAAAGGTAATCAGAAACAAAACACTTTTGAGGAAGGACAGGATGAGAGAATAGAATAAATGGGGGGGGATAGGATGGAGGGAAATACAGCAAGCAGTAGTAACTGTGAAAAAAGTTTTTGAGGCAGGTTTCTCTGATAAAGGTCTCATTTTTTCAAAAGTATAGAGAACTGAGTCAAATTTATAAGATGAGAGCCATTCCCCAATTGATAAATGATTAAAAGATATGATCAGTTTTCAGATGAAGTAATCAAAGCTATCCATAGTCATACGAAAAAATACTCTAATTCATTATTGATTAGAGAAATGCAAATTAAAACAATTCTGATGTACTACCTCATACCTATTAGATTGGTTAATAGGACAGAAAAGGGAAATGACAAATGTTGGAGGTGATGTGGGGAAAATGAGACATTAATGCATTGTTGGTGGAGTTGTGAACTGATTTAACCATTCTGTGGAGCAATTTGGAACTATACCCAAAGGGCTATAAAACTATGAATACACTTTGAGACCTAGCAATACCACTACTACGTCTGTATCCCAAAAGAGATAAAAACAAAAAGGGAAAGGACCTATATGTACAAAAATATTTATAGCAGATCTTTTCTAGTGACAAAAAATAAAAATGAAAATTGAGAGGATGCCCATTAATGGGGGAATGGCCTTACAAGTTGTGGTCTGTGATTATGATGGAATACTATTGTGCTATAGGAAATAATGAGCAGGATGCTCTCAGAGAAACCTAGAAAGACTTTTTTGAGCTGATACAAAGTGAAATGTACTGTGTACAAAGTAACAACAATATTGTACCATGATCAGCTGTGAATGACTTAGCTATTCTCAACAATACAAAGATCCAAGACATAAAGGACTTAAGATAAAAAATGTTATCCATCCCCAGACAAAGAACTGATGGTATCTGAATGCAGACTGAAGCATTATTTTATTTTATTTTTCTTGGGTTTTTTTTGCCTATGTTTTCTTTCACGACATGACTATTATGGATATGTTTTGTATGACTACACATGTACAACCTATATTGAATTGCTTGCCTTCTCAATGGGGGGGGAGGGTAGGGAATGAAGAAGGGAGAGAATTTAGAAAAAGTTTTAAAAATGAACGTTTAAAAATTATTTTTACATGTAACTGGGGAAAAATAAAATACTAAATACATTTAAAAATTTTGTTTTGGTAAAGCTGGAAAGCAGTTTGGCAGAAATTAGGCATAGACCAATATCTTACACCATTTATAAAGATAAGGTTAAAATGAATACATGACCTAGAAATAGGTATTAAAATAAAATTTGAAGAACACGGAACATGTTATCTATCAGACCTATAAATTGGCTAATAATTCATGAATAAACAAAAGACAGAGAGCATTGAGAGGAGTAAATTAGATAATTTTAATTATACTAAATTAAAAAGGTTTATGCATATAAAATAAATATACCCAAGATCAGAAAGAAAACAAAATCAGGGGAAAAAATGTATAGATGGCTTCTCAGATGAAGGTCTTGTATCTCAAATATATAAAGAACTTTGTCAAATACATAAGAATACGAATCATTCCCCAATTGATAAATGGTTAAAGGTTATGAACAGGCAGTTTTTAGATAAAAGAAATCAAAATAATTTATAGTCATGTGAAAAAATGCTCTAAATCATTATTAATTAGAGAAATACAAATTAAAACAGGCTTGAGATATTTTATACTTATCAGATTGTCTAAAATGAATGGGAAAGTGACAAATGTTGGATGGGATGTGGAAAAATTGGGACAGTCTGATTTCTTCAGTTCCATCCTGGCTTATTTCAGCCCTATGCTGTGTTATTACACACAAGAACAGGATTCTTTATGTTTGTACATATATGTATGCATACATACATTTATATATAATTTATACACAGGTGTTTAATGTCACCCATTTCCATTTTGAAAGTGACTTTATCTGATCCCTTTAACTTATGTAAATATTTTTGAAATCAGTAGCCAAAGGTTAAAATTTAGAAAAACCTTTTAAAGTAATTTTATCACAGGCAATTTTTACCATCTCAAGTATTTCCTCTAGAGTATCTCCTTTTTAGCATTATGAGAATATGGCAAAATAGAAATTCTTTAGCTGTTAAACAACTATAAATAAGATTCATTGCCTCAGACATTATAGTGGGTTGTTTATACTCTACCTGTAAATCCAAGAGTTTGTGCTTTATCCATCAAAATTGACTTAGAAACTGTGATCTGCTTATTCTAGGATTTAGCTATCTATACAACTGAGTTTTAAGGAAGGTAGCTGGCTTGCTCTCATTTTCCTTTGAGGGATAACTTTTTATGTCAGTTTTTCTTTATTTTTATTTTTTTAATTTTTTAAATTTTTAGGCAGTTGGAGTTAAGTGACTTGCCCAGAGTCACACAGCCAGTGTCAAGTGTTTGCTCTGAGACCAGATTTGAATTCAGGTCCTCCTGACTTCAGGGCTGGTACTCATCCACTGAGCCACCTAGCTGCCCCTTCTGTCAGAGTTTTAAAAAGAGATTACTGAAGAACTAATTGCTGAGCCTGGCTTGGAGGTGGTCAAAACATTTGGTGAATCTTATTCTTGAATGAGACAGGGAAAGATATACTCAGATAACCTTGCAAAAACTGATTCAGTCAAAAGAGACTAGAAACATAATGTATGAAAATTGCAATTCTTGAGGAATGTGGATTTTATTGTAATGTATACTCTCATTTGAAAAATACGCAAACATATTTATTAAGTATCTAGAACATAGCTCTTCCCAAAAGATATTACATGCAATGAGTCCTCCTAACCTTCTGGATACCTGCCTTGTTCCTGATGAATCAACTTCTTTTTTGGAGACCAGATGATATGTCTGATTTTGCTCTTTTCATTCTAACAATGCAGTGCTCATCCCTGAATCGTAAGTGAAAGCATTTGCTCAGTTGTAAATGCTGACAATTTGGAATAATTTATGGATCTTTCTTTCATACCATCCATTCCCCAAATGTATTTGTTGTAGCAAGTTTAGCAGAAAGATCTACTTGGACTGAAATGATGGAGATAAATAGAAGTTTAATTGAGGTAAAAAAAAAGAAGGAAAACATACACTGACCCAATCAATACAACTTTAAAGAAAATAATTTTGTCATCAACCTCAATGACCTTTTCTTGGATTATCACAATTACATATTGCTTATCATACTGTCAGTTTCCTCAGAGAATGAAAAGCATGAATTTGCTGATCTTGTTTTAAGTACAGTTTTCTTAGACAGTTCTAAAACATTAACACAATACTCTTCTTTGTCAGATAAATTAACAATGACTTCAAGCTTCTGAAGTTTGTGGTGGGAAAAGTCCCCAATCTGCAGGTAAACAGAGCATTCGAGTGTGGGAAAATGGGTCAGGGAGAAGAAAAGAGAAACAAAGGTTCTGTTCCTATCCTAGAACATCTTTCAAAATAGTCTATCTTGTATAAAGATGCTCATGCACAAATGTACATGTGCATATCATTTATGATCTGGTCTTTACTGGTTAGGTGAAAAAACAAACAAACAAACAAACAGTGCTTCAAAAGCATTTCTCTTTCAATGAACAAAGCCAGCATAAGAAAAATCTAAGGCCACGTTATTTTCCCACAATTGTGTAAATAATTTGTATGAGAATCGTTCTTTTTGTCTGAATTTCCCAGGGGATTGAAGTAATGATGTTTATTTCCCAAGTGATAGTTCTCTGTTCTATTTTTGACCTCTCATCAAAAGGTTTCACCCTGATTTCATTTATACATAGCAGACCCTTGCTTCAAACCAACTTACCACAGCATAGCTATATAATATTTGGCATTTATAAAGTACTGCTTCTTTGCAATTGTAATCTCATTCAATCTTTACAACAACCCCGGGAGGTAGGCACTATTGTTACTCTATTTTACTGAGAGAAATTATTATTAATAACCAGTGATTTGGGGAGATCCAGAGTTCTCCCTCTTTTTCTACAGTCCTCATTTCAAGGCTTAGCAGGGCAGGGCAGGACAGATGATAGCAGATAGGATTAACATTCTTCTCAATCTAGTTTTTGCTACCTCACCCAACCTCAGAAAGAGCTGAAATTTTTAGAAAAAAAAAGATTAAATTTGTAAACAGGGTCTTGGTTGTGTGTGGTAGCCTCTGGGGTAAGGAAGGAAGAAAATTTTTTAAAAAGATAATTCATATGATAACTTTATTATATGTTTAAGAGGAATAGCAAGTTGTACATAATGGATTTGCAGTTTTGTGTGCAATCTTTTTTTTTTTTTTTTAGCATACTGTGGTATGGAAATGTTCGTTTTATTCCATAAATTAAAAATAAATAAATGTAAAAAAATAATAAAGTGCTTTGCAAATCTTTAAAAAAAAAAGTAAATGACACAATGTTACATCCCCCAGCCCCTTACTGAAATGGGTCCACCTCTCCTTATAATATTCATAGCCTCTCTTATTATTTGTTAACCAGAGTTGCCAACCTCAGGAACACTTACTCTTCCAAGGGCATCTAAACTATGAGCCCACCACTATGAGCTGTCTTTGGTCCAAGACAGAGATAGCCAAATGACCATTCCTTTTATTAATAAAATTCAAGCGTTATTAATAAAATGATTGGTTACCCAGAAACTATGTCTCTTGAACTTTTTAAATGTCACAATACTGTGGAAAGATGAAGGGACCAGAGCTTTACACTCTAGATTCTTAACAAAAAAAACTCCCGTCTATCTTGGGCCCATGTGGAGAATTTCTCCATAAGGGAGAGCTTTCTGTCAGGATTCTGGCTGTGATCTGACTTTCCCTTTTACCAGTAATTATTTTCGCTGGGTAAGTTTATATGTTATATCTGTTTTTAGTGTTTGAGCTGCAGCTTTCTGACTTTCACTCTCACAGTGGGGGCATTGCATCAAGTAGATACATCTCCTTGAAAGAGATCCCCTGAAGTAAGTAAGCTATATGGAGATAAAAGGGACAAACCTATGTACACAATAAAGGGCCACATCTGGGAAAATTCAGGATATTTTGGACTTCAGCTTATGAAAAGTCAATTGATTAGGATAAGATCCCAAAGTACTAGCAATCTATTCTTAATATTTTGCAGGAATAGGGTTTCGAAAAAGGGACATCTAGGTCATTGCCCTGTGAGAGAATCTCTAAAGCTACAATCCTCGCTTTCAAGTTTTTGGGGTTACATATAAATTAAGCTGTGTGTACAAAAGGAGCTCCTTAAGTAAAGGAAAGAATTAGGTATTTTTCAGGATTGGATGTGGTTAAGACTCTGCTCAAGAGGGCTTTGAGAAAAATACGCTTCCTGGGGTTTTCAGACAGAGGTGTGTTGAAGGAATTAGGTATTTAAAAGATTTTTGCTATTAGGTAAAGTAAGTAAGTTAATGAGATATTGAGGCAAAGGAAGAAAGTAGCTCTTATCTCAACTTTGATCTCTGGTCACTTAGACCCTATGCGTTTGTGTCTCTGTCTCTGAGATTTTGTAAGATATAGCATATATTCACTAGGTAGGAGCCTGAGGACTCCCTCAGGTTATCTGTGTTTAGAGTTTAAAAGGGTAATGTTTTAAAAAATCAGAAGACAGAAAGGGAAGGGGAAACTTTCCCCCTGATATGTACAACTTTTTATTGAAAGCAGAATCAGAGAAGAGATTTCTCTCTGAGTAAAAATGCCAAGTTTTTTTCTTTGGGTGGAGCTTTAGCTGTGCTTTAGCTCCATAAACATCTCAGACCAACCAACAGAGTGGTTGTGGCCAGCAGGGGATGATTGTAAAGTGGAGTTAGTTAATGAGCCCTTTAAAGCTACATGACAAAAGAGATTTTTTTTTGGTCACTCCAAAGTTAGAGGGATTCAGGTTTCATTGGATCCCCAAATCTAAATTTTACAGATTTATGTTTAGATTAAATCTAGGAGATTGTCTTTACCACCCTCCTTACCCCGCCACCCCCACTATATCTGACATCAGGGAAATGTGTTCAAAACTGCAAAAATAAGTATTGTTTTATATACGTATATATATATATATATATATATATATATGTATATATATATATATACACATACATATATATATAAAACCAATGTAAAATCTGTTTTTATAAGTAATCATGATAAAATGTGTGAAATACAACTCTCTTGATTTGTAAATCAATGTTAAATCTCTTCATAGTTTGAAAAATGAAGAGTGGCAGAACAGAAAGGAAGGTGAGTATGACTTTTAATACGTTTTTTAGGCAACATAACAGCTCTCGGTTGTTAAATAGGCAGTCAAGCCTTTTGCACACTGACAGGTTTAGGTATAAAAATGCAGCATATAGACAATCACTAGGCTGCTCCAAGCCCTTCTTGTTCCATATGACAGTTTGTTGTTAGATTATGAATTATACTGTTGCAGATTGAGAATGAAAAATTTTGTAACTTAATTTGAAAGCCAATACAGACCATTATGTGGGGTTAGAAGAAATTTGATGAGCTATATGTTCCTAAGTGTGATAATTAAAATGTTTTATATACTCTCACTTTTAAAATCTTTGGCAGTGGATTAGCTAGAAATAATGAACCTCATAATACGAAATGTTTGGCATTAATAGCCCTTGTGTAACATATAATATTAATTGAAATTATAAATTAAGGTTCTGTATGATACTGTTTGGAAAATAGATCCAGAAGTGATAGTTTCTCTCTCTCTCTCTCAATCTCTCTCTCTCTCTCTCTCTCTCTCTCTCTCTCTCTCTCTCTCTCTCTCTCTCTTTTTGAGGGTCGTAAGTCAGCATTTATTATTTAAGTTGAAGAACAGGTTATGAAGAGGAATGGGGGCACATTCAGAACCGAGAGTCCAAGGTGGAGCCCTATGGGAGAGGGAAGAAGGGACACAAGAGCCTTTCCTCTGTGTCTGCTCTAGACGGGATTGATCCTGATTTCTGAGCCTTGGGCACACAATGAAGCATGTGATGTGATGAGGTTCTAGGTGCTACAAGTTTAGGAAACATCAAGGTGGCCAGAGTTACACATCCAAGCAGAGGTGGGGGCTGGGATTCTCTTTGGATCGGCAGCACAGCCTCCTTTTAGGAATGAAGCATAGTGATAAATTCCATCCCACTTATTTCAGCTCTCATGAAACATTCTTGCAGTTAAAGTCTTTGTGCTAAAGAATTCTTTCATTGCTTCTCTAACTTCTTGTACTTTGCTTCTAGTTTCTTTGAATATGCATCCAACTTGTAAGCTGCCTGCTCAAGGGCGGCTATTGCTCCTCAATTAAAGTGATCTGATCCAGATAAGGCTGAAGTGCTGCAGATTTCTAGTTTAAGTCCTTTAGATTTCTACTTATATTTACTGAAATATCTATCATTTCTAGATACTTCAAGGTAGTCAGTTTGTTCACATTTGTTTATAATCTTCACTGATGGCTGTCAGCTCGCCTGTCAGGTATGTGGCCATTTTGGAGAACACAGCCTGGCTGGCCTCCCAGGGACATTTTGGGGATCACATGATTGCAGAACGCTTAATACAGTGACTAGTATACAGCAAGTGCTATATTGATGTTAGCTGTTTTTATTATTTCTTTAATTAGATGTAATTGCTTCATACTTGAAAGCTTTATATAGGTTTTTAGATGTGATCAGTATATAACGATAATGGTGATGAGTTGAATGATTTTCAGTGTGAGGTAATTTGGAAAAACATTCTACTGAATTGGGGTCACTTGACTGATAATAGGTTTTGTTTCAAGTTTCTAATATATGATATTGTTTATGGTATTGTTATGTTTCTAAATTTTGTTATATTGTGAAATTTGGTAAAGTATTGTATTGTATATACTGTTAGAAAAGCAACTTCTCTTATAATCTAGATGTTTGTAGATTAAGAATTATACTGTTAAAAGAAGATAAAAAATGAGTTAGAAAGCTGTTAGATTATTTTATCAGCTCTGTTGACCACATGCTGTAATATTCTGAAGTACTGTAATTTAAGAACTTATAAACTTCCAAGTTTTGCCTATTTTTTAAGAGGAAATTTCACCTAAAATTATTTGGCTATCACTTATGAAAATGATGAGATTGTTAACTAAGTTATTTAGGGTTTTTTTAGGGTTTTTTTTTGCTAGGCAATGGGGTTAAGTGACTTGCCCAGGGTCACACAGCTAGTAAGTACTATGTGTCTGAGGTCAGATTTGAACTCAGGTCCTCCTGATTCCAAGGCCGGTGCTCTATCCACTGTGCCACCTAGCTTCCCCCTTTAACTAAGTTATTTGGAGTTATTGATATAATGCTAAAACATATCAAGTATTTACATAGGTATTTAAAAAAATTGATAATTGATTAGTGTTTGGGAAAAGGTATGAAGAAAAGGCCTTGTAAAATCTTCTTCGTAAACTTAGAAGGATTCTTGGAACTATCTAATCATAAATTCTTATCAACCCTGTGCAAGACTTTGCTGTGTTTTAGAATTCCTATTGAGTAAATGGGATACAAATTACTCCTTGTAAAAAAATGGATGTGTGATTTTCAAGCCTGCTTATAATGCAGAGTGAGTTTCATTTAAGGTTGTTTATCTATTCACCTGCGGAGATTGTGTGTAACTTGAACTAACTTAATCTTAACAAACTCCAAACTTAAAAGATTTATTTTGCTTTAAGGGGTGAATGCAAAATGACTTTACACACACACATATGTATACACACATACACATACATATATATGTATACACACATACACTTACATATATATGTATATACACATACTATATATACACGAATACGTATGTGTGTGTGTGTGCGCGTGCTCACGCATGTGTAAGTTTACAGCAATTGGCCACTGTTGCTTTTCTAGGGGTTTAAGTGAACTATCACATATTCATTATGTATGTATGTATTTATGTATATATGTATGAATGTAATTATTTCTTGATTTCTAGTGATATATTTTACACCAGGATGAGGTTATACTCTAAAAGAAGATAAAAGGAAGAAAAGGCTATTGAGTAAATTTTTAAAGCCTAGTAAACTTTGGATTGTGATGAGGCTGATTTAATTGGATACTTTTTTAAAAGGCATTTCTTTACTTGGAAAAACTTAATTTCCTCCTCACTGCAAACACTTTTTGACTAGAGGGGGTTGGTAATTAGAAATTTATTTTGTTATATTACTTTTGGAACTTATTTATGATACTTAAAGACATTTTATACCATTTGAGTTTTGATAAATTCCAATTTTAAGGATTTTTCTTTTTTGCTTTAAGGTTGAATAAGAAATATCTGCTAGTTTAGAGGTTTCCAACTAATTTACTTCATGAAAGTCTAGGGATTATCTTTTTAACATCAGGAGAAATTTCAAGCTGTTTTCAAGAAACAGAAATATTTTGAGGAAGGGACGTTTAAGTAAAAAAAATTATTTTGTGTACATATTTAAGAGAACTTTTGTGTGATATTTAGAAGGCCCAATAAATTTTATTTGTAAGCCAGTTTATTGTAATATTTTGATAGTATTGACAACAATTGTGCCCAGTCTTACTGTGATTAGTGAGACTTTATTGTTTGAGGAGAAAGCTTTTTTTGGGACCCTGAATATTCTTTTTGAGTTTTATTCTTAGGTTTGTTGTGTCCTTGGACCAACCTTAAATGAGCACTTTAAGAAAAAGCAGTCAGCGGCTCAATGGCAGTGGTATTTGATATCTAAGGTTAGTGAATATCTGTCCCTGGAAATAAGGTAGGGAGGTTACCTTGGGAGGGCTAAGGTTGGACTTGAATTCATTTTCCCATACAAGAAATCTATCCACCTGGTTTTATATGATGTATACGTGTGTGTGTGTGTGTGTGTGTGTGTGTGTGTGTGTGTGTGTGTGTGAAACTCAAATACAAACAGAAAATTGGAACCCAATTTTTATGCTTGGAAATATTCATTCACCTCTTAGAAGGATGAGATTCTGCTAAAGAATTAGTGCCAGAACACTTTTTATAAGAAAATGGACTCTAAAACATAAAAGAATTCATTTAAAAATTGTCAGATTAACTGAAATTGTAATATAAGGCTCCAGGATTTTACATATATGTGTGTGTGTGTGTGTATGTGTGTGTGTGTGTGTCTATATACACACACACACACACACACATATACACTATATATATATGTATTTCTATATATATATGTACACACACACATTGAGCAATCAATTTCAAAACAGTGCATATCAACTAAGTTGTTTACAATAAAACATTTTCACCTTCTAGCCACTTTTAAATAAATAAACCCTGACAAACGTGAATATCCCTTTAAGAAATTTAGAAGATAGACCACAAGCCGTCCTTCTTTTAAGATAACTAATTGTACTGCTTTTCTTTTCATTAACACAGAGCTCAGAGAGTCATGATATTAACCTCACTACTTAACAGAATTATATCCTGGTTTCATGAGTCTTCGCATCATTTGCCTGATCATCCCCATACCATTGTGAGAAATCAAAGGACTTTAACTTACATAGGACTATATAAGTAATAACAGGCAGATAACAAGTCTAAATACTTAGTTACTTAGTTGAAAGGACTAAAATTCTAGGCCAAATAGCTCAAATACTATACCTGCCTCTCACTATAATAACTTAGATGTAGTTCAGCACTAACCTGAAAGATCTACTTAGTTGCATTTTTACTGAGCACCTAACATGATTATAGAAATTTGCCATAAAAGAAGAGGGATATAACTATACATTAAGAGACAATTTCACCCTATCTTTATGTCAATTCCAGGCCACAGTTATATAGAAAGCTAATTGCATTGAGTCAGTTTAAAGTCAGCCAGGTGGAATATTTTCCATTCAAGAGGAAATGTCATAGTAGGGAAATTGAGTCAGGCTGAGTCCCATGCTGATTGGTCACCCAGCCTTTCTCATGAGAACTCCATCTGAAGTCCATGGACTGGTTGCTAGAATCATGGATCATTGCCTTAAAAACATTCTTTGATGATCATACCTGGAGTCAGACTCAGAACACTCTCAGTTATAGTTCCATAAGATCTTAAGTGGTAAATTCCAATCATCATAGCTTTGGGTGGATTGTTCTCAAGGATCACATAGCCTTGATAACAAATATTGACAATAATCTCACAGTAAGAGATTTATCATGACAAATCACAACTCATCTTGATATAACTAGTATTCATGGTAAGTGGATGCTTTTTCATTCCTAGGTTCAATATTATACAAATGGTTTTGCTTCAAGATGCTTAATGACAAACAAGAAAATACTTGAGATGGGATGTATAATACAATAATCCCAAATTTTATACAGAGAATAGCTTTCATGAAATATTGCCTACAGTAAAACATGTTCAGTTATTAATCATGTTCAAATGGACATAAAACAGACTTAAATAGCAAAGGAAATGTCTAAGACATCTGAGAAATAAGAGGGAGATTGACTGTCCAGAGCAAGATAGGGAAAAGTCTTTTTTAAAGCTGAGAACCTGGTCTTGATAAAAATGCTTCATGCTCTTCAGGAGTTTGTCTGTGGGTGATCTGGAAGACTATTGAGAAGGGAGTAGACTACTGAGAAGAGAGGCAGCCTGATACAATGGAAAAGCACTGGTCATACAGGCCAGAATTCTTGAGGTGGGATCTTAGCTCTGACACTTTATAATTATGTAATATTGAGTAAGTCACTCAATCTTAGTTTCTTTATTCTGTAAAACAGGAATAATATTTACACTATCCAAGAGGGTTGTTATAAGGGAAAAAAAACTTTGCAAATCTTACTGTGCTATGTAAATTAAAGTTATTTATATTGTTTATTTTTTAAATAGATAATAGCTTGAACATAGAAAAAAATACTAGGTTTCATTAAGAATGGTCAGATAAAGGAGAAGTATAGGTTGGCATGTTTGAATGAAAATCTGGTTTTATAGACCAAAAAGACAGCAGAATATCCAAAAAGGATTTTAAGCCTTGTTAATTGAAATACAGATAAGCTTTCTCACAGCAACAAGGAGCTCAAACTGAGTCCCTTTCACAGGTCATCTTGTTCAGCCTGCCACTTGAAATCCTTTTTACGTCAAGGAATATCTTACTCCATCAGATTAATTATGATGTTTTTAAAGGTTTGCGAAAGCTTTCTAAAACTCCATCCATGAGTTTTTTCTAGTTTGCCTCTTCCTATCCACTAACAATGACCTTATGCATCTCTGTTAGCCCTACTTCAGTAAGTAGTCCTTCTACTTGATTATTTACTATATTTGAAAATTTCTCATCCTCAGCAATCCATGCTGTTGCTATTCAGTCATGTCTGACTCTTCATGACCCCATTTGGGGTTATCTTGGTAAAGATACTGGAGTAGTTCACCGTTTCCTTCTCCAGCTTATTTTACAGATGAGGAACCTGAGACTAACAGAGTTAAACGACTTACCTAAGGTCATATAACTAGTAAGTGAGGCCAGATTTGAGCACAGGAAAATGAATCTTCCTTACTTTGGGCCCAGCACTCTATTTACTGCACCACCTAGATACTATCCACAACCCTAGCCTCCTACATCACTTCCTTTTCTGAACATAAAACACGTCCCTACTCTAATTTAATTTTCAAAAAGCCACAACAATGAAAGATGGAGTAATGTGTGAGTGAAAACACTATGATCTCAAAATAAATGTTCATGTTAAAAGAATCTACTAGTTTAGAATTACAGGGGGAAAAAAAGGAAGGAAAGAAGAGAGAGAGAGAAGGAGGAGGAGGAGGAAAAAAAAGGAAGAAGAAGGAAGAAAAGAACAAATGAAGAAAGGAAGGAACAGAAGGAGGCAGGGAGGAGCTTATTAAGCTATACCTATGTGTCAAGCACTATATTGTTTGTACTTTAAAAGTAGTCAAATTTGTGCCAAATAAATTCATATTATCTAAGGTATTACTGCCTTTGGACACAACTTTGGATAGAACAGACAGAGTAGTACAGTGGAAATGGTGTAAAAAGTCCTGGTTTTAAGTTCTAGTTTTGTCATATTAATTAGCCTTGGGATTATGTACCAGTCACTTGACTTCCCAGAATTATTTGTGAATAAAGTTCTTAGTAAACAGCAAAACCCTATTTAAATGTGAGCTATTATTATTATTACAGAAGAGATCCTAAGAGGTCAGGTAGGATGATGCTTGTACCATGACAGATAGGTGAGAATCTTTATAGCAAAAATTCTCTAGAATCAGAGATATCAATGTTTAACTATCTTTATTTGAACACAAACTTGCTACTTTTCTTGGAAATATACAACATTTAAAAATAGCTTTAGTAACAATATCATGACATTCATTTTCTCCTATTTGAAATATGCAATCAGTGACACAATTAATAATATTGGCACATGTTCCTCAATTGATAAATGGTCAATGGATATGAACAAGAAATTTTCTAATAAAGAAATTACAGCTATCTATAGTCATAATAAAAAATGCTCTAAATCACTATTGATTAGAGAAATGCAAATTAAAACAACTCTGAGATACTACCTTACACCTATCAAATTGGCTAATATGACAGAAAAAGAAAATGATCAGTGTTGGAGAGGATGTGGGAAAATTGGGACATTGATGTACTAGTTGGTGGAGTTGTGAACTGATTCAAACATTCTGGAGAGCAATTTGGAATTATACCCAAAAGGCAATCAAACTGTGCATACCCTTTGATCCAGCAGTACTACTACTAGATTAAAACCCAAAGAAATAATTAAAAGAAAAGGAAAAGGACTTACGTGTACAAAAATATTTATAACAGCTCTTTTTGTGGTGGCAAATAATTGGAAATTGAGGGAATGACTATCAATTGGGGAATAGTTGAACAAGTTATGGTGTATGAATATAATGGAATATTACTGTGCTATAAGAAATAATGAGCAGGTGGATTTCAGAAAAACCTTGAAAGACTTACAAGAACTGACGCTGAATGAAGTGAGTAGAACCAGGAGAGAACACTACAGATAATAGCAACATTGTGCAATGATCAACTATGATAGACTTAGCTCTTCTCAGCAATAAATGATCCAAGACAATTCCAAAAGCCTCATAATGGAAAATGCTATCCACATCCAGACAAAGTGCTATAGAGTCTGATTGCAGATTGAAGCATACTGTTTTCACTTTTTTTCTTGGTTTTTCCTTTTTGTTGCATTTCTGCTTTCACATCATGACTAGTGAGGAAATATGTTTAATGTGATTGCATATGTATAACCTACATCAGATTGCTTGCTGTGTTGGGGCGAGAGGGAGAAGGAGGAAGGAAAGAGAAAAAAATTTGGAACTCAAAATCTTATAAAAATGAATACCGAAATTTATCTTTACATGTAATTGGAAAAAATGAAATACTATTTACAAAAAAAAAATGCCACATTTCAATTAATTCACTTGCTTTCTATTCTCATCTTTAGGTTAATTTGTTTATGTGTCATTTCAGTTAGGAAGGAATTTAAGCAAGTAATTTCTAGAGATTAATTGTTTGTTCTAGTAAGGGTTAAAGTTTGTTGAACCATGATAGTTCTTTTAAAAATGTATAAACACAAAAGAGTGGGGAGGAACTAATAAGACACCATTGTAGATATCATATAATAAAATGAAAATTATGGTTATGTTGATCCATACTGTTAGAGTACACCATCTTCTGAGATAAAAAGAAAATAAATTGTCATATTTAATTTTTATCCACAGTCATAAATGAAATGGGTATTTTGAGAAACAGGATTAATAAAACATTAAAATAACTAACTAGAAAGGAAGGCACATAATTAAAGATGTACTGTCATTCAAAATCAATTCAAATTATAAATGTTCTATTTCAATAATGTTTCTTTTTAATCACAGAAATAACAATTCTTCTCAAATCAAGCCTTCTCTGTAGTCTCCAAATACACAAAACCAATTAAGAAAATAACAAATCTACAAAAATAAGTCATACTTTCTGTTTCTAACTGTTCTAATCTAGTCTCTCCAGAGAATGTAAAAGGACACCTGGACCCTCTATTACTGTAGATGACTCTTCATTACAGGGCTCAATAGCACTTTTGAGGTTGGAATATTCTGTGGCTGGGTCTCTTAACTGTGGTCAGTGGTCTCCTGAGAAAACTCTAGAAAAAGATGTGAAATAATACAACAAAGGAGTGCCTAGTAAAGTTGAAGCAGGAAGTATTTCTGTAGACAGGCAGAGAATTATTGCTTAGTGGGAGCTACTTATTTCAATGAGAATTTTTTAATAAGAAATTTGAGTTAAAAAATAAATTGCATCATATGTTTAGGCTTAGACCAACACCTTACTTTCTTCACAGGTCCATCTGCGGGCATTGTGACAAATGTGGACAATGAATTAGTTATGAGAATGTGTGTAACCAAGGCAGCTTGATCCATATAATTCACATCAGCACAGATACTCAGAAACAAAATATTTGGAGATAGTCCTCATTTTGCTAAACTAGTAAACTTCTGTCTAAAAATGGATTTGCATTTTGCCAAATATAGATTATTAATTGAAAAAAATTTAGCAATACTTTGCTAAATTAATCATGGGCAACTTATGTGGGCTTCAGTGAGTACTATGTGAGTATCTAAGATAAAACTGAGGAGATAATGTCAAGAACAGCTTAGAAAATAAAAGGCAAAAATGAAGAGTCAACTGGAAAGAACCAAAAAAGTGAGATGCCACTTTGTTCTTTATTTACATAAATAACCAATATGAAATACCTTATTTCTATGATCTCTTTGATATGGGTAATTCTTCCAACCATGCAAATCATAGATCATCTATATATTTTTTCAATTTGTGCAATTATTGTCACATCCAAGGGATAAGTCCATCTTTTTTAGCATCAATATTCTTTTAGCAATGCTATAAATACATGAGTTATGAGGAATTACAGTTGCAAGTCACCCAAAAGGCAATGGAGAGACTCATGATAGGTGTGTATAAGCTATGACTTATTATCATGAAAGAACTGCACAGGAGAGAAAATCACTAGAGATGTGTGATTAGAAAAGGCGAGTCCTTTATTTAGTAAGAGGGAGGAATAACTAGCAAATACCCTACATGACCCACTGCTACCCATGTAATGTCAAGCAAACTAACAAAAGGCACCCACTAGGTTACACAGACCTCTTATGGGGGTTTTATGGGGCAACATGGACAAGATTCATACAGGACAAAAAGGCAAAATGATTTCGATTTGGGCCATTGGTAGGAACATACCCACACTGATGAGATCACAGATACATAGACACACATACATATATACATATACTCCTTAATATTACATTTATATGTTACATTGTTACAGACTATTGTTTGTACAACAATTACTATGTGAATTGTGAATGGATTTATATTCTCCTGGCATACAATAATATGCATTACGGTAATACGTTACTAAATGCATTAAATGCTAATAGAATTAAACATTATTAACTAGATGAATGTTCTTATCCAATATCAACACATTTTATTACATAAGACATATATATGGATAATATATATATATATATATATATATATATATATATATATATATATATATATATATATATATATATATATGGATAATAACAACAACCTTTAGTAGTACCTCAATCCTTATGAGAGACCACCATCTCAAAGCTTGTGATCTTTTAGAGAAAGCCCATAAATTGTAGCTATATCTAAAATCCTGAGATACACACATACACACACCCACACCCACACAGAAGCATACAAATATATGCATATATATGTCTATATATGTCTCTCTCTCTCTCTCTCTCTCTCTCTCTCTCTCTCTCTCTATATATATATATATATATATATATATATATATATATATATATATATGTATCTCTCTATCTATATTGGTTCTTTCCCCTTAGATTATAAACATACTCAGGTTACCCCATCCTAAAAAAATAAATAAATAAAAGAACAAAGGAAAAAAGACCTAGAGCTGCCCCACCCAAACCATTGTCATAGCTCTCTTCTCTCCTTCACTGCTAACTTGTAAAAAGAATTTAATCTTCATCCCTTATAAACTAACAGTTAAAGGAAATAGACATATTTTAAAAGAAAAAGATAAATAATTAACTAACATATGTAAAAGTGCTCTAAATCACTAAGAATTAGAGAAATGAAAATTAAGACAACTCCAAAGTTCCACCTGACACTGGCAAATTGACAAAGATGTTAAAAAGATATAAATTGTCAACAGCAGAAGAATTAAAAGAAGCTACATCTATAAATATACTGATGTTATAATAGTGTAGTCAAAACTAGTCCAACTATTCTGGAAATCAATTTGGAATTATTTGAGAAAAGTCATTAAACTGTTCATACCCAATGTCCCAGTTATTTCACTACTGGACACAAACTCCAAGACCAATGATAGAAATAAATGTCCCATTTATAATATCATACTCACAGCCTTACTCTAAGTTTACAAAACCCTGGAAATAAAGTGGGTGCCCATGGAGTAGGAGATAGCTTAACAAATTATGGTATATGAAAGTAATAGAATATTATTGTGTTATAAGAAGTACTAAATATGAAAAATTCAGAGAAACATGAGACTTATATGAATTGAAACAGAGCGAAGAAATTGGAACCTAGAAAGAAATGTGGACTTTAATGACAATAACATAGATGGAAACAAGAATAAAAGATAGTTCAACTGAGAATGAACGATCTCTGTCGCTTCTGCCTCTCTGATTGGAGGGCTGAAGGGCAGAGGAAAAAAAACCAGTAACAACTCCTAAAGCCTCCCTTTATAGAGGGCTCTGAGACCCAGTCATCTCTTCATTTTGTCATAAACTGCTTTGCTTGGTTTTGATTATACCATCACCACCACCACCATTATCACCATCATCATTCATTTTCCTTCTCAATAAAAGGATCAACTTAACATCAAAAAACTCATTATGACAAAGATTGCTTCAGCTTTGGTACTCAGATCTCATCACTTCCTTGAGGTGTTTCTGTCCTTCTGACTGAAGGGGGGAGTAAAAAAAACCCGTCCCAAAGCTTCTTTTTATAGAAGGCTCAGAATCCGAACTATTTCTTCATCTTCCACTAGCTACCCTCTGGTTTCAACTCTGACCTTTGTGAGAAACAGGGCAAGCACCCAGCCACAGCTCTCTTATTCTTTCAACAGAGGCAGAAAACATTATCTCTCCAAAGAGATGCAGTGAGCATATCCCAGATCATAGCTAACCATGCCAGTGCAAGCTTATTCATATTTACATTTAGGAAACAATCTTATTTACATTTTACAACTGATATGTTAAATTAAACAAAACATATCAGGTTTGTTTATTTTGAGTTCAGTTAGGTCCTGATTAGTGCAAATAGCCACTGCCTCCACCCCCCATTCCCACTGAAGTAGTCACATTATTTCAATTCACACTGCGTATTTCCAGTAGTCTGGAACCACACTTTACATAACTATTACATCAAATAGTATGAATTCAAATACAAATTACCACTTCAGGAGATTAATTAGTCACACCAATTGGGACCTGGCTGTAGTCTATACTGTTTAAAGAATCATAGAATCATAGGGTTAGCAGAAACCTCAGAGTTAATATAGTTCAATTCATATCTTAATAGTACCCTGCAATACATCTGAAAAGTGCTCATTCAGCCTATGCTAGAAGGCCTCTAATAGAAAGATCCAGCCACTCCACTTTTTTTAAAAATCACGCAACAAGTGTTATTGTGACGATCAAATGATATAATTTTTAAAGTGCTTAGCACACTGCCTGGCACATAGTAGGCACTTAATAAATGCTTGTTCCCTTCCCACTTCCCTCTCTTGTCTCTACATTATTTCACCCAGTAACCTCGTCACTGAGTGCCTTTTGGACATCTTGGAACAACAATAATAAGATAATAACACTGAGAACTATGTTTAAACTTGCAAAGTGCTCCAAAAATATTATTTCATTTGATCCACGCAACTACCCATGGAGGAAGTGCTATTATTCCTGTTTTACAGATGTGTAAACTGAAGCAGAACAAGGTTGAGTAAATTGTCCAGAGTCATATGACTAGCAAAGGTCTGAAGCAGGAAGCAGATTCAAAGTCTTCCTGACCCAGAATACAGCAAACTATTCACTGTGCCACCTAGCTGCCTACTATGGTAGTTAGGCATCTTAAATTAAGCATGTCCCATCCAGAACTCATTATCTTTCCCCTCAAATCATCCCTATGTATGAACTTCCTTATGTTACTGATCAGGGAGCCACCATCATCTCAATAACCCAGGCTCACAACCTTGGTGTTATTCTTAGACTCCCCTCCTGCATTTACTCCACATAGTCCATTGCAAAATCTTGCAATTTCTACCTTCCTGACATCTCTTTTATATCGTGTCTCTATTCACACAGCTGAAACCTCACTAATCTCCTGGACTATTGTAATAAACTGCTACCTGATCTTTTTGCCTCAAATCTCTCTCCACTCCATTTCATTCCCTACTCAGTTGCTAAGTATAGGACTGTCGATTTCACACTCCCTTCCGCATGTCACCTCTGTCTCAATAATCTCCTCCCCACACCCGCAATTATCTCTAGTAGTTACCTATTACTTCTAGGATCAAATATAAAGTCCCCCATTTAGCTGTTAAAGCTCTCCCTAATCTAGGCCCTTCCCTCTTTTTCAATCTATTTATATGTTACTTCCCTCCACATGCTTTATCATGCATCTACCTTGGTCTCCTCACACACAACTCTCCATCTTCCATCTCTGCAGTTTTCCATTGGCTGTCCTTCAAGCCTGCAATGCTCTACTTCCTCACCCTCACCTCTTGGTTTCCTTGGCTTCCTTCAAGACTCAGCCCACATTCTCCTTTCCTCCAACTGCTACTACCTTTCCCTCTCAAATTACCTTCTCTCTACTTTGCATATATCTTGTTTGTACCTAGTTATTTACATGTTGACTTCCCCATTAGAATGTATGTTCATTGAGAGTAGGGACTGTTTTTCCCTTTTTTTAATCTCCAGTTAGGTGCTAGAGTGCCTGGCATAGTAAGCTTGTTGACTGACTAATGTAAAAGGAATAGAGTTAAGAAAATTATTGATCGACAACAAGGAGGGAGAGAATTTTATGTAGTGGAAAAAATTCTGGATTGGGTCCAGAGACCTGTGCTCAAGTTGTTTTTTCTCTGACACTATGTGACCCTACATGTCACTTTACCCCCTCTGAACCTCATTTCGTAACTTTGCAATGTGAGAATATTAATAATTTCACTCCCCCCACACACATACTTAGAAAGTTGTGAAAAAAGCTTTCTAAAAAATGTGAGACTATCTGATGCTGGGTATGGGATCAGTAAGAAGAAAGATGTCATTTTCTCCCATCTTCATAAACTCTCAAAATCTCTCACAAATAAGAGTTTTACACACAAAATCAACTAATTGCAGTTGTCTCCATAGGCTGACACCAGGAATCCTAACAAGATAACAACCTGATAAATTAACAGCAAAGAATAATACCTAATTCTAATATATTTTAATTCTATAATTCTAATAATACCTAATACTTACTTAGCACCTTTTCCCCAACTGGTTCCCATTGTTTGGCACCTAAGAATACTATAGGCTTTTGCCCCAGCCACTGAGCAATTCCCTTGGTGTTGCTATACTCTCTTCCAGTGCATGTCTTCAGCCCTTACCCTCCCCACCCCCACTATTCTGTAGCAACAAGCAACAGAATTCAACTCTGCATTTCTTCCTGACTTTGTAGAGAGGAGATGGAGAAATAGAAAAAAAGAAGCTTGCTCTGTCTAAGGCAGAAGACTGCTGCATTGTGGAAGTGATTAGAGAATTAAAGGGCAGAATGCTAGCTTGGAGTGGGGGAGGGCGTTGCTCTACCATACTTAAAATAAAAGGTACTGGCAACTGAGGCCAGTTTTGTCTTCTCAGAAGTCAAATGGTGAAGATAATGAGGCTAGTGAGAAGTGAATTCTCTAGTGCAGGAGGAGGCTAAAGAAGCTTTGAGGTCCAGCACTAGGGGGGAATACATCATGAAAGGGGAAGGAGACATAAAGTAAATAATAGGGAAATTACCAAAGGTCTCAGGAGGAAGAAAATTCAGTTAAAAACTTTAAGCAAAGCAGATAAACCAGCAAGGAAGCTATTAATAACAGAAGGGTAGATGACCTACAGGACATCTAAATGAGTCTAAACATACCAGAGTAAACATTGTAAGGGAAAGGAAAATGATTCAACACATGATGAGGCAGAGGACCTTGGATTCCCAAATGTTTCAAGAGAAAAATAAAAACTAAAAGCAGAATTTATGGCCTGATCAGCAGAAATAGTTGGCAGAATTAAAAAGCTTGAATTCACAGTGGCAAGTCTCACCAAAGAAATAAAAGAGAGAATAAGTGATTGGGAATGCTATGGAAGGGAAGGACAATATGGGAGAAGCAAAAAGCAGTAACTTTAAAAGAAAACGTAATCTCTATAAGATCAAAATATATTGATCTCTATGATAGAATGCATAAAGATAGCTTAATAGTTATAAGTCTCCCAGAAGAATATAAGAAGTTAAAAAACCTAAATACTATAATGTAAGAAATAATACAAGAAAACTGCCCAGAACTTCTGAACATTGAAAACAAAGTGCATGAATCGTCTACAGAAAAACAAACAAATTCACAAACATTTAAATTAAATTAACAAGATATTTGGAAGTTAAATTGAATAATTGTAATGATAAACTATAAATTTTACAAGTGACTAGGAGAAATATATTCAAAAGAAATTTGAATTATATGAAACTATTTTACCTTCATCAGAAATCACAGAAAGGAATGCAATATGTTCCAAAGAGCAGAGTTCAAGATACAGTCCAAAGGATTTTATCCTAAAAACCTGAACCTACTTATCTGTGGAAAAATGGATAATCTATAAGAGAGAGGCATTTTAACCATTCCTACCAAAAATTAAAAAAAATAGACAGATGTGAAGATTTGCTTTGCAAAAACCTCAGACAACATAAACACAAAGAATATAAACAAATGTAGCAACCAAGGCAGACACAAGTAATTCAATTATCCCAGAAAAAAAGAAAAAAAATGAAAGAAAGATAACTATGGGGTTAGAACCCCCCCCCAACAGAATAACAACAGAGGGTTGCCTTCTAAGAGACTAGAGAGAATGAGAGTGGGAGTCAGTCATTAGGGTTACTGAGCTCAGATTGGAAAAGAGAGCAGGACTGTGGAGCTCCAGGCAAGTTAAATGTTCTCAAACTTATGGTATGGGCATCTAGGTATTGGGCAATTTTTATTTCACCCTGAAGAAAATGCAAAAAATCCTAAAGATTCACCACAGGAACAGGAATAGATACAGAAATACAGAGTATTTAAATTGCTCATTAGTGTCCTCCACCAAACGGAAAAATATTTGAAATTGCCATTAGGGTAACACCCTCATGTTCTGATGAAACTCCTTTCTCCTTCAGGGTCAAATACAGTTCCTTCCAGATTTATAGTGGCATTCCGTAGTTTATATTCCTACCTATATTCTTGCTCCACCCCTCCCTCGCCTTCTTGAAGCCCTCTAAAAGGTAAAAATGCATTGGGAGACAAAGATAAACAATTCATTATCACTCAGGTTAGCTCTCCTGGATTTGTTCTCCAAGTGGTAAAGTATGCAAGAACTTTATGAACTAAACTCTCTCTCTCTGTCCCTGTCTCTGTCTCTGTCTCTCTCTCTCTGTCTCTTTCTCTCTAAGAGAATATTGCCTCAGGACATTTTTTCTATCTTTAGAAGAGTTATGCCTGAACAAAAAGGCAGGAATTTTAAAATTTAGAATTACCCAGGAGGCATTACCTAAAACTGGTACCCCCTTCTCAGGCAAGTAGGCATACAAAAAACTATTTCTTCCATGCGATTCTGAAGGAAACTTCTCAGCTGCTAACACAGAAAATAACTAGAAAAGCCAAGTCTCTGGATCTCTTCTTTCTGCCACCCTCTATTGCTGGAAATATTCCTCAATTGTGATTGTGAATGAAATTAATTCACCCATAAAACAGTAGGAAAATAGTAGAATGGGTTAGAAAGCAGAATCCAAAAATCTCTCTTTCTATATGCCAGACACTGTGCTAAGCACTTTAAAAAAACTATTTCCTTGGATCCTCATGGCAATCCTACAAAATAGGTGTTATTATTATCTCAATTTTACAGTTGAGGAAACTGAGGCAAGCAGAAGTTAAATGACTTGCCCAGAGTCACACAGCTAATAAGTGTCGTCCTGAAATAAATCAAAGTCATGAGTTGAGGAATCAAGCATCTTTAATGGAGATAACAGGGTAGCAAATCTGCCATGCTGGAAGTTGTCCCACCTCCAGTGGGACTCACACTAATAGGTAATAAGGGAAGGAGATAGTGTAAGGTAGCAAGACCTTGCATTGGGACCCCAGTCACTCTTGGCAATCCAGTCAAGGAAAACCACTTCATTCTGGCTGTTTTGCCCTTCATGCCATGAATCCCAAATCTGAGTTTCATCTCAAGCTAGCTTCCTCTACAAGGTAAAATCTCAGGATGAGGGAACTTAGTGTTTCAGCTTAACCTAATCAAGAGTAAATATTTTAAAAGTAGAATGGTAAGGGTATTACTGAAATTCTGAAATTACTAGGATCAATTAAGAGAGTGGCAAGGAACATTACATTTGGTATTAATAATTTTCTGTCATTATATTAACAATCATATTCACGATTTTCTGTCATTCTCCCTTCTAATCCTGAGAAGGTAAAGTCTTCTCAAGGAATTGCTAACCGATTTGACAGTAATATGCGGAAATGGGAAGAGGTTGATAGACGCATTGACAGGAGCTTGTTGGGGGCACCTAGAGTAAACAAGCAAGTGTTACACAGAACAGAGGCACATAGGGAAGGAGTAAAAAGGGAAGGGTTCATTTCATTTGTTCATCTTATCTTAAGGCTTGGATGTCTCATACAGCTGTCTGGTTACTGAAAACATCTCCTGATGCAGTCCTCTGGTTCTCTAAATATCTCTTCTCTTAGCCATGCTAGAATGGGTGGGACTTCAGAGCAGCTTCTAGTGGATTTGCTTCTCTGTTAAAATTTCTTGTGAAAATAGATCTTAATTCTCTTTTAAGTTTACTTTGCCAATAAACAGATCAGGTAGTGAGAGATAGCTCAAACCTAATAAGAACACGAAATTAGAAATTATTAGACCAGAGAATTTACATTTTTCCATAGTCCTTGCTGTTCCTATCCTAATCTAAGCCAGATATTTTGACACTGTCAGCAACAGGCTGAAGGGAAAATCTAAAAAGAATCTAAGAGGATCTGACTTGTAGAATGAGCCCTTTTACTTATGAATTTGATATCTACCAACATAGTTATGTAGGCTAAAGTTAAAATATGCCTTTTAAATTGGTATGGATTCCACCATCACTTAGCTTCTGGTGTTTATCTATTTCATTTTTCATCTCAGATTCAAGATTTAGAAAGGGAAGGAACTTTACTTTATCACCTATATTTGCCTTGTGATATAGGTTAACAAATTGTTATGTTGATATATTTAGGAAATTCAGATACAAGCTGAAAAATCAGAAAACTCTGAACCCAATTCTTGTATTTGACAAATATAATTATCTGATCTTGTTTTTTTTTAAACAAAATTTTCACCAAAAACAAAAATTTATTTACTCTAGTTATTTGCTTTAGGTATTTATTTTTAGCGGCTCATTCCCCCTTCAACAGAATGAGGTTCTACTATGGAACTAATAACAGAACTTTTTTTTATAAGAAGATGACCTCTAATACACAATGGAATTCATTTGAAAGTTTCAAAATTAACTTTAATTGTAACAAAGGGTTCTGGGATAGGGTGTACAAATACATTGAGTCAAATAAGTTGCTTATAATAAAACACAGTTACACTTCAAAACATGCTCAATACACAGGTGGTAGTTACAAATTAAATGATAACCCAAGTGAAATTGATTCTTCTTATTTAGGTAACACAAGATATTCCATAAATTATTCTCTTCTAAAGAAACTGCACCAAAATTCTTTTTTTTTTCAAAAAAAACCCTGAAGATATTTCTGATTTAGTTTTAATAATTAACAGAATAACAGCTTGGTCCCATAAACTGTTGCATCAATACCTAATTATTCTTACATTTGAAATATTTAAGGATCTTATTTTATACACAAATACAACTAGTAACAGGCAGATGACAATGCCAAATACCTACTTAGTTGTTTAGAATATAGAAAAGACTAAGATTTTAGGCTAAATAGCTCAAATCTTACACCTGTATCTTATTATAGTAGCTTAGATGTGCTCCAGAATTAGCCTATAAGATAAAGCTTTAATATTGTATTCATATTGATAACCTGCCATGATTATAAAAATCTGCCATAAACGGAGAGTTAGGGATCTAGCTATGGTAAGGGAATAATGCTTCCCTATCTTCATATCAATCCTAGGTAAGAGGTATATAGATAGTCAGTTGCATTGAACCAGGCTTAAATGGTGGGATACTTTCCATTCAAGAGGGAATGTCACCTGGGGAAATCGAGTCAGGAGAATACTATCTCAGCCCATGCCAAAAGTCATTCTCCCAGTCTTTCTCATGAGAACTCCACCTGCATTTCATCTTGATGATCATACCTGGAATCAGACTCAGCTACAATTCCATGAGGTCTTAAATAGCAAGTTCCAATAATCGTAGCTTTGGGTGAATTGAATTATTAAGGATCACATATCATTGGCTACAAGTATTGACTATACTCTCACACTGCAAACAGTAAGAGATTCATCATTAAAAAAAAATCACATCTTATCTTGCTCTGGCTAGAGATATTTGCTTATGAGGAAGAAGCAGGGACACGAATGTAACATATCAATACCGATCCTAAAGGCCTATGTTCAAGGCTCAGAATAACTATAAGCAGCCAAGTATATGGAGCCAGGGGGGTAGATGTCTTGCCCAGGAAAACGAATTAAGAGATTCCAACCTTAGCCTTCCCAAGGTTGACTGCCCAATTTTATTTGCAGAAACAGATAGATATCCTCTGACCTTAGATCTCATTGTCATTCCCATTGAGCTGCTGGTGTTTTTCTTGAAGCATTCATTTAGAGTTGGCCCAAGGACACAACAAATCTAAGAATGAAGCTCAAAAAGAATATTCAGAGTCCCAAAAAGGTTTCACCTGAAACCTTCAATCCTATCAAGTTGTTGCAGTAAATTAGCTAACAAATAAAAATTTATCAGGCCTTCAAAAAAATCACACAAAATATATTTTACTTAAATATTCCTGTCTACTAGTAGTATTTATTTTTTTTTCAAAAATAGCTTAAATTTATCCTGATGTAAAAAGGCAGTTATTAGAATCTAATTGAGTAAGAAATGCTAGCTATAAGTTCACACAGATAGTGAATATATGATAATTGTAAACCTCCAGACTGACCTGATCTCTTATTCAACCATTAAAGCCAAATCATATTTATCATATCGTAATTATCATATCATATCATATCATATCATATCATATCATATCATATCATATCATATCATATCATATCATATTTATCATATCATAATTATTATAAATAAATTCCTAATTACCACCCCCCTCTCATCAAAAAGTGTTTGCAGTGGGGGAGGAGATTCAGTTTTCTAAGTAAAGCAATGCCAAAAATGTACTTAATTAAATTGGCCTTATTATAATAACTTAACCAATAATCTTATAACTTTTATAAGTGATAGCTAAATAATTTTAGATGAAACCTCCTATTTATTATAGGCAAGTACTTCAGAATATTAACATTTTTCAAGCATTTTCTTTTTTTTTTTTTTAAAGTCAAGCTCATAATGTAGCAGCATCCACATTAGGGGGAAAAACTTTGTCCCTAACAGTATGATATAAACAATATCATGGATTTGAAACATAAGACAAAACCCATTTTTAGTCAAGTTACCTCAATTCAGTTGAATGCATATCTAAATTACTTTACCCAGAAAGTCATTCTGAACGAATTTAAGTGGAAATTACATAAGACTGATCTATAAACTTTCCAGTTATAATTAGTGTGCTAGATAGTCACCTTGGTAGCTCTTAAATTTAAGCATTATAGAATTTACAATGTGTCACCTGCAGGGTTGAAATAAACTTATAACCATGTTAAAACATCTTACTGGATAAAAACAACAAAGAAAAAAATTCATTATTATAATCCATATAAAATAAAATACTCTTTACACTAAAAGTATAATGTAACAATATTCAAATTAGAAGAGAATCTATTTTTCTAACTATGTTGGTGTTACTAAGTCTAACTTTAAGATTCCAGTTGAAAGACTGGCTTTTGGCCCAGGCAAACAATGGAAGGAGTTTGATCTGATGCTGGCAGGGTGTGGTCCAACCTCCCCAAGCAGAAACCTTTTGAGAGTTTTCACAGAAGGAGTTTATTAAATAAGTCTTATACAATACAAGGAGACATTTGGGGTTTCATATAATAGTCACAGATCAAAATAACTAATTTTTTCTACCATAACCATTACTTATATAACACTAGGTTTTTAATATAGGCTCCCTACAGACCATTCTAAAAGGTGGTAGAACAAGACTGTGAGATGCTTATCTAACCTTACTTATAGGAGAAAGAACTTAAGGATCTGAAGAAATTTAGAAAAGTTATGGCTATTTGGCAATTACTGAATGGGAATTTGAAATATTTGTATTTTTGGCTTTTTGTGGAACTTTTATGAAAAATGACCATCTGCTAGGTCACAAAAAACTAATAAATTGATGTAGAAAAGTAAAATATTAAATAAACACTTTACTGAACACAAAAAATGAAAATTCTTATGAATAAAGGGTGTTTAAGTAAAGGATTCAAACTTAATTTGAAACCAAATATAATCTGAATGTTGGTCAAAGAATGAATCATAGAAACAAAGGATAATTTAATCAAAGAAAGAACCAATAATGAGACAACATGCAAAATCTTACAGGATGCAACCAAAACAGTCATTAGGGGAAAATGTATGTCTCTAATGTGGGGAAAATACCTTATTATTTATTAATATCATTTGAACATAGTTTTACGTGGTTAGAAAATTGTCTAACCCAAAGCTTATGGTAAAGGTCAGGTTGACCATATCTTCAGGTAATATTTAAATTCCCCACTTAGGTCTTGTTTTAGGTCCACCCAAAGCTTGTGTTTTGGGTTCCCCAAATCTGAATGTTTATACTTACCTGATCATGTACATCTTAACCTGCCCTACTATGTGGCTGCCTATCAGGAAAATATCACTGGTCTGAATTTTATATATTGTAATTTCACAAAGACTCTGGAGGAAGCACACATCTTTTCAGTTCTCTGCTTTGCCCAATGATCTAATAAAATACTTTCTAAACCTATCTCAAGTTTTGGGGTTTGTTCTCTATCTACATTTACCATCACTAAGCATTTTCATAATCAAAAGAAAGAACATACCAATAAATTGGACATGCAACTAAAAAATACTAGAAATTCAACAAAGCAAAACAAAACCTGAACACAAAAATAATAATTCTGAAACTCAGTGAAGACAATAAAAATTTGTAAAAATGAAAACAAAAAACCCCAGTGAATTAATAAAAAAGAAACCAGTATATTTTAAATATACATACATACATACATACGTATACATACATACATATATATATATATATATACATACATATATATATATATATATATGATATGTGGTTAACTAATTTAATATTAAAGAGGAAAACCAAATCATCATATTAAAATTAATAAAATAAACAATAAACAAGGGAAATTGTTGTTTAGTTGTGTACAACTCTTTGTGACCCCATGGAACATAGCATGTCAGGCCCTTTCATCCTTTACTATCTCCCAAAGTCCGATAAAGGAATAAAGTAAACTATTAGAAACTATTTTGCCCAACAGTATGGTCATAAAACTGATAACTGAAATGAAATGAAATCCTTAGATGAATAGAATAAGAAATAGAGAATTTCAGTAACCCAACCCCAGAAAAAGAATTGAAAAAAGCATGACTCCTAAATAAAATAACCTCAGGACTAGATAGATTTACCATTGTGGAAACATATTAGAAAATTCATTTTGATTCATTTGAAAATATTAAGAAATGCAGATTTCTTTAGTATTAATTTTTTTTCCTTGTGTGTAATAAGTTGGAGATATAAAAGGCCTTTCTTGGAGAAACAGATTAATGCTGGAAACCAAATGTTATAAAGCCTACTTGTCTTCTTACTTTCTTCATCTCTTGAAGGGCTATCATTCAACCTTCTCCATTTAGAAAGAGGGAGTTTTTTGTTTGTTTGTTTTTTAGGCAGTTGGGGTTAAGTGACTTGCGCAGGGTCACACAGCTAGTAAGTGTCAACTGTTTGGTCTGAGGCTGGATTTGGACTCAAGTCCTCCTGACTGCAGGGCCGGTGCTCTCTCCACTGTGCCACCTAGCTGCCCCTTTTGTTTGTTTTTTTAGGCAATTGGGGTTAAGTGACTTGCCCAGGGTCACACAGCTAGTAAGTGTCAAGTGTTTGGTCTGAGGTGGGATTCGAATTCAGGTCCTCCTGACTGCAGGGCTGGTGCTCTATCCACTGCACCACCTAGCTGCCCCAGAAAGAGGGAGATACTGATCATAGAGAGGAGACCTTTTCAATCCTTGAGGATGGTGGTTAAGGAAACAATATCTGAGAAAGCTCATATAGTAGATTAATGTTAAATTAAACAAATTTGTTTCTGAAAGACATACCTAAAATTCAGAGTACATTAATATTTTTTCTGCAACTCCAGTTAGTACTATTAAACACTGAAAGAACAATTGATTTTAATATTAAACAAATTCTTTGCGAAAAATAGAGAGAGACATCCCACCAGACTCTTTCTATAATATACATTTTGTCTTCATGTCTATATCAAGGGGAAAGAAAATCAGACCAACATTTATAATGAATATTGATGCAAAATATTGAATTTGTTGTTCAGTTGTTACAGTTGTGTCTTACCTCATGACCATATTTGGGGTTTTTTGGCAAAGATACTGGAGTGGTTTGCCATTTCCTTCTCTAGCTTCTTTTACAAATGAGGAAACTGAGGTCAACAGGGTTAAGGGACTTGCCCAGCTAATAAACAGTAAAAGTAAACATAGGTAGTAAGAGTCTGAGGTCAGATTTCAACTCAGGAAGGTGAGTGTTTCTGATTCCAGGCCTGGCACTCTATCCACTGTACCACCTACCTGCCCAAAAATAGTCACTAAAATATTATAAATAATGAGGCTATAACAACATATCAAAATGATTATATACTATGATTGATTTGGATTTGAACCATGAATGCAGAATTGGTTCAATATTTGGAAAGCTATAAATAATATACAATAAAATGACATGATCATATCAATAGATGCATAAAAAGCTTTTTAAAGAAAATGCAACACTCATTTGCCTTAAAAATACCAAAACCATAAAAAGAAATGGAACCTTAATTAATTTGAAAAATAGTTGACTATGTAAAAAAAAGCTAGCATTCTCTGTAATGGAATAATACCTAAAGGCCTTTCTAGTAAGACCAGACCTAACGCAACTTATCTACTGTCACCACTATTATTTGATATAGTTCCATCTGCCTCTTTTAGAAGACTCTTAGTGAACTTGGACTCTTAGGTGGACTTAGTTGGAATCTTGCCTCATATACTTACTATTAAGTATGACCTTGGGCAATTTTTCTCTCTCTCCACTTCAGTTTCCTTATCTTTAAAGCGGGGATAATAATAAAATTTATATCATAGAGTTGTTGTAAAGATCTAATGAGTTAACACATTAAAAGTGCCTTGTAAATTGTAAAGCACTTTATATTATTCGAGAAATGTTATTTCTGGCAATAAAATAAATGAAAAGGAAATTGAAGGAAATAGCAAAGCTCAAGAAGAAACAAAATTATAATATCTTCCTATTGATATGATGGGTTACTTAGAGAACTCTAGAGATTTAACTATTCATCCACAAAATAATTTGTCTTTTTGTGTATTGCCAAAAAAAGCAGGAAGAAATAGAAAAAGAAAAGAAATTCCATCGAAATATCTATGTATCTATGTCTATATCTAGATATGTAGATATGTATATATATGTATATATATATATATATATAGAGAGAGAGAGAGAGAGAGAGAGAGAGATATTTCCTATGTTCATCTACGTATTTATTTATGTGTGTGTGTGTGTGTGTGTGCGTGCGTGTGTGTGTGTGTGTGTGTGTGTGTGTGTGTGTGTGTGTGTGTGTGTGTAAAATAGGGACTTTGGACCATGCACAGATTATCTAATATGTAAGCATCCTAAAGGTGAGGTTGCCTGAGCACATCCAGATCTCCTATAATGGAGACATTCTTTTCCTCCTAACACGAGTGGGTGTAACCATCTTTGATTGACTGAAAGACATAAATGACTGTCTTTAAAATTAGTGAGACACACTTTCTGGGATGCTCAATCTTATGCTTCTTGCTGAGGGTGGGTGCCATGAACTGAACCAGTAAGAAGGAGAGGACACCAAAGCAGCTTGATTCTAAATTTGGGAGGGAATACATTTGGAAAGAAAGAAAAGAACTTCGGAATGTGAAAAGTCCATTAAGACAAGACAAGAACAGGCCCTGGGATCTCTCTCCATATCCATCTTTTGAGGGAGGCAATTGTTTTGTCTTGATACGGGTTTGTTTGAGGAGGTTTTATGGCTGGAGGTCAAAATTGATACCCTCTTCTTTTCCCAGAGGAAAGAATAGTTAGACTTTCAAAATTACAGCTTCTCCCTAAAGGCTAGCTTAAGCCAGATCTTGTAAAGAATAGGATCCTTGATCAATAGAGGTGGGTAGAATAAAATGAAAGTATTCACCTGTCTTATTTAGATTTGCTTGGATGGTCTCTTTTGTTCCTTCCAAATTTAGGCATTCATGTGAGGGTGAAGATGCGAAGATCTGGGAAGGCTTTCTGGAAATGTCAGACTTTAAAGAATGAATAGGAGGGATTCAATAAGTGAAAAGGAGTGGAGATGTGACTTATACACTCTACCCATTCATATTACTGGGAGGAAGAGGTCTGCTGAAGCTATTAGCTGATGCCTAGATTCTCACATTCAATTGTAAGGCCAGCCGATTAAATTGATCCATCAATACACATAGCCTGGATCTGCATTGTAGATAGCCAATGAGCTGAATGCAGAACTAAACAGGAAGATGAAAGTGGTCTGGATGGCATCCAGGAAACCACAGTGCTTTCAGCTGAGGTGTTAATTGCCACAAAACCCATCTTGTTAACCTTATCTTTCCAGAGCTGCTCCATGGCTGAGGATCATGGAATATGATCTCAATACAATCATAAACCAACGAGCAGGTGGAAAGACAAATGACGTCGGCCGTAGCACTAGTCATGAGTGACTTGTGAGAAAGAAATAGCATGAAAGTCATTATCCAGAAGAGGCAGGATCACAAAATGAGATGGGCAGCCCACATTGACAGAATAAAGAATAGCAAATGGACAGCTAGAGTGCTGGACTGGCATGATCAGAGCAGAATCTGCAGGCAGGTTTACTCGCGGCTGCTCACAGACAATACTCCATCTCTTGACTCTATTCTGCCATGCCTGGAGTGCTCTCTCTCCTCACCTCCATATCCTAGCCTCCCTGGTTTCCTGCAAGACTCAGCTCAAATCCCACATTCTGTAGGAAGCCTTTCCCAGTCCCCTACAATGCTAGTGCCTTCTCCTCTGAGATTACCTTCCATTTAACAGTATATAATGGTAATGTGAATGCTTTTTTACCATTAGAATATTTGTTCCTTTAGAGTAGAAACCAAGGGGTTTTTTTGCCTTTTGTTCCTCCCAGTGGCTTATCACAGTGCCTGGAACAGAGTAATCTCTTACTTAAAACATATTTGTTGATTGAATGATAATGAGCTTTAGAGCTCTTAACTATCTGTCATGGCCCTCAGTCAATTTAGTTTTGCCAAAAGTGGACAGATTTAAACATTTTACTTTTAATGAAAGGTTAAGGGAAAGAATAGTCATGATTGCTGTGCTGTCACAGAATGCCAAGTATATGCGAAAAATATAGCTCAGATGTATGACTTGTACATGGTGTTCTTGGAACCTCTCATATATCAATCTGTTCATGTACAATCTGATAACTTAGTGCAATTAGCAAATGAAATATTTATATGTGCTGCTAGAGTCAGTCCATATGTGTACAATATTGCAATTTCACTAATACTATTCAGTATTTCCCATTATTAGATGATCACTTGAAACAGAAATTACAGTGTCTTGCAAAGCATTCTCACCAGAGATGAACTTTCTTTATTCTGATGGATTTACTTCAAAACTCAAGACTCAGTGTAGTGACCCAGACCTTTTCTGACGTAGCTTCTGCCAACAGAGAGTAATCTTTCTTTCCATACCACTTATAAGACTAATTTGCAGACTGTTTGGTTTCCCACAGAGCTATCGTCTGCATAGTCACTTAGATTAGTCAGTCAGTATTTAGTATATAAAAAGCTGAAGAGTATGTCCTAAAGCTATAATGAATGAATACTTATGCTTCCAGCAAAGACTTTTTGTATTTGGTGAAAATTGACCCTCTGATTACACTGCTAAGAATATACACCAAAGATAAGACATCTAGAGCTGGAAGAGACCCCAAAGGTCACCTAGTCCATCACCATCATTTTGCAGATGAGGAAACTGAGGCCCAAGGATGGTAAATACTTTCCCATGGTCACCCAATGTGATTGTCAGAGACAGGACTTGAATTCAGTTTTTGACTCCAGAGTTGAAGTTCTGTCTATAGCGCTACTACCCTGAGAGGTCAGAGACAGAAAAAAAAATTCAATATTGTTACAGTGGAAAAAGAAACGGAGTAGTTATTTATTTAGAAATGCAGCCATAGAAACAAACCAGGAAGAAGGCTATCAATAGCCAAGTACCCAGAACCTTGGTTTCTATACAGTTAATATACAATTTGGAGGAAGTAAAAAACAGGAAAAGCAGGATTGAAACATCTGGTTTCTTATTAGTGGAGTAGATTGGGAGGCACTGAAGAGAGAGGGAGAGGGGTAGTCTTATGACAAAGTCTGGTGACTTTTAAGAGGGGGAGTAATCTTGTGACTTCTCCAACATCAGGAGATTTATAAGTAGCTGAAACTTAGCTTCACAAAATGGAGTCATTAATGCTATTTTTCAATGTAATAATATTTACCGAAATTTTCATAGCAACACATTTTGTGGGCGCAAAGAACTAGAAATGAAATAGATGCCCATTAAATGGAGAACTGTCTTTTTGGTTTTGGTGAGGCAATTGAGGTTAAATGACTTACCCAGGGTCACACAGCCAGTTGTGTCTGAGGTTGGATTTGAACTCAGGTCCTCCTGACTCCAGGGCCAGTGCTTTATCTACCAGACTACTTAGCTGCCCCTGGAGAACTGTCTTGAGAGAAGGGTTGAGAAAATACTTCTCTCTCTCTTCTCAGGCAAAGCTGATATATCACTATATATCAAGCATAGCGCTCTCTCTCTCTCTCTCTCTCTCTCTCTCTCTCTCTCTCTCTCTCTCTCTCTCTCTCTCTCTCTCTCTCTCTCTCTCTCTCGGAAAACTTTTTATTATAGGTGGAATGGGATACCTGGACACAATTTAGATGACTCTAATTTTGCTGGCAACATCCAAAGTATTATAGTTGGGAGCAAGTCAGATATAAGACTTCTTTTCTCTATCAGGCCAGATCAGTGTGTTGACCTTGGCCACATCGATGTCATGTAAGCTTCCTTGCTGCCTGCTTGATCTCATACTTGTTGGCCTTGATGTCCACAGTAAAGATGAGGGTGTTGTTGTCCTAAGTCTTCTTTGTAGTAGACTCAGTGGTCAAGCAAAACTTAGTGGTGGCGTAGTGGCCAAGCTAGTTTCTCCTGGAAGCAATTTACTGAGGGTATTTAGGCTGCCTTTAAAGTCTTAGAGTCACTGGAAGATGGGGGATGTTCAGTTCTTTTCGTGGCTATGGACACCTTTCAACATCATCTTCTTGGCCTTCAAAGGCTTGGACTTGGCTTCTGTCTTGCAAGGGATAGGGGTGGCAACTACTTCCTTCTTTGCCTCAAGTGCTATCTTGAGGGATCTCACTGTCTTTTTATATAATTTATTACAAGCCAGGTTTACTGGGTAGATGGAAAGGAAGGATATATTTGTAAATGAATGTGATACAAAACACATTTGGTTTGGTTTTTATTTGCAACTGTTCTTTTCCAGAAAAACGTCAGTTTGTTCCATTTCAAACTAAATACCCAAGGGAGAAGGAAAAACAGAAGATTTGGACATAAAAAATTTGACATAGTCCCTTGGGTTTTGACCTAATAGTATTTAAGCATCTTTACCAAGCTAGTAACAGTCATTTCAAATTGCAGAAATATGATAATGAAGTATAATTCCCATTCTTATACCAATCTACATAAGAACCTTTATCCCCAAATGCAGCTGAGTCTAGCTGAAAAGGATATCGATAGCATTAATTTATAATTCCTATGTTTTTATACCACAAACCTTGTTAATAATGCAAAGACCCTTGAAATTCTATAACTCTTAAGAACAACCTTGAAAAGAAGGTATTTTTTGCAACAATAATGTTTGCCATGTTACTGGAGTTTCAATAGAGAAAGGATGGATTATTTCTTGTCTTTATGTATCATTTAAATCTCTGATGGAATGGATGAATGAGTCATTTAAGAAGCATTTATTAAGCACTAACTACTGAGTGCCAAGTACTGTTTTAAGTTCTGGAGTTACAAATGGAAAGGTGAGAATTTCTACTCTCAAGGAGCTGACATTCTAATAGGTGAGACAACATGTAAAAGAGGGTCTAGCTGCATGAGGGATGAAAAGGTCTAGAGGTCTTTAGGGTACAGTATCAGGGCAAACAAGTCCTTAGGGAGCATCAGCAGGTCAGACAGCAACAAATGGGAGTCTGTAAACCATCCTGGAAAGATGCGGCAAGGCTCATTGGTCCTCTATCTTTCCTGAAGGAGTGTAGTTGGTCATCCAAAACATCCCGTTCATTCAATCAGCTTGAGTGAACTTATCTACCCTGTAGAGTAGGGCTTGGATGGGTTTAGCCCCCAACCACTGGAAAGGTTTTAAAGGCTGATGCTTTCTTAAACTATTGCATACCAGCACTGCTCTGTGGGCTGAGCATGAAGATGACTTGGACCTTTAACATTCTCAAGGACAAAGATTCTTCCCAAAGTTGCAGAAGGGAAAGAAACAAATGATTGTTTTATTGTGCTGCTATACCACGACCAGGAGAAAGTGTAACCATGAATAAGGCTAATCAGAAATAAGCTTTCAGTGCCTAAATGTCTATTGCACAAATGAATGATACCAATGTCTATGAAAAAGTAGAATTGTATGTAGTTATTTTAGCAATGGTTCAAACAAATATAGCATTTTCCACTGAAACTGATAAATTTGTCATTCACAACTAAGCGTCTTTGCCCAGCTTGATGTCATTATTTTTCCCATCATGACAGACTGAATTTAACTGAAATATTGCTAGTTGAGAGACATCCCATTAACCAAGGGTAGGGAAACTGTGGTCTTCTAGGTCCTTAGGTGTGACCTTTTGACTGAGCCCAAGTTTTACAGAACAAATCCTTTTATTAAGGGGATTTGTTCTGTGAAGTTTGGATTCAAAGGGCCTCACTTGAGGAACCAGAGGGCCACATCTGGCCTTGAGGTCACAAGTTTCCCACCTCTGAATTAAGATCTGCCCAGTCAAATTCAGAGAGGCTGATTGCAAGATTGCCTACAGATGACAAATAGTTTGTCAACAGCAACCCTTAAACACTATCTACTAAGTTATGAAAGGGTGATGGACTACGTTGGTAGGAGGAGCATGTTGTTGTTCAGTTGTGTCTGACTTTTCATGACTGCTTTTGGGGTTTTCTTGGCAAAGACATTAGAGTGGTTTGCCATTTCCTTCTCTAGTTCAGCTTATAAATGAGGAAACTGAGGCAAACAGGGTTGAGTGACTTGTCCAGGGTGACACAGATAGGAAGTGTCTGAGGTCAGATTTAAACTCAGGTCTTCCTGACTCCAAGCTCTATCTACTATGCCACCTAGCACTTCCTATATACCCTGTCTCTGTTTTCTGTTTTGCTATTTGGATAAATGGGCTTCTTTGCTATTTTTTTATATTCGCTGTGGCATTAGAATTTGGTTAGAATGGGGTCAGGCTTTGTATATAAAGTGTAGGTTCCTGCTTTCCCCCAATAATGAACAGTGATCAGAAGTTAGCTTGATCCTGAAAATCCTCATCCTCTAGACTAACAATATTTAAAGGAGCAGGTATATATAATTTTCTCCTGGCACCCCCTCTCTCTGAGGAGAGTGCAGTGTTGGCCTCTGGCCCTAACTTTCTGCTTCCCCTCCTAGAAGGAAGTAAAATCTCCTCTGAAAAAAGCTGAGGGAAAAAGAATCTAAAGATGTCTATTCTGCCCCCCCCCCCCCATTTGGGCCATACAAGGACAGATGGAATTCCAACCTAGACCAAGTACCTCCAAATTCAGTGTTTATTATACTATAACATGTTGCTCTTCCATACCATAGAAGTGTTATTTATAGCCAAGGCAAAGGTAGACCAATTGGGTTATTTTTAGACCTTCTTTTTCATTTGAGTGGAATTTGAGTGGGATTGTCATTAAGACTTTGCAACTTTGTTGTACAAACGACCTTCTTTTCATTTGAGTGGAATTTGAGTGGGATTGTCATTAAGACTTTGCAACTTTGTTGTACAAACGCAGAACTGAAAAATGGATGCTACTTTAGAAGATTTTCCTTCCTTCCTTCCTTCCTTCCTTCCTTCCTTCCTTCCTTCCTTCCTTCCTTCCTTCCCTTCCTTCCTTCCTTCCTCTCTCCCTTAAAGCCAAGTTTTCTAAAACAATTTTCTAGTTATTCATTTATATTATGATCTTGTTATAAATTATTTTAATGAATAGTTTTAAGTATCTTTTGGACTCAACTTACTCCCAGGACTACTAAGAACCAGCAAAATGAAATAGTTATCATTTATTCTGCATTGTTGTGTGTGCTAATGAACAATGAAAGAATGCAAAAGCAAAAAGTAGAGAAAGGATAAATAAACAGAGGAGTTGAACAATAATACTGATACATATAACACTTCAAAATTTACAAAATGTTTCCCCACACATCTCTGTGTTACAGATGAGAAAACTAAAGGCAGAGTAGGCAAGCGATTTGACTAGGATTCCTCAGTTGGCAAGTGTGAAAGTGTCTAGGACTCGGAACTCTGTTTTTCTGATTTGAGAGTTGTTGCAGAAAAACTCTAGAAATAGATTCAAATGACCATGGAGGCAATTCACAAATTGGAACAATCAGCCAGTAAAAGTTCAGAATTCAGCATTCTTAGTAATGCATTTTCTTTATTATACCCCAAGGATGAGAATCTTAATGCTTACTATAGAATCTTGGGTATTAGAGTATTAGGATACCATTAAAATATTAGGTACAATAAGCACAGTGGAGTTTTGTGTTCTTTCTACCTTTCAGTCTGCTGTGTGAGTGCAAAGATGTGGTCTTTCTGTTCCTTTTTTATTCCTCCATCAATGATGTTCTCAAAATATGAGGAGATTATTCTTAAATGAATTTTATAGAAATGGGAAAGTAATCATACAGGTCCATTGTTATTAATATTTTCGAATACCTTTCCACTGAAGTATATAAGTTGAAATCATTGATCCAGACAATGTCATAGCTGGAAGCAACCTTAGAGATAATCTTGTCTGCCCTCCAGTCCTCCCTCACCCCCTTCCATTTCACAAGTGGTAAATTGAAGACCAAAAAGGCTGTTATGAATCCAAAATCAAACAGTTAATTAGCAGTAGAATGGGGATAAAAATTTGAATCTCTTAACTCCTAATCTAGTGTTCTTTGCACTACATGACATTTCCCCAGAGATAGAAAATAAGTATTTTTATAAGTTTAGAAACAGTCCAACAAATTCCAAGAAGGGCAGTGTGATAGAAACACTTATTAGTAAAGATTTTTAGACCAATCTCCATCATTAATGTAAGAAGGCCTGAAATTCATACAATACAAGCAGGTAATATTTTGTTGTTCTGGGTCATGTTAACCTTCTTGAAAATAGAGCAAAGTACTCTTTATCATCATTTACTTTAGAGTTTGTGTCTATTTCAGCTTGAGGTTTTGTCTAGAGCCTATATATGAAGGATTGGTGAAATGCTGTATTTGTTTATGCAAGGTCAGAATAACCCAGAGGTCTTGAAGTATTATAGAGCAAGTAAAGTTTGAAGTTGTTCAGGGTTGTATATAACCATCTAAAAGATAATCCACTCTTTGCCACACAAAGGAAGGTCAAAAAATTAGTAACACTAAGTACATTTTACTGAAAAACCACCCAGCACTTTAATATGATGCTAAAATGATGCATAGACATCATTTAGAAAATGTATTTCAAAATATTGTTAGCATGTATATAGTGCCAGACTTAAATACAGTGTTACTAGATCTTTGATATCAGTTTCAAATATTGTGAGCAAATTGGAAACATGAAATGAATCTCCCATTAGGAAATTAATGTTTCACTGACTCAAGTCAAAACAGCATACATCTTGGTGAAGAGCAAGTGACTGGCTTGAAAATTAACAATCAATCTTATATTAAGTTTTATAGACTGGGAACAGCAACTCTAGCAAACACTATGATTTATATATCACTTTTAAATTAAACATGAATTCTTTAATGCTATTATAAAAATGAATACATTAAATTTAGTTCACTTATAAATATTTTAGTAGTGGTATACTGGATGCATTTTTATACACGATTTCAATTTTTCCCATATTGTTCATCTATCTTACCTGCCAGCATGCCAAGATAAATATCATTTACATATATACACATATACACATGTACATATAGATATGACAGACTAATAGATCAAAACTATGGACATAGAAGATGAACATGCAGAGTAACTATAATAAATGTGAGGTAAATCTAATATTTTAAGCAATCTTTTTCAAGGAATAGAGTGCTATTTGCAAGCAGTTATTCTTTTTTTTTTAAAGGCAATTGGGGTTAAGTGATTTGCCCAGGATCACCTAGCTAGTAAGTGTGAAGTATTTGGTCTGAGGCCAGATTTGAACTCAGGTCCTACCTGACTTCAGGGCAGGTGCTCTATCCACTGCGATACCTTGCTTCCCCTCAGTTATTCTTTCTTAAAGAATCCGATCAAGCATTTTCCTATTACTGTAGAGACTCCACTGGTGAACCCCACCCCCACCCTCCATATGAGGAGGAAGGAGGAAACTAGTGGGGGTGGGGCTGGGTCTCTTTTTTCTTCAGGTAGCCCCTATGTAAGACCCTAAAACTGGAGAAACTGCCAAGAACATTGAACCTGACATCCCACAAAATTGGGGGAAAAAATCAAAAGCTGACTCAACCCAACCAGAGAAAGAAATGATGAGGGACAACGTTGGGTGGGGGGCAAGCATATGTCACTAAATTGGATGGACACGAAGGAAAATCACAGTAAAGTGCTTAGCACAGTTCCTGGCACATAGCAAGGACTATATAAACGTCAATTGTTGCTGTTGCTGTTGCTGTTGTTACTGTGTTGTCTTATAGATATAGCAGTAATTGCTCTCTCTTTGGCATGCAATTCTTATTTTTTTTCTTTTTCTTTTTCTTTGGGCTAGGCAATGGGGGTTAAGTGACTTGTCTTGGGTCACACAGCTAGTAAGTCTGAGGCTGGATTTAAACTCAGGTGCTCCTGATTTCCGGGCCAGTGCCCCAATTCTTTTGTTCTTAAAGAAGCTTTTTGCACAATTACATGTTACAAAAATTAGTCATGTAAAAGAAAATAGTTAATAATTGTAGTACAAACAAAAATATGAAATATTCAGATTACCAATAACTAATTTCAAGAACTTAATCTCAGAAAATGAAATTGAACAACCTATAAATAAACCTGGAGAGATAAAAATCTCTGTGCCCATATGTATTTGTAAGTCAATTCAATCAAACAGTCACACAATTAATTATAATACTACATAAATTGTTTGTAAAAAGAAAGGAAGCAATTTTGTGAAATGAATATGGTCCTGATAAATGAATTAAAGAATTAGAGAAACAAAACCATAGACTAACCTCTCTAATTAATACGGATGAAAAATATATAAAAAATATAGCACAGAAGGTATGATAACATGTTCAAAAGATTATTCTCTATGTTATTGATTTTATTTAGACGAGGAATAAAAAATTAGTGTAGCAGTAGGAAAACTATAATAGTAAAAGTCCAGATTTTAGTAAATAAATATAAACATGATTATATCAATGGATTAAAATTTTTTGACAAGATACAACATTAATTTATATTAAAAACATTAGAAAATATAGGAATACAAAAGCAAAAACATCATCTGTAATTTGGAAACTTTACAGAATTTTCCTATAAGATCAGGAATAAAGGAAGAATGAGAGGGGGCATGGATAAATGAATGCATAGCATGCTGACTTCAGGAATCAGAAAGATTTTGGTCCTGAATCTGCCATATGTTGGTAGTATGACCCTGGACAAGTCACTAACCTCTCCGTGCTTGAGGCAAATCTCTAATATTTACAGAGAAGGTATTAAATTGCCTAGGGAGAAAAAGACCCTTACCATGGTTTTCCTATACCAGCGAAATAGCATGTCTAGCAAATAATAAAATCATGATTCTAGAAATGCTAACTATAGCAATAAGAGGAAAAAAAAAGAAGTTGAGAATTAAGTACAGGCAAAGAAGAAATAAAATTATTGCTATCTGCAGATGATATGACACCTTATGAGATTCAACTAAAATTACTTGAAATAAATGGCAATAAAATAGCAGGAGATAAAATATAGTCACAAAATCATCATCCTTTCTATGTATTACTAACAAAACTCAGAAGGAAGATATAGAAAAAAAGATTCCTTACTAAAGAATTTATAAAACATCAGGGAGCCCACTTATCAAGACATACTCATAACATATAAAAACAACTAAAAATACTTTTTACAGAAATGAAGAAAAACATTATTATAAAGAAATACTGGAGAAATATTAACTTTCAATGTTAGGGCTACACTGGTGTAATACAAAGTTATGGTACTGTCTAAATAAATTTATAGATTTAATGCCATGCCAATTAAACAAGTGAGGGATTACTTTATAGAACTAGACCAAAAAAATTTTTTTTTTACTTTTTTTTTTGGTGAAGCAATTGGGGTTAAGTGACTTGCCCAAGGTCCAAAATTTTTTAAAAAGAGGAATAAAAAGGTCAAGAATTTGAAGAGAAATAATAAAAATTAAAGAAAAAACTGAAGGGAACATAACAATAACTAACAATTATATAGCACCTACTATGTGTCAGGCACTGTGCTAAGTGCTTTATAATTATTATCCCATTTGATCCTCACAACAACACTGGGGGATAGGTTCTATTATCATCATCATTTTATAGGTGAGGAAACTGAGTCAAACAAAGGTTAAGTGACTTGCCCGGGATCACATAGCTAGAGAGTGTGTAAGGCTAAATTTGAACTCAAATCTTCCTGACTTCAGGCCCAAGAACTCTATCTGCTATGCCACTCAGCTGCCTCCAAGTTCTAGTAGGACCAGAACTCAAAGTATACTATAAATCCAAAATAATCAAAATTATTTGGTATTGGTTAAGTTTTTTAAAAAATGTTGATCAATGTTATGACTAGGTTAATAATACTCAGAAACATTTGAACGTAGTAGCATAATATTTTATAAATTCAAGAACACCAGTTATTGAAGGTAGCTCAATAAAGCTGAAAAAATTGGAGATCAATCTCACAAAAGTTAGATTTTGAACAACTTAGGCCACGTACAATATAGACTCCATGGATATATGACCTAAGTATAAAAGAGCAGAACAGGAAAAGGGGGGAAATTACCTCGTATGGCTATCGCTGGGGTGGGAGTGGGGGGGCAGAAATTGTTATTAAAGGATAAAAATGATCTTAAAGGTTCAAATACAAAGTCCTTTGTTTGGTGTCCAGTTTTTTTTTATAACATAGTCCTCTCTTGCCTTTCCAGACTTCTTACATCTCATTCTCCACCATGTTCTCTTTGATCCAGTGACATTGGCCTCCCTGTAGTTCCATGAACAAGATGGTGCATCTTTGTCTCTCTGGACATCCTTCTCAGGCTACCTCCCAATGCCTTCCTCCTCTGCTTACCGGCTTTTCTGGCTTCTCTTAACTAAAAGCCCATGTTCTATAGGAAGCCTTTTCCAATTCCCCTTAATTCTAGTGCCTGACCTTTCTTAAATAGTCCCTATTTATCCTGTATATTCCTTGTTTGTACATATTTGTTTGCTTGATGCCTCCCCTATTAGAGTATGAGAGTAACAGAGTGTAAGCTCCTTGGGAGCAGGTACTGTCTTTTGTCTCTTTTTGTATCCTTAGAGTTTTAGCATAGTGCCTGATTCGTGGTAAGTACTTAATAAATGTTTATTGATTGACTGACTGACTGTTGCAGTGAATGAGCAGTAGGCCTTGAGTCAGTAAGACCTGAATTCAGATTTGGCCTCAGACTCTTACTAGCTGTGTGATCCTGGGCAAGTCACTCCAATTCTGTCTGCCTCAGTTTCCTCAGCTATACTATGGGGATAATTAAAGCACACATCTCATAAGGCTATTGTGAGGATCAAATGACTTAATATTTGTGAAGTGCTTAGCACAGTGCCTGGCACATACTAGGTACTTAATAAATGCCTATTTCTTTCCTCCCTTCTCTAGTCACTTTAACTATTTAATTAAACCAAGGACCTCTGGGCCTTGCCATCCACCCTGCCACCATACACTTACAACTTCCAGCTTTTCTTTTATGTACTGTCTTTCCCAATTAAAATGTAAGTTCCTCGAGAACTGAGATTGTGTAGGTTTTTCAATTTGTATCCTCAGTGTTTATCACAGTGCTTGGCACATAATAAGTATTTATAATTTATAATGCTTTTTAATTCATGCATTCAACTCATCAGACTAGGCAAGGGCTTCATCCTGCTTTTAACAAATGTGCCTTTATTTCCAAATCACACAATTGCCAACCACAGCAGGGTGATCACACACACACACACACACACACACACACACACACACACACACACACACACAGAGTCACTTCATTCCCAAACCCGGATTAGATGAAATAACCTGAAAACTACCAAAATCTGAAGAGGGAAAAACTGAAGAGCCTGAGGTAAATGAAAATCCAATATAAATTTCAGATCTAGAGAGCTTTCCCAGGGTGAGAAGGCTTCTGGTTGGTAATACTGGGGTTGGATATTCTGAGCATCAAGAGCAAAGCCAATAGAAGAAGGAAGGAATAGCTGGCTTAGCCCCTTCTTTGAAATAGAGGTTCTGGGAAGAACTGATCAATAAGAGGAAAGGTTATAGGGGTAAAGGACATCTTTTGGAGTATGAAGGGGGATATCATGGAGAAAGAAGTCTGAAAAGCCAGGGCTGGGGCCTCCTTAAAATGGTTTTAGGAAGAAATGAGCAGTCAAATGAAAAAACCTAAGAGATTAAGTGAAAAATAGTGAAAAAGAAACATGTAGAAAGAAATTTAGAAAAGAAAAGCATGTGAGAAATTCTAGATTCCTTTAATCAGCAATTAAAAGTCAAAGTCAAAAGATTAAGGCAATGCAAGAAGTCAAAGCTATTCCAATAACAAAACAAACAATTAAAATAAATTTAAAAAAAACTTTATTATATGCCACAGTGGATAGATCACTGGCCTTGGAGTTAGAAAGACCTGAGTTCAAATTTAGCCTTTGACACTGAGAAAGTCACTTAACTTTTATCTGTCTCAGTTAGCTCCTATGTAAAATAAGGTTAATAATAGCATTTTCATCCCAAAGTTTTTGTGAGAATAAAATGAGATCATATTTATAAAGCTCTTTATAAACCTTAAAGCTCTAAATAAGTTCTCCTCCCCCTCTTCCTCCTCCTCCTCCTCTCCCTCCCCTCCTCCTCTTCTTCCTCTTCTGATGTGAGAAATAAAAGAATCAGAGAGGCCAGAGAGAATTCTTGAGGAAGGTGGAGGTGGAAAAAATGCATTAGGTCAAATGAGAAATAGAATACTTGTGCATCTTTAATACAATGAATTACAGAACAGATACATCAAGAGTCTGAAACTTTTTTTTTTAGGCAATTAGGGTTAAGTGACTTGCCCAGGGTCACACAGCTAGTGTCAAGTGTTTAGTCTGAGGCCAGATTTGAACCCTGACTTCAGGTCCAGTGCTCTATCTATTGCACCACCTAGCTGCACCAATAAGGGAATGGTGGAAGGTAGGCTAATTGTTTTTGTTTTTGTTTTTGTTTTGGCTAGGCAATGGGGTTAAGTGACTTTCTCAAGGTCACACAACTAGTAAGTGTCAAATGTCTGAGGCCGATTTGAACTCAGGTCCTCCTGACTCCAGGGCCAGTGCTCTATCCACTGTACCTCCTAGCTGCCCCCTGAAACTTAATGACAGATTTCGGGGCTTGACAAGATCTGTAATTGTTGGTCCAAGTGCTTGCCAGTGGCACATCAGTTTCCTTTCGGATGCAAGCCTGATTTCTCTTTCATGGAGAGAAGACATTTATATATCTATTACAAAAGATAAATGAACTTCCATGAACCCTCCAAATACAGTCCAATTACTTTTTAAGTACTTCATATAAAACATTCACAATTTGTGTCACTTAAAAAAAATAACTACAAACACTTAAAAGAAAACAACACATTGACTGAACAGCAAAAACCATTTGCCAACTACATGAACTCAGACAACCATGCAATGTACATTGAAGAAATGGCTGGGTCTTGTATATTTAGTTATAGTAGTATAGTAAATTTTCTCAGGAATGTTTCTATCTGAATACCATTGAAAATTTTCAGAGGACTGAGATGATGATGATGATGATGATGATGATATTGATTGAAAGTTATAAATTATATTGAAATTGGATTATTTTTACAGACCAAGCTGGTGCCTCCAAGCACTTGGACATAGCGTTAGTTCCCAAGAACTTAAGAACATCATTTTAATAGATGTTGCACTATTAAATACTCACAATTTGCATTAAGATTGTACTAAGTTCAGCTTTTTAATAATCTCAGAGTCTTCAACTTTTTCCTCTTCTTATTTCAGGAAATCATTTTATTTTCTTATCAATCAATCAATCAGTCAATGTTTATTAAGTGCTTACTATGTTCAGACCTTGTGCTAAGCTATGGGATATAAAAAAGAGGCCAAAGGCAATCTCTGACCTCAAGGAGCTAACAATCTAAAGGCGGGAAACAACATACAATCAAATTTATACGAAGCAAGCTAGATACATGATGAATAGGAAATAGTTAACAGTGGGAGGGCACTAGAATTTACAAGGGCATGAGAAAAGGCTTCCAGTAAAAAAGATGAGATTTTAGCTGGGAATTGAAGGAAGCCAGACAGGTCAGTAGTCTGAATGGAGTAGGGAAAGCATTGCAGGCCTGGGGGATAGGCAGGAGCCTAGAGATGGAATGTCTTCAAGGAACAGCCAGGAGGCTAGTGTCACTTTCAAAGAGTACATTGGAGAAGAATACGTTATATTGGTTCTCCTATTTTGCTTTATTTTTATATATTTATATAAACATATATTTATGCATAATATACATTTATTTTTTACTAATGGATGAATTTTTTTTTCATGATTGCACTGTGCTAGTCAGTGGTACATTCTTATGCAACTGGGAGCTGAGAGCGCTACTTCCAAAGAGCAATTCAAATCCCTCACTTACAGCTGCTAAGATCTGTTTCCAGCTTTGTCACGATATATGGCACTGGTGCGTAATCAAGTACTCATGCCTTCAGTTCACATCAAATGCACATGTGCTTTTGCTAAGCACCATCTGCAATGGAACATTCAGCAGGTATATAATATTACTATTTTTGCCTCATACTTCATCAAAAAAATTGAGGCCATTTGCTGAGAATTCCCTTTTCTCCCTCCCTCCTCATTTTGCCTCACTCAAGAGCCTTCCGTCACTATTTCCTCCTTCACTCCGGTCTCACATGAAGAGGTAACCCCTTGTCTTGACAAGGTAAACCTCTCTACTAGCAAAAATGGTGCGTTTCATTCTGTCTCCTCTAGAAGACTGTCCTCCCTCCCCATTCTCTTAACTAATTTTTAATTTGTTTACTAGCTGCTTCTCTGCTGCCTACAAGCATGGCCATGTCTCTCCCTTACTGAAAAACCTTCACTTGCTCTGTCCATCCCCATTAACTATTGTCCTACATGCCTCTCCATTTTTATGGAAAAATTCCTTAAGAAGAGCATCTGTAATCAGTGCCTCCATTCCCCTTCCTCTTCCCTCTTCTTAACTCTCAGCAGTCTGGCTTCTGACCTCTTCACTCATTTGTAACTGCTGTTCCCAAAAGTACCAACCATTGATCAAATAGTTCTAACTAATTAACGTTTTTGTTGGTTAATTTTTTTTTATCCTTTGTATTCTCTTCTATCTAGTTTTGGCTGAAACTTCTCTTTTCTGGTTCTCCTTCTGCCTACCTGACCCTTTCTTCTTAGCCTTTGTGAATGGGTCTTCATCCAGGTCACATGTGCCAGTTGTGGGTATTCCAAAACTGTGTTTTGGGCCCTCTTCTCCCTTCTCCCTATTTTTCTGGGTGATGTCATTAGCACATAGTAGGCACTTAATAAATGTTTATTAACTTCCAGTGCCAAGATGGTGGCGTGAGGAAGGAATCCCTTGGAGCTCTCATAAATCTCCCTCCAAATAACTTGAAAACTGCCTCAGCATTGATGTAGGAGCAGGAAAGCAGCTTACCAGCACAGCAGGAGGGGTCTGTCTCAATGGGGTGGGAGAGGAATCAGGGTCCCAGAGCAGCAACATCTAGCCTCATAGGAGGGGGCCTGAAGTAAGATTCTGAGCAAGGGCATCCACCAGAAAGGCCCCACTTTCCTGCAAGCCAGCAGCCCCCAAGGCAAACCAGCAGTCTGCGTTGTTCCACACTGAGCACAGGCTACCAGCAAGTCCTCACCCCATTGCTGACCAGTAGTTAGGCCCTGCGCAGGAGGACTGCCAACTGCAAGATCCCTCCCCCAGGGCCTGCCATCAGAGAGGCTCTGTTTCCACAGCAACACACAGCAAGGCCTCACCCCTAGGGCAGGTGAGCAGCTAGGCCCTTAAGCCCAGTGAAAGCCAGCCCCAAAACCCTGAGCTCCAGCACAAGAGGCTTGGGACAGTGCAGGATCAGAGCCCAACTCTCACATAAAAATACCAAGTCACAAAACAGGCTGAAAAAATGAACAAAAAAAACCCAACAAAAAAGGAACTTGATTATGGAAATTATAGTGACAGGGAGGATCAAGGCACAAGCTTAGAAGAGGACAACAGTGTCAAAACAGCTACATGTTAAAACTTAAAGAAAAATGTAGTTTGGCTCAAGCCCAAAAAAACTTCCAGAAGAACTTAAAATGCAGATTAAAGAAGTAGAAAAAATTGGGGGAAAATATGAGAGTAATGCAAAAGAATCATGAAAAAAAGAGTCAACAGCATGGAAAAAGATAAACAAAAAGTCACTGAAGAGAATAACTCCTTAAAAAATAGAATTGGCCAAATGGAAGAGGAAGTACAATTACTCACTGAATAAAATAATTCCTTAAAAATTAGAATTGGACAATTGGAAGCGAATGATTTTATGAGACATAAAGAAGCAATTAAATAAAATCAAAAAATAGAAGAAAATGTGAAATATCTCATTGGAAAATATAAGATACTACATTTCCTAACTATAGTCATTTTCTCTGGCTATCCCAATTTCTGCAAAAAGTCTTTCCTTATCTCCCTTAATGCTAGTACTTTCCCTCAGAGATTTTCTTCTCTTTATTTTATATATATATGTATAAAATGTGTGTGTGTATGTATGTATGTATGTATGTGTATATATGTATATATATACTCACATATGCATATATACATATTTATAGTACATTTATACATATGAATGTGTGTGCATATTATTTGTATATAGTTTTGCATGTTATCTACCTCCGTTGGATTGTGAGATCCTTGGGAGCAGTGACTATTTAGTATCCCCAGGTACTATTTAGTCCCTGGAACATAGTAAGCACTTAATACATACATATTGACTTGTCTTGATTCTAAGGAGATTTTATGGGTATGTGCAGACAATAATCAGATGGATGAGAATGCAGTGGTTGTGGTTTATATAGTTCATCAGGCTATGGAATTAAAGTTGAAAAAAACCTTGGAACCCATAAAGTTGGAGGGAGTACTTACTTGTAGAATGAAATCATGGATCCCTTAGAGTACTCAAGTATCACTATTAGGAGAGAGTGCAATGAAAGAAAGTATTTAAAATAATATAAAGGCTAGCTGTTGAATATCTAATTATATATAGATATGTGCATGTATGCATACCTATGTATATACACATTAAATTAGAAAATACCTGTGTTGGTCTTAAGTTACCTTGAAAGTTTTCTCCAGATTGAATATTTATCTCTAGCTTGTATTTATCTGTGAAAATAGACTTTCATTGATCAAATGAATAAATATAGACTTTAAATGTAAGATTTTATTTTATACAAAATTCTTTTCTCTTTGTATTATAACAGTATTGATTGCATTTCATTGTGTCTATTTCCACATTAGCTGATATTGACATAGCAGATAGCAAGCTTCCAGTCTCCCCATAATTTAAGTAGAGCTAATTAATCTTTGTATATCTATTGAATGAGCATGTTGCAGGACAAAAAATAAAAGGGAACATTTATAACATTTTCTAAAAGTGCACTTTCACAACTATGGTAGATAATAATCTATCTTTTCCCACTGGACAAACAATGCATAAATTTGTTGTGTGTTATGACTGCATCCATTAAACTAAACTTTAGCAAGTTTCTGATGAACTCCACATCAGTGTTCATATAACCAGCAACATTCAGTAATTGCCATGGTCTATTGTCTTCCCCATACAATTATTCTAAAGCATTTTTCCTTTTGTCCTCTTTATCCTGCTTGTCAATTTGTGAAATATGGGATCTTGGGGTTTTGTTAAATATTTGATTGTTTTATTGAAACACATCCACGTTATCTGACAGAGCTGACCTCCAGAGCTTACTCCTCTGAGGCTTTATATTCTGTTCTGGATTATCAACTGAATGTTCCAAAGGTTAGATTACCAATGATGAGCTTCTGTTCTCCAGCTATGAGTACAATCATTAGCTCATGTTTGGGTTCAGTTTTCTTATGGAGTAGTTGGGGATGGAGAGAATGTGGCTTATTTGATTAATAGGTAACATATATATATATATATATATATATATATATATATATATATATATATATACACATATGTATGTATATATGTGTGTGTGTGTTTCTATTTACTTTGTGTTGATTTGATGGGCAATGATGGTTATATGTCCCTAATTTTATAGCTATTGGTTTTTATAGTAAATTTTATTACAAAGCATGATATGTCATAGAAGTTAAATATCTATGGCAAGCTGATTAATTATTAAGTGTCTTAATAATTTAAATTTCCCCTAAACTTTAATCTGCCACATGGATTTCTTTGTTCTTCCATTTAAAAAACCAAAATAACCAACATAGTCTCTCTCTCTCTCTGGGCGTGTGTGTGTGTGTGTGTGTGTGTGTGTGTGTGTGTGTGTGTGTGTGTTTGTGTGTGTGTGTGTGAAGAAGGAGAAGAATAAGGAGTAGGAGGAGGAAGAGGAGAAGAAGGAAGAAGTAGAAGAAGAAGAAGAAAAGAAGAACAAGAAGAAGAAAAGAAGAAGAAAAGAAGAGAAGAAGAAGAAGAAGAAGAAGAAGAAGAAGAAGAAGAAGAAGAAGAAGAAGAAGAAGATTGAGGCAGGTTTGACTTGGTTGGAATTAAAAGGTCACGACATAAGGTCCTTCCTTTTGTCAGTATATAAATGGAAACTAAGACAGAAACTGGGGCTTGACAGTGTAGAGGAAGTGCCCATCTTTATTGTGCTATTGCTGATTTCAGAGACCATATACACACAAACACACATAAACACACACATATATACTTTCATATAATATACAAAACCCTATCTTTTGTTAATCTCAAAGCCAGTGAGTTCTTGGCTCAGAGTTGAAGCTTCAGTACATCAACAAGTCATTTAAATTATAGTATCAAATGCAGTACAAAAATTAACAACTACCAATGTGACACTTTATGGGCTACATTTGTTTTGGGATAGTTGCAGCTGCTGAGATGCATGAGAAATATTTGAAAGCTGAATGCTCAACTCTTCAAATTTCAGATTTATGTATTTATATCAGAGGTCATATTATAGACCTGTTTTTATCTCAACAGAGACTATCCCAGAAATCAGGTTAGACACAGGCATGTAAGGATTTGATTCCCAAGGATTTGAATCATTGGAATTTAAAACCCTGAAGAGTAAAATCAGAATGACCAATTAGAAATATTTTTCCCCTAGCATACAAAAATGGCAATCACATCTAAGGTCTCAATTTTAAGCATACATGAAAATGTTCACTTAGAAATCTTATCCATATTATCCCAAACTCTTATGTGGTTTATATGATTAAATACTCCCTAGTTTGGGGCAATATTTTTTTTTTGAAATTGTAAGCAGAAGACTAGACTATGTGAATAATAAATTGTGAAACATGAGGATTATGAACATTGTTTAGTATTACAAGTAAAAAGCAATTTATAACCAAGTTAATATGACACTGTATATACTACTTTAATTAGTACCACTTTTATACAGTTTAATCAAATGTGTATAGTTTTTATCTTCCAATTTTGTTACTTTCTCAGCATCTATAAAGGAATAAATTTCCTCTCATATCAGATACAACTTAATCTCTCTCTCTCTCTCTCTCTCTCTCTCTCTCTCTCTCTCTCTCTCTCTCTCTTTCTCTCTCTCATTTCTGAATTCAAATCTGGCCTCAGACACTTACTAGATGTGTGACCCTGAGTCACTTAGGCCTGTTTGCCTCAGTTTCCTCATCTGTGAAATGAGCTAGAGCAGGAAATGGCAAATCACTCCAGTATGTTTGCCAAGAAAACATCAAATGGGGTCACAAAGAGTTGGACACAACTGATATGACTAAATAATAACAAATTAATAAATGTGTGTGTGTGCTTTTCTCATATTTTCACTCCCTCTTGTCCCTTTCCATGATTATCATATGTGAGAAACTGCTAAGCAGGATGATTAGTTAATTCCTCCTCCCTCTTGCATGATGAATGTTTTGAATGCTAACAACTTCGAACAGCTAGAATTCTGAGCCAACAACTTTGCTTACTCATTGAATTGACAGCATGATCTTCATGCAGTTTGGAAAAGACTGGGGATACTCAGGTGGAGAAAGAGAATAGTGTCTTCCCTCTGAGATGATCTCCTATGTATCCTGTATATTTGCCTGTAAATAGTTATTTTTATGTTCTCTCCCCAGTAGATTGTAAGCTCCTTTGTCTCCCCAGTGCTCAGCACAGTGCCTGGCATATTAGCCCTTGCTTAATAAATGCTTGTTGACTTCACTTGTCTAAAGAGAATGAGATCTATACATCTTAAAGGCAGAGGAAGGAGAAATATTCTACTTTTCCAAAATGAAAATAGAGTTAGGATTAGGGGAGACAGGCTAGGGGCGGGGCCCACACGTTCTCAGGAAAGGGAAGGTATAGGACTGTAATGAACTTGTTTTCTGCTAGTGGGGGCTGTCGGAGTACAGTTAGTGATGTTACCCTCTCTTAGAAGCTTCTAAGGGTAGATATTTGGCAGCAGAAATTGGACCAGCTACAAGTTCATGATTCCTCCCCAGGAAATCCAAGAGTTGCCTTAGAAGGGGGCATTATCTTCAGGCTTTTTCCCTCTGGCTTCTTCCCTCCTCCAGAGTCCCCAAAACTATTAAAGTACATTCAAGTCTGGCCTTTGACAAAATATGACTTCAGAGGAAAAGGGAAATTCTCTTTGATCCCTAAATATCTCCTCTACCCATTTGGCAACAGCTACAAATGACTGTAAACAAGAGAAAAAGCATTTCAAAGTATAATTAAAATTATGACTTAATTTTTTTTTTTTAGGCAATTGGGGTTAAGTGACTTGCCCAGGGTCACAGAGCTAGTAAGTTTCAAGTGTTTGGTCTGAGGCCAAATTTGAACTCAGGTCGCCCTGACTTCAGGGCCTGTGCTCTGTCCACTGTGCCACTTAGCTGCCCCATGACTTAAAATTAAAAAAAAAATTAAAGAAAAATTTGACTATTGTATAGACCCCTGATCTTCTCTCTCTCCCTCTGTGTACACCCCCCATATATTTATCATCTATAATCTATATCTTTCTATTTAACTACTTATCATCTATCAGCTGTCTTCTTGAGGCCTTCCAGACTAGTAAAGGCAACTTGATTTTCTTGTGCTAGGGATATGTTAGAATATGGACACATGCATATGTATATGCATATATGTATACAATATACATATATACATATGTGAATATATATATACAATATGCATAACACAAACATACATAAGATATACATATACACCTACACATATATCTATATTCTAACATATTCCTGGTTTAAAAATACCAAGTCACCATAAGCAGGCTGGAAGACCCCTGAACAAGGAACCACACCCCACCTGCAGCCCCCTTGAATCATTTTTTGTTTCCTTCAGGTAAACTCTAAGTTCTAAAATATGGTGTAAAATGGGGGTCGCCTGCTAGCGAATATTCAAGTCCAGGTCCTGGGACACTACCCCTAGGTCCTCATGGCTCTCCAACCAGGGAGTATTATTAATAAACAGCATGCTTTGCTTGCAGCCTGCTCCCCTCTCACTTTTATCTCTCCTGCCCCCATCTAGCATTTGAACCGAAAAATCCAGAGGCTGCCTGCAGTGAGAAACCCTTGCCTTAGGTCGTCAGCTGTTGACAAGGGCTGGGCAGACAAGGCAGCTGTGCTTACTTCTCAAGACTTTTTTTGGAAACTAGAAGCCAGGGCTGAGGTGATGTCATCTGTGCCTGAACCCTAGGAACACTTTCCCTGCTGGGACTAGGGGGCTGTGAAAAAAATATAGCAACCTTCCCAACCCTCTAAATGAAATCCCAGGGAAGTCTCCAAGCCCCCTGAGTCATCCTGTCAGAATAAAACCAGTAGTAATGGTGTAAGGTCTTTTTTGTTTGGTGGGGAGTTTGAATATCAAATAGCCACCAGTTTCTCCCTGTCTTATTCCTAACATGAGTCAACATCAGATCTGAGCCTGCCTGGCCCCTCACCGCAGTTCCTAGCTGTTCTGACTCTTGGCCCCAGTGCCTGGTCCTATGTGACCTGGATTAGATCCTGATTAAAAACCCACCCCACTTTGCACCTAACTTTATCCAGAACTGCAGTGGATTGGTTTGTGCGTATTCTCCCAGACCACCTCTACAATTTGTGAGGATCTCACTTAAATGACTTTGTTTGCTGTACTTTTTCTTTGTCCACTGCACCTCCCAGCCATGCCTGTTCTCTTCTTAGAAGCCTGAGCCATCACAAGAGGATGTGACTAACAACTTAGTAGCCACACCTAATTTCTAAAGCTTTGGTATAGGGAATGTAGAGAGCTAGGGCTGAATTGGAGACCTGTCTTAACAGCAGGGCCCCCTCTTTCCCTCTGAGCACAGGGCTGTGACTAGGCGCTCTGCCTTGGGTGTCCACCTCCCACCAGGTATTTCCCACTAGCTACAAGTTCTGAACCTCTCCCTCCCCAAGTCAATGACAAGGCAAGGGCCAGGGAGGCAGAGTGATCATAAGCAATGCATAAACTATGCCTAACTCTCCATAAACTACTCCTAACAGGCCTAGAAAATGTACCAGACCGTATCCTGATGAGGAAATCCAGAAAAAGTCATCATGTACAATCCAATTCAGCAAAGGGAGTTAGATGGGGAGGTCTTAGGACACTGGAGACAGGTAGGGCTAGCAGCATACTCCATGGAGCACTCCATCTCCCAAGGAGACACTGTGCACCAGGGCAAGAAGAGGGGTCAGACCCATACTGGGCCACTACAATGGATACAGGCAGCAACAGGCAGCTTTTGTCACCCACTACCCAGTCCCAAGTAGCAGATCCAGGGCAGAGTGAGAAGGGGGTGGGTGCATAGCAGTGACATTCCCGGGTAAAGAAGCCTGGGCAGTGTGCAGAGAAAGGAGGAAGTTCAGGACCCAGCAGCAATAACAGAAGCATCAGTAGTGGTGTGGCTCAGGCATCAGGCTCAAGGCAGAATATCACTTCTGATGTCTAACTCAGCCTACAGAGGAATACAGATTAGGAATCCCAGGCCAAAGGGGAGTCTATGCTTTTGCCACTTGGAGCAACAGAGTTTTCCAGTTGGCTGATATGGGTGAAGTCCAGCAGAAGTTTACCCTTGCTCAAACCCAAACCCAGGTGAGGAGCTTGAAGAGCTCAAAAGAGGGGGGGAGCAATCAGACTTTATCCTGGAGCAGAACATTTTGGCAGCATTGAAAGCACCAAAAATGCAGTCTATGGCAGCCCTAATATCAGGTCCAAAGTGAGGAAGTAAGCTGACAGAATGGGCAAACAAACAAACAAAATGAACCCCACCACGATGAGCTATTATGGGATCAGGGATACTCAGGATCCCAAATGCAGAAAAGAATGACTCCAAAAGCTCTATAGGTAATGCCTGAGAGAAAAACACAGCTTGGGCACAAACTCACCTGGAATTCCTAGAAGAAATGGAGCAAGAGCTCTAAAAAAGTTTTATAAATGGAATGAGAGAGCTTGAAGAAAAATTGGAAAAGAAATGAAAGCTATCAAAGAAAGAATCGGAAGATGCAAACCCTTGTCCAACAATAAGCTCCTTGAAAATTTGAACGGACCAAATAGAAACTAATGACTTTGTGAGGTAATAAGAAATATTAAAACAAAGTCAAAAGGCTTAAAAAGTAAAAGAAAATGTACAGTAGGTGTTGTTGTTCAGTCATATCTGACTCTTTGTGACCTCATTTATTTTGGTTTTGTTGTTATTGTTGTTGTTTGGCTTATTTAAACAAACAAATACAATACATGATTCATATATACACATATTCATGCACATATATGCATATATGCATATACATATCAATGTATATTTTTTAAAATCATAAATTTAAAATGCCCAGATCTATTAGAACCAGAGGGACAAGTGAAGATAGAGAGAAATCACCCATCAACTCCTGAAAAAACCAACAAAATGGAAAACTCTTAAGCACGGCATAACCAAAATCCAAATCTCTCACGTCAGAAAAAAAAGATACTGCAAGCATATTAAAAAAAAAAGCAAGTACTAAGATGCCATGGTCAGGATCACATAAGACCTACATTTGTGGGAAAACAGTCAGTAGAGAGGGAGAGATTAATGAGACTGGGAATAATGAAGAGGACAATCTACCAGAGAAGTGAGGATGAAATGAGATGACTTGGGAGGGTAAAAAGAAGACATAGGGGCTCTTGGCAAATAATCTCAATTTTTTCAGTAAAATATAAGCCAAGTTTCTAAGCTAAAAGGGTAGGCTTGGGACAGGCATGGAAGTTTTAAGGAGGAAAAAAAAGGTTTAGAAGAGTCACTGTGGTGAGTAAGATACTGAGTTAATTAAGGGAGATTTAGGATTACCCAGCAGCAGCCAGGGCCCAGCTGAGGTATTGTTACAAATTTGTAGTTCATCTAGTTCATCTGCAATTACAAATAACTGACCTACAAAATATTATAAATTTATGTATCTATATTTATAAAGATATAGATAGATGGATAGAAATAAAAGGGGCAAGTACCTTTAGAACAAAGCAAACAGTGACTAAAAGGGGAAAAAATGCTTTCCACAAAGACTATATGAATGCAGAAAAGAAATAAAGCCAGGGATTCTTTTTAATAAAGAAAAGACCATCCAGTCAGAATGGTTGCATGACTTTCTCTTCTTTCATTTAGTAGCACCTACATATTAGCAGAGGCAATGAAGAGTAGGAGCGGTCCAAGGCTGAGACTTGGCAGGTTCTAATCAATGATGTGATAAAGGGGGAAGGGACCCGAGAAAAGAGAATGGAAAAGAGTTCAACTGGTTCAACAAGGGGTCAAGATGGGAAAGATGGAGAATGTGGCTAGTGCAGGACAAATGGCTTGGGACAGAAATGAAGAGTCAATGAATTGAAGCTCATGGTGTAGATAAAGAACAGAGTTTGGTATTGGAAGACAGAGGGAGAGGTGGAAAGCCAATAGATGTGTGATGAGATAAAGGAATTTCAGAGTTCATGAACATGATGGTGGTGCATTTGTGGGTGATGGCAAGATCAAAGGTTTGAGCATCTTTGTATGTGGCTGAAGTGGTGGTGGGGGGTTGGTCAGTGGACATGAGCAGGTGGAGGAATTAGGAGGTTAGGTTGTTTGAGGAAGTATCAATCTATAGACAGATAGACAATACTCCTTCAAACTACTTTATATATATATGTATATATGTATGTATGTATGTATGTATGTATGTGTGCATATGTATATGTTGAAAGTCCCCGTATTATGAGAGCTGGATTTAAAGATGAGAGAAACATTGTGAGCCAGGTACTGAACTCTTTGAGGAAGGAAGGGGAGTGTCTTAGAGGTCTATAGACAACAGCTAAGAAGATTTTGATTGATGGTAGGTATGGATTGTATGGACCTCAAAGAAGAGAAGCTTATCAAGTAATGGTAGAGGGAGAGAAGCCAGAAGTAGCGATGGGGAGCAAGGAATATTCCAACTTCTCTACTTCTAACAATGAATGGAGAGGAGTGAGTGTACTGGAGACAAGTTGTAGAGGGGTTTACCAGCCAGTTTGAGAAGTTTATATTTTATCCTAAAAGCAAAAGGGAGTTATTGATTTTGGTAGGGAGGTGGTGCATAAAATTCATGTATAAGGAGGATTATTTTGGCAGCTGTGTGGAGGATGGATTGGAAAGAAGAGAGTTTAGAAGTTGCGGGATCATCATTTAGGAGATTCTTAAAATGTTCCATATGATAGATCCTAAACTAGGGTGGTGCTCCAGTAAATAAAAAGAATTTGGACTTTGGGGGAGGATACTATGGAGGTAGAAACACTAAGACTTGAAAATTATTTGGAAGTAAGAGGTGAGAGAGTAAAGAATCAAGAATATATTCTAGGTTACTAAACTATGAATACAAGGATTATTATTTCTTCAATGGAAATATGGAATTTTAGAGGGGGATAGAGGATAAAGAGGAGTTCTGTTATGTACACGTTGAGTTTGAGAAGCCAAAAGAACATCTGGAGGAAAATGTCCACTAGGTGAGTTGGATTGAAGTTCAAAAGAGATTAGAGCTAGATATATAGATCTGAGAGCAACCTACAGAAAGACAATAATTGAACTCATGGGAAATGCTGAGATGGCCTAGAAAGAGAATACAGAAATCAATCAATAATTTAGTATTGATTAAGTGTCTACAGCATTTTGTGCCAGTGATTATGTTGGACTCTAGGGATACAAAGAAAAAATGGTAGATTCTGCTATTGACTCCAGTTGCTAGATCTCTAGTTTTCCTCTCCTCAAGGAGCTTCCATTCTATTGAGGGTAGATAACATATACATATATAAATATATGTAGAATAAATTAAAAAAATAAATACAAGGTAGTTAGAAAGGAAGGGCACTAACAGTCGGGAAGATCAGAAAAAGCTTCATAGAGAAAGTAAAGTGATGGAATCTATGAGATGGTGTTGATGAGGGGGTGAAAACTAGGCATGGCCAACCTCTGGTCAAAAGGCATGAAGAGAAGAGATAAGTTATGGTATGTGAGGAACACAATTCAGCTTTGCTGAAGTATGTTATTTAGTTGTTTTAGTTGTGTCCAACTTTTCATGATCCCATTTGAGGTTTTCTTGGCAAAGATCCTGGAGTGGTTTGCCATTTCCTTCTCCAGCTCATTTACAGATGAGGAAAGTGAGGTAAACAGGATTAAATGACTTGCTCAGAATCACACAACTAGTAAATGTCTGAGGTCAGATTTGAACTCAGGTCTTCCTGACTCCAGGCCCTGTCTTCTATCCACTGTACTATCTAGCTGTCCCTTGATGGAGTATAGAGTAAATGAAAAGGAATAAAGTATAATGAGGCTGGAAAGGCAGATTGCAATGAGATTGTCAAAGGCTTTAAAAGCCAATTAGAGGAAGAAGAGAAAATGGTTCAGGACACACCTCTAGGGGACACTTTGATCCTTAGGAAGCAGAAGATAAGATCACGATGCAGAAAAAAACATGTTAACTGGTGAAGAGGAGCTGCAAAGAGAGAAGGGAATAAGAAAATCAAAGTAGTGGGAACAGAGAATTTTTCTAAGAGGTTGTGAAATAATAATAGTTGTTGACATTTACATAGCCTGCAAAGTATTTTACATACATGATCTCATTATCTTTTCACATCAGCCCTAGGAGGCATGTGCTACAGATACTATAGAAGATTAACGACTAGGAGGCTCATCATTACCCCATTTTACTAATGAGGAAATGAATTCCCAGAGATGTTAAGTGGCTTGCTTATAGTTAAATACTTTATTAAATGTTTGGAGTGAGACTAGAACCTGTTTCTCCTGATGCTTAGTCAAGCACTCTTTCCATTACACCATAGAGAGAAGTATAGGGTAGAGATAGCAAGGTCAAGAAAAAGTTTTGTTACTTTTTTAAAGGATGAGGTAGCCATGGGTGTGTTTATAGGCAGCAAGGAATAAGCTAATAGGAAAAGGAGAAACAGGGTGAAGGGGAAAGGAACTTCTGGAAGGAGACATTGGGATCAAGGGCATAAAGTTATACTTTATAAGGAGAATGACTGAGCAAAGAAAGAAAGAATAAATGTACACAGCAGGGGAGAAAAATTATGGCCTTGATTTTCTCATCAAAGTAAGAGCTGGGTCATCTGCTAAGAGGAAAAGGAGAGGCAGGTCTGGAGAAGATAAGAGAATTTTTGTAGTAGCTGCTACAGGGAATGTAATAGAGAGTAAATCAGAAAGAAGAAAAGAATTGCTACAGTTAATAATTGACTGTTGCTGCAGCGAATAAGCTTCAAGGAGAGCTAAGTGCTTTACAAAATCTCATTTTATCCTCACAACAACCCTAAGAAAGAGATGTGATTATTATCCCCATTTTACAGATGAGAAAACTGAGGTAGCCAGAAGTTAAGTGACTTACCCAGGATCACGCAGCTGATAAATGCCCGAGTCTGAATTTGAAGTCATCTTCCTAATTCCAAGTCCAGGACTCTATATCTGTTACCTCATTATCACTCCTCTGGAACATTGTTGATCACTGCAGAGTTCTGAAATTTTCAAAGTTGTTCTTTTTTCTTTTTAAAAATAAATTTTATGATTTTTTCATGTTGTATCACCAACATTTCTCCTAGTATTTCTTCCCTATCACCTTCTCTGAGAGCCATGTCCTGCAGCAAGTATTTTTAAAGAGAAAAAAAGAGGAAGAAGAGAGAAAAATGAGTAAAACCAAAAAATACACTGAAAATGTCGAAAATATATAAAGTTCTACAGCCATGTACTTCTCACCTCTGAAAGAAATGAGTCAGGAGTACCTTCTTATATCGCTTCTTTGATGCCATCCTTATTATTATTTTTTTTTGTAATTTTGCAATATTTACTTCTGATCATTTTGTGGTTGTTCTTTCCATTTTCATAGTTGTCATCATATGTATGTTTTCTTGACTCTGCTTATTTCACTTTGTGTTTGTTCGTAAGTTTCCATACTTTCCCTGTATTTATCACATTTGTTGTTTCTCATAGCACAATAATATAAATTACATTCATGAACCACAATTTGTTTAGCTATGCCCTAACTAACTGGCATCTACTTTGTTTCCAGTTTTTTGATGCTACAAAAAGCCCATGGTCTTCTTGGGGTAGATGTCTGTTAGTGGATTCTCTGTATCAAAGGGTATAGACATAGTTAACCCTGTGTGCTTAATTCCAAATTACTTTTCAAAATGGTTGTAAATGATTCATAGCACCATCACCAACAAGGTACCCCCTTCCCCATAATCCCTTTTTTGTATTCCCATCTTTTGTCTCCATTGCCAACTAGCTGATTATGAGGGGAAACCTTAGGTTTACTTTTATTTGATTTGCAGATCTACATTCTTTCAAGCTGTTAATAGTGATTCTTCTTTCAGAACTGCTCGTTCATATCCTTAGAACGCTTATCTATTGGGGAATAGTCAGGGTTTGTTTTTATGGTATTGATATTACTGCAGAAATCATTTTTCTGGTTCCTCTTACTTCATTTTGCATCAGTTCATAAATATCTTCCTGGGGTGTAAGTAACATTGGGATTAATTTTTCTTTTAATGTTTTATATAATTTTCTTGTAAATTCATCTACTTTCAAGATTTTTTTTTCACTTTGGAGTCTACTTATAGCTTGATCAATTTTTTTTTAGATTTTGTTTTTTAAATAATATATTTGTTGCTCTAAGAATTTGGGCATTTTATAATTTTTGAAAATATGAACTCACTTATTTCACTTAAGTCGGTTTTATTTCTACATAGCTGGACAAAATATTTTCTGATAATATCCTTTGTTTCTTCTTCATTGTGATGTCTCCCTTTTCATTTTTTAATACTGACATTTCAGTTGTCTTCTTTTTTTTTATTGAAATTAGCTGGGGCAGCTAAGTGGCGCAGTGGATAGACCACTGGACCTGAGGTCAGGAGGACCTGAGTTCAAATCTGGCCTTAGACCAAACACTTGACATGTACTAGCTGTGTGGCCCTGGGCAAGTCACTTAACCCCAATTGCCTAAAAATTAAAAATGAAATTAGCTAATTGCCAATTAGATGTCACAGCTGATAGAATGCTGAGCTTGGAGTAATGAAGACCTGAGTCCAAATCTGGCCTCAGATGGCTAGTAACTGTGACTCCAGGCAAATCACTTAACCCTATTTGCCTCAGTTTCCTCATGTGTAAAATGTGCCAGAGAAGAAATTGGCAGCATGCTTCAGTATCTTTGCCAAGAAAACCCCAAAGAGGTAATGAAGAGTCAGAGATGACTGAAAAATGACTGCACAACAATTTTATTGAGATCTTTTCCTAAAACAAAAACAAAAAGAAAACCCACAAAATCCTAGCTTTGTTTATAAATTCAATGAGTTCTAATACCTAACAAATATTTAATACTTAATAATATTTTAAATTTTTAATTTTTAAAAATTTTACTTAATAATACTTAATACTTACTCAATACTTATATTAACATACTAATATTTATTTAATAACACTTAATAATATTTTAAATTAATAAAATTTTAAATTTAAAAAATTTTAATTAACAATACTTAATATTTACTTAATACTTATATTAATATTAATACACTTAATATTTACTTAATAATACTTAATAACATTTACTTAATAGCACCAAATAATATATTAAATTACTAAAATTTTAAATTTTGAGTTTTTGAAGTTTTTTAAAATTTAAAAATTTTTAATAGTTAATAAATTTTTAAAAATCTCTTCTTGAGTTTCAGGATTTCTTTTTTGTGTTTTAATTGGGTTCTTTTAATTTATTGATTTTCTAGTTGTTGTTGTTATTGAAAGCACAACTCACTTATCTGTTCTTTTCCCTTTTGTTGACAAAAGTGACAAAAAGAGATATAAATTTTCCTCTAATGACTAGTTACTAGTTACATCCCCAAAATTTTGGTATATAGTATCATTGATGTCAATATCTTTAATGAAATTATCCATTTTTTTCTATGATTTATTCTTTGAACACAATAATTCTTTTGGACCAGGTAGTTTAATTTCCAATTCATTTTAATCTTTTCTTCAATGACCCATTATTGAATATTTTATTACATTGTGGTCGATAAAGGATGTGTTAAAGCTTCTTTTCCAAATTTCTTTGTGGGGTTTTAATGTCCTATATACATTATGATTTTAAAGTGCCATGCACACCTGAGAAATACGTATATACCAATTGCAATGGTTAAGGAAGGGAAAGAGTTACATCTTCAAGCTTTTAGCTCAAGAGAAAAGACACACAATTCTAGATTCTCTTGAAGGAGAGGCCCCTAAATGGAGAGAAAGACTCTGGCATAAGCTGACATGCTTAGAAGCCTACACTTTGATCACAGCCATATACCCAGCTTAATACAATAGAGATTTCAGGGAATTTCCCCTTTGATAAGATCCGGAACTCCTTTTCTCTGGGTTAAGTTGAAATATCTCACTTTCAGTGGAAGAGCTCATTCATTCTTTGCATTAATTTGTGTATTCTTACCTGCATAACTTCAATGATTTCAATTTGCTATTGGCTTGGGAAAATGTGTTTATTTGCTATTCGCTGGGAAGCCTTCCTTTTCTGGATCACTGCCTCGACTTGGTGGAGTGGCTTGCATAAAATGGATGAATCATAGTGGAGAATTGTGACAAAAGGTATCCACTGTAAAAGGAAGTGAAAAACCACTCTAGTTTTGCCAAACATAAACAAAAACAAAAAACAAAAACCCACAGACAGTTTTAAAATGCTAAAAGATATGACATTGGAAAATGAGCCCCTTAGCTCGGAAGGTATCCAGCGTATTACTGGAGAAGAGCAAAGGACAAATAGCCCCAGAAAGAGTGAAACGGCTGAGCCCAAACTGAAAGAACACTCAGCTGTGGATGTGTTTGGTGATAAAAGAAAAGTCCAATGCTGTAAAGATAAATATTGCACAGGAACCTGGAATGTAGTATCTATGAACCGAAGTAAGCTGGATGGGATAAAATAGGAGGTGGAAGGATGAAACATGGACATCTTGGGTGTCAGTAGTCTTAAATGAATGGGAATGGGCGGATTTAATTCAGGCGATCATTACATCTGCTACTGTGAGCAAGAATCCTTTAGTAGCAATGCAGGACTTCTGGTGCCAAGACGGAGGAGTGAGGAAGGAACCCTCTGAAGCCCTCTAAAATTCCCCTGCCCCACATACACAACTAGAAAACCACCTCAGAACTGACCTAGGAGTAGGAAAGCAGCTTACCAGTACAGCAGGAAGTCTGTCTCACTGGGGTGGGTGGGGATTAAAGTCTAAGAGCAGTAGCGCAGCCAGCCTCACAGCAGGGGGCCTGCAGCCAAGGCTCCCAGCTTGGGGCAATCCACCAGGGAGGTCCCACACTCCTGAAAATCAGCAGTCCACTAGGCAAGTGAGCAGTCTGGGCAGCACAGCAAGGCCCCACACCAACAACCCTACTTGTTGTGAGGCCTTGACCACATTGCTGACCAATAGTGAAGTCCTACCCCAGGGCTGGCCAACAGCAGGATCTTGCCCAGCAGAGATACCCAGTTCCATAGCAACCCAGTAGCAGGGCCCCACCATTGGAGCAGGCCAGCAGCTGACCCTTACACTCAGGAGAGGCCAACAGGAAGGGCACCCCTCCCATACAAACCATAAGGGTAATCTACCCTCCAAGGAAAGCACTGAAACCCAGTGAAAGGCAGCAGTAAGATCCTGAGCTCCAGCACAAAAATCTTGGGACAGAGCAAGACCAGAGCCCAACTCTCATATTAAAAACACCAAGTCACAAAAAAGGCAGAAAAAAATCAGCAAAAAAACCCAACAACTTGACTATAGAAAGTTACTATGGTGACAGGGAGGGTCAAGGCATAAACTTAGATAAGGACAATAGTTTCAAAGTGGCTACATGTGAAGCCTCAAAGAAAAATGTAATTTAGTCTTATACCCAAAAAGAATTCCTGAAAGAGCTTAAAAAGGACTTTGAAAACCAAATTAGAGAAGTAGAAGAAAAATTGGGAAAAGAAATGAATAAGTTAGAGTAATCATAAATGAGAGTAATGCAAGACAAATATGAAAAAAAAAAGAATCAATAGCATGGGAATAGATACAAAAATTTACCAAAGAAAATAACTCCTAAAAAACAGAATTAGCCAAATGGAAAAGGAAGTACAAAAGCCCACAGAAGAAGATAATTTTCTTAAAAATTAGAATTCAGCAAGTGGAAGCAAATGACTCTATGAGACATCAAGATACAATAAAACAAAATTTAAAAAGCAAAACAATAGAAGAAAGTGTGAAATTTCTCATTGGAAAAACAACTGACCTAGAAAATAGATTCAGGAGAGATAATATAAGAATTATGGGACTACCTGAAAGTCATGATCAAAAAAAAAAAATCCTGGACAATATATTTCAAGAAATTGTCAAAGAAAACTACCATGGTATACTAGAACCAGAGGGCAGAATAGAACTTGAAAGGATCCACCAATCACCACCTGAAAGAGATCCCAAATTAAAACTTCTAGGAACATAACAGCCAAATTCCAGAGCTCACAGATCAAGGAATAAGCACTACAAGCAGCCAAAAAAGAAACAATTCAAATATGGTGTAGCTACAGTCAGTATTACACAGCATTTGGAAGCTTCCATGTTAAAGAGCCACAGGGTTTAGAAGATGATATACCAGAAGGCAAAAGAGTTAGGATTACAACCAAGAATCACTTACCGAGAAAAAAAATGAATATAATCTTTCAGAGGAAAAAAAAAAGAACATTCAATGAATGTTGGAATGAAGACTTTCAAGCATTCCTAATTAAAAGACCAGAGCTGAATACAAATTTGACCTCCAAATACAAGACTCAAGGGAAATATAAAAAGGTAAAAAAAAGAGAAACAAGAAAGAAAAAACATAAGAAATTCAATAAGGTTAAACTTTGTATTTCTATATGGCAAGATAATATTTATAACTATTCAGAACTTAATTAATGTAAGAGCAATTAGAATGAGTATGCATAGACAGAGGGTGTAGATATAAAGTGACTTTGATGGTATGATACTCCAAAAACCAAAATAAAGATGTGAGAAAGAAAATTGCACTGGAAGAAGGAGGGGCAGAGACTGAATGGGGGTAAATTATCCCGTATAAAAGAGGCATGGAAGATTCATTATAATGGAGAGGAAGATGGGGGTGGGGGCGGGCAAAAGCTTAAACCTTACTGTCATGAACATTGTATTGAAGAGGAAATAAAATACAAACTCCGTTGGATAAAGAAATCTATCTTACAATATAAGGAAGTAAAAAGGGACAGGTAAAATAGAAGGGGGATGAGAGACTGACAAAAGGGACAGTAGATTGGGGAAGGTGGTGATCAGAAGCAAAACACTTGTGAAGAGGGAAAGGGTGGGGGGTAAGAGAGAGAGAAAAGGATAAAGAAGTGAAAAATAGCATGGAGGGAAATACACAGTTTTAATAACTATAAATATGATTGAGATGAACTCACCCATCAAATGGAAGAGGATAACAGAATGTATCAAAAACCAAAATCCTACAATATGTTGTTTATGAGAAACACAGAGCAGAATTTATTATGCTTCAGTTGAAGAAAGAAAGCTGAAAGAAAGGGGAAGAAACCATGATCTCAGACAAAGCAAAGGTAAATCGAGTTAAAAGAGATAAGGAAGGAAACTATATCTTGCTGGAAGTTACCATAGACAATGAAATCATCTTAATACTAAATATATATACACCAAATAGTATAGCATCTAAATTTCTAAAGAAGAGGTTGAATGAGTTACAGGAGGAAATAGGTAATGAAACTATTTTAGTGGGAGACCTCAACTTTACCCACTCAGAAGTAGATACATCTAACAAAAAAAAGAAACAAACAAAAAGTTAAGGAAGTAAATGAAATTCTGGAACAGCATAAAAGTGTAAGTGGGTAAAAGAACAAATTATAAAAACAATTGACAATCTAATTAAAGAGAATGACAGCAATGAGACTAAATACCAAAATTTATGGGATTCAACCTAAGCAGTATTTAAGGAAAAATTTGTATCTTTAATTGCTTACATTAATAAAATGGTGAAAAAGTAGATCAATGAATTGGGCACGCAACTAAAGAAAAAAAACTAGAAAAAGAAAAAAAATTAAAAATCCCCAATTGAGCACCAAATTGGAAATCCTAAAAAAAATCAAAGGAGAGATTAATACAATTGAAAATAAGAAAACTATTGAGCTAACAAATAAAACTAAAATCTGGTTTTATGAAAGAAAAATTATAAGATAGATAAACATTGGTTAATTTGATTAAAAAAAGGAAAAAAGAAAGTAAGATTACTAGTATTAAAAATGAAAGGAGTGAACTCACCACCAATGAAGAGGAAATTAAGGCAATTGTTAGGAGCTATTTTGTCCAATTATATACCAATAAATTTGACAATCTAAATGAAATAGATGAATATCTATAAGCATATAAATTACCCAGATTAACAGAAGAAATAACATACTTAAATAAGAAAAAAAAATTGTAGTAGGCATCAATTAGTTTCCTAAGAAAAAAATGCCCAGTACCAGATGGATTCACAAGCAAATTCTACTAAACATTTAAAGAACAATTAATCCCAATACTATGTAAACTATTCAGAAAAATAGGTAAAGAAGAAGTCCTACCAAATTCCTTTTACAATACAAATATGGTGCTGATAACTAAACCAGGGAGAGATAAGAAAGAAAATTATAGACCAACTTCTCTAATGAACATTGATGCAAAAATTTTAAATAAAATATTAATAAAGTGATTACATCAATATATCACAAGGATCATACACTATGACCATGTGGGATTCATACCAGGAATTCAGGGCTGACTCAATATTAGGAATATAATTGACCATATCAATGACAAAACCAACAGAAATTGTATGATTATCTCAATAGATGTTGAAAGAACTTCTGACAAAATACAGCACCCATTTCTTTTAAAAACACTAGAGAACATAGGAATAAATGGAGCTTTCCTTAAACGACAAGTAATATTTATCTCAAACCATAAGCAAGCATTATCTATAATGGGGATAAGCTAGAAGCCTTCCCAATGAGATAAGAGGTGAAGCAAAATGCCTATTATCACCTCTATTACTTAATATTGTACTAGAAATGTTTACTATAGCAATAAGAAGAAAAAGAAATGAAAGGAACTAGAATAGGCAACGACTAAAGTATCACTCTTCACACATGATATGATATGCTTAAAAATCCTAGAGAATCAACTAAAAAACTAATTGAAATTATTAACAACTTTGACAAAGTTGCAGGATGCAAAATAAACTCACACCAATCATCAGCATTTCTATATATAACCAACAAAGCCCAACAGCAGGGGATAGAAAGTGAAATTCCATTTAAAATAACTGTAGATAATATGAAATACTTGGGAGTCTAACGGCCAAGACAAACCCAGGCACTATATAAACACAATTATAAAACACTTCAAAAAATAAAGTCAGATCTAAACAATTGGAAAAATATTAATTGCTTGTGGATATTTGGTTTTCTTCTTTCTTTTTTCAAACCAAATTAACCAATGGCTTATCTGTCTTATTGGAGTTTTTTTTCATAAACCAGCTCCTGGTTTTATTTATGAGCTCAATAGTTTTCTTACTTTCAGTTTTATTAATCTCACTTTTGATTTTCAGGATTTTCAATTTGGTGCTCACTTGGGGATTTTTAATTTGTTCTTCTAGGCTTTTTTTTTTAAATTGCACCCCCAATTTATTGATCTAGTCTTTCTCTATTTTGTTAATTTAAGAATTTAGAGAAACAAATTTTACTCTAAGTATTTCTTTGGCTGCATCCCATAAATTTTGTCATGTTGTATTATCGTTGTCATTCTCTTTAATGAAATTATTGTTTCTATAATTTGTTCTTTTTCTTTAGGATTAGATCATTTAGTTTCTAATTAATTTTTAATCAATCCACAGCTCTTTCTTGAATCTAATTTTTATTGCATTATGATCTGAAAATGATGCATTTAACATTTCTGCCTTTCTACATTTGATTGTAAGGTTTTTATGTTTTTATACATGTTTATATTTTTATACGTGGTCAATTCTTGTGTAGGTGCCATGTACTGCTGAGAAAAAAGGTATATTCTTTTCTATTTCTATTCTGTTTTCTCCAAAGGTTTGTCATGTCTAACTTTTTAAAAATTCTATTCACTTCCTTGATTTCTTTCTTTTTTGGTTGGATTTATCAAGTTTTGAGAGGGGACAGTTGTGGTCCCTTACTAGTATATTCTATATATCCTCCTGTAACTCACTAAATTTCTTAAGAATTTGTGTATTCTACTACTTCAAAGCTTGTATGTTTAGTTCTGATATTGCCACATTGTCTATGGTACCTTTTCCCAAGATGTAGTTTTCTTCCTTATCTCTTTTAACTAGGTCTATTTTTGCTTTCACTTTGTCTGAGATTAGGATTGCTACCTCTGCTTTTTTTTTTTTACTTAAAAGCATAAGCGTAATAGATTCTGCTCTAGCCCCTTACATTTACTCTCTGCTTCAAGTGCATTTCTTGTAAATAACAATATTGTAGGATTCTGATTTTTGAACCTCATTGCTATCTGCTTCCATTTTATGGGAGGGTTCATCTCACTCACATTCACAGTTATGATTACTACTTGTATTTCCCTCCTTCCTATTCTACTTCCTGTTTGTCTTCTCTCTCCTTTCACCCTTTCTCTCCTCACCAGTGTTTTGCTTCTGTCTCCCACATCCCCTTATACTTTGTAAGCAGTTTTTCTTCTTTTTCCAAGCTGTTGATTCTTTTTTCATAATTTGCTTGCATGACTCTCATTTCTTTTCCCAATTTTTCTTCTACCTCTCCTATATGATTTTTAAGCTCCTTTTCGAGCTTTTCCATGAGTTCTTTCTGAGCTTGAGACCATTTCCCATTTTTCTTTGGGGTTTTGCCCATAGGTGTTTTGCCATTGTTGCACTCTTCTGAATTTGTGTCTTGATCTTCCCTGTCACCATAGTAACTTTCTATGGTCGGATTCTTTTTGTTTGCTTTTTGCTCATCTTTTTTGGCTTTTCCCTTTCTTTTAAATTTGAGCTTTTCTCCCAGAGTGGAAAGGGCACAGTCTCAAGTTTCTTTTGCCAGGTGCTGCCTGTTTACCTGGTGCTGTACCAGTGTTGCCCTGAGGCCCACTTGGGACCCTCCTGTCTGGTACTGTATGGGGAATGGGAGTGGATGCTGTAGGGGTCTGGAAGCTTACCTGGGCCAAGGTGGGGTCCTAGTGGTGGTGTCTGGCATGTACTGAGGCCTATGAGGTGTTTCTCCATTTCCCTGGGGCTACACTGAAATATGTGGTGTTCTGGCTGCTGGCAGCTGCCAGTTTACTCAGGGAAATGCTGAAGCACATGGCATCTCTCAGAGCTGGAGTCTGCCTGTTACCCTGGCTATGCTGAGGCACATCGGGGAGGGTCCAGGTGTTGGTGTTTTCCTGCTCCACCACACTGGGGCTCAGGATCTTTCACTGTTTTGCTGAGGTGGGCTCCCCTTTTACCCAAGTGAGTCAGGCTTTTTCTGATAGTCTTCCAAATTTCTTGGGCTCAAAGATTGTTTCACCCTGTCTTTTTGTTGGTTCTGCTGTTCCAGGATTTGTTTTGAGGTGCTATTTTATGGTTGTTTCAAGATGAATATGGGAGGGTTATGGTGATTTACTGCTTTTTTTGGGGGGGCTAGGCAATGGGGTTAAGTGACTTGCCCAGGGTCACACAGCTAGTAAGTGTTATATGTCTGAGGCTGGATTTGAAATCAGGTCCTTCTGAATTCAGGGCTGGTGCTCTATCCACTGTACCACCTAGCTGCCCCTGACTTTTTATTTTTATTTATTTTTTTTTTTTTGTGATTTACTGCTTACTCTGCCATCTTGGCTCTCAAAAGTATCATTCTCATTTCTTTTCCCAATTTTTCTTCTGCCCTCTTATTTGATTTTTTTCTTATTTGATTTTTTGCACTCCTTTTTGAGCTTTTCCATGAGTTTCTTCTGGAGTTGAGACTAATTCCCATTTTTCTTTGGGGCTTTACCTCTAAGCGTTTTGACATTGTTGTCCTCTTCTGAGTTTCTGTCTTGATCTTCCCCATCACTATAATAACTTTTTATAGTCTTTTTCTTAGCTCATCTTTTTCAGCTTTTTTTTTTTTTAACTTTTAAATTTGAGCTCTGCTCCTGGGATGGAAGGGGCATTGTCCCAAGCTTCTTGTGCTGGGGGCTGTAGGTTCTGGCTGTTTGCCTGGTGCTACACTAGTGCTGCCCTGAGAGTCACAGGGAACTCTTATGCCTAGTGCTACACTGAGGGGGTGAGGTAGGGTGGAGGTTACAGGGGTCTGACAGCTTACCTGGCACTGAGTCCTAGTGTTAGTGTCTGTCCATAGGCTGAGCCACTTGGGGAGCCCTAGTGTTGGCTTCTGTCTGTGTGCTGATGTACATGGTGGGTCATGTGCTGGCATCACCTCATTTGCCTGCACTTAGGCACATGGTGATTCCAAGCACTAACATCTGCCTGTTAGTCTGGCTATGCTGAGACACATGGGGGGGGCGGGGTCCCAATGCTGGTGTTTGACTGCCCCAGCTACACTGAGGCTCAGGACTTTCTGCTGGCTTGCTGGGACACTTCCTGTCCAGGACTGCACTCCCCTTTGTTCTGAGTGAGACAGACCTTTCCTACTGACCTTTCAAGTTTCTTGGCCTAGAAGATTGATTCACCCTCTCTTTTTGCTGGTTTTGCCATTCCAGAATTCATTTTGGGCCACTATTTTATGGTTGTTTTGGAGGTGGATATGAGACAGTTCCTGCTTACTCTGCCATCTTGGCTTCTGGTAATGCAAGGGACACTGAACACTCTTTTTCAACAATCCAAAAGGTGACTTTACAAATGGACATCACTAGATGGTCATTATTGAAATCAGATTGATTATGTACTTTGCAGCCAAAGATGGAGAAGCTCTATCCGGTCAGTTAGAACAAGACTTACAGATGACTGTGGCTCAGATCATGAGTTTCTTATTGCAAAATTAAGACTTAAATTGAAAAAAGAAGGGAAAACCTTCAGACTGCATAGGTAAGACCTAAATAACATCCTTTAGAATATGTAGTTGAGGTGAGTGAAAGATTTAAAGGATTAGATCTGATAGAATACTTAAAGAACAGTGGACAGAGAGTCACAACATTGTACAGGAAGCAGCAACAATGAAAATAACAAAAAACCCCATACAAATAGCTGATGAAAAAAGGAAAGGAGAAAGGGGAAGATATACCCAACTGAATGCAGAATTCCAGAGAATATCAAGGAGAGACAAGAAGGTTTTCTTAAATGAGCAATGCAAAAAAATAGATTAAAATGATAGAATGGGAAAGGCAAGAGATTTCTTAAAAAATTAGAGATATCAAGGAAACATTTCATGCAAAAATGAGCGCAATAAAAGACATGGCTATGGAGATGATAGTACTCTGATGGCAGGAACTGAACAAGAATTAAGAAGCCTCTTGAGTATAAAAGCTGGCTTGAAGCTTAATATTAAAAAAAAAACCACCAACATAACAAGAACCAAAAATTTAAGATCATAGCATCTTATTCCATTACTTTCTGGCAAATAGTGGAAAAAGAATTGGAAGCAGTGTCAGATTTTATATTCTTGGGCTCAACAATCACTGTGGACAGTTGTCGAGGGCCAGTACTGATGAGTCAGAGGATTCAGGCCATGCCAGGTTTTACTTGTAGTCTGTCCTTTAGCCAATAGCTGCCTAAGTCAGATATGTGGGCTCTCCAACCCCTCCTTGTTCTGTCTCTCTTGAGAACAGAAGGACCTTGAAGATAACAGGGAAGTGAGAAGATGGTTCAGGGGGGAACTCCCCCTGGTTACTGTTCCCATGAGAAAAATAATTGTTGATGCTTTTGCCTTTGTTACTCTGGGTTCTGTTCCCATGAATGAGGTATAAAAACCCTAGCCCTCAGATCAATAAACGGAGCGGGTCTTCTATCTGTCTCCCACCTGGCCCACGTATATCTTTCTCTTTTCATACTCACCGGCATTTAAACACAGTCGTGGACACATGTGTCTGGGACAACTGGCGCTTGAACAGGGACAGGGACACGGGAGCCTGAAAGAGTGGTTTCCCCCAGGGAGTAGTGCTGGAAAACAAACACTGTCAGGGACACAGGTGCCCGTGACAGACAGTGACTAAAGCCAAAAAATAAAAAGTCACTTGGCTCCTTGGAAGGAAAGCTCTGGCCAATCAGGGCAGCATACTAAAAAGCAGAAAAATCACCTTGCTGACAAAGATCAGTATAGTCAAAGCTATGATTTTTCAAGTAGTTTTCAGGCAGTAATGTATGGCTGTGAGGACTGGACTATATAAGGAAAGCTGAGCATAGCAGAATTGATGCTTTTGAACTGTGGTATTAGAGAAGACTCTGAGAGTCCTTGGACAGCAAGGAGATCAAATCAGTCAATACTTAAAAGATATTAATTTTGACCAGTCATTGGAAGGACAAATGCTGAAGCTGAAGATTTAATACTTTGGCCGCATAATGAGACAACCGTGATGTTGGAAAAAAATTGAAGGCAAAGGGAAGAGGGTATGGCAGAGAGATGAGATAGTGTCATGTAAACAATGAGCATGTCCTTGGATAGATTTGGGGAGATGTTGGAGAATGAAAAGACCTGGTGTACTATGGTCCATGGGGTCATGAAGAGTCAGACATAACCCTATTCCCTGGGAAGAGTTAATAATCAAGAACTCAGCCTAAATCTTAAAATTATTTCCACTAGACTAAAAATTTGAGGTAGGGGTGAATAAATAAAATTCTCACCAGGTACCCCTTTTACCTCTTTTCTGAGGAGAAACAGAGTAGCCAGCTTTGTTCCAGATTTGGAACCAATCCAAATCCTAGTAGAAATCAAAATCTCCTTTTGAGAAGTATGGGTAATAGACACTCTAGATATATCTATCCATGCCTTCTTGCAAGCTATAGTCAGAGAGATCCATAAAGATACACATATCCACGTACTTCACTTACATATAAAGTATTCAGAGGGTTGTTAAAAGAGATACAATTTTTTGGTTAAATCATCAAAGAAATTATTTCAGGACCATTTAAACTGCAAAAGATGAACAACTCATCAGTTAAGTGCAGTGAGTTAAACAAGGGAAAGTCGTAGTAGTGTCTGTTAATAAGAATGGAAAACAAGTAGAAATAGTCATATCAAATGCCAATTATTTTTTCTGGTATTATTTCAAATTTCAAAGCTGGCAATAAATTGGAGCAACTAAGCAAGATTGAAAATTTTTTATTAGGCTATTATTTTTGGCTGGCTAATTTGGCTGTTTTGTTGAGAATGGCATTTACCTAAAGTTGTTCTGTTCAATATCTTTCAAGTCAGCATTGGCTTGCTTCCACATGCAGCAGGAAGAATACGCAAAGAGTTCAGAGAAGGGAATAAGCATTTATAGAGTACCTAATGTGTGCCAGGCATTGTGCTGAGTGCTTTACAAATATTTATCTCATTTGATCCTTATACTGATCCTGAAAGGTAGGTGCTGTTATTAACCCCATTTTACTATGGAGGAAACTGAGGCAGACAGAGGTTAGTGACTTCTACTTTACCTCCTAATAGGAATCAAAATCTTGATGCTCAGGACCACCCAGCCAGTAAGTGTCTGAGGATGGATTTAAACTCAGGATTTGACTCCAGGCCCTCTAGACATTTAGCTGCCTCTACAAATAATTATCTATCTATCTATCTATCTATCTATCTATCTATCTATCTATCCATCTATCCAATGTCAGCAATCTTGGGAAGTAGATGCAATTATCATTTCCATTTTGGAGCTGAGTAACCTGAGGAAAACAGACATTGAGTGTTCTGCTACATAGGTGGTAAATGAAGCCACATTTGAACTCAGGTCTTTTTGTCTCCTTGCCTGGAACTCTCTATCCATTTTAGTAGTAGTATGTAGTAGTAGTAGCTTTAGTTACAGTTTGAGGGATGCACTAGAAAGGAAATAATATTGGCCTATGAAATTGCAAACTTATTGAGTACCAAAACCATATCTCATTCAACTTGCTGATGAATTTTGTAAAACTTAAAGCATCATATAATAAATTTATTTTGAATAATTAAAATTGAGTATAGTATACGCTTAATAAATATTCATAGAACGAATGAGTTGATGGACACATGCCACTTTTCAAATCCTATAGGGCTTGATTTATAGATAGCTTTTGATAGTTTTTTCATATAAATTAAATTTTGGTTACTGAATACATAAATGATGTGCACTAGTTTATTTGTGAAAATAATTCTACTTACTATAACAATCACAGGAGTCTTCACATTAATTGGTATCATTTGATAAGTATTTATTAAGTACTTAGCATGTACCAAACATTGTCAAGCATTGCAGATATAATGACAGAAATGAAACAGTCTCTGCCCTCAAGTAGCTTATATTCTATTGGTGAGAACAACTCTGCATAAATAATTATATGCAAAATAAATTTTATGTTTATATTTTATATATAATTTATACCTATTGTTTATGTATATATGTCTATGTAATTTAAATTTTATAATTAGGGAAGAGCATTTGTTAGTGGGAGGGCAGAATAGGACAGATTTCACATAGAAGACATTTCTTAAACAGAGTTTTGAAGAAAATGAGGCATTCTAAAAGTTGGAGATGAAGTGAGACTACATTCTAGCCATAGGGGTCCGCCAAAATAAAGGCATAGACATAGGAGATGGAGTGACACGTGTGAGAAACTGAAAGGCTGGTTTGGCTAAATCATAGAGTGCAAGAAAGGGAATAATGTATTGAAAGGTTGGAAAGTAGGTTGGGACCAGGTTGTAAAGGGCTTTAAAAACTAAACAGAGGAACTCCTTTTCAATCCTAGCCACTGTGGTTTATTGAGAAGTAGACATGATCAGACCTGCCTTTTAGGAAAATCACTTTGCTAGCTGTGTGGTTGAGTTGGAGGGGAGAGACATGAGGCAGGGAGTCCAATTAGGAGGCTACCATGAGAGTTCAGGTATGAGAAGTTAGGAAGGCAAGATGGTGGTCATATGAGTAGACAGAAGGGGACAAATAGAGCAGGAGTTATAGAAACAGAAATGGTAAGATTTTACAAAATGGTATGATTTGGGATATATGAGGTGAAAGAAATGGAAATGCTGAGGATAATACTGAGTTTTAAAATCTGGGTAACTAGGAGGATGGCTTTATAATTCACAAAAATAGGGAAGTTTGGCAGGGAATGAATTTTGGGTAAAAGATAATTAGTGTAGTTTTGGAAATTATGAGTTTGAAATATCCTTGGGAAATCCTGTGAGAAAAGTTGGAGATGAGTGACTGGGGTTTAGAAGACTGCGGCTACGTCTGTATATTGCTGTTGTTCAGTTGTTTCAGTTATATGCAACTCTTCATGACCCCATTTCTTGGCAAAGAAATTGGAGTAATTTACCATTCCTTTTTCCAGCTCATTTTACAGATGAAGAAACTGAGGCAAACAGGGATAAGTGACTCACTCAAGGTCACATAGCTAGTAAGTATCTGAGCCTGGATTTGAACTCAGGTCTTCCTGACTCCAGGCTGTGTGCTCTATCCATTGTGCCACATTGTGCCCCTGCATCTGTATAGAGATGATAAATAAACTTATGGAAGCTGATAAGGTACCAAGTGAGAGGCTATAGTAAGAGAAAGTATAGAGTTACAGAACAGACCCCCAAATAGGGAATGACATGGATGAATCAGTGAAGAGGACAGGAAAGGAGCAGTCAGACAGGAAAACCAAGAGAGAACAGGGTTAAAGAAACTGGAAGGGGAGAGAGTGTCAGAGTTGAGAATAGTCAATAGGCTGGAGATAGGTCAAGAAAAATGAGCGTTGAGAAAAGGTTCTAATATCTGGCAATAAAAAAATTATCAGTAACTTTTGAGAGAGTTATATATACATTAAATAGATGTTAGGTAGTATATTGAACTAAGAACGCAGGAACACATTTGGGGTCTTATAAAATTACTAGATTTTAATCAATGTAATGCAAAATACACTAAGCTTATGAAAAATGATTCTGATTCACAAAGAGTTTTTTGACAAAGCTCTCTTCTCCCTCTAGAATTGTGCAGATGTCTTATTCTGGGGCCTGGGGTGGGGGTGGGGGGCAGCAAAGAATGATAAAGCAAAAAATAAAAAGAGTTAAGAATCTACCCTGCTATTCTAATGCGTTTTGATAGGTCAAATGTATAAATCTCTATGAATTTCCATCTGGGCAAAATAAATACATGGGTATAAGTGACCCTCTTCAGAATAGAACTCTACATGTTGGATGAGAGGTTTTAATGAAATAACTAGGAGATATGTGATTAAAAATGATAGACCTTTTAAAAAATCAGCAGGTGACATAGAGTTAAATGTGAAGTAAATGTTTCAGACTCCAACCTTAAAGATACATGCATGACCCAATTCAAGATCTTAGTTTTTTTGCTGTTAAGCTTCAAACCAACTTTTGCACTCTCCCCTTTTACCTTCATCAAGATGCTTGACTTCTGTTAAGCTCTGTATTTGAAGACCTTTCTCCTGGTCACTTGCAGAATGTGCTGCTTCTGAACTGAACTGCTAAACTTGAGCACTGTGTCTTAAAGTTTGAAGCTTTGGATATTCTTTCTGGACCAGCAGTGCAGAGTGCTGCCCTACTTCTGCTTTCACAGCCTTGGCAAATTTCTGCCATTTGGAGTTTGGATTTCCATAGCCCTAGGAAGAGGCAGGAGGCAGGATCTAGAGCTGAACACTGTTACAATCCCGGACATGTGTCTTGTCTGTTCCCTCTTCTCCTCCTCCACTCTCTTGTGGAGCTCACTGCAGCACAGAACACTGGGGAGGTGCTGGTTATCACGACCTCAGTAAATTTCTGCCATTTGGAGCTTGGATCACTGTAGCTTTGGAAAGAGGTGGCGGGGATGGGTCAGGGTTTAGAATTTAGCAGTCTGTTGCAAGGTCAGGGTTGACTAGCACAGCCCTCCTGCAGGGAGTGTGGTGGAAAATGGTCAGGGTGGGGCAGGGAAGGAGGTGCTGAGTGAACACATTAAGTCAAGGAGCTCTTACCTTCTTTGGATTTTTCCTGTCCTGGACCATGGAGACCCCTGAAATTGTTTTCTCTCTGAGGAACAATTTCTACTTTGAAGAGGTTGTAAGGATCACAGAAAATGTCTGGTTTTCCATCTTGTCCACATGACTTGGAAGTCCACCCCTCCCATCTTTATTTTCAAAATATTATCTTTTATTTTATTTTCAAAAGACATACATATTTTTTGTATATTTTGTATACATATATTTTGTATAATCTTGTTTCTTCCATCTTTTACTTATGAATTTGATTTTTATTTACCTGAGTACTTTACATGTATCCCTATTTAATTTTATTGGTTGAATTTTAAATTCTTTTTATGTTTGTTAAAAGGGAAGACTGAAGTGTAATAGTGTATGGTAGATTAGGAAATTACTATAGTTATAAACAAACAAAGACATAAACCAAGTTTGTTAAAAAAAAAAAGAAAAGAAAAACAAGCAGAGGAGTTTGGACTTAATTCTGACAGGAAACATATTGTAGATTATTGAGCAGGAAAGTAACACTATAAAAATAATATTTTAAAACGATTAGTAGTCAGTGATTTAGAGAAAGAAGTAAAGGTAGGGAGAGACTGGATTCAGGGAAAAATGATTAACCATTTCAACTCTGTGCTGTTCTCTTAAGTCTCTTCCTTCTTATTTCACTGATTGTGCCCTGCCAAGCCTCAGCCTGGGATCACTCCCACCCTTTACCACTTTAGCTTCTACATAAGTGCTGCTGAATGGAAGCGGAGAAAATCACACAATCATTCTAACTGAGTCCTCAATAAATTGATCTTATAGAATTCAGCTGGGCTTTCACCAGTACTAATCAGTCCTTCTGCACCTTCCTCATCAACTCACTATTCCACCCTCCACAGCAGCTCTTCCAAACTTTTTCATCTTTCCTCAAACTGCTCATGGCTGTCCCTACCCCCATCCTCTCAGCTGAGAACCTTGCCTCACATTTTACAGAAAATAAATGAGGCCATTTGCCATGAACTTCCTCTTCCCCAACTCATATCACTCATATATCTTCTACCAGTGCTCTTTCTTCACCTCTTTCTCATATCATGAAGTGGCCTTGCTCCATTTCCAAGGCTAATTCCTCTACCTGCTCACGCAATCCCATTACATCCTGTCTCCTCCAACAGATTGCTCTCCTCTGTCATCCCCACTCTCACTTATTTTCAATCTTTCCTTGTCTTCTGCCTGCTTTTTTTCCCCTGTGTATAAACATGCCCATTTCTCCTCCATTGTCCGTAACCTTCACTTGATCCTTCCATCCCTGTTAACCTATGTCTCTTTTTTCTTTAGTGTCTAAACTCCTTAAAAATGTCATCTACAATAAGTACCTCTATTTTCTGTCCTCTCTGTCTTCTCTTAACTCCTCACAATCCAGCTTCTGACCTCATCATTCCACCAAAACTGCTCTCTCTGAAGTTACCAATGCTCCCTCAGTTGCCAAATCAAGGGTCTTTTCTCAATCCTTATTCTCTTTGACCTCTCTGTAGCCTTTGACACTGCAGATCACCCTCTCCTCCTTGATACTCTTCTCTTCCTGGGTTTTTGGGACACTACCTTCTCCTGGATCTCCTCCCACCTCTCTGATCTTGCCTTTTCTTTTGCTGGGTCCTCATCCAGACCATGCCCTCTAGCAGCAGGTATTCCAAAGGCTGCCATTCTGGGCCCTTTGATCTCTTCTCCATTTCCACTGTTTCACTTGATGATTTCAGTTCCTTTGGATTCAATTACCCTCTCTTTGATGATGATTTCAAATCTACCCTTCCTGTCCTAATCTCTCATCTCACATCTCCAATGCCTTTGAGATATCTTGAACTGTATGTCCAATAGACATCTTAAACTCAACGTGTCCAAAGTGGAACTCATTCTATTTCCCCCTTAACTGTCCCTACCTTCCCTAATACTTTAAAGGACAACACTATCCTTCTAGTCTCTCAGGCTGGCAAGCTAACTTCATTCTCACCTCCTCACTCTCTCTTACCCCATCCTTCTCCAATCTACTTTAAGGGCTGCCAATTTTGCCTTTGTAATATCTCTCAAATATATCCCCCCCCCTTTTTTTCCTGTGGCAGTGCAACTGTATCTCCTCATTACTTCATACCTGGATTACTGCAATGTTGTTCATCCTTTTTGGAGGAGGACCAATGCCATCATGGGATGGTGATTTTACTTGTGAATAAATTGTATTTAACTGAGGTACAATTGCACAAAAATGTCAACCTTACTCTCTCTTCCAGAGTCATTGAAGTCCAGTGGCAAGACAAAAGTCAGGATGACTGTCAAAGGCCCAGGATTCAGACCAAGCTCTAAGCCCTCCACAGCATCTACTTCAGCCACCTTCATGGCCATTGTAGCAAATTGTTCTCATCTGCCCATTCCACTAGAAGTCTTCCCACACTTGGGGTAGACATCCCCTTACCTCACCGACAGTCATGAGGCTTGTCAGTTACCCTCAACTTGGTTTAGCCCATCTGTGGGGATGGTTTTACCTGGGTTTTTTGGAGCCACAGGTGAGAGTTGGGTGATAGGTGAACACCAAAATTGGATAAGCAGCCTTGAAAAAGGATTAGCCTAACCTCACACCAGATGTGCTAATCCTCCCTGAACATCCCATACCACCCCTATTGCAATATTAGGGTAGCCTGATGGTGGATCTACCTGTCCCAAGCCTCTTCTCACTCCAATCTATCCTCCATTCAGTCACTAAAGTGGTTTTTCTAAAGTGCAGGTCCAATCATGTCACACACACTTCCCCCAACTCAATAAACTCAAATGACTTATTTTTTGCAGTTTTAAATACATAGCCCTGACGTCAGATATATTGGGATGGGGGGGGAAGAAGGGAGGGGACCCAGAGTCAAAGACAGTCCCCTAGATTTAAGTTAAACATAATCTACAAACTTTAGCTTTGGGATCCAATTCCACCTCAATTCATCCAACTTTGGACTGACCAAAACATCGCTTTTGCCAAGTGGGTATTTAATTTCATTAGCCTTACTTGCTTAAAGCATTTGCTGAAGCTCCACCCTAAGCTGAGGAGGGGGAGAGATTTGGTATTTTTACTGAGAGAGAAATCCCTTCTCTGATTGCACCTCCAAAACCGTAAACTCACAATCAAAAGACAAAAAGGAACTCTTTAAAATTAAAATTACCCCTTTTTAAACATTAAATAAAGCCTGGGGGAATCTCACCCTGCTTTGTCATTCCCCCCACCATGAGCAAATGCAGGCCACACCCTAAAGACAAAGACAAAACACAGACAGAAACATACAAAAATCAAAGTTGAGATTAAAAACTTCTTTACTTGCTTGGCAACGTTTTCTACCCCTGATTTCTTACTTACCTGTCTGCTTCCTGCCCTGCTCAGAGCAGATTTCTTTTTTTTTCTTTGACACACCTCTGCCTGAAAATCCTAAGAAGAGGGCTTCTCTCAAAGCCAGCCCTCTTTGCAGTTTTAATCACACACAATCATGAAAAATGCCTCCTTTTACACACACACACACGCACACACACACACACACACACACACACACACACACACACGTGTAACCTCCAAAACATGAATGCAAGTTGTAGCTTTAGAGATTCTTTCCCAGGGTAATGACATACATTTCCCCCTTTTTTGAAATCCTATTCCTGCAAAAAAAATTCAATATATATTGCTAATATTTTGGGGTCTCATACTAATCAGATTTCCATAAGCTCAAATCCAAAATATCCTGAATTTTCCAGGTGGCCCTTTACTGTGCACACAGGTTTTCCCCTTTTATCCCCATATAGCTTACTTAAGGGGATCTCTTTCAAGTAGAGGCATCTACTTGACTGTAATGCCCTCCTGTGAGAGTTAAAGTTAGAAAGCTACAGCTCAAATGCTAAAAACAGACAGAACATATAAACTTACCCAGTGAAAATAATTACTGGTAAAAAAGAGAGTGAGATCACAGCCAGTCTTAACAGAGAATTCCCAATGTAGAGAAAGTGTTTTTATGGTCCCAAGATATGGGATGTTTTTGTTAAGAATCTAGGGTAGGGGGGCAGCTAGGTGGTGCAGTGAATAGAGTTCTGGCCTTGGAGTCAGGAGGACCTGAGTTCAAATCCAGCCTCAAACACTTAACACTTACTAGCTGTGTGACCCTGGGCAAGTCATTTAACCCCATCTAGGGCAGGAGTGGGAAACATGCAGCCTCGAGAACACGTGTGGTTGTCAGATATGGCCCTTTGATTAAATCCAAACTTCCCAGGACCGTGTCTGGTGAGCACATCTGTGCTTTGTGTGGATGGTCCTTCAGTCTTCTCCTATTCAGCCATGTGACTCTCACTTTCTCTGTGAGGTGAAAGTTCCTGAGTCTGAGGCTGCCTCCCAGCCCCAGCTGCCCTCAGGGTTCATTGTTTGTTGATTTTACAGAGTCGGCCTAGAGGTATTCACACTTCACTCAGGCTGAACCTCGGTCCCTAGAGGTCCAGTCTTTCCTGGGGTTTTCTCAAATTGTCTTAGGAGGACAACTGCCCAACCTCAACTCCTATTTATTTCTGCTGCTCTATGTTCACTCTGAGGTGATGTTCTTTTTTTTGTGTGTAGGAAATATGGAGAGCCAAAAATTTTCTGACTTACTCCACCATTTCCCCAGAATCCTCTCCCAATTAAAATTATTTTAAGAAGCTCTCAGAATCATACACTGTATTTTAGAGTTAAAAGAGTACTCAGAGGCCTAACCTACTACCCCATGCAGGAATCTGTGTCAAAGACACATTTTTTTCCAAAGGTTCTCTTTCAATTTCAACAAGTTCTATGAAATTATGTTAAGGAAGGTTGCAATAGAAGAAGGGGAAGATGGGAGAGGAAATGATGGGAATATAAGAAAAACAGTATGAAATCTAGATACAAAGCTCAGATTGCATTAAAAGAAAAATCATTTATTTCTGCTCCTGTGCAGAGGAATAAAGAACTAGTAGAATAATTTCACTTTATTGCATAAACAAGAGAGTTATATAAAAAGAAAATGCTACTCTTTATAGATGAAGTCAAATACTGATGTACTTATGGACCAGCTCTTTGGTAGAGCATCTAACAGAATATTATAGTCTGTAAATAGATGTTACTTATCCACTTAATTTTCCTGGTAAATGGTTAAGAAGAACATTTTGGAAAAGTTGTGAATCTCATTTAGGAGGTTTTTCAGTGTTCCAAAGCTTGATACAACCATCATAATATCATTTGCAAACAGAAGTATTTGTAAGAACACAACATTGATAAGGAGTACACTGTACTCTTCATGGCAGGAGTAAGAACTTATGTTATACTAATAAGTATATAGTACTAACATATACTAATAAGTATATAATACTAATAAGTAACTAATAATGTAACTTATATATTACTTTAGAGCAACAATCATAGGGTCATTGAACAAAATTGCCTTTGTTGCATTTATCGAAGAATCTTATATGATATTAATGTATATAAAATAACAAGTTTCGGAGAAAAGCCTCTAAGGCAACATTTCCCTCAACTAAGTCAAGTTTTTTTTATAGTCAACAAACATAAGTATAGTGAGATATTGTATTTTCCATTCTTTTCATGAAATAACATAACATAACATAACATAACATAACATAACATAACATAACATAACATAAAGATGTAGTCTTCTGTGGATTATTGTTTATGTACCCTTCTCATATTTTCACCAAAAATACCCTTGATTACTTAACAATTTTCTTAGATATTTTATAGTGATAAAGAGTAGTGATATGGGTCAAGTTATTGATGTCTTCTCAATTGCTTTTTTTGTCATCTTTGATCTTTTTAAAGTCATTTAACATATCTCCCTTATTTCAGATATCTTGAAAACTGATCATTCAATGCCCTCAAAACTACATCAACTCAAGTATAAATCACCTCTATATATGTTTGGTTTGCTTTAGCTACTCTTTATTTTCTTAAATGAGATTTCTATTTCCTCATCCATTACTGGAGACAATGATATTAGAATTAATATGGGATTTTCTCTGCTTAATGAGGAAACCAAGCTTTTGCTGGTTGAAGTGGTTTTTAAGTTCTTTTGGCCTCTTTACTGTGATGATTATTTTACATTAAACTTCTAAAGGAAATTGTGGGGGGTCAGATCCTTTACTAATATCCCACTAATCTAATGGTGTGAGATAAAACATGCAAACAACTATACACAAACAAGACATATACAGGATAAAGTGGGGTGGGGGTTAATCTTAGGGGGAAGGAACTGAGATTAATAAGCTCTGAGAAAAAATTCTTTCTTTTGGTTTTGTTTTACAATTTCTAGATTTCTCACAAAGTTATTAGCTTCCATTTGCTCCATTCTCATTTTTAAGGAAGTATTTCTTTCAGTGAGCTTTTGGACTTCCTTTTCCATTTGGCCAATTCTGCTTTTGAAGGTATTCTTCTCCTCATTGGCTTTTTGGATTTGGGTTAGGCTATTTTTTAAGGTGTTATTTTCTTCAGTATTTTTTGGGTCTCCTTTAGCAAGCTGTTGACTTGTTTTTCATGATTTCTTGAATCACTCTCCTTTCTCTTCCCAGTTTTTCCTCTACTTCTCTTACTTGCTTCTCAAAATCCTTTTTTGAGCTCTTCCATGGCCTGGGACTAATTCATATTTTTCTTGGAGGCTTTGGATGTAGGAGCTTTGATTTTCTTCTGGCTGTATGTTTTGATTTTCTTTGTCACCAAAGAAAGATTCTGTGGTCTGACTTTTTTTCTGCAGTTTGCTCATGTTCCCTGCCAATTTCTTGAGTTTTAGGGGGTCTGCTTCCAGTGCGGAGAATGTACTGTCCCAAGCTTCAGGGGTTTTGTGCAGCTGTTTTCAGAGATAATTCCAGGGACCTGTAAATTTTCAATTCTTCCAAGGTGGTATGATCAAGGGTGAGATGTTTACTCCTTTCCTGGCCTGAGCTCTGCTCTATGAGTGACCACAAGCACTCTTTTATGCCTTGGAACTATGAGGAGGATGCTCTCTGCACTACCATCACAAGCTCTACCATGCCAATGCTCCTCATCCAGGACCACCACCCAGAGCTGCAACTCAGATCCAAGCATGCGCAAAGCAAGAGAATCCTGTCTCAGTGCCACCAAACAGATTCATCCAATCCCCCCCCATCAGCTACTTGATCTCCCCCCAAACCCGTCTGTGGGCCGAGAGCTCTGGAAGCAGCCATCACCCCTGGGCTGCGCTAAGAATGGGACTGGACCAAGCTCCTCTCTCACCACAGTCACAGACCTTTCCTATTGACCTTCTAAATTGTCTTTGGTGTTTGTGGGTTAAGAAGTCTGGAAATCTCCACAGTTCCCCTTAATTCAGTACCCTGAATCCTGCTCCAGGTTTGCTGAGTCTCGGTCTTTGCCTGTGGGGCCCACGCTGAACTGCACTCCTCTCCCAGTTTGGCACAACAGACCTTTCCCGCCAACCTTCCAGATTATCTTGGGCTGGAAATTTGTTTCAATCTGTCTTTTTGTAGGTTCTGCTACTCTAGAATTTGTTTAGAGCCATTTTTTACAGGTATTTGGAGGGGTTTGGGGGAGAGCTCAAGCAAGTTACTGCTTTTACCCTGCCATCTTGGCTCTGCCCCTGAGAAAAAGTTCTTGCAAAAGGCACGAGTTTAGCTGAGATTTGAAGAAAGCCAGGGAAAGAAGAAGGCAGAAATGAGGAAGTAGAGTATTCCAGGCCTGGCAGACAATCAATGAGTGATGGATGGATTGGAGTGAAAAGACACTTGAAGCACAGTGACCAACTAGGAAGATCTTGTAAAAGAGCAGGTATAGGGTGATGAGCTGCAGCTAGTTGGTGAAGTGGATGAGTGCCAGGCCGAGAGTCAATAAGATTCATCTTGCTGAGTTCAAATCCAGCCCTGGATAAGTCATTTAACCCTGTTTGCCTAATTTTCTTCATCTGTAAAATGGGCTGAAGAATAAAATGGCAAACCACTCCTGTATTTTTGCCATGAAAATCCCAAATGTGGTCACAAACAGTTGGATATGACTGAAAAATGACTGAAAAAACAAAAAGGTTTTGAAAGCTTGTACCAGTGTGGCAGAGAAGAGAAGAAGGCTTATAGTAGAGATGTTATAAAGGTAGGCATAAGAGGATTTGAACACTGATTGGATGTGGGGGTGGTGAGAGATAGTAAGGACTTCAGTATCATATCTAGGTTTTGAGCCTTGGTGAATGGGAGGATTGTGTTACACTGGACAGTAATAGGGAAATTAGGAAGAAAGTAAGTTTGGGGGAAAGGGAAGATTATGAATTCAGTTCTGAATCTGTTTAGTTTAAGATGTCTAGAGTACATCCAGTCAGAGATGTGTAAAAGGCAGTTGGAGATGTATTGGAGAACAGCAGAGAGGGTAAGGTTTGACAAGTATGTCTGAGAGTCATCTTCACATAGTTGATAACTGGATCAATGGGAGCTGATGAGATCACCATATAAAATAGTAGAGAAGGAAAAGAAAAGAGAGTCCAAGAACAGGGGGACACCCACTATTACCAGGCATGAAGTGGATAAAAGTTTAGAAAAGGAGAAAGAGATGAAATGGCCAGATGAGATGGAGAGAACAGTGTCATGAAAACTAAAAAGGAGAAAGGAGAAAGGAGAAGAGGAAGACTGACAACATCAAAGGATGCAGAGAAATCAAAAAGGATGAGTACTGAGAAATGGCCATTGGATTTGAGAAGTAAGAAATTATTAACAGCTTTGAAAAGAGCAATTTCATTTAAATGATGAAGTCAGAAGCCAGATGGGGTGATAGAGGGGTTTATCTGGTGGAGAAGATGGTATAGAGTGGTATCAATTGTAAATATAGAGAGGCTTGGCCTTGGCAAAAAGAACAGCTGCCTCTTCAGTTGAAGCAGTTTTAAAGAAGGAGATAATGACAGAAGGCACCTGAGTTATGTGAGATGAGGCAGAAGAGATAAGGGAGAAGAGGGAGCTCTTGGAGAATAGCCTCAATTTTTATAATGAAATATGAGACAAAGTTCTCAACTTAGAGGGTTAGGCATGAGAGCTGTGGAACTTTTGGTTGGGGAGGAAAGGATTTAGAAAAGCAACTGTGGTGTTTGCGATAGTGAATCAATTAGAAAGTTATGGAAGGACTGCCTTGCTGTGGAAAGAGTTCAATTGAGGTTATATAACATCAATTTGAAGTGAATCCCGTCAACATGGTTTTGTGATTTTCTCTAATTGGGTATGTTTAGGAATGAAAGCAGCAGATGATGAGAGTAATCCAAAGCTGGAATTTTGAAGGGCAAAATATCTTTGATAGGCTAAAGGGGCAAAGGAGAAAGAAGAGGACAATGAAGAGTTGAACTGGCTCACTAGGGACACAAAATTGGAAAGGGAAGAGAGTGTAGCCAGTTAAGGGCTGTTGGCTTGGCAAAGAACTAAGGCATACAGGAACTGGAGGTTCCCATGAGGATGAAGAGAATTTAGGGTTTCCAGGCAGAGGCAGAGATGGAATGACAGATTATGGTCAAATAAAGGAATTTCATAGCTTAAAAACATAGATATAGAACACTCAGAAGTGATGGCAAGATCAAGGGTATGACCTTCTCTGTGGTTAGCAAAGGTAGTTTGAAGTAGTGAGCCATGAGAAATGAATAAATTCAGGAACTGTGAGGTTACGATGTTAGAGGGAACATCTTGCATGTTGAAGTCCCCTAATGTGAGGTTAGGAGCTGATGAGGAGAGAACAACTGTGAATCATACACTGAACTCACTGAGGAAGGAAGGAGGTCTTTAGACAATAGCTACCAGAATTTTGATTGAGTAATAAATGTGTACTGAATGAACCTCAAAGGAGAAGAAAGTTACTGAGTGTTGCTGGTAACGGGAATACATGGAACTGTCAATAGGGAAATACGGAGTAATCACTCCCCCTAGTCATGCCCAGTGTGTTGTGAGGAGTGCACGAAAGTGCAACTAGTGTTGGTAAGGGTAACTAGGGAAACTCATCAGGAGGGAACCAGGTATTAGTGAATGAAAGAAGATAAAGGGAGCAAGAAAGGAAAAAGGTTTAAGATGAGATCCAGTTTGTTACTTATGGAGAAGGCATAGATTTATTGGGTAGATTTAGCATCAGGGGCTGAGGGATAGTCGGGTTGAGGAGGCTGGGAATAAGGAAGGGTGGAGGGAGGAGAATAGGGTTTGAAGGTTTGAACACTAGCAACCAGGGATTCAGAATTACTGGGACAAGGTCGATTTTTGTTCTTTCTTTGTACTTGAAAAGGACCAATGACATCATGATCTTGGGGTCAATGTACAGTGTGTCTTCTGTGGCTGATCAGTTCAATACAAGCTTCAAACACCGGCAATCAGGGGTTCGGAATTACTGGGACAAGGTTGATTTTTGTTCTTCCTTTGTCCTTGAAGAGAACTAATGACATCATGATATTGGGGTCAATATACAGTGTGTTCGTCTGTGGCTGATCAGTTCAATACAAGCTCAGAAGTCTCTACCAGAGGTCGAGGACAAATAATCATTTTGCACATTTGAGATTCATGTATCTCATGTTTCCTTTATACTACTTTGATTCTGATTTACCATATCTCACAACTAAAGCCTCTCAGAGAGACCTTGAACATGTCCTTTTACTGTTTCTTCTAACCTCCATGTGAGCACTTGCCCTGTCTGAGTTTTCCATAAAACAGTCTTTTAGATAAGCTTATTTTGGCATTTGGGCTATGTGGCCAGCCCATCAGAGTTGCACTCTCTGAAGCAGAGTCTGAATGCTTTGCAGTTCAGCTTGAAAGAGGACTTCAGGGTCCAGTAACTTATCTTGTCAGGTATTCTTCAGAATCTTCCTAAAGACAATTCAAATGGAAGGGATTCAGTTTCCTGGCATGGCGCTGGTCTACTGTTCAGGTTTTACAGGCACATAACAATGATGTCAGCACAATGGTTCTGTAGACCTTCAGTTTGGTAATCAGTCTAATATCTCTTGTCTCCCACACTTTCCTTTGGAGACTCCCAAATACTGAACTAGCTTTGCCAATGCATGTGTCAATCCCATCTTCTATATGGGACATCCTTTGTAATTATACTGTTAAAGTAAGTGAACTTACTGATGTCATTCAAAATTTCTCCATTTGCTATAGACAGTGGTTCCACATATGGATGAAATGGTGCTGGCTGGGGGAGAACTTGTTTTCTTGGTGTTGACTGTCAGTTCAAAATTAGCACAAGCAACAGAGGATTGATCTGTACTTTGTTCCATCTCAGCCTCAGAGGCTGCATCAATTGCACAGTCATTTGTGAACCAAAAGTTGCACACCAACTCTCCCTCCACTTCAGTTTTGGTTTTTGGCCTTTTCAAGATAAATAGTTTACCATTAGTGTGGGAGCTGATCTTGATGCTGTTTTTGTCTTTGTTGAAGAAATCCAACAACATTACTGAAAATATCATGTTAAAAATCATGGCAGCAAATGCACAGTACTGTTTAGATTTATTGGTGACTGGGAAAACCTGAGAGTATCCAGAACCCATGAAAGCATACCATCAAAAAACTGGCATACAGTACTCATGAACTTTTCTGGGCAACCAAATTTTGCCATGATCAAGCCCCCATAACTAACAGTATCAAAGGCCTTAGGTCAATGAATGTTATGTATAAACCTCTCTTCTGCTCCTGGCATTTTCCTTGAGTTCTCAGGAAGCAAACACCATATTGACTGTTCCTTGGTCTGTTCTAAAGTCATACTGGTTTTTGGGATCAGCTAAGGAGAACTCTGGCAAGAATCTTGCCAGCAATGACTAAGAGAGAGGACTCCCCTTCCACCTCACTGTGGTTGTCCCAGGACAACTTATTTCCTCTTCCTTTATAGAGATGGACAATGGAAGCATCTTTGAACTCCTGGAATATAACCTCTTCTTGCCATATAACCTGGAAGATTTCAGTCAGCTTTTGCATGGGCAATGGACACTTTGCCTTGTAGATTTCTGCTGGAATGGAATCAATGCCAGAGGTTTTGCCACATGACAGGAGGGTTCAGAATTACTGAGATAAGGTAGGTATGAAGGGGCACAAGTATTTAGTCATTCAGGTGATGTTAGAGATCTTTTGATACATATCATATAGAAACATGTCACACACACATGCACACATATGCGTGTGTATATCTATCTATATATAGGGGGCAGGTGTATACACAAATACATATATGTGTGTGTATACATACATATATGTAAAATCATCTTTGTTTTGTCTTCTAATTTGGTATTAATTTTGATCTTTGCTATAACAAGTCAGTGGTCTTACTGTATGCGGCCAGGTGATTTGGAAATTCTTCCTAAATCAGTAACTAGATTTATGCTAAAGTTTTAAACTAAACTAAGATTTTTGGGCCACCTTATATAACTGAGAAAAACAGGCACTTTAAAATACGTGGGTATGCATTTTTTGGACATAGTTGTAAATGCAAAACACACAAACCTTTTCAGCATGTTATTAGCATATTAAAATTAAATACCATATGAATTTATGGTAGCTCCAACTTCTACACCAGCCATTATAGTCACCTTGCAAATAGTTTGACAGCCTTCTGGGACTCTTTACAATTGTAGATAGGCTCAAAGGAATGAAATTGAAATTCTTGAACAGGCATTATATTTGTGAAACTTTTAGAAATAGACAACACAGGATTATTTCTCACTAGGCTCTAACTTTGGACCAACAGATATTCTTATTAAATATATTTGAATATGGATAACATACAAGGTATATCTGAGCATTTCCCTAAGTTGTTTTTTTTTATTTCAGTGATTTAAAAAACCAGCGCCTTTTTTGATCCAGTCCTGTTCTCTTACAATGCCAACCTGGATTGTCTCAGTAGGATGTATAAATTGAAAGCTGCATCTAGAAACTTTGTTATTATTTCAATATTTTACATGAATTTAAAGAATGGAATGAAGTATGTGAAGCCTAATTGAATCCTGTGAATTTTCGTACTTGAATAAAACATGACAATTCATGACAACTTTTTGAAATTTATATTTATTTTTCTTTCTTCCCTTTTCTCCTTCCTTTCCTTCACTTCTCTTCCTTCTTTTTTCTCTTCCCAATTTCCTTCCTTCCTTCCTTCCTTCATTCCTTCCTTTTTCCTTCCTTCATCCTTACTTCATCCATCCTTCAACCAGGATGTAGTAATCACTTGCCCTGTGACTTCACTTTTGCTAAATTCCTTTTGGAATTCTATGATTAGTGACCTGGAACAAAAAAAAATAATAATTTTTTCTACTTTGACTGCAGAGAACTACATTCTGAATGGCACCCTGTGACCCTTCAGCTATATTGGTGCTAAACTTATCTTCACCATTGGTATAGGATAAGTACAAACTACAAATACTAAAGGAAGTATGCTTCAGATATATACAACTATAGTACTCAGAAGATATTAATCCTCTAATATATTTACATTATATATTTTTTTATTTCTAAAATAAATTTTAATGTAACATTTGGATTTTGATGTCAACGTCAAATTTCTTTAAAATTAAGAATTCATTAGATGTGTTTTTCCCGATTATCAAAAAAAATTGTTGTTGTTTTTCTGTAAATAAGGTTCCTACTTTCTGACAAACGAGGATCTGAAAAATCAAGCTATTACTTAGTTCTCCCCAAAGTTACTAGAAAATTCCATGAATTAAGCCTGCAGAGGTTTATAATTTACTTACCTAAACACAATCTGACAACATGTGTCAGAAGAGTAATTTGCCGCTGCTCTGCCGTATGGCATATTCTAATGTGCTTTCTAACCTCAAAAATCTTTTCTGTGGTTCTAAACAGAAATTATTCATGATCCCATTTAAGCTTCCTGGTAGTACCTTAATATTTTTATCTTCCAAGGTTTATTTTGCCAAAGGGAAACTACTCCCTATTTTATTTTTATGAACTGGATCCTAGGTTTGTCATAGAGTCTCCTGGGTATTAAATATATGTTCACAGAATGTACTTGCTAATTTTTTTCTTTCTCATTGGCATTCCCACTGCCTACTTCTACCACCAAAATCACAAGTCACAGCAGCCAATTCCTTTACTAAATACAATTAGAGAGGCTCTTTTAAAAAAAAATATATATATATATAGGGCATATGGGAAGAGAAATTAAATTGTAAATATCCTTTGATGCACAGATCCCACTACTGGGCATATATTCTAGTTAAAAACAGATAAAAAAATGTAGCAGCTTGCTGAGATATAGATATAAGTAGATCCTGAAAGCAGATTAGAGCAAGGAAAAATATCACCAATAAAAGTATGACATCCAAAATATTCAGAGAATTGACACAAATAAATGACGAACCATTTTCCAAAGAATAATTGGTCAAAGGTCATGAACAAACTCTTCAAAAGAATAATTAACAACTATACAAAACCATATGAAAACATGCCTCAAATTACTAGTAAAAGAAAATTTTAAAACTTCTGAGATTTCACCTCATACTGCAAATTGGTAGATGCCAAAAAAGCCAAAAATAGCAAGAGTAGGAAGGACTCTGATATAGCTTACAATTAATTAATACAATTGTGATTTACTACTCTTCTCTTTCTGTGACTTACGCACTTTTTTTATATCCCTAAAAGGAAAACAAAATTAAATGTCATGCTTCCTATTGTTCAGATGAAGTGCTTAAATTATTATTTTTTTATATCCTAAAAATTAGAGTAGGTTATTTAAGTTTAGTTCATTGTAAAATTCTGGTAGGAGAAGGTGAGGGGAAGAGTTAGAAAGAGATGGAATGCTGAGGAAAGCACCTCATATTTTGGCTGGGTACAAGTTCATACCAATAAGGAAATATCAAGAATTGCCTTTAGCACTATGATGTAAAGTAGAGAAAAGGACAGACAGGAGTAACTCTAGCATGATTTACCAAGAGCTGCTAGAGGGTAACCTTATGTTGTTATGTAATGATTATTACATGGCCAGAGTTGAACCAGGATGTAGTAATCACCTGCACTGTGAACTGAAGAAATTATATATGTATATATGCATAAATGTATACATACATACATATATATGTATGTGTATACACACACACACACATATATATATAGATATAGATATATAGATATATATATCCTATGACACACATAAAATCCAGTTCATAAAAATAAAAGAGGGAGCAGTTTGCTTTTGGCAAGTAAACTCTAGAAAATAAAAATATTGAGGTGCTACCAGGAAGCTTGAGTGGCATCATGAAAAATTTCTGTTCAGAAGCACAGAAAAAATATACTGTATAATAATAACAACTTTTGAAAGTTTATATATAAATTTTTAAAAAAGCATATATATGTACAATGCAACATACATCTACATGTGTGTACAAATATATATATGTGTACATTACATATATATATTATATACTTGCATTAAAAAAACCTTTTCAAGTTAAAAAGAGGGAAAAAATTCCTATCAATTCTAGACATGTGAATTAGAAAATTTGACATTTTAGGCCTGTATTTTAAACTTTCTTGGAAGAGGGAATTCTGCAAGGATTTCCATCTATTGTCCCTCATATGTATGAGGTGAGCAAACAGAAATTTTCCTTATGTAGTTTCCTCATTTTACTTTTCAAAGTTAGAATATGATTTTTAGATTGAAAATAAGTTTCATTATGTGAACCAGTTCCTTTATATTTGAATCCTGCAATTAACAGTCTAATGTAATACCTATAGTGAAGCAATTTTTAAGTGGTTTTTACAAGGAAGAGTTTTGAAAAAAAATTAACAACCCACATTGTATTGCAATATTGCATTTACACAATATACATTTAGATTTATCAATAGCAAATAAATATATCATTATTTCCTTTCCAAATGACCAAGGATCCAAATATTTTTCTCAAGAGGATTATGCTACCCACATGTGTGAACCACTACTACCCACCTAACAGGATTATATGAAAATCAGAGATAATGTTCATAAGGCAGTCTGTAATCACAGAATAATATATAAGTGCCAGCTATTATTGTTACCACCTTTATCAAACATTTCCCTAATTGTTGAAGAGAAAAATAGAGTGAAAATATTAAGCTACTGTGTTCAAAATGTCAAATGCCCCTCAGGCCTAAAATTTGCCTTAAGATCATTTGAAATTGCATGTCTTTTACTGACCTCCTACTCTTCAGACACACAGCAATGCTCTCTTTGGATTCTTGCTGATTAGGTATTTGGCCTGCTTCTTGCTGAACCATCATATGAATTTATTTCATCTAGCTCACAGCAAAATGTGAAAATGAACTGGAAAAATTGGATCTTCCTAAACACGAATAGCCTGCAGAAGTATTTGTACTCTTTTAGCAATGCTTCTCACATCAGTGAACTTCTCAAGCAAACTTTATCGATCTTTCAATACATCAGGGGTCTGGGACTTCCTCAGTATGAGTACTCCTCCAAAGAAACAGATCTTAGCCCTTTGTGACTTTGGAATTAGTTTTCCAGAGCTGATGTGATCAACCTGCTAATAAGCCTCTCCAGCTTAACTAGGCTGCTACTCAGAAGAAGCAGATGCATTACAGCCCTGGAATTATTATTGAAATCTTTTCTAGTATGCTAAGAATTACCAGAGCTTGTGCTCACCTGGCATAATCTTTGAGAACCCAGGGTCAATTCTAAACAACAATGAGATATCAGTCTCTTGATTGATATCATTTTAACATTTGAAATGGTTCACTTGGAAAGTGTAAACAGCTACATAATCTTTTATTCTGAAACCCTTTGTCAGGATTTTGACAGAATTAGTTCCTAAATGAATTTTTGTTCATTTCTTTTTTTAAAAAATGATTCAGGAGACACATAAGAAAATACTAAAATAAATCATTTGTTGTTGTTGTTTCTATTATCTGCAAGGCCTCAAATTCCTAAGAAAGAGCTTGTCTCTTTTTCTCAAACTCTTTACTCATCTGTTATGTAATTTAAGAGTAGTCTTCTTCTAGGAATAGGCTGCCAAGATCTAGAGGAGTCTACATAGCCCATCTTTCAGGGTTTAGACCTCTGTCAGCAATGTATTTATTCTCAAATCTGCCTCCTCTTCTAAAACCAATGCCATGTTTCTGTGTATATAACACCCTAGATGCGAGCAGTTATATGTAGGGACAAGTACACTGAATAGGGAGAAGGAAAGACCTGCACTCTAATTTCAGCACTATCAGTTATTCACCATGTCATAAACAGGCAAATCACTTCAGCCCCTTAGGTTGTAGTTTCATCATGTGCAAGATAGATGTGATGAAAGGGATGCATAAATTATAAAGCAAATGTGAACAATTATAACTACATATTCCTTTCTGCTTCCCTTCAAGCAGAAGTTGGATGGGTGTATCACAAAGAGGACTCTAGGTCAGGCACGAATTGGATTAGATGGGCACTGAGGTCCCTTCCAGCTCTGAGATCTGTGCTTTTATGTAAATCACTAACTGAGCAGTCACCAGTCTGCTAAGCTTCTGGCTCACAATTTTCCCAGGTGCATAAAAAAGTAACAAAAAGTCAACTTAGAGACCACTGCATGGCTGTAATGCATATGTACTTTTCCACCTTGTTTTCTTTGGCTCATTAAAAATGTGAATTCATGTGTGCTGAACTTCAACTTATGGACAATGGTTCATTGAAAGTTTCCCACCACAGCTTTATAGTTGCCTGATCACCAAATTATTAGTTGGAAATTTGCCTGAATGATCTTTAAATAACATTTTATATTGACTATTCTTTGAAGACCTTGCCCTGTGAAATTATTTGTCTTAGAAGACCAGGCACAATTTTGATACCAAAAATTTCAGGAACACATGACTAAAATGATTAAAAATGATCCAACATAATCGAACAGTGTCACCTTAAGTCTATTTCTTCTAGGAGTTTTATTCATCTTATTCAAGACCAGACAAGAGAATTTACATTCTCCAAAAAAAAAAAAAACCTCATCTTGGTGAATTTTAACTAATGTTAAATTCATTTTATTAGTTATGTTGTTGAAGGTTTTTGTTTTGTCTCACACATAAATGATGCAATTCTTTAGGGAAGATAGTATGTCTAACCTTTGTGCTTTAAAGTCCCATGGTCAAGTATAGTGCAGGGCACTATAGGACATAGTGTTAATAGTAACTTGATATCGACAAGGGACATCTTAAGAGTCTAGAAGAGCTGAGTTCAATAGCTTCTCACGTATAGTAGCTGTGTAACTATGAGCAGAGTACCTCTTAGTACTCTAGGCAATGCTCTAAGATTAGAATTTATAGATGAGTTGCTGATCTACATTTGTTGAGGGAATTTCTTTACCAGGCAGCTCCCTAAACAGATAAAATTATAGGTCCAGATGAAAACAAACAAAACAAACAAACAAAATTCCCACCCTTGAAACTGATAGACTGGCTATTTATTGTTCATAAAAGACCCCTCTTATCTTCTGGTTGTCAATATGAAATAAGGTTAAAATTTTATTTTAATTTATATTTAAGGAACTGTCATTTTTTTCCCCACTGGATCTGGTGTACTAAAGTACTCTTAAACAAAATGAAAGCCATCACTTTCTATTCAATGTAAAAATCCCTACAGCAAATCATTGAAAAAGTAAGACTAAGCTGGAAGTTGTACTGAATATTGATAAAATGAAACTGAAAAGAGATACTGACCACTGCACTTTATGTGGGCATACAGTGTTCCAAATTACAAGGGTCTTATCACTTTGATAAATTGGTTTTAAATTTTTATCAGACTATTTAAGCATTCTCTGTTAGAGCATCAGTCAGGCAATTCTAGTAACCATTTGAAATCAAATTTATTGTTTTTCTTCAGTTTACAAACTCTAATAAATAAAGCAGCTAGGAAGATCATAATTGCATTTGGCTATATTGTAGGACATTGCTTACCTATGGCCTGTGCTGTTTCCTTGGAAAATGTGGAAGTAAAATTGAGTATAGACTAGGCCCTCTCTCTAGACTCAGTTCTTTAATTTGCTTCTGAAATATGACCCAAAGTGAGAAGGACAGGGGCAAACACAAAATTTTATATGGAAGAAATAGAATGACTTGTTGAGAAAGTAAGAAAAAAGCTTTGAATTTGCCCTACTAAAATAAATCAATAAAACAAATATCTATCTTAAAGGCTCTGAAACTGTGAGAGAGCTTAATTAACTCCTTGGCACCAGGAGATAAAAATTCCCTGTATGAAATTCACTGCCAGTAATGGACATGCCTGGAACCACTGCCTCAGAAGAATTGCAAGCATTTGTTTTTACTTTAAAATATTCATATTCCAGCTTCAACACTGCATATTTTCAAGTGACAGAAGAGACGGGGTAAACAAAACAATAACAAACCACTTTCCCTCCCCTTCCTGGCAATGGAAATCTAGATAATTAACCCCTATTTAGCAAAATGGGTAGTTAAAATTAATATTATGCATTTTGAATGCTCAGCCTTTTGAAATGGCTCTAGTAAAAGAAACCTTTCACTGAAGTCCAAATTTGGGAAGTGTACCTTCCCTTTCCATTTTTGGTGATGATAAACCTGTACAGTTGGTTTGGAGTCCATCAGAGTGTTGAAAAAGAGCACAGCTTGTCAGGTAAAAACAACAACCACTACCAGCTTACCTGGAAACTAATACTTAGAAGCGTGAGACTAATATAACGTGGACACCAGAGAGATAGAGCTTAAAGTGCAAGACCTAAAAGAATTTTACAAATAATGAGATGAAGATTAAACTTTGAAAGCAAAGATATTGGTTTTTGGAGATTGAATGTAAAATGAAGAAAAAAGAAAAAAAGTCCAAAAGTTGCAGAAATTACTTTGCTAATTTTCTGTATCATACATTTCTTTTTTTTAAAGTTATTTTCCTTCTTTCCTTCCTCTGTTGCATGAATATTAATTAAACCTACAAGGGTCAGAGTTACCCAGATCTTAATACTTAACACTTATCTCTGCTAATGAAGAGAAAATGGAAGGTTTTGTTTCTTTGCTATCAAATTAATAAAACATGAATTATATGCTTGGATTTTATGGCAACAATAATGGTTTTTAATTTTATAACATTTTAATCTTTATCCAATTATTCATTAAAACAATTTTTTAAACATTATTAAAAGTTTTGAATTCCACTATGCTGAGAGGGCTATAAAACTGTGCATACCCTTTGATCCAGCAATACCATTTCTAGCTCTGTATCCCAAAGAGATCATAAGAAAGGGGAAAGGACCCACATATACAAAAATATTTGTAGCAACTCTTTTTGTGGTGGCATAGAATAGGAAATTGAAGGGATGTCCATCAATTGGGGAATGACTGGACAAGTGGCATATGAATGTAATGGAATACTTGTGTGGTTGTATCTTGTCCTTTTTTCTCAAAGAGGATCATGACATCAGGGAAATGATGACATGACTAGCAATTGAATTGAATTTGAGTGCAGAAGGGTTGTACAGAGTTACCAGCCTCACTTTCTCCTCCAGAGCCATCTGGGTCCAGTGGCCACATATAGATCAGGATGACTGGAGATGCCCAGGATGCACTGGGAGACTTTGGTCTTTTTAAGCTAAGGTCTTTTCAAATTCTCACTTTGAGTGAGGCAACATCCATTCAGTAAATAGGCCTCTTTAAGAAGTGAGTCAAGGGATGGCTCCTTTAAAAACAAATCAAACTGGGAAAGGAAGACCCTCAGGGTTGCTGCCCAAAAGAGAAACAGTTATTATTTGCATTCACTCTGAGCCAGGAAGGCCCAAAAAATAACCAGTAAGTGATGCTGGGGCAGGAAGCTATTTTTTTTTTCAGCCAAAGACAAGGTTTATTAAAGATCTGCCATATTAGCCAGACTCTTAAGGAATCTGAGTACCTGTGAGCTGTTGGCTAGATTGTAAGCATCTGAACACCTTAATGAAGACAAGATGGACCTTATATACAGAAAGACTATAGGAGGGATCTAGAAGTGGCAGAGGAGAGGAGAGGAGAGGAGAGGAGAGGAGAGGAGAGGAGAGGAGAGGAGAGGAGAGGAGAGGAGAGGAGAGGAGGAGAGGTGAATTGCCCAACTGGAACTGGCCAGCTGGGTTCCCACTGGGGCAGCTCGGACTACTCACAGGTTGTGGTTTGTCTTTCATTCTTGAAGGGGACCATAGCAACAGGGAGATGATGACATGACTTGCTATGAATTGTATTTGAGTGAGGGAGGGCTGTACAAAGGCTATTTGTGCTATTATAATACTATTATGCTATACTATTGTGCTATAAAAAAATGATGGGCAGGAGGATTTCAGAAAAACCTGGGAAGACTTATGTGAACTGATACTGAGTGAAGTGAGCAGAAGCAGGAAAACATTGTACACAGTAACAGCAACATTGTGTGATGATCAATTATGATAGACTTAGCTCTTCTCAGATACAATGATCCAAGACAATTCCAAGACACGTGACAGAAAATGCTATCCACATCCAGAGAAAGAACTATGGAGTCTGAATGTAGATCGAAGCATATTATTTTCACTTTTGTTTGTTTTTTCTTTCTTGTGGTTTTTCCCTTTTGTTCTGATTCTTCTTTCACAACATGACCAATGTGAAAATATATTTAATGTAATTGTACATATATAACCTATAGCAGATTGCTTGCTGTCTTGGGGATGGGGAAGGGAAAGGAGGGAGGGAGAAAAATTAGGAACTCAAAATCTTACAAAAATGAATTTTGGAAACTATCTTTACATGAAATTGGGAAAAATACTATTAAATGTCCAAAAACCCCACAAAAAGTCCGAGTTCCAAATTTTATCCCTCTTCTCTCCCTTCTCCCCTGAAATGATAAGCAGTCTGGTATAGTTTATACACATTTCCAGATTAATCATTTTGTACAAAAAGACAAATTTAAAAAAAGAAAAAGTGAAAAATGGCATGTTTCAGTCTATATTCAGAAAACATCAGTCCTTTCATAAGTCCTTTGAGATTTTTCTTGAATTATTGTATAGCTGAGATTAAGTAAGTCATTCACAATTCTTCATCATACAATATTGCTGTTATTATGTAGAACATTTTCCTACTTCTGCTCACTTCACTTTGCATCAGTTCATGGAAGTCTTTCCAGGTTTTAAGATTAAAGAAAAAAAACCACTTTACATATGCTACAGCACTTAGCTTGATAATTTTGTGGATAATTTCTTTATTGTTTCTGATATGTTTCAACATGTAACAGTAAGTGATGACCAAAACTTGAAACTTAGGCATGGACATTGTCCATCTTTGTATTTGAAAAAAGATTTGTATTTTCCCTTGTGGAAGTGACACTGACCTTGCTGTTCCCTGAAAAAGACTCTCTATATTTTGCCTTTGGGCATTTTCTCTGTACTTTCCATAGCTAGAATCCTCTCCTTCCTCATCTCCACCTATTTGTCTTCCCTGGCTTTCTTTAAGTCCCAACTAAAATCCCATCTTCTACAGGAAGTCTTTCTCAATCCATCTAAATCTAGTATCTCTCTTCTTTACTTACCATTTATCCCACAAATAGCTTGTTTGTTTGCTTACTATCTCCCCCTGTAGACTGTAAGTTCTTTGAGTACAATCTTTTGCCTCTTTTTGTATCCTCAGCACTTAGCAAGGTGCTTGGCATATAGTAAGCACTTAATAAATGTTTATTGACTGATTAACTGAAAACAAAGTTTTATTGAATTTGGTGAGTTACTCTCATGCAACCAACCATTCATTCAAAGAGAGAGATCTGAAAAACAACACAAAACCAAATATATTAAGCATATTAAAAACGGTATGGAAATTACAGTGATTTAACCATTTTTCCTATGTAGACCTGCCATTATCATATACACGTGAATACCTAGTGCTTTCCCATACTTTAGGCGTTCCTATTGACCTGAATTGTTGACATAATTCATTGTTGATGAATATCACTTCCTTTTTTGTGGTGCTTTTATGTGCCTGTTTGCCAGAAAGCTCATCAAGGTGTAATAGCAAGGAAGGGATTTTATTTCTTTCTTTAACCACATCAAAAGATAGAGATGTGTAAAGATGTTTCCAAATTTGAGATTAAAAGCCCCAGATTTCAAACTTTAACAGCTTATTCCTATACAATAAGAGAAATAGCTTCACTGTTAATTTTTTGTCCATGCTTACAAAACAAGAAAGCTGAATACTTTAAAAGAAAGGCAGCTGAAAAGTGGGAATATGTGTGTGTTTGTGTATGTATGTATGTATGTATATATATATATGTGTATATATATATCGCAGACATCTCAGTGACTTACAGTAGCAAAAGACAAATGATGAATCCTCAAGTGAGCCTGACCCTTTTTTCTCAAAGCATAATAATATTCTATTATAACATATTCATATATATATACATATATATATATATGCCATGCTATTTAATATGTGTATGTAAATATATATGTGTACATATGTATATGTACACACATACATACACACACACACATATATGTATGTGTGTGTGTATTATGTATTTACTGCATTTAGCCACTCCCCAATAAAAGCAAGAGCCACTTACTGAGTTTTGGCTACCTTAAACAGAGTATTTTATGTGTTTTTGTATGTATAGATCCTTTTCTGTTTCCTTTGTTCTTTGCAGATGGGTGGAGAAGTATGAGTTTATTAGTAATGATATAAGTGGGTCAAAGAGTATGTACTTTTTAGTAACTTTTTGCTTATAATTACTAATTGCTTTCTAGAATAATCACTACAATTCACAGCCCCATCAACTAATGTGCTTCTTTTCCCACATCTTTGCCAACATTTGTCATTTTCCTCAACTGTGCTGGTGTAATAGGTATGAGGTAGAACTAGAAAGTTGCTTAATTTGCATTTCTCTAATTATTGGTAATTTAGAGAATTTTTAATATAATGATTTGTACTTCAGATTTCTACCTTTAAAAATTGCTATTTTAGGGGCAGCTAGGTGGCGCAGTGGATAGAGCACTGGCCCTGAAGTCAGGAGTACCTGAGTTCAAATCTGGCCTCAGACCAAACACTTGACACTTACTAGCTGTGTGACCCTGGGCAAGTCACTTAACCCCAACTGCCTAAAAAAAAATTACTATTTTATATCCTCTATTTTACCTACTAAAGAATGGCTCTGGGGCAGCTAGGTGGCACAGTGGATAGAACACTGGTCCTGGAGTCAGGAGGACCTGAGTTCAAATCTGATCTCAGACAAGACATTTGACACGTACTAGTTGTGCGACCTTGGGCAAGTCACTTAACTCCAATTGCCTCACCAGCCCCCCCCCCCACCAAAAAGAATGGCTCTTACTGAATTAATTCTTTTAGATTATTTGCCTGTATTACAAAAGCAACTCCTTGAAGATTTCAATGTAATGAAAAAGGTACAATTCTTTTTTTAAATATATATTCTATTTCCCCTCCAATTACATGTTAAATCAATTTTAACATTTTTGTTTTAGTTTTGAGCTCCAAATTCTATCCTTCCCTCCCTCCTTCCTGCTCTACTCCCTCTCTGAGATGGCAAGCAATCAGATATAGGTTATACGTAATAATCATATAAAACATTTCCTTATTAGTCATTTTGTGCAAGAAGATTCAAATTTTAAAAAAAAAGAAACAAAATGAAAATAGCATGCTTCAGTCAGTATTCAGACAATAACAATTCTTTCTGTGGAGGAGAAGGGTATGCTTTACAATCACTAAATCATTCACAGTTCTTCATCATATAATATTGCTGTTACTGCGTACAATGTCTTCCTGGTTCTGCTCATTTCACTTTGTATCAGTTTGTATAAGTCTTTTCAGGTTTTTCTGAAATCATCCTGCTTATCATTTCTTAGAGCACATTAATATTCAATCACAATAATATATTACATCTTGTTTAGCAATTCTCCAACTGACGAGCATTCCTTTGATTTACAATTCTTTACCAACACAAAAATTGCTGCTATAAGTATTTTCATACAAATAGGTCCTTTCTCCACCTTTTTTGATGTCTTTGGGATATAGTGTTTCTGGATCAAAGAGTATGCAGTTTGATAGACCTTTAGGCATAGTTCCAAATTGCTCTCCAGAATGGTTGGATCAGTCCACAATTATACCAACAGTGCATTAGTGTCCTAGTTTTCCCACATTCCCTCCAACATTTATCACTTTCCTTTTTTATTATATTATACAATCTGATAAAAGTGAGGTAGTGCCTCAGAGTTGTTTTAATTTGCATTTTTCTAATCAGTAGTGATTTAGAGCATATTTAATATGACTATAGATAGCTTTGCTTTCTTTGTTTGAAAACTGTTCATATTCTTTGACAATTTATCATTTGGGGAATGACTTGTATTTTTATAAATTTGACTCAGATCTCTCTATATATTTGAGAAATAAGGCCTTTATCAGAGATACTTGTTGCAAAATATTTTTCTCCAGTTTTCTTCTTTTCTTTTAATTTTGGTTATATTGGTTTTATTTGTGGAAAATATTTTTAATTTCATATAATCAATATTATCTAATTTATATTTTGTAATGCTCTCTATGTTGTCTTTGGTCCTAAGTTCCTCCTTTATCCATAGACCTGACAAATGAACTATTCCATGGTCTCTTAATTTGCTTATGATGTCACCCTTTATGTGTAAATCATGTACCCATTTTGACCTTCTCTTGGTATATAGTGTGAGATGTTGATCTATACCTAGCTTCTGCCGTATTGTCTTCCAGTTTTGCCAGCAGTTTTCGTCAAATAATAAGTTTCTGTTGCAACAGCTTGGATTTTGGGGCTTATCATACACTATGATTACTAGATTATTAAAAAGTAGATTACTATGGTCATTTACTACAGTTTAATATGTACCTAATATTTCAATGATCAACCACTCTATTTTTTAGCCAGTACCAGATTGTTTTGATAACCACTATTTTATAATACAGTTTGAGATCTGGTAGATCACCTTTCTTCACAGTTTTTAATTAATTCTCTTGATATCCTTGAGCTTTTGTTCTTCCAGATGAATTTTGTTATGATTGTTTCTAGCATTATAAAATAATTTTTGATAGTATGATTGTTATGGCACTGAATAAATAGATTAGATAGAATTGTCATTTTTATTATATTGGCTCTGCTTACCCATGAGCAATTAATATTTTTCCAATTGTTTAGATCTGACTTTATTTGTGTGAAAAGTGTTTTGTAATTGTATTATAGGATTCCTGGGTTTGTCTTGGCAGGTAGACTTCCAAGTACTTTATATTGTCTACAGTTGTTTTAAATGGAATTTCTCTTTGTATCTCTTGCTGGTGTACTTGGTTGGTAATATGTAGAAATGCTGATGATTTATGTGAGTTTATTTCATATCTTGCAACTTTGCTAAAGTTTTTAATTATTTCAAGTAGATTTTTAATTAATTCTCTAGGATTTTCTAAGCATAACATCCTGTCATCTGCAAAAAGTGATAATATTGCTTCCTCACTGCTATTCTAATTCCCTCAGTTTTTTTTTCTTTTCTTATTGCTATACCTAACATTTCTAGTACAATATTGAATAATAGAAGTGATAATGGGTAGCCTTGCTTCAACCCTGATCTTGTTGGGAGGGCTTCTAACTTATCCCCATTATAGACAATACTTGCTAATGGTTTTAGGTAAATATTACTTATCTTTTTAAGGAAAGCTCCCTTTATTCCCGTGTACTCTAGTGTTTTTAATAGGAATGGGTATTGTATTTGTAAAGGCTTTTTTCTGAATCTTTTGAGATAATCATACGCTTTCTGTTGGTTTTATTATTGATATAATCAATTATGCTGATAATTTTCCTAACATTGAACCAGCCTTGCTTTCCTGGTATGAATTCTACCTGGTCATAATGTATGATCCTTGTGATATAGTGCTGTGATCTCCTTGATAATATTTTGTTTAAAATTTTTGCATTAATATTCATTAGGGAAATTGATCTATAATTTTCTTTCCTGTTTTGGCTCTTCCTGGTTTAGCTATCAGCACCACATTTGTGTCATAAAAGGAATTTGATAGGATTCCTTCTTCACTTACTTTCCCAAATAGTTTATATAGTGTTTGGATTAATTGTTCTTTAAATGTTTGGTAGAATTCACTTGTGAATTCATCTGGCCCTGGGAATTTTTCTTAGTTGATGGCTTGTTCAATTTCTTTTTTTTCTTTTTCTGTTTTAAGATTGGGTTATTTAAGCATTCTATTTCTTCTCTTAATCTGGGTAATTTGTATCTTTGTAGATATTCATCCCTTTCATTTAAATTATCAATTGTTGACACATAATTGGGCAAAATAGCTTCTAATAATTATTTTAATTTCATCTTCATTGCTGGTGAATTCACCCCTTTCATTTGTGCATGTGTGTGTGTGTGTGTGTGTGAGGCAATCAGGGTTAAGTGACTTGCCCAGGGTCACACAGCTAGTAAGTGTCAAGTGTCAATTTGAACTCAGGCCCTCCTGACTCCAGGCTGGTGCTGTATCCATTGCACCACCTAGTTGCCCCACCCCTTTCATTTTTGATACTGGTAATTTGGTTTTCTTCTTTCCTTTTTTAAAATCAAATTAACCAATGGTTTATTTATTTATTGTTTTTTTAAATAACATAACTTGCGGTTTCCTAAGTCAATATGCAGCCCACAAGGTTCCTTATATATAGCTTAATGGCCTGTTTCTGTTTGAGTTTGACACCACTGCCCTAGATGATATCACTAATAAGTGACCATCCTGCTTGAAAACCCCTAGAGCAGAAGGAACCATTACTTCCAACACAACTCATTCTACTGTAATACAGCTTTACTTTATAGGAACTTTTGATGTGATTGGCAAGATGGTGGAATAGCAGTTTTCTGTATATCTAATGTACACACGTAACTCAGAAAAAGTAATCATATGCTATATATAGGGTACCTAAGCTGAATTCACCAGAAATATAAGAATATAGCAACACCACACAAGGCAAAAGCCTTAAGATGTGACACCAGAAAACTAAAATATTATGTACTCCAACTTTAAGTTTGGGGGCCTCTCAGACTTTGTTTGTTTTTGCCATTTGCCCTTGATGGAGTTGCAGAATTCCTCACATCTGCATCTGAATCTCAGCTTTTCTTGTCTGATTACTTGTGTGATTACTACCTCTCTTCTCTGGCCCTCAATTTCTTCCTCTATAAAAGGACCAGGAAATGATCTCTGAGGTTTGAACTCTATAAACTGCAGTACTAATATAACCTTAACAGTGAATTTTTCTACATATAATATCCATGGTTGTCCAGATAAGTTTTGCTGTTTTTCATCCATGCAATTAACCTACATTGTTGCTTCCGAAGGCAAGCAAAATTGTGAAATACACAAAATTTTCTTTTCTTATTAGTCTTCTCAACACTACCCCATACACATTCCTATTTTTTTTTCTTATTTATGAACTCAACTAGTCCCTGATACCTTTCCAGTAGAATCTGAGTTTTAAAGACAGACTTATGGAACCAGAAAAATGTCAGAAATGGAAAGGAAAAGAGTTTCCATAATGGAAAGATAGACATTGAAACTGATGTTTGAAGGTTTGGAAATTCTGTCTTAACCCCCTTCAAATTCACACAGAGCCATGAAAGTATGAGACACCACAAAGAACTTTTGGGTATATAAATAATTCCAGGTGTAACTTCCAGACTGGATATTTCATATTTGCCAAGTTCTCTGTTTACTTTGGTGGCAATTGATTAACTACCCATATTACTATATTAATTTAAAAAATGTGTTGTTGATATTTAATAATTGGGCTACAAATATGCATTAATCCTCAGTCTTCACAGATGACTGATTATAGCTAATACCTGGAGGGTGCTAACCTTCACTTTCACCAAGTTGGGTTTTACCCCAGTGGTCCACCACAGGCCACTCAACCACACTCCCAGATTTCCTGTTAACATCTGCCTTTGCCCCTTCTTCCCCTGGTTGAAATCTGATTCCTATTCCCACTCCTGCTTGAGAGAACTCTAAACCCCTATTTCATTCTAAGCGTTAGAGCCCATTTACCCCTTACAAGTCATCATGGACCAGTTTCCTCCAGGGCCCCAGCACCTGTAAATTCCTCGGCCTTTCCATCTGCCTTGAAATCTCTTCACCATATTATGAACTCCTTGAAAACAGGGGTTATGTTCTTTTTCTTTTTATATTCCCAGGACTTGGTATGTAGTAAGCACTTAGCAGAAGTTTTTTAATTAGTTCAGTTCCCATTTAGTGTCCCAGCTTTCAGCCTACTTTGCATGGTAGGTCTAGAGAGCTCAAGCAATCTTATAGGTTCATGCTTTAGAGTCCAGCAGTAGGGATCCCTACCTGGTACCCCCACGGCATCAACTAGGACTCAATTTCTTTATCCCACAAAAGGCAGCAGACGTTGATGCTGTCCAACCTCACAAATGAAAAGAACAATGAGAACAGAGATTGGGACACTAGAGAAGAGGACTGTATGCAGAGCTGACCAGAGGGGAAAGAACTTAGAAATGTAAAAACCTGCAAAGTAGAACTTAATCATCAGTAAAAAGAGATTGACTTTCAGCAAAATGATTCATTGTAGTCATTCCTGAAAATTAAAAAAAAGAGAGAGATGAGCAGAATTTTGAACTTGTAAATACAAAAGAAACACAAAAAGGTAAACGTGTAATGACCAAGAAAAGCTGAGGTAATGAAATTAATGTTTATAAGCTATTTTAGAAGAAAAAGTTGAATTTGGAACAAAGATGTACGTGATCTTAAAATTAAGAACTAGAGCAGAATTTTTTTTATATTTCAACTAAATTCAGAAAAGCTAATCTGATTTTTAAAATCAAAGGAAAACCTAATTGTCGATGTTAAAAGTAAAAATGAAGAATTTACCACAAGGGAAGAGAAAATAAAGAAAATTATTAGAAACTAATTTGCCTAATTATATGCCAATGTCAGTGAAATGGATAGACTTTTACAAAAATAAGACAGATTAATAAAAACAGGAAGTAGAGAATTTAAATAACCTAGTCTAAAAAAATTAATCAAGCCATGAGAAAATTCCCAAAGAGGGAGGAGGATCTAGGAGCAGAAGGAACTTTCAAATTAACTACTTGAATTGATGCCAATATTAGATAAAGAAAAAAAAGAGAAAGAAAAGAAAGGAAAGAAAGGAAGAAAGAAAAAAGAAGGAAAGAAAAGAAGGAAGGAAGGAAGGAAGGAAGGAAGGAAGGAAGGAAGGAAGGAAGGAAGGAAGGAAGGAAGACAAATGAAATGAAAGGCCTAGGGCAAAAAAAAAATGGAAAAAGAAATGAGAACCATGGAAGAAAGAATTGAGAAACAGACAATAGCAGATAATAAAACAGATAAGAGGTACAAAACCTTGACCAATACTATCTAGAGAGCCACTATTCTACCAGTTCCCTAGGCTCCCAACCTAGTTGCCATCTTTAACTTCTCATTCACCTCTCATATGCAATCAAATTGTCAAGGTCTGTTGATTTCACATTATGGCATCTCTCAACTATGCCTCCTACTCTCCTATGATCCTACCGCCACCCTAGTGCAAGCCCTCATCTCCTTATGACTAGCTACTGCAGTAATTTGTCTGTCTGCCATAAGTCTCTTTCTATTCCAGTCCATTTCTTCTTTAGACATCAAAGATATTTTCCTAAAGCACAAGTCTGATTATGCCACCCCACCCCAACCCCAACTCAATAAACTTCAATGTCTCCCTATTACTTCCAGGATCAAATACAAAATCCTTTGGCAACCAAAGTTCTTTATAACCTAACTCCATTCAGCTTTCCAGTTTTTTACACCTTACACTCTCTCCCCTCACCCCCCCCATACTCTTTGTTCTAGTGATATTGACTTCCTTAGTCTTCCTTAAATAAGACACTTCATCTCTGACTAAACATTTCCACTGGCTGTCCCTCATGTATGAAATGCTCTCCTTTTTCATCTCTGCCTCCTAGCTTCCCAGTCAAAATTCTACCTTCTGCAAAAAGCCCTTCCCAAATCCCCTTAATACCTTCCCTGGCTTGATTACTTTTTATTTATACTGTATATAGCTTGTTTATACATAGTTGTTTGTATTTGTTTATCTCATTAGATTGTGATCTCCTAGAGGCCAGGTTCTGTCTTTTGTTCTTTTTAAATCCCCAGTGGAAAATCCCAGTAGGAAGTTACTAAACATTTACTGAAAGACTGACAAAGAAGCCATCTCCTAAAATATTGTCTTTAGTTTCCCTTGCCATCAAAACCCATATCATTTTGTTCAACGAATTATTCAATGCTTTTCTGGTGCTGGCTATTTAGTCAAAAATCACAATCATTTTTAAGCACTTATGTGCCCTGTACTCTGCAAATCACTAAGGATTAAAAGAAAAGGGGAGGTGGAGAGTCCCTTCTTTACAGGAGCTTACAGTATAATAGGGGAGGCAACATGATAAAATCAGCTATATGCAATCAGGGTGTATACAAGGTAAACTGGAGATAATTTCAAAGGGAAGGCACTAAGGTTAAGGAGAACTGGACTAGAATTTTTATAGATGATAAGACTTTAGTTGAGACTTCAGCAAAGCTGGGGAAGTTAGCCAGCAAAAATGATAGGGGGGAAATGTTTCAGGAATGGAAGACAACTAGTTGCTTGGAGTTGGGAAGACTGAGTGTCTTGTGTATGAGGAACAGCAAGAAGCCAATGCCACTGGATTGCTGATTATATAAGGGTGAGATATAAGAAAACAAAAATGGTAGGATGGGGCCAGGAGGACTTTAATAGCCAAACAGAGAATTGTTACTTGATCTTGGAGGCAGTAGGGAGTCCATGGAGTTTATTCACTAGGAGACTGATATAATTATCTTTTAGGAGGATAAGTTTGACATCTGTGTGTAAGATGGATTGGAATGGAGACAGGGAGACCAAGCTATTGTAATAACCCACTCGTGAAGCAATGAGAGCTTACATCAGGGTTTATGGTTTATTTGTGAAAGATTTTAGGACTCATTCTTAAAACTTACACAAATTTCAGATTAAAATAGTAAAACTGTTTCTGCCTATTTCTGGGAATAGTAAACTCTGCTAACTTCCACTTGAGGTATGATTATAAATGATTATGTATTTTGAGGGAAAGATCAGCAAAACTTCATGTGCTCATTAGCAAAAACTAAATTATAGTGAAACACCTACAAAAATACACGTGGTATCCATGTGAATTCTAAATTAATTCATTGCATTAGCACAATTAAAATCAAGTGCTAACAGAAAAATATCTTATGGAATAAAAGAATGAAATAAGACTCTTTTTAATCTGAGGGGGCGGTGTTTGAATCTAAGCTTGTCACTTACTACCTATGTGATCTTGGGCAGGTCATAACTTCTTCAGGGCATCAGTTCAAAATATACGATCCTATGAATGTTAAACATGTAAATGTTTTTAGGCTATCCAGTCAGTTTATCAAGGAAGTATTTATGTATTGTTTATATTTATGAATAATTTGTTATTTTAGAGAAGGTTAACTAAATATGAAGTGAGCACTCCAAATATTTACAGTATTAAGAAGTGTCCATTTCAAAATATTATAGACAGCTATTGTATTTCAATTCTTTTAATGTGCTTTTTTACTTGTCACATTGTGTGGCCATAAAGTTTCAATTGCTCACTTAAATTGTTCTTGAGCAGTATAAGGCATTGTGGAGTATGAAAAGAACAAGATTGCACCCTCAGAGAGCTACTACCCAAGTTCAACTCAACACCACCTCTTGCCCAGACTATTTCAATAATTTCTTCATTGAGCTCCCTCTCTCAAATTTCTTCTCTCTTCAATCCATACGAGTACCAATGTGGTATTCCTCAAGTAAAAGGCTGATTATGTAATCCTTGCTCAAGAAATTCTAGTGATTCTAGAAATAATAATTTATAGTCTCAAATATAAACTTTTTTGTTTAGCATGTAAAGCCCTTCACAACTTGGCACCAAACTACTTTTATGGGCTTTTTATGCCTTATTCTTCATCATATATTCTATGGTCCAACAACCCAGTCTTGTTTTCATATACATATATACATATATATGTGTGTATGTATATATATATATGTATGTATGTATGTATATACATACAAACACTTCCCATTACCAACTTTTTTAGTCCATCTCAGCCACACACAAAGATAAACATACCCTTGATCTTGCCATCACCCACAAATGCATGGCCTCAATGTTCATGAACTCAGAAATTTCTTTATCTGATCATAATCTATTGGCCTTCTCCATGTCCTTCTGTCTTCCAGTACTAAACCCTGCTCTTCATCTACATCATGGTCTCCTGTCTATGATCCCTTTAGTTCTGTGCCAGGCCGTCACCCCTCCACTAGCTACACTCTCCTCTTTTCCCCATCTTGACCCCTTGGTGGATCAGTTCAAGTCTACACTATCCTCTTGAGTCTTACCATTATGTCATACCAACCCTCAGCCTTAGACCATTCCCACCATTCACTGCCTTTGATTCTACACAAGTGGGGCTGAAAGGAAAAGAAAATTATGCAACCGCTTTGATTCAGTCCACTCCAAATTTGTTACATAACCTCAACTATACCCTTATTGCTGCTAAGCAATCCTTCTACACATTCCTTATTAACTTATTATCCCATTCACCACAGTAGCTTTTCCAAAAATATCCATGGCTTACCTTCTCTTCTTCTTCTCAGCTGAGAACTTTGCTTCATATATTTTACTGAAAAAATTGAGGCCATTCCCTGAGAACTCCCTCTTCTCCCCTTTTACTCATTTTATCCCTTTGTTTATTATTAGACTATTAGCTCCTTGTGAGTTTTTGCCTTTCTTTGTATCCAAGGTGCTTAACGGTTCCTGGCACATAACACATGCTTAATGTTTGATTATGCTTTCAGAATGTAACTTTTTGTGATGTATGCAGGATGTCTACCTTGGTCATGTGAAGACTATCCAGCAGAATGGTCAGATGAAAACAATTTTTTTCCCAATGGCCATGAAGGTGTCTGAAGCAAGCACTGTGGAGCACTTAGAGCTTGGCCTTCTACTGCATCCTAGTCCATTGCCAGTAATCTTGACTTTCGTCCTGCCATTGGACTTCAGTGACTCAGGAGGAGAGAGTAAGGCTGATGACTTCACACAACTCTTTCTCACTTAAATCCAATTCACAAACAAGTCAAAACATCACCTGTGATGTCATCGGTCCTCTTCAAAAACAAAGGACACACAGCAACAATTCATCTCACATCACTCAGAAGCCTTCTGCCACTATCTAATGCTTAAACTCTAATAAAGAGAGAGACTTTCCCTTGCCAAAGAAAACCCCTCTTCATGCACCAGTAAACTTATTCTATCCTCCAGCAGTTTGTCCCTTCTGTTACCCTCATTCTTTCACTTATCTTCAATCTCTGCCTATCTATTGGCTGCTTCCCTACTGTCTAGCAACATGAATATATTTCCCACTGTCCTCAAAAACACCCTGACTTGATCTTTATATTCCCATTAACTACTGTCCTACATTTCTCCTGCATTCTGTGCTAAACTCCTTGAGAACATTGTCTATAACAGATGGTAGATAGTATTTCTTATCATTAAGTCTTTCAGAATTTTCTTAGAACAGTATATTGCTAAATCATTTATAGTTGTTGTTACTGTGTACAACATTTTTCTGGTTTTGCTCACTTCAATTTGCATGAATTCATATAACTTCTCTCAGATTTTTTGGAAACCATGCTGCTTGTCATTTCTTATAGCACAGAAATATTCTATCACTATCATTAACCCAGCTTGTTTAGTCATTCATCAATTGACAGGTATCCCCTCAATTTCCAATTCTTTGCCAGTACAAAAAGAGCTGCTATAAATATTTTGTCTATATAGGTCCTTTTCTTTTTTCTTTGATATCTTTGGGTTACATACCTAGTAATGGAATTGCTGGGTCAAAGGGAATGCACAGTTTTACAATCCTTTGAGTACAGTTCCAAATTGTTCTCCTAAATGGTTGGATCGGTTCACAGCTGCACCAATTCATTAATGTCTCAATTTTCCCACATCCCTTCCAACATTTGTCAGTCCTATTAGCCAATCTGATGGATGTGAGATTGTACATCACAGTTGTTTTAATTTGCATTTCTCTAATCAATAGTGATTTAGAGGATTTTTTTCATTTAACCATAGATAATTTTGATTTTTTTTTGTCTGAAAATTGTCTGTTCATATCCTTTGACCATTTATCAATTGGGGGATGACTTGTATTCTTATAAACTTGAATCAGTTCTCTATATATTTGAGAAATGAGGCATTTAGGAGAGAAACTTGATGTAAATTTTTTCTCAATTTCCTGCTTTCCTTCTAATTTTTGTTGCATTGGTTTTGTTTGTGCAAAACCTTTTTAATTTGGTATAATCAAAATTATCCATTTCATGTCCTGTAATGCTCATTATCTCTTGTTTGTTCATAAATTCTTCCTTATCCACAGATCTGATGGGTAAAAATTTCTATGCTCCTCTAATTTACTTATGACATCACCCTTTATATCTAAATCATGTACCTTTTTTGATTTTATCTTGGTATATATACAGTGTGAAATGTTGGTCTATACCTAGTTTCTGCCAAACTGCTTTCCAGTTTTCCCAGCAGTTTTTCTTTTTTTTTTTTTATCAAATAGTGAGTTCTTGTCACAAAAATTTGGATTTCTGTTTTATCAAACACTAGATTACTGTGGTCATTTGTTGTTGTTACTGTTCAGCCATTCAGTTGTGTCTGACTCTTTGTGACCCAGGGGACCATAGTACATTAATGTTGTCCATGGGTTTTTTTTGTTTTGTTTTGTTTATTTGTTTGTTTTGGCAAAGATATTGAAGTAAGTGATTTGCCATTTCCTTCTCCAGCAGATTAAGGCAAACAGAGGTTAGGTGACTTGTTCAGGGTCACACAGCTAATCTGAAGTCAAATTTGAACTTGGTCTTCCTGACTTTAGGCCCAGTGCTCTATTCACTAAGCCATCTACCTGCCTCAAGTTTTGGGATTAATCATTCTTTAAACGTTTGGTAGAATTCAATTGTGAATCCATCTGGTCATGGGAATTTTTTTCTTAGGGAGCTCATTTATGGTTTATCCAATTTCTTTTTCTAAGATAGGGTTTTTTAATATTCTATTTCCTCTCTTATTGATCTGGACAATTTATATTTTTGTAAATATTCATCCATTTCATTTAGATTGTTTGGTTTGTTAGTATACATATGGGCAAAATTGTTTCTAATTGCTTTTATTTTATTTTCATTGGTGGTGATTTGGTTTTCTTCTTTCTTTTTTAATCAAATTAGCCAATGGTTTATCTATTTTATTGATTTTTCTCATAAAATCATCTCCTAGTGTTATGTGTTAGCTCAATTTTTTTTTTACTTTCCATTTTATTAATCTATCCTTTTGATCTTTAGGATTTTTAATTTAATGTTTAATTGGAGATTTTTAATTTGTTCTTTTTCTAGTTTTCTTTAGTTGCATGCCCAATTCATTGATATATTCTTTTTCTATTTTATTGATGTAAGCATTTAGAGATATAAAATTTCCCCTAAGTATTGCTTTGGCTGCATCCCATAAATTTTAGTATGTTGTCCCATTGTTGTCATTTTTTTAAATAAAATTATTGATTGTTTCTATGATTTGTTCTTGGACTCACTTATTATTCAGGATTAGATTATCTAGTTTCCAATTAATTTTTAATCTACATTTCCATGGCCTTTTATTGAATGACCTTTTTATTGCATTATGATCTGAAAAGGATGTAACTAGTATTTCTACTTTTCTGAATTTGGTTGTAAGGTTTGTATGCCCCAACAAACGGTCACTTTTTTGGGGAAGGTATCATGTATAGCTGAGAGAAGGCATACTCCTTCTATTCCCATTCAATTTTCTCCAGAGATCTATCATATCTAACTTTTCTAAGATTCTTATCATCTCCTTAAATTCTTTCTTGTTTTTTTTTTTTTGTTAGATTTGTCTAGTTCTGAGAGGGGAAAGTTTAAGTCCCCAACTAATATAGTTTTTACTGTTTATTTCTTCCTATAACATATTTTTTGTTTAATTTTTCATTCAAGAATTTGGATGCTCTACCATTTGGTGCATATATGTTTAGTATCAATATTACTTCATTGCTTATGGTACATTTTAGCAAAATGTAGTTTCCCTGCTTATCTCTTTTAATTATGTCTATTTTTTCTTTTGCTTTATCTGAGATCATGATTGGTACCTCTGCTTTTTTTTTAAACTTCAGCTGAAGTGGAATAGATTCTGCTCTACCATCTTATTTTTACTCCATGTATGTATCTCTGTTTAAAATATGTTTCTTTCAAGCAACATATTATTAGACTCCTGTTTTTACTCCACTTTGTTGTCACATCTATCTTATTGGCAAGTTCATCCCATTCACACTCACTGTTATGATTATTAAGTGTGTATTTTCCTCCACCCTATTTTTCCCTTTTATTCTTTTTCTCTGTTTACTATGTCCTACCTTAAAAGACTACTTTGCTTCTAACCACTTCCTCCCTTGATCTGCCCTTCTTTCTCTCAGTGTCTTCCTCCCCCACACTTATTCTCTTCCCTTCCTACTTCCCTTTACAGTAAGACAGATTTTTATATCCAACTGAATGTGTATGTTATTTCCTCTTTGAGCCAGTTCCAAGAAGAGTGAGATTGAAGCACTGTCCGCCACTCTACCCATCTTCCTCTTCACTGTAAAAGCTCTTCCTTGTGCACCTTTTCTATTCACCCTTAATTTTATTTTTAAAAATTGTCCCATCATATCCAACTCACTCCTATGCCCTCTGTTTATGTATATTTCTTCTAACTGTCCTAACAATGATAAAGTTCTTGGTGTTAGGGGGGTGTCTACTCCAAGAATGCGAAGACTTACCCTGGTTGAATGGGTGGATGAGAACAGTTTATTCCAACGGCCATGAAGGCAGCTGAAGCAGGCACTGAGGGGTATTTAGAGCTTGGTTAGACATTAAAGATGCCAAGGTCATCTACTGAATATTGGGCAATTGCCATTCATTCTGACTTTTGTCTTGTCACTGGACTTCAATGATTCTGGAAGAGAGAGTGAGGCTGACAGCTTTGTTCAACTCAGCTTCACTTAAATCCAGTTCACACATGAGTCAAGACATCATACTGCGAAGTCATTGGTTCTGTTCAAAAACAAAGGATAAACAACAGTAGAAGGGCTTATGTTCAGTGAGGTGGGGTATGATGACTCACATGGTCTCAAGATGTCTGACAAGTCTAAATGGCTTCAACTCCAGGAAGGTAGGCCTTTTATGCCATCAGGAAAGCAGGAAATCATGTCAATCAGGTAAGAGGTCACTAGGAAGCTCCTTGCTTATTGAAGCCTTAGCTGCTTGGTCCAATCAAGTCCCAATGACAGCTTTGTCACTCAAAAGAGGAGAAAACAAAATAAATCATCTGGCCACATGACAGGGTAGATAGTGATTCCATTTCATTATTTTACTCGTATAATTCTCTCTTGTGACCAGCACACCAGGATACCAAACTTATATTGACCATCTTTGTTTTTTCCCCAGTAGTAGTTGATAAATGAAGAGGTCCTACCTTTGGTCAACTTCAAGTTCATGCCCTTTGGTAAACACCAAGAGAAATCAAGATAATTGAAAGTATCAAGCTGAAGAACTTTACATAACATGCAATGCTTGGACATTTTAAATTTGCTATTTTCAATTTTTTGGTTAGAAACAATGGAAGTGGGAAGAGCATTGTACTAACAGTTGTCATAGGCAGTCTTGATAGAAATGAGAGAACTGCTAATAGAGGATCATCTTTGAAAAAATTTGTGAAAGAGGGACAGAATTCAGCCAATGCCTCAATAACATTAGAGAAAGGAGGGGAAGATGCTTTCAGATCTAGAGAATCTGTTGACTCAATAACTCTACATGGATGTAACAAATCAGCATGGATGGAAGTTGAAGTTATAAACTAATAGGTCAATAGAAAACTAGTTTCTTCCAAGAAAATAGATCTTATTTGTAAGTCTTGATCATTTTATGAAAGTGGAAACTCCAGCTTCTGTTTTAACCCAAGAGATGACCAAACAATTAATTCAATCCAAAAATGAAGGTGATAGATACAAATTCTTTATGAAAATATCACAGCTTGAACATATGAATATTACTCATGTATTATGGATGCAAAAGCAAGAACATGTGATAAGATAGAACAAGAAGAAAAGTGGAGTCAAGAGTTAAAATACCATTGCATAGAAAAAAAGAGCCTTTTCAGAGTACTACTGACAAGTATAATAAAGAAATTAGGAGATTTTAAATATCTGATGTCTTCGATGCTGGTGAGTGAAAATGAAAGGCAAATTAGTGATATGATAAGAAATATAAATGTTGGAGAACAAGATATAATCAAATGGAACTGATTCTGAGCATTTTCACTTATTGTCCCCCATTCTTGGAACCTCTCTTCTCTGGCTTTGGGTTATCCTGAATTCTTTCATTTCTCAGCTAAAGTCTTACCTTCTGCAAGAAGATTTTCCAGTCCCCCTTAATCTTAGTGTTTTCCTTCTAAGACTACCCAAACCTTCTCCTGTATACATCTTACTTACACATAATTGTTTTGTATGTTGTTTCCCCCATTAGACTATGAATGTCTTGAGAGCAGGGAATGTTGGGTTTTCCCCCCTTTTATTTCTTTGCACCCCCATCACTTAGAATTAGTAGGTGCTTAATAAGCACTAGTTGACTGACTGACTAAAGATCACGAAACCACCAATAATACCTGGTAAAATAGAAAAACTATGGGTCTGAGGAAAGAAGCGAAGAGTCCACTCATAATCTATATGCTCCAGCATTAGATGAAACATTTTGTTGACATTCATTTTCCAGACCAAAACCATATGGCTAAGATAGATAGATAGATAGATAAATAATGTATAAATCACTGTGGTAATAAGAGGTGGAGGTACAAACACAACAAACAGGACAGTCCTTATACTCAGACTTTACATTCTAGCAAGGGAAAAATAAATATAGGGGAGCTGAAAAAAGTAACAGTGAGAGTAGGGGTATGAAACAGCTTTACATGGCTAGGAAGTGTGTTAGAAGACTAGATATAGGTAAAATAAAATGAAAGCTCACCTTTCAGAATCCAGGGTGGTTCCAGAGGCAGAGTCCAAGATTCCTGTGTGAAGAAGTGGAGATAATGGCCAAGGAAGACAGACGGTATCAAAGCCGCCTTATCGTACAATATTTTAAACAGCAAGGATAGGGCATATGTGTCAACTTGCCTGTGGCATAGTAAACAATGAATCTCTCTGACAGGTCTCATTGTGATTCTGAAGCAGGTTACCTTTTGTTTTTCTATTTCAAATATTTTAATGAGTCCTTTGCAAGGCATTTAAAACACCTGTTGGTGAGGATAAACCCTATTGGAAAGAGAGAATACAGAACTCAGGTAGCAATGGAGCTGAGGAATTTGCTTGATTTGGGGCAGGATCTGAGAGTGTATTGTTTTCTGATCAGTTTTATGCTGCTCTGTAATCTTGCATTTTTCTTTTTTGTGTCAAAAATCTTTCCTCCTTGGTGTCTATGTTTATATAGCTTTTTTGTCGTTACTTAAAAGCTTTGCAGGCACATCCTCAGTAGGATAATACCTAGGCATTCTGTGAATCGTTACCACTTGGGTTCCTCCATTCTTATCACCACCAACTGATCTTAAGATAGTAGCAGGCACCTGCTCTTTCTTTTCCCCTTCTATCCTGATTTACAATGTAGCGTGTTTTCACTTGTACGTAGCCAACTGGGAATACATAGCAAATGATGAGTATCTAGCAATCCCTTGAGCCAGGATTGGTTCCGGCTGCAATGCTTTCAAGGCTTCTTCACCACATTTTCAGCCACATCGTCCTTTTTTTTCCTTCTTTTCCTTTTGACCTTTTTGTCCTTCTGGGTTTTTTGTCCACCATTTTGAGAGAAGGAAAAGAGAATTGACACCCAGACTTCCATTTTATAAGCAGGGGTGGGAGGTCTAGCTTTCTTAATCATTCAAATTAAATTTAACAACATAAATTCCATTTTTTTTCTGACATCCCCTCCTACCTTATTGGAAGCTGATTTTATTTGACCTATGTGTTGATGTTCACTTGTTTTGACTTTGACTGTGAATATTTTTATCTCCCTGCATATACCTTCTCTCTCTCTGTCTCTCTCCCTCTCCCATAAGCTCTGTAACATTGTGAAGCCTCCTGAATAGATTCATTTTCTAGAAAAGAGACCTGTGCTGTTTGGGGGGATGTTTTAGCCTCTGATTATTCAAAAATTGGAAGGACTGATGGAACTTTTATGCTCCATTTGTCTACTTCCCAGTGTACTTAGCATTCTGATCATCATTCTTTTTCTGATAATTGAATCAATAATCAGTATTCACTAAAGTAATTTATTGACATGATTAAAATAATATGGACTTCAAACAAAAGGTAGATGAGCAGCCCTGAAAGGGGCTTGGTAAGCCCTCACACCAGAAGTGCTAGTCCTCTCTGGAACACCTCCATATACCCAATGTAATAAGGCCAAGTTAGGAGAGGCTATAGATCACATGGCTTATTCAAGTGACAAAACGTGGTATATCAACCCTAAAAAAAGAGCCAAGGTCCATCCTGCTTAATCAAATTTGGGAACTAAAGAAGACAGAAGAAACCCAGTGATTTCAGATACAATCTAGAACAAACTATTGGCACTTAACTTCCCCACAATCTAAAAAAAGAAGCCCAGACATGTATTGGATTTTCCAGGTTTTGGAGAACTCACATTTGCCACCTGGTCACTATGATAGCTCGTTTACTGAGTCACTTACATGTCTACCTCTTTTTTTCCACTTTTTAAGATTAATTTATTTTTAGTTTTCAACAATCACTTCCATAAGCTTTTGAGTTTTAAATTTTCTCCCCATCCTTCCATACCTCCCTCCTCAAGATGGTGTGCAATCTGATATAGGCTCTACGTATACATTCCTATTAAATGTGTTTTCACATTAGTCATGTTGTCATTTTAAGGCAAGCTCTATTTATTCCTATGTTCTTTAGTGTTTTTAATAGGAATGAGTGCTGTATTTTGTCAAAATCTTTTTCTTCATCTATCGAGATAATCATGTTGTTTCTATTTGTTTTGTGATTGATATGATCAATTATGCTGATAGTTTTCCTAGTATTGAACTAGCCCTGCATTCCTGGTATAAATCCTACCTGGTTATAGTGTATTATTATTATTATTATTTTGGCTAGGCAATGGGGTTAAGTGACCTGCCCAGGGTCATACAGCTAGTAAGTGTTATGTGTTTGAGGCCGGATTTGAACCAGGTCCTCCTGAATCCAGAGCTGGTGCTCTATCCACTGTGCCACCTAGCTGCCCCTGTAGTGTATTATTCTCATGATAAGTTGCTGTAGTCTATTTGCTAATAGTTTATTTAAAAATTTTGCATCTATATTCATTAGGGAAATTGGTCTATAATTTTCTTATTCTGTTTTGACTCTTCCTGGTTTAGGTATCAGCACCATATTTGTATCACAAAATTAATTTGGTAAGACTCTTTCTTCACCTATTTTCCCAAATAGTCTATATGGTATTGGAATTAATTGTTCTTTAAATGTTTGAAAGAATTAACTTGTAAACTCATTTGGTCCTGGAGCTTTTTTCCTGGGGGGGGGTCCATTGATGGCTTGTTCAATTTCTTTTTCTGATATGGGGCTATTAAATATTTTACTTCCTCTTCTGTTAATCTGGACAGTTTATATTTTTGTAAATATTCATCCATTTCACAAAGATTTTCAAATTTATTGGCCTATATAGTTGGGTAAAAAAGTTCCTAATTATTTGCTTATAATATTCCTAGGAGTTTCTTTTGGGGATCACTTTCAGGAGGTGATCAGTGGATGCTTTTTTTTTTCTTTCCTATTTTTTCTTTTTTCTTTTTTACGATCCTACTAAGCATATTTTCACATTAGCGACGTTGTAAGTAAGAATTAGAACCAATAGGAGGAACCACCAGAATGAGGAAATAAAAGACAACAGAAGAAAATAAATAGCAAATAGTATGCTTTGATCTGCATTCAAACTCTGTAGTTCTTTCTTCTTTATGGATAGCATTTTCCATAATGAGGCATTTGGAGATGTCTTAGATCCTTGAATTGCTAAGAAGGGTTAAGTTTATCAATATAGTCATCACACAGTGTGGCTGTTATTGTGTACAAAGTTCTCTTGATTCTGCTCACTTCACTCAGCATCAGACCATACAAGTCTTTTAAGGTTTCCTGTTCATCATCTCTTATAGCACGTTAGTATTCCATTACATTCATATATGACAACTTGCTCAGCCATTCCCGATTGGTGGGCATCCTCTCAGTTTCCAATTCTTTGCCAACACAAAAAGAGCTGCTATGAATATGTTTGTACATATGGGTCCTTCTCCCATTTCTATGATCTCTTTGGGATATAGCCCTAAAAGTGTTATTGCTGGATCAAGGGTATGCACATTTTTGTAGCCCTTTGGGCATAGCTCCAAATTGTTCTCCAAAATGGTTGGATCCTTTCACAACTCTACCAACAATGCATTAGTGTTCCAATTTTCCCACATCTTCTCCCACATTTACCATTTCCCTGTTTTGTCATGTTGGCCAATCTGATAGGTGTGATGTGGTACCTCAGAGCTGTTTTGATTTGCATTTCTCTAATCAATACTGATTTAGAGCATTTTTTTCATATGACAATAGATGGCTTTAATTTCTTCATCTGAGAACTGTCTGTTCATATCCTTTGACTAATTATCAGTTGGAGAATGACTTGCATTCTTATAAATTTGCCATAGTTCTCTACATATTTTTGAAATGAGGCCCTTATCAGAGAGACTGCTTGTAAAAATTCTTTCCCAATTTTTTACTTTCCTTCTAATCTTGATTGCATTGGCTTTGTTTGTGCAAAACTTTTCAATTTAATGTAATCAAAGTTATCCCTTTTGCTTTTGTAATGTTCTCTGTCTCCTGTTTGGTCATGAATTCTTCTGTTCTCCATAAATCTGATAGGTACACTATTCTTGCTCTCCCAGTTTGCTTACAGTATCAGCCTTTATATCTAAATCATGAACCCATTCTGACTTTATTTTGGTATATGGTGTGAGATTTAGGTCTATGCCTAGTTTCTGCCATACTCTTTTCCAGTTTTTCCAGCAGTTTTTGTCAAAGAGCGGGTTCTTATCCCAGAAGCTGGGGTCTTTGGGTTTATGAAATAGTAGATTACTATAGTCATTGACTACTGTGTCTTACATACTTGAACTATTCCATGATCAGTGGATTCTTTCAATTTCTATTTTACCCTTTGGTTCTAGAATTTCAGTGCAGTTTTCCTTGATAATTTCTTGAAAGATTATGTCTAGACTCTTTTTTTGATCATGGCTTTCAGGTAGTCCAATAATTTTAAAATTCTCTCTCCTGGATCTATTTTTCAGGTCAGTTGTTTTTCCAATGAGATATTTCACATTGTCATCTATTTTTTCATTCTTTTGGTTTTGTTTTATAACTTCTTGAGTTCTCCTAGAGTCATTAGCTTAAATTTGCTTCATTCTAATTTTTAGGGAAGTATTTTCTTCAGTGAGCTTTTGGGCTTCTTTTTCCATTTGTCCAATTCTGATTTTTAAGGCTTTTTGGACCTCTTTTGCCATTTGGATTAGGTTATTTTTAAGGTGTTATTTTCTTCTGTATTTTTTGGGGTCTCCTTTAGCAAACTGTTGAATTGTTTTTCATGATTTTCTTGTATTAATCTTATTTCTCTTCCTAGTTTTTCCTCTACTTCTCTTACCTGTTTCTCGAAATCCTTTGTAAGCTCTTCCATGGCCTGGGACCAATTCACATTTTTCTTGGAGGCTTTGAATGTATTAGCTTTGACTTTGTTGTCTTCTGGTTGTATGTTTTGATCTTCTTTGTCACCAAAGTAAGATTCTATGATTTGACTTTTTTGTGCTTTTTGCTCATGTTCCCAGTTAATTATTTGACTTTTAAACTGTTTGTTAAGGTAGGGGTCTGCTTACAGTGTGGAGAATGTACTATTCCAAGCTTCAGGGGTTTTGTGCAGCTGTTTTCAGAGATACTTCTAGGGACCTATACGTTTTCATTTCTTCCAAGGTAGTATGATGAAAGGTGAGGTGTTTACTCCTTTCTTGACCTGTACACTGGTCTATGAGTGACCACAAGCATTCTTTTCTGCCTTGAAAATGTGAGGAGGATTCTCTCTTCGTCACAACCACAAGCTCTGCCATGCCAGGGCTCCTCCTCGCCCAAGGACCTCCACCCATAACTTTGACCCAGATCCAAGCATGGGCAAAGCAAGAGAATCTTGCCCCAGTGCCAATGAAGAGATCACTGCAATCCCTCTTTGATCAGCCACTCAATCCTCCACTGTTGATGGGCTGAGAGCTCCAGAAGCAGCCACTGACCCAGGCTGTTCCAGAACTGTGGCCAGACAATGCTCCTCTTCCATACAGGTCTGACAGAACTTTCCTACTGACCTTCTAAGTTGTCTTTGGCATTTATGGGTTGAGAAATCTGGAAACCACTACAACTGTAGTGATTCAGTCTGTTCCAGGTTGACTGGGGCCCATCTCTGCCTGCATGGCCCACTCTGAACTGCACTTCTTTGCCAGCCCTTCACAAGAGACCTTTCCTATCAACTATCCAGGTTGTCTTGGGCTGGAAATTTGTTTCACTCAGTCTTTTTGTGGGTTCTGCTGCTCTAGAATATGTTTAGAGCCATTTTTTACAGGTATTTGGAGGAGTTTTGGGGAAAGCTCAAGCAAGTCACTGTTTTTACTCTGCCATCTTGGCTCTACCCCTAGTTCCTAATTATTGTTTTAATTTCCTCTTCATTGATGGTGAATTCACCCTTTTCAATTTTGATACTGGTAATTTGATTTTCTTCTTTTTTTAAAAAGTTAAATTAACCAAAGTTTTATCTACTTTATTGGTTTTTTTCATAAAACCAACTTAGTTTTATTTATTAGTTCAATTGTTTTCTTAATTTTAATTTTATTTATCTCTCCTTTGGTTTTCAGTATTTATAATTTGATATTTAATTGGTGATTTTTAATTTGCTCTTTTTCTAGTTTTTTAGTTCCATGTCCAATTTATTAATCTTCTCTTTCTCTATTTTATTCATGTAAGCATTTAGAGATACAAAACTTCCCATAAGAACTTCTTTTGCTGAATCTCATAAGTTTTGGTATGTTATCTCATTATTGTCATTCTCTTGGATGATTTTATTGATTGTTTCTATGATTTGTTGTTTGGCCCATTCATTCTTTAGGCTTAGATTATTTAGCTTCCAATTAATTTTTGGTCTTTCTTTCCATAGCCCTTTATTACATATAATTTTTATTGCATCATGATTTGAAAAGGATGCATTTAATATTTCTGCCTTTCTGCAATGGATTGTTAGGTTTTTGTGCCCTAGTATGTGGTCAATTTTAGTGTTAAGTGCCATGTACCACTGAGAAAGAAAAGTATATTCCCTTCTATCCCCATTCAATTTTCACCAGAGGTCTACTATATTTAACTTTTCTAAAATTCTATTCACCTCCTTACCTTCTTTCTTGTTTATTTTGTGGTTAGATTTATCTAGTTCAGACAGGGGGAGGTTGAGGTACCCCACTAGTATAGTTTTGCTGTCTATTTCTTCTTGTAACTCCCTGAACTTCTCCTCTAAGAATCTGGATGCTATACTACTTGGTGCATATATGTTTAATAATGATATTACTTCATTGTCTATGATGCCTTTTATAAGGAGGTAATTTCCTTCCTTATCTCTTTTAATAAGATCTATTTTTGCTTTTGCTTTGTCTGAGATCGGGATTGCTACACCTGCTTTTTTTTAAACTTCAGCTGAAGCATAATATCTTCTACTCCAGCCTTTTACCTTTACCCTGTGTGTGTGTCCCTCTGTTTCAAATGTGTTTCTTGTAAACAACATATGGTAGGATTGCGGTTTTTAATCCATCCTGCCATCTGTTTCCATTTTATGGGAGAGTTCATCCCATTCACGTTCAGAGTTATGGTTACTATCTGTGTCTTTCTCTCCATCTTATCCCCCCCATTTATGCTTTTCTTTCTTCTTTCTCCCTTTCTGTCCTCACTACTGTTTTACTTTTCACCACCACCTCTGTCAGTCTGCCCTATCTTTTATTAGCCCCCTCCCTTTTCTTCCCCTTTACCCTTACAACTACCCTCCTTTATATTTACCCCCTCCCTTTTCTATTCCCTTTCCCCTCCTACTTCCTATAGAGTAAGTTAGATTTATATACCTAACTGACTATATTATTTCCTCTTTGAACCAATCTGATGAGAGTAAGGTTCAAACAATGATCGTCTCCCTCCCTTCTTTCCCTGTACTGTAATAGGTTTTTATGCCTTTTCATGTCCATGGTTTTTCCTGGGGTGATATTTTCTGGGCTTTCAGAGGTCAATAAGGGAGGGTAAGAGTGACGTACTTCTTACTCTGCCATCTTGGCTCTTTTAAATGGTGTCTAAAATAGGTTATAGTCTTAGATAACCTAAAACAGATGATCCAACAGTATCCATTACTTTGGCCCTGGTGACCCTGTAAGGCCATGTTTTTGAAAGTCTCTGTCCATAAAGATCAGACTGAATGGTGCATTTGCAGTCAACATAAAGGTGGTCAGACCAAATGACCACAAGCTTCTGGAGGAGCAAGCTCTTCAAAGAAACAACTCACAATAGCATCTTAGAAAAGCAGTTGATCATGTTACTGGGTCCTAGCTGCTAGTGAATAAATAATTTGCACTTGTACCATTAGCCTTCATTTAGGGTTCAATAATATGAGTTGGCTGATGATGCAATAGGAAGCCTCTATCATTAAATAGTAATGTTACATTCAAAGTTATTCTTGGCTAGGTCCCTTGGGTGTTAGTGTCCTTTATGCACAGTTTGTGAATTTGCCAGAGACTGTGGTCTCCATTTACAGCTCCAACATCCTGCCTCCTCTACTAGCCTGATTGGCTTTTAAAGTTCTCAATCTTGAGGGATACCTTCAGCCAGATTCACAAGAAATTCTGCCTATTATGGGAAACGTGTCTATAGGAAGACTTCCCTAAAGACAGATTGCTTTTATATATGGACCCATTGACCTTATCTAGCCCTTCCTTATCCCATCCCCTATGCATTCATATATCTCCTGCCCCTTCACAGTGCTACATACACCCTCAAGAAATGGCTGAGATCCTCCTCAATTGGCATGTCTCCTTTCCTCTAATTTAAGAAAATCCATTCCTAGAAAGAGTTTGGGGAACCTAGGGGAAGAATTTCCCAGAGGTATTTTGTCATGAGGGAAGTGAAACTGTATAACTTTGGTGAGTGTGAATTTACTTGGAAAAAAAGGAGATCCCTTAATCCTGAGTCTCTGGATGAAGGTGAGGGAGAATTTGTACCCAGTCTTAGGGAAGAAGGGACAGACACTCAGAAGAAACCTACAAATGGGCAAAGTTTCAGCTTAACCTTTACCATGTTCTTCCCAAAGAGAAAGAGGATCTTTCTGATGGTACAGAGTACACTGATGAGGTGGTGGTATAAGTCTCAATATCAAGCTAGACCCCAGAATATGTCATATTTAAGAGTATCTTGACCTCTTTGTTACTTTACTATAGATGAGTTAGGACTATGACTGTGGTGAGGACTGGTGACTGTGAAGAAAGTCCTGGAGAAGACTAATATGGAAGCCAATAGCCTATCCTGAAGGCATAGTTGCCAAGGTGTGGGAAGAATATTTCTGTATGTATGGACTTTTTGTCAAGAAGTATTTATTAAGTACTTATTACATGATAATGATGATGTGATGATATGATAATGATGGCGACGATAATGAGCATTTATATAGTTTTAAGGCTTCCAAAGTGCCTTACATATGTTAACTTGTGTTAAGCAATGACAAGATCCATTATAATTCAAGGAAAGATTTTGAAAGCATGCTACTTAAAAGTGATATTGGCTTTGACTAGCAAAAAATATAGAACTATACTTTAATGTGACACTGAAGTTATGGCCACAGTTAAAAATCCATCAAGGAGCTGGGTTACAAGCTCCTTGTAAGTATAGCAGATAGTTTAGAACTTCTACCAGACAGCATGATAAATAACAGTATAAGTGAACCTACCTTCATAAAATCATCCACTTCTGCCTCATTTGTCTATGGATGACTGGTGCCACCTTCCAGCTCCAAGCATTTTCTCTGACTGTCCTTCATGCCTGCAACACTCTTTTTCATCTCTGACTACTGGCTTCAATGGCTTCTTATAAGTCCCAGCTAAAATCTCTTCTTCTACAGGAAGTCTTTCCCAACCCCTCTTAATTCTGGTGCCTTCCTCTGTTGAATTACTTCCTATTTATCTGTATATAGCTTGTTTGTACATATTTGTCTCCTTGTTGTCTCCCACAGTAGATTATGAGTCCCTTGAGAGTACAGAATGTCTTTTTCCTCTTTTTTAAAAATAAATCTCCAACAATTAGCATAGTACTTGGCACATAGTAGGTGCTTAATATTTATTGATTAACTGACTCATTGAACATTGTGAAAAGATAAAAATTAATATTACCTCTAGTTTTTAGTACATGGATTTCTACTGTATTGATTCTATAATGTAACTTATATGTATGTATATATGCATATATGTATTTGTAACTGATTCTGCTTCTGCCTAAAGCCACCTTTCTATGTCCTTGAATTGAGCTCATGAATTCAGATTTCCCTCTGAATTAAAGTTAAAATTAATGGGGAAAAAACTGTTATCTACCACATCTTCAACTTTTGGGAAAATACCAAGATATCTGGTGTTATCTTTAAGTAATGAAGCTATTGAACCTGAACTGTCCTTGCACCATTAGAGAAAGCCTTATTTTTAAGGCTTTAACAAACCTTCCCAGGCATCATTGAGTCTTTTAACTCAGGTCCATTAATAAGGTCTATAATATGTAGATGGGTCCCATAAATCAATCAAGGATTCCTCTTTGACAGAGAGGGGTGGTTACTATCCCCACATGGCTGCTAAGCTTGCTCTTCTTGATGTACACAATCATATTGTTCTCACTCCCATGATGCTACCAGCCTTGTAACCAATTGCATTGTTTTCCCCACCCAACTCTGTTCTTTGTCTTTTGTACTTCCCAAAACTTTGGAAAAATTGATGAGCCCTACTTCAGGGTCTTTGATCATTGAAAGAGGCCATTGGCCCAATTTATTGGTTGCTCCTAGCCTAAATAATAAATTGCTCATCCTTAGACCATTGTCTCTCAGTTTACCTTAATTTTCAAACATAATTTCTTATACTGAGAGATTTTACTAATATGTTAGTCAGTACTGCTGATGTGTATTCTTTCTTTTATGTTCCTTTTAATAAGGGATGACTCTCTGAGTGACAGAAGAGGAGGGATGTACTCGTAAATTAAGGTAATGTGAAAATAAATTATATAAATAAAAAATGCTTTAAATAACTCCAGAATTATTGGAGCTAAATAAATCTCCAAGGGAAAAGCTAATACAAAGTTATTAAAATTTACAAAATTGATATATTGATGGGTATCTAAATTTCATCAATATTGGCAACCCATCCAATGGTAGAGCTTACAATAAATTCATGCCGTCTCTTCCTTTACAACTCTCATTTGTGACCAAAACAATTCAGAAATCATCATAACCATAAATACTTGATTATCTTTTTGTCAGGTAAAAAGAGATAGAAAAATTAGGCAAAATTAGTTTAGAATCAAATCTCATTTACAAAAATTACAGAAGTATATGACAGAAGATTTTGAGTAGCATTGTTTAATAAAACAGCAAAAAGTCTATAGAAAACCTGGCATGATACCAAACTAAACTATATTATCCTAAGGATATACATAGATTAACCAGGCAAGAAGAAAAAAATTAGACATGGCATGAAATTGGATGATTCCATCGAGTAAGTATACTTAGGACAGGTGAGCAATGTGTTGGCTCAGAAACAAACAAGAGGTAGGAATTATGTTGGGTTGCATTTGGAAAATTGTACAGTGCTCTTAACAATTCTGAGCTTTTTCTTAGTCCAAAGTTCACATCTTTTCAACACAAATGTTCTTTCATAATTACTATACAGTTATGTATCTATGAACCGTAATCTCAAATGAGTTAGAGTTGTCAGAGACCCAAAAGAGTAATGACAAAATACATTGTGTGTGCAAGTAGGCTATAGTGATCAAATATGTACAAGAAGAACATAAGGGATATTACTGAGGAAATATATAATCAACAAAGGAGGATAGCCAGAAAGATAGCTTAAGTGCTCCAGTGGTGTTCATGAAATGTAAAAAGATCTAGATGGCCTCAAGAATGTTGTGTTGATCCTCTTTGTCACATAAATGATACCACAGTTTATTGAAGTATTGAGAGAGAGGATTCTGTGAAGATGGAAAACACTGAGGTCTTTGAAATTCTCCCATGTACTTGAGAAAATTATTGCCTTAAAGGGAATATTGAGCAGCAAAAATAATTAAAAGTAGAAGGAAAGCAGTTTTTCTAATAAGACAACTGAGAAAGACCTTGAGATCCTACTGCAGGGATGGAGGTTTGGTCTGATTGAAGTGAAACACCCCCAGTAGATTCCACTGAATCAACAAACAAGCCCTGGGGGCAGATGGGTCAGGAGTGGCAGACTCACCTTCAGGAACTTTCACCACATAGAAAGTGCTGGGGTCAGAAAGCTGAGCATGGGAAGATTGAAGGACCCTTTGTAGTTGCTGGATGCCAGGCACACACAGGTGTGTTGACCAGATTCAGTCCAGACTGTGGCTGTGGGTCAGGTGGAGTGAGTATACACCTGGTAAGAAGGGTGGGAACCCTGCTGGCTGTGGGCACTCACAGGACAACAGAGTCCCTGGTTTTTGTTCCTCAGCAGAGGGGTTAGCTGAAGTTTGCAGCCTTGAGAGGGACCCACAGGGAGCAAGAGCATTTGACAGCCATTGCCAGGGTCCTAATTCTGGCTCAAGGGCAGTGAAAAGTACCCAGAGTTGGGATCCCAGAGAAAGCTTAGAAAGCAAAAGTAAGTAAAACCTGAAGATCAAGGCATCATCTTCCACAATTTGGAAATAGAACCTGACTCTAACAAAAAACCACTACAAATAATGATGACAATAATAATAAAAACAATGAATAAGCAAAGGAGCAAGAACTCGACCATAGATAGCTACTATGGAGACAGAGAAGATCTGAGTTCATACTTAGAAGAAATTGTAAAGCTAAAATAACCATTCCTACTTCAAAGAAAAATGTCAAATGGTCACAAGACCAAAAATAAAAGTTAAAAACAACTTTAAAAATGAAATGAGAGTGTCAAGGAAAAATTACAAAAAAAAAGGCAATCCAAGAAATTCAATAAATATATGAAAAGAAAGTCAACCAATTAGAAAGAGACCTAAAATTTTAAGGAAGAAAATAACTCCTTAAAAACTAAATTGGGCAAGGGGAAGCTAATGATGTTATAAGACACCAAGAAACAATAAAACAAAGTCAAAAAGAATGAAAAAATAGAAGAGAATGTGAAACATCTCATTAAAAAAACAACTGATCTGGAGAACAGATCAAGAAGAGACAATGTAAGAATTGTTGGACTCCCTAAAAATTACAATTAAAAAAACCCCTCTTCTATAATATTACAGGAAATTATTAAAAAAAATGTCCTGAAGTGCTAGAATGAAAGAGGAAAATAGAAATAGAAAAAATCCATTGATCACGACCTAAAAGAGATCTAAAAATTAAAACTTACAGGAATATCACAGCCAAGTTTCAAAGCCCCCAGGTTAAGGAGCAAATACTACAATCAACAAGGAAAAAAAAAACAATTTACATATGGTAGAGCTACAGTTAAGATATCACAAGATCTATCAACTTCTACATTAAAAGACCAAAGGGCTTGGAACATTATATCTCAAAGAGCAAAGGAGGTGGACTTGAAATCAAGAGTAACTTACCCAGCAAAGCTTAGTATAATCCTGAATGGAAAAAAAAAATGAACATTTAATGAGATGCAAGACTTTCAGATATTCATGACAAAAAGACCAGAACTCAATAGAAAATTTGACATATAACATCAAACATAAGATAAAACATAAAGCAAACATTAAAGACCAATTATAAGGGACTCAATAGGCCAAAGTGTTTACTTCTTATATGTGGGAAAATGTTATTTGTACTCTTAAGATTGTTAATGTTACTAGTTTGAAAGATCATACATAGATAAAAGACCTGTGGGTTGAATTGAGTATGATAGGATAATTTTAAAAATTAAACCAGGTAGAGATAAGTACAATGGAATAATTATACAAATGAGACATGAATGGAGAAATGTTACAGTGGAAGCAAGTGGGGGTGGAGGGCTGGTGGTGCTAGAATCTTATTCATATCAGAATTGGGTTAAAGAGAGAATAGCATATACATCTGGAAGAGTATAAACATCTAAATTTATAAAGAAATAGGAGGGTGAAGAGATAGAATGAGGAAGAGACTTTTAGAAGGGTATATAAATCAAGAAGTAGGAGGGTGGGGAGAGAGGAGAAAGGAAGGACTCTAAGAGGGGAAAGTAGATTAAGAATAGGAGGGCAAGGTAGTGGTTAGAAGTAAATTAGACATGTGAGGAGGGGTAGAGTTAACAGAGTGAGAAGGATAAATAGTGAGGAAAAATAGGATGGAGGAAAATACATAATCAGTGACTATAACTTTCAATGTAAATGGGATGAATTCTCCTACAACATAGAAACTGATAGCAGAATGCATTAAAAATCAGAATACAACAATATATTGTTTATAAGAAACACAATTAAAAATGAGAGACACATAAAGTTAAAATAAAAGGCTGTAATAGAATTTATTATGCTGATGTAAGAAAAAAAAAGCAGGAGTAGCAATCATGATCTCTGACAACGTTAAAGCCAAAATAGATTTAATTAGAAGAGATTAACAAGGAAACTACATTACGTGTTACCAAAACTATTCAGTATTTTTGCCTTTCAAATGGTAGCAGTGGCCACAAGAGAAGAAAAAGAAATTGAAGGAATCAGAACAGGATATGAGATAAACTATCTTTTTGCAGCTGATATGATGATATATTTAGAAAATCCTGAAGATCCAACTAAAAAGTTAGTAGAAACAAGTAATAATTTTAGCAAAGTAGTAGGCTATAAAATAAACCCATATAAATCATCAATATTTTATATAGCACCAAAAAAGCCCTGCAAGAAAAGATGTAGAGATACCCCATTTAAAATAACTCTAAACAGTATAAAATACCTGGGAGTATCCATCCCAAAAGAGACCAAGAAAACTACATGAACACAACTATAAAACACTCTTTATACAAATGAAGTCAGATTTAAATAATTGGAGGAATATTAATTGTTTGTGTAGACAAATCAAATACAATAAAATGATAAATTTTATCTAAATAATTACTTATTCAATGCCTTCTCAATTAAATTACCAAAAATTTTTTTACTGATTTAGAAAAAATAATAAAGTTTATTTGGAAGGACAATAAGTCAAGACTTTCAAAGAAACTAATGAAAAAAAATGTAAAGCAAAGAGGTTTAACAGTACCAGATCTTAAACTATATTATAAAGCAATAATCCAAACTATCTGGTACTGGCTAAGAACTAGAAAGACAGATCAGCAGAATAGAGTAGAAATGTAATATACAGTAGTAAATGATTATTGTAATCTCGTGTTTTACAAATGTAAAGATTTACATTTTGTGGATAAGAATTCATTATTTGATAAAAATTTTTGGGAAAGCTGAAAAGCAGTCTGGCAGAAATTGGACATAGATCAATATCTTAAGCCATTTAGCAAGACAAGGTCAAAGTGGAGACATGTCCTAGATATAAAGAGAGATATTACAAGAAAATTCGATCATGGAATATATTTCCTATCAGACTTATGTACAGGAAAACAATTTATGAGTAAACAAGAGACAGAAAGTATTGTGAGGTGTGAAATGGATAATTTCAATTACATTAAATTAAAAAGGGGTGGTACAAATAAAACCAATGTAACCTAGATTTAAAGGAAAACAGAAAATTCAGAGTAGGGAGAATGAAATTATAGACAGTCTTTCAGGCTGAGATCTCATTTCTCAAATTATATAAAGAACTTTGTCAAATTTAACAGAATATGAGTCATTCCCCAATCGATAAATAGTCAAAGGAGATGAACAGGCAGTTTTTTGATGAAGAAATCAAAATTATGTGGAGCCATATGAAACAATAGTCTAATCTAAATCATTATTGATTAGAGAAATGCAAATTAAAAGAACTGTGAGCTGTCATCTTATACCTATCAGATTGGCTAAGAGATGCTTATCAGTTGGGGGAATGGCTAAACAAATTGTGGTATATGATTGTGATGGAGTACTACTGTGCTATAAGACTGTTGTTATTGTTGTTTACTTGTCCTTCATTCTCAAAGAGGATCAATGACAAGAGGAAGGTGCTGTCTTTACTTGCAAGTGAATTGGATTTGAGACAGAGCTGTGCACCAGCCTCACTCTCTCCCTCCAGAGCCGTCTGAGTCCAGTGGCAACACATAGATCAGGATGACTGGAGATGGTCCGGGATACACTGGAAGACCTTAACTTTTTTAAGTTAAGGTCTTTCCCAAGTCTCAATTTATCTGAGGTAACACCCGTTCAGTGATTAAGGCTAGGTAAGAAATGAGGCCAAAAATGCCCTGTTTTTGTGCTGTAAGAAATGATAAGGTCACTGATTTTAGGGGAAAAAACCATGGAAATACTTGCATGAAATAATTAAAAGTGAAGTGAGCAGCAGCACCAAGAGAACATTGCACACAGTAAGAGAAATACTATCCTAAGAACAACTTTAAATGATGAATTCATTTTGAGTATCATAAATACTCAAACTAACTACAAAGGATCTATGAAGGAAGATACTATTTACCTCCAGAGAAAGAACTGACAAATGTATTTACAATATGTTTTTACATATGTGAAAAAAATATATATATGCATACATGTATGTGTATATATGTTTGTATGAGTGTTTAATGGTAGCTTTCTCTACGGTGGGGGTGAGGGAGGGAGAAAAAAATAAAAAAGTGCACAGCATAGAACAAAAGAAAACTTGGAAGCACAGAAAAGCAGGGTAGCTTTGAAAACAATGTGTAGCATTTATTACATAGTTTTTTTTTTTAAAGTAAATGGTCTGAAATGGAAATCCATGGTTTTATATTGAATCTTTTCTTTATGTTGCACTGTGTATATGAAAATGTTCTCTTTTTTGGTCTTTTTGTATTTAAGTTCAAAATGAATAAAGCATTTAAAAAAGTATTGAAAGATATAGTTTATTGCCGTATACATATCTCCACTAAGAAATATTGTGAGAAGTTTTCATGATATGCTGAGCAACATTTTTATACTTTTGGTTTAATGTATTAAAGAGTGAATGTATAAATTGGTCATTAATTTAAACTAAGGAAAAAATGTACCAGTAAAAGAAAAATGATATTTGAATGAGTGGTCCTAAATAGGATGGAATAATTGAAGTAGTTCCTTTTCCACATCTCTAAAAACTCCTGATGTTTGCCTTTAAATGTTAGTATCAAACTAATGGACACTCAAAGTATACATCATTTCAATGCAGTCTCCTAAGGTATTCTTGGAGTGAGACCAGAGATTTAAAATGTACTTGTGTTCCAAAAGCTCTCTTTAGGTCAAAACTCCTACTCACAATGCTTAATTCACTTAGTATTAAGTGGGACCAAATGATCTATTGTGATTATGCTCTTTAACCCCATTTAGTTACAAAGCCATGGCATTCTACCATTTTTTAGCAATTGATAGGGCAATTGTTCTTAAGTTTACTCCAGTCAGCTCACTCTCATTATTTCCTCTGCCAAATATTTCTTTGCCTATCCTTTCTTCTGTTTAAATTTTATTCATCTTTCAAGATTTATCTTAAGTTACTCTTTGCCTCTATGAAGCCCTCTACTATATAAGTGACCTTGGCAAGTCATTTTCTCCTTCAAGGAAGGCATCTTCTTCATCTATAAAAAGAGTGAATTGGACTAGATGACTTAAAAGATCCTATGACCAATTCAAGTTTACACTAATGTAATAATAAAGAGCTGGCCTCAGGGATAGGAAACCCTGAGTTCTAATCCTGCCCTTGACACATACTGGCTGCATGACCCTGGGTGAGTCATTTAACTATGACCTTAGGTAAGTCACAGTACTCTAAGCAATTCTCTAAGTCTATAATTCACAGAGAAGGTGTTAATCTGCATTGGCAGAGGCAGTTTCCTCACCTGGAGGTTCTCTGTATCAATGTAATCACAGGTCTCTCTCCCTGTTCACTATGATGTCACGATTTTTTTTGTCTACTATTACCAACACTACTAATCAATCATCAATTAAGACTAGGTGATTTCTAAGTGTCTTCCCAGCTTTTGATTTTATGATTTTTTATCCTAATTTGCCCCAAATTTCTATAGAATGTATTATTTCCAACAAAATCTACCAATTGTGTTAAATTAAATTAATTCTGCTTAATCAAATTACATTATTGTGTTAAACTTCCCCCCCCCCAACTATACTATAAGAAGCAGCTTGGTGTAAGTAAAGAATATGTTAGAGTTGCAGTCCAGTGGACATGAGTTTCCATCCCAGCTCATCTGGATAAGTTGCTTTACCTCCCTAGACCTTAGTTTTCTCATCCAGAAATTAAAGACTTGTCAGAGATAGAAAGGATCACAGGAGGTAAAATGAATAATTTTAATTATATAAAGTTAAAAAATTTTTGCACAAATAAAACCAATGCAGCCCAAAATAGAAGAAATGTGGGAAACTGGGGGGGAAACTACAGCAATTTCTCTGATAAAGGTCTCATTTCTCAAATATATAGGGAACTGAGCCAAATTTATAAGACTAAGAGACAACCTCCACCCCAGCTGATGAGTGGTCAAAGGATATGAATATGAAGTGATAGTTTTCAGAGGAAGAAATCAAAACTATCAATTGTCATACAAAAATGCTCTAAATTACTAATAATGAGAAAAATGCAAATTAAAATAACTCTGAAATGCTGCCTCATAACTATCAAATTAGCTAAGATAAGAAAAAAAAGAAAAATGACAAATTCTAGGGGAGACATAGAAAAATATCATCAGTGTACTTTTGGTGGAGGTATGAAATGGTCCAACAGTTCTGGAGAACAATTTGGAACTATGTCTCAAAAGCTATAAAACTGTGCATACCCTTTGACCCAGCAATACCACAACTATGTCTATACTCCAAGGAATTCAAAGAAAAGGGAAAAGGATCCATATGTACAAATATGTATGTAACAGCTCTTTTCATGGTGGTAAAGAATTGGAAACTGAGGTGATGCCCACCAACTGGGAAATGGCTGAACAATTTATAATGTATGATGGTGATGGAATATCATTGTTCTATAAGAAATGGTGATGGGGATGTTTTCAGAAAAACCTTGGAAAATTTATATGAACTGATGCAAAGTGAAGTGAGCAGAACCAGGAGAACAATGTACACATTAACAGCAATATTGTAATGATAATCAGCTGTGAAAGACTTAGCAACTTTGATCAATACAATGATCCACCTCAACTCATAATAAAAAGTGTTATCCAACTCCAGAGAGAGAACTGATGGTCTCTGAGTGTAGATTGAAGTGTATTTTTTCTCTTTCTTTCTTTTTCTTACTTCTTTCTCAATAAATTTAATTTATTGAGATTTGCTTTTGATTTGGATATGGAGATTTGGTTTGTAGGACTTCATATATATATATATGGGTATCAAGTTCTTGAGTTCCCAGTGGGTTGTGGCAGGGGTGAAGAGAGGAAGAGAATTTGGAACTGAAAATAACAATTTTAAACATAAAAAAACTTCTGGAAAAATTATAAAGTGGTATTGAAGAAGGTAAATTTAAACCAACACCTCATATATATACAATATATATATGTACATATATTATATATATATACATATATATTGTATATATATGTATATATGTATGTGTGTGTATACACACACACACACACACACATATATATATCCTTTTTATGTAGGTCACCCATTTGGAGCATATATATATGTATGTATATGTATATTATATATATATATACACATACATACATATATATGCATATATATTTTATGTAGGTCACATCATAAACAAATACGGAGAATTAAGGGGAAAGTTACCCATCAGCTATAGGAATGAAGCGAATCACTGAAGAAAAATTGAAAATTTTGATTACATAAAATTAAAAATACTTTCATACAAACAAATCCAATAAAGCTAATGTTAAAAGGGAAACAATCAACTGGGGAAAAAAATCTTTACAGCAAGTTTCTCTGATAAAGATCTCATTTTCAAGAAACTGCTTCAAATTTATAAGAAAAAGAGCCATTTCCCCAACTGGTAAATAGTCTAAAGAAAGAGGTACTTCTCAAGGGAAGAAACTGAGGCTATCTATAGCCAAGTGAAAAAATGTTGCAAACCACTATTAGTTAGGGAAATACAAATTAAAGTAATTCTGAGATTTTTACCTTATGCCCATCAGAGTGGCAAAGAGACAAAAAAAGGAAAAATGATCAGTTTTGAAGGAGCTGTGGGCAAACAAGCACATTTACGAGCTATTGGTGGACCTGTGAATGGGTAAAACCATTCTGGAAAGAAATTTGGAATTATACAAAAAATTTACCATTTAACAGTGCATGATCTTTGACCCAGATATATCACTGTTAGGCTTATAGCCAAAAAAAGAAAGAGGAAAAGTTCCTTGTGTACAAAATCATTTACAGTAGCTCTTTTTGTTGCAGTAAAAAAAAATGGAAACAAAGAGGATGTCCATTAACTGAGAAATGGTTGAGATTTCATATATATATATATATATATATATATATATATATATATATATTGTATATATATATATATATATATATATGTATATATGTGTATGTATGTATGTATATATGCACACATATATATACACATATGTATATATGTGTATGTGACTGTGTGTATAATTAATTGTATATAAATGTGACAGAGCAGTATTATGCTGTAAGTCATAAGGGAAACAGATGATTTCAAAAAGACATGGAAAGATTTCTTATGAACTGATGGAAAGTGAAGGAAGCAGAAGAACAATCTAAAAATGAACAATTTTGAGGAATTTTATAAAGTGAAGAAGAATGAAATGATCAGAACCAGAGAACAATTTATACAGCAATAACAATATTATTAAAAAGAACAACTTTGAAAACTGTTAAGAACTATCATCAATACAAAGACTTTCATGATTTCGGACCAATGATGAAACATGCTATCCCTGACAGAGAGATAATGGATTTAGAATGTGGAATGAGACATACACATACATACATGTACATCTGTATGTATATATGTATGTACGTATGTATGTACATATATAATACACATACACACATATATACAGTAGTTGAGGGAATTTGTTTTGTTTGATTGCATATTTGTTATAAGAATTTGTTTTCCTTTTCTTTTCCCCAGTTGAGTAGAATAGAGAGGTGGCAGGGTACTATAGAGAAAAATGTTGCATGCTCTTTCAGATAAGGTAACTGTATTATTAATTTATTTAACTGTTTCACCTTATTACAAAAGACTTCTTGTGCAGTACAATATGTATTTTTAACACAAGAACAAAACACATCAATAACTTTTTAAATTGTAGTAAGCCCACTCAGCATGGTTTTGTGATAGTCCAACTCTCTGCAGTAGCACATGGATAAGCTCAAATGAGGTGGAAGGTGGTTTTGGGGTACTGGACTGTCTTCACCAGTATCTAAGGGGAGCTGGTGGTCCAGGTGGTGGTGTGATTTGACCCTCTTGGCACACTCTGCTTGTTATCTCTCTCAGGATACCTTGCTGTTTCAGGTTGCCTGACTTGTCTTATAGCCCCTCTCCTATAGCTATCATATAGATTCACAGCTCCTAGAAAAGCAGGTACTGAGTATTATTTTTCTTTGCATCTTCCTCAGTGCATAACACAATGCTTTACAGATAGCAGGCCCACAACATGTGTTTGTTAAATTAAGTTGAAGGAATTAAGTCTCAAGGTGAAAATTAGCTACTCAACTTATTAACTTCATGAGGTTTTGGTCTAAATGAGAAATGAAAACATAGCAAAAAGGTACCCAGAGTCATAAGAAAGAAGATAGACCTCTACTCTTTTCATTAATCACAACTACCTATATTTTAATTTCTTCCTGTGTCTCACCCTTCTTAAACCTACGCTTCATCTTTGTCACAGCCTCCACTCTCCTTACCTCCTTACCTCCTCTGATTTTCCCACTTTCCTCTTTGAAATCTTGATGTAGAATTAATCAGTTCAACTATATTGTTCTTTATCCTTGAATCTCTTGCCCCCTGGTCCTATCACCACTCATTCCCTTTATAAATTTCATTCTCTACTCCCACTTGTCTGCTATTGCTGATTGCTCATTCCATTCTCTTCTCAGGTCCTTTGAATCTGTATTCTGTCCCCAAGATTGAAGTGAAACCTTATTTTCTAAAATTGCCAACAATCTTGTCAAATTAAAACCAGTGGACTTTCCTCAGATTTCATCTTTCTTGACCTCTCAGAAGCCTTTGAAACTGTTGACTATCCCCTTTGCTTGAATACTTTCTACTTTCTTTTTTCTGTCACCCCGCTCCTCTTCCCAGTTCTTCTTCTTCCTATTTGTCCTTTCCTTTTCATATGCATGCTTGATCGTTGGTCATGCCTGGTCGCTCTTGCATGGATATACTCCATGAGCCTAGCTCTTCTCTTTTCTCTCTAAACTCTTAATTATTGAATCAACTCCCATGGGTAATCATCTATGACATCCACATATCTAAGATTCATCTCCTGAGCTCCAGTCCCACATAAAAAGAACTGAAGATAATAGCATCATAGATTAAGAGCTGTAAGAGACCTTAGAAATCATAGTCCAACTCCTTCACTTGACATATGAGGAAAATGAGGTCCCATAAAAGCTTAATTAAAGGTAACACAGATAGTATGTAATACAGCCAGGATATAAACCAAAGTCTTGTGACCACAGATACATCATTCTTTCCACGATTTCATATTGCACCAACCACCTTTTGGATAACTCTTCAAGAATGTCTCATAAACACCTCAAATTGAACACGTTCAGATGGAACATGTTAGCTTCTTTTCCAAAATCTACTCATCCTTGAAATTTCCTTATTTCTACTGAGGGCATCACTATCCCTCCAGTACCCAGAGTCATCCTTGATCCTTTACAGTTCTTCCTCGACCATATCCAATTATTTACCAGTAGATTCTACCTCTCCAGTACCTTTCTCATTTGTTGTCTTCTTTCAATTCACACAGGCACTACCCTAGTTTAGGCTTTGAATGTATCTTGACCAGACCATTATTGTAAAAAAACCCAAAAACTCATAAATGGTCTCCTTGCAATGTTCCTCCCCTCTCATTCATTTTCCTTGTAGATGTCAAACCTCATTACTCAAGTGACATGTTAACCCCTACTCAGAAAACTTCAGTGCCCTCTTAATCACCTCTAGAATGAAATACAAATTTCTTTCTTTGTTATTTAAAGCTCTACATAATCTGGCTCCAACCTAGAATTCCAGACATTTCACATTGCTCTTACACACTCTACATTACCATCAAACTGGTCTGTTTTATTCCCCATAATTAGCATTCTCTCTTCTACCTTTATCCTTTTGCATGGGGGAAGTGGTATTCCTCTATACCTGGAACGCATCTTCTCCTTCAGGAATTTCTAGCTCCTTTCATGATGTAGTTTCTTTCCTCAAAATGCTTTCCTCATTTCTCTCTGTTGTTAGAGCTGTTCCCATTACCCTCTCCACCCCCTGCACAGGCTACAGAATTGTACTGTATTATATTATGAATAATGGATTGCTCATTCAGTTAGCAATAGGTTTATACATGGCTAGTTAAATCATAACTAGATCCCTGCTTTCTTACAGCTCTAAAATCATTAGGGACATGAATCAACAACTCCTCTGGTTATAAGCCATTACGTAATTTCCTCACTTTGATGTATTTAGCTCAATAAAACTACAACTAAAGAAAAACCTTAGAGGAAATATCTTATCTTATTCCATTATAATCATGTTTGTGTCCTAAGTGAGTAGCTAAATGAAAGGGACATACTGGAATCATTCATTTGCAACACCAAATTAGCAAATTGAATGATTTTGGTGTGTTCACAGACTAATTGATTAAATCATGTAATTGCAAAAAGGGCATCCTATCATACAGCTGCTCCATCAGATGGGAAGAGAGAAAATGCAATCTGAATATGTGATTGTGCATGAAAGGGAGTTTAGGGGACTAAAGCAGAAACCACATGACCAAATGACCTATTATGTATTTCATCACTATTATAGTTTTTTAAAAATCACATTTCCATTAGGAGTAGAGTTTTCATCAGGAATCACAGTACGGTAAGCAAGAAGAAGGAAGGGATACTTTTCTAGTTCCATTAGCTCACCGCGTAATCTTGGATATGTTGCTTTATTTCTCTGGATCTCACTTTTCCTATTGCTAAAATGGTAAGAGGTTGAATAATAACAATAATGACAAGAATGAGAATGAGGATACACCTCATGTTTATGTAGCATATCACTGCATAAACATTTTTTTTTTCTGAAAGAGGAATCACATGAACATGAACTTTCATAAAGGGACAAGATGCCAAAAGTTATATAATCTAATACTTTGCATGGGTTAGACTCACCAAAAATACTCTTCTTCCACAACATACACATTCAACTTTCCCTTGAAGTCCTCTAATATGGGGAAAAACCCTACCTCCTGAAGAAGATCATCCCACGTTTTACTAAAAGTTTGTACATCAAGCATGAATCTGCCCTCCTACAATTTATATCCACTGCTCCTAGTTCTGCTCTCTGGGACCATAAATAGAAGAAGCCTAATCTTTTTACATAATAGTTATTCAAAGACTTGGCACTAAGGAACTGCAGCTGAGCTCACAGGGGCTAGAATCTGACACTACTCCTTGCTTTGTACCCAGCCACTGAACTGTGTGGACTGGGTTAAGTTCTCTGGAAACCTGATCTCTAATTAGGAGGATTAGGCTCCCTACGCTCATATTTTTCACTCAGCTCATTCATAACCCAGTCCCTTCCTACTTTGCCAGTCTTCTTACAATTTATTGCACTCTACATACCCAAGTCCTATTAGCAATTGTTAATCATTTGACGAGAAACAGCCCCAAAGTTTTCATTGGATAGACTGGAAGCAGTTAGAGAATATCATTGCATGCTCTGTATAACCTATCAGGGAGGGTAAATATGAGCATGATCTTTACTCATGCTAAGCTTGAAAATAGCTATCATGTCCTCCCTTAAGCTCTCTGTTCTTTAAACTAAACATCCACAGTCATCTCAAATGACAGTACATTTTTTTTTGGCAAGGCAATCAGGATTAAGTGACTTGCCCAAGGTGACGCTAGTAAGAGTCAAGTGTCTGAGGTTTGATTGAACTCAGTTCCTCCTGACTCCAGGGTCAGTGCTTTATCCACTGTGCAACCTAGCCACTCTTGTGATAGTATGTTATTAAACTGCTTTATCCTCTTGGTTGTTGTCTTCTGGACATTTGACAGCTCAATGTCCTTCTTAAAGTATGGGACCCAGACACAAAGTTAACACTCTAGATTTGATCTCATAGGGACAGAACATAGCAGGACTATCAACTCCTATAATCTGGACACTATATATCTTCATGTAGCCTAATATAGGATTGCTATTTTTTTGTCTGCCATAGTCTACTGTTGGATTCTATCAAGCTTATAGTTTGACAAAACTTCATTTATTTTTCATATGAATAAGGAGTCATGTTTCTCCTGTGAAATTTATTTCTTTTAAATCCAAGTGTAGGGTTAATTTATTTTGATTAAATTTCATTTTATTAGCTTTAGTGAACTGTTCTAACCTATAGAGATCTCTTTTGGAAAGTAATTGTCATGTAAGGCAGTGTGGTGTAGCGGACAGATAACTGGCCTGAGAGATAGGGACTTAAGTCTTGTCTCTAACCTGTACTAGCTGTGTGATCCCGGAGAAGCCACTTAACCTTTCAGTCTCTAGGTGAATCTTTAAAACTGTAAGTTACAGAGCATGTGATGACCTGTATTGCTGCAGGGAGTTTCCTCACCTGGGTGTTATCTATACCAAAGAAATCATAGGGCCAGTGGCTATCCCCAAACTCATACAATGTGAGCTCTTTGTCACCAATAAATTAAACATGCTATCTGTGTATTTATCCAAGGCATTGACAAAGCAAATATCGAAAAACATAAATCCAAGGACAGATTGTTCCTAAGTAATTTTGAGACAATCACTATTCCTTGGGTCTGATCATTCAACCAGTTCTGAATTTATTTGACTGTAATATGGCACAAGAGACAAAGTCAGGTAATTTGCTGAAGTCAAATAAACTACATCCACTTCCCAGTCTAGTAAGTGACAAAATGAAGATGAATTTAGTTTGCAATGACCTATTCATGATGAAATCAATAACCTCAATAATACAGGGCTTTGCTTTTTTTCTAAATAATTATACATGTCACCTTAACGATATGTTCTGAAATCTAGGTAGGGAGATGGAGACCTAGGAGAACTGGAACATGTAGGAGCTTAGATTTCTCTGATGCTTAGAAGGATGCTTTTTTTTTTTTGGCTAGGCAATGGGGTTAAGTGACTTGCCCAGGGTCACACAGCTAGCAAGTGTCAAGTGTTTGGTCTGAGGCCGGATTTGAACTCAGGTCCTACTGACTTCAGGGCCGGTGGTCTATCTACTGCGCCACCGAGCTGCCCCTACAATATACTTTTAAAGCAATATTTAGTATTTCTGTGGACATACTTTGAAACCTTATCGTATCCATGATCTCAATGTCACTGTGCCCCCTTGCAGCATGTCTTACAACCCATCTACGACTTTTCATACTTCATAATTTTTTTTAATGTTTTTTCCCCCTACAAATCTACTATACGAGGTCCATCTGGCATTCTGAGAAGAACTTCTGCTAGATGTCTGGATATTGCATGGAAGGAGGCCCCATACTTGCTGTTATATAATTGATTCAAAAGTTTAGAGAATATAAGAAGCTACTATGCTTCCTATTTGTTGACTATTAATTTTGTTTTTATTTAGCAGAACAAAATGCTACCTTAAAGGTTCTTTTCCAATGGGATATCATTAATGCAGTTGTCAGAGTCATACAACATTCCTTTAAAGACATAAAAAAAATTATTATACTAAACAACCCTCTGGTTATGATATAAAAGAAGGAATAAAACAAAGAGACACATACATCAAAGGTGTCTCTCTATTACCATGTGAAACTGTAGCCTTAATTCTTTGAAGACTAGTTTTCTATGCCTCCTAGTGATACGGCATCACCTGAAAATAATGATGTTAAAGAGATATGCTTTTATTTAAGGGTTAATCTTGGGTTCATTAAAAGTACTCTACAATTTCCCAAAATGCAATCCAGTATGTTCTCTTTTTGCTGCAGCTAACAGTTTTATGGGCTCTTATCACAGCATTAAATCCTATGATTGAAAACCAAAAACAATATATGACTAGTATAATATACCTTTAATTGCAATATGGCTTATTTCAGTTCAATAATTAATCATTGGTTATCTTATCTTGCCAATTAACATTAGGTTTGGCTTACCAGGTGATTGATTATTACACGTGCTTCATACCTGCATTGAAACAATGCTTGCTTCAAAATGCTGGCACTGAAATAAACAGAGAAAGGGCAGATGAGAACAAAATTCCCAAACAGCAGTGGTATAGTATTCACATAGGTGAAGAGCTGGTCACAAACAATATGGGAACAATTACTTTAAAGATGAGTCACATCTTCTAACGAACCATAAATATGAATTAGTGGTGTAATAAAATTGATTATTTTGATTTTTAAAATTCACATTTATATAGCTCTTCAAGATTTAAAAAGTGTTTTCTTCATAATTCTGTAAGTCCCAGAAGTTAAGTGACTTGATATAAATAAAAAGGCTAATAAATATCAGAGTTAGGACTTGGAATCAGGAGACATGAGTACTAATCCCAACTCTTGTCATTTACCAATGTCTGATTACAGGAAAGTCACTTAGCTTCTTAGAGTCTTGGTTTCCTCATCTGTAAAGTAGAGATAATAATACTTATACTGTCTTACCTCAGAAGATTGTTGTTAAGAAAGCATGTTGTAAAGTATAAAAAGCCACAGAAAGATCCACTACAACAACTATTACTGGGATCACAGGATAATAGTACCTTAGCATTTGGACAAGGCTCTCCTCATCGAGCCTCCTGCTTTTATGGGTGAGAAAATGAGCATAGTGGATAGAGCACTGCACCTAGAATCAAGATCACATGGCTCTAATTTGGCCTCAGACACATACCAACTGTGTGGTCCTGCGAATGTCACTTAACTTCTGTTTGCATCAGTTTACTCAACCGTAAAATGGAGATAATAATAGCACCTACTTCACAGGATGGTCGTGAGGATCAAATGAAATAATCTTTGTAAAGTACTTAGCATATTGCTTGGCACATAGTAGGTGCTATAACAATTCTTATTTCTCTCCCTTCCTTGTGTTCCCCCCTTCCCTCAATATCACATAAGTAGTAAGTAGTTTATCTGAGATTCAAACTCAGTTCTTCTTACTCCATATACAGTGAAAGGTCAGCCGAGCATGCAACACCCAAAGTTGGAACCAGTGTTATTGAACAAAAGCATGCGTCAAATGGTCAGGCAGAGTCCAGGGCCAACACCAAGAAGTGCAAACGATGGCCAGACTGATCAATTAAAGGATAAGCTTCATACCAGTCACAGAGAAAAGTCTTGGTTACACATTAGGCTTGTAAGCCATGTCTACACTTCATCATCTCTGACAGTGAACAACCATAAAACATCTGTCATTTACTCAATGGAAGGAAAATTAACTAATAGTAATCTTCATGATACTGTAGTAAAATATCGAGAGAGACAAATACGTGTCTCTTGACCTACAGGTGACTTACTGAAGTCCTGGAGTATTATGTAAGAATTAGACAAGTTCAGTTTCTTTTGCTTATTTTTAATTACGTAGTAGGCACTTAAAAATATTTGATTGGTGGAAATATGCATCTTGTGTTATTTTTTTTTCCAGAAGCATTTGTGAATTTTTTTAAAGGAAAATGTCAAATTAATGCCATTTCTCCCATTCTCTCTGCTCACTCTGAAAAGTAAAATCAAGTTTAAAGGGATGCAGACTTCTATTTCTTCCAAAGATCTTTCTCATTCTTTTTGATATGCTAATTATTATGTCATATTATAATATATATGGGTGTGTACATGTATGTGTGCATGTGTGTGTGTGTGTGTGTGTAAATATAGCCCTTAAGCTCATTTACTCTTTCTCTAGACTTAATTTAGATTAAATTAAAATAACTGAAGAGGCAAAGCATTATGTTACAGAAGAAGACTGAGGGCAAAACAGTCAGACAAATATCACTAGATAGATGAAAAGTTCATCAGCATCAATCGTATTCCTGCATGAGGATTAAAACATTAGAGGATAGAAGGAAGAGGAGGGGCAATATGATTTGGTAGGAACAGTAAAGGACTTGGAGTATCATATTATATATCATATATAATAACATATATAATATAATAATATAATTAAATATTATTAGTATATACTAGACCACGGTCAGGTCACTTAATTTCTTCAGGCCTCAGTTTCCTTATGTGTGAAATGATTTCTAAGTTCCTACCAGCAATAAAATTATTTGATTCTAAGAGGAAATAAGAAAATTATGCAAAAATGAGATGTCAAAGACATAAGAAGGAAATTAAGAAGGTGATGTTAGTTAAAGAGCAAGTGTCAACTGTGTCACCACATTCTTCTTGCCACAAAGAAGAATGGTAACTAAGGAAAGGCTATTGGATGGGATTATAATTGTTAAATCCCACTTCAGTAACTGATGTATGAAGTCAGATTTTCCTACTGAGTGCTAAGGTTATGCTGACAAAGCTCTAAAAAGAGGAGACTTGGTAATTATTTAGTCTTAACATAATTAAGTACAGACATATGACATGGAATCCCCAAATTTTCTTAGCATCTGTACTTATTCAGTTGGTCTATCCACAATTAATCAAATTTGGATAACTGCCATACATTTTATTTAGGATATTAAGGGAAGAGCAAAAGTTTATGTAAGAAATCTTTTGATGGTTATTATATAGTAGGATCTTATGGATTAGTCAACTATTATTCCCATGTGAATAGACTGCTCAGCCTAGATTCAGAAAGACCCAAATTTACATCCAGTGTCAGATGCTTACTAGCTGTGTGACCCAGGGAAAGTCACTTAACCTGTTTCCTCAATTATAAAATTATGGTTTTTTTATTCTCAATTTATTTATTTCCCTTGTAATCCTCAATATCTCCTCCTTTCTGCTTATTTTACACTTTTATTTGCTGGCTTTCTAATTTTTTTACATGTATATTCAGCTCATTAATTCTGTTTTTTTTTAAATTTTGCTAATTTATGTTTATAAGGTTATGATTTTTCCTCTGAGTATAGCTCTAATATGTATCCCAGAAATTTTGGTATGTTGTTTGATCACTGTTGTTTTCTTTTACATAAGTATTGTTTCTATGATTTATTCTTTGACCCATTCATTAGGATTTTCTTGTTAAGTCTTCATTTGGGTCTATATTCTTCGTTTGTTGTGACTGAACTAATAATAACTTTTATCGTTATGGTCAGTAAAGGATGTAGAAACTATATGTGCCTTTTTATATTTGTTTGCTATGTTTCTGTGCCTTATTTTGTTAATTTTTATAAAAGCTCCATGTTTTGCTGAGGGATATGTACATTATTTTGCTGTCCATTTAGAATAATCCATAAGTATTTTACCTAGTTTCTCCAGGAGTTTGTTTAGTTCCCTTTGTTTCCTTTTATTTATCCTGTTAAACTAACTCAAATTGAAAGAGGGATATTGAAGTCTTCTGTCAATATTTTGTGATTGTCCATGTTTTCTTGAAGTTCAGATGTTTCCTTTATGTATCTGAATGCTAAAGCATTTGTAGTATATATGGTTTTAGTTATAGTGCTTTATTACCTGTTGCTCATTTGAGCATAATGTAATTTCATTTTTGCTTTGTCAGACAGCATTGCAATGCCAGCTTTTTTGGATTCCTTTGCTCCATAGTAATTTTTTTTATCCTTCAATTTTATTTTGTGGATGTCTTTCTTTTGTAAATGTTTCTTGTAAGCAACAGACTGTAGGGTTTTGTTTTCTTATCCAATCTGTCACTTTTGTTTTACTGTATCATTTAATCCATTCACTTTTAAAGTTATGAGTTTTAGTCTATATTTTTGTTCATCTATATCTGATATTGTTTTTTAAGTTATGATTTTTTTCCTCTTCCCCTATAAACAATTACCTTACCTTAAACTTTTTTAAAGTGACCTTTTTCCCCCTGGCTCTCTTCTCCTCATTCCTGATCCCTTCCTCTCATTTGTTAACCCTTTGGGATTTTGTTTATTAGCTCCTTTTTTTTCTCCTGCTTTTATCTGGTTGTAGAATTCTTTTATCTGGCTGTCTGGTTTTCTTCCCCTCTCATTTAGTCAAGTTGATTCACCCTTCCTCTCCTATCCTTCAACTAGTCTTATCATTAGGTTTTTTTTCCTATTCAAATAAGCTGTTTTTAACCTTCCATTTATTTATTTACCTTTAATATTTTTTGGATTCCAAATTATCTCCCTCACTTCCATTTTCTTCACCTATTGAAAAAGCAAGCAATATAGTATCAATAATACATTTGAAATCATGCATAATATATTTCCTACTAGCCATATTTTTAAAAAAGCAAGAAAAATCAATTGAGACAATTTTACTTCAATTTGCACTCAGAGTTCATCAGTTCTCTTTCTGGAGGTGGATGGTATTATTTTTCATCATGAGTTAATTTCTTTTTTTATATAAATTAGATTCTGTTTTACCCTCAGTACATCTTTGAGAAATGAGGGTTTTGATAAAGAAACTTGTAAACATTTTTGATATTACTTCATTGTCTATGGTATCTTTTAGCGTAATGTAATTTCTCTGATTATCTCTTTTAATTAGGTCTGTTTTTGTTTTTGCTTTGTCTGAAATCATGATGCAAATCCTGCCTTTTTCACTTGAGCTGAAACGTAGTAGATTCTGCTTCAGCCCCTTATTTTAACTCTATGTGTGCCTTTTGTTTAAAATATTTCTCTTATAAATAACATATTGTTGGATTCTCATTTCTATTTCATTCCACTATCTGCTCTCCTTTTATGTATGAGCTTATCCCATTCACACTCATAGCTATGGTTACTAACTGTGTATTTCTTTCCATCTCATTTTCCTCTATTTCTTCCTCTCCCTCTGCCTTCCTCTTTTCCTTCCCTCCTCAAAAATCTATTTTTCTTCTAACTACTGCCTCCCTCATCCACCCTTCTTTTTATCCTCCTCTTTCTCTTATCCCCTTGTTGCATTTCTATACATAACTGAGCATTTGTGTGTGTATGTATGTGTATTCTTCCCTCTCTGAACCAGTTCCAATGAGAGTAATGTATAAGCCTTACCCGCACACACACTCCTTACTCTCCATTTAAAAGTTCTTCTTTGCACATCTCTTTTATGTGAGAAAATTTGCTCCATTCTGCCTCTCCCTTCTCCCAGCGTATTTCTCTTTCTCATCCCTTCATTTTCCTTGGAGACCATTCCAATAGAATCGACTCATAGGCTTCTGTCTATATAAACTCCTTTTAACTGCCCTAATGATGATAAAGTTCTTAGGAATTACAAGTATTATCTTCCCATAAAGGAATGTAAACAGTTTAACTTTATTGAGTCCCTTATGATTACACTTCTGTGTTTACCTTTTTATGCTTCTCTTGAGTTGTGTTTGAATGTCATATTTTCTGTTTAGCTCTGGTCTTTTCATTAGGAATGTTTGAAATTCGCTAATTAAATATCACTTTTTTCCTCTGAAAGATTATATTCAATTTTGCTGGGTAGATTATTGTTGGTTATAATACTAAGTTCCTTTGCCTTCCAGAATATCACATTCATATATTCATATAAGTGTATGTATATACACACACACACACACACACACACACACACACATATATGTATTCTGGAAATATATATTTCATACATGTATCATATCCATGTTATATTCTACTTCTTTAATGTGAAAGCCATTAAGTCTTATGTTGCCCTGACTGTGTTTCCATCACATGTGAATTGTTTCTTTCTGGCTGCTTGAAGTATTTTCTCTTTCACCTGGGAGACCTTGCTGGGAGTTTTCATTAGGGGATCAGGAGGAGATCAGTGGATTCTTTCAATTTCCTTCAGTTTCTATTTTACCCTCTGGATCTAATCTATCAGGGTAGTTTTCCTTGATAATTTCTTCAAAGATTATGTCTAGGTTCTTTTTTTGATCATGACTTTTAGGTAGTCCAATAATTCTGAAATTATATCTCCTTATTTTCCAGGTCAGTTGTTTTTCTGATGAGGTAATTCACATTTTCTTCTATTTTTTTTTTTCATTTTTATAATTTTGTTTGATTGATTCTTGATGTTTTATAGAGCCATTAGCTTCCACTTGCCCAATTCTAATTTTTAAGGAATTATTTTCTTCAGTCAGATTTTGCACCTCCTTTTCCATTTGGCCAATTTTGTTTTCTCTTCAGGGGATTTTTGTGCCTCTTTTAATATTAGGCCAATTTTGTTTTTTAAGCTGTTGTTTGCTGCAGTATTTTTTGTGCTTATTTTTATCAAGCTGTTAATTCTCTTTTCATAATTTTCTTGCATCCTTCTCATTTATTTTCCCCATTTTCCTCTACCACTCATCTCTCTCTTTTTTTTTTAACTTTTCCAGGAATACTTGTTGGGTTTGGGTCCAATTAACATTTTTCTTTGGGGCTTTTTTTGTAACTGTTTTCACATTATTGTCTTCTGAGTTTATGGCTTGGTCTTCTCTGCCACAATACTACCTTTGTGTGGTCAAATTAATTTTTTTTTGTTTGCTGATTTTTCCAGCTTATTTCTTGACTTTGAACTTTATATTAAAGTTGGCCTCTGCTCACCTGAGGGTGGAGAGGCACTGTCCCAAGCTTCAGGCTTTTTTTGTGCTCCTGATTTCAAAGCTAGTTATGAAGGTCTGCATGTTTTTGTTGCTTCCAAGGTGATGTGATCCTGAGATAGGCATGGTTACTGCTCTCCTGGGCTGTGTTCTATCTGACCAATTGTCTGTCCTCCTTACCATCTCTGGATGGAGAGCTCCCAAAGCTTTTTCTTGGCCATTGTTGCCACCACCCTATTTGTACACTCCAGACAGGCCCTTACCCCGATGTCACATATTTCTCCTGCCAATTTCTTAAGTTTTCTTAGGCTGGAAAAAAAATGTCACAACCTGACTCTGTTGGCTCTGCTACTCCAAAATTTAATTTGTGGCATTACTTTAAAGTTGTTTGGAGGGGAATGTTGGGCTGCCCCTAATCTGCCATCTTCCATCTGTTATTTTCTATTCATTAATTTTTTTTAATTTCATTTTTGTGTCCCTTTTCAAAAAGGATTTCTCTCACTTTCTTCATTACCCATCATCTCTTTCTTTCTACTTTAGACCCTCATTCTCTGATTCATGACCCCTATAATTATCTAGTCAATCTCTTTTCTGTGTATTCCTCATGCAATCAAAACTTTCAAAATACCCATCCTAAACTAACCCCCCTAGGGGATTTATCTCTTGCTTTATAGAGCTTGCCTTGTGGATTCCCTTTTTCCATCATGCCTGACTCATAGACTAATGCCAATTATTTCAAATGTCAGGGAGGACACTGCCCCATGGTAAAGGCCCATTCGCTACTCTATCTCCTGTTATGCAGCTAATTGCTGATCTATAACCTCCCTTGTTAACGTCTTTCCCCATTTGCCTCAAAATCTCCTCCCTGGATTCATGCTGTCCCACTCCCCCAGGTTCTCAAGAGTTCCCTCTCCCCACTCCAAGGTAAGATGAATAGACTTTTCAAATTTCAACACCCTCAGACCACATCTCAGCAAGGCCCCCCCTCTTTGAGGTATGCTGTACATTCCCCACCACAAAAGGCATCCTGTCTTGGTATCCTGTCCCCTTCCTTCTGTTTCTTAGTGGTCTGGCTTGTGGTAGCTGAACTGTTAGATTGGTTTCATGGAGCTGTCAGTCCTGGTGCTATGGGCTTGCTCCCACCTTTTGCTCCTAAAGAGCTGAGGCCATTGTGAGGCTGTTGTGATCAGGGCAAATATCTACAGCCTGGAGTCGGAGACTTCATAATACTAGAAAGCAGGAAGGGCGATTGTAATCTCAGGATGGGTTTTACTATAAGCTTGTGTTGAGTTTTTGGGTCTGCTAGCTTACCCTATCTGCTGGAAGTGGGGGAGGTGGGAGAGTGATATTGAGTGAGCTCAGGGTCATTGAGCTTCAGTTCATAGGTTTGGAGGAGGGGTTGTTTTGTATTGTTTTTCAACCTTCTCTTGCCTTCCGGGCTGTGCTGAAGTCACTTTGCCTTTGGCCCATAATTTCTTTTTCGGAGAGGTTTGAGAAGTTGAGAGGATCAGAGAAATTGTTGCTTCTGTGATGCTAAAGTCTAAATTAACCTTTAAAGAGCTTCGGTTTCTGCTTCTGTGAAATGAGGACAATAATATTTGAACTCTGCCTCACAAGGCTGCAGTTTGGAAAGCAGTTTGCAATCTATAAAGTGCTATATAAACATGAGGTTTTTTTATTTCTTTGAATTGTAGTGCATCAGAATAAAAACAGATTAGTTCTTTGAAATTTTACCATTTGGAGTCCCAATGTGCCCTCTGTTAATAATTTATAATACTAATCCTACCTGTCTTATAATGAAGATTTTATTTATTATTTATTAGTAGTGATTAATTTTTTCCTAAGCCTAATTTTACGTGGACAAAATGAGAGAATGCATTTTGAAGTGACAAAGGATGGCAAAAGAAATGTAAGTATTTAAAATCAAACATGAATAGTCTTTAATAAATAAAGACTTGGAATTGTACTTTGGAACATTCTGTTTCATTCAGAAATGAACACATAATGTGCTCCCGTAAGTCAGCACTGTGAGAAATTTAGGTTTGTTTTGTGGCTTTCGGTTAAGTGTTTCTAAAAGAACTTCACCTTCATTCACTTTGAAGAGACAAGTTCTTCCCCTGCACTGTCATTTCCGGAAACAAACTGATTCCAAACTTACATGGCTACTTCCTATTAAATCAATGAGCATATCCTGAATGTCTGTAAACCTCTTAAAAATCTATGTTCATATCCCGAATTTCCGTCAACCTCTTCAAATAGGACACAGAAGAGTTAACTGGAGAGCCAGACAGTCTCTTGCTGATCTAGTAATGAGTAAGCAATGTAGCCGCATGTCAGTAGCTTTTTGTGAACTCGGGTAACCCAGCTGAGCCCTTGGCTTGCCAAAGCTGGAGGAGGTAATCAGTTTGACCTATGTGACCTTCTTGAGGCTGCTGGGTGTCCTGCACTGAGAAGCTTGTTTGCATATGACTCTTACATGCTGCTTAGCTGAGTATGAATCCCTTTTATAACAACTGAACCTGAGTCAGCTGTGAGAGGTAACATAATATAAATTAGTCAGTTATATATTGCACAATATAGTAGGTACTTTTTTTTTAAATTTAATGGGAACATATCCGGGAAATCCCAAAAAGATTTCCAGGAACAGCTATGACATCTGCCCTTCTAGTTTTATTAAAATAAATTGAAGCTTATATAACAGTCTGTCAGCACTTCACATATCTTAGTGGAATTATGTTTCATCAAGTAGTCTGTTTTCTAAATTTCACAGATTGATTTACTTTTATTTTTTCATTTGATTACGATCGTTTCCAAAGTATGGGGTAAGCTCAAGGATGTCACATAGATATCATTTACTCTGTGGATTAAGAATATATTCAAGTGATTTCTAGAACTACTTCTTATTCTAACCCACTTGCCTGAAAACAGGTTTAAATACGACTCAAAATCCTCTGGGGCCCTGCAAGTCACCAAAAATATTCTGGTAAAAAAAAAAAAGAATAACAGCCTGGCAGTTAGTTGGTTCTAGACTCTAGATTCTCCTGTCAGTCTCCATAACTGACTATAATGAGATATAGAGCAGTAAACAATATCTCCCATGGATGAATAATTTAAATAATAAAGATTAACCTGTCATGAAATATGAAATTCCAGAGAAAGATCATATAGCAACATCAATTTTCTCATCTATAAAATAATAACACTTATTTCAGTGTTATTTTAAGATTCAAAGGAAATGCATATAAGTTGCTCTTCACATCTTAAAAGTGCTATATCAGTGAGAGAAATTATATGTTTCTATCTGTTTTAGCTCAGTAGCAAGTTCTTCACTCAGGTGGTGACTTCAACAGAAAATATATTCATTGTATTAAGGGCTATGACAGACCTGAGGACCACGGTTTATGGATCTTGTTTGAAACAAATATTATAAATTCATGTAGTATTTATAATGACAAAATAAAATTTTTTTTCTGCTTAACTCTTTGCTAAGTTCTTCCTCCCCTAGATGACACATTACTTTTCAAATATCATCCATGTGTTGCTTTCCATACAAAAAACACAGAAGAAAACATTGCAGCATGACTGATCCAGGAAACAATGCAAAAGTTTAAGATGTAACCAATGGTCAAATATCATCAAATACCATAAAATATAGCTTTCTTTTAGGCTAGCACATATGGTTGGATCAGCTAAAAGAGCTGCTTCCCTTTGCTACATTAAACTTAACATTATGCTCTTCCACTTTGCTCTTCAGGGAAAATATAAAGTTTATTGAAGTTTGAAACAATAGATGGGAAATATTACTTGAGAAAAGGAAAGGTTTAATAACTAGAGACACACATTATATTTCTACATATCTCTACATGTGTAGACAAAGATTTTTTCCTGTGGTTCATAGTTGTGTCAAATCTATATGCATATTATGCAAATATAATATTTATATGTGCTGTATAAATACATTTAAGTTTATTTGCAAATGTATACATTTGCTTCAACATTATGCAAGCTCATTGAGCCTTAAAGGTGGACTATTTCATCATTGTCTTTGTATCGAGTACACGAGCATTCAATAAATGTTAACTGATTGAGTTATTCAATAGGATAATACAGCTAATATAACTATTACATATGTGGATATATTTGAGCACAACTGTAAAACATAGACAGAATACATAGAAGCTATACTTTACCCAGATTTGTTTGGGGTCTATAGGCTGGTAGGTTGATGTAGACAGAGTACAGACTCTGTCAGTGTATCCAAGCATCAACATGGAAAACATAGAAATATTTTCAGAATCTTGTGACCAATTAGAATTAATATTTCAAAATATATGCCATGTGCTGGATTGAAATGTGTCATGTATCATTAAAGTTGGAGTCTGACACTCAATTCACAAAATCTATGCACCTGCTGATTATAAAAAATGTCTTTATAATTTTTAATCGCATGTTTCCTAGTTATTTTATTAAGACCTCTCATCCAACGTGTAGAAATCTATTCCAAAGAAGGTCACTTAAGGCCATGTATTTATTTTGCCCAGATGGAACTTCATAGTTTTATAAATTTTACCTACTCTAGTCACATTAGAAGAGCAGAGTAGATTCTCAACTCCTTTTTTTTTTTGCTTTATTATCATTCTTCGTCACTCCTCCAGAATAAGACATCTGCACTACCTCACAGGAAGAAGAGCTTTGTCAAAAACCTCTTTGGGAATCAGAGCCATTTTTATAAACTTGGTCGATTTTACACTTGATTGATTCAAACCTAATTATTCTATAAGCCTCTAAATGTGTTCCTGCTTGCTCATTTCAGTATACTACCTAATGTCTATTTAGTATATACTGCTCTCTCCAAAGTTACTAATAATCTTTTAATTGTCAAATGTTATGACCTTTTCTCAATGCTCATTTTTCATAACACTTTTGGCACTGTTGACCACTTTTTCTCGGTTTTCTTAACACTGCCCTCTCTTGGTTTTCCTCGCTGTCTGACTGCTCCTTTCCTGTCCTCCCCGTAGGTTCATTATTCATATCATTCCCTATTTTGGGGTCTGGTTTGGGCCTCTGTCACTTCTCTCTCTATACTCTTTCACTTGGCGACCTCATCAGCTCCCGTGAGTTTAGTCATCATGTCTATGCAGATCTGGCCCTAATCTCTCTCTGAAGCAACCAGTCCCACATCTCCAACTTTTCAAATTGTATATTCCACAGACATTTCAAACTCAGCATTTGCAAAACTACTTATCTTTCTCCTCAACCACTCAAGCCTCTCCAAAACAAAAATATGTCCAACAGATAAAGCAACTTCAGCTGTTTCCATGATTTAGGAGACCCAGAATCCAAAAGAAAATAAAAACAAAGCAACCAACCCATGAACTGACTTCTGTAGTGAACTCATTCAGCACCTCCCCCCATGCTTCATGCTACTCACACAAATTCAAAACTAAACCCAACCCTACACCCTGGTCTCTCCTCCCTCTTTCTAGTGCCATAGAGATGTCTGCTCCTGGATACAAAAGCCTACTTGGGTCAGGACAGATAGCCAGCCAGTATGTCCCTATAGACCTCAAAATCACATCCACTCACTCCTCTTCCCAGAGCCTTACAGACCCAAAGTATAAAAATTAACCCTTTAGTACCAGCAGGGAAGCTGGTGCCAGGCTAGAGAACTAAGTAACAGAAGGAGTGGGGGGTAGGACATTGGGGCAGGAAATAGTGTATGTATGTATGTATTTGGGGGGATATTGCTCTTCACTAAGCCTGAAGGAAACTACTCACCACACATTTGGAGTCACTTGTCCACCCAAAAGTGACCCAGAAGGAAGAGACCTAGTCTGGTGTGCCATGAACTGCTTAGTGTGAGAGAAGTAACTCTTTGAGATTCAGCCCCCAAGAAAACTACCATCAGAGGGGAGAGAACCAGAGTCAGAAAGTGAATAACAGGGAAAAATAAGGGGGGAAAAAGACTGGAATTACCAAATATATAACCCCATTCCACAATATATTCTAAATGGATCCTCCTACTTAATTTTAATGATCATACTATAATAAAATTAGAAGAATATATATACATCTCACAGTTATGGGTAGGAGAGGATGATGAACAAACAAGGAGGAGAGGGAAGGAGCAATCAGAGAGCTAGAAAAACTAAAAGAAAGCAACATCAAGAAAAGCCAGAGAGGAGAGATTAGCCTGAAGGAGAGAGTGACCAGTAGTGCCAAAGGTTACAGAGATATCAAGAAAAATGAAGATTGAGAAAAGGTAATAAGATTTGGCAATTTAAAGATCATTGGTAACTTTGGAGAGAGCACTATATATTAAATAGACATTAGGTAGTATGTATTCTTAGTCAAGAGACAGAGGTAATTTTAAAAGATGAAACAGATAATTTTGATTACATAAAACTGAAAATCTTTTGCATAGACAAAATTAATTTACTCAGGATAATAAGGGAAGTGCTCAAAGGTAAAAAGTTTTGTATCAAATTTCTCTGATAAGTGTTTGGTGTCCAATATATGTCGTTGTTGAGTCATTTCAGTCATGTATAACTCTTGGTAACCCTATTTGGGGTTTTCTTGGCAGAGATATTGAAATGGTTTGCTATTTCCTTCTTCAGCTGACTTGCCCAGGGTCACAAGCTAGTAAGTGTCTGAGGCCAGATTTGAACTCAGGAAGACGAGTCTTCCTGACTCCAAGCTCAGCTCCACTTAACTGCCTACTCAAAATATATAACCATACATAATGCACATTATTTATGATTATATGCAATATAATATGTAATTATATGTGGTTATATCTAATACATGATACTAAAATATGTTGTGTATATTAGAGTATACATAATCATAATTCTGTAAGATTATACATTATATTACATATAAAAGTTATTATAATAAGTTAGTATATACATGAAAGGTGAACAGGCATTGTCCAATACATAATTAGTCAGAAGATATGAACAAACATTTCTCAAAAGACAAATTGCAAACAATTCCCAACAAACTATTAAAGTCTGCATACCCTTTGACCCAGTCATTTCTCTACTATGTCTCTACTGCAAAGAGATCAAAGAAAGTGGGGGGGAAAACCCCACACGTATATAAAAATGTATGGGTGCTATAAGGGGATGGTTGGAGAGGATGGTTTCAGAGAAACCTGAGAAGACTTATATGCACTAATACAAAGTGAATTGAGCAGAACCAGGAGAACAATTTATGCAATAACAACAATATTGTAAGAACAAACAACTTGGAAAGCCTTGGGAACTCTGATCAGCACCACGACAAACCAGTTCCAAAGAATGCATGATAAGACATATTACACACCTCCAAACAGAGGCATATTCTTTTTGACATGGCCAATGTGGGGATTTGTTTTTCTAGACAAGACATGTTTATAGCAAGTTTTGTTTTTCTTGCTTTCTCAACTAGAGAAAGAATAAGAGATCGAAGAGGGTAAAAGTGGACCTGAAAATTAAATAAAATTGAATTCAAAACAAAAAAAAAGTAGATAAACAGAAGACAAGAGGCTCAAAAGAGAGCCTTGAGCCATAAATATGGGACTGGATTTGGGTAATGATCCAGTAAAGGAGAGATCAAACAGAGAAAACAAGTGTCACAAAAACCCAGAGGAAGAGTATTCATGAGGAAAGGTGGCCAATGACAATAAATGCTAAAGAAAGGTCAAAAAGAGAGGTCACTGTTGTTCAGTTTCTGTTATTTCCAACTTGTCATGATCATATTTGGAGTTTTCTTGGCAAAAATATTGGAGCGGTTTGCCTTTTTCTTCTCTAGTTCATTGTACAAAATGAGGAAACTGAGGCAAACAAGATTAAGTGACTTCTCCAGAGTCACACAATTAACTAGTAAGTGTCTGAGGCTGGATTTGAACTCAGGTTTTCCTGACCCCAGGTCAGGTACACTATCCACTGCACCACCTAGCTGCCCCTCAAAAAAGAATAAGGAATGAAAAAAAGACCCTGGATTTTGAAATCAAGAAATGAGTGGTAACTTTAAACAGAACAGTTTCCCTTGAATGATAAGATTGGAAGACAGTCTGCAAGGCATTGAGAATTGAGTGAGAGGAGAGGAGAGAATTAAATAAGTGTATATGGTTTTTTTTTTCTAGAAGTGACTAATAAAGGAAAAAGGTAAAAAAAAAAGATAGAGAATGACTAGAGGGAATAGTAGTGTTGCCATTTTATAAATGGTAGAAATGAGGGGATACCTAGGGACACATCAAAGAAAGAGTCAGTACATAGGGAGGAATGAAAATTAGAAGGGAAGGATAATTGTGAGGCAATCTTTGCGAGGAGATACTAAGGCATATGAAGACTATTTCCAAGAATATATGCCTCAATTTCTTTCCTAGTGTCTGAGGGACATCAACAATCCATAATTTTCACCATATTTCTTGACTGTGAGAATCATGAATGCCCATATTGTATGAGGTGGTCATCTTGGATTAAACTATGTTCTACCTAGAACAACATATTTCTACATAAAATTCTGTGTGTTCCACTCTTACTCTGATTCAAATGAAAATGAGATTCATGTGACACCTGCTTCTTCCCCCACCTCTTCATGTTGGTGTAATCTCATGTACCCTTTTCTTGCCCCCTTCTTTACTTGTGTATTCTATGATATTCCTGAGAGCTTTCATTTTAGAATTTTAAGAGGTGACTGGTGGATTCTTTTCATTTTCACTTTTCCACCTGGTTTTAATAGATCTGGGCAGTTTTCATTTCTAGATATCCAGGTTTCTTTTAATGGTGATATTTTTCAGATACTCTGATGATTTCTTAGATTATCTCTCCTTGACCTATGCCCAGGTCAATTTTTTTTTAATCTTTAAAGAGATACCTTACATTTTCTTCTATTTTCGATTTCTTTATTTGGTTTTATTATTTCTTACTGTCTCATGGAGTAATTTATTTCTATTTGGTCCATTGTAATTTTCATGGAATCTGTTAATTGGGCAAGCTTTTGTGCTTCCTGTACCAAGCTATTTGTTACTTCAATTCTTTCCTCTAGCTATCATTTCATTATATTCTTATTTTAAAACACTTTCTTCATTTCCCCCAGGAATCCTGGTTGACCTTGTGGCCAAGCTATGTTTTTGTTTGGGGCTTTTCTTGTAGATTTTGTGGAGTTATTTACTTGCCTTGAGCATCCTTGTACCCACAATATTAAAAAACATAACTGTTGGTGTTTTCTTTTTACTCTAATCTTAGTTCCTGAATTGGGACTCTGTGTCAAACTATGCACATATCTGTAAAGAATGGTGATTGGTGCTGCTCTGTATTATCTGAAGTCCTGCCACTATTTCCTAAAGATACCAAATACTGTGCTCTTTAGGGACCCCAGGGGCAGTTCAGGCCAGTACGTTATAAACTTTCAGAGCTTTAGAGCACAGTATGATTGCTGTCTTCCAGCTTTGCAATCATCTGACCCTGGACTGTAGTCAGAGCAACATAGCTTCAGGCTCCAGGTGACCCTGGTTCACTCCTGATCCCCATCCTGGAAGCTTTCCATCCTCGAAGCTCTTGGAGCCAGGCTTTTCTGGCTTGACCCCTTTCCTAGTGCCTGTAGGTTTCTAACTATTTCTTTGCACTTTAATTTGGGCTGAAAATACACATAATGGATTTCATCTTGGATTTCTTAATCTTTTTTCAATCTTGATGGAGTAGTTTCATTAGAGGTGAGCTGTTCTGTTCCAGATTACTTCATTGTCTTAGCCGAAAGTCCCACCAGAGAAGTTTCTGAGGAGGAAAGGAGACTGGATAATCTCTAAAGTTCCTTAAAAGCAATAACATTCTGACACAAACATAATCTGAGGTCACATATTAACATAATTAAAGAGATCAAGTTATAGAAGCCTGAACTCAGAGATTCTTCCTAAAATCTATCTACTGGCTTTCTCTGTGCTAGTCAGAGATCTAGAAGAGTCAAAAAGAAGCTATGGTATGGATGATTCCTTGACCTTCCTACCCACTTCTCTTCTTAATGGAAAAACAATGGAAGCTAATCACATACTCCAATGTGCTCACATATTTTTGATATGCTTCTGCTCAGTGTGTTCATAAAATAATTTACAAGAAGGAAGTTGGTACTGTTATAGGTAAGTATTACAATCAACATCTACTAACTTTTGTTGAAAGTGGTATGAATATAAATAGAGGGTGGGTTAAGAAATATCATGGCCATTAATCTATTTTTGGTTATATGCCTAGCAATGGAAATATCTAGGTCAAAAGGCATAGAAATTTTCATCACTTTCTTAGCATAATTCCAAATTACTTCCCAAAATAGTTGAACTACTTCACAGCTCCACAAACAGGGTATTAATGTGCTTATGTTTCCACAGCCTCTTCAATATTGACTATTCCTTGTGTGTGAATTGAAACTTTATTAGTGAAATAGAGCATTCTTTCCTATGATCCTTTTGAAAAATGTTTGCCATATCCTTTAATCACTTACCTTTAGGAGAATGATTTTTGATCTTATAAATTTCTTTTAATTGATTATATCTTGGATATCAGACCCTTATCAGAGATATTTGGTATATTCACCTAGCTAAATGCTTCATTTCTCATCTTATTCCCATTAATTTTATTTATGAAAAAGTACTTAAGATTATGTAATTAAAATTAGCTGTAGCATTTTGTCTTTTATGATTGCTTGAACCCTGTATTTGCTTAAGAATTCATCCACATCCATACCTTTGAAAAATACCTAATCTTGTCCTCTCTTATTATCATATTTTTGTTATGACCTTTAATATTCAGGTCATGTGTTCATTCTGAGTTTATTGTGGCATACGGTGTATTATGTTAGTCTAAAGCTAATTTCTGCCAAACTTATCTGTTTTCCCCAGCAATTCATATCAAAAAGGAAATTCTTTCTTAGGCAATTTATGCCTTCAGGTTTATCAAATAATTATTGAGTTCAGTTATTTCTAGTCTATTCAATAATTATGTAGGCTGTTCCATGGACTTGATTTTTAATTTTTAACCAATAACAAATGGTTTCAATGATTATTGCTTTGTTATATTACTTGAAGTATGAAAGTGCTAGTCTTCCTTCACGGTCCTACTTTTTTCATTATTTCTCTTTTGTTCTTCCAAAATAATTTTGTTATTGTTTTGTTTAATTTTATTATCTTCTTGGTAGCTTGATTAGTGTAGCACTAAAACTGTTGGCTAATTTAGATAATATTATTGGTTTTATTATATTGGCACAACCCAGCCATATCCTTCCAGTTATTTGTCCTCTTTTTCTTTAGGTACCATCTTGTAATTATAGCTATAAGTTCTTGACAATGCTATGGTAGATTTACTCCCAGATATTTCATGTGCTTCATAATTATCTTCAATGAGACTTCCCTTTGTATACACTTTAAGGAGGTCATTGTTAAAAAGAAAGTCACTTTATGCCCCCAATATTTATAGCAGCACTTTTTACAATAACTAAAAACCGGAAAGTAGTTTTCTATCAATTGGGGAATAGCTAAGTATGTTATGACACATGAATATGATGGGATGTTACTGTTCTGTAAGAAATGATGACTACAGAAAAGCACAAAATCTTTTACAGGGAATGATGAATATAGAAAAGTTTGAACTGATAACAGAACCAGAAGAACAGAACTGGAGGAAGCAATAAACACGACTACAATAGTGCAAATGGAAAGGACAGAAACAACAAAACATTAAAAGCTGAATGTGGTTATTAATGATCAAGGTTGACTTTAAAGAAGAGATATAAAAAGGCACAGGCTCCTTCTTTGCAAAGTTGGAAGACTGCAGGTGTAAAATGCTGCATATATCAGATTTTTGGCTGAAATACTTTTTCCATCCTATTAAAATTCTGTTTTTAAGTGATAGTTTCCTATAAAGGAGAAGGGATATAGTGGGAAATGCAGGCAGAATCTAAAGATGAATATGAGTGGCAAGGTGAGTCAGGAGACCTTGGTTCTAGTCTTGGCTCTGCTACAAACTATGGATATGATGTTAAGTAAGTAATAACTTCCTCACCTTTAAAATGAGGGATCTTGGACTAAACGATCTCCCATCTCTTAACATTCTATTCTTTCTACAGTTTTTCCACATTCTATTTTACCTTCTCTTTTCATTTCTCTCTACTTTTAAATTTCATTAATCACTTATGTAAAAAAAAATCACTTACATAAAAATCCCTGTTTTGGGATTGTTAGGATAATTCCTTCTTTCTAGTAACTGATAATTAAAATTATAAGTGTAGGGATGGACGATTTTTTGAAATGATATAAGTAAACCGAAAGTCACTTTCAGCATTCTTTAGCATGCCTCAGAGGTACTACTGCTAAGGAAAACTACAAAAGGACAAAGAAGAAATTAACTTTTAATTTCACACAAGCTACAACTGACAGAAATAAAGATGAGAATTTCTTGCAATATTCAACATGAGGTTATATATTAAACATCTCATCTCATTTAACTCATGAGAGATTTATTTTAAAAGAGGTACAACTATTTAAATATATTCTTAGGTAGGTTCTAGTCATGAAAACTGATAAGTTTTTGTGAGATCTTTTTGGATCTAGTTTCAGTTAAAAAAATTCTACCTTAAATTGTATGAGTGAACAAATAAGCAAACATTTTAGTTTTCTGTTTTGAATTATTTTCTTCCTAACTGCACTTTAGATTGAACTGGAGCATATCCCATGGATCATGGGTGAGGATGGACCTGTAGGGAGCATACCATAGATGATTGTAGAACTGACTTCCCTTGACCACTTTCTTAAGACAATGCTGATGGACTTAGGAATGATTCAGAAATACCTTTGTCTTCAAGATGGTAGCAAGAGGAGGGAGCTACACCAAATTGAATTGGCCATTGGCATAGTGGATCTTAAACAGAGTGACTCAACCCTCTCATGCTCTCTTTCTTTCCTTCTGCTGAGGGTATACTGGGGAGGCTCTCTCTTGGACTATCTTGAGAAATATCCCTCTCTTTCTGGCAGTCGTGGCATGAATTCACATATATCAGATGGCACATGAGCTTCCTAGTCAACCGTGAGCCTGAACTTAAGGCCCCTGAATGCCTCTTCTAAGCATAGAGAATCAAACAGAAATAAATGCCTCCAGAAGATAGGAGCTCCCAAACCTTTCTATCAAAGTGGAATGGCAACTGGGAAAGTTTTCTGCAATTACACTCTTCTCAAAGAAAATGACCATTGACAGACAAATGAGCTCAAACTATGCACTGACTTATCTGCTTTGCACCTGAAGGAAGTTATTCAGACTGTGTAAAAGCTGAAATATAGATGAAATGGCTATTCATCAGTCCTACAAGATATTTCATGAAAAATATAGGTTATCGTATCATCTTGGACAATGTGAGCTTATGAATATTTTGTGTTTTAAGCATTTCCTTTATAGTGCAGGAAATAAACAGCTGTCCTATACCTGAACTACCTAGTACATTAAGTACCTTTCTGATTCCTTTTAGGTCATCCTAGACATAGGTCAAACATAAGGTTAAGTAATTTTCCCCAGGACTATAGGGGGTTTATAAAGGCCCAAAGACAGTCAGTAAGAACCTGAGTCCTTTCTTTAGAGTTCAGGCTTCCTCATGACAGAACGCAGTCTGCACAAGCTCAGAGCTGTGACCTCACAATAGGGCAAGGTGTCCCCAGCCATCTGAGTCAGGGTTGGGTTGTTTTTATATGTTATCACTAACATTATTTACATACTGATATATAACAATAATTAAAATAATTAAAGGCAATTTTCTAACTGATTATTCTAATTTTATTTCTGAGGTCTAATCATATAACAATTTATTTTTTGTAGTTCTGTGGAATCATGAAAATATTAACAAAGAACTTGTTTGGTTATCTAATTTACTTTCCACTAATGGATATGATAATAACAATAATAGTAGTAGTAGTAATAATAATAATAATAATAATAATAATACCTAGCCTTTACATTGCTCTTTAAAGTTTGCAAAAGACTTTACAAATATTACCTCATTTGATGCTCATAACAACCCTAAGAGGTAGATGCTATTATTATCCCCATTTTACAGATAAGGAAAAAGGCAGAAGGAGGTCAAATGACTTACACAGTTAATAAGTATCTAAGACTAGAATTGAACTTGTCTCCTTCACTCTAGGTCCTAACTATATATGCCATTTAACTCTAAACAATCTACAATTATAGTTTGTAGGTTAGCACATGATATTTGCTGATAGATAAGCACTAACAAGTGTAATTGGATTAATATTATAGGATATTCCAACCATGTATGGGTTGTTAAATTTAAGGCTAAATGATTACATTACTGACCACTAAATATTAAGTAGAAAAGCTTTTTAAATGGTTTATTGCCTTTTTATAAAGTATTTCTTTTAATTAACTTTTAACTAACTAACTTTTAATTAACACATCTACATATCTAGCACTAGTATTTTTCCAGAGTTCCAGCATCACCCCACCAACTGTTACTGAATATTTCAAACTGGAGATACCATAGGTATCTTGAACTCAATATGTTCCAAACAGAACTCATTATCTTTCTTCCCAAACTCACCAATCCTTCCAATAACAAAGATTTTCTATCTAGGAGTCTTTCTTGAATCTTCATTTGCCTTCACTTAACTTCACATATCCAATCAGTGGCCAAGTCTTACAGGTTCTACCTTCACAGCCTCTCTTGCATCTCTCTCCTTGCCGCTGATACTGCTCCCACTGTAGTTCAAGCTCTCAGTTGGACTACTATGACAACCTGTTAAGTGGCCTCCCTACTTCAAATCTCTCCCACCTCTAATCCATTCTCCACATAGCTGACAAAGTAATATTTCTAAAGCAGAGGTCTGAGTATATTACCCCTTTCAGTGACCCTATTTTAACTCTAAGGTCAAATATAAGCTTCTCAGTTTCACAACTTGATTTCAATGTATTTGTCTAGGCTTGTCATATCTGAATTATTTCCCTTCATCCAATCTATGATCCAGCCAATGTATGTCATTCCCTCTCATCTTACCCAAATTTACCTCGTATTCACTTTATATGTATTTTGCGTATACTTCTGTAGCATATGCTCTGAAGCTATGATCCCAACTACCACTCACATTAATGAGATAGGTCTCCAGAGCATGGCTGCTATATCCTCTTAGAGCTCTAAAGGGTTTTTTTTTTTTTGGCGGGGGGGATGAAGGAAGGAGGGTGGCTTTCTTTTGCTATAGCTCACAGCCTGCAGCCTCTCTTTTCCCTCCCTTCCAACCCCTCCAAGTAACCACCTATTGACATTAATTAGTTATAGATAAAACAGATATTTAGTACAGTGGTATAGCTTTACAAAACATTCCCTGCAAAAGTCTGTGACACACACTCCTACAAAACATATAGAATCCAGGATAAATGGTGTCAAGCTTTAAGATTACATGCTGCAAAAGGGTGTCTCACAGCTTCTGGAGGTGCTTTCACTGAAGTCCTTAGGATGTTCACCTTGGGTATGATGTAGTTTTTCTTGCAGGCTCTTTTTAGAGGCTTGAATCTGCTTTCCTCATGTCATCCAGTATATTTTTGGCTCCTGGTAATAACAGTCAACTCTTTCAGAGATATTGCTACCACATCAATGGGAAGGCAAGAAATTCAGAATCTTCCAGATTCTTCAAAGTTTACCAGACCATCCACCAGCCAGGATTAGGATTGGGGAAGAAACAAGGTGGAACAGACCCTCATCACCCCTTAGAGATCTCTTCTCAGGAGCAACTCTTGTTTCTCTTAATAGAGGAATGAAGTCTTATAGAATTAAATACACCATCAAAATGTGTCAGATCATAAAGTACATCATCATAAAGTGTCAGATACATAAAGTTCCTTGCATGTATTTCTTTAATCTGTGTTATAAAAATTTTGTGAAAAATGTGTGAATCATTCACCTTGGAGATAGAGTGAGTACTTTGGATAGCTTTAGAAAAGCACTCTACTGTAGGTAATTTAAGGCCATTTGTCTCATCGTTTTTACCTCTAATACTGTAGCAAGTGTCTCTTCTAGCAACTAGATAGCCTTTTTTTAATGTATGTTTCTGCCTGTAAAGTTCTAGGTAATGTTACATTGCCACAGTACTTATTTGCAAAGAGTAGGTTAGGTCATGAAATGATGAAATGAAATGAACTCATTCTGAAAGGGCTATCAACACCCATTTTACCAAATAAGGTAACAACATTTCCTAATTTAAACTGAATTCTGGGTAATGGTTCTCTCTCTCTCTCTCTCTCTCTCTCTCTCTCATTTGAAAGACTAGCTTAGATGTGAATATAATTCAGTTGCTTTAAAGTACTGACAAATTTCTTATTATGGATCCTGCCAATGTAACAAAGACCCTTAGAGAAGAATTATATTCATTTCCACGTGTGATGGATTGAATACAGTCCAGCACAGGCTGTGAAAAGAAGCCCTGTCACTGTGTTGCCCTAAGTAGCATTCTGCTGTGTCTCTGGAACTGTGTGGATCTGGGGTTCTGTGCTCGTTGAGCTGTGTTTCTCTTTAGCAGTCTTTCCCCATTCATAAAATGAGACATTCAGAATATAAAAATGACTTTACTACAGTGTGTTGTGGGCACCATCTTCAGTTGCAAACTCTATTTATATAATCAATTAAAAGTCCTAGTTCCTTAATTTAATTTAGAACAATTTAACATATAAATCAATATTTTATAGATACTTGCAGTTTCATTTTATAAATTACCTTTCTATCTATCTCTAACTCAAATGAAAGATCTTCTGTTATTGAAGAAAAGGGCTTTGTTTCCCAGTCTTTTTTTCACAGCCATTTACACATTTACTTGGTAGCTTCAAAACTAATTTTGTTTTATCCAAAGAATTTCTTTGAATAGATACATCCTTTCCTGGCACAAAATTCAGGACAAGGAACCAAGAAGTCTGTTTTTGCCTACATTTATGAAATCCTCCTGCTTTCTCTAAAATCCCCATTTCTTTACATTTTCCCCTTCCTTGCATGTTTGTGTCACTGCTATCAATAATAACTAACCCATTTGGGAGCATGAAACTCAATACATAATTTTTGGTCTTTTCTTTATCATATAAATATTAGCACATTTAAAGCACAATTCCCCATTGATCAATCTAGTTCTAGTCAGATTAGTGTTGCTCAAACAGAGATCATTTTGGAGGAGAGATGGATTTTACTGTAAAAATTTGCTTCGTTTAACTCTATTGGAAGCAATTCTCTGTCCACTAGAGAAGTCAGGTAGTGCTATTGAAATAAAGGGATTGTCATGTGATTTGTTAACTACTTTCTCTAAGAACTAAATAGACCTCTATTGTTCAGCAGTCCTCATGTCATCGTGACCTGGGTGGAAACCATCTAACTCAGCTTTCCAAATTCCTGCGAGCAGCGCTTTTAGAACTCTGGGTCCGACACTGCCTAGTCAAAGTCAAGCAAGCTAAAGCAAATTTCAGTGAAGGGAACTAGATAGCCAACCTAAATAACTTACACAAAAGCAGGATTGTTCTAACAGAAACATGACCAACTACCTCTGTGACCTTGGACACTTTAACACTGAAATGTAGCTTCTTTATTTGTGGAATGACAAAGTTGAATGAACTGATCAGTAAGATCCCTTAGAATCCTAATTTTCTGTGATCCAATTTTAACCAAAAATTACTTTACTTTGTCCATATAAATGCACTGGTTGTGGATATATGCTCTTAAACACACATAGACTCCTAGATCTTACTATGAATTATGAATTCATAATTAGCATTTTCCCCTAAGATGGCAAAAAGAAAGTATTGCTAACTTCATTTATGGCAAAGTATTACTTGAATTATTATTATTTTTGTCTTGTTTTGTTTGGTGAGGCAATTGGGGTTAAGTGACTTGCCCAGGATCACACAGCTAGTAAGTGTCAAGTGTCTGAAGGTCAGATTTGAACTCAGATCCTCCTGATACCAAGGCCAGAGCTCTATCCACTGTGCCACCTAGCTGCCCTTTACTTGAATTATTTCAAACTACTACTTAAGAGCACTAAGTGTGGAACAGTGCATACAGTGCCAGGCCAAGACTCATCTTCCTGAGGTCAAATGTGACCTTAGACATTTACTAGATATGTGACCCTGGGCAAATCACTTAACCCTGTTTGCCTCAGTTTCCTCATCTGTAAAAATGAGCTAAACAAGGAAATGGAAAACTGCTTCAGTATCTTTGCCAAGAAAAGTCCAAAATGGGATCATAAAGAGTTGAACAAGACTGAAAAATGACTAATAACAACAGTACTTTGTTGTTTTTTAATTAATTTACTTTGATTTATCAATAATCACTTCCATAAGTTTTTGAGTTTTAAATTTTTCTCCTCCTATCCCTTCCCACCTCCCTTCCCAAGACGGTGTGCAATCTGATATAGGCTATATACATATACATTCCTATTAAACATATTTTCCCATTAGTGGTGTTGCAAACAAGTAAGAATTAGAACCAATAGAAGGAACCACCAGAAAGAGGAAACAAAACACAACAGAAAAAAAAAAAGGCAAAGAGTATGCTTCAATCTGCATTCAAACTCCATAGTTCTTTCTTTGGATATGGATAGCATTTTCCATCATGAGGCCTTTGGAGATGTCTTAGATCCTTGTATTGCTGACAAGGGTTAAGTTTATGAATATTAGTACCTAACTGATTATATTATTTCCTTCTTGAGCCAAATCTGATGAGAATAAGGTTCAAACAATGCTTATCTCCCTCTCTTCTTTCCCTGGCTATAATAGCTTTTTGTGCCTTTTCCTGTAATGTAATTTACCCTTGTTTGCCTCCTCCTTCCCTTTTCTCTCAGTACATTTTCTTAGTTAGATCAGATTAATCCACTTAATTGGATCCATTTAACCCACTTGATTAGATTTTTTTTTAATCATTACATCAAAGTCAACTTATACTCACCCCTTTATGTATACTCCTTTAACATGGTGTAATAATAATAATAATACAGTTCTCGCAGGTTACAAGTGTCATCTTCCCTTGTAGGGATGTAAACAGTTTGCCCTTATTAATAATATGCTGTTTCTTTCTGTCCTGTTAGCCTTTTTATGTCTCTCTTGAGTCTTGCATTTGAAGATCAAATTTTCTGTTGAGCTCTGGTCTTTTTATCAGGGAAGTATGGAAGTCCCCTATTTTGTTGAATATCCATCTCCTCCCCTGAAAGATCATGTTCATTTTCGCTGGATAGTTGGTCATTGGTTGTAATCCAAGCTCCTTTGCCTGATGGGATATCATATTGCATGCCCTATGGTTTTTTAATGTAGAAGCTGCAAGGTCCTGTGTAATCCTGACTGTGGTTCCATGATATTTAAGTTGTTTCTTTCTGGCTGCTTGCAATATTTTCTCTTTGACCTGGTAATTTTGGAATTTGGCTACCATATTCCTTGGCGTTTTCAATTTGGGAGCCCTTTCAGGAGGTGACAGGTGGATTCTTTCTATGGCTATTTTTGCCCTCTGGTTCTAGGACCTCAGGGCAGTTTTCCTTTATGATTTCCTGAAAGATACTGTCCAGACTCCTTTTTCCATCGTGATTTTCAGGTAGACCAATAATTTTTCAGTTGTCTCTTCTGGATCGATTTTCCAGGTCAGTTGTTTTACCAATGAGATATTTTATGTTTTCATCTATTTTTTCATTCTTTTGTTTCTGTTTGACTGATTCTTGCTCTCTCATAGAGTCATTAGCTTCCATTTGCTCAATTCTAATTTTTAACAAATTGTTTCCTTCTATTAGATTTTGTACTTTCCTCTCCATTTGGCCAATTGTATTTTTTAGGGACTTCTTTTCTTCAACGTACCTTTTTTTTTCAGTTGGCCAATTGTATTTTTTAAGGACTTGTTTTCCACAGCTAATTTTTATCCTTCCTTTTCCAAGGTATTGACTCTCTCTTACATACCTCTCATTTCTTTTCTCATTTTTTATTCTACCTCTCTCATTTAACTTTTAAAATCCTTCTTGAGCTCTTCTAAGAAGGCTTTTTGGGCTTCAGACCAATTCATATTCCCTTTTGAGGTTCCAGATGTGGGTTTATTGACAATGTTGTCCTCTTCGGTATTTTTGCCTTGATCTTCTCTCTTCCCATAATAAGAATCTATCATATGTTTCTTTTTGCTCATGGTGTTTGTTTATTTCCTGGCCTTTAAAGAGACTGAACTCTCATTCTGGGGAGCAGAGGGCACTGACCCAAGCTTCTTGTGCTGGTAACTTAGGGCTTGGTCACTGGCTTTGTGTGCTGGGGCTTCCAATGCCGGCAGTTAAAGGCTGTAGGGTTCTGGCAGCTTACCTGGTTTGGGCTGGAATCAGCAACAATGGAACTCTAGGGGTAGGTTTGGGCAGTGTGGCAGATTGAGATTTCCTGCTCCCTGGGGCCTTTCCTTCCTTTTGCTTTCTTCAGCTCCTTTCAGATGGATGTTGCAGGATATTTATGTGCCTGGAGTCCCTTAGAGCACTGCTTCCCTTAGTTTTTCTGAGGCACTGAGAGACCCAGTTGCTTTAGAATGCCGAGGTGCTTGGTGGTTTTCCAAGGTGGTTTCCACCAGTTCCCCCACCTTCACTGAGGCACTCAGGGGTCCAGGCATTGGTGTTTGCCTGCTCTACCACCTGGGTTTCAGGATCTCCTCCTGGTATGGTGAGGTAGGGCTTTCCACTAGCTTGCTGAGACACCTCCCGTTCTGTACTGCTCACTTGCCCCAGGGCAAGAGGGGCCTTTCCAGTTAATCCCTCAAGCTACTGGGATTACTGGACTGCTGCACCCCATCTTTCTTCTGGTTCAGCTGTTCCAGGGTTTTTCCTGTGGTGATATTTTCTGGGCTTTCAGAGGTTAATAAGGGAAGGTAAGAGTGACTCACTTCTTACTCTGCCATCTTGGCTCCTGGAAGTGGAACAACAACAGTACTTTGAAAATAGTATTATAATACCTCTTCAAAGAAAATTAGGACACTTTAGAAAGGCAGGCCAATTCTATTTTCCTTTCCATGGTCTCAAGTGTCTCTACACAAATGCCCAAAATTTAGAAAATAAACAAGAGGAACTAGACATCCTGATGCAGGGAGGCAAATTTGACCTTATAGATACCACTGAGACTTGGGATGAAATCTGATCATCATCCATGCTGCCATTGTATATTTCTCCTCTCCTTCTTGGATCAACTTTTTAAAAAATCAGTCTACACTAGAAGTTTACACTTTCGTTCTCATTAAATTCTAAATTATTCTGTAATTTGGCTTCTGACCTCATCATTCAACTGAAACTAACGTCTTTAAAGTTATCAATCATTTCTCAACTACTAAATCTAATTAGGGGGGTAGGGGAGAGTGGGCAGAGAATATGGCAGAGAAAAGCCAGAAAGTTGCCTGAGCTCTTTCCAGTTTCCTTCAGAAACAACATTAAATCAAGCTTCTAAACAGATTATGGAGCAACAGAACCTACAAAAAGGTGGAGCGAAACAGTTGTCCAACATAAGATAATTTGGATGGACTTCAGGAAAGGCCTGTCTCACTTGGGTAGAAAGGAAGCACAGCCCAGCACAGACAGTATCCAGGCAAGACAGTGGGAGGTTATTAGCTCCAGCACAGAGCAGCAACTGAGGCCCCTTGGTTCTGGCTCAGCAGGCACAGAAGGTCAGCTGTGAGGCCTCCAGCCCCAACACAAAAGGCAAGTCACTAGTCCCGGCAAATACATGGGGCACAACATGCACAATTAAGCTCTCTCCAGGTTTTTGTGACTACTGCTGTGTCCTAGTTCTCCTCCTACCCATCAAACCAGTCCTCAGTTTCCTTTGTTGGTTCTTCATCCATGTCATGTTTACCAAATGTGGGTATCTCCCCAAAGCTCTGTCCTGAGCCTTCTTCTCTTAATAATCTCAACTCTAATCGATTCAATTATCATACCTGTGTACTAGATTTCTAAATTTATATATCCAGCCCTTGTATCTCTGCGGAGATGTCTCTTAGACATCTTGAATTTGATGTCCTGGGGAAAACTCAAACTCAACATGCCCCAAACTGAACTTATCCCTTCCCCCTAAACCATCTTTCAGCCCAAACTTTCCCAATTACTATTAAGGATACCACAAACCTCTCAGTCACCATTCATGTTTTCCTCAACTCCCATATATCCAAATCATTGTTAAATCTTGCTGTTTCTCCCTTCACATCATCTTTTACATTTGTTCCCTTCTCTCTATTCACATAGCTACAAACTTTATATATATAAAGTCAGTCTTCTTTTATATGCATATCTATCTATCTATCTATCTATCTATCTATCTATCTATCTATCTATACAAAAGAAGACTGACTAAACTAGGTTGAGTGTAACCAACAGGCATCAAACCTGTTGGTGAGACAGGGGGATGTTTACCCCAAGCATGTAAATACTTCTCCTAAGAGAACGGGAAGATGGGAACAGTTTGTTCCAATGTCCATGAAGGTAGCTGAAGCAGGTACTATGGAATGCCTAGAGCTCGGTTAGACATCAAAGATGCCAAGGTCATCCATTGCATCCTGGGCCATCACCAGTCGTCTTGACTTTTGTCTTGCCACTGGACTTCAAAGACTCTGGAAGAGAGAGTGAGATTGAAGACTTTCTACAACTCTGCCTCACTTAAATCCAATTTATGAGCAAGTCAAGACCTGACCCCATGATGTCATTGGTCCTCTTCAAAATGAAAGAATGAAAACACCTATGTAACCACTGAAGATTCGTGTCAGGTTTGGCCTCATGATGCAAATGAGCAGATTTAAAGAATCTGAATTCATAGTAATTCTACTTTCAGAAACTTCTTGTGTCTTTACCAGTATAAAGTCCTCTTACAGATTGTGTAGTGCAAGACTTATCAGAAGGGCTATTACATCTAGATAATTTAGACATTGTCTTCCCTGTTATAATAGATGTTCCTTAAGGTCAGGGATTATGATTTGGTTTGGTTTGGTTTTGCCTTTCTTTGAATCCCAAATACTTAGCACAATACTTATCATGTAATAAGCACTTAATAACTTCATAACCCTTTGAGTGACTAAGAAAGGCCAGGTAAGAGAAGATAAACAGAAGAGTGTGGCAAATTCCTATAAAAATAGTGTAACAAACAATAATACTCAGATTAAGCTGATGTGGGAGACTAAGGACAACGAAAAGAGGGTTTATCTATATTGGGAGAAAAAAGAGAACAAAGGAAGGAGGAGAACTTTATTTGGTATGGATGGGACAGTGAAAATTGACAACAGAGAAAAGGTAGACCTGCTCATTTTAATGTTGTTTCTATTTTCTTTGCAAAAGAGGATGACCTTTACACTGAAAATGAGAGAACAAAATGACTAATAAAGGAGTTGATACTTCAGATAAGGAAGGAGATTGTAGGAGAGCAACTAGCTATCCTTGATAAATTCAAGTAACCTACTCCAGAAGAATGATATTCTCAGGTCCTGAAAGAACTGGCAAATGTGATTGCTGAAGATACTGGTAGTAATATTTGAAGTATCAGGGAATGTGGGAGAGGTACCATGATGTCAGAGAATGGTCAATGTTGTCTTGGCTTCCAAAAACAGAGACAGAACAGAACCTAAAAAATATAGGCCAATGAGCTTCAATTTGGTTCCAGGGAAAATTCTAGAATGGATTATAAAAAGATAATTGGTGAAGATCTAGATAAGAAAGCAGTGGTTACAAAGAGCAGATATAGTTTAATTAAGAATAGGTTGTGCCATATTAAACCTCATTTCCTTAGTAGTTTGATTAATATGGCACCAAATCTGTAAATTAGTTTGGGTAATAATGGCATTTTTATCATACTTGCCCAGCCCAACCATGAAAAATTAATCTCTTTCCAATTACTTGTCTTCCTTATTTATTAAAATCTTCTTTTGTTTATTTGTAAAAGTCCTGGGGATATCTTCGTAGATGGACTCCCAGATATTGTTACTTTCTGTCACATATCACCCCCACCCAGGAACATGAGCAGATATTCTATTCTTGCCCTCTGCGAAACCACATGGAAATCTGAGTATGCACAGATATCCTCTGCCTGCTTCTAGCTGTATGTGACTCAACACTGGGCTGATTGCAATTCCCAAGACTGCTTGTACAACTGGAAAAAAAGCTTCGGAAACAAGGAGGGTGCCACACCAGGGAGAAGAAGATGCACCAACCAGTTGTTAATTCTCTTGGAGACTGCACTTTTGAGCAGATGTGACTCCATTGGGAGGTAGAGAAAGGAAGAGCACTTCACTACCCCGGAATAATGGCAATTCTAGGGACTGCTAGTCCCTGTCCCCATGTAGAACATGGACTCAAGTATCCAGGCTTGTATTAGAGAGAGACTTATCTAGCCCTTTGTATTTCCTTTCTTGTAGTTTGGACTTTTGAATACTGACAAGTCCTAGAAAGCTTGAAGGTGCTAGTAACAAACACCTATTAGAATGGTTGCAGCAGAATCAGGCTTGCAATAAGGAAAGTGTTGGCATCACGTAGGGAGACACTCCCCCCCACCCAAAAAAAAACATAGGTGGATCTCACTTGGTATGTGTTTGGATTGTGCTCAATGGAAATGAAATGTGAACTGGCTAATTAGAATCCTTGCAAAAACATCACATTCTAAGAACCTTGAATGTTACTAGTAGTAATAGGCTACTGAATTCTGTTCTAATCATTCTGTAATTCTTTATTGTTTTTTCTGTGGGAGAATAAAATATTTGTTCTATAATTGTCCTGTTTATACATTGAGAATGTTTTAACTTTCCTTTTTAATCGAGACTTCCAACAGTAACCGTTTCTATGTTTAGCAACTTTATAAGTAGCAACTTTCCTTGGGTTGTGGGAGGGGAGAAGTAAAGTTAATAAATGTCAAATTTGGGGAGCCTACATCTTCCATTGAGAACTCAAGTAGCCCCACATCAATGAACCCAGGGAAAATCCTAATGTCAGCTAAAAGACTGAGATTGGTGAAGGTCACCAGTCTGTGTGGTCTCAGCTTGATTAGCCACTACGATGAGCTTCTACAGTTACTTTAAGTGGAATTTTTTCCTACAATTGCTACTGTATTTTCTTAGTAGTATGCAGAAAGGCTGTTGAGTTTCGTAGTTTTATTTTATATCTTGAAAGGGAGTATAGCTTGGTAGATAATGATTCTTGAAATGTATTCTTCCCCTTCAGATTTAATTTCAGTATGCCAATCAATTTCTTACTGAATTTAACTCTGATATCTTTATACTCAATGTGGCTTGGAAGAGGAATCCTTGAGGAGATCACGATATTTATAGGCATCACCTTCTTCCACTGGTTTGATATGACCTTCAGATTTAATATCTAAAACTCTAGTTTCAATCTTTCTTTGATATACATGAAAAAGTTTAAACTTATCTAGACCAAATGAAATTTCAAGATCATTGAAGAAAGATTCCATGGGATAAAGAAGCTGCTTAATGTGGTTTTTCAGAGTAGATATATAATTTGATATTTCAAGTGATTAAGATGTTTTGATTCAGCTCTCCCTCTAATTTGGAAGCCATCTACTTCTATTGAAGAGAAATGGTCATGGAATTAAGCTAGGGCTTAAACTTTCTTTCTGAAAATACATGCATCTTACCATCTTAATGTTCATGGCATATTTTTAAATGGAGAACAGTTTTTCATATGGATATTAGAGTCTTTAACATTCTCATTATATTTGAATTTATTATTGAAATTCACAGCACATGAATACATGCTGAGAATATAACAAAGACAACAACTCTGTATAAAAGATAAAAGTCATGGTGCTTTCAGGCAGATTGTTCAACAATTACTGAATCAATAATAAATTGTTTTTATACCCCCAGGAGTTTGGGGCATATTCTCTTTGCTTCTCCTGGTTTATTAAAAACAAAGTTTGTAGATAAATGTTAATGATACAAACTACACATAAAATACACATATATAAAATAATTTTATAATTTATAAACAATATTATATAATTTGTGTATGTAATATGTAATTATATAATAAATATAGCTTATATATTATATAATTTATATACATATTTTGCATATATAAAATAAAGACATAAATAGTTGTTTGGAGGAGTCATTAGTCTTCTCATCTATTCAGAGTAGCTATATAATGCCTTCTGTGAAGAAAGGTGGCTAAAACTTATGTTTGAGAGGAAGCTAGCGAAGTGTTTTGCTAATTATTCATGAATCATTGTGAAACATTTTTGGCAATAATTACAGATCTTATCTAACCCCTCAGCTCTTTAGTTTTGCAGAGAGGCTAGAGTTTCAGCCACTTCCATTCGCATAATTATTCTATGGTTCATTATTTTAACAGTGCCCAAGCTTTCTGTTTCTCATTCAAATAAACTTCTGGTTTTTTTGTATTTAACTTCTTACAATTATAATAGGAATTTCCCACAACCTTCTTTTTTGATGATTCTCTTGCACTTCGGTTTTCTTTACCTTTCAAGCTTCTTTTATAAAGTTTTTTTAAATTGCATTTCACTGTTTGTTTTGTTATTTTTGCTGCCTTGACTCTAGCTTTTGGATTTTTTGCTTTCAATTACTGATTAAGGGAATCAAGAATTTCAGTTATAATTTCTGGTTGTCTCTCTGTATGTTTTCTTTTTTCTATCGCATGTAAGAATTTTCTTTTGTCTATGGCAAGTTCTCTACTGCATGTATGAATTCACCCTGGGGGGCTCAGGTCCAGGATCTGGTGAAGAAAGAACATTCTCAGACTGCAGAGTGCTAATTATACCCTTACTGGGAATTATCAAAAGACTCAGGAATCAGGAATATATGAAGAAAAACTAGATTCAATAAGTAGTTACAGGCTCCACAGAGGCTCCTCATGGGCCTGATAACAGCAGCCTTGTGAATGGTAATGGTCTTACCAAGTCAGATGATTATCAACCCTCCCACCTGTAATTGTTCATTTTTCCCCCCTTCAATTACTTTTAACTTTAAATGTCAGATGTCAGGTCATCTCTGAGGTTGATGGGACTTGGAACTGCTTGTCTTTGGACTTTCACCACCTTCTATTTATATCCTTATATTTTTGGATTTCTACCTCACCACCATTTTTCAACCGTATTTCCCTATTCCAGCCTAGCTAAAGACTTACTAGCCCCACTGTCCTTGTGGTAATTCCTTATTCTAGGTCTATATAGGCACAAAAATCAGGATTTAGAGTAGGTCTTAGCAGAGTCTGGCCAAAGGCCACTCCAGATACCCCCTGGGTTTTGGTCATTGGTGGACATCTCATGGTCAGACCACAAACGTTACCTTGCCCTATTTACAATATTATATTCTCACCTTAAGGCACAAGAAATATATCCCTGGACTGTAGTCATGTGCTCACGATGAGAAGACATTATTCTCTTTTATCAATATTCATCAATATTACTACAGTTTATAACTGCCACCATATCTCAATGTCAAGAGCCAATCATAGGATCTGTAATGGTGATGAGAAGGATGAAAACAAATCTGGAATTTAACCATGCCCCTTGCCTGATGTTTGTCTCTCAGGTACAGGCTATCATCTTGTCCTCTCTTCTTCCCAGACCATTTCTGTGTTATTGGGACTTCCTGTGATTACTTCCTTCTTCCTCAGGGACCTCCCTCTTGGAGGAAGAACCAAACTCTCTATCTAATACTTTTCAATCTCATAAGTCATTGTTTTGAGTATTACCCACAATTGCCCAAGGACTTGAAGAAGAATCAGTTGGCTAGGTTGCCTCTCCTACTTAAATCTCTCTAGTCGTCTTATTATATAACAATGTTTCCTGGATCTAATCAGGGTCTATTGTTATCTCTCCAACAGTCATCTTTTGGTTTGCCAATTGTGACCAAGCCTAGATTTATACAAACTATCCCTGTGGAAAATATATTTTAAAATTACAGGTACTTTTCATGTGTCTTGTACAGAAATAGTTGCCCCTTGAACTACTGCTGTCCAATCAGGATCCCCCCAAAGTGGTGGCCTTCAGAATGAAAAAAGGCAAGTCAGAGTATACTGGCATTATGACTGTAGTAGGTGAGTTGAAAATAAATTCTATGCATATACTTTCACACTTCTCTATCTTGGGGAAGAATCACTCAATCCCTATCTGCCCTTATACTGGCATGTCTGAGGGCTATTCAAGGAGGAAGGGGCAGCCATAGCTTCAACCATAAGGATACAACATAAAGTAGTAGGCAAATTCTATCTCTCCGGGTCTTAGAAATAACTCTGGTGTGTTTGTGTGTATGTATGTGTGTGTAGGAAGATATAGTTTTTCTACTCAACAATACAGCTTCTATTGGCCTATAAGGCCCATAGCTGAAACCACTCAAGCAGAGTTCTGACCAGAAGGTGTTTTCTAATTGCCCCTGACACAGGCTGATCATAGGGTGTGGAGGTCTATAGTTGAGCAGCATCTATCAAATCCATACTTTTTACAAATTCCACCTCTTCCTTTGCTGACCCCTAAAGAGGAACAAGTTGAAAAAGAAACTTATGCTAATGAGGCCAATATGCACAATTCAAAATCTTAGCCATATAAAAAGGGACCCAAAAAAAATCCTCATAGAAGACCGTTCAGTGGTCTTTGGAAAATAAGTGTTCTGTGCCCCTCAAGCCAACAAAACTCTGTAGCCTAGAAGAACTCCACAGTGGTCCCATTGGACCCTAACTTCACCAGCCATTTTTCTAGTGACTCATAAGGTTGTGGCTTATAATGCTCCTGATCTTTTCCAAGCCCCTTCTTGATGAAAATCCATCTACCCTCTTACCACTCCTCCCTAGCAAAGTTTTAGGAGAGTTTTAGGCTCACTTACTCTCTGGGATAAGCTCCAATTATCATCTTCACTCCTGCTTATTCTATTCCCTTCCCTCAACTCAAATGGATTTCAACACATTTTCCATTAAAAACTGTGGGTCAGAAATCATATTTGTCACTTGTAGCCTAGAGGTCTTCATCTCTATCATTATCATCCTTTTCACTTGTGATGTTACTAAAACCATAAAGTATTCCTTTACTTTCAATGCACAACCCTCACATGCTAACAGTGTATTCATGTCCATCTCTAGAGTGTTCAAAAAAAAGTTTATTTTTATTTTTCTTATGCTGGTGATCTGACTATTTTAAGACAGGTTAGCAAGAATCTGGGAATACTAACCCTTATATCTTTACTTCCCCTGTCATCCTTCTTAAAAAAGCTAACCCTACAGGGTTAGTGAGACTCCCGCCCTCTTCATCTCCACCCATCTCACTGACAGGATTTCCTATATGCTGCCAGAAGTGTAGTAGCCACGAGGTGCCAGAGCCCAGTAACTGACCCAAATCACCCAGAGTGAAGGCCTAATAGCCCTTCTCCTATTTCAAGCACAAGATCAACCACAAGGTCATTCTGGTCCAATCCTGAAAATGGATGCCAAATGTTCTAGCCCAGGACTAACTCAAGCCAGTCCAACGATTCAGGTTTGAAATTGGGATGTAATTAAATACTTATGGATCATATAATCTCAGTAGAGCTGTGTATGGAATAACCAGCCTGGAGTCAGAAAGACTTGAATCCAAATCCAGACTCAGACATTAGCTGTGTGACCCTGGGATTTAGCTTTTTGCATCAGTTTCCTCAACTGTAAAATGAAGAAAATAATAGCATCTACCTCCCAGGGTTGTTGTTAAGATCAAATGAGATAATAATTATAAGGCCCTTAGCACAGAACCAAGGGCAAAGTCACTTAAAATGCCAAAGAGAGAGCCGACCAACTCAACTGGAAAGGATTTCCTTTTTCATATTGCATGGGTATGATTAATTTTATTAAATTTCAAAGTAGAGGAAATTCAAATATGGTAACGAGATCATTTATTCAGTTTTCCTTAAACAATTAAAATAAATAATCTAATAAAGGAGTCTTAGATGACTAGGAATGATTGAAGGTTATTTTGTAATAACAACTACATCATTTTAACGTGCTTGCCAAGTACAATAAGGTATTAATCAGAAATATTTCCACTTTGAAAATATTGAGAAAATGGAATTATATTTAGAGTTTGAAAGCACAGTTTCTTTGATACTACTGTTTTCTAGAAATTTGAAAAGATATTAACTGTTATAGAAATTATTCAATGCAAGAATAATTCCCCTCGGATCTTATTGAACAAGGCGTGCTTTTCCTATCTGATTTTTTTGGTATGATTATCTGTGCTCTCACACTGAGGCATACTATAAAGGCAATCAAATTCTACCTCTGAGATAATCTCCCTAGACCTCAGTCTCCTCATCTGTAAAATGGAAAGGTTAGACTAGATGGCTTTTGAGTTACCTTCCACTTTTTAGATCTGGTCCTATAAACTATTTAATTAATTTCTTCACAAATACCTAAAGTATCCCACCCCTTCCTAGGGATCAAGTTTACCTCAAACTTTACACATTTTGTTTTCCTAAAAAAAAAGGTATGATATAACAAACTTAAATATCATTACCAGGGCTTCATAAATGGAAATATGAACTTTCCAAATTGTCAAGTATTTAATTTGGTGACATGCATCATATACAATGAGGATAGCCTTCTGTATTGGCAGAATTTATAGTTCAGGCTTAACATTCCAGTTGGCCTAGTGACTGAATTTTGCTTGATGTTTTGTCTTACCTCTGGAAAAAAAGATTTGAAGAATTTGAAATAAAGAAGTCTTCAAATCTCTGTCACTTATTCCCTCTAGAACTTTGGACAAATAATTTAATCTTCATGGTACTTAGTTTCTTCTTCCGTAAAATAAGGGGTTTGGATGACCTCTAAATTCCCTTCCACTTCTAGATCTATGAACCTGTTAGTCTATGAACCTTGAGCAGAAAAAAAGCAACATGACAATATAGTTGATTAATTCTTAAGGAAACTTCATCAAAAGGTTTTAAACATTTTTTTGGGGGAAAAAAAAGAGTCCTTAAAACGACACTTCAAAAACATCAGGTAGGTAGGTGGTATAAGAGAGAGACTTTAAATTGAGTATTTAAAAAAGACAAAATATTGTAAATAGTTGGAGGAAGAGACATCAACATTAACTATGATGATTTCATATAAACATGTGGCTGCCATATCTCTCTACTTGGCAAGCAGGTTGATTTACCTCAAAGTCAGTATTTAGGATCCTTTGGTCTCATTATGACAACTGATTCCCATTAACTAAATTTCTATAGAGTTGTATTGTCAGGTAATGGATAAATCTAGGAGTCCTGCCTTTAATATATACTATCTGAGTGTCCCTGGGCCTATGACTTAACCTTCTTTTGCCCAAAGGAATGCTGGGATTATAAACTGCCAATCAGCATTAATAAAAGGAGCTTCCTCATTAAATATTCCCTAAACCATTGAAATCATAGGTCAAGATCAAAACACAAGCCAATCCATAGCTCTCTGGCTGATATGGCCATCATTTTTAATTCTTTGGAGACTACAGAATTCATGTCTTGCTGTCATACAGCAACACCAGTAGAATGCTGGTATTAAAAGGATAGGCTTTGCTTTCATGGAAAGCTTGAGATTAGCAATTTAGTTTTGTAATTTCCTTAAGGCAATCTAGCCTACTCTCTTCTTCTTATTCAATTCTGAACAATTCTGAACCCAATTCATTGTCCATCTCTACTTTTTTCCTAGATATACATACTGATGAACAGTCTCTACAGGAAATCTAACTAAATGCATATCATAATCAGGGCATTTGACATTATTCATCTATGTGGATGGAACGCTCCTTTGAGTGAGTATAGCTGTCTTCCAGGAGGCTCAGTAGGAGTTCAGGGCTTGATGCTATTAGCATAATATAATCTTCAAACAGGAATGTTTGGAGGACCTAACCATCCATAAAGAATCCCACTTGAACCTGGACTCTGCACGATTCGAATCCATCACAGTGGCAAGCACTCAACTCCCTGTTTTATACTTCAGGTGATATTTATGATTGTTGGTCAAGATTATTTTAGTTGTTATATATTTTTGAGGAATTCTGGGTGATTTAAAGATTCTTGTTGAAAGAGAACCTATTAGGCAGCATTTTGATCTATCAAACCAAATCCTTTTTTCATTATGAGCAGAGGATAAACGCAATGGGACCTGATACACCACAGTTCATTCATATCAATCATAAAATGATTAAAACTATGATACATTTGTACAAATCTCTTTAGAAAACTAGCTTATTCCCTTCTAAAACTCTAATCAAGGGTGTCTTTGATAACTTGGTAACTCTCACGGAGGTTTTGTGTAGATCAGAGAGGTTTTTGACGAGAGATATTTATAAGATTCAATATTTTTTTCATGCCTTTGGTATCTTTATCACTTTCAAATACCTTATATATAAATCTCCTGATGCCCTCATAATTATATCACCTCCTGCATGAATATCCTCTGCATACAGTTGTTCCTGTCTGTTTTCCTAAACATTTATACTATCACAAAATTGAAAGGTACGGAGAATTTACTATTCATATTGCTTATTCTTTCTTGATTACAAAAATTATTTAGTAGACCTTCCACTAACAAAGTATCTCCATACATAAGTCAAAATTATATAATATTCATTGAATGATATAATATAAAAGACAAATTTGTTCTATGGCATTCTGATTCATAAGTCATACATAAAACAGAGAGAAATTCTGGCTCAAAGTGTTTACCACTGTAATGGGGGAGATCAAACAAAGAGTCCAATTTGAAGAAGGATTCCCTATAGATGGTAAGGTTCTTCAGATGCTCCTTTTTGCAGCCGACATTTTGCTGATTGCATGGAGCCCCATAACCCTACAAAGTTTGCTTGATGAAATTTATAATCACCCAAAAGAGCATAATCTATCAATATAGAATGTTTTTTTTTTATTTTTTGAAAACTTGGCAAGCCTGTTCAAGAAATTCATAATGGAGGGGACATTTCAAAACCTGTGCAAGTATCTTTTGATTGTTTCCTGTCAGTTTATAGCAAAGTGATGGAAAACCCTTTAATTAGCTCCTGAACCAGAATTAAGAATGCATACAAAAGACTTGAATAAATGGGAAAAATTCCTTGATGGCTTTTGAGTTAGAAGGAAGAAAGGCTATAAGTATGGGAGAGAACCACTTCCATCCAGTTGCCATGTGGCCGTGGGTATATAGTACTGCCATGTCTATCGTGTTTAGTCTTTCCTGATATTAAGTAAATGAATATCAAAGATGAAATGAACCATATTACAATCTCATGAGCTTTGAAATGTTGAAAGAACTATTAGGGATCCAGCAAGCATAGCTACAGCAGTGAAGATCAATGAGGAGTCAGCCCTGAGAAGCAAACTGCTTGGCCCAGCCAAGCAGTGAATTGACCCACTAACTGAAATATTGTGTCCTACAAGCAATGGAGCAATTCATGCATTGTCTCTGCCACACCCACTAATGAACTTGGTGGCAGAGAATGTTGGTAGTCACCACTTTAAATCCATTCTCCCCAAGAGCTGAGGCAGTAGAAGAAAGGGAACTTCCAATTTCATAGGTTTTTATACTTTGGTTCTTGCCACATTTTATTACTAAATATTCCTTCATAAAAACTAATTTATATTAGTTGGTTAATTAATATCAGGAAAAGAGCAACTCTTCAAAATGGCATTAAAATATTAATCACCGTTTAGATGATGTTGAGGAGATGATACAACTGATCTATTTATATTGAAGATAGCTCACTGATTAGATTGTATTGAGGGAATCATTAACTGGCATTGTTATCTGGGGGAATACACATTACGTGAATGATAGAACTAAAGAAATCCCCAACTCCTCAGGGTACCCCTAGAATTCTGATGGAAGTAGGAAACTTGCTTTCAGGATCTAACCTTCTAGACAGTGTGAGGTTGGGAGAGGGAATGCAGAATGTATACACACACACACACACACACACACACACACATATAATATACATTACATATATTATATATATTATATCTATTATATATAATAGATATAATATATAATATATACACACATACATACACATATATAAAATATACATACATACACATATAATATACATACATATAATATACATACATTTATAATGTACATACATACACACACACATATATATATACATATATATATGTATGTATGTATGTATTACTTAAAGAATGACTACAGTATGGCATAATGACACTCCATTGAAGGAACAACCTAAAGAATGCATTCATCAATATATAAGTCTGGAATGGACACTGAAAATGGACAATTTAGTCCACAATAGAAGAGGAGGAGAATGGACAACTTGCCTTTGGGAAATAGCAAAATTATTTAATCACTTCAAATTTTTCCCTAAAAGAAAGGCCATATTTTTAATATCAATATTCTTCCAAAGTTGTTGAATGGCTACAAATCATGACATACTACAGTCTTCAAAGAATTGAAATTGAAGAGCACCCAAAAGGTAAAGGAGAGGTGCATGTTGTAAGCAGACTGGAACATGTTTCAAATAAAGAATCATTAAATAAAGTGAAGTAAAAGATGTTATAAAAAACTAATAAAAAGATAGGCTGGTCTTATGGCAAGAACAAGGGAAAACTGCTGGCCAGTCTGTGTGCTTTATTGGTATACTTTAGAGAAAGCAAGGAAAGCCCCCAGTATACTAGCTGAACCCACTGTGATGAGTTTATAATGGAGCACTCTCAGAAGTTAAACTCAATGGGCAAGATGTGTTGCAATCTCTATCACTGGCGGGAATACACACATCAATGACATCACAGATCCATGTAAGTCCTTATGTAATCTATAAATGATAGTTGTCTTTATGGAAGCCACAATTTCAGTGGGTTCATTCTAGAAAATTCTCTTTTCTTTTTCTTTACCTAATCCACTATTCAATAACCCATGTGTGAATGAATGGATTAAAAAAAGTATTTATTAAACACTTACTATTTATTTGTCAAGCACTGTGCTAAGTGATAAGGATACAAATACAGTGTCCCAAAAGCCTTAGTACAATTTTGAACTATTAAAACCTAAAAGTGAACTAAGATTTTTAGGACACTCTGCATTTTTTTAAATGAGATGACAACCCCCTCCTCCCTACCACCTCTGCTTAAGGATCCTTCATTGTAATTGGAGGAGACTACACATATTAAAAAAAAATTCAGCTGCAGGGCAAATGAAACATCCCATTTGGCTTCTTGAATCCAGTCTGGGCAGCCAAGGGGTCAGATTTTTTTTCAGGATTCTTAGCACATTACTGTTGTTTGGTCTTTTTTCCCCCACTTACTCAAAATGTCTGTTGGCATGAACCAGTCTTTCTGCTAACATCACTATCTGAGTCCTTGCCAGATAAATTATTTGCTTTCATTTTGTTTCAGTTTCTAGTCCAAAAGTTCCATAAACATAATAATGTCTTTTTATGTCAAAAGCCAATTAATTTTGAATATTTATATCTATGGTAATCTCTAAAGAAGGTTTTAGGTCTAATCAAAGAGAAGAGATACATGGGCAAGTACACAAAATACAAGCCTGAACAATAGAATACTTAATTCTACAGTTTTGCTCTCCTTTGTTGAGTGTCAAATGCCCTGTCAAAAAAGCATTGAATGTCCCTGTTTTTTATAAAAGAGGTAAAGAGGAGTTAAAAAGGACTTTACCTCTCTCATCTAAATGTATCCTTTAACCCCATACTTTTAGTTTGTTAAAAAAAAAAGATATAAATTCTCTCTCTCTCTCTCTCTCTCTCTCTCTCTCTCTCTCTCTCTCTCTCCCCTTTGTGCCACAAAACTGAAAGTTCCCAAAGTGAAAGTGTCTCTTTGGGAAGAGATAGAGAAATTTGTGAAGAGTTGCTGAGGCAGCATTGGAGTAGCATTTGCTTGGAGAGATCTGAGGCTGCTAAAGCATGTGGAGATATGATTTTTTTCACCTCTCTGATCTGGTTCCTTTTTTTCCAAATTTTTCATAGCAGGGGAACAAGAACATAGTGAAAATGAATCATAATTATTACTATAATTATTATTACTAATTCATATTCTAACTTTGTTCAATGACTGTCTCCAAAGTCAGTTCTGGTGACTATACTGTTGCATGATTCATTTGGAAGAACTTTTTTTAGGTCTGTCTGTCTTTAGAGCCTGAATGAACAGTATCACTATCAGGAGAGACTACAATTTTAAAAAGAAGGTATATTTGAAGCCTGATATATATGGGCTGGAGGCAGGGAAGGGGGAGGTGGGGAGTGAGTTCTGTGCCATAGCTTCTGTACAAATAAATATCCAATTTTTAAATATGTACCAATAATTAGATCTATTAAATCAAACAGTTTTTTCAGTAGCATGGTCAACTAGGGCTAGCATGTTCTAAATCAACTACCATGGGTCTGACTGACCTTGGCAGGATTACAGGGTCATATTTTCACATGGCTGAACTGTTCTTGAACAATTTCTCCTAAGTACTGGGTACAGACAGTCTTTTCTTCAACACTAGGCATACGTGTCTTATCTTTCGACCTATTCTTTCTTTGCTTTCAAAAAAAACATAGCCATTGTGTGATATGCAAAGACAATGTTACTCCTTGATCCTATTTTAATTGTTTTGGCTTTCCTCCTTTTCGTTATTTTTTTGTGTTTTAAATGTCGGTTTGAGTGTTTAGTACTTCAGATGGATTCAGGTGCTTTGTGACTACATGAAAATATATAGTTTGTTTGGTTTAAACTTTTTATTATGAACTTGACAAACATAAACAAAGATGAAAATTTCCAAATACAAATAACTGAAGATGATTATATATTAAACTGTGGATTTTATTATATACAGCTTTTTAAAAGTATATTATATTTTCCATAGCAGTACCAAACTTGCCTAGCTTGTCTATGTCTCCTTTGTGAACTTTGCTTCTGTATATTTTTTAAATGTTTCAATTGATGCTCTCTTCTTTCTTTTCCTCTATTTTTGCATTTCTTTTAATTTACCCCCTCTCCTACCACACTTTCCCTTTCCCCAAAACAAAAGACAAGTTCACACACTGCTTATTTCTGAAAATATGTCTCATTATGTACCTCTGGTCCTCTGACCAGAGTATGATTCATCATTTTTCTGCAGCCATAATTTGTCATTGCGATGATCTCAGTTTTAAATCTTTCAAAATCATTTGATTTTATACTATTGCAATCATTATATAAATTCATCTCCTATTCTGCTCTTACCTTCGCACCAATTCGTGTAAGTCTTCCTAGGTTTGTCTGGAAAGACATCTGTTCCTTTCACTATTTCTTGCCACACAATATTATACAATGAGAGAACTATCCAATGAGGGGGGAATAGACTGAAAATTTAAGTGATTCTACAAAGCATTCACTCCACCAAGTCTGCTACTCAATTCGACATCCTCAATGGATGGATGCTGTCCCTTATTTACAGAACACAGCATCTCAGCTGCCAGGTTGATTCACTAATAGGCTGAATCACTCAGGTTGCTCTTTGGGTTTGCTCTGGAGCCTCACCTAGCTTGGCTATGGATTTTGGCCACAGATTCTTCATCACTGGACCTCTAGTGGCTCCCGTGATTTCAACCTAATAATGTCATTCTATCTCTATTGTTCCATTACTTAAAAATAAGAAAGAATAGACACAACAGGGACAGAAGCAATAGAGGCATCATGAGGCTTCAAAGTCATGCATCAGCAAAGTGTACTGTGTTTCTTCCTCTTTCCTGGAATTGTCAGGGTGAGAAAGAGGCAATTTAGCAAATTAATGTCTTTTGTATGCACCCAATTCCAGTTTAACAGCCAACAAAAGGCTATTCTTCATATGTTAACAGGAAACAGTCATTGGATACCTGTGCATACTCTGAAGTGTAGAAGCAGGCCTGTCCATTCCTTGTCACCAACTCCAGAAGGAAGCTCACAGAGGCTGTCAGCAGGCAGTGTATCCCACACATGCTCCCTGGACTGGCCCTTCATTAGACAGTCCCCTTCCCTCCAGTATAATTACATTACATTCATATACCATATCCTAATTGACAGTCATATACTTTTTCTGCCAGATTCTTTGCTACAACAAAGAGTGCTATTATAAATATTTTCTACATATAAGTCCTTTCCTATCTTTAATCTCATTGGTATGTATGCCTAGTAGGTTTTTTTTCCCCTTTCCTTTCCTTTCTTTCTTTGCTGAATCAAAAATTATGAAGATTTTAGTGACTTTATCAGTCAGTGGTCAATCAGCAGTTATGTGCCAGATACTACACTAGGTTCTGCAGATACAAAGAAAAGAAAAACAGAAGAGGAAAACAAATTAAAACAATACCTCCTTTCAATAATCTCTCTGTCTCTGTCTGTCTGTCTATCTGTCTCTCTCTCTCTCTCTCTCTCTCTCTCTCTCTCTCTCTCTCTCTCTCCTTTCTCTCTCTGTCTCTGTCTCTCTTTCTCTCTCTTTGATATATGAGTGTAAATTGGAATTATTCTGAGGGAAGTTGCTAAATATTGAGGAGGACTGGAAGAGGCTTCTTAAAGAAGGTAGTACTTTATTTTTTAATATATTTTATTAATTTATTTTGATTTATCAACAATCACTTCCACATGCTTTTGAATTTAAAATTTTTCTCCCCCTTCCTCCCCACCACCCTCCCCAAGACGGTGCACAATCTGATATAGGCTATGCATTTACATTCCTATTAAACATATTTTCACATTAGTGAAGTTATAAATAAAAATTAAAACCAATAGCAGGAACCATCAGAAAGAGGAAACAAAACCCAACAGAAGAGAAAAAAAAATGATAGCAATTCAACTTCCATAGTTCTATCTTTGGACGTGGATAGCATTTTCCATCCCAAGGCCTCTGGAGATGTCTTAGATCCTTGTATGCTGAGAAGGGTTAAGTTTATCAATATTAGTCATCACACCACATGGCTGTTATTGTGTACAACGTTCTCTTGGTTCTGCTCACTTCACTCAACATCGGACCATATCGGTCTTTCCAGGCTTTTCTGAAGTCAGCCTGTTCATCATTTCTTATAGCGCAATAGAATTCCATTACATTCATATACCACAACTTGCTCAGCCATTCCCCAATTGATGGGCATCCTCTCAATTTCCAATTCTTTGCCACCACAAAAAGAGCTCCTATGAATATGTTTGTACATGTGGGTCCTTTTCCCATTTGTTTGATCTCTTTGGGATATAGCCCTAGAAGTGCTACTGCTGGATCAAAGGGTATGCACATTTTTGTAGCCCTTTGGGCATAGTTCCAAATTGTTCTCCAAAATGGTTGGATCATTTCACAACTCCACCAATAATGTATTAGTGTTCCAATGTTCCCACATCTTCTCCCACATTTATCATTTTCCTGTTTTGTCATGTTGGCCAATCTGATAGGTGTGATGTGGTGCCTCAGAGTTGCTTTGATTTGCGTTTCTCTAATCAATGATGATTTAGAGCATTTTTTCATATGACTATAGATGGCTTTAGTTTCTTCATCTGAGAACTGTCTGTTCATATCCTTTGACCATTTATCAATGGGGAAATGGCTTGTATTCTTAAGGAAGGTAGTACTTTAACAGGGTCTGTATTTGTATAAAGAGCATATTGTAATTGTTTTCATAGAATTCCTGATAATGCTTTGTTCCATTACTTTTTCTGAAAATGTGTTACTTAAATTTTCTATTTAATAATTATTTTATTTAACATTTTGAGAGTTTCATATTTTTAAAAAAATTTCTCCATTTCATTTATATCAGTTTTGTGGGCATAATTTCTACTAGTTTCCTTTATTTGTTGTGAATTCTCTTTTCTCTTTAAAAAAAATTTGTTTTCCCTTCTTTTCTTAATCGAATTAAATAGCTTGTCTTTTTATAGTCCCCCCCATTCAAGAGAATTCAGCTTCCAGTTTTAGCAATTTTCATCCCTCCTTTGATTTTTGGAATTTGTATTTTTGTGTTTAATTGTGAGTTTTTAATTTGTTGCTTTTGTAGTTTTTCTTTTATTTACATATCCAATTTATTCTTGTGTTCTTTTTCATTTTTGTTGATGAAAATATTTAAGAATATAAAACTTCCCTTAATGTCTGGCTTAGTTATAACCCAAAAGTTTTTGTGTGTTATCTCATTGTTGATATTTTAAAAAATGAAATTATCTAACGTTTCTATGATCTAGTCTTTGAACCATGAATTATTCAGAATGTTATTATTTAGTTTCCATTTAAGTCTGAATCATTTCAGGCAGTCTTTAGCAGTTAGATTTTTTTATTATATTGTGGTCAGGAAATTTTTTGTTTGATATTTCTGCTTTTCCTCATTTGTTTCTGAGATTTTTTCTATTATAGCACATATTCAGTTTTTGTAAAGATGCTATCTGGAGCTGAGAAATATACACACTCCTTTCAATCTCCAGGAATCTCCAGAGATCTAACTTCTAAAATTCTATTTAGGTGCTAACTTCTTCATCGTTTACCATTTTATTAGATTTACAGTTATTTCTTCTGCATCACCGGGCTTAGGGGCATGGAGCCCTCACAATTTGGAAAATCTATGTAAATATTTTTGGCCCTACCTTTGTACCAGAGAAGGAGTCTGAATTTTTTTTCTTTTTCTTTTATGGGATATTTACAGTACCTTATTGTAAAATTTGGGTATATTTATAGTAGTAAAAGATAAAATATGCTGATATTATACAATACTATACATATATTTTATGCTTTTCTGAGTTTCTAAACTTTTTCTGGGTCATCTGCTGGCCTTCATGTGTTATACTATATCTATCTATCTATCTATCTATCTATCTATCTATCTATCTATCTATCTATATATGCATGTATATAGTATTTATATTTCACTATCTACAGTGTCTTTAAATGCCAGGTACTTTCCCTGATTATTTCTTTAAACCATGTCAATATTTATTGTTGTCTTGTAACATGATTACCATCCTTGTTTTATTTTTAACTCATTTGATGCATAATAAATTCTTCTCCAAATATTAATTTTTACTCTGTGTGAATCTTCATTTCAAGTGTATTTTTTGTTAATATGTTAGATTCTTCTTTCTAAACCATTCTGCTACCATCCTCTCTTTCATGGATGAGCTCATCCCTTTCATATTCATAGTTATGATTGTGAATTTTTTTCTTTATCCTTTTCTCATATACTTTTTTCTCTCTTTCTACCTTTTTCCTCTTTCCTCTCTACCACCTTCTTTAGAAATAAGAAAGAAGATAAATAAAAGGAATGTTGGTAAAGCACTCTACCTTTACCTTTTGCCTTTTCATCCAGCCTAGACCCCAATCACTGATTAATATACCTTTTCTCCTTTTAATCCTGTCTTCATGATCTACTCTTTGAAGACGAAGTTTGTTTTGCTTATGATTATTGCCTCCCCAAATCTACCCTCCTTATTAAACCCAACTCCTCTCTCATTCTCTCCCGCATGTTTCTCTGTTAAGTTTAATATATTCTTATATCAAATTCTTTGTGTGTTCATTACTTCTTTGTCCAAGTTCAAGACTGAGGTTTGTGAGATGACCACTCCTTCCACAGTATTTGTATACCCTTTTCCTCATTTATCTCAACTAGGAAAAATATTGGACTCCTACCCCTTCTTTCTCATTTCTTCCATAAAGTAGCAATTTTTATTCCTTTTTTTTCCCTCTGCTAAAACCAACAAACTGGAACAAAACCCTAGGCCCTGTATATGGTTTTCTTTTGCCATTCTATAAATATCTGTTAAGCATTTATTATGTACCAAGTACAATATTTGTAAAATGAGCTGGAGAATGAAATGCCAAATCACTCCAGTATCTTTGCCAAGAAAATCCCAAATGGGGGTCATGAAGAGTTGGACACAATTGAAACAACTGAACAACAACTATATTAAGAGCTGGGGGTACAAAGAAAGGCAAGATACTTTTGAGAAGGTCACAAACTAATGAGGGGGAAAACAAGCAAACACATACACAAATACACATGCACACAGAGCAGGATAAATAGGAGTAGTGTTTTATTTGAATTTAATTATTTTATTCTTTTAAATCTTGTCACAGAGAAAGTTGTTTTATTACATCTTACAATCCATGAGTAGTTTGTCACATTTTAATATGAAGCCTGAATCACTGGACTGGCCTGAGTTAGATTATACCCAAGATATTAGCCCTTTTATTTTTTGAATATCATATTACAGGATTTTCTTTCTTTTATATTAGTTGCCGCATAGTCCTGTGTGATCCCAATTGTGGCTCTGTGGTACTTGATTTTTTTTTTCAGACTACTTGCAACTACTTACAGTTTTTCTCAATTGTGAAATTTTTGATTTTAGCTGTGACATTTCTGAGTGTTTTCAGGTTGGATTTCTTTCAGGTAATCAAGAGATTCATTCCATCTTCATTTTGTCCTCTGGTTCCATAGATCTGAACAGTTTTCTGTTATGATTCCTTGAAACATGGCCTCCAGGCCTTTTGTTTTGTCACAATTTTAAGAGTTGTCAACAATGCTCCTCTAATGGCAATACCTCTTAGTTTGGGTTTGATGTCATAACAAAATGAATACTCACAAGTCACTGAACATTTAAAAATGGAGGTTTACTTTACCCTAAACCAGCAAGGATATGCAACAAGGATAGAGTGGTACTTGGTTTCTCTGGACATGCCCCATTCACAGTCCCCAACCCTTTTTGTCTTCATCTGGAAAGGTATCTGATCAATAGGTCTTCAGAGTATGGCAACATATGTTATCTTAGGCATTCACAAAGCCTGAGGGGCTTAGAATGTAGGTAGCTGGGACTTTTTATGCCTCTGTATGAACAGGATGTTTCACCAGGGAAACTGGGGCAAATCAGGTACCAGGGGCTTCTTTGTCTTCTTTTAGGCAAAGCTTCTCCATGTAATGGGTGGGAAGAAATAAGTTGCATGAGGGAAACCTCTCTCCTATTACAGGACAGCAGTAAATTTTAAATTACTTACCGTTACCTCTTTTCCAATTCAGTTGTTTTTTGATAATACGTACTTTATATGTTCTACTAATGCTCAGCTTTTTTACTTTGTTCTAATTTTTCATATTGTTTCATGAAATCATTAAGTTTGGTTTATTCCATTCAGTTTTTCAGGGGTTCTACTATTTAGGTAAGATTTTCTATTTTCTTCTCTAAAGTATTTACTATCCTTCCAATTACTTTCTTGATTTCTTTTATTCAATTTTTGTCTTTTTTCCCATTTTTTTCTCCGCTTTATTAGAGTCCTTGTGAATAAGCTAGTCTTTTCACTTCTGAGTTTACCCTTGGTCTTCTTTTAACCCAGATTATTTCTTCATTGTACTCAGAATTTTCTTCTGTTTACCCATATCTCTAGTCTTAGTTCTGGAATTCAAATTTTGTGCCAAAGCAAGGCTCTTTCTCTCCCATACCCCATTTGGTCTTGTTTACTCTGCAGTTTATATGCCAATGTAACTATGATTCTATGTCTCAATTCCCTTTCTCCTATCAAATTTCCAATTCAGATTCAAATCTATCCCTTCCTCTGGTTTTTAACAGGCCCTAGTCAGATAAAGAGATCATGATTGTCTTCAGGGCCTCCTGTAAGGCCTCATTTCAGTTGTTGAGCTGACCCTTCCTGCTGCTGTGGGTCAGAGCATTCCAAACTATACATTGACCAGCCCTGTTTTCTTGCTTAGTGACCTGTCAGGTACTAGCTGTCCTCTACAGCTGTTGCAACAGACCAGGGCACAGATCCCATTGACTTCAGGCCCCATTATAAGAGCTTATACTGGCTTCATGACCCACTGGCACGTCCCCAAAATACCCTCAGACTTCAGGCCCCATTTACCAGAAGTCAGGCTAGCTTCCAAATCCCTGTCCTCCTTCCTGGATAGAAGGGCTTACTGGCATTTTTCTTTGTTGTTAATAATTGTTCCATGTGGTTCCTTTCAGATCTTTGTTAGGGTACTAGAAGAGAGCTGGCTTTCTCTAGGACTTTTCATTTTGCCATCTTAACTGTGTAAAGCTATTAATTATTAACTTTAAATTTTTCTTTCAATTTAAAATTTTTGCCACATCCAACATGGTACAATAAAAAGAAAACACTAGAATAGAAGCCCCAGGTTACAGTCCTATTTCTGTCACTCAACTAGCTGTGTGATCTGGATTAAGTTATATATTTTCTTTAGGCCCAACTTTCCTCATCTATAAAATGAGAAAGCAGAACTATATGAACTAAAGTCCACTCAAATTCTAACATTATATATTTTCCTTTATTCTTTATACTTATTTTGAAGAGAGAAAAAAATAGATAAAATAGGAATTGTCAATTATATAAAAACACTTTTAAAATTATTATTGCTTCCTTCTTTGAAGCATCTATTATTAATGTATAGATGATATGTACATTAATATAAAATGAGAATTTTGTGCAGAAATTATCTAAATGAATCAGGGTAGAAAATTATTTTTTTTGTAACTTTGAATAATATCTATATAAATTTTAAATTACTTCCATGTTTATTTCATAATTTTTCTTTTTTTCAAGATGTGGTATAGAATCTAGTTATTTAGTTTAACATTGACTGAATTTTTTATTCTAACCATTTAAATTGGCATTTGTTTTAATTCCTCTAAAAATTAAAGCTTTTAATAGATACTACCTCATTAATTTCCTTCCATTTGCTTAGACATCCCAAAGTATTAAAAATTAAAAATGTTTTGGGCACATTTAATATATACTAGTGCAGGGTCTTGACCTTTATATCAGGAATTATCAACCTTTTGAAGTATGAAGCCAAGTTCCTGATTCATTTTCTTTTGGTGTTCAGGAGAAAGATCTACTCAGGGTAGGAAAGGAGAATAGTAAGGTTCTGAACCATTAACTGAAACTGTTTACCTCATACATTCCATTGATTACCAATTTATTAAGGTTAACAAGATCCTCTTTCAAAACGAAAACATCTCTCTTTGCCTTAGGGTTAAACTTAGTCATCTTCAGCTTATTATGAAATGTTTTACTGAAATGACTTCTAACACCTGGGTGATATTAATGTCTTAAAATGAGAAGAACTTTGTGGCAGGGGGCAGAAGATTGCTATGGGAAATGGAGTGGTATTTTGAAAGTGTAAGAGATTTCAGGAGAGGGTAGACTTGGACGAGATGAACAAAGTAGGGTTTTTAGACAACTGAAGTGTAATATGAGAACACCGCAAATCTTGGGGCTCAAAAAAGGATTGCTGAGGGGCCGGGGTGGGAAGGGGTACAGAAAGGAAACAGGAAAGGATCGAAGATAAACAACCTACTTTTTCATTGGATCCTAAACCATGTCCCGCTAAATGCCACTAAAAACCACCTATTATATTACTTTTGGCACACCTGCCATAGGTTGTTCATAGTTATTTAATAGACTATTTCACTTGTTCTGAACAAAGGAACAATAGCCTATAGATGTAGGTATTTATTCTGCTGTGTGCAGTGATTTCATTGATGTGATGAACTCCAAATGGAAGAAACTTCCTTCACTGCTGTAAACTAGCACTTTGGCTGCACAGTAGAATGTCTTGCTGTGCCAGACAGAGGATCCCAAATCCTCTACAATCTAGGTAGGAAATAGGCCTTGTAGTTTGCTTGGAAAGAACTTATATTTGACTTACATAATAGTGAGATTCTAGTCTAAGGAAATTAGGGATGTCATCGAGAGAATGTAGGCACTGTGACTGTGGCATTCCAGACTCAGCAATCATCTGTGGGGTTTTAACGTTAACTGGGACCAACTCCAACTTTCTCAAAGTACTGGCAGAATATGGCATGTAGCAATATGAAGCCAAGTAGCAATGCCATGAAAATCTATGCTTTCTGTGCAGAAACTTACCCAAAAAATGAAAGACAATTTTGTCAGGGAGTGCCAAGGAAGAACTGAATTGTCTAGATCAAGAAATTAAATTTTTGAGATCTTGTAATGGTTACTTATTTTTTTGTTATTTTTTTCAGATTTTATTAATTTATTTATTTTTAGCTTTCAACATTCACTTCCACAAGATTTTGAGTTTCAAATTTTCTCCCCATCTTGTCTCTCCCCCCACCCAAGATGGCATGCATTCTGAATACTCCTTCCCCTAATCTGACCTCCCTTCTATCTCTCCCCCTTCCTTCTCTTATCCCCTTCAATTTTCCTATAGGGCAGGATAGATTTCTAAACCCCATTGCTTGTATATCTTATTTCCCAGTTGCATGTGAAAATAATTTTTAACATTTGTTTTTAAAACTTTGGGTTCCAAATTTTCCTCCTTCCTCCCTACCTATGCATCCTCTTTGAGAAGGCAAGCAATTCGATACAGGTTATACGTGTATAGTCATGCAAAAGACTTCCATAGTGGTCATGTTGTAAAAAACTAAGTATATTTCCCTTAATCCTATCCCATCTCCCATTCATTCTATTCTCTCTTTTGACCCTGTCTCTCCTTAGAAGTATTTGCTTCTGATTACCCCCTCCCCAAGTCTGCCCTCCTTTCTATCATCCCCCTGCTCTCTTGTCCTCTTCCCTCCTATTTCCCTGTAGGGTAAGATAGATTTCCATACCCAATTGAGTGTGTATGTTATTCCCTCCTTAAGCCAAATCTGATGAGAATAAGATTCATTCATTCCCTCTCACCTTCCCCCATTTCCCCTCCACTGTAAAAGCCTTTTCTTGTCTGTTTCACATGAGATAATTTACCCCATTCTACCTCTCCCTTTCTCCTTATCCCAGTATAATCTTCTCTCACCCCTTAATTTTATTCTCCAGATATCACCCCTTCATCTTCAACTCACCCTGTGCCCTCTATCTGTCTGTCTGTCTATCTATCTATCTATCTATCTATCTATCTATCTATCTATCTATTTATCTACATATAATTTTTTCCCTCCTACTACCCTAATACTGACAAAAAGTCTCATGAGTTACAAATATCATCTTTCCATGTAGGAATGTAAACACTTCAACCTTAATAAGTCCCTTATGATTTCTCTTTCCTGTTTACCTCTTCATATTTCTCTTGAGTCTTGTATTTGAAAGCCAAATTTTCTGTTCAGCTCTGGTCTTTTCATCAAGAATGCTTGAAAGTCTGCTGTTTCACTGAATGTCCATTTTTCCCTCTGAAGGATTATACTCAGTTTTGCTGGGTAGGTGATTCTTGACTGTAATCCTATCTCCTTTGCCCTCTGGAATATCATATTCTAAGCCCTTTGGTCCCTTAATGTAGAAGCTGCTAAATTTTACATTATCCTGATTGTGTTTCCACAATACATGAATTGTTTCTTTCTGCCTGCTTGCAATATTTTCTCCTTGACCTGGGGACTCTGGAATATGGCTACAATATTCCTAGGAGTTTTCCTTTGGGGATCTCTTTCAGAAGGTGATTGGTGGATTCTTTCAATTTCTATTTTGTCCTCTGGTTTTAAAATATCAGGGCTGTTTTCCTTGATAATTTGTTAAAAGATGATATCTAGGATCTTTTTTTGATCATGGCTTTCAGATAGTCCAATAATTTTTAAATTCTCTCTCCTGGATCTATTTTCCAGGTCAGTTGTTTTTCTAATGAGATATTTCACATTGTTTCCTTTTTTTTTTCATTCTTTTGGTGTTGTTTACAATGTCTTGAATTCTCATAAAGTCACTAGCTTCCAATTGCTCTATTCTAATTTTTAAGGAAGTATTTTCTTCAGTAAGCTTTTGGACTTCCTTTTCCATTTGGCCAATTCTGCTTTTGAAGGCATTCTTCTCCTCATTGGGTTTTTGGACCTCTTTTGCCATTTGGGTTAGGCTATTTTTTAAGGTGTTATTTTCTTCAGTATTTTTGTGGGTCTCCTTTAGCAAGCTGTTGATTTGTTTTTCATGATTTTCTTGCATCACTCTCCTTTCTCTTCCCAGTTTTTCCTCTACTTCTCTTACTTGCTTCTCAAAATCCTTTTTGAGCTCTTCCGTGGCCTGGGACTAATTCATATTTTTCTTGGAGGCTTTGGATGTAAGAGCTTTGACTTTGTTGTCTTCTTCTGGTTGTATGTTTTGACCTTCTTTGTCACCAAAGTAAGATTCTATGGTGTGACTTGTTTTGCAAGGTTTGCTCGTGATCCAAGCCAATTACTTGAGTTATAAACTCTTTGTTAAGGTAGGGATCTGCTTCCAGATTGTACTGTCCCAAGCCTTGGGAGTTTTGGGCAGCCATTTTTAGAGATACTTCTAGGGACCTGTAAATTTTCAGTTCTTCCAAGGTGGTATGACAAGGGGCAAGGTGTTTATTCCTTTCCTGGCCTGTACTCTGGTCTATGAGTGACCACAAGCACTCTTTTCTGCCTTGGAACTGTGAGGAGGATTTCTTCTTAACCACCACTACAAGCTCTGCCACCCCAGCACTCCTCTTTGCCCCAGGACCATCCCCAGAACAGTGATCTAGATTGAAGCATGGGTAAAGCAAGAGAATTCTGCACCAGCTGAGGGATCCCTGCAACCCCTCTCTGATCAGCCACTAGATTCCCCTTCAGTCTGTGGGCTGAAAGCTCAGGAAGCAGCTGCTGGCCCAGGGCTATGCCAGGGACTGGGGCTGGAACCAAGCTTCTCTCTCACCCCAGTCACAGACTTTTCCTACTGATCTTCTAAGTTGTCTTTGGTGTTCCTGGGTTGAGAAGTCTGGAAACCACTACAGCCGCCTGAGATTCAGTCCCCTGAGTCTTGCTCTAGGTTCATTGAGGCCTGCTTTGCATGTGCGCCCATGCTGAACTTCATTCCTGTCCCATCCAGCCCAGCATGGTAGAGCTTTCCAATCAACCATCCAGGTTGTCTTGGGCTGAAAATTTGTTTCATGTCTTTTTGTGGTTTCTGTTGCTTTAGAATTTGTTTAGAGCCATTTTTTACAGGTATTTGGAGGGGTTTGGAGGAGAGCTCAAGCAAGTCACTGCTTTTACTCCATCATCTTGGCTCTGACCCCCTTAATGGTTACTTATAGAAGAAACTCAGAGTTGGAAGAAACTCAGGATATGTACATTTTATGTTATGTCCTCACTTGGTTCAGCATGATGTAGGGCTTGCCCAAGGAGTTTTGCCTTACTTTGTACTTAGCACTTAGCACAGTGCCTGGTACATAGGAGGCAATTAATGAATACCTTCTGATTGACTGATTAACTGACACTTACAGCGTACCTCAGTGACTTCTGACCTTTTCAAAAGCAGTCTCAGAAATGTGCTCTCAAGTAAATGGCATCATTTTGGAGTCCTATAGTCCATATGACTCACCCACAGTGGTGGCCTGAGAAAAGCACAGAAAGATTAGGATGCATGTGTATTATTCATACCATGAATACACATAAGTTTAAGATGTCCTGTACTGTTTTGTTTGCTGGGTAGTTATTGGTTCTTAGTATTAGATCTGTACATTCAGGTCTCCATGACCTGATGCAAGCCACCAAGGGATTTCTGGACACTCTGTTCCTTGAAAAAAAAGGCTCGTGGAAAAAAAAAGGTTATTGACATGAATTTGAGTAGGTGGTAAAGTATCTCAATAATCTTTAATTTATAAAGATATCAGAAGAACATTAAGGAAGATTTCTGAAGGTATAGAAGTTACTGATCTACTTTATCAGAAGAGAAATGTCAGTTCTGCAACCTTTGTCAAATGCATAGGTCACAGATCTTTAGAGAAGACAGAGTGCTCATCATATGGTTATAGCAAAGATATTGCTATAAACTAATATTAGAAAATTATGAAGAAATAAGCCAACCCCTTGATAATCTCTCCCATAGGTACATGGTTGCACAGCCTCTCAACATCCTACTCATGGGTCCATGTTTGGGAATAACCAAAAGTGGGATTAAAAATGTGAGCAGGCTTTTAAAGGCTTTGTTAATTGCTTCACACAAACAGTAGTATTGGCTTTTGTTTATCCAAGCAAGCCCTTTGCATTACACGCTGATGTCAGACTAGAGAGTTACAATTTAGGTCATGCTGGACTTTGTTCTCTCTTGTCCCACATATGTAGTCAATTGTCAAATCTTATTGATTCTCCTTCAACAATATCTCTCATATTTGCATTCATTCACCTGCTTCTCTTTGCTCACACAGCTACTATTCTAGATCACATTTTACTTACCTCAGCTGGACTTCTACCTCAAATCTCCCCCTTCTCCAATTTACCCTCTATTCAGAACTAAAAGTAATATTCCTAAAGCACAGGACTAAGCATGTCACTCCCTTACTTAATAAAGTGCAGTGGCTCCCATTTTACCTTTGGGATAAAATACCAACTCCTTGTTTGGCATTTAAAGCCCTTCACAGTCTACTTCCAACAATCATTTAGCTCTATTACATTTTACTTCGTTTATGCACTCTACAGCCTAGTCAAGCTGGCCCTGCTGTTTTCACACAAGACAGTCCATCTCATATCACTTGAACCTTTCAAAAGTTTATCCAGAATGGCTTTGAAGTTCAATCTCAGTACTACCTTCTACAATAATCCATTCTTTTTGTTTTTTACATTTTTTAAATGATTTATTTAAAACCGTCTTTGAAAAAAACCATCTTTGGGGGAGGCAGAGCCAAGATGGCAGAGTGAAAGCAGTGACTTGCTTGAGCTCTCCTCCAAACCCCTGCAAATACTCATAAAAAATGGCTCTAAACAAATTCTGAAGCAGCAGAACCCACAAAAAGACAGAGGGAAAAAAAATTTCCAGCCCAAGACAACCTGGATGATTGATCAGAAAGGTGTATCGTGCCGGGTTGGGAGCGCAGTTCAGCGTGGCGTGGAAGCTAGTGACTTTATGAGAAATCACGACACAGTAGAACAAATCCAAAAGAATGAAAAATTAGAAAACAATGTGAAATATCTCATTGGAAAAACAACTGATGTGGAAAATAGATCCAGGAGAGAGAATTTAAAAATTATTGGACTATCTGAAAGCCATGATCAAAAAAAGAGCCTAGACATCGTCTTTCAAGAAATTATCAAGGAAAACTGCCCTGATATAGTAGAACCAGAGGGCAAAATAGAAATTGAAAGAATCCACAGATCTCTTCCTGAAAGAGATCCCCAAAGGAAAACTCCTAGGAATATTATAGCCAAATTCCAGAGTTCCCAGGTCAAGGAGAAAATATTACAAGCTGCCAGAAAGAAACAGTTCAAGTACTGTCGAAACACAATCAGGATAACACAAGATTTAGCAGAGAGAAATCATAAGAGACTTATTAAGATTGAACTGTTTACATTCCTGCATGGAAAGATGATATTTATAACTCATGAGACCTTTTTCAGTATCAGGGTAGTTGGAGGAAAAAAATTATATGTATGTATATGTAGATAGATAGATAGAGGGAACAGGATGAGCTAAAGATTAAGGGGTCATACCTGGAGAGTAAAATTAAGGGATGAGAAAGGATTATACTCAGAGAAGAAGAAAGGGAGAGGTAGAATGGGGTAAATTATCTCACAAAAAAAACCCCAGAAAAGTCTCTTACAGTGGAAGGGGAAACGGGGGAAGGTGAGAGGGAATGAGTGAATCTTATTCTCATAGGATTTGGCTTAAGGAGGGAATAACATACACATTCAATTGGGTATGGAAATCTGTCTTACCCTACAGGAAAATAGGGGGAGAAGGGGACAAGAGAACAGGGGGATGATAGAGAGGAGGGCAGACTGGGAAAGGGGATAATCAGAAGTAAATACTTCTGAGGAGGGACAGGGTCAAAAGAAAGAATAGAATAAATGGGAGGGCAGGATAGGATTAAGGGAAATAGAGTTAGTTTTTCACAACATGTGTAGTATGGACATGTTTTGCATAACGGCACATGTACAACCTATATTGAGTTGCTTGCCTTTTCATTGAGGGCGGGTGGGGAGGGAGGAAGACAGAAAATTTGAAACCTAACATTTTAAAAACATACGTTTTAAAAAAATGTTTTCACATGCTACTGGGAAATAAGAAATATAGGAAATGGGGTACAGAAGTCTGTCCTGCCCTACAGGAAAATAGAAGGAGAAGGGGATAAAAGAAGGGCAGAGGGATAGAAGAGAGGACAGACTAGGGGAAGGGATATTCAGAATGCATGACATCTTGGGGTGGGGGGAGGGGGGAGATGGGGTGAAAATTTGGAACTCAAAAACTTGTGGAAGTGAATGTTGAAAACTAAAAATAAACAAATTAATATTAAAAAAAAAGAAAAAAGAAAAAGACCATCTTTGGGAAATAAGAAAAATGTCCTTTTGTGGTTTAAAATTATTACACAATTCTTGGTAAAATGTAGTGGATGGGGTATTGGACCTGGAGTCAGGAAGGAAGACATGGGTTCAAATCCTGCCTCAGATCCTTACTTGCTATATGACTGTGGCAAATCACTTAACCCTTCAGAGTTTAGTTCATCTATGAAATGAAGAGATGATGTTAGATTAAGACTTCTTAACTTGGGGTCTGTGAACTTGCTTTTTAAATATTTTGATAACATTTCAATATAATTGTCTTCTTTACAATTTCATATGTTTTATGCATTTTAAAAACATTCTGAGTAAGGTTTCATAGACTTCACCAGGTTGCCTGAGGGGTCCATGACACAGAAAAGGTTAAGAACATCAGGACTAAAACGTCTCTGATACTTTCTACCTCAATATCTATGATCTTATGAACACACAACATATTGTCATGTCATATAATAATCTGTTCTTGATCTCCCCAGTTTTTATTTCCTCCCTCAAAATGTTACGTTGCTTCTTTTTTGTATGTTCTTTGCATATACTTTTGTATATGTTGTCTTCTCTGACAGAACATAATTTCCTCAAGGGAAGGAAGTGTTTCATTTTACCATTCCATTTTACCATTTCCATTTACCAAACGTTACCATAATTAGAACATTTTCAGGCACAGAGAGGGCACTTAATAAATGCTTGTTTGTAGATTATACTGTAGTTGTGTGGACGATCTGGTTAATAGAAAGTTATAGTTAGTGGAATGCCTAATACAAGTGCTTTTATCATGATAGAAAAGTGAGTTCGGCCTACACATGAGTATTTTATAAATAACAATATGAGATTTCTTCACCAGTGTCAACCTTTTAAAAAGAGAAATTCCTAGGCACAGAAAATACTTAGCATTCTTCAAATTCTCATTATGGCTCTGAATTAATAGAATTAGTATTTGTTAGTGTTCACTCATAACTTCAACGAAAATAAAACAATCTTTTCATTGTTACTTCATGGATGGTGGGTAGACTAATTATATGTTCTCTTTAATAATATTGTCTTATATTTCTACAGCAGTCTTAGGATATGACATTAATTAAAGTAGAATAACTGGATATGTGGATTTCTAAAAACTAAATAGAAAAAATTACAATTAACACATTCGAGTGCATTTCTAATACAAAAACAAATGTTGGTACAATCTACTTCTTTCCATTATATATTCAAGTATTTCACAGGCATTTATTGAATGCCTACTAAGTGCAATGCACTATATTTTGTGTTTGAGAAGATACAAAGGTAAATAATACCTGGTCTTGCCCTTAAGCAGAAGCAATTAGACACGAATATTAATAACTTTAAGGTGAATTAAAATTTGAGAAGTGTTATTAGCTCATAGGAGGGGAGAGAAACATTACTTAAGGAAGTTGGGAAAGGGGAATTTAATAATAATAATAATAGCTAGCATTTATATGGTACTTTACATTTTGCAAAGTGTGTTGCATATATTATCTCATTTATTCCTCACAGTAACCCTGTGAGGTAGGAACTAGTATAACTTCATTTTACAGATGAAGACACAGAGATATAGAAAGTTACTTGCTCAGGGTTACCTCATTAAAAAATATCTGAGGCAGCATTTGAATTCAGGTCATCCTGACTCCAAGTCTAAAACTGTGCCACTTAAATGACTGATTCTAGGAAGACTGTGGAAGGAAGCCTTCAAGGAAGAGGTGGCATGTGAATTTGGCCTTGGACACTGGGTAGAATGCACATTGTGATGGGTGATGATGACATTTCAGGCATATGCTTGAACAAAAAAGCACAGAAATGAATGTAGTTAATGGTTGGAATGTAGTCCAGTTTGACTGGACCATAGAGGGTAAGAATGGAAGTAGTGTGAAATGAGACTGGAAAATTTGAAAATGTATCTTCATAAGACAAGTTCTAAACTATTTTCTGAAAATGTTTCCCTTTTACCCTATGCATTTTCCAGCTATGTGTAGTTCAAAGAGGCATTAGAGTAGAATGTGAATTATTTGACTACATGTGACTCATTGACCATCTATCAGAAAAGATGGTTTCCTACATATGTCAGACTAAACTGCAGGAATTCTAGGTTGAAACCAGTTTCCTCATTGACAAAACAATCCCCATGGTCACATGCACTGGTTAATTACTTCCCAAAGCATTTATTGTCGTTATATTGTTATCTTGGTTATATCTGCCCTCTTATGTGGAAAGTTTTGAAAACTCTTTGTCTTATTTATTTGCACATGAAAATTAGTGTAAAACTTGAAATACAGCAAGACTTTTTTCTTGCGTTTTACTTTACATTTCACACACTTAAAAATTGTTTCAATTGCTTCCTGAAATGAGACTCTTGACTAGGGATGTGCTGGTACAACCAGATCTCTATACAGAACATAGTCTAAAATTTTATTTTCATTATTGACATTTTCTCTATCACTTTCTTAAGTCTAGAAATCAAAAAAATAAATTAATCTGCTTTATAACATTTGACAATTTATGAGTTGAAAGTGTTCTTATTGAAAAATTAATAATTGTCTCTTGGGAGCTGATTCAAGTTGGCTCCAGCACACCCCTGCTGTGACTTATAACCAAGAAAGACTTTTTGTGTGTGTGTGGTGCTATGCAGCAGGCAGCTAGGTGGCTCAGTGGAAAAAGTGCTGAGCCTGGAGTCAGGAAGACCTGAGCTCAAATACAGCTCAGACACTTACTAGCTGTATCACTTAAACTCTGTTTGCCTTAATCCATTGGAGAAGGAAATGGGCAAAATACTCCATTATCTTTACTAAGAAAACCTCATGGATAATATAGTCCTCAGGGTCCACAAAGAGTCAGACATGGTTGAACAATAAGAGCTACATTATCAAATCTAAATATTTGTTACAAGGGTTTCTTTTTCTTTTCAAATGGGGGAAATAAAAAAATACTTAATTGAAAACAAACAATAAAAGTTGTATTTTAAAAATAACAACAAAAACTTCTGATCCTCTTACTCAGCATGTAATTACCTATCTGAAGCTATGTACTTGCTAAGAAAATTATTTTCCTACAGGGTTGTAGTTTTCACCTGAATAATGTTATTAAAGTATGATAAAGTATGTGTTTGAAGAACTCAAGTGTTTTTGCAGCTTTCTAAGTTATTTTGTATCAATATTTTTGCTTCTTAATACACAATTTAAATTAACTCATGAAAATGTTTCCTAGCAATAGTTTTCAAATGTGTAATTTCCACCTTTTGTATAGTAATGTCTTGTTACATATTACTCCTGTACAGAATTTGAATTTTTATAGAACTTTAATAAACTTTCACCTTATAAATTATCTATGAATTCAAAGGCTACATTATAGTTCTGAAGTGAATCTGTGATGCCTCAAATGTCCTAAGACTCCTTATCTCTTATTATAGTCTAACATAACTTTGCTACATTTGGAATTGACCAGTTGATGGATGGCTAATGGTCAAATGTGTCAGATATATTTGATATGGTCAAATGTATATTCCTATATGATATCTCTGCCTTAATGAAGTAATGAAAATTATTTTCAAATTCTCCCTATGTGCACTTTAATAGATTGAGAGTTAGAAATATAGAGCCCACAGTAGGAAGAACTTTTTCTTCATTGTTTGTAGTGAATTCTGAAACCTGGGGTTAAGATTTGGTCCCAAAAGTTTGGTTCAGTCAATACTTTAATTGAAATAGAGATAATATATTAAGATTATGGATTTGGTCAAAAATTTAGAATGCTGGCAATCTGACAGAGAAATGTGTAACCTTGTGTAACCCTGGGTAAGTCACTGAAATCTCTCTATGACTCAGTTTTTTTCTCTGTGAAATGAGGGCATTGTACTCAATTTCCTCTAAGGCCTCTTCAAGCTCTACATCTATTACCTAGGATTCTTCTTTTGCTCTCTTACCCAGATAAGATATTTAGACTGGGCACTTATGGTGAATGGAAAAAAACTAACTTTTCTCAGAACTCTAGATTGCTCTACTTTAATCCTACGCCTTGTCTTGTACTTGCTGCTTGTAAATAATAGTCACATTATCCCAGGTCAATTTATTGTACATAGTTACAAAAAGAGTTTTGCAGTATGATATGGAAAAGTCAGGGGGCAGCTAGGTGGTGCAGTGGATAGAGCACAGGCCCTGGATTCAGGAAGACCTGAGCTCAAATCTGGTCTCAGACCAAACACTTGACACTTACTAGCTGTGCGACCCTGGGCAAGTCACTTAACCTCATTGCCTAGCCCCACCCAAGGAAAAAGAAAAAGTCAAGTCTTTTAAGAGGGAGCATGGGGAAAAAATTGGTAAGTACTGGAAGTTAGAGTAGAATAATTAAGTGCCCCAAGAAAGGATTTTTTGAGAGGGTGTTTATAAAACTTGCAAGAACATTTCTATCTGCCTTGGAATGATATTTATATTATTGGGGGGGTCCCCAGTTTTTATGCTGAGCAGAGTTTTTCTCATAAGAAATCTAGATTGTTTTCTTTTTTCTACCCAGGACACTCTTACACTCTTTCACTGGAACACTTTTTGTGTGTGTGTGTGTGTGTGTTTGTGTTTGTGTGCATGTGTGTTTGTGTGCATGCGCATGTGCATATGTATACACACATATACATATATGTATATCTATACACATAGATACACATATATGTATTATATATATTTATTTATATATTTAACTATAGCATACCTAATATTAAAGGAAGCAGAAAGCAGGATACAACCTTTTGCCTCTTGTTTACATTCTTCTTACTTAGATACATGAATCTGTAGTCTCACTGGCAGATAATCATTTGTGCAGATTGTAGCTTCTCCAAATCCTATGAAATTTTATTTTTCACAATTTGTCCATAGAAGAGCAACTCAGTGTGCTGGAGACCTTCCTATAGTATTTTGTTTGTTTGTTTGTGGCAAGGCACTTGGAGTTAAGTGACTTGCCCAGGGTCACACAGGTAGCGACTATCTAGTGTCTGATCTGAGACCAGATTTGAACTCAGGTCCTCCTGACTCCAGGGCCGGTGCTTTATCTGCTGCGCCTTAAGTTCTCAGGGCATCAGTGTAGCATTCAGGCGGTCTAGTTGTCTCTCATTCTTTTTAACTGACCAAGTCACCTCCTTTTCTCGTGAGTGGTAAATTCTTTGAAGGTGGTAGTGTTGCTGTTTTTAAACACCAGTTCTCATGCATAAGTCACCACCGATAATAAACCCACTAAATCTCTTTTCATTTCCTTTAGGGTCACCTTTAAATTTGATTCTTCTGAGATGCATGTGTTCTGTTACTTACAACCACATAGAACCACTGGGAGAATTTTGGTATAAAGGGGTTGATTTTCTTGGCAAGAAGGAATTTGGGATCACAGAAAGCACTGTTCGATTTCCCAAATGGACTATAGCCTTTTCAACTGCTTTGATTCAATTTAGGCCCAATTTCATTGACTCTCTGAGGTGCATGTCTAAGATATTCATACTGATGCACTAACTAAATGGACAGAACACTGAATATTTTTCAGTCTGAGTAATTGTGGATCCTTCACCCTCTTAGTTTCTCCTCTATGGAGTGCTAAGAGATATTTTTGTGTGGCCATTAAGAGTTTAAGGCTCATTGCAATCAATGCAATAGAATTCATTAATAGGAGCATTTTATAAGGGATCCCTCTTCCACTAAGACTTTGTGTAGAACCTCCTCTATAATACTAGTGAAACTTTTGGTAAGTTTATGTCACACTTTTATGTCTCATTTGATATTGAAAATCAGAAAACTGTTTAACATTTATCTTTATGGTGGCATCTATTAAAGGAATCTTGTATGAACATTCATGTAAGGGACTTTTAGACTGTGCTTTGACCTTCAAAATAAAATCTTTTTTGGTAATAAGCAAATCATAAGCACAGGAAGAAAGATCTTGTATTCATAATATCAAAATATCTCAAAATGCACACATGTGTATATACATATTTAAAAAGCATAACACCTAGATTTTGACTATCCTATTACAAGAGGAAAGACATATACATATAGATATAGACATATAGATATATATACCTCCAACATATCATACCCATATTTCTTATGTTCATTAGTCACACTTTTTTCTTACCAAACCTTTAAAAGAAATTGGTAATGAGCAATGAAATTAGCTTATTTTAATATTTCCTCATTTCCTATTTTCTTTTTCTTTTCTAGTAGGTGTGCTTAAAAACACAAGTATCAAGAGAAAGAAGTAGTTAAGTAAAGGAACACAGACAATGTTTAGATGGTTGATAGAGAGCAGATGCTATCTATTTCCGATTACATGTTGAATCCACTAATGTATTTTCATTATTAATATGGCTGAAGTCACAGACTTTCCTCTGATTAAATATTATAGTTAAGCAGCAAGAGGAGGAAAAAAAGGAATTCTCTCTTTCAGAAACAGCTATACAACTTATTTTTAGAGATTAGAATTTCTTTAAATATCTTATCTGTCTTCTGCAAATCTGGAACTTTATAAACATTGTTGGTCCCTTATTATAGTTCATAGAAAGTGAGAAAAATAATTTATATTAATTAATTAGAAGTTAATATTTAATCATACTTCATAATTTAAAATTTGACATAAAACTTACTGTGTAACAAAATACAATATTTTATCTATGTTGTTGCTATGCTCAATAGTAGCTTGATAGTGTGTGTGTGTGTGTGTGTGTGTGTGTGTGTGCGTGCGCGTGTGGGTGTGGGTGTGTGGGTGTGAATTCCATGATTGGGGCTGGCCTTTAAAAAGTACAAATAGAACTGCAATCAGTGCTGGTAATGTTTGATTATACATTAATATATGAAATAAAATGTTTCTTTAGGAAATCAAAGTCGAGATTTTGTTTCAAAAATGTTATGATCACCACATTACAAAAAAAATTGAAAATTGAGAAATCTTAACCAAAAATGCATATCCCAGAGGTAAAAAAATTATACAATCTCATCAGGTTTGGCAAACATAGTGGATACTACTCAGAACTATGATTTGGAGGAAGGATATGTTTTGTCTGTTGCTTGTATTTTATGTTGTTTCTCAGTTCTTTTACTGAGTAACTTGTAATATGATTTACAATGGAGCTGCCCTTTGCTTCAACTATGGCCTGGAAGGACACATGAATGATACTGCAGCTAAGTGCAAAACTCAGAGTTGGCGTGGAAGAGATTGATTTCCAAGGACTTCCCAAGTGTAGGAAAGAAGAGAACAGAGAAGGAGATTACCCTGGACCCCCCACTAATAAGAATGAATTCATCAATTTCTTGTGAGCCTGTCCTTTCTGAATTCAGAAGATCTCACAGAGGTGATGGTAAAAAAAAAATAACAAAAACAACAAGAATAACAATAACAGTATCAGCTAGCATTTATATAGTCTGTCAAAGTTTGCAAAAGGTTGAGAATGTGTGGTGCACTGCTCTCCTGAGCAGTTGCTCTCAAGTTCCCATCATATTCCATTCTTTTAACAGAGACATCTGAAGAAAATGCCTTTACAATGTATGGACGTTCCAGCAGCAGCAGCTGGAGCCTAATGAACAAAGGAAGGGAGAAAAAGAGACCACAAATGCTGAGTAAGGAAATACACGCGCCCTGAAGAGATCAATGCCCAGCTCCAAGCTGAAAAACCGAAGGCAAGGGAAAAGAGCAAAAATTAAGCAAGAAGCCAGTCATGCTCTCATTGCATGAGTAGAGGGTAGTATATACCAAAGGAGCAAATCAGACCCCACATCCCTGACTCCTAACCGTTCATGCTTAGTAAGATTATTTTATCTGCAAGGGAAGACCTCAGGAATTGTACCAAAGAGATTGTGATCAGTGGTGGAATCATCACAAAATTGAGCAGTCCATATTTGTAATTTTTAGTGGTGTTACGGAAGAAAAATGGAAAAAAAATATTAGTCTGTGTGGGCTATCACACTTCGAACAAAAGGTTAAAGTGGATATGTATACAAATGCCAGGGATTTAAGATGCCCTGGACTATCTGTTAAGCACTGAGTTGTTCTCAGCATTTGCTTTACATCGTAGCTACTACTAGATTCTTATGGCAGAGGACACATAGGACAAGACTGATTTTATCTGTCCAGTTTGAGCATATACCTCAAGGCATCTTGGATATGCCTACCACTTTACAACAACTGATAGAGAATATAGTTGGAGATATGAATTACTTGTAAGTGTTGGTATATTCTGATGACATAATTGTCTTTGGGAAGAACATGAAGAAAGACTGAGGAAAATGCTGGATCAGCTAGAGAGGTAGCTTGAAACTTTCAATTTAGAAGTACCAGTTTTGAAGAGTTTTTGTGAGCATATGAATCAAATCATATCTCCACAAGTTGTGAGCACTGACCCAGAAAAGACAGAAGTGATCCTGAATCAGCCATACCCGTAAGATCTGTGGGTGTTAGGATCACAAATTTGTTAAGAATTATGATTTTATTACTAAAGTGTTTTATGACCTCATTTGTGCCTATATGATTGAAGAGAACCAGAAAGACAAGTGTAAGAAAAATTGGATTGTTTTAAAACCTACAAATCCACTTGAAGATATGTAGGCTGAAAAATGTGAACACATTTTCAGAATTGTGATCAACTGCCCCACATGTGTACACACACTGCTCTGTGCGGCTCAGGAACACTATTTGTTTTGGACGCAGTTGTTCAACCTGGTAGGCTAGAGAACAGTTCTTTACTAAGAACAATAAGAAGTATGAGACATGTCCATTATGTTAAAAGAAAAGCGCTACCAGCTCGTTCTATATATTTGGAGAATGTAAGTTCTAGCAAGTCTTTGGAATTGTCTGCATTCATTCCTATCTCTGGAAGGAAATAGCAAGAACACCTCATATCTTAATAGCAACTGATCATTTCACCAAGTATATACAAACACACCCAAAGAGAAACCAGAAAGCATCCACAGTAGCCAAAGTACTATGGAGAATTATTTCTCTTTGTATGGATTCCTTAGCAAGATTCATTATAATCAAGGCAGACAGTTGAGAATAAGTTACTCAAGGAGATGTTAACTTTGGCAAATATATATACATATACATATATATGTATATATACATACATATATGTGTATATATATATATACACACACACACACAGATATATTTATACATACACACATACACATACATTTTTTAAAGAAAGAATTACACCTTAACATCTTCAAGAAAGTCAACACTCTGAGTGTTTCAGTTGCAGATTATTGTTCATATTCCAAATACTGAGACCAGAATAAAAATCTTAGTGGAAGCAACATATGGAATTTCTAGTACATTAGTATAATTCTAGGAGAAATGATGCTGCAGACTTTCAACCACACTTGCTTTTGTTTGGACAAAGACCACATTAACTAATGACTTTGGAGTCTCAGCGGATAGAAAGAATGCAAATACTCCCTAAAAATATACCTAGCTAAAAAGATACCTAGCAAGTTTCCATGGTTTCTTTTCTCCTGGTGCCTGGTCCCTGTGCTCAGATTGTACCACAATTTCCACTTTTTGTCAGGGCCTACATATTGAGACAAAGAAGGACAAACAGACCAGACCTGGCCCTTTCACCACATAGCTCCTCTGTTTCTGACATTACCCAAGCTGAGCTGGGTGGAGTCATCATAGGCTGGGTATGTATTTCCATATTTGCTAAAGTTTAAACATGTTCTGGTTTTTTTTTGTAGACCTACTAGTGCTATTTATTAGCTATGAAGAATGTGCTGCTATGATATGTACATACAACGAGTTCTACTTATAATTAAGTCATGTAGTCACCAAAATAGGCTATTATACTTTGCATTGTGCCATATCTTTTCCTAGGACCTTTGTGTGTACTTGTGATAAGCCCCTGAGATGTCTACCTGGAATCTTCAGATAATTATCATTGCTTTTTTAAGTGTTGATGTTTACTATTTATGTTGTATATTTGCAGATGTCAAATACACGGTTGCTGATTTTACAAAGGAATGTAAAGTTTTCTGACCTTGAGAGTGAATGTAATCTGATTTTGGAGCATAGAGATTTGGGAAGAGAAGCTAAAATTGTAGAAAGGCAATGTTCTTTCCAAAACAGTTATTAAGCTGCCTCTACCCATTGACCCAGCAATACCACTATTAGGTCTGTTTCCAAAGATAATTAGGAAAAAGGAAAGGAATCTAAATATTCTAAAACATTTATAGCAGTTCTCTTTGTGGTGGCAAAGAACTGGAAATTGTGGGGATGTCTGTCAAATGGGGAATGGCTGAACAAGTTGTGGTATATGAATGTAATGTAATACTATTGTGCTATAAGAAATGATGAGCTTGATGATCTTAGGAAAACATGGATAAACTTGCATGAAATAATGAAGAACAAAATGAGCAGAACCAAGAGAATATTGCATATGTAACGACAATATTGTTTTAAGAACAACTTGAATGACTAAGTCATTTTGACTATTATAAATAACCAAATTAACTACAAAGGACATATGAAGGAAGACACTATCTGCATCCAGAGAAAGAACTGATAAATAGAAGTATGTACAGAAAAATTTACCTATAGATACATATTTGTGTCTAATGGTAGCTATCTCTAGGGCACGGGGGGGGAGAAAAAAAGGAAAAAAATTACATGATAACTTGATAATAATTATATGATAATAGCAAGTTGTGCATAACAGATTTGCAGTTTTATGTGTAATCATCTTTTTTTATTATGCTATGTTATAGAAATAGTTGCTCTATTCCATAAATTATTTAAGCTAAGTTTAAAAAAAAGAAAGTGTTCAAACTCCAAAGTTTGTCCCTATCTTTTGGCAAGGAGGATTATGGGTAGAGAAATTGGTTGGTTGGTTATTTGGTCTTCATTCTTGAAAAGGACCAAAATGACATCATTATGTTGGAGTCAAGGTATGCTGTGTCTGACTGTGGCTGAGCTGACTGATAGAAGCTCAGAATGCTCTACCACAGGTTGGGCACAAATGAACCATGAATCTTTGGGGTGAGGATGTCTCTAAATTTGCATATCCCATGTTTCTTTTGAAGTATTGCAATTCTGCTTCACTCATAGAGCATAGCACCTTCTTTGATGCAGGTGTGCCTTGCTGAGTGGTCCTTTGTCAGTGTCTCCCATGTAATGTGATTGATTTCAGAGTTCTCCAGAGAGACCTTGAGAGTGTCCTTGTATTTCTTCCGACCACCATGTAAGCACCTTCCTTGTGTGAGTTCCTAATAAAATAGTTTTTAACCAAACATACATCTGGCATTTGAACAACATGGCCAGCCCACTGGAGTTGCACTCTCTGCAGTAGAGTTTGGTTTGGTTTGTTTTGTTTTTTGGCTAAGCAATGGGGTTAAGTGACTTGCCCAAGGTCACACAGCTAGTAAGTGTTATGTGTCTGACGCCGGATTTGAATTCAGGTCCTCCTAAATCCAGGGCTGGTGCCTTATCTACTGCGCCACCTAGCTGCCCCTCATGCAGTAGAGTTTGAATGCTTGGCAGTTTATCTTGAGAAAGGATCTTGGTGCGTCCAGTACCTCATCTTGCCAGATGATCTTCAGAATATTCCTAAGGCAACTCAAAGGAAAGCAATTCAGTTTCCTGTCACGGCCCTGGTATACTGTCCAGGTTTCACAGGCATACGACAAGGTCAGCACAATGGCTCTGTAGACCTTCAGTTTGGTAGCCAGTCTAATACCTCTTTTCTCTCACACTTTCCTTTGGAATAAGACAGCAGATAAAATTCCATTTTATGCTGATAGTAACAATCTAAAGTGTTTTCATGATGCCATGAAGGCTATGTATAGGCAAAGATCTATGGTGCATCTTTACTTAGTGCTAATGAAGCCACATTGATTAGTGATAAGGACATGATCCTTCAGAGATGGGTTGAACACATCCATAGTATTCTCAACAGACCATCATCAATCAATGCTGAAGCCACTGACCGTGTTCTTCGGGTAGAAGTCAATCCCTCTGTAGCTGAATTTCCAGCTGAAGAAGAAGTTTTGAATGCCATTAGGCTCCTCTCCTGCGGCAAAGCACCTGGTGCTGATTGTATTCCAGTTGAGATTTACAGGAGAGGCAGTCCACTGCTCATATAAATGCTGACTATAATTTTCTGGGTTATATGGCAAATGGAGGTTATTCCCCAGGAGTTCAAGGATGTCTTCATTGTCCATCTCTTTAAAGGTAAGGGAAATAAATAGTCCTGTGATAATCATAGAGGGTATTTTCTCTAAGTCACTGATGACAAGATTCTTGCCAGAGTCCTCCATAATAGACTAAACCTTACCTGGAAGATAGTCGTCTACCAGAAAGCCAATGTGGCTTCAAGATGGATAGAGAGAACAGTAAAGCTGAGTAAACAGTTAGAAATAGTAAGGAAAGCTAGCAGGATAGAAGATGGTAAAATATCACGTGGAGAGAAACTGGTTAGCCTAATTGGGAGTGGCTGTTAAGAGATAAGAACCAAGTGAAAGGCAAAAATTAAGTCTGTGATCACTTTCTACCTTTTAAAAAAAGCAAAAGATTTTGTCTCTTTTCTAGTTAGTTGCATGTATAAACTTCTTGGTCTTTGTCTATTACTTTCCATTTAGAATTTATCTATCACTATGAAAATCTGTTGGCTTACAGGAATGTTAAGTTATGTATATTTTCTTTAATAGTTACAAATGAAAAAATTAGAGAGAGAACATTCCTTGTTTTAGAAAGATGAAAGATTTGGTTCAGACTGATCCGAAGGGCTTGGAGCTAATTTAGAACCACTGGTCAAAGTGGGCTAAAGAAAATATTCTACTTTGCAAGATGGGCAATAATTGAAGGTCAAGATACTCCTACTAAAGAAATGCAAGGTGACATCACCCAGACGTTGTAAACAGGAGAAAAACATGGCCATTTTTTCTTTCCCTTTGCTCGACTTCTATTTTAAATAAAATTTGAAAAGAAAGCCATGCCCCTATGACAGAAGGAGAAATAAGTTTCTTGGAAATGGAAAAACAAGTCCATAAAGAGGATTTAGCCATAATAAAATGTCCAAAGGTGGGGTATTAGCTGTCTAAGTACGTTCAAATAGGTTTTCTAACTCAGGAGATGACTAACCATTCAATCTACTTTGCTTGCCAGTGCCACCTCCTACTTTCATTATCTTTTATTCTACCAAAATTTCTTTATTGTATTTCCCTACTTAAACGCATTTTTTACGTAGTTATAAGCTTTTTGAATAAAGTGCTACTCTGTTGCCCCTTATATTATCTCTGTTGCTTTTGAACAAGATATATCCTTTCTGGGACATATGGCAGCAGTGAACCACATTTTATTAAATCCTGGTGATTTCTTTAACTTTTTGACATTACCTAGTAAAAATGAAGTAATCTTAATTATTCAGCTCAAATGAAATTTATCAAAATTTATCATGATAATGCTGAATAGTATATGCATCTATATCTGACCACATATATGTATATGCATAAGTCCATATATACATATATATATATATACATCCACATATTTAAGTGTATATATAGACACACGTATCTCTATTTTTTATTATGTTTATATTCATATACACATATGTACTACCTAGCATTTGCTCACACACATATACGAAAGCACAAAGATATACGTAAGTTGGGATTTTTCTGAGTTAGACTAATGAGGACAGGGTAACAGTGCATAGTTCCCCCCAGTTCCTTCTTCTCTTCTATTAGACAAAAGTGTAGCATTCATCTTAATTTTACAAAAAGCCATATTCACTAATATACAGATGGTTCCTCTTGGGCAAAGAACTAGTGCTGATTCTCTCCACTGAGGATAGAGTCTCTCTATACTACTGAATAATGAGGCAATTCCCTCAAAGGACCAAAACAAGTCACAGTAAGCCATAGCTCAAGTATGGGCAGTTCGTTCCCTAAGGGTCACCCAGTGTTCACTCCACACTAGGCAGCAGTATCTGGCCTGAAGGAATAGCCCTAAAGCACTTAGTACAAGGGATTCTAACCTCCTCTGGGATATTCTTCATCCCTTGAGCAACTGCTGCTTTTCAGTTTCATATAAGGAAACTTCATTATCAAAGTGTACAAGCAGTCATGAATTTATTGCACGCTCATTCGATGATCTCTGGGCCATGCAGATATGAACCTTGTTGATCTCCTAAAGAGGGAAAGAGAACCCTGAAAGTAGTTGTAATTACTCACTGATTTTAATTCCAAGTAAAAGTGAGTCCTGAATACAATTTGCTTTCCTTTCATGAGCTCTAAAACAACAATAGTAAAATAAGCATAATTCCTAGCATAAATCTTCCAACTGGCTAATAAAATTAGCAATAACATTAGTTACATTATTCTTAGTTTGAATACAACAGAAAATTAATGTCCTATGGACTATTTAGCTCCTGAGGATGTTCCAGGCCAATTTTCTTCTTTCCCCCTTCCTCAGACATTTTAACTAACCATATGCCTCTTCACTTCCCTATATCATTAGGTCTGCCTGAGTTTTACTCTGCATATGGTATTATCTACATTATTACCCAAATTTTCTCCATTTATCTAACTTTCCTCTTAATGAAGCCATTTCCAGAACTTCCTTTTTTCATATTTATATTTTTAGGCTGATGTCATCTCCTACCCCTGGTAAATTCATACCTAAATTCATTCTCAAACTAGATTACAGCATATTCCAATTACATGTATCCATGTGGGAAATGTGGGAAGAGTGTTATGTGGAAGAGGCTGGGGAGCCTACTTCCAGAGAGACACAGTGATTTGTGATGAAAGTGCTTTGTTTCTTGAGTTGCATTCTCATCAATTCTTTAACTAGTTTAGGTATGGTAATCATGAGGTGAAGAGAAGCTTCTTTGACTGGTTAAGGAACAGGACCTAGTATGAATTCAATGAAGTTTTTTTTTTCTTTCTGGACTTGCTGACATTGAAGGAGAATGAGTGGCTGATGGCCTTCAGGTAGGCTAAGTTCCTTGAGCATTAGTCACCCAGAATCAGCATGAAGAGCACATGGCTCTGCTATTGCTTGTATGTCTGTTTTCTTCACTCTTCCCCAATTTTAGGTAAAGGAAATTGGAGATGGCTATGACCTTGTAAGCTTCAAAAGGTCAAGAGGACAAGCCACTACAATTACTGGAATGGCATCCATATTAAGTTTTATAACCTAGCATCTATGCCCTAAGATATATATATATATATATATATATATATATATATATATATATATGTAAATGTATATGGGATCCAGCCTAAAGATAGCTGAAATTTGTAGACTCATTCAGCAGCTATGCCATATTTGGAAGTAAACTTAATGGGATAAATGCTATTTAGAAACTTAATTAAGTGCTGAGTACATTCTTCCCAGGGGACAAAGGTAGAATATGGGAGAGTGTACTTCCCAGCTGTGTATGTATGGGAGAGTATGCTTATACTTCTGTTCTTGCTGTATCTTTCAAGTAAATATTCCTTTTGGGGGAAAAAAAACTCATTGATGTCAATTGGTTAAATGGAAATGGAACATTAATCACTGGCAGCTAACTGTTGAGGGAGGTGATATACTAGAAAGGTAACTCAGGCTGATGGCATTAGAGGAAGCTATCCCCAAACTGTTTGGGAACATTCTAGAATGCTGAGGGAAAAATGTAGCTAGACTTAGAGAAATTCAGATAGTAGATGTCCTTAATATAGATCCAATTTATTGCATGATAGGAAGTAAGCCAATTACATCTTGGGTGCAGATGTCCATTATTAATGAACATTAGATGCTTAAATTTAAATTTGTTGCTCTTTTAAAAAAAACTATAGCTTTGCAAGTATAGACAAAAAGTTTTCTCTCGCCAAATCTTTTGATGTCTTTTATTCCAAAGAAGTGTATAAATGGAAATTTAAACAAAATTGGCTTAATGATTTTATATTTTCTGGAAAAGAGTTGATACATGTGCAGGGCTCATTCTTTGCTTTTTCCAGGGTATTTATGCCCTTACTTTATGTTTTCAATTATTTACTTAATATCTTATTTTCCCCCAATTATATGTAAAAACAATTTTAACATTTATTTTAAAAATTTTTAAATTTCAAATTATTTTTCTTCCTCTTTCCCTCCCTCCCCTTTCATTGAGAAGGCAAGCAATTTGCTATAGGTTATACATATGCAGTCATGCAAAACATATTTCTGTATTAGTCATATTGTGAAAGAAAAAAATAGATAAGAAAAAAGAAAAAGAAAAAAGCATGCTTCACTCTGCATTCAGACTCCATTTATTCTTCCTTTTTTTTAATTTTTAAAAATAAAAAAAAATTTTTTAGGCAATTGGGGTTAAGTGACTTGCCCAGGGTCACACAGCTAGTAAGTGTCAAGTATTTGCTCTGAGGCTGGATTTGAACTCAGGTCCTCCTGACTTCAAGGCCAGTGCTCTAGCCACTGTACCACCTAGCTGCCCCTCCGTCTTTCTTTCTCTGGAGATGGATAACATTTTCTGTAAGTCCTTTAGAATGGTCTTGGATCATTGTATTGCTGAGAATAGCTAAATCATTCACAACTGATCACCATACAGTATTGCTGTTACTGTATACAATGTTCTCCTGGTTCTGCTCATTTCACTCTGCATCAGTTCATGTAAGTTTTTCTAGGTTTTCCTGAGAGCGTCCTGCTTAACATTTCTTATAGAACAATAGTATTCCATCCAATCCTATACCACAATTTGTTATTTTCCCCTTTTTGTCATATTAGCCAGTCTGATAGATGTGGGGTGGTACCTCAGAGTTTTTTTAATTTGCATTTCTCTAATCAATAGTGATTTAGAGCATTTTTCATATGACTATAGATAGCTTTGATTACTTTGTCTGGAAACTGCTAATTCATATCCTTTGACAATTTATCAATTGAGAGATGGCTCTTATTTTTATAGATTTGACTCAGTTCTCTACATATTTTAGAAATGAGGCCTTTATCAAAGAAATTTACTATAAATTTTTTTAGTTATGATTTCTATTACTATGATTAATATTGTCCATCCTATTTTCCCCATTTATCCTACTCTCTTTCCTTTCACCTTCTCCATTCTCAAAAGTGTTTTGCTTCTGACTACTATCTCTCTCAATCTACCTTCCCTTCTATCAGTACTGAAGGATTATACTCAGTGTTGCCAGGCAGGTGATTCTTAAGTTGTAATCCTAGGTCTTTTGCCCTCCAGAATATCATATATCCTTTAATGTAGAAGTTGCTACAGCATGTGTTATCTTGAATGTGACTCTACAGTATTTGAATTGTTTCTTTCTGGCTGTTTGCAGTATTTTCTCTTTGACCTTGGATCTCTTGAATTTGGCTATAATATTTCTGGGAATTTTCATTTTAGAATCTTTTTCAGGAGGTGATCAGTGGAATCTTTCTATTTTACCCTCTGGTTTAGTATATTAGGGCAGTTTTGATTGATAATTTCTTGAAAGATGATGTCTAGGCTCCTTTTTCAATCATGGCTTTCAGGTACCCCAAATACTTAAATTATCTCTTCCCATTCTATTTTCCAGGTCAGCTGTTTTTTCCAATGAGGCATTTCACATTTTCTTCTATTTTTTTCTCATTATGTTTTATTGCTCCTTAATGTCTCGTGGAATCATTGGCTTCCATTTCTCAATTCTAATTTTTAAGAAATTATTTTATTCAGTGAGCTTTTGTACTTCCTTTTCTCCTTTTTGTACCTTTTCTACAGTAAAATTTCTTACATTTTTTTCCATGTTGTAATTCTGCTTTTTAAGGAGTTCTTCTCTTTAGTGAATTTTTATATATCTTTTTCCAGTTGACCAATTCTGCTTTTTAAAGCATTCTTCTCATCATTGGATTTTGTGCCTCTTTAACATATGGCCTATTCTGCTTTTTAAGGTATTATTTTCATCAGTATTATTTTGTGCCTCCTTTATCAAGCTATTGACTCTTTTTTCATTATTTTCTTATATCATTGTCATTTCTTTTCTCAATTTTTCCTCTACCTCTCTTACCTGATTTTCTAAACCCTTTTTGAGCTCTTCCATGAATTCTTTTGGGGCCTGAGATCAATTCACATTTTCCTTGTGGCTTTGGATGTAGTGTTTTGACTTTGTTGTCTCTTTCTGAGTTAGTGTTTTGATCCTCCCTGTTACCACTGTAACTTTCTATGGTCAGGAACTTCTTTTATCTCTTGCCCACTTTTCCTCATTATTTCTTGACTTTTAACTTTATATTAAAGTTGAGCTCTGCTCCTGAGGTGCAGGGGGCACTGTCTGAAGCCCCATTATTTTTGTACAGCTAGTTTTGGGGGTTTATAAACTTTCAGTTCTTCTAAGGTTGTATGATCTAAGGAGAGATGTGTTTACTACTCTCCTGGCCTGAGCTCTAGTCTATACATGATCACAAGCACTATTATCTTCCCTGGAAGTCTGAGGAGGCTCCTCACTCCCTTGGGATCACAGGCTCTGGTGTACTAATTCTTTTCTTCCTCTTGAGACTGCAATTCAGGACAGCAACTCAGATCCATGTGTGGGCAATGAAACAGAGTCTTGCACTCAGTACCAGCAAAGGAACCCCTGTAATCTCCTTCTGGGCAGTTGTCTGACCCCCTTACCATCTGTTGGATGAGAGTTTTGAAGCAGCCACTGCTGCCATTGATTCAGTCACTCCCGAGGCCTGCTGCTAATTTGTTGGGTCACTGCCTGTGATCTACTTTCACAACAATGCCATAGACCTTTCCTGACAACTTTCTGAGCTGTCTTGGGCCCGGAAAATTCACCCTATCCTTTTGTGGATTCTGCCACTTCAGAATTTTGTTTTGAGGTGTTATTTAAAGTTGTTTGGAGGGGAATTTTGAATGGCTCAAGTGAGTCTCTGCCTTTTACCTGCAATCTTGCCCCCTTTACTTTAAAATAGCTAAATTAATACAAGTTAACATGTATGTACATGTTTACTCAAACATATGTATATGTATTTTGTGTGATGTATGTGTGTGTGTGTGTGTGTGTGTGTATGTGTGTGTGTGTGTATGTGTGTGTGTGTGTGTGTGTGTGTATTGATTTTTTTTTTTCCCTCATGGACAAAGAAAAAATACAGCTAGGTATGATAGAGAACTTTCCAAGGCAAAAAAAGACAGAATCACATACTATTAAATATATTGAAATTTGAAGGGCCCATGTGACTTTCAAATTAATATCTCACAGTAATGAATAATATTCACTTTGGTGAGACATTAACTCACCAAAGGGAAGGGTTGATTTCACATGTTAGGTGTTACTGCTTTCTAGTCAGCTGTCACTAAAGGCTAAAGCTCCCATACAAACTAGAGCCACTGTCATATGAAGTTTGCTGCCAGAATAGGTCAAGGGGGGCAGCAGAAGATTAGGTTACATTGTGACAGCTGTATCTTTCCAAGATAACCATATCTCTTTAATGGAAGGTTATATGCTACAGAATACTACATAATGCATTCTCTTCCTGCCAAACTGATGCAGAATTGCACCGTTTTCTAAGATTTAGCACTTCTGTTTCCAATATTAAAACTCTTCTAAATAAAAGTTTGTTAATTTAGAGCTAATAACAATATCTTGATATAGCGATACCTCTATTAAAATGTCTAGACATGCAGTTGTGAATGTTTAGCTCTCTTTGCTCACTCTCTATTAAACAATACTATTTTATAACACAGGCAGTCACTTAAAATATTTATTAAGTACCTACTATGTTCCAGGCACTATGCTAAGCACTAGTAGTAGTTATTATCCTTCATATTCAAAGAGGACCAAAATGACATCATTGGGAAGGCTCACTGTCTGCCTGTGACTGATCAGACCAATATGAACTTGGAAGTTTCTACCAAGGTCTGAAAGGTCAGGCACAAATAACTTGTGTAAACATTTGGGATGGAAATATCTTTAAATCTGCATACCTCGTGTTTCTTTTGTACTACTATAACTCTGCTTTCCTCATAAAGCCCAGTGCCTTCTTTGATGCAGGCATGCCCTTCTGGATGGTCATGTGCCAATGTCTCTAATGTGTCATAATTGATTCCAAAGTTCTTCAGAGAGATCCTGAGAGTGTCCTTGTATCACTTCTTCTGACCTCCATGTGAGTACTTGCTTTGTGTGAGTTCTCTGTAAAATAGTCTTTCAGGCTGTCCAGGTTTCACAGGCATACAACAATAAGGTCAGTACAATGGCTTGGTAGATCTTCAGTTTGGTAAGCAGCCTAATGCATCTTTTCTCAGACACTTTCCTTTGGAGCCTCTCAAACACCTAGCTAGATCTGGCAATGCATGAGTCAACCTCATCATCTATGTGTGCATCCCTAGAAAGTATACAGCCAACATAAGTGAACTTATCCACAGCATTCACAGTTTCTATATTTGCTGTAACCAATGGTTCCATGTATGGATGGTGAGGTAACAGCTAGTGCAGAAACTTTGTTTGCTTGGTGTTAATTATCAGGCCAAAGTTAGCATAAGCCTCAGAAAATCGATCCATATTCTACTGCATATCAGTTTCAGAGCTGCATTAAGTGTACAATCATCTATGAACAAAAAGTCATACACCAATTCTCCTTTCACTTTAGTCTTGGCTTGTAGCCTTTTCAAATTAAATACTTTGCCTTTAGTGTGGTAGCTGATATTGAGGTTGTTTTTGTCCTTGTTGAAGGCATCCAATAACATCACTGAAAACATCATGATAAAAAGCATAGGAGCAAGCACATAGCCCTGGTTCACTGCACTGATGACTGGAAAAGCATGGGAGCATTGTTCATTATCTAGAAGCCTTGCAAGTAGGCCATCATTGAACTGGCATACAATACTAATGTATCAATACTCATGACCTCACAGCTGACAGTATCAAAGGCCGGGTTCAGATTGATGAACCTTGCATGCAGACCTCTGTTCTGTTCCTGGCATTTCTCCTGGAGTTGTCAGGCAGCAAACAGCACATCAACTCTTCCTCAGCCCTTTTCTGAAGTCACACTGGCTCTCAGGTAGATGATCATCTTCTAGGTGAATGATCAACCAATTAAGAAGGACTGTGGCAAGAATCCTGTCAGCAGTGAGTGAGAGAGACGCCCCTGTGATTGTCACAGGACAACTGATTTCCTTTTCCTTTATAGAGATGGACAATAAAGACATTCCCTGATCTCTGGGAAATAACATCCTCTTGCTATGCAACCCAGAAGATTCCAGTCAGTTTTTTGTATGAGAAGTGGACCTCCTGCCTTGTAAATCTCTGCTGGAATGGAATTGGCACCAGGAGCTTTGCCTGTGAGAGGAATCTAACGACGCACAAAACCTCTTCTTCAATCAGACGTTTGGCTAGATAGTGATTGACTTCAACCTGAGGTATATGGTCATTTGCGTCAGCACTGATCAATGATGATTGAAAACACTATGGAAGTATTCAGTCAACCACTCTAGGATCATGTCCTCATCATCAATCAGTATGGCTCCATTGGCACTGAGTAGTTGAGATGCACCATAGATCTTTGGTCCATAAACAGCCTTAAGGGCATTATAGAAGTGCTTTGGGTTGTTAGTATCAGTCCAAGATTGCATTTCATCTGCCTTTTTACTAAGCCAAGAATCCTTCATCTTTCTAAGCTCTGCTTGCACTTTCCTTTTGCTAGAGTTGAATGCTGCCTTCCTGTGGAGTGCTAGTTTTTCATTTAGTAGCTTTTGAATTTCCCCATCATTTTCATCAAACCAATCCTGATGTTTGTAAGTGTTCTGGCCCAGATGGGTAAATGTGGAGGTGAACACTAAATCTCTGAAAGCTGCCCACTCCTTTTCTCTTCCACTGTCGCCACCCATGTATTAGCTCGGCTTTCCCTCCAAGTTAGCAATGAGCTGTTCATGCTTGGAGAAGTGAGTGATTAAGGACTTTTGAGTAGTATGTATATAAGAAGATGAATTAAGATGGTGTTTCTCAAATCTACCTACCTTGCCCTAACCTCTCTGCGTGCTTCTAATCTTACATCTCCAAGCACTTCAGAAATTTGGAACTGAAAAATCTAGTAGACATCTTTAACTTAAAATGTCCAAGGTGAAACATATCATCTTTCCCTTTAAACTCTTCTCAAATCATATCTTTCTATTACCATAGAAGGCGATAGCATCCCCTCAGTCCCTCAGGCTCACAACCTGGAATTCCATGGTATGCCTGCATCAAAGAAAGCACTATGCTCCATGAATAAAGCAGAATTGCAATGGCTTCAAGAAACATGAAATGCACACATTTAGAGCCATCTTCTCTCCCAACGTTCATATGGACTATTTGTTCCTGACCTGTAGTAGGGGCTTTCAAGCTTGTATTGGTCTGATCAGCCATGGTCAGACACACTGTACCTTAACCACAACAAAGTGATGTCATTTTGGTCCTTTGTGGTCTTCTTCAAGAATGAAGGACAACAACCCGCCAAAACTAAATCCAGACACTTACTGTCATTTGTCAGTGTTACTACAAGAGCGTTCCAATTGGCCTCCCTGTATCTAGTTCTTCATTCCTCCAATCCATCCTCCACACAGATACTAAATTGATATCCCAATAGTGCAGCCCTATGTTATTCCTTTCCTCAAGTAGCTCCAGTGGTTCACCACTAACCTTGAGATGAAATACAAAGTCATCTGTTTGGCATTTAAAGTCCTTCACAATTTCATAGCAGCTTATTTTTTCCTGAGTGATTACATATTATTGGGTTTTTTTCCCCTTGTATACTAAATGCTCCAGTCACGTTTGCTGTTCTCCATTCATTACACCCACCTCCATCTTTGCACAGGTTTTTGTCCACTTCACCCGGGACTCTTTCCTCACTTCCTTACTTGAACCCTCAGTACCCTTCAAACCTCATCTCAAGTGCTGCCTCCTCCAAGAAGCCTTCTTTGAGGGGCAGCTAGGTGGCGCAGCGAATAAAAGCTCTGGCCTTGGAGTCAGAAGGACCTGAGTTCAAATCCAGCCTCAGACACTTAACACTTACTAGCTGTGTGACCCTGGGCAAGTCACTTAACCCCAATTGCCTCACCAAAAAAAACAAACAAACAACAAAAAAAAACCCAAAAAGAAGCCTTCTTTGATTCCCTCAGAAGTTAGCTCCAATCTAAATCACTGTGTATTTATTTTTTATGTAACTTGAACTTACTCATGTAGCTTCCCCTAGTAAAATATAAGCTCCCTGATGTCAGGGATTTTCTCATTTTTGTATTAGTATCTCCGGCACCCTATATAGTACATGACACACGTTATTGCTATTCTGTTGTTCATTCATTTCCAAGTCTTCATGATCCCATGGACCACAGCATGCCAGGCCCTTCTGTTCTTTACGATCTCTCGAAATCTATCCAAGTTCATGTTTGTTGTTTCCATGACACCATCTATCCACCCCATCCTCTGCCATCTTTTCCTCTTCCTAAGACGATTGGAAGTGGTAGATTGTCCAGGTTACACAAGCATACAATCTATCTTTTATAAGTTCAAATATTACATAAGAGAAAATTTAGTTTTCATTTCTTCCTATCTTCAAGCTTTAAGATTGGTAAGGGTTTTGGGGATTGGGCCTGTAAAATGAACACCCCCTGCTCTCATTTTTCCCCTTTCTCAGAGATACCTTGAGAATCTTATAAACGTCAGCAGTAAGAATTTTTTATTAAAATTAACTGTGGCTATTATTCTCTAAAGACATTAATTATAAGAGCAATAGATGTGAATTCACCTTCTTGTCTTTTCCATAAAGATATATTATTATATTTATTCTGTTAACATTATTCTAGAGAGTTCTAGCAGGTCATGAGCTAGAAGCAAAGATCCTAGAGTGAAGATGTATCATAATTACTACCTTCATCAGATAAGAATGAAAGATAATTACTTATCATCTATTCAACAATTTAAAAAAAAACAGCTCTCCTTAGTCTAATAATACTATAAAGTTCCATAAGCTGCTAACGGATATATATGTATTTATTCTCATTTAGTTATGGAAATAGCTAAAAACAAACATGCTTCTTATACTTCTGAGATTATGAATCTGGGAGGCTAGAAGGATAGTTGTACCCTTAACAGAAAGAGAGAAGTTTCAAAAAGTATGGGTTTGAATTGAAAGATAATGAGTCTGTCTGTGATATGTAGAGCTTCAGGTGTCAATGGGGCAACTGATATAAAATATCTGATGCAGCATAGAACTAGAGGAGAGGTGATGGAAGGCCTGAACTATAATGGTGGATGTGTGAGTAGAATGAAGGGGACAGATGAGGAATATTGTGGAAACAAGTGATAAATAATTTAGCAAATGACTGGAAAAGTTGGATAAAGGTAAAAGAGTCTAAGATGACACCAAAGTTGTAAACTTGAGTGACTGAAATAATGGTGATATCTTCAACAATAGGGAACTGGAAGAAAGGTGGTTTGTATTATATTTTTACAATGTATTCTGTGCGATTTACTTTGTCCTATCCTAAACGAAAAGTGAGGACATGGGTCTCCTACTAAACAGTCACTGCCTCTTAATGCAAAACTCATCCTTCAAGGAGGAACTTACTACCTTGTTGTTAGAAGATAGTCTGGGAGGTTGGGGGGGATGGGGCAGTTGCAGCAGGAGGTTGGTAGCCTTTTGGGGCTACTTACATATTTAGCTCTTACAAGGAAGGTAGGATACAACAGTTATATGTGGCTCATTGATCATACACCCCTTGGGGTCAGACTATGGCCCCCATTTCAGAGAACACTGCTGTAGACAACAGGGAGCCACTGAAAATTTCTGAACAAATGAGTGAAGTTGTGAGTATTGGGCCTAATTTATCATTTTGTGAATAAAAATGTAACTTGGGCTTACTCTGCTCACCTAAAATGAAGGCAGCCATTGGCCTTGAGCCATTGAGAAACACCAGGACTTGTGGTATGTCACTTGTTCTGGAACAGGACAATGACATCAGGGAGATAATGACATGACTTGTAATTGAATTGGATTTGAGTGACGGAGGGCTGTGCAAAGTTACCAGCCTTACTTTTTCCTCCAGAGCCATCTGGTTCCAGTGGCCAGATACAGACCTTGTCCTTTTTTAAGCTAAGATCTTTTCAGGTTCTCACTTTGAGTAAGGCAACACCCATTCAGTGAATAGCCTCTTTAAGAAATGAGTCAAGGGATGGCCCCCCTAATAAAAAAAAAATCAAACTGGGAGGGGAAGACCCTCAGGGATGCTGGCCAAAAGAGAAACAGTTACTATTTACATTCACTCTGAGCCAGGAGGGCCCAAAACATAACCATTAAGCGGTGGTTCGGCCAAATCAATGAGATTCAGAGTAGTGGGTTTTAGGAGAAAATATCTTCCTGTGTTCCTCTATAACCGGGTGGGACTAGTCTTCTTCAATTGACTGCATAGGCCAAACAGGCTGTAGTATTAGTCATTTTGAATCTTCAACAAAGTTTTATTAGAGATTCAAATAAGTGTTGATTTGCAAATTGTAATTTTTGAAATTATTATTTTATTTTAGATATCAGCATCTGATAAATAACATGTGAATCCACCTTAGAGGTGTAATATATTTTCTTTGGGAAGTGCTACCTGTAATTTGGGCAGTTAAGCACTGTGTTTCTATAACACTGACCACCCTGGCCCCACTGCTGGAAGATGAAGTATGTTATATTATTATGGTACCATTAAGGGGACTTGGAGTGCCTAGACTCTGCCATGTGCTTCAGATCTCACCAACATGTTCTCTCAATTATTAGAAGATGCATACAAGACATACTATAATATTCTCACTTTTTGTTGCTTGGCTTCCAGAGAAGATGAAGGCTAACTCTCACAGGAGGGAACTGAACCAGTGAGTGGGTAAGGGGAGAGCTTCCTTCTCCTATTCTCCCTTTTACCCCTTGGCTCTGATAAGTGAGACCGAGGTCTCTGTTTGTTCTGTTCCATTTGACCTTCTCAGTTTCAGGTGCAGGCAGTAATCTTCACCAGACCTGGAACTGAGCCTTGGCAACCTCAAAATCAAGATTGCAGGAGGGATGTTGCAGCCAGCCAACCTGGCAAGGAAGCCCTGAGAAGCTAGGGTGTCCGGGACTGAAGCCAAAGTAGGGCTTTGGACCTGGAACCGTGACTGTGCTATATAGGAACCAAGATAAACCAAAGCTTCCTCCTTCCCAGAGACCAAGGTGGTGGTGGATTATATCCCCAAATGTTAGAGAGTATGTATGTTTGTTTATTTTTATACCTTTGAAGTATAAAAAAGCTAATAGTATAAAAAGCTGATCTGATTGTTAGTGGCTAAATGAAGCTGGTATGCATCTTCTCATAATTGAGGGAACACCTTGGGTGAGATCTGAAGTGCATGGCAGAGTCTAGGCACTCCAAGTTCCCTTAATGGTATTATAGAAATATAACATACTTGATCTTCCTGCAGTGGGGCCAGGATGGTCAATGTTACAGAAATACAGGGGTTAACTGTCCAAATTACAGGTAGCACTTCCCAAAGAAAATATATTACATTTCTAAGGTGGATTCACATGTTGTTTTATCAGATACTGATATCTAAAATAAAATAATAATTTCAAAAATTATAATTTGCAAACCAAACATTTATTTGAATCTTTAATAAAACTTTGTGGAAAATTCAAAATGACTAATATTGGAACACATTCTTTTGTAATTTGAGAGGCAGCATGGTGTAATGGATGTAGAACCTCAGAGTAAGGAAAATGAGTGTTCAAGTCCTGCCTTAACAAATACTGGCTGTGTGACCCAGGCTGTATTTAACCTCAAGTGATTCAAGCAGCACTCTAAAAACATTAAATTGCAGAGTAGTTGTAGCTATTCATTGCAGGAGAACATTTACTCACACCAATGAAATCATAGGTCCAGTCCAAAAAAATTCTGCTTTGGCTCTGAGAACATAAGAATGTCTTTATACTTAGCATTATCTTTATAGGAATTAAGAAATAGCACCATGTCCTAAAAATATATATTCTACAACTTCTTATGAGATCATGTAGTAGAAGGAAACATGTGAGACTGTTTATATCTCCAAAGACAAAAGGCATAAAGAATAAAAAACAAAAACAAAAACTAAATAACCTGGAGAGGGAAGATATTTTGCTACCACAACCAGTGATTTAGCCACATTGTCATACTGTTCATTGTCCTGTATCTCTAGTGTATAAACCCTGAATCTGCACTCAGATGAGTAGTATAACATACGTGTCACTTATATAGATGATATATGTATCAATGTGGGATGTCTAAATATATCAGTGGGTGGCTCAAGAGGAAACATTGATAAATACCGCTGGAATACTGCTCACCCTTCACCAAGAGATACTGTGATTCCTCCCTTGAGTAAAGCAGGTTAAGGGACTGTGATGTTGGCACTTTTGTTCTCCTCTGAGAATGGGTTATTGTTGCTGTTTGAAAAACAAAATGACATCTCCTCCGAGAATAGGTTACAGAACTAGAATTTTATCTATCTGGCAGAAATTTCATCTACCCTAAATATTTCTGGTCTAGGGACACAACTTTGGTTCAATATATAAAATATAATACTTTATTTTTCTGACTGCTATCTCTTAAAAGGAGAGGGAACACTAAGATTACATTCACACTTTTGACTCCTTCCTACCAAATGCTAGTTTCATGAAAGAACAAAAAAAATGGTGAATAGCAAGCAACCTCATTTATCCGAGTAAATAGTACATGTAAATGAGAGAAGTAAAATACACTAGAAAATACATAGGAATGAGTGAGCTATTTAGATTCCAAAGATAAAGGAGGAGGTTGTAGTTCTAAAGGGAAACTTATGCCTGGAGAAATGGGAAGGCATGGACACAGGAAGATTTTGAGGCAAATAGGAAAGGGAGATGATACGAGGCAGAGTAGAAGTCAGTGGTAGGTTGCATAATCTGGGATATGTATATGTGTATGGGGCTGCCATGGGTCAGTGTCCTCTCTGTCACCTACAAGAACTGTCTTCTTTCTAGGATGAGGTACAATGGAAGAGGAAGATCATAGGGACAAGTTCTATAAGGTAGCCACAGAAACCACTGAGAGGGGAGATCCCAGAGGTAGAGCCTATGAAAGTCTTGATTCAAGGAGGAATACAGAGAATGGAGAGAGACTAGATAATTAAAAGGATCAGGAACCAGAGAATGAGGGTCTAGAGTAGACAAAGGGAGGATTGGATAGTGAAAAGAATGAAGGAAAGAATTCTTCCCTGGAAAGAGGTGCAAAAAAAATAAAAATTTAATGAACAGGATCAGGTAAGGTGAAGATATAAAGGGGGAATCTATTTGACCAACTGAGAGGGCAAAAAAAGAAGAGAAGAAATAAATAGTCAGATAAAAGCAGGAAAGAACAAGGAATTGATCAATAAAACACTGAAAGGAAAAGAGTAACAAATGGGAGGGGGGTAGACAGGGAAGTGGAAAAGAGCCAGTGGGAATAAGACCATCTTAAAAAGATTAAGCAAAAGTAACTAAAGAGACACAGCACTGTATTTACAGTGGAAGAGAGAGGGGAAATCATAATTTGAAAAAAATATTGGAAACAAATGGAGGAAAGTATAAATCAAACTAACATGACTTTAAATGTGAATGGATTAAACAATCCAATAAAATAAAAAAGAGTAACCAATTGGATAAGAATAAAAACCCTATAACCTGTGGTTTACAAGAACCATATTTAAAAAAAAACAAAAAACACAGACAAAATAAAACTAACAGGAGCAGAATTATTTTTTACTATGCATCCATTGAATGCAAAGAAGCAAAAGTTGCAATCATATTATGTGACAAAGCAAAAACAAACATTTAAAAAATAAAAAAGGATGAACAAGGAAACTACATTATGTTGAAAGGAAGCATAGACAACATATCAACTTCAATAATAAACTTATGTTCTAAATACTTTCAAATCCAAATTCATAAAAGAAACATGAAATAACCTACAAAAATACATAAACAGTAACATAATAGTCTTCAATATCTCTCAGTTTTGGACAGTCTAACAGAAAAATAAATAGCAGAACTAAAAAAAACAAATAGAACTGAGCAAGTTCCTAGGGAGACTAGAGCTAAAAACACTTGTGGTATCTTTCAAATGTGACTAAAAAGGAATATATGTATTTCTCAGTACCACATACAACTTTTACAAAAAGTGATTGATGTATTAGTGTTCAGAAATATTGCAAAAAAAATGCCAAAAGACAGATTTTTTAATGCATTTTTTACATACCGAAACACTACGAAAAGAGTTATTGGTTCAGGACCAAAAAAAAAAAGTAACAGATCCTAATGGAGGCTTAACAGTGAAATCTTAAATAATTAGTAGATTAAAAAACTATATCACAGTAATAATTAATAATTATATGAAAGAAAATGATAATGATCAAATAGCATACCAAAATTTCTGTGATGCAGCTAAAGCAGTCCTCAGAGGGAAGATCATATTCTTAAGAACACATTTTTAACAAAATAGGAAAATAAAGAATTAAAGAAATGAATATGCAAAAAACAATAAACCTGAAATAAGCACATAAGAGGAGATATTAAAATGGAAGGTAAATAGATAAATTGAAAAAAAGCAAAAGATGAATAAAACTAAAAGCTGGCTCTTTGAAAAGACTAATAAAATTGATAAATCGTTAACTAATCTCATTAAAAAGAAGGATGCAGAAAATAAAATCAATAAAATGGCAAATGATGTAGCTGAAATAACAACAAAAACAAAAAAAAATGATCAGAGCATATTATATACACACATCCTAACAAAACAGAGAAGACAAAAAAAATAGAATATCTTCAAAAATATAAAATACCAGGGCAGCTAGGTGGAGCAGTATATAGAGCTTTGGCCTTGGACTCAGGAGGACCTGAAGTCAAATCTGGCCTCAGAAACTTGACACTTACTAGCTGTGTGACTCTGGGCAAGTCACTTAACCCCAATTGCCTCAGCAAAAAACAAAACAAAACAACAACAAATATATATATATATATATATATTTATGAAGTACTTAAACTATCAGAAGACCAGATAGAAATCTTTAATAATTCAATTGGAAAAAGAAATAGATTAAGCTATAAAGAGAAAAGGAAAGGGGGAGAGGTGAAAAACACTTGGTCATAAGGGATTCACATGAGAATTCTATCAAACACTTAAAGAATAATTAGTAGGCATATTGCACAAATTTTTTTCAAAAATTGCAAAAGCACCCAGCCACAATTCTCTTATAAGATAAATATAGTGCTAATACCTAAATGATGGAAGATAAAACAAAGAAGAAAAACAGTAGGCCACCATCATTAATAAGTATTGATTCAAGAATTTTAAACAAAGTATTGTCAAACAGACTACAGAGATCTCCCAAGAAATCATTCGTTGTGACCCAGTGGGATTTATATTAGGGATGCAAGAATGGTTCAACATTAGGAAAATAATCAACATAATTATATTAAGAACCAAAAACACCCAAAACTACTTTTTCATATTAATAGATTCAGAAAAAGCTGCTGACAAAGTAAAGTAGTCTTCAATGCTAAAACTCTACAAATTGTAGGCATAAAGAGACCTCATTTTAATATCACAAAAACATGTATCTAAAGCAAAAAGCAACTGTCATATGCCATGAGGATATACTAGAAACTTTTCCAATAAATATTGGAATGAAGCAAAGATGCCACATACTTGATATACATGTGGAAATGCTAGCAACAGCAATAAGACAAAAGAAAGAAATTAAAAGTATATAGATAGGTAAAGAGGGGATCAAACTATCCCTTTTCATTGATGATATTACTGTGTATTTGGAAAATCTTAGGGAATGAGTGAAGTACTAATCAAGATAATTAATAGTTTCACAAACTTGCAAGTTACAAAATAAACCCTCAAAAATCAACAGCATTTCCATATAATAATAACAAAACATAGGAAGTGATAAGAGAAAAGGAAATCTCAATACGAATAACTACAAAATGCTTATAATACCAGGATCAATCTCTCAAAGTACACGAAAGACATTTGTAGATTAAATCACAAAATACTCCTTATAGAAATAAAGAATAATGTAAAGGGCAGGAGGAATATTTACTGCTAATGGCTAGGCTGTTCCAATATAATAAAAGATGTCAGTACCATCAAAACAAATCTCCCATTTTAAACTACAGCCATATTTGCAATTCTTCTTTTGAGAACTGTTTGTTCATATCCTTTGAGGATTTATCCACTGGGGACAATGGCTCTGCTTACTTACTGCACTTACTTCACTAGCTGTGAAAAGAATATTTTATAAAACCTGATAAAATAACAACATTTATTTGCAACAACAAAAGATCTGGGATATCAAGGAAAATAATGAAAAGAAATAAGGATGAATGAGGAATAGCACTTCCAGACCTCAAACTAATATTATAAAGCAACAGTTATCAGAACTAGTTTGGCTTGATAATGTAGAAAACTTCCTGAGGAAAAGCTCCTTATTTGATTAAAAAAAACTGCTGGGAAAACTGGAAAGCAGTCTTACACCAACACCTTATACCATATTCCATAATATACTTTAAATGGACACACAACTTTAATATTAAAGATCATACTATTAAAAAAAACTTAAAAGAGAAGCAGATTATATACCTCTCATAGCCATGGGTAGCAGATGTACCTTTAATGAAATAAGAGAAAGGAAATTACAAAAGAAAAAAGATAACTTTGGTTACATGAACATGAAAAGCTTCTGCACAGACAAAATTAAAGCACCTAACAGAAGTGGTCAAATGGTTAAAAAACATCTTTGTATCAAATTTCAAACTCTTACTAGAGTTTGGAATCCTAGGAAGTTAGGTAGCACAGTAGATATAGCACTGGCCCTGGACCTGAATTCAAATCTGGCCTCAGACATGATACTCACTAACTATGTGACCTGGGCAAATCACTTAACCCGTATTGCTTTGTAAAAAAAAAAAGTTTGGAATCCAAAATATATAAACAAAATATAGGTATATATGTATATATATATATACACACACATACATAAAGATGCACACATATATGATTAATAGCCATTCTCCAATAAATAAGTCATCAAAGAATATGACCAAACATTTCTCAAGAGAATAACTATGAAATATTGACAAACATATAAAAGAATGCTTGACATCATTAATAAAAAGAGAAATGCAAATCAGAATAACTCTGTGGTTTCACCTCACACCCTGGAAATTGATAAAAATGACAAACACAGCAAGTCAATGTTGGATGGGTTCTGGAATGAAAGGTACAGAAATATATTATTTTGGAGGCTGTTAAATAGTATAGCCATTTTGAAAAGAAATTTGGAATTATGCAAATAAAGTCACGGAAATATCCCTACCCTTTGAGCCAGAGACTCCATTACTGGGCACATATAACTACAAGGAAGCTATAAAAAAGAACAATGTCTCCATATATACTAAAATACACCAAAAGCAACATTTTTTGTGATATCTCAGAACTATAAACAAGATAGATGTCTATCAATTGGGGAATGGCTAAATAAATTGTGGTACATTAATATAATGGAATGTTACTGTATGTGATAAATACAGAGAGGCATGGAAAAACGTATATGAACTGATGAGGAGTGAAATAAGCTAAGTCAAGAAAACAATATATGCACAATTACTATAACAAGAGAACTGGAAAGAACAACCATACACCAACATTACAAGTAAACGTAGCAAAATTATAAATATCAAGCCGGCCTGGAATGAAGTGTGGTTTGAAAGGTATGAGTTATAAGAGAACATCTCCAACCCACCCCTTCGTCAAAGTGAGAAGTCTATGGGTGTTATACATTGCACGTGTTTTTTTTTTTTCAAAGTATTGATCAGTTGTGCTGATTTTTTTCCTCTTTAAAAAATACTATATATTATATGGGATGGCTCTTTGGGAATCAGATGTGCAGGAATACTTGGGATAACTATGATGATGTAAGAAACAGTAGTCATCAATAAAACATTTAGAAATAAGAACTCTTCTTTAGTAGTTTTCTGAATTTATTCTAAAATACTATTTATAAATATTTTAAGATATCCAAATTTATTTTCTGCCTTCTATTAATATAATCCGATAGGTGAAATGTACATTTGCTGCTGTTCAGTCACGTCCAACTCTTCTTAACTATGAACTCCTTCCGGGCAGAGTCTGTTTTATCTAAACTTCGTATTTTCTAAATCAATGGTGTCCATTAGAAAGAGATCCCTTCTGCTCACATATTATTTACTTTGATAAACATTTCCCAACTACATTTTAATTTGTTTCCAGTAGCACTCTGGATAGAGTTTGACAACTCTATTCTAAAGTATCTTATGCAGTGCTCTGCACACCTATTATTGTGATAGAATATAAGTCTCCTAGCTGCCAGGTTAATAGTTTTTCTGTTGCTTCCCTTCTTCAGTGCAATTTAAAGATAGTCAGGAGACAAGGCATAAAAGATAGCAGTTTTAACATGTATGGCCAAAAGAGGCTGTTCAAAAGTTGAAATTAAGGGTTATCGGATAAATATTTTGAGTCCCAGAGGATGGACTCCAATACATCAATTAGAGCTGATATGAAGGATTTATGGAAAGATATGCACAAGAATCACATGGAATGAAAAAACAGCTGAATCATAGCCTGCCTTGATGGTAAGGGTACTTACACGAATTCATCAAAAATACCCTCAACTTCAATGCCACTCCCTTCTAGTCACTCTATAATTATCCTTCAGTAAAATCTTAAGCCTTTAGATTCAATTTTAAGCTCCTTGAATTACTGCATTATTAAAGTTCAGATTTTATGCCTTTGCTTCTTATTAATATGAGACTTTACCATTCTTTTTTATGCTTGGCAATTGAGTTAATGTCTTAGGAAGAAATTTTCTTTGTTGATCTTAAAATTTTAATTTTGAAATACACTAACACTTAAAAGGCAATTGTAATCTTGGAATAATTTTAAAACTTATTTAGAATAGTATTTAAATGTTCTGCAATGATAATGAAATTAAAGGATGATAGTTTTGAAATTTTAATGTGAGATATATTTACTCATTTAAAAGTCTTTTAGCTTTTAGAACTGACCCAACTAATCTGCTATAATTGGAAACCTTCAGGCAAACAGTGAACCTGATCCTAGTAAGTAAGGAATAAGTGTCTCTTCCTTTAGAAGATTCCTTTTTTAGGCCATGAAAGCCCTGGAGTGACTCTGAGGGAGTTAATCCATATTCCAATGATTAGAAACATATATAGGTAGGTACATCACCTCAGAAGAGGGAGACATGGATTGTATTCATTTATGTTAGATATAGCTTTGAAACTTTCTAAATGGTCTCTTTTTATCAGACCTACAAAAAGATTTTATCTGTATACTCAGGTCCTTACCCTATGCACACACACACACACACAAGCCCTCATTCACTTTCTGTACATAGTCACAGGCAGGCACAATTTGGCCTGGCAATTTTTTTAACCTCCTTTTTGCACTATTCTTGCTCAGCCTTGTTCCACCCATGGAATCCACCTAAGAAGTGAAAGTCTAGGCACCGACCAATGGGGAATACCCAGGAATCTGTGAATGGCTCAGTAGGTATTAACTGATGATGTGAATGGATTATTAGGTGAATGAATAGATGAATTAAAATACAAGCAACTCATAAACAGTCCTCAGAAGTCTTCTTCTAATGCAAGTGATCTTAGGCTTTTGGACAATAGGCAAGCGCTGGCAGATTCTAACAAGCTGAAAAGGTTTCAAATACTACTCTGAGACAGCTCGAGAACAAGCCTAGCTAAGTTTGGAAAGTCTCATCACTAACATGTTGGCCTCAGTAATGAAATCTTTGCCGTGGTGACCTACAGGGTAGGGGGAGGTGAGGGAGACTCCTGACAACTAATCTGTCCTAAACCCTCCTCATCCATCTGTCCTAATGAAAATAGACCAACATGCCCCTCCAAATGAAAATTTAGAATCACCTAATTAGTGTACATATGGGAATAGGATAAAACTCAAATTATTTATGGGCTCACTTTTTTTTCCCCTTTAGCTGTTGTTATGAGAATCTTTGTCATAGAAAACAGGCTCAGACTTTCTTTTCTTATGTTACAGTTGTAATAATTATTCTTGTCTTAAAGGATAAAAGAATTCTTTAGCTATCAACTTCCTTTTATCTGCTTGACTGCATGCTTTTTAGTTGCTAAAATATTTGGCAAGAAATTCAGTTTTAACAAATTCTATGTGGTTGAAGAAAAATTAAGGTATGTGTGTACACATGTACATATATATATGTGAGTGTATTACACATACATGCACACACATATGCATATACATATATACATGTGTATATATGTAACATATACATATACATGTGTGTGTGTGTGTGTGTGTGTGTGTGTGTATGTATGTGTGTGTGTATTTATGCCAAGAGCTATTACAGACCTCTTGGAAGAAGGAATTGGTGATAATCATGAATTTTTGCATTTAAATGTCACTTCATTAAGTAATCAGCATGGGGGTGGGGAGCCTGATTGGTGATTAAATGGAGAATCATTTGTTTCTTTTTATGGAAATTCCCATCACAATAGTTCTGCCTAGAGAGGTTATAGTAGGAATAAATAAGTTTATACATAGTAAATAAAGTTACCCTAGCACAGACATGGTTCTTCAGTCAGAATCCCTCATAATAGCTTGTTCTAGTAGGGAAAAGACCCAAGAATACCTTTCTGTAAGGTTAGTTTCATACTCCATTCCTTCTCTGTGATGCAGAGGAGAAATTCATGCTTCTGTTATCTACATATTAGATGTGTTGCCTTAAACTCCTCTGAAGTGACCTTAGGCAAAAGTGTGAGGTATGCAAAATTAGTTGCAACTATTCTCATCTTCCCCTTTATCCACTCACATACCCTGTACCTTACTTATCTTTAAAGAAAAAAAAAATAACCCCGTGGTTGAATTTCAGGACTAATGACATCTAAGTTGAGAGTTGAGTGCAATGGAGCTTTCTAAGCATAACTCAAATCAAACCTTCTGTGAGGGCACCTAAGATTTACCTCACACTGTACTTGGGGCTGATTTTGAAGGTTGCTATAGCATGTATAGGTTACAGTATTCTGTTTATAGCTAATGGACCACAAAAAATTTTGATCATTACAACAGCCTTCTTGACTGTGACTCATATCTAGATAGCACTGCCCTGCCCTTGTTGTGAAGTGGCCCCAGAGCCAAGCCCTATATCTCAAGTCCCACCATCAACATGCTGCCCAATGGGAGGAACTCTCTCCCTGGAAATCCCTATCAGAAAGGTAGATGCCACTGAGGAGTTCTCAGTCAAAGCCACATAGGTTTTGAGGGTTCTGATCTTCTAATTGTCATCTTTATTAAAGCTCCTCCCATCTAATGTTATTCACTATGTGTACTAGACTCCAACCATCTGTCACTCCCAATCCCTGTGTTTATTCGTCACAAGCTTATCATTGTTGTTGTTCGTCTTTCAGTCTTGTCCAACTCTTCATGACCCCATGGCCATAGCACACTGGGCCCTTCCATCCTGTGCTATCTCCCAATGTCTGTCCAAGTTCCTTGCTTCCATGATACTATCTATCCATCTCATCCTCTGCCATCCCCTTTTCTTTTTGCCCTCAGAATGGCCTTTTCAAATGAGTCCTATCTTCTCATTATGTGGCCAAAGTATTCAACCTTCCAATGAATAGTTTTTCTGGAACTTCCTAGCTTTCTCCACAATCCAGCAATTTATTAATTTGGTCTCTAGTTTCACTTTCTCTTTGAAAACCAGCCTGCTCTTTTGGAAATTCTTGACTCACATATTGCTGAAGCCTGGCTTGCAGAATCTCAGGTATAATCAATGTGTGAAATGAGTGCAATTGTTTGGTAATTTGAACATTCTTTGGCACTGTCCTTCTTAAGGATAGCAATATAAACTAATCTTTTCCAATCTACTGGACACTGTTGAGTTTTCCAAATTTTCTGACATATTAAACGCAGCACTTTAACAACATCATCTTTTAGAATTTTAAATAGCTCAACTAGAATTCTGTCACCTCCAGTAGCCTTATGTTTCCTAAGGCCTACTTGACTCTGGATCAGTAAACACATCATTGTGACTATCAATGATGTTAAGATCTTTCTCGTATAGTTCTATATATTCTTGCTACCTTTTCTTAATTTCTTCTGTTTCTGTTACTATTTTTGTCTTTTGTCATGTCCATTTTTTCATGAAACATTCTTTTAATATCTCTAATTTCCTTAAAGAGGTCTCTTGTTTTTCTCATTCATTGTTTTCATCTTTGCATTGCTCACTGAAGAAAACTTTCTCATCTCTTCTCACTGCTCTCTGGAATTCTACATTCATTTGGGTATATCTTTCCCTTGATCCTGTCCTTTTCCTTTTTTCTCAGCTGTTCGTAAAGCTTCATCAGACAGCCATTCTGCTTTCTTGCTTTTCTTTTTCTTTGGGATTTGTGGTTGTTTGTTGTTGTTGTTACTGCTGCCTCCTGTGCCATATTGCAAACCTCTTTCCATAGTTTTTCAGGCACTATGAGAGATGGTATTTAGGTCATACCTATATGGTCTGATGATTTTCTCTACTTTCTTCAGTTTAAGTTTAAATTCTGCAATAAGAAACTCATGAGCTGAGCCACACTCAGCTCCAGGTTTTAACTGACTGTATAGAGCTTCTCCATTTTTAGCTACAAAGTACATAATCAATCTGATTTCTATATTGCCCATCTGGTGAGGTCCCTGTGTAGGGTCATCTTTTGGGTTGTTGAAAAAGAGTGTTTGCTATGACCAGTGAGTTATCCTGACAAAACTCTTTTAGTCTCTGCCCTGCTTCATTTTTTACTCTAAGGCCAAATTTGCCTACTATTCCAATTATTTTTTTTAAAATTTCCTACCTTAGCGCTACAATCCCCTATGATGAATATGACATATTTTTTGGTGTTATTTCTGGAAGATGTGGGTCCTTGTAGAACTGAGCAACTTTGGCCTCTTCAACACTAGTGGTTGAAGCACAGACTTATATTACTGTGATGAATGGCTTTCCTTGGATTCAGATTATTTTTCGTAATTTTTGAGATTATACCCCAGTATTGCTTTTCTTTCTCTTTTATTGACTATGAGGGCTAGCCTATTTCTTCTAAGGGATTTTTGCCCACAGTAGTATATATGTGATCACCTGAATTAAAATCATCTGTTCCTGTTCAGTCCATTGGCACCCAAGATATTGAAGTTTCCCTGTCCTGGTTGACCACCTCTAGCTTACTTTCATTCATAGATTTTACTTTCCAGGTTAAGTCACCAGCTACCTAAGAGTAAATTACTTCTCTCTCCAACCTTTATCTCAATTTCTCTTATCACTATTCTGCTTAGCCATACTCCAGCTTTGCCTGACCTTTCCCTAATGTCCTCTAAAATTACCTTTCCATAACAAAAAACCTTCCATTTATATTTTACATCTTCTTGTCATGTTCTTTCTGTCTTCTGGCATTCACGGAGAATACTTTTCGCCAGATGACACTATATTCCTGGTCATCCTTCCTAGTGCTGGCTATGCTTTCTCTCTTACATCTTCATACCAGTCCTTGAGGAGGAATCAGGACACTACTTGCTACCCACTACCACTTCTAGACTTTCTCTTTGCCACCATCACTTAGCTACCACCTCTTCTTTGAAATTTAGTTTTAAAATTTACCACACAATTCAGGTCATGTTACTTGCTGTCTATCAGCCCCTAGGCCTTTTTTCATCCTCTTTCAAAGAGTATTTTCCTTTTCTCCTCAATATCCTCCTTTAAACTAAGGGACTTTAAAATCCATGTTAATCCTCCTTCAAACATATTAAATTCCTATTTCCTTAATCTTCTCAAGCCTCCTGTCTTATTCCTCTACTCCACATCAGCCCCAAACAGTCCCAAATTAGATCTCTCCTTCACTCACAAATATTCCACTACTATCAAAAAAGTACTTCCTTCTATCTGATCATAACCTCCTATGGTTCCATCTTTTTTTATGCCTCACTTCTTCTAAATATATTCTTCATTCTTATCATGACCTCAGATCCCTCTACCACCACCCCCAGTATTTACTCAGGCTATTATCCCTCCTCTGACTTCCCTTTCTTCCCTTTCCAATCTCAACCTTATAGTTAACCAACCAAACTCCATATTGCCTTCTATTCTTGAACTCACATCTTTGTCTTTTACAAAGTCTAAGACTGAATTATTCATATGATCTGCCTCTTCTGCTTCTACTCAGGTATTCCTAAATGGAACTGGAGGAAACATATAGCCAAGCTGGTTGATACTCAATAAGTTTATATTATCCAATTTCAACTGGGCTCTTACTGCAGCAAAGAAATCCTTTATGCCTCTCCTCCCTAAAATCATCCTTATAATACTACCTACAGAAGCTATTCAAAATCTCTGAGAAAGCTGTGCATTGACTATATATATACAGAGTTGGTGGAAAGTCACCTTAAAAGGCTGTAGCAGATAGGGAATTTGAAAGCCCTTTTACAGAAGCTAGCATCTGAGCAGTCTTGAAGGGAGCCATTAAAGGTGGAAGAGAGGAAGGAAAGCATTGCAGGGATGGGAGATAGTAAATACAAAGGCAAAGAGATAGAAGATTGAGTGTTGTAAGGGAAGCTGAGTAGATAGTCCCATAAAGTTGGATTGTACAATATATGGAGGGAGGTAAATTCCAGGGAAAGGTGATAAGGACCTGAACTAAGTTGGTTGCTATGTGATTAATGAGAAGGGAGAATAAGAAAAATAATATGGGTGTATTTTGGGGGAATAGTTCCAAATTGCTTTCAAGAATGGCTATACCATTTCACAGCTCTGCCACCAGTGAATTGCTGGTGTGGACCAAAGAACTGAGGAACACAGGGAGTAGAACAGGTCACCAAGACAGGACACTATGTGTGTGTGCAGGGGTGAGGGTTGGGGAGGAAAGCTCTGTGGAACAAAATTAATGTACACTTTTAATGCTATACCAATTAAATTACCAAGGGAATACTTCCTAGAACTTAATACAATAGTAATTCATTTGGATAAACAAAAGATCTAGAATATCAAGAGAAATAATGAAAAGAAAAAGGGATGAGGAGGAAATAGCATTTTCAGACCTCAAACTATATTATAAAGTAGAAGTCATCAAAAAAAAATAGAAGTAGATTAATGGAACAGACTAGATAAGTGAGAATCAGAAACAGTAGAACTCAACAACCCAGTGTTTGATAAAGTGGAAAACATAAATTACAGAGGGAAAAACTCCTTATTTGATTAAAAAAAACCGCAAAATGATCTGGCAGAAATCAGGCTTATACCAATACCTTGCACCATATTCCATGATACATTCTAAATGGATATACCACCATTATATTCAAGAACATATTATTAAAAAATTAGAAGAGAAATAGATCATGTAACTCTGACAGCTATAGGTAAGAGATGTATTCTTAACCAAAAAAAAGTTGCAGAGGCAAATACAAAAGATAAAATAGGCAACTTTGGTAATCTGAAACAAAAGCTTCTGCACAGGAAAAATTAATGGTTACCTTTGGGTTCTTACTATTACCCAATAGTGTTGTATTTTCCTTAATTTAAATCACTAATGTGACTTAAGTTTTCAAGCCTAGGGCATTTTGTGTGTGTGTGTGTGTGTGTGTGTGTGCGCTAACACTCAGGCATCACTCCAGATTGTTGGAGAGAATACTAACACAGGTCAAATCTCATCTAAGGGAAATTCTTCTAATGTCTCTAGGTAAGCAAGCTGGAAATTGGAGATATATTGAGGAGCTGGCTTCCCTACATGTCTGCAGCTTTCAAATTCTTTCACTCTCATTGTGCCTGGAATCAGTTCCAGAGAGTATCTGGCACCCTGCAAGCCATCTCCTAAGGAAAGAATGTTTCTTTTTTCTATAACTCTTGTACAAACTCTACTCCTCATACAAGTCATCATCCTTATAGCAGCATTTGTTCCACTAATCCAGAGTTATGATAAAGGGGCAGCCTTCAAAATATCCCAGACTTGAATATCCAGGTTACACTAATGTGGTTCTATCTGATCATAACCTTCTATTATTCTATCTGCATCTATGCTTCACCCCTCCTAAACCTATTCTTCATCCTCATAAAGACCTCTAATCTTAGATTTATTACTTCCTTGTCCTATCACCACTCATCCCTAGCAAACCCCCAGACCCAGATTACTCCTACAATCTGCCTCTTCTGCTTCTACTCATCTATTGCTTAGCAGAGCTATATAAAGTTACACATGGTCATATTGGCAAGATATACTATACCTTTATGTTATCCAACTTCTATTGCACCAAGGCAATCCCTTTACTTTTCCCAAATTGATTCCTGTAGCCCAGGGGAATTTGTATGAATAACATCATCCTGACAGAGATAACTTTAAAAAAAAACATTATTGCTACTTAAAAGGAAAGGAGGAAAACAGCTGTTAGTGGGTATAGTCTCAGTGTGTGGCCTCCATGCTGCAGTGGGCGGCACATTCATAGGGTATTCATACTCCAGCAAAAGGCCTCCAAACTCTGAAGCTTCCACTTTATATATCATTTCAAACAAAGAGCCAATATGATACCAATGGAAGACTTCATATTATCTATAGAACAATAAAATGAAAAAAATTTCTGAATTATCTAATAAATAGGTTCTAATATACAGCAGGGAATGAAGAATGAAGAATAGAGAAGTAAGAAACTACATCTAACAGTACCCACAAAAAGATGAAATGGAGGTCTGGAATTACACATGTCAACTGGTTTTCACAATTCCAAACCTTTTCTGCTCTCCTAACCCACATCTCTCCTTTCTCCCTCTCTATCACCTAAGGACCTTACATCTTTCTTTATGGAGAAATTGAGGCCATTTGCTAACCCTTTAACCTTTCTCACACTCACAGGGTTGTTATAAAGATCAAATGAGATAATATTTGTAAAAAGCACTTAGCATAGTGCCTGGCACATAGTAGGTGCTATATAAATACTTATTCCCTCTCCTCCCTGCCTTCTCTCTCTGATAATGAAGTGTTCCTTTTTCTTGTCAAGGCTAACCCTGCCGTATATACTCTTGAACCCATCCTCTCTCTTTTCTAGCACATTGTAATCTCAACTCTCCCCTCTACCTCTTATTTTCAATCTTTCCTTTTCCACTGGTTCCTTCCCTACTGCCTTCAAACATTCCTAAATCTCTACCATCCTTAGAACAAAATAAAACAAAAATCTCTTCTCTCTACTCACATAGCCACTAATTATTGAGCTAGTTTCCCCACCTTTAGGTAGATCTGTGTAACTTTAATGATAAAATATATGAATGCCTATATATAATTGCTGTCTCTTCCCATGTTTTTCACTTTATGGTTTTAAAAAGTGGCTATTATTCCAAGAAAATGCACAAAATTGTAGTTCTTAAAAAATAGAAAGAGTATACATTAGTGACCATTAGAGATACTGCACAGCTGTTGGTGCTGAGAAATCAAGTTTTTCCTGTATTATTCAAGCCCAGCATGAAACAGGATCAGTCATACCAAAGAGTAAAGAAAAGTACATTCACAAATGAGAAAAAAAGTCAAAAGCTGCTAAACTATTGCTATGAAACAGCTTGATTAAGCTGTAGAAAACAGGCAAAGGCTTTCAGAGAAAACTGGCAGTAAGAGAGGTGGTTATTGATTCTGCTACAGTGTGACATGGTTTTCCATAAGTTGGAAGAATATCAAGAAGAGTAAGAAAACAGCTGCCACATGGTGTGGGGGAGGGGACTCTGTCATGGGAAAGAAAATCCAAAGATTGGAGTATCCAAGACAGGGAAAAAATCAGTTTTACTGACGAAATTCACTTTTTCATTCAAGGCAATACAAAAGTCATTTCCAGAAGTCCAGATGAGCTTGTAAGACGTAGATGCCTACATCAAACCATCCATCCAAAAACAAGTTTGAGGGATTTTTTAATTTCCAATGAGCATGGAAAACTTGTTCCCATTAAGGGAATGATGAACTCATATACATACACACACATACAAACACACATATATACACACATACATATTTACTGAAAAACAGAATTGTCCAGAGATTACAAAAATGATCAGATAGAGATGGAGTAGTGTTACCTGGTCTTTTGCCATCATGCTACATGTGATGAAAGGTTAAAAAGTTTACCTAAGAGAGGGGTCAGCAAACAATGGCCCATGGACCAGATCCAGCCTGCTGTGTATTTGCATATAGCCTGAGAGCCTAGAATAGTTCTTAAAATATTTAATCTAAGAGACGGAGATAAATGTACATCTGGTGGCCCAGGAACTAACATGACCTAAGTTCTGTTGAAAAACCTATGGACTATCAAGGCTAGAGTTGGAAAAATGGGCTGTTTGTAAAGGTATATTAAATATCTAATGCCATAGCAATATTGTTTCATGATAAAGAATTATAAGATGTCAAATCTTATAAACTCAATGCCAAGTTTTATAAAGTAAACAATTGTAACCAAATGAGAACACATTGCATATTAAAAGTTTTTTTTAATATATAAGACATAAGGCTATTTGTATATTAGTAATTTATTTATTTTAATTTGAACAGCACTATATACTTTGGAGACCACTTTCTTTTCCTTTTTTAAACATCAAAACTATATTTGCCCTCACCTCAATTCCTTTGATACCTCTCCAGCATTTTAAAGTCTTTGAAAGATCACTACCAGTGGCTTAGCAAACAAATGTGCCATTTTTTTCAGTACCTAGAATGGAGTTCACCTGGAAATGGTTGTTTGAATTCATTATGAACAATTAGGTTCTCTCTTACTATCTCTCTAATTACCTTTGATAGCTATTTCCCTATTAGTCATTTTTGTTCTATCTTTTCCAGTCAAAAGCCCATCTCCTTGCTAGAGTAAACAGAAGCAAAATAAGTTTAATAGTTCTGTCTTTTCCCCTACATCCATTATCTTTGTCCACCTACTCTATGTAGCAGTCCTCTTCCTCTTTTCCCCCAAAAGGTTTTTAAAAGCCCTTTGTGCAGTATTTAATAAAATTTCCTTTAAATTCCTTCAGGTTATTGTTTTGAACAAGATAAACACAAACTGGATAATAGTACATTAAGTAATAAATTAGTCAAAAAATTAGACCCAGAGTGGCAATTACTAGAGCCCACCCTAGATGTAGGGTGGTCTTTTGTTAACCAGTTTAAGGAGACATTATCTTTGAATCCCTTACACCCTTTGTCCTGCTGTACCCTGCTAATACTCTTCTGCTTGGCTAACCCTTCCCCAATCCTGGCTAGACAAAGTAATGAAACCATACAGATTGCGTCAAAAACAAATTCATACTATATAAGCTCAGCTGAGCACTCCTAGCACTGTATCTTTTTATTCATCTGTGAGTGATTCCTAATCACTTTATCTGTAGTGTCTATTCTGTCATCTCCTTTCTCCTCAAGTCCCCAAACCAACCTCTCTCTCTCCAATGAATATCTTACAATTTATGTTACTGAGGAGATTGAGACCATTCATGACTAGTTTCTTCATTTTTACTGCTCCACAGTTCTACAGGCTTTCTTGGATTTTTTTTTTTTTTTTGATCTGGAGGCTCCTCCTTAGTTCCTGTTGCTGGATACTCATTCATGTCCTACACTCTAATTGCATGTGTCCCCTAAGGCCCTGTCTTGGGCCCTTTCTCAGCTCTCTCCATTAACAATCTCTCAGTGATCTCATCAACTCACATGGCTTCAATTATTACCTCTTTACAAATGACCATGGGATCTATATATTCAGCCTTAGTCTCTCTCTTGAGCTCCAGTCTCGCATTGTCAGTAATCCATTTGACATTTAAAATTGAATACCCATCAGGCATCTCAAACTCAACACATTCAAAACAGACTTCATCTTTCCCTCCAAACTTACATCCTTTCCTAACTTCATTTTTTTCTCAGCATCCTTCTAGTTACTTAGGTCCACATCCTTAGAGTCATCCTTGACTTTTCCTTCTCCCTCATGCCCTTTAATTCAAGGGCATGGATTTAATGAGTTTCCAAGTCTTAATGATTCTAGCTGTCTAGCATTTCTTTCACACATTTTCTTCTTTCCAGTAATGTAGCCACCACCCTAATTCAGGCCTTCATCACTTCTATTGCAATAGACTCTTCATTGGTCTTTCTGTCTCCCTTTATCCCCCAATCTATCTGCCACTGTGCCCCTATAATTATAAAGTGATATTCACACACAGATTTGACCATATCACTCATTTAATCCAGAAGCTCAAGAGGCACCTTATTGCCTCCAGGATAATATACCAACTCTACTATATGGCATTTAAAACCCTTTACAATCTAACTTCAAATAACCTTTCCAAGTTTATTATATATCATATTTACCATCATGATCTCCATGGTCCAATAGACCTGGCTTGTTAGTCCTCATACATGACATCTATGTCACATCTTTGTGCCGTTACATAAGCCACCTTGTCTAGCATATGCTCCATTGTATTAGAATCTCTAGCTTCTTTTAAAGCTTAGCCAGAGAGGAAGAAGGATAAATAGAGAAATTTAGGTGATATAAAAAATAAGGTTGGCAGGATAGCAGAAAGCAGCGTAGCAAGCCTCTGCCTCCCCTCCACAAAAACAAACAAACAAAAAACAGACAAACAAAGAAAAAGCCTCCTTCAGACAGATCTAAAAAATTCATCAGACAAAATCCTGGTGGAGAAATCCAATTAAAGGCCACAGTGCATTTGTTTTCTAATGCATGTCAGCATAGAGAGACAAAGAGATCTGCATGTACTGGAGATGAGGCCTGGAGCCCTTTGAGAGAGTTGAGTATTGCAATACCCAGGGAGAGACAATGCCCATGGGCAAGAGACAGTTCTAGACTCAAACAGGTCAGTAGATAAGGAATGGGTGCCATTATGGGTGTCATTCATTATCCAGTTCCTAGTCACAGACGCTGAGCAAACTTAAGACAGTACTTGTGACTACAGGTGGCATTCCAGGTATGGAGTGGTGGGGAAGTGTACTGAGAAGGAGCAAGTTCAGAAGCAAGCATCAGCAATATGGTGCAGACTCCTAGAAGCAGAGCAGGATCTCTGTTCCAGCTACTAACCCAGTCTGAAGATTGCAGAATAATAAGTAGTCCAGGAATCCCAGACCAAAAGGGAATCTGCAGTTCTGTAACTCTGAACCAGCACAGCTTTCAAGTTAGCTGATAAGATATGAGTTTAGCAGTATTCTACTCTCAGATTGATTCCCAGGTCAGGAACTAACAAAGATCAGACCAGAGAAGCTACCCTGGAGCAGAACACTTTGGAAGCACTGAAAGTATGCAGGTTCCCAGCTTGACCTGTCCTGAGATATGGGGGTAACACAACACTCAATATTCCAAGAAAGCAGCAATAGGACTGGCCCAGACCTTCCATATGGAGATATACAGAGCCTAGCCCTAACATCAAGTCTTAAGTTGGCTGGAAGAACAATTAAATGGACAAACAAAAAAGAATTCTTCAATAAAAAGCTATCGGAATGACAAGGATGCTTAAGACACAAACTCAAAAAAAGAAAATGATACCAAAACATCTACAAGCAAAGCCTCAAATAAAAACATATCTTGGGCACAGGTTAAACTAGAATTCCTGGAAGAAATGAAGCAAGAGTTTTTAAAAGGAGTTTAAATTTTTTTAAACAAATGAAATTAGATTATTAGGGGTAAATGGAAAAGAAATTAAAGCTATGGAAGACAGAATTGGAAAAGGAATTAACAGCTTAGAACAAGAGGTATAAAATCTTACCCAAGCAACAAACTACCTGAAAATTAGAATGGACCAGAGAAGAACAATGAGACAAAGTCAATGGACCAACTAACTCCATAATACCAGAAGAAATACTAAAACAAATTCAAGAGACTGAAAAAAAATAGAAGAAATATCTCACCAACAGCAACCAATGAAACCATATCAAGGAGAAAAAAAAATTAAGAATTGTTGAAATACTTGAACACCATGATAAAGAAAGAAAGAAAGAAAAAGAAAGAAAGAAAGAAAGAAAGAAAGAAAGAAAGAAAGAAAGAAAGAAAGAAAGAAAGAAAGAAAGAAAGAAAGAAAGAAAGAAAGAAAGAAAGAAAGAAAGGAAAGAAAGAAAAGAAAAGAAAAGAAAAGAAAAGAAAAGAAAAGAAAAGAAAGAAAAGAAAAGAAAAGAAAAGAAAAGAAAAGAAAGGAAAAGATAAAGAGCTTGGATACTATAAGAGAAAATCTTAACAGACCAGATCTCTTAGAACCAGAGGGCAAAGTGGAAATAGAAAGAACCCACTGGTTACTTCCTGAAAGAAACTCTAAAACGAAAACTTCCAGGAACAGTATAGTGCTCCCACATCAAAGAAAAAATACTGTAAGCATCCAGAAAGAAATAATTCAAGTACTGAGGAGCTATAGTCAGGATCACAAATGATTTAGCAGCTATGTCTAAAAGGGAGCAGAAATTTGGAATATGATATTTCAGAAGGCAAAGATTATAGCCAAGAATAATTTATTCAGCAAAAGTGAGTAGAATTCTATAGGATAAAAATGGACCTTTAATGAAATATAATGAGCAGAACCAAGAGTAATTTAAACAAAGAGAAAAATATAAAAAATAAACAACTTTGAGGAATTAGGAATTTTAATAAGTATAACAACCACAGGAACAAAATTTTGTTTTAAGGGCATCACTAATACTATCAGGATTAAGTTCATCAGTCTGCAAAACAGGAATTCAGCCAATCTTAAATCTAAAGCCACTTGGGGAAGATTGTGATCCTGACCAATTTATTTCTCACAGGATTGTTCAGCTATCCTGACACTGGTGAGCCAGCATAACTTCTTTCTAGTCCAAGAGCAGAAGATAGAAGTTGGTACCATCTTTATGATAACACAAAGATTTTCACTCTGGGTATACTGCTGAGTAGCCTTGTCTCTCTGGGAGTTCTTCTTCACAAACAAGAGAAAAGGTGTAAAGAAGATGGATAATAAGAAATAAATTCTTCAGCATATAGAGGAGGGTATAGCAATAAAAATAATAGCTGATGCTATAATAAAACATTTTCACACTTGCAAAACATTTCATATACATTATTGTACTAATCACAAAACCCTGTGAATACTACAGATATTATTGCCTGCATTTTACAGAAGAGAAAATTAAACCTTATGCAAAATTCCAATTCAGTTTCTCTTGATTCCAAGTCAAGTTCTCTTTCTGTTGTGTCACACTAGTGCAGAGATTTGTAGAGATAAAGAGGAGGAAACTTGTGCAAGATTTGTAGAGTTAGAGAGGAGGGAGCTTGCGCCACATGATTTTTATCTTCTTAGTGAAGTAGAATAGAATCCTGAAAGAATTAAAGATAGAGTAGGATTAGGGGTAAAAAGAAGATTAAAAAGGTTCAGCCACTACTACAATGAATAGGAATAGAGAGCAAATAAAAGACATAGGAAAAGAACTACTAAGTGGGAGTTGAGGCAGTGAGTAAGCTTGCAATGACTGCTAGAGCCTGAAGAAATCATGGATTGTCCTTGAAATTGTTTCCTATTGTAATCAGGGGAATATTAGATGAGTAGTATCATTTTAGTTATCTAGTTTGGATATTTGGAAAGCTAGAGGTCAGGCCTTGATCATTCGAAACTATTCCTCTAGCTTTACTATCCAGCTATTTTTTAATTTTTTTTTTATATTTTAAGGAGAATATTGAGTTTTGTGTGAGAGTTGCCAGAATACAATATTTAAACCAAAGTAGTGTCATAGAAGGTAGTATCACTAGTGAAGAATGAAAGGACTAAAGAGAAGCATAAGAAGCTAATAATTGTATATGGACACAAAACAGAAATAACAAGGTGAAGAAATACAATAAATATTTTGATTGTGGCATACTGAGAGAAAGACAAACTTTGGCATAGAAATGGCAAAGTAGAGGTTTTTTAAAAAATTAATTTAGGTGCCAAGAGGGGTCCTTGTCAGAAAAAGTTTAAGAAGTAATAAATTATAATATAGCATAATATAACAGCATATATTTAATATTATATTATTAATATAATATTATATTTATTATAGTATTAATATAATGTTATATGTTTAATATTATAGTATTAATATAATGTTATATATTTGATATTATAGTATTAATATAATATTATATATTTAATATAGTATTAATATAATTATAATATAATAAAACAATAAATATTATGTTACCATGTTATGTAATATTATATTATAATATAATATAGCAGCTATCCTACAGTTCCAATTAGTCACCCTGTAATATGCTTATATGTGAAATTCATTGGATTACCACCTTGTTTGGGGGACCATGTGGCACTGGCTGGGACACGGACTAGCTAATTCATTTGGAGCAAATTGATTAACTTTACATCAGCCTGTTCATCTATAAAATAGCCTGTGTGACCAAAGAGCAAAATCTCTATAGAGATGGAAAGGTTTTCTACAAAAATTCAGCACCATTTTATATGGCTGTCATCTAAGGACTTGCCTGGCTAAACTCAGGATGACCAGGATGAGAGGAAACTGGAGAAGATATTATACAAAGTTCAGTTGAAGAAACATAGCAAACAAAATATGTATATATCTTATTTCCCCAACCAGACTATCTCTGTAACAAGCCCCATTGAGGGAAGGACTAAGTTATATATCAATACCTATATCTATTTGTATATTTATATAAAGTCATATGTGGCATATATAATAGGACACCAGGGAATATGCAGAACTGCCCTCCCTGCTTCCAGTAAAGCATGTGTGCTAGTTCAGCAGTTGGAGCTTTGAGCATAATGAAACAATTCCTTTATTGTTCACTGAAAAGGAAGAGCTGATGACTCAGTGGATCTTTAACAGGGGATGATTTGTCCTTAGTTGCCCCTTCAATTCCGAGTTAAAGGACATGTCAAGTCTATTTGGATCTATCCCTTGGGGGAGGCAGGAAGGGAGAAGGTGGCCATCTTTTCCCTAACTCTGATAGAAAGGGTGATTGTTCCCTCATGACACCTAGAAAAGGTGCTCAGCTAGATATGAGTCAAGCTTGGTCATTTGGGTCCCTATTTGTCTTTTTTTCTTTGTATTTCCTTTCCTGAACAAAGGTGAACAAATAGCAATCCCATGAATTCCCATCTTAAAGTTGACTTTATGAGTCCAAGAGGTCCAGAGATCCTGAGTCTTCAGCTGGTGCTAGCTGAACTTTGGAAGGAGTACTTGGAAACTACTCTAGTGCTTTTTGGAGATGACCACCAGCCTGGTTTTTCCTAGCTTCTCAGAATTTATAGACCTGGAGGAAGTTGTTTGTATAGACCAGGAATGAGGTGAAATATAATTCCTCTTCAGTCTTGCAAATTGTTTCATGTTTCATTGTTGTCTCATCCTCTCCAATATAAGAGTAGTTATTATTTGCTACTTCTTTAAGTTTTTGTCAACCTGTGCTAAGTATAACGGTGTTTATAAGTAACCAAATGAGCTCATAAGAGCTTGTGTAAGCATTTCTATCAGGTGTAGTTGATAAATATCTACCCTATTCTTGATTTATAGTTAGCACTGAATACTTTCATACTCCACCAATCCCCCTTCTTTGAGGAGACTCTTGAACCAACTAAAAAGTGATATTTATATAATTTTCCCTGGGTTACTGACACTGATCCTTCTTTTAGGTAGTTAATCTCCCCTAGGACTGAACCTGGCATAGTCACTATGTGTGACTACGCAGCAGAAGAGCCCTTTAGTGGAGAGCTAGATGATGCAGTGCCCAAAAGTCACTCTGGAGACTCAGTGGTGTGTGTGTGTGTGTGTGTGTGTGTGTGTGTGTGTGTGTGTGTAAGAGAGACAGAGACAAAGACAGACAGTTTCTAAAGTGTTCTGAGTAGCATTGATCAAAAACCCAACATTTATTGTTTAGCCTGTAGTAAAAACCATTTGTATCATCTATATTTTGTTGAGAAAAATCTCCATTTTTGATGTGGATAAATAATGACCCAGTGTTGGAATAAGGATGGTTTATGTACAGAAGGTCTGTCATTTAAATATCATATTTTCCCAGGGTATGACACTGTGCCAAATGAATGAAGGCCAGACTGCCTGGAGGAGATGAAACTTCAAAAGAAAATTAAATAGATGCAGTCTCACCCTTCTTACACCTGTTTTCCATGTTCACTACAGCCTCCATTTCCCCCGTGCCTCAGCACTTTCTCAAGCTATTACCTCTGCTCTTTCTTCATTCTCTATCTTCTCTAACAATAGTTAACCATTTCAACTCTACCCTTTTGAATTTGTTACTGAATTCCTTTTGCTGTTGTCCAGTTATTGCTCTTCTCTTACCAAATCTTATCCGCCATCCACCTCTTTGATGCCTATTCACAAGATGCTGAGCAACACTGAAGGAAATTCCCCAACTCTACTGACTGGGTACATTACAAATTAATTTTATCCAATCTCAACTAGGTTCTGAATGCAATCTTTTTATTCCTCCCTAAATTATTCCACATCTCACACCCCAGAGAAAGCTACTCTAAACCTATTCACATTTGAAGCTCCCCAAATCCACCTCCTCCCTACTTACTCTCTCTTAGCTAAGAACCTTTTTTCTTACTTTACTGAAAAAATTGACCCATTTGAAATGAACTTCTTCTCCCACTCTCTTCATCTCAAAAACCACTTGATATCAACTCTCTCTCCCTCTCCCTCCCTCTCTCTCTCCACTCATTTCCCCCAATCTCTGACAAACAGGTGGACCTTCTCCTTGCCATAGCCAGCACACTTGATCCTTTCACCTCCTGTCTTCTCAAGTAAATTACATCCTCAATCATCTCCCTTACAAATCTTCAGCTTCTCCCTATCAACTGGTTCCCCTTCAAACATGTCCATAGCTCCCTCAGCCTTAAAAAAGCAAAAACAAAAAACTCTTCACTGGACCCTGCCATCCCCTCACGCTTTCATCCTATATATCCTCTTTCCCAAACTTCTTTAAAAACAAGTACTCACTGCCTCTACCTCCTCTCCTTCTACTCTTCAACCCTTTTTATACCGACTTCTGACCTCATAATTTGAATGAAACTGCTTTCTCCAAATTTACCAATTATTTCTTAATTGAAAAATGTGATGGCCTTTTCTCAGTCCTGATCCTTTCTGACCTTTCTGCTTCTATTGACACTGGTGACCACCCTCTTCCTGGTTTTGTGTGTGTGTGTGTGTGTGTGTGTGGGTGTGTGTGTGTGTGTGTGAGAGAGAGAGAGAGAGAGAGAGAGAGAGAGAGAGAGAAAGAGTGTGTGTGTGAGAATGAGAGAAAGTACTCTTTTCTTTTCTCCTAACTATGAGTGTTCCTACTGAACCTCTTTTGAGTATTCCCTAAGGTTTTGTCCTAGACCCTCTTGACTCCTTTCCCTTTATAGTCTCTCATCAACTTTCATGGGTTTAATTATCATTCCTATGGAGATGAATTCTGGTCCAGGACCAGAATCTCTCCCTACGCTTAGTCACCAATCACCTATCGGTTATTTCCAACTAGATGTCCCAACGATACCTTCGATTTAATGTGCATCATAGGAAGACTCATCTCCTGAGTTCAAATCCTCCCTCAGACATTCTATAGCTGTGTGACTCTGGGCAAGTCACTTAACTCTATCTGCTTCAGTTACCTCATCTGTAAAATGAGCTGGAGAAGGAAATAGCAAACCACTCCAGTATCTTTGGCCAGAAAACCCTAAATGGGGTCATGAAGAGTTCAACATGGCTAAAATGACTGAACAACAACAATGAAAAACTGAATTTCCTATCTTTTCCTCCATACCTTCTCCTCTTCTAAACTTTCCTATTTATTAGACCCTATTTAGGGTCTAATGTTTGTATTTTCAACATCATTCTTGATTCCTCACTCTACCTCACCTCATGAGGCAGCTAGGTAGCAAAATAGTTAGAGTGCTGGGCATGGAAGTAAGACCAGCATTGAAATCCAGACTCAGATACTTAATAACCATATGATCCCAGACAAGTCAGTTTCTTCATCTGTAAAATGTTGGGAGAGTAAAATATATTTGTCAAGAGCCTTCAAACTTTAAAGCACTATGTAAGTGTTATATAAAGCCATCATTATTATATCCAACAGGTTGCCAAATCTTTCCATTTTCACTTTTACTATACCTTTTGAATATGACCCCATCTTTCTACTCTCAGAGTTAACACCTTAGTTCAGACCTTCATCACTTCTTGCCTAGATTATTGCAATAGCCTCTTAATTAGTCAGACTACCTAATATTTCTTAACACTCAGTCCTTTCTACATACCTGTCAAAGTCATTTTCCTTAAGCACAGATCGTCATGTGACTTCACTACTCAATCAACTCTCTACTGCTTCTAGAATAAAATATAGGCTAATATAACACTCTTCTGTTTAGCTTTTAGTGCTCTTTATAAACTGCCCCTAATACATATTTCCAGCCTTGTTGGAAATTACTCTCCTTTCCACGCTCAGCCAGGTTTTCTCTTTTCCTCATACATGGCACTCCATTTCCAATTTATGAAACTTTAGGCTCTCTGTCCCCCCACCTTCCACCCCCATCCTTAGAATGCTTTAGTCACTTTTCCTTTAAATCGCAATACAGGCACAATCTTCTACACAAAGGCTTTCTTGATCCCCCAATTGCTTGTGTCCTTCTCCCCAAATTCCTTTGCATTTAATTACTTTGTGTGTTTGTCTAAAAACTTCATATTTGTACTCTATATGTTTGTATACTTATTTTCTTCCCCATTAAAATGTAAATCTATTGTGAGTAGAGACTGTTTGATTCTTTTTATTTGTATACCCAGTGTCTAGCATAGTGCCAGGCACACAGTAGGTGCTTAATAAATACTTGTTGATCAATTGATTGAATAAAGTAGCCCAAATTCATAGGGAACTTCAAATGCAGAATCAAAAAAGAGCACGTCATAGTGTAGTGGAAAGAGATATGGACCTGTATTCAAATCTCAGCCTGCTACTTCCTATCTGTGTGGCCTTAGGCAAATGTCTTAATATCTCTGAGGTGCACTTTCCTAATCTGCAAAATAAGGATGTTAAGTTATACAGTGTGCGAGGTCTCTTCCAAGTCCAAAACTATGATTTTATGAAGACAAAATAGTTGTGTGATACCTGGATTCAAAAATTTGAAGGCCTAATAAGCAAAAGTTATAAAGAAGTCAAATTAACTTTTAGTTTTAAGTTAATACATATCAAAATATCAATGAGATTTTTAAATTCAGATAAATTAAATTTAAATAAATTTACTTGCTTCTAGCTTGTTAAATGCTGAGGGTTTAGATAAATTTTTAACCATTTATTTTATAGGTTTATCCAATCTTATGAATGATCATGATTAAGTTTATTATTTCATAAAAAAACCAAATATTTAAGGAATGGCATGTGAAAGAAGAATTAAATTAGTTTTGTCTGACCTTCAAGAGCAAAACTAGGACAAATAGATGGAAGCTGCAGAGAAGTAATTTTAGGATTGATATAAGGCAAAACTTCCTAATAATTAGTTATGCAAAAGTGAAATGGGCTGCCTCAGTAAGTAATGAGTTTCTTACAGGTCTTCAATCGTAAGCTTCCAGAGATATGGGGCAACTCCAGTTTAGATATGGATTAGAGTAGGTCATCTCTGAGGTCTCTTCTGATTCAGCTTTCTTGATTGTGTTTCTGAAAAAGATCTATCACAAAAAGTTGGGCAACAATTGTTGATTTTTTTCTGGCTGTGGCAATTCATGTCTACTAAGACATGGTGGGAATAAAGGAGCTTTAAAAAAAAAAGGCTCACAGGAATCACCTACTCCGTCCCTTTCACCTTACAGGTGACATTTCAGACTACGATATCAGAGGAATGCTTATGCAGGTGAAATTGTCGACCTTTAATGTATTGTACTAAGTAACTGGTGAGCATGATTTTACATTGGTATGAATGGTATACTGTGAAATTCACTACTATTTAATGCCTGTCTTGCTCCATTTACAATCTGCTTTTGAATAAATGGAAAAAAAGTATTTTTATTCCAACGATGTTAACAGTTTGAAATAGAGCTCTTTTACAATTTGAATATAAAATGACTTTTATAGAACTTGACCCCCTTTAAAAAATTATTGTTATCTCACAGTGATAGTGTCTTTAATCCAGGAGATCAAAGAATTTTAGTAGGGAAAAAAACATTTGTAACAATTTGTAACACATCATGCAACATTTGCCTACAAGAAACATAAGGAGGAAATGATAGCTTCCTAGATCAAAAGAGTAAAACTTAATACAATGCTAAAAGTAAATTTCACATACTGCAAGAAGGAATAGAGTTCTGATAGAAGTCTGTGTTCTATTACTGACTAAAGTTCTCATGAACATATGGTCTTTGAGTTCTAAAGGTTCTGAAAGGATATGTTTGTAATGTAAAAACAAACACACCAACAAAACCTTTTTAAAAAGGTGTTTCATGAGCAAATACTTTTGAGGAGAGGCAGGGTCAAAGGAGAGAATAGAATAAATGGGGAATGGGATAGGATGAAGGGAAATAGATTTTTTCACAACATGACTATTATGGAAGTGTTTTGCATGTATAACCTGTATTGAGTTGCTTGCCTTCTCAATGAGGATAGGTGGGGAAGGAGGAAGGAGAGAATTTGGAACCCAAAGTTTTAAAAACAAATGTTAAAAATTGTTTTTACATGCAACTGGGAAATAAGATACATAGGCAATGGGGTATAGAAATCTATCCTGCCCTACAGGAAAATAGAAGAGGAAGGGGATAAGAGAAGGGGAGGGAGGTGACAAAAGGGAAGGCAGATTAGGGGAAGGGGTATTCAGAATGCACACCGTCTTGGGATGGGGGGAAGAGAGAGATGGGGAGAAAATTTGGAACTCAAAATCTTGTGGAAGTGAATGTTGAAAACTAAAAATAAATAAATATTTTTTAAAAAAATAAGGTGTGTCATGAGCTGCATTAAAAAGAGGCCACATCCAGGAATAAGGGAAAAATAGTACTCTTGTACTCTATTCAGGTCCAAATATGTCTAGAGAATTATATTCAAAATTGTTGGTGCCACATTTTATGAAGGACATTGCTAAGCTGGAGAGCACCCAGAGGATGGCAGGCAGGGTGATGAAGAGCCTCACATTCATGCTATACAAGTATTCGTTAAAAGAAATGGAGGCACATAGCCTGGGAAAGAGAAGCCTTATGAGTGATACCATAGTCATCTTAAAGTATCTGAAGGGTTGCCACATTGAAGAGAGACTGGATTTGTTTTACTTGGTCCCAGAAGAAAGCACTAGGAGCCATGAGTAGAATTTACAAAGAGGCAGAAACTGCCTCACAATTAAAGTTACCCCAAAGTGAAATAGATTGCCTCAAAAAATAGTGGGTTTGGCAAGAAATGAAGTCTTTAAGCAAGGGCTAAATAACATTTACAAGTTATATTGAGGAGGGGATTCTTTTTTGAGGGATGGGTTGCATTAGATCATCTCTGAGTTCCTTCCAGCTCAGAAATTCTGCGATTCTCTGTTTCTAAAGGATCTTAGGATAATATATTCAGAGCTGGAAGGGATCTTAAAGGTCATTTAGTCCAAATCTTTCATTTTTGTTAGAATAGAAAACTGAGGCCTAGAAAGGTTAAGTAATTTGCTTAAGGTCACCTATACAATAAGCGACAAAGTCAAGATTTTAAAGCAGGTTCTCTCATTCCAAATCCTGTGGTTTTTCCACTGTAACTTCCTGTCATGAAGAAGAAAGAAAGAAGAAAGAATTTATAAAAGAGAAAACTTAGGGAATAGGAGACAGAAGAAAGCCAGAATAGAGATAGCAAAGAAAGGGGGAAAGATGTGCAATTTACCAGCCTCTTTGAGGGTGAGGGAGGGAAGAGTCAGGACCTGTGACTTCATGTATGAGCAGCTTGATGTGGAAAGTCTCTCCACTTACCTAGATAAACAGGAGTTCATCACACAGCTAGTATGTGTCAGAGGCAGGGCTTGAACCCAGGTCTTCTTGTAACCAAGGCCAGCCCTCTATCTTCTCCCACAAGCTGCCTCTCTTAGTATAATCTGTTAGTAAAAGATTTGCAGAAACTATTGGTGCTTTAAAAAAAAAAAGTTTGATATCTTTTGAAATGGGAATTTCTTAGCTTCTAATTTTTTTCTCTTCATGAGCTATATGTAAATTAAGTTTCATGACATATTAGAACTGTGATGATTTAATATGTCAAAATGTGTTCTGGACCATTTGTGCATCAGTCCTGCAGCTTAAATAGCAGCAGCTGAGCCAAATTTCAAAACTGTCTTTGCCAAATAAGAAACCTCCAAAACGAGGCAAACTGGTACAGCATCTCTATTTGAAGGAAGCTAAACTTCGCTACACATTTTCCAAGTATATGCCTTAACTTTCCCATTCTTCAAGGCATTGATATATGGGGAGCAATTTAAGCACAAGAATTCTCTTGGTATTTTTAGTTTACTCTGTAGCATTACAACAATGATACTTTTACCTGTCTATCGAAAAGGAGGAAAATGGCAAGGGAAAAAATGACATTTAACCATATTAACCTTTTCAAAAGCAGCATCCTGGATGATAATTTTTTAGTAGAGAGGGGACATATGACATTGTAAAACCCCCCATAATACAATTTCATCATCATCATCATCATACTACCTATAAGCAGTGAAGAAACACATTTTAAAAGCAGTGTTTATATTCTTTTCCTTTAAACAACTCATCAAATTTTCCTTTAAAGAAAAAACAATAGTTCCAGCTAAAGTAATTGATGGTCTTTTTGCCACTCTTTTCTGTATTTTCTTTAAAAGAGTCATTCATTTTTGTGTTTCATAGCAGCAAATCCAATCCCAAAGACTCAGTCCAGCAATTTTCTTCAAGGAACATTTTCAATTAGCAGTATTTCAAAAATATATTTTTTAAAAACATTTTAAAAAACTACTAATTTGAAAGTCCTTTGAAAATCAAATGTAACTGTCATTGAACTGTTGTTCAACTACCAAACACAGGGGCAGGGTTGGGGTGGGGGGTGGGGAAGGTTATACAGTAACGGGAATCCCCTTGTTCACATATTCATATGCATAAGAAGATGTGGGTGAAAGTCCCTATCTTTCTTCCTCTGAGCTGAGATGTCTTATCCTGCTTCTGGCCAAAGAGCTCCTTTACTATTGTATTTCTTTGGTCTGTTAAATCTGTTTACTTCACCAACTTCTCTTTACTATTTTGCTTAGATAAATGGTTTTACTTTCTATTTACTATTTATGATTATTAGACCAGCTTTTCATGGGAAGGGGGGCTAGGCTGATATGTGTAAGGACTATACTCCACCCTGATGGCTATTAGGAAAGTAGATTTCCTTCTAATCCCCTTACAATCATACCCTTAAGCTATAGATATTTGAGGGATGGCAGCAGCTAGGTGGCACAGTGGATAGAATGTCAGGCCTGGAGTCAGAAGACTCATCTTCCTGAATTGAAATCTGGCCTCAGACACTTAGTACCTGGGTGACCCTGAGCAAGTCACTTAACCCGGTTTGCCTCAGTTTCCTTGTCTATAAAATGAACCGGAAAAGGAAATGGTGAACAACTTCAGTATCTTTGCCAAGAAAACTCCATATAGGGTCGTGAAGAGTTAGACACATCTGAAAAACAATTGAATGATAACAAATAAATCAGCTATAATGCTAGCCTCATCCTCCTCTTTAAAAGTAGAGGAAAGATCCCAAAGTCTCTTCAATCTTGGATATTCCCTATCTCTTCAAACAATTGAACTATTGATAGTGTTATTGAGGTCCTTGTATGAGGTCCTACAAAGAAAGAAAGGCAATCTCCTTGAAGAAAGTGGGCTAGATCATATTTTCTATCACAGGAGCAGTATCTATATATCTGGTCAACCCATGAACACATAGCTTATAAAAGTATAACCTAGACTACTGATATCCATGGTACCTATGTGTAGCTGGAGTAAACTATGGGTCTTATAAAAAAGAAACAGAATGCTTGCGTTGGCATACTTTATCTTGCATGTTGTGTCTAAATATGTTCTCAACAGCAACTCTATAATCTCTACTGTCTTTATTCATATAATTCCCATTACTTTTAGTTCTTCAAATGCCAGTGAGAATAGATCTGGTTGTCTCTTCTATTCATTAATAAATCTTTATTTTAAAATAAACCTATTATGTATTATGTAGCATCTTAATTAAAGAACTAAAGGAATTTGGAAGTTTGGGAAATAATTCAACTTTATTCTCTGTGGTCATGTTTGGATTAGTGCCTATATTGTTTTACTTGAACTTAGTGTTTGATAATCATGCTGTGAAGATATCTAAATAATTGGAATGTTTCTTTTGACTTGGAAAGAAAATAAGCCTATATTATTAATAGAACTATGGTCATAGATAGGAACAATGATCAAACTGGTTTTTAGGAAGCTTAATAATGAGAGATTAAAAAGGAGGTAAAAGGAAGGGAAGAGAAACAATATTAGAAGAAAACAGATCTGAGTTCTAGTCCTGACTGCAAAAAAAAAAAGTGTTGTGTCATTTGGCAATTTATTTCAGCCTTTCTGGGATTGTTTCTCCATCTGTGAAATGGGAAAACATTATGGAACTATAAATGAAGAGCCAATGGCATATCCATTTCATAAAAATGCTGAGAAGTTTGTTCTCCTCTTAGTCTATTTACCATCTTCCTTCAAATTATGTCCAAATGTTCTTGGTACCTTTCTGCTTTGAGACGTGATTTGAATCCAGATCTCTCTTATGCCACGTTGTGAACTTTATCCACTAAACCATGTTGCCTTTATATGTTTTTGTATAAAACAAAATCAAATTTGTATAAAATAAATTCAAATTCAAAACAAAACAATTCCTTTGATTTATTATTGTAGCCTTTATCAGAATTCAACTTAATTCAACTCAAGAAGCATTCATTAAGTGCCTTTTATGGACCCTGTAGGCAATGGAGACATAATTTAAAATAAATAAATTTAAAATTAAAAAAAACAGAGTCTAATCTCAAGAAGTCTAAATTCTATTAAGATCATTGACACATTCATAGATAAACATAAATATACACAAAATAATTTCTGAGGAGAGAGTACAAGTAACAGAGATGATTAGGATAGACCTCATGTAGGAGGTCAAACTTGAGGTTAGCTAGCGATTCTGTAAGGTAAACACAAAGAGGAGTGAATTATAAATATAGAAATGGTGACAACCTATGCAGTCATAGAGGTAGGAGAGAAATTATTCTAAAGAGAATAGCAAGAAGGCCAGTTTGGAATGTCTAGTATATAAAGGAGAGTAATGTTCAAAAAGCCTGGAAAAGTTGAACCACCTCACACATGACCACCTAACATGACAAAAGAGAAAAATGACCATGCAAACCTTTTGACCAAGCAATACCACTACTAGGTCTATATCCCAAAGAGATAGAAAAGAAAAGAAAAGAAAAGAAAAGAAAAGAAAAGAAAAGAAAAGAAAAGAAAAGAATCTATATGTCCAAAAATATTTATAGCAGCTCTCTTTGGTGGCAAAGAATTAGAAATTGAGGAGATACCTGAACAGTGTAATGGAATACTACTGTGCTATAAGAAATGATGGGCAGGATGCTCTCAGACTTACATGAAATGATACGCAGTGAAGTGAGCAGACTCAGAAGAATGTTGTACACAGCAATAGCAATACTGGATGATGATCAACTGTAAATGACTTGGCTATTCTCAGCAATATACTGATCCAAGACAATTCCAAAAGGACTCATGATGAAAAATGCTATCCACCTCCAGAGAAAGAACATTCTATTTTGCACTTCATTTTTTTCATGTTTTTTTTCCCCTTTAGGTCTGTGTCTTCTTTCACAACATGACTAATATGATAATATGTCTTTCATAATTGAACATGTATAACCTATGTCAAATTATTTACCTCTCAGGGAGGGGAGGAGATGAAAGAGAAAGGGAGAAAATTTGGAACTCAAAAAGTTTTTTTAAATGAATTTAAAAATTGTCTTTACACATAAGTGCAGAAAAATATTATTTAAAAAGTCTACATACTTTCTCTACATTTGAGAGCCCAGATCATTCTAGATGGTCTAATCATGCATGTATCTCTTATGGCAGATGCTGTGGCTCTGAAATATGCAAGTGGAAGGAGATTTTATTCTGGAGTAGAACCCAGAGCATGAATGGTGGGGTCCGAGCAAAGGAGCAATCCCTTCATTAGGGAGGCAAAATTAAGGCATCTCTAGTAGCTAGTACCTTATTGGATGTTTAAGTAAATTTTTAATAAAATTCCCTGAAAATGGTCTTTGTGTACTAAGCAAATTATTTTCATATAAGAAGAAAACTCTCAAGTTTTCGCATATCAGTTCTTAAACATGTTCTGCATGTTATGCAGATTCTGTTATCTTTCTCAAATTAATACATTTTCTCTCTAAATAATACTTGTCTTTCTATGTCATAACATTGGATACACTGGGCTGAACACTTTTAGATCAGTCTTGGCTTTTTATAGAGCCAAGTTTTAGGTTTCCTTCGGTCCAAATTCAAAAGTAGTTTGTTGTGGGGGGAAATATTTTTGAATTCATAGGATTGGATGCTTGAAAGCAGCTTAGACAATATCTGGTCCAAATCTTTTATTTTACACACAAAGAGACTAAGGCCCAGGGAGTTCAAATGTCTAGCCCAAACTCAAAAGGGCAATAAGCCCAAATTTGACTCCACGTCCAGTGGTCAAATCCACAACAATGTACTCCTTTGGTTGACTCAACATATATGTGGAACAAATTATCACAAGTACATAGAAAATAAACGTAACAGAAATACCTGGAAATGATTGGAAAAGCAGATAAGCAGAGCCAGGGGAAAAGTAAGAAATGTATGCAGGTTTATGTTTCTCAATATCTTCAACTTTCTTTCCCCTTTACCCTTGCAAAGATGTTCAGCCTATCATGCAAGCCATTCTTTCCACGTTGTTGGTGGATGACCACTGGTCACTGCTTGGCTAATGCTTTGTAGCTTATGGCTGTTTCCTGAGTCAGATGTGATAAAAGACAAGCCAGGACCGATTCCAGAGGGCTGCAGTGACTAAGGAGAAGTTCTAAGAATCAGCAGGACTAGACTAGCTGTTTCGGTTATAAAACATACCAAAATTAACATGGAGAGACTAGGCTAGTAACTGCCTCAAAACCTCAACCACTGGTAAGATTAAGCCAGGACACTGATCCCAACCTTCAGTTGGTTCCCCTCACTGTTGCCTCCAATTGTTTGCAAGGATTCTGCATTTCTTCTTGGAGTTCTGCGGATGGGTTGGGGGGGGCAAGCAAACAGAGCAGTAGGACCAATACCCAGTCATAACAGATGGGGAAGAAGGGAAAGGGGACAGGAAAGTTGGGGGAGAACACAAGAACAAACTTGCTTTGCTATGTGCTCCAGAAGTCCAATAAGCAATGCTATAGGTAGCCTGGGATAGGAGAAGAGTTAGTGGGGAGGAAAATAGAAGGCATACCCCTAGTAGTAGTGTATATATTAATGTGCCCAATTAGCAATGATGTGGCAGTGTCCTTGTGAACAGGTATGCTAGTTATGCTAACTTGCTCTCCTATCTGTGTGGATGGGGCTACTCCTTCCCTCAGTTGTGACTTTCTGTCAACCTTGAACTCTGTGAAGGATTTTCCTCTCAAATCAAACCTAGGGGAAAATGGTGAAAGCCTTGTCTTTGTATAAACCAAGCCAGTAGGACCATCCCAGGTACTGCTTCTCAAATCATTGCCTAAAGAGAGCCCAGTAAATGTAATCTTTCTGTACCCTGGGAAGCTGAAAAAAAAATCAATAATTCTCTTTTTTCAGCTCTGAGCCCTTAGCCAGTGGATTGCTGAAGGTGAAGGGGGGAAACCATGGCTTCAACCTCTCTTTTTTCCCTCTCCTAGAACTGAGTCCCCCAATTAGCTTCTTTCATCTGCATTTCCAATAAGTACACCTAGATTAACTTTAATGAATTGTGTTTAAGAAATACAGTAAACAAAAGATTAAATAAACTTTCAAGAAATAGAGATAAGTTTCTTATCCCAAGGGAGAGATCAAAGTATAATCTCTGAAGAAGGAAAGGGGAAAGAGAATGAAAGACCAGTCTCAGGACCAAAGTAGTCCTGACCAGTTCTATCAATATAGCACCATATTTCTCATAAATGATTAGATCACACCTTACGAGTTCATTGTTAACAAAACTACCTCAGCTGCTTCTGCACCACTTACGCTCTGAATCTTTCTGCTCCCTGTATTCTACTAGCTACTCTCAGTTTTCTCTCCTTCCAATCCATATAGGATTCCATGCACTCTTACCAATTCCCTTCTCATAATCCCATGTGATGGGAAGGACTTAGCTTGTCAATCAAAGCCAGACCCTACCAGTCACATACAGGGTTATGTCAAAATACTCCAGGAAGTCAAGAAGAAAACTTGGATAATGTTTCTGCCTGGGAGGTAGGCATTAATTTTCAATGTCCTGATCTCCACGGCAATACCAAAATAATGCTACAATTGTTTTACTAATGGGAAAAATGAGGCTGACAGGCTTAGTGACTTACCTAAGGCCACATAGCTGCTAAATGAAGGAGCTTACATTTGAACTTGTATTCTAAATAGACAGCTAAAAAATGAAGTGAGTAGAGTATGAACTTCACTTGCCTCAGACATTTATTATCTGACTTATCTGCCTTAGTTTCATCTTCTATAAAAATGAGTATGTAATAATGGCACCTACTTCCCAGGGTTTTTGTGAGTATCAAATAAGATTATATTTGTAAAGTGTTTTGCAAACTTTAAAAGTGTCAAATAAATGCTAGGTGCTATTATTATGAATACCAGTTCTATGAGTTTGTCTTTGCATTGTACTGACTCCAACATAACCCTAAGAGAGAAAGTATTCTCAATTCTAGGCCCCTGAGGCTCTAATCTATCTGAAAGGAATTATTATTTTGTTAGCAATTTTTAATAATTTCATAGATTCCTTGGGTTATATGTCTCTCTGAGGAAAAATATTAGCTTACGCTATCACTTAAAAGAGTAGCATCCTAACAACATCTCAGAATAAATGAGCCAAAACCCAGCCTCCTTGGCACTTATTACCAAGAGTAGGAGTATGAATCACAAGCCTCTGGCTCTACTCCAGCATAGATTAATGTAGTCTGTGTTCTAAAGTGTTCTTTAGAACAATATTTTTCAAACTGTTCTCATATCACTTCTACTATCTGTTCAAATATAGAAAAGGGGAAATATATACATATATGTACATATTAACATATATACATACATATGTGTGTATGTGTGTATGTATATATATGTATATAGATATAGATATATATGTAATGGAAGGAATACTAAAGTGAATAGGAATCACAAGATCTGGGTTCTAGTTCTTGCTCTGCCATTTATTAAATTAGTGACTGACCTTGTACAAATAATTTAAATATTTTAAAAGTCAATTTTCTAACCTGTAAAGTAAGGATAATAATTCTTATCTTGACTACCTCTTAACATTGTTATAATAACTTCATACACACAAGTAAGCAATTAAAAAAGTGTAATGTCTATACAAATGTAAGATATTGTTACTAAAGAGAGATCTGTGGTTCTATGTAAGGCCTCCAAATTAACTGCATGCCCGCTTTTAAAAGTTAATGCCTTTATTTGCTATACAGAGTTAATTCTTTGACCTTTCTTGAAATATCTTAATATTTATTACAAACAGGCTTCTTTTGTTCAGTCATTCTTAGAATAAAGCTACTTTTTTTTAAAAGTACTCCTTGGATTTGTCTTTATCTTTATATGACTTACTTATGCAGATAATAGCACCACCATTCTCTTCAAAATTTAAAAAATTGCAGTTTTGTTACATTTCGTCCTGTGCATAAAAGGATAAGTGCAAAAATCTAGGGAAATAACTGCAGTTTTTTCCAACTACCATCTGAAAAGTAGTTAATAGCTTATCTAAAACTTGCCAGAGCTAAACAAAGCATGCAGTCAGCAGATCCTTCAGACACTGAACTTTGAACTTTAGCTAGACCTTGCACTGAGTCAGCTCAATAACAGGAAGGCAGAATGACATACTTTGAACCAGGGGTTCTAAGGCTGGAGTCAGGTTATGAGAGTGACAGCTGCATTTGCAGCATGAACTTTGTACCTAGACACCGGACTATTTAATCTCTATAACAGCTCTCTTTGTTTCATTACTTATTAACAGTTCCTCCTTGTGTAAAGTTCTTTGTTAATGAAGCTTTAAAAATGGGTCCCTTCCCTCCTTTTCCCCTCCCCTTTTCTAGGCTTTGGAATATTCTTAATGGTGCTTTAGGAAGTCATGGGATCATTGGATTTTGAATTAGAAGGGAATTTACAGAGCAGAGGCTGATAGATTTAGAGGTACCTGGGATCTTAGGGGTCATCTAACTGCTCCAGGGTGAGTTTGTGCTAGGTGGAGGCAACCTTTGACCCCTGATAACCATTAAATGGCATTTGAGGTAAGTGTTCCTCAGTGACACTTTACCATGTCTTCATTTCAGCTTCCTCTTCCCATCATCTTCTCACTCTGATTCTTTTTCCTCTTCTCCTTACAATCCCCCTCCCTCTTCTTTTTAAAAATTATGTTTTAGATCTGTCAGTGCTACTGAAGACCAATCATACCGACACATGGCATATGCTTCATTTCCCAATAAGGACATGAATACATCTGTAAGACCTTCTTGGTGGGTGATGAACAGAAGAGTACTTCAGGAGTTATTTTTAAGTATCCCTAAAATAAACACATTAGAACAAAGGCATAAGGTTTACCTTCAGCAAGCTGAGTAACTGATCTTCAGCATGTTAGAGGGTCTTAGCCATTTAAAGAAAAGATTTGGATTCTAGGAAAAGAGAGTGGAGTTATTGTGGCATTAACCTTAAGTCCTACAAAAATAAACATATTAGCATCACATGGATAATCATCAGAGACTTACAAATATTGTGTGAAAACACAATATTTACTTATAACTCGCACTCTTACTAATCAGATTAAGTAGTCTTTGTACTCTGGGTCTTGGTATTGTCTGGTAAGGAAATCCTTTCTAAAAATTTGACTTGACTTCATAACTCAGAATTTAAACTTGCGCCAATCTGATAATTTATCTCTTTTGTGAATACGTCAGATTAGTACAGACCTTCCCCTTTTCTCCTTCATAATATTTAAAGAGAATATCTTGGTGCTTGTCTCTCAGCACAGTATCAACACTGTCAGGAAGAGTGCAAGCCCTACTGACCCCCAGGGTGCCACTCCTCATAGAATCCAGGCCTGCTTGTCAATCAGTTCTAGCACTGAGCCAGCAAATCCATTTATAAAGAAGCCAGTTGTCACAAACTATTTACGAAATCAAAAGAGAGGTTCACATAAACTTTTCTTGCCTTTCCTTCCTTTCTTTTTTCCCTGCACTCTGCTACTTTGTCTCTTCTTTCCCTTTCATTTTCTCCCATTATAATACCCTCCCCTTTTTTCTCTCTTTCTCCATTATCTTAGTTAAGTATATACCTTTTCTCCCCCCCATTTATTTATTTTATTTTTAATTTATGGAATAAAACAAGCATTTCCATAACATCGTGTAATTTTTTAAAAAAGGGATGATTGCACCTCAAACTGAAAATCTGTTATGTATAACTTGCTATTCCTTCTAAATAAATAATAAAGTAATCATACAATTTTTTTCTTTTTTTCCTTTTTTATTCTCCCTCCCTCCCCCCTCACCCTAGAGGTGGCTGCCATTAAACACAAATAGGTATATTCATATGTAAAATTATCCTATGCATATTTCTATACACTTTTCAAAGGCATCTATCCACCTTCCCAGCTCTCTTAACTAATATGCACAACAATCCCCCAAACTAAATTTTGCTCCTGAAAGGATATTTCTCCTCTAAAAACTGAGGTGTGTCATAGAAAGGAAAATTCTAAGAGGTATAAATATGGTGTTAAATTCCTATGGTCAAACATACAGAATTGTAGTTTACTGTAATGATCTAAAATAGTATGGCTAACTGATAATAAAAGATTGGGCATGTTTTCTCAAAGGAATTAGTCTGAAGCAAAGTCTCCTCCATCTAACTTTATGTTTCAGTATGGGTAGGATTTTATTGGTGCAGTAACTAAAAAGTACTCTATGCACTATGGAGATGAACTTTAAGCAACTAGTTATCTCATGACTTGTCTACTAGGTCAAAAACCTTCCTCAGTCATTCTGTTCTCCAGTCCCAATAGAATTACTTCTTTAGGAAGAGATGGGAAAAATATTACTATTTGAAATGACAATTTTCAAACCTTAGCATTACAAGACTCTTCTCTCCTTCACCCCCTCCATCTGTACATTTAATGTTCCTGCAAGTCATCACTTCATGCTCATCTGACATTTTCCACACAACACTGAAGAGAAGGAGATGGAGAAACAGCATACAAAAGCAATAATTTCAGTGTTGTTGTGCCAAAATGTTCCATGGTACTATCATCAACTTTATCAGAGTTCCACAGTTTGGATTACCGTTTATTTCCCTCAAATCAATCCTATCACCTACCTTCTACACACCATTTTCAGTTATTTACTGCTATTGAAAAGGTATTGGCATTGCAATTGTGTAGATCCTAGTTCAGCCCTTTTAAATTGGCTTTCTGCCATATATTTGCAATATCCCTGGATAAAGATTGCACCTGTTGGGGATTTACTCAATTTGAAGAATCATGGAGTTCTAATAGGCCCTGGAATGACCTTTCCCCTGGAAGCTATGCATCAGCATCGCTGTGCGCTATTTGGCAGCCACCGTGAAGACAGCCCAGTCTCAAGCCATGTCCCTGAGTTGTCTGTCCAACACAATGCAGACAGAATGTTGTGACTCAAACCTTGATTCCCTCCTGCCCAACCATCTTTCGATTCCAGAGTCTGTTCTCTGCTTCAGATAGATGCTTTAAACAAACATTAAGCAAGTTCTTATGATAGCTAGTTTATATATTTTTAAAAGTAGTCCATTTTTTGTTACAAAATGATAAAAAAAAAAGAAATCCGGAAGCTGAGATAAAATGTGAGTCTTATTAAATTGTCATCTACATCATGACACAGCAGAGAGAGTAATGGATTTGGAGTCAGAGGACAAAGGTACTGATCTGACTTTGGAACTTACTACTCCCGTGCTCTTGGTCAGGTGAGTTCATTTCTTTAGACTTTGGGAATTGCACTAGATGACCTCAAAGGTCCCTTCCAGCTCTAAATCTAAAGTCTAGCGATATAGATAGGGATTGGACCTGTGACATCCCAGGTATATAATCCTGGGTGAGGAAACTCCCTCTATCAATGCAAGTCAGTTACTTCTCTGCAAATTCTAGTCTTAGAAAGCTGTCTACAGCAGAAGTCTCCAACATACTGCTGCTGGCCACAGGTGGCCTACAATACTCTTGTACGCCTGAACTAGAATAAAATGTACTTGAGACATATTGAATGAAATAAATAAAAATATTGTAAAACATACATAATATTGTATTTTAAAATGAAGTCAACATATGGATTTCAGGGATCCTAGTATACAGTTTAGTGGGCCCCATTTCTATTTGAGTTTGGTACCATAGGTCTAATAGTACAGGCAGGTTAAATGATTTGTCCAGAATCACACAACCAGTATGTATCAGAGGGGAGATTTGTACCCAAATCTTCCTGGTTTCAAGTCCATTATGAAAAGCTACCTCTTCTATAATAATAAAATTTAAAAGACACTACCAAGATACTATAATGTCAAGCAGTATATGTTTTTAAGTAAATGAAAGACTTCAAACTCTCTCTCATTTCAGCCCCTCCCCTACCTGCTGAGAAGGCAAGAAATATAATATCCATTATATATACGAAGTCATGCAAAACATATTTCCACATTAGCCATATTTGTGAGGGAAGGATGCGGGGAGAGAAAAGCAAAAAAAAAAGCAAAGTGAAAAAAATACTTCAATCTTCACTCAGAGTTCATCAGCTCTTTCTCTGGAGGTAGATACATTTTTCATCATGAGTTCTTTGGAGCTGTTGTGAATCATTGCACTAACCAGAGTAGCTAAGTTTTTTATAGCTAATTATTATTACAATATCATCGTTGGGCAATTAGGTGGCACAGTGGGTAGAGTGCCAGACCTGAACTCAAGAACATTCATTCTCCCAGGTTCAAATTCTGCCTCAGAAACTTACTAGCCGTGTGACTCTGGGCAAGTCAGTTAACCTGTTTGCCTCCATTTCTTCTTCTGTAAAATGAGCTGGAAAAGGATATAGTAAACTACTCCAGTATGTTTACTAAAAAATAAATGGAATCATGAAGAGTCAGACACCACTGAAAATGACAACAACAGTAGCAGCAATTGTTGTTACCATGTAAAATGTTCTTCTAGGTCTGCTTACTTCATTTGCATCAGCTCATAAAAGCTTTTCCAGGTTTTTCTGAAACCGTCTTGCTCATCATTTCTTATAGCACAATAATATTCCATCACAATCATATGCCATAGTTTGTTCAGCCATTACCCAGTTGATGGACGTCCCCTCAATTTATAATTCTTTGCCATTTCAAAGAGAGCTGCTATAAATATTTTAGAACATATATGTCCTTTTCCTTTTTTCCCTATTTGTCTTTGGAAATAGGCCTAGTAGTGGTATTCCTGGGTCAAAGACAGTTTAATGACTCTTTTGGCATAATTTCAGATTATTCTCCAAATGGTTGTCAGTTCACAATTCTACCAACAATGAATCCTCTCCAACATTTGTTACTTTTCCCTTCAATCATTTAAGCCAATCTGATAGGTATAAAATGATATCTCAAGATTGTTTTAATTTGCATTTTTCTAATCAATAATGATTTAGAGCATTTTTCACATGTGTTTTCTTCTTGATAAAATGAATTGGTTGGACTAAATGATCTTTCAGGCCAGTTATTGTTAGAATATTATGAGTTTTTAAAAAGATAAAAAGGAAGGAATTTAAAAAAAAAAAACTGCAGAAGCACATTATAGGCCAGCAGTAAAAGTGAGGAAGGAGAAGTAATTTAGCCCCAGCTTAACTATCAAGCCTGACTTTCCACTGTTCTCCAACAAACATCTGGTGTTCTGATGTATATGATGCTTATTCCTTCCTCTAAGTATTTCCTTAAATTCTTCCCTAAGTCTGTAATACTCTCTCCTCTGCATTCCTTCTGTAACAATTCTATGGTTCCATCAAGGCCCAACTCCCATCACTTCTCTATTTGTCTTCCTTCAGCATTCCAGTCTACTTTGATCACCCCCTTTGCTACCTCCTAACACATTCACCTTCTATGATACATTTTAGAACTCCAGTACATAATATTCTATATTCTTCTTATCAAATCTTGCTCTAGATTATTTTTCATTGAAAGTAGAAATCACATCTGACACTTCTTCCCTCCAGCTCTGGGCACAGAAACTACTCAATAAAATTTATTGATGAATTTGTTTCTGTATCTATCACTTTCCTAGAGAAACCATAATCTCCTTGAGGACGTGATCTGTACCTTACTTCTTTTGTCATTCCCCCATCAACAAGCAAAGTTCTAAATATTTCTCTCATAGCTGCTTGGTAGACCCGTTTGAATTGAGCTATCAAAGGAATGTGTCCTTAGCACTAAGATTTCTGGAATCTGTAATGTTTTCTTACATCAACTACAGTGTTTAGCACCCCATAAGCTCTTCATGTTAAATAATGCAAAGCTATAGATACAGATACTATATTGAATATTATTTCATAATCTAGCTCTAGATTTCTATTTTTAAATGCTTGATCTGTACCATCAGACTATACAAAAATCTCTAGACCTGAAATTAAATATATATGTGTATGTAGCTGAAATATATACATTTTTCTCTTTTTAATTGTCTCAGGAGTGGACGCAGTAAAATACCTCTGGAAGATGGACTGGGCAGTACCCTCAATAAAATAATATATGATAAATGTTTTTGGTTAAATATATTTGTTTACACAGCACTTTCAAGATTAAGAATTAAAGTGGGCAAAGTACAAATTAAAATGTAAAGGTGGTGAATGAATTAAACAACTGCAAGAAGGCTTGAGAAAACTTTTATTTTTGCTATGGAGATCTGGAGAAAAGTTAGGCAGCTTAAAGTAATAAGTTCAGATTGGGCCTAGCCCACCTGCAAAAAATTAGAAAATCCTGCTTTCTGATCTTTATATGTAACCATTCAAGTCTGGGACACACCCAAGCTCTCCCTCTCTGAATCACCCAAACCAGTTTACATAACTAGCAAGGGCAGCAAGAAAATCCTTTGTTCTTTTTTCATGCTAATAAGTTTTTCTCACAATTTCATGTATTTATTTCAGAAGTTACTTGAAAGCGTTATTTTTAGGAGTGAGTTAGAAAATGTTGCTGGTAGTTAAGCAATTTACAAAGCTGGAGTTGTAGTACCTAGTTTCAATCTACTTCCCCACTAAAATATAACCAAACATCTATTAATCCATAAAGGTATTTTCTTTCTCTCACAGTGTTTTTATTTCCCTTCAGGAATTAAAATAGAAATGCATCTTCTCTGACCATATCCTTTGCTACAGGTTGTTCAAATCTTTCTGCAAAAATTTCTCAGAAAATTCTGAAATCTAGAGATAGTTTTTTAATTTGATGTTTTAATTTAATGTTGTAATACTGGACCACAACCTTATGTAGTTAAAATGGATTTGAAAAGGTCAATCATACATTATGTTGATTTTATTTGAAAATGTTGAAAATATTCATGTCTAAAGAAAAACAAAAAAGAAACTTTTAGTAAATATTAGATAAAAGTCACAATGGAAATAATGAAATTCCTAGTGGAGGTAAACCCTCAACATGAAATAATGTTCATTGTTTCTGGAGTTAGCTTAGGCATAGTACAGCTAAACAAGAGCCTATAATAGGTATTTTCTGCCCTATTCACCCCATTATAAAAGTTTTTTAAGGCCAATAAGCCCAATTAAGAAACTTACAAAGGCAGTCTAAGCAGAACTAAGAAATAAGAGCACATAAAATTAATTTTAGGGGTAAAGTCAAAACAGCTAGTGGGATTACAATAGCGAGGTATAAGCAATAGTTTCATCCAATTTTATGAAATAATTGAGGATACAAATACATTTGCAAATTCAACAGCGCAATTCAACAAACTTTAAGCACCCACTGTGTGCCAAAGTATAAGAGTTCCACTTCTACATCTCCATATTCTCTCAGTTCAGGTGTCCTGTTTTTAGCTCTGCTTTACTTTCTTCACAGTTGTAATTAACCATTTCAATAGTATATTGTCTTCTATCCTTGACTTCCTTACCTCTGATCACACCACCAGTCCTGCCCTGCTGTCTAAATCCCACCAACCATATGCCTTCTCCTCTTCTACTCCTATGACAATGATTGCCACTGTAGGAAACCATATAACATACTACAAAGTTATATTATCTAATCTCAGCTGGATTAATGGGATGGAGGGTGGTTGTTTAGGAAATGAAAATCCTTATCTAAGGCACCTCTAAAAACTGACATGTTTACTAAGGGACAGACACAAATTTTCAAAAATATAACCAACAATACACAGCAGCAAATTATTATAGTAATCTTGTATTGACAAATGTAAAGATTTAAATTCCACGGATAAGAATTCTTTATTTGGTTGGGAAAGCCAGAAAACTATTTGGCAGAAATTAGGCATAGATCAATATCTTGTACCATTACCAAGATAAGGTTAAAATGGATACATGACCTAGAAATAAAGTGAGATATCACAAGAAAATTAGAAGAACATGGAACATATTACCTATCAGATATATGGATAGTATGACAATTTATGAATAAACAAGAGATAGAGAGCATTGTGAGGTATAAAATGGATAATTTTGATTACATTAAATTCAAAAGGTTGTGTACAAATAACACCAATGTAGCCAAGGTTAGAAGGAAAGCAGAAAATTGAGGGGGAAATTTATAGACAGTTTCTCAGTTAAAGGACTTATATCTCAATTTTATAAAGAACCTTGTCAAATTTGTAAGAATATGAGTCATACAGGGAGGAGGAGCAAAGGAGAAAAGGAAGGGATTCACCTGAGCTCTTCCCCAACCCACTCCAAACACCTTTAAATAATGCCTCAAAACAAATTCTAGAGCAGCAGAACCCACAAAAGGATGGAGTGAAACAATTTTCCAGCCCAAGACAACTTAGAAGGTCAGTAAGAAAAATGTGTTACACCAGGATGCAAGTGGAGCATAGTCCAGCGCAGGCTGCACCAGCACAGTGGCAAGTCAACTAGGAGCAGGCCTTGGGACAACTGAAGCAGTGGCAGCAGTGGCAATTTCTGGACCTCTCAAACCACAGACAGTAAGGGGGTCAGCCAACTGATCAAACGGAGATTACAGGGGTCCCATTGCTGGCACTAGGGGCAGAATTCTGTTGTATTGCTCACACTTGGATCTAGGTCACAGTCCAGGGTCTCAGTCCTAGGGCAGAGAGAAGCACTAGAACACCAGAGCTTTCAGTGCAGAGAAGTGGAGACCCTGGTCACAGCACCAGGGCAGAAAAGAGTGCTTGTGGTTGCTCACAGACCAATGCACAGTACAGGAGAGTAGTAAACACACCCCCTCCTAGATCACGTCACCTTGAACAAATTGAAAACTTACAGGTCCCCAGAATCACCCTCTGAAAACAGCTACAAAAAATCCTGAATCCCCTCCACTTAGGAAGCATAGATTTAAAAGTCAAGAAATAGGCTGGAAAGTGAGCAAACAGCAGGAAAAGATCCTGACTATAGAAATTTACTATGGTGACAGGGAAGATCAAACCACAAACTCAGAGGAAAAAGTCAAAATTCCTACTTCCAAAGCCTCGAAGAAAAATATGCATTGGTTCCAGGTCTTGGAAGAGCTCAAAAAGGATTTTAAAAAATCAAGTAAGAAAGGTAGAAGAAAAATTGGGAAAAGAAATGAGAGCGATGCAAGAAAATCATGGGAAAAAAGAGTCAACAACTTGGTAAAGGAAGCACATACAAAAAATGCTGAATAAAACAACAGCTTAAAACACAAAATAGTCAAAATACAAAATTCCAATGAAGAGGAGAACTCCATAAAAAGCAAAATTGGCTAAATGGAAAAAGATATACAAAAATTCACACAAGGGGAAGGTAGGTGATACAGTGACTAGAGCTCCAGCCTTGTAGTTAGAAGGATCTGAGTGTCTAACCTCAGACACTTGACACTTCCTAGCTGTGTGACCCTGGGCAAGTCACTTAACCCTAATTGCCTCACTTAAAAAAATTCACTCAAGAGAAAAACTTCTTAAAAAGTAGAATTAGCAAGATGATAAAGGAGGTACAAAATGTCACTGAAGAAAATAATTCCTTAAAAGTTCAAATTGGGCAAGTGTAAGCTAATGACTCTATGAAACATCAAGAAGCGAAACAAAATCAAAAGAATGAAAAAAATAGAAGAAAATGTCAAATAGCTCAAAAAAACAATTGATCAAGAAAATAAATTGAAGAGAGATAATTTAAGAATTATTGGACTACCTGAAAGCTATGATAAAAAAAAAAGCTAGCCATAATCTTTTAAGAAATTATCAAGGAAAACTGCCCTAATATTCTAGAACCAGAGGGTAATATCAAAATTAAAAGAATCCACCAATCACCTCCCAAAGAGATCCCAAAAGGAAAACTCCCAGAAATATTATAGCCCAATTCCAGAACTCCCAGTTCAAAGGGAAAATATTGCAAGCAGCCAGAAAGAAACAATTCAAATATTGTGGAGCCACAGTCAGGATAACACAAGATTTAGCAGCATCCACATTAAGGGATTGGAGGGCTTGAAATATGATATTCTGGAGAGCAAAGGAACTAGGATTACAACCAAGAATCATCTATCCAGCAAAATTGTGCATAATCCTTCAGGGGAAAATGGGCATTCAATAAAATAGAGGACTTTCAAACATTCCTTATGAAAAGACCAGATCTGAATAGAAAATTTGACTTTCAAATACAAGACTCAAGAGAGGTATAAAAAGATAAACAGTAAAGAGAAATCATAAGGTATTCAATAAGGTTAAACTGTTTACCTTCCTACATGGGAAAATGACATTTGTGATTCATAAAAACTTTCTCATTATTAGAGCATTTAGAAGTATATGTAGACATAGGCATGGGTGTGAGTTGAATATGATGGGATTATTATCTAAAAATAGAATTAAGAGGTGAGAAAGAAGAATGTATTGGGAGAAGGTGAAAGGGTAAAGTAGGATGAGGCAAATTATCTGACATAAAAGAGTCCTGAAGGAGATTTTACAGTGGAGGGGAAGATGGGGGAAATGAGGTGGGGTATGAACCTTACTGTCATTCAAATTAGCTCAAAGAGGGAATAACATACACACTCAGTTGAGTGTAGAAATACTTCTTACCATACAAGAAAGTTGGAGGAGAAGGGAATAAGAAATGGGGTGAGGGGAAGCTGATAAAAGGGAGGGTAGATTTGGTGAGGTAAAAGTCAGAAGCAAAACACTTTTGAGAATGGACAAGGTGGAAAGAGAGAAAGTAGAATAAATGAGGGGGAAAAGGATGGAGGGAAATACATAATTAGTAATCATTACTATGAAAAAAATAGAGCAAGTTTATCTGATAGAGACCTCATTTCTCAGATATATAGAAAACTGAGTCAGTTTTATAGATATAAGAGCCATTCCTCAACTGATAAATGGTCAAAGGATATGAACAGGCATTTTTCAGACAAAATAATCAAAACTGTCTTTAGTCACATAAAAAGCTCTAAATCACTATTGGTCAGAGAAATGAAAATTATAACAACTCTGATGTACCACCACATACCTATCAGATTAGCTAATATGACAGAAAAGGAAAATGACAAATTTTGGAGGAGATGTGGGAAAATCAAAACACTACTGCACTATTGCTGAAGTTGTATACTGATTCAACCATTCTGGAGAGTACTTTGGAACTATCCCCAAAGGACTATAAAACCTTGCATACCCTTTGACCAAATAATACTACCACTAGGTCTTTATCCCAAAAATTACAAAAAAAAAATGGAAAATGACCTATATGTACAAAAAAAAATTTAGCAGCTCTTTTAGTGGTGGCAAAGAATTGGACCTTGAGGAGGTGCCCATCAGCTGCGGAAGAGTTGAACAAGTTGTTGTATATTATTGTGATGGAATACTATTGTGCTATAAGAAATGATGAACAGGATGCTCTCAGAAAATCTTGGGTAGATTTACATGAACTGATGCATAAGTGAAATGAGCAGAACCAGAACATTGTACATAGTAACAGCAATATTGTATGATGATCTACTGTGAACATCTTAGTTATTCTCAGCAATATGATGATCTAAGACAATTCTGAAGGACTTATGATTAAAGGTGCTGTCCATCTCCAGAGAAAGAACTGGTGGAGTCGGAATGCAGATTGAAGATACTTTTTCTTTACTTTCTTTATTTTGCTTGGGTTGTTTTTTTTTGTCTGTGTTTTCCTTCATACAATGACTTACATGGAAATGTGTTTTGGATGACTACATACATATATGTGTATGTGTATATGTGTACATATACATACACACACACACACACACACACACACACACATATATACATACACACACACACACACACACATATATAAAACCTTTGTCAAATTGCTTGCCTTCTCAATGGGGGAGGAGGGGAGGAGAGGGAGAGAATTTGGAATTCCAAATTTAAAAAAAAAAGAATGGTACAATTGTTTTTACATATAATTGGGAGAAGATATTTTTTAAAAAAATATGAGTCATTCCCCAGTTGATTAATGGTCAAAGGATATGAACAGGCAGTTGTTTGTTTTTTATGAAGAAATCAAAACTACATATAGACATGAAAAAATGCTCTAAATCATTATTGATTAGAGAAATACAAATTCAAACAACTTTGAAACATCATACTACACCTATCAAATTGGCCAAAATAATAGAAGGAGAAAGCAACAAATGATGGAAGGGATGTGGAAAAATTGGGAAACTAATTCACTGTTGGTGGAACTATGAACTGATCCAAAAATTTTCGAAAACAATCTGCATTTATGCCCGAAGAGCTATAAAACTGTGTATACCCTTTGACTCAGTAATACCACTATTAGGTATATTTCCCAAGGTGATTAGGGAAAAAGGCAAAGAAACTATATATTCTAACATATTTATAGCATCTCTCTTTGTGGTGGCAAAGAACTGGAAATTGGGGGTATATCCATCAATTGGGGAATGACAAAACTTGAAATTGTATTTGATTGTGATGGAATACTAATGTGCTATAAGAAATGATGAGCTGGTTGATTTTAGAAAAAAATGGGAAGACTTACATGAAATAATAAAGAGTGAAATGAGCAGAACCAAGAGAATGCTGTATACAATAACAGCAACATTGTTCTAAAAACAACTTTGACCGACTGAGTCATTTTAAGTATTACAAATATTCAAATCAATTACAAAGGACCTATGAAGAAAGATGCTATCCACCTTCAGAGAAAGAACTGATAAATAGATGGTTTTACATACCCACACACACCCACACACCCACAGACACACATATGTGTATGTGTGTATGTGTATACATAGTTCTACCTAATTGTAACCTTTTCTAGAGTGGGAGGGAGGGAGAAAAAAATAAAAAGTTCACATAAGAGAACAAAAAAAACTTAGAAGCACAGAAAATCAGGGTAGTTTTGAAAACAAAGTAGTACTTATTGCATAGTTTATTTTTTAAAAAGTATACTGTATGAAATGGAAATTCATGATTTTGTATTGAATCCTCTTTTGTATTGTGCTGTGTAGATGGAAATGTTCTTTTTTTCTCTTTTGTATTTAACTTCAAAATGAATTAAAATTTCTTGAAAAGCCAAGGTCACCTATATGATCTTGGGCAAGAGATTTCACTTTTCTTGGCATCTGTTTCATTGTGCTGTTGCAGTTGTTTTGCATTTTAATAATAAAGGAATTGAGATAGATGCTCACTAGGGGAAAAACAAAGATAACTGACATTTGTTAAAGGCCTTTGGCTCATTAGGAAAAAATGCTATGTAAATATAAAGTGGTATTTAAATAACCATGATGTAAAGAGCTCTCTCAACAAATGTCATTTTTATTAAGTTTGCTAACAATAAAAACCATATTTTCACTACAATGGAATTTAGTTGCAGCAAAAACAAAAGAAACTGTTTCCCTTTGAAGTTTATCCTTTGTACTGTTTTTCTTCAGATATATGTGACATATTAATTAATAATAATAACAGCTAACATTTATATAGTGCCTAGTATATTCCTTCTCCCAAGATACAAAGCAATGAATGCCTAGCTAGACTGCTGTGAAGAAAAGCACTGTGTCTAGAATATGATTCTAAGATGGACTAAAGATGAGAATGAGATTAAGAGATAAGACTAAAACTCTGTCACTAATGTGCTCTATTATATACTCAGCCCTACAGTTAATATGTCCCTTCAGATTTGGTGACCTGTTTTGCTACACTAAGAAATGAAGTATAAAATAATAAGAATAGAGTTCCAATGATAATTTTAAATTTCCTTGCTTACTCTGATCGGCCCACAGTATTAACGGTTAGTATATGCAAGTGTGCTTGTAAGGGAGAGAGAAAAAATCTTAAGAAAAAGTTTCCCCTTTTAAATATTTTATCCATAAATAATCAACATAAAAGGAGAAAGAAATAATACATTTTTACTTTTTAAATTCTCTTACATTGCAATCACACATATATTTATTTTTCTTCCAGAATTTCAATCCTTTTTTCCTTACCAATGTAGAGTGTTTTCAGTTTTGAACTTTAACACTTTTAGAAAGAATTAGAGATTAATAAATTTGATTAAGAATCTGATTTTCTGTGGCACCTAGGTGGTGCAGTGCATACAGCACCAGCTCTGGAGTCAGGAGGACCTGAGTTCAAATTCGGCCTCAGACCAAACACTTGACACTCACTAACTGTGTGACCCTGGGCAAGTCACTTAACCCCAATTGCCTAAAAAAAAAAGAGAATCTGATTTTCTATAGACTTCACATTCTGCTGTGTGCTATTGTGGGGCAACACTCAATACTGAAATTTTTGCCAATATAGGATTCTTCATTGTTCCCAGAAGGGAAAAAGAGTATGCATATCAATATCTCCCAATTTGTAAGGCTGTATATACTTGCTGAAAGGAGTCTGTTGAGCAAGAATTCTCATGAGATAGAAATCTCTCTTGGTAGAATTAGGACAGATACTATAGAGAAGATACCAAAGCTGACAACCAATTACTAAATTGATAATGACAGTAATCTGCCTTTCCCCCCCTAGTTTCCATAGTATCAGAAAGCACTACAAGTAGTTGTGTTTCCCAGAATCCTTTATTTACCATGATTCTCAGATAGCTTGTTAAAACCTCAAAGAAACATTTGGGAAATGAAGGAGGGAAGATACATGACAAGAGCAATTGTATAATAGTGCATTACAAAAACATGCTAACAAAAAAACAGCTTTAAATCCTAATCTACAAACTCAGCTCAATTCTGAAACAATCATTTTGGGCCTTTCTATTGTCACATAATCATAGTACCATAGATCCAGAGTGGGAAAGGACATTTAAGACATTTAATATAGTCCAACCCACTTATGTTTTACAAAAGAAGAAACTTAGGAAACTACATAGGGAAAGTGGGGCATCTAATAGTTTAAAAACGCTCGTATTTCCACCTTGGCAATGTGCTCTGATACAATGGTACAGACTTCCAGTACAGTGACGGGAGTCACAGGAGTTCTACAGTCATGGGAGCTGGGCTCAAATCCCACCTCTGATGCTTATTACTTATATGAACTTGGCCAAGTTATCTAACCTCATTATTGTATCACTTTAATAGTTAACCTACTAATGCTTAAAACTACACAAAGACTTTAGAACATCCTGCATATGCACAGAAATGGAAATTCAGTCTATTCACACTTTCGAAAATGAGTCATGGTATTACAAAGAAGCTAGGAAGTAGACAAATATGGTAGACTGTTTTCAGTCCAGTTTCTGCACATCAAATTCTCTACAATTTTTCAGAAGTGGGTTCCCAAGTTGTTTACTGATGCTTCTCCAAGGAGTGGATGGAAGGCAGTTTATATAATCATCTGTGGTTATAAAAAGCTATAGCATGCACAGCAGCCACATCCTGGTAAAATCATCTCAGCACATGGGCTAAACCAGGTTGAGAGTAATAGACAGGCCTCAAACTGTCAGTCAACTAGGGGGGTGTCTACCCCAAGACTAAAAATTTCCCCTGGTGGAATGTGTAGATGAGAATAGCTTGTTCCAATGGCCATGAAGGTGGCTGGAACAGGCACTATGGAGCACTGGAAGCTTAGTCAGATATTGAAGATGCCCAGGTCATTCATTGCATCCTCGGCCATAGCCAATTGTCTTGACTTTCATCTTGACACTGGACTTCAATGACTTTGCAAGAGAGGGTGAGACCGACAACTTTGTGCAACTCTCTCACTTAAATCCAATTCACAAATAAGTCAAGACATCATTTCATGATATCATTGGTCCTCTTTGAAAATGAAGGATGAACAATAACAGTAGTGGGAAGATTTTCCACACCCAAATATCACCACATAGTCTACAATTAGAGATTTAGTTAGATTAGTAAACTATTACCAACTAAGAGTTAGGAATAGCAGCCATTCAAATCTCGTTGTGCATTACTTTAGTTGACAGCCAACTAAAATGAACTGAAGGAATGATATTTATATACAAAGAAGGGTGATGGGAATGGGCATTTTTGAAATATAGGGGAAGAAGAAAGTAGGTCTGATAAGGTCTTTACTGAAGGCCAACCAGTGGGGAGTACAAAGACCTTCAGTGCCTAGAACAAAAGAAAGAGTGTATTAAGAATTAAGAGAGAGGTAGAGAATTTGTGGTGGTAAGCTAACAAAAACAACTTTCCCTTGTTCTTCAGTTTTGCCAAGGTTCCTAAGGCCAGTCATTGTTATACTAGAAATCAACCCAACTGCTACCTTTGGCATCCATTATATAGGCTAACAAAGACTTAAGTTCTCATAGATAATTTATAATATTTTGCCATTATTGAAGTAACCATAGTTTTGTAGTTTCACCTTCTCTTCCTTACTTAGTCTAAGACCATGTCTTCTAAGGATATGAATTATTAAACAGCATATAAAAAGTTATTATTTATGACCCATTGATAGTTTAACAAAAGTACTTTTAACATAAAGTTTTACTGAGTACAGAGTTAGAATTTATGCATCTTAATTGAATATTTGTTCTGCTATATATAAAACATCTATTTCATTTTAATGCAAGAATTCAAAATAAGTAAAACTAAGCCCATTCTAATTGAGACTTATTATGTCAATTTATCTAGTCCTTAACTAGACTGGTTTGGTGGTATAATCAATTGCTTTAAAAACTAAAGAGGTTTGAATTTTAATCTTGGCTCTATAGCAAATACATGTGTTTTATAACAATGCTATCAGTACACACACAGCTGGTAAAGACACAGGGTCTTGTTACTCTCTGATTATCAGTTAGAAATGTGAAGAGAAAATATTGCCTTAAGTGATCCTCTCTCTCTCTCTCAATGCTCCCCTTACCCTTCGGCATCCTATGCAGATACCCAAACAAGAATATTAGTTTTCTGCAAACAACAGCAACTAAATTAGAAAACTTATGAATATCAGGGACTAGATCTGATTGCACCTTTGTTATAAGACTTTTGGCTCCCACTTTGGGCTCTGCATAGATTGTCAAGATATATGGTGTAACAAGTAACCATTCTATATAAATGTGTGTATATACGTATATATACATATATTAAAATGTATATACACACACATACACGTGTATGTATTTATGCATACATGTATGTGTTTGGACATTACATACATGCACATATGTGGGTATGTATATGTATACATATACATATATAACATATGCAGATACATATATCATCAACTCCTGACTTCCATGTCATGAGACCAAAAGAATGGCAGGTTGGATCCTTTTCCAAATTCCATTAAATTTTAGAAACCCTATAAAAGAACAATTGAACATCAGAGGTAGAGTGAAACAGGGCAAGGCAAAAATGAAAAAGCCCAGTGAGTTGGTAAATACTTACGAATGAACACTCATCAGTTAACTGACATTTAATAAGTACCTACAATGTTCTTGGCACTGTGCTAAGCTCCAAGCATACAAAAAAAGGGCAGAAACAATCTGTGTTCTCAAAGAGTTTGCGTTCTAATCAGGGAGATAACAAGCAAACAACATATATGCAGAATAAATTGGGGATGAGTAAGTCTCAAAGGGAAGGCACTAAGAATAAAGAGAACTGGAAAAGAGTTCTTGGAGAAATGGGGGCTTTAGCTGAGTCTTAAAAAAAAGAAGGATGATATACAAGAGATTTTATAGAACACAGAATAAAATATAACTTAAATAGCTACAATGACTTAAATAAGTAAGAATTTAAGAATAACTTAAATAACTAGAATGAAATTCAAGTTTGATTGAATAATGCAGGCAGATTTTTTAAAAAATTACTCAAATTGATCTGAGATTTAGTACTATACAAATCAAACAAAAAGGTATTTTCAGAGCTAGACAACACAATAACAAAATTCATTTGAAAGAACAAAAGAAATCAAATATCAAGATTAATTATGAAAAAGTATAGGAACAAATGAGGACTAGCACTTCCAGACGCCAAACTATATTATAATGCTGTCAGCATTGAAACTATTTGGTACTGGTTTAAAGACTAGAAAGGTAGGTCCATGGTAGATTATGATAGAATGAAATGAAAATAAAAATAACATTCAATTACCCCAAAACACAAATTATCTAGGAAATGACTGTTTAAAAGAGAAGGATATCTGAAAAAATGGGAGGCAAAAATTAATACAAATATACTAAATGAAATACTACAATTAATTCAAAATGATTACATGACATGAATTTTCAAAGTCATGCTATAAAAAGTTATAAAAAGAGAAGCAGATTATATACCTTTCTCACCTATGGTTTAGGTATTGAATTCTTTTTTTGAGGGGGATTTTTAAAGCAGAATTTCTCAATCAATAAAATTCTGGGCAGCGTAATAAGATAAATAAAAAATGCGTTCAAATCTTTATATTTCATTAAACTCCTGTCCAGAGAGGTTGCCTGAATCAAGAATTGGGATTAATGTACCGTGAGGGTGGGCTGAGAACAAGAATGCAGAAACAACAAATTAACAGAAGCACACCTGGTGAAGATAGTGGGACGGAGAATAGACTGGGGAAGAACCAGAGTTCCACACTCCTCATGGCAATGGCACACTCGCTCCTCCCTCCTTCAGGAGACTTTCATGTTATCCCCCATCTCAAGCTATATGTTAAATTGATACGCAGAAGTAGAATGTTCCCTACTCCAGCTCTCCTATGTGCAACAGCTGAAGCGGAATGATGAATTTTTGAAAGTGCAGCTTGAAAAGATCAGAATGTAAACAAAGACACAGACCATCAGACTCCCTTATGCCTGCTCCACCATGATACAGTTGGGCATTGAATTCTTAACCAAACAAAGGCTGAAGAGAATTGCAAAAGATAAAACAGGTAATTTTCATTGCCTGATACTATACTAATCATTGGCAATAACAATATTGAGGAGGTATGAGCTGTTTTTGACAAATAGTATTAGGAAAAGCACACTGCAATATGTTCAAGCTGATAGTATTAGAAGAAATATCTCCAATCCCTCAGGATTGCCCTTACAAGACCAAGGAGGAGATACAGCTACTGTCTTTAAATGTATTTTGTCCCAATTCCAAATAACAGACAATGATTAGTACTCTACTATAAATTTAACCCTGACAGCTAGGTGGCACAGTGGATAGAGCACCAGACCTAGAGTCAGGAAAACTCACTTTCCTGAGTTCAAATCCGGCCTCAGAGACTTACTAGCTGCGTGATCTTGGGTAAGTCACTTAACCTTGTTTGCCTCAGTTTCCTGATATGTAAAACTAGCTGGAGAAGGAAATGGCAAACAACTCCAATATCTTTGCCAAGAAAACCCCAAATGGAGTCATGACAAGTTGGATACAACTGAAAAATTACTAAACAACAATCAATTTAACCAATTGATTTGTCCTCAGTTAACCAATTAACATTACCTAGCTTTACAGAGATATCTACTAAAAAGTTATACCAAGAACCAAAATACAAGAACATTCTCCTAAACTGGGATCAAATTGACTGGTTAGTGCCTTTATTTTGCACTCTCCTAATATGAAAAGTTATTATTTGTCTCTAGTATTAATAATTAATTATTGTATTAGGACCAAGATATTTCCCCTTTTCTACTTCCTCATCTAAAAACCATTCAGTGTGAGAAATCTTAGGCAGGGATTTACCCAGGCCAAGATCTAATCAGACAGTCAAAGAAATTCTAATTTTAGGCTAATGGGTACACTCCTGCTCATTGTGTTTGCTCAGACAGGTCTGGGAATTGTTGACCCTCCCTTTTGTCTAACAGATGATATAGAAATTAATAGCTCTTTGATCAAGATTTGAATGATCCAAGTCATGCACCCCAAGGCCCTCATTGTAATATAGCCCAGGTTCTCATTGTAATATTAATTTTCTCATTGATTTTTGACCAGCATTGATTGCCACCTGGAATACCTACTCTTCAAAGGGCATATAAACTGTGAGCCCACTCCCAAGAGGGCTCTTTGGTCTAAGAGAGATGTCCAAGTGGCCATCTTTTTACTAATAAATATGCTGGCCTTATTAATAAAACAATCACACTACCCAGAAATTACGTCTCTTGTACCTTTTTAAATGCCACATTTCCCAGCTTAAAAGGTTTTTCACTGTAATTAAAAGGACATGAAACTTTCACAATGTATACAAATGCTCTGAAGTGGAGAGCCAGAACCCTTCATTCTACATCACCATACACTTCTAGAAGCAGGCTGACCACATCCCCTGAGCCTTTATTGGCCTTCCAGCATATAGACAATTAATAGTATATAAGACTGAAAGTCATTCCCTAATAGATAAGTGGTAAAAGACTATTAATAATTTTCAAGAAAATTGCACACTATTAAAAACCATATAAAAGAATGCTCCAAATCACCAATAGTGAGAGAAATGCAAATCAAAACAACCCTGAGGCTTCACCTCACACCTTGTAAATTGACAAAGATGAGAAAAGATAAGAAGAATCAGTACTGGAAGTGTTGTGGAAAGATGGACACACTAACACATTGTTAGTAGAGCTGTGAATTTACCACTAATTCTGGAAAGCAATTTAGAATTAAGCAAAGACAGTGACTAAAATATCCATACCTTTTGTCCCAAAGATTCCACTGATAGGCAAATACTTTAAGGATTACAATGACAAAAATAAAGTCTCCCAAATATTTACGGAAGAAATTTTTGTTGTAGCAATGAGCAATAATGGAAACAAAAGAGATGCCCATTGATTGTGGAATGGCTAAAAAAACTGTGGTACCTGAATAAAATGGAATATTACTGTGTTATAAAAATGACTAATATGGTGAATACAGAGAATCATGAAAAAACTTGTATGAACTGATATGCAGAGAGCAGCAAGCAGAACCAGGAAAACAATACATAAATTTACTACAACACTGTACATGGAAAAAAACAACAACAGAGACAACAGCAAAACAATGATCTGAAATTATAAAGACCAAGCTTGACATCTATATCTTTGAAGATATAGGGAACCATTAATATAAAAGACTACATACAACATTCTGGTTTTTCAACATGTTGGTTAATTTTATGAATTTTTACCATAAAGAATAGTGCTCAAGGGAGGTTTGGAAAGAGGATCAGTGGATAATGTAGTTGATTTAAAATTATTTTTAAAATACTTGATATCATATGGTTAGTTTACCAAGACATTTCATTGACAATAGGAAAGATCGAAATTTATTAGCTGATTTCAATAAAAACCTTTACATAATTGATGAATAGGATTGAAAAATGATTAGCATGATTTAAAAAACATAGCCCATGATTCACTTCTTCCATTTTGAGTTACGTATCTTTTTCAGCTATGACAACCATTAGAATCAAGCATCAAAGTAAACTGAAGTTATCACCAGACTTTTTGCTAGCTGTATTACAAAATGTTAAACCAAAATTTTCAAAAATGATGAAGTATATTCAATCATATTGCTCTCACTGAAAATATTATTGATAACATTTTATTGATAGCAAAAACTTTTGCTACCATTAATGAGATATTTTCATAATATTGTTTCATCTTTGAGGTGGCTCAGTGGGTAGATTACCCATCCTGGAGCCAGGAAGACTCATCTATGTGAGTTCAAATCTGGGCTCAGACACTTCCTAGCTGTGTAATCCTGCATAAATCGCTCAACCCTGTTTCCTCAGTTTCCTCATCTGTAAAATGAACTGGAGAAGGAAATGGCAAACCACTCCAAGAAAATCCCACATGGAGTCACGAAAAGTGAGACATGACTGAACAAATTTCAGCTTTAGCATCCTTTTAAATTTCTGTTTCTGTGTATGTTTTATAGGCATAATTATTACTAGCATAGCAAAAAAAAATAAGAAATGCTCAAAATTATTTTATTGGCAGGTGGGCATGTTTAAAAAAAGTTTGCAGACTATTGTTATGAAGGATGACTCTCTAGGAGGAAGTTTAGGAAGAGATATATCATAAACTGTAAATGATACAAAAATAAAAGACATAGGGAGAGATATATTATAAACTGTGATACAAAAATAAAGATATAAATAATAATTTATTTGAAAAATAAATGCTTGTTAATTTATTGATATCACAGCAGGATCCAAATGGAAATGGGATTTCCTTTAAAAGGTGTACCTCTCCAGATACTTCTGTTTGCTGGTGCATTTATACTGATTACAACAAGGCCCAGAACATTACAAGGCTTCATCAAACCTAATAATCCATACAGGAAAAACTAAATGATGAAAAATACCTCTTTTACATACTCCAACATACATTTGGATGTCTAGTTCACTGAAATATTAAATCAATACACATACTTCATATAAGCATTGAGGACAATGAGGTAGAATAAAAACTTAATATGAGGAAGAAACCAGACTGAATTTTATTGTGTGTTGCTATTTCATGAAACTAAATTGCTTCCTTACATAAAAACCCATCTTTCAAACACAAATCCTTCCCAATGATGCTCTATGGTTAAGGATTTTGTTTTTAAATCTCCAAGGAATCATAGTTGTAGGTAATCCAAAGGGTTATACAGACACACACACACACACACACACACACACACACACACGTATGTATGTATATATGTATATGTACATGTGTGTATGTATATGTACGTGTGTGTATATATGTGTACATATATATACACACACATATATACATGTTCAATAATTATCTATGTGAAAGAAGTAAAATAACAGATATTAGTGAGGAATGTATAGTTAGAAAAGGAGACAAGCCAATGATGTAGTAAGAGCCAGAAATAACAGATATACAGCTCACGTGCTTCTTTGGTACCTAAATGATACAAAAAGATGTGGAAAAAGGCTTCCATTTATTTGAGGAGTTCCTCCATGGAGGAGTTATGGTAAAACAAGGACAAGAACGTCACAGTGTGAAAAATGTATGGGTGTCTTGCTATCTGTAGTAATGGAGGAAATGCCCAAATGATGAGATCACAGGTCCCCTGAAGTACTGAAATGTAGAAGTATATTTCTTAGTCTAGGATGGATCATAATCCCCCTGTTTCATTCCAGCTTTTGTTATTCTCTTCATTGAGTGAGTAGAAAAAATTAGGCAGAGATTTGGGTGGCACCAGATTTTACAAGTACTTTGAAAATGTAAGGTTATAAAGGCATTATAAAGACACATGTTATTATTACTATTATATTTGTGCAATGCTGAGTTCATTCACAATAATATTGTAGAGATTTTTAAAAGTGTCATTTCTTTAATTTTGTATGTTATTTTGTGCTTCATCTGATTCATCTTTTTTAGTCTTGATCTAATTTAAACAGTTTTGTGTAATATAGACTAGTTTTATTAATGGATTTTCCTGGAGAAAGTCTGAATTCAGTGAACCTAGAAACCATTGACTGATAATAATAGTATTCTTTGCTTTTATAAGACATCTTTTATCTCAAGATATCAAAGCACTTCTCAAACTACAGCTATAATTAGCTCCATTATGCAAAAAAGATAACTACAGAATTGTGAGACTGAGTGACTTATAGCAAGTGATTGACAAAGCTAGAAATAGAATTCCTGATTCCCCTTCCTCTGCCCTGACTCCTAGACCATAACAGTGTTAGGAAATAATACCATCAAAAATAGATTCTCAGGAGGTTCAGAACTGAGCATAACAAATTAAAACAACTCTGAGATATTACCTCCTACACCCTCAAAGTAGCAAAGATAATTAAAGAGAGAAATAGTAAATGTTAGAGAGACTGTAGGATGACAAATGCACTAATATCATTTTATTAGAATTAAACTGTTTTGGAAAAACAATTTGGAATTGTGGGAGAAAAGTCACTAAACTGTTCATTCCTGCAGAACAGCCATCCCATTACTGGGCACATATCCCTAGGAAGTCAAAGACAGCAAGGGAGGAAAAGAAACAGACACATATAAACTAACTGTTCTTAGTAACACTTTTTAAGGTAGCAAAAAACTAAAAGCAAAGTGGGTGTCCATTGAAAGAGAAATTGCTATACAAGTTGTGATATTTGAATGTAATGGACCACAAGGAATTGTACCATAAGGAAAAATTGATGTCAAGAATTCAAAGATACATATCAAGACTTGTATGTGTATCAGCACTGAAAATTAAGCAGAACCAGGAGAATATACAGAGTAATTACATTAATTTAAATTAAAATGATACTACATGAAGGCCAACTCCTAAAGAGTTTCTAGGCAGCCCTGAAAACTGTTTAGGAAGCTATGGCTTCCACTGAGGCTTCTGGATTCACAGTGACTAACGTTGGCCAGATCTTTTCTTATCCCTCTCCCTTTCCTCTCGCTTCCATTCAGTTACCAGATTGGTACGTTCATACTGCCTTCCACATCCATTCCTTCCCTCTTTGTTCCCATTGTCACTAAATTAGTAGTACAAGCTCTCATTATCACTACTGCAATAGTCTGCTTTCTCTGATCCATTTTTATACTGCTGCCAGAGTGACCTCTTCTCTCACATGTAAATCTAGTTGTATCACTACTCCAAAATAAAGAGCACTTTATAGCTTCCTAACAATTAAATGTGATGAACATTTTTAAGCACCTGCTACTCTCCAGCTCTCTTTGTGTTATGTTGCCTAGCTCCGTGTAGTACTCCGGTTTCCACCCTGGTGTCCTGATTGGTGTTCTTATCTAGCTCACACCTAGAACTCTGCCTTCTGCCCATCTGCACACCCAGCGTAGTACCCCTCTTACCTTTCCCTGTTTTCTGCCTCTAGTTCTGGAAATTAATCAGACCAACTCCACCATTCCTAATGAGGATATATTAAAAATTGCCCCGAGACTCTACTCACCACCACTTTGACTCCCGAGCCAAAACATCCTTCTCTGGCCACCACTCTTAAAAGTGTCATCTTCCTTTATGAGAATGTAAGCAAAGACTCTTTTTTTTTTAAAGTAAATGTATATCCCTTAGCATAATGCCTGGCATAGAGCAGAAATGATTAATAAATGCTTTTTCACTCCTTACATGTTAGGCAAAAAAAGTAGTGTGGTAGTGTGGACAAAGGGCTGGCCTTGTGGAGGACCTGTGTTTAAATTCCGTTTTTGGCACTTACTAGCTCTGGTTCAATCATTTAACTACTCAGTTCCCCTGAGCAGCTCTGAAACTCTTAAGCTGTAGTTGTTACATGAGGGGAGTTCCCATATCAGTATTTCCATATACCAATTAAATCGAAGGTTTAACACAAAATGCAAGAAATTGTGTGAAGTGCTGGGGATACAAAATTAAGAGTGCTTGTTCGCCCGAAGCTCACATTCTATTGGGTGTTACACCTTCTCTGTATAGCATCAAGGCCCTTCGTTATCGGTAGTTTTCTAGCTTTACCTTATTCTCCATAAACTACTGCACTGCACTGCAAACATCCTGTAACCTCCAAACCCTTCTGTCTTTTCTTATGCTATTTCCTATGCTAGAAATAGTCCTCTCCCTCCTCCACTGAATTTCCACCAATCCCTAAAAACCTGACTATCACCTCCATAATATTAATCTCTTATTCCACCTTCATCCTGAAACAGAAGCACAGGATCAAATCTCAGAGTTGGTCAGGGCCTCATCAAGCATCTGGTTGAACCAATACATGAACAAAAATACCCTCAACCACCAACCCAACAAGTTGTGATCCATCCTTTGCTTGACGATTGACAGTGACCTCACCTGACAGTTAATGCATTTAGCCTGTAATACTGATATCTTGTATGATCATTTGTTTTTGTGTCTTGTCCCTATTCTGGAACCTGAACTCTGTGATGGTAAAGACCAGGCCTTGCCCAAATTTTGTATTTCCCCAATCCTAGCATGGTGCTCCATATGGTAGGTACGTAATAAATATTGAATAGCTGTTGAATGTCCAAAAAATGACACTGCATGGAGTTCAGCTTTCATTATGTGTAATTACCCATCATTGCTGGGAACTGTAGAAATGGAATGAAGCATACAATAACCAAAGTTGTTGGTTACTCTATAAGTAGGTTTTGCTTCAACATTTTTCTTTGTTCCAAGGGATGCTTCAATGAGGTAGGGACTCTAAGGAGGAAATGATTGTGCTACAAAAACCAAAGGAGACAATAAAACTTTTAAAAAAAGAATTATTCATAAATAACATGCTAGTCACTATGCCAAATGGAAACAGACCACTCCCTTCATTGACTATATCCATCTGGCAGGAGCTGGGTGAGAATGCTATTCCTTGCAGCTTTCCATGCAGCATTTTAATTAAGATTGACCTTTACAGAATATCTTTTTCTTTGCAAATTTCCTTTGGAAATGACATTATCTAAAACTAATATTGTAGCTATTATAAACTTTTCCTACAGAATGTACATCTAGCTTTAACTGACTCTCCCTAATGCACATCCACCCCTTTATTTCCTCCTATAGCATTAAATTGCACCAGAGCATATTTTAGTAAAGAATAATTCATATTGATGTTTAGTAATATTACAGCAAAGTGAATGTTTATATCAAAATTTTAAAAGATCTTTTCTTTAATAAAATGGATATCTGAATAGAATATGCTGACTTCAGAAGTAGGGTCAGCATTGTTAAAATGATTTTTAGCCAAGCTTCTGGCAGTACAATGAATCCTGCCATAGAATAAAATATTCTAATGTTCTATTGACGAAAACTATATCCTTCGAACATACACTTTTTAATACAGTATTTCTGGTTAGGAGTACCTAGTTATGCTTAGACAGCAGTGATTCTCAATAAATAGTTTTGCATTCCAGATACTGTCCCCTAATCCCACCCAACTCCTAGAGTGCACCAGCTGTATTTAATTCCTCCCTGAAAACTCTCTCATGAACCAGAGCCAACTCAGCTTTTAGCCACACCATTTTCCAGAAATCAGACTTGCCAAGGTCTCCAGTAACACCTTCACTGCCAAAACAAAATGGTATTTCTCCATCTTGACACTCTTGGACCTGTCTATTGAACGTGACGCTGCTAAAACCAGGTTCCAATCAGTTTTCTCTATGACCTTGTTTTACAATGCCCTTCTCTTATTCAGTGCAATTACCTTCAGTGAAGCCTTGTGCTTTTGTAACTTGCTGTTCTCCTTCACACCTGAATCATTGATTTCCAATAGTTTGTCTACCATTTGTACATGAATAATACTCAGATCGATCTCTGTGTGTCCCCCACTTCTGGCATCTCTCCATCATTCCTCTGCCTTATATCTCCAGGCCTCCAACTCCAAAGTAAGTGTCACCAACAATTCAAATTCATCTGAGTTTCTCATCTACTTTTAAGTTTCCCTGTTCAGTATGCATTAACTTATAACATCTCCCAAGGAGGAGGAAAAAACAAACATCCATGTTATCTTTGACTTTTGTTTATTCATACACTTTATGTCTTTGTTTAATTGCATGCCATATACCAAATCTGATGTCTTATTTCTAGCTATACTGTGTTAGGCTGTGATAGTGCAATCCATCTGAATCAAATAGGTAAAGTCGTTCAAATGGTCGTGTCAAATTTAATACAGTAAGAATCATAAGTCACAATAGCTACCTAGCATAGTGCCTAGCACATAGTACACATTTCAGACATAATGTTTGGCATTTATTTAGTCAGCTGATTTCACATGCTATTGATCCAGTTTTGTAATTAAGATAGCCAAAACTGAATCAACTGGATCATGATCTGCTTATTTCATCTGTGATCAAATCAGATTGACTAATTAGTAATTGGGTTTTTAAAAGGATATACTCATCACTATGCCTGAATAAAACCAAATTAATTCTCTGAATAGTTGATTAGGTCAAGTATTAGTTCAACATACTATCCTAAATTTTTGTCTGATCAAAACAATGAGCCATTTATCCATGATATCTTTTCTATGATACTATTGCCCTATATTCAGACTTAAAAATTTTTCTACAGTTGTTTCTACTACTCTGTCATTTTACATGGTATCCTCTTCTTAAATGTCTTTCTCTTGGCCTATGGATCTTGGCCTCTTTCTCCAACTCTGTCTGACTTTCTCAGATTTCTCAATTCTATTCATCACCCCCTCAGACATCCATGAAACCACAACAATTCATTTTAGGCATATTTGTTCGCTGCCCATTTCATCGAATAATTATGGCTCATCTCTTGCATTTTATGTACCAAACCTTCCATCTCAGCAAGCTACCCTCATACAGTTGTTGTAAAGATCCATAAAATCATACTTTGCAATGAGATAATAATCCTCCTCTAACTCACCTCATATGAACCAACCCTAAAGCCTCCCCTTGGAGTTAGATCTAAGTTCCAGGTTGCAGAAGTTTGTTGGGACCTCCATGTCAGCATCATGGTAACATTCTGTGCTATAAAAGATTGTTGCAGGAAAGCAAAGGAACAGAAAGAAAGGAGAAGGACATGTATTTGGCCTTAAAATAAATCTCAAACCCATACCTTGACCAATCCTGCAAGATCACCAGAAATCCAAATACCAAACTACACTAGCACCAGCATGACAGTGGTTTGTATTGTTGGGCCAAAGAACTGAGGAGCAGAGGAATTGGACAGTATACTGTGAAGAAGTGAGGTTTGGGTATAGTGAAAAAAGTCCAGCCCCTAGCCATGGCCAATTATTTCCTTACAAAAATCATTTAGGGCAGAAACCTAGACTGTTGAACAATGAATTGCCCAGTGTAAGAGGAAACTGAGACACTTTGATATCCAGTGCCCAGGGAAACCTGCATCAGAGAGGAAGAAGTCAGAAGTAAGCAATAGGAGAAAATAAGGAAAAAAGATTAAAACTACCAAAAATCTCAGCAGGAAGGAAATTCAAAGATCTTGATCATATATAAATAAATTAACAGGGAAAACATTGACAGTAGAATCTTCCAGGTCTAGTAAATGAGTTCAGTTGTCTCTGAGTGAATACTACAAATCAAAGGAAAATGACACAGTACTTGATGAGACAGGAGACCCTATGGAATTTGAGGAGAATGTGGAACATTGCTGGGTGGATTAAAAAAGAAATGAGAATTATGAAAGTAGAGTTTTAGGCAGATTTTTACACAGCAGTGATAATTGCTAGAAGACGAAAAGCTTGAATCTGCAATGATGCCTCACCAAAGAAACAAAAGAGAGGACAACTAATTGGGAATTCAAATACTCAAAAGTGAAGGACAATCTAGAAGAAGAAAAGCAAAAAGCAATAACATTTTTAAAAAAAAGTGTTCTCAATTCAAGCAAAACATATTGATCTTGAAGACAGGAAAAAAATACCTTAAGGATTATAAGTCTCCCAGAAGAAACAAGTCAAAAAATCTGAACACCGTAATATAGAAATACTACAAGAAAAATGTCCAGAACTTCTAAACACAGAAAATGAAATATTAATTGAAAGAATGCATTGATTACCTCCAGAAAAAAAAAACAAGGCTGCAAAATCCAAAATACATAGTGGTTAACTTTAGAAATTCAATTTTTAAAAAACTTCTGCAAGCAACCAGGAGATTTTCAAATACAAAGGACATGAAAATCAAATAACACAAGGTTACTCTGTACCCACCAGAAAATGCAAGGTGGGGGGGATGGAATAAAATGTTATAAAGGACAGTGGAGCTCAGAATATGTTATAAATTTGAGCTTAACTGTATATGAAAAAAAAATCGGATCACAATAATAAAGAGGTGTTCAAAACATTCTTAGTTTGATATATAAATATTAAAATATAAATAAATATATAAAATATAAATATAAATAAATATATATAATTTCTTCCTCTGCAAAGTTTTCTTTTTTTTTGCCTGACATTTAAAATCGTCAATAAAATATAAATGAGTAACAGTTTCCTGATAACCACAGATTTCCATTTATATTTAACTTTATTTCAGTGTTCTTTTTGATTGCTCAAAGGACTTTCTCCTCCCATTTGGCACAATGCTAAATTGGCTTGAATCATATTCATCTTACATCCTTCAGACCTGAAATTTAATACCAATAATAATTTTGTATTCTTTCATTACAGTAAACTACATGCGATGGCTTTAGTTCAGTTAGGCTGCTTTAGGCATAGGAATATTGATTTGGTTCAATATTTCTTTTCATTCCTACACATATTCACCAACAAAACCAGCCATTTCAAGTGATCTTCTTACCCCATATTGACATGGGGGTATGGGATAAGGAATTTTTCTTTATTTAAGTCCAAACCAGACAATACATTTTTACTGGTGCTGCCAATGCTTCAGCACCAGTACTACTTTTCTATTTTAACAATTCAACACAAAAGTATCAGTTAAAACCCTTGTGCATTTTATTATATGTTTTCTTATCAATATCTTACTGAAAAATTAAGTCATTCTATTTCAAAATTGAGGAACCACTTCTGGGCTAACACGGGCAGTGGCACTTACCCCCTCTATATTCTATATGGAGGCATGTGTCTAGACCAGGTTCAAATCTGAGGAGACTGTCCCTAAAGAGAGGAGTTTGGTTATCCTTATTATTAAATTATGGCTCATATCTAGGGTTTCCTGAAAAGTACAAGAAGGACGTAAAAGGCATTCATTGGGTATGAGATTGGTAATTTATTTTCTCATATAAAAGAAATGATAAACATAAAAGACTCACAGTGTACATTTGACAGAACAACTTAAAACAATTCAGTAACAACTTATAATTATTTTTGTAAATTGATATTTGCGTCCACAAGCTGATTGGAAGGGATACTTGCTGATATCTAAATCTCATCAGAACATAAAAAAGTTTGCAAGGTTCTAATTAAAAGTTTTAAATTCTACCTCAGCTCTGTACTGCCCAAACTACTCCTGGTAAATGCCTGGTGATAAAATTTCCAGACTTGGACCAACCTCTTGTCAGTGGATGGCTTCCTGGAGTAGATGTCATGAACTATTATAATTTATCTCTAAGTAGATGGGACCAGGCCCTTTCCACCTTGACTTATAACTACTGTTCTTGCTACTTCTTCTCAGTAAATATCCTTTTCTGAAAGTTAATTGATACTTTCTGGCTGATTAATTTGGAGGAGCACAGAAGATGGGGGCCCATGAGTGACACTTCTAGAAAGCCTCCAAGCCTGGTCATATCCTTCTCAGGATATATACTGATTCACTCGAGAGCCAGAAATAACAAACATACAAAAAAGGAAGAGGCATCCAGGGACCCAGGCAAAAACTAACCCAGTTAAGTCTCCTTGCACTAGCTTTGTTGGCTATGAAGCTGCACTGAAAAGGGCCAGCCTTTCCCTACCACTCATTGGAAGAGTTAGAGTTAAATAATGCCACCTGGTGTATGTGAGGAAGAGAGCCCATGTTGGAAGATGTTTCTTTGTTTAACATCCTGCCCTGTCCCCTACCCTCACTACCACTATCACCACCACCACTGTCACAGTGTTGGAGAATACCAACAGACCATACAGAGTATTCTACCTCATAGCAAAATGTAAAGTTTTTCAAAGGTAGGTCACCACATGGCCAGATGATCCCCAAAACTCCTATGTAGTTAATCAGTACCAGGAAGAGCAACTCAGAGAATGCCAGTGAAATGGCCCTTGTGATAACAATTATAAATTGAAATAAATATGCAGACATCATTGCATTGATTTCTCATTCATACCTTTATCTTCTGCAGATCAAATTGCTGTAATGCTTGGCTTATTGGTCTGACAGGAAAATATATTATAAAGTTTTACCTAGTACAAAAATCTTGTTGCTAACACATTGTTTTTTAAAGAAGCACAATCAAATTTCACATATCTTGACACTTCTATAGCTATTTTTTATGAAAAAGCAACTGTAAGAAATTATAGCTGACCACTACATATTTTCTGGTTAGAGTATAATCAGATAAAGAAATGTCAGTGTTCTTTGAACAAGGAAATTAATAGAATTAATAGTGATTGCAAAATCAAAAATGTGGGTCTCTCTGTGTGACTGAGGCAGAGCACAGGTACTCACTGGAATTAAGGAGATTAAAGAACTGGGAAGCCCTGAGTATGAGGTCAGAAGATGATCATGATGCCACCTGGTATGTGTGAGGGAGAGAGCCCATGTGGGAAGATCATGAGGTCAGAAGGAAGGAGAGAAAAAATTATTAACTCATTGAGGAAGGACAGAGAATGTCTATACATAACAGCCATCAAGATCTAGATTAAATTGACTAGCAGGAACTGCAAAGAAGGAAGGATTGCTTGGTGAAAGTGACTCAAGGAGGATTCTGAAGTGGCAATGGGGAGTGAGAAGTATTCTGATTTTACCACTACAACCAGTGAGTCTAAGACTATGAGACAAAATGTAGCCAAGATTAGAAAGGGTGGCAAGAGAAGTGGCTATCATTTGGAGGAGGTCATGTCTCAGTACGAGCCAAACAATTGAAAGAGTGAGAAAGAAACAAATTAAAGATGAAAGGAAGTTTATTCATTATGGAGCAGGATCTCCATAGAGCACAGAGGAAAGAACAGTCAAATCTGTTAGGAGACTGGGGAAGGGGTGGGGCACAAAAAGTAGAACTGAGGTAGATAAAGATGAGCAGATGTGGAAAAGGTTACTATACAATAGCCAGGAGCTCAGAATAACTGGGATGAATGAGTATAACAGGAAGGGAATATATTAATTAATATGCAGTGCATCTAGGCACAATATCAATTGTTAGAGAGAAGCCTGTACTTTTCAAAGTCAGACCTCCCTTGAGATTCAGCCTTCTGGCAGAAGATGTATCCTCTGAGGCCCTTAGAGTCCCACTTCATAGCAGGCAGAAGCAGAAGAGGAATGAGAGCCCAGTCATGAGGAAAATGCACCCAGAATGTCCTAGAGAAGGCCTTGGGGAACAAGAAATGGAAGAGATCTTTTTCTGGAAAGGACAACTATATGGTAGAGATGTTTCTAGCACAGGGCACCATTGTGGACAAGACCCCACAAGTGTGGTACAGGAAAGGGCTTGAGAAAATAGCAATCAGCCAGGCATGCTCGGTGATAGGGGTATTCCCATACCATCACCACCACAACCATGTGGTCCAGTGCTAGAGACAGCTCTGGCTTAGGTTCTCATGGAAAAAAAAAAGCTTGTTGGGCTGGAAAGGTCCACCTACTCTAGCATTCAGCCTGACCTTGGTAACAGCTTTGATTGTTTACAAAATTTTAATTTTATATAATCAAAATTGTCTATTTTATCTTCCGTGATCCTCTCTATCCATTGTTTGGCAATGAACTCTTTCCCTATCCTTAATTCTGAAAGGCATTTCTTCTTTGCTCTCATAATTTGTTTATGATGTAACTTTTTATCTAAGTCATGGATCCATTTGGAACTTATTTTGTTACGTGATATGAGGTGATAGCTTAAACTTAATTTCTGCCAGAGTGATTTCTAATTTTAATAGGTTTTGTTAAAAGGTAGATCTTTATCCTAGTAGCTGAGGTCTTTTACTTTTATCAAACATCAGGCTACTTCTTTCTCTCCTTGAATCCAGCCTTCATACTAAGGGAATGTGTATGTGTAAGGGAATGTGTGTGTATATACATATGTATGTATGCATGTATAGGTATACATATATATGCAAATTCCCTCAAACATCCTCACATCCCAATTCCTCAATTTACTGATTTCCCATGACCTACTCTTTCACCATACCACAGCCACACAGAGAGATGACCATACCATCACTCAAAAATATTCCACATTCACTAATTCTGAAGTTATTTTATTTGATCATATTCTGTTGTATTTCTACATCTTCCTCTGTCTATTTTTTTTTTTTTTGGTGAAGGAATTGGGGTTAAGTGACTTGCCCAGAGACACACAGCTAGTGACTGTTATAGGTCTGAAGGCCAGATTTGAACTCAGGTCCTTCTGACTCCAGGGCTGGTGCTCTATCCACTGTGCCACCTAGCTGTCTCTCCTTCTCTGTCTTGAAACACTGTTCTTTGTCCTCATCATGACCTTCAATCACTTCACTCTTCAGTTCTTTCCCAAATCACAACCGGCACATCCTTTCCCATATTGACCTCTTGTTTCTCTCATTCTCGAAAAAAACAAAACAAAACAAAAACCAAAACTTCACTTGATCCATCTGTCTCCACAAGTTTTATATTCCTGTATCTCTCCCTTCTGTGGCCAAACTTGGAAAGGTCATCTACAATAGGTATGTCTCTTTCCTTTCTCATACTCTTCTGATCTCATCATTTAACAGAAATGTTCTCTCCAAAGTTTCCAATGATATATTAATTGCAATTAATTGATGTATTACTAATATTTTAATTGAAGTTTAATGTCTTTTTTCTTTCTTCATCTTTCTTGACCTCTTCAGGCTTTGACACTCTTGACCACCTTATCTTTGATAGGCTCTTCCCTCTAGGTTATTGTGATATTGCTCTATCCTGGTTCTTCTCCTATCTGTCTTATCACTCCTTCTGTGTCTCCTTTACTGGATCTAGGTCACCCGGGTATTCTCCCAAACTCCTTCCTGGTCCCTTTTCTCTTCTTCATCTATAATATTTTTCTTGATAGTTTAAGCAGAAGATTCTCAGAACTACTTGTGTAGTCCTAACCTCTTTCCCAACCTCCAATCTCACATCTCCAACTTCCTCTTAGACATTTTTGAACTAGAAGTCCCATAGATATCTTAAAATCAGCATGTCCAAAACAGAACTCATTATCTTTCCCCACAAACTATCTAGGGCACCACCACCCTACATGTTACCCAGCCTCATAACCTGAGTGTTTTCCTCAGCTCCTCACTCTCTCTCACCTCCCATATAGCATTCATTGTCAAGTCCCATAAATTCGATTTTTGTAACATCTTTCATGTTACCCTCTTTTCTCCTCTGACACTGTCTCTACCCTGCTACACACCCTCATCACTTCACACCTGAATTACATAATAACTCTTCTGGCTGGTCTACCTGCTTTAAGCCTCTTCCCATTCCAGTCCATCATCCACTCATTAATCATATTAATTTTCCTAAAATACATGTCTATGTCTCCCCATTGAATAAACTCCAGTGGCCATCTATTGCCACCAAGATAAAAAATAAAATACTCTTACTTTTAAAGCCCTTCATACCACAGCCCCTTTCTACTTTCGTTTTCTTATTATGCCTTATCCCCCTCCGTGTACTCTGTGATCCAATGACATTGGCCTCCTTGCTGTTCCTCACACAAAACACTCCCCCTCCCAAATCTGAACATTTTCACTGACTGTCCCTTAGCATAGAACCTCTTGTCTGCCTCATCTCTACCTCCCAGCTTCCCTGGATTACTTCAAGTCTCCATGAAATCCCACCTTCTGCAAAAACGCTTTCCCAGTACTCTTTCCTTCTGAGATTACTCCCCAGATATCTCATATGTATATCATGTACATGTTGTCTCCTTCATTAGACTTTGAGATCTTTAAAAGGAGGGACCATTTTTGCCTTTCTTTGTATTCCCATTGCTTAGCACCATGCCTGACACATATTAGATACTTAATAAATGCTAGTTAAGACTGACTTTTCCTTCAGTTCCATTGATCAGCCTCTCTATTTCATTGACTACTGTTTAATAATATATTAGTACTGATCTAGTACCAATAGGTTCCCTTCCTTCTCAGTTATTTTCATTATTAAGATACTTTACTTTTTGTTCTTCAAGATGAATTTTGTTGTAACTTTTTCTAGCTTTAAATAATCCTTTGGTAGTTTGATTGATGTGGCTCTGAATAAGTAAATTAATTTAGGTAGATTATCATTTTTGTTATATTGGCTCAACCTACCCATGAGCAATTAAAATTTCTTCAATTACTTAAATCTATGTTTCAGTAAAGAGTATTTTGTAGAGACAAGATGGTAGAGTAAAGGGAGGGACCCACCTAACCTCTCCCAAATTCCCTTCTAAATGACATTAAAATAGTGCTTCAAAATAAATGCTGAAGAGACAAAACCAACAAAAGGACAGGGAAAAACAATTTTTCAGCACCAAAAAAAACCCTTAGAAAGTCAGTGGGAAAGGTTTATCTAATGAGTGAAAGTGGAGAGCAGTCCAGCACAAGCTGCGCCTCAGCAAGCTAACAGCAGGCCTTGGGGGAATGTGCATTGGCAACAGTGGCTATTTCTGGAGACAGTAAGGAAGTCAGACAACTGGTCAGAAGGAGATTATAGGGAATCATTTGCTGGCACTGGGAGCAAGACTCTGTTGAATTGTCCATAAGTGGTTCTGAGTTTCATTCCCAAGGTGAGGAAGAGTACTAGCAGAAGTGGGGACCCTGATCACAGGTTCGGGGTATGAAAGAGTGTTTTTGGTCACTCACAGACCAGAACATAGACCAAGAGAGCAGTGACCACACCTCTCTTTAGATCATGCCATCTTGGAAGAACTAAAAACTTATAGACCCCCAGAACTATCTCTAAAAACGGCAACACAAAAAAACCTGAATGTTGGGACAGTACTCCCTCCACCCTGGGAATAGAGCCCAATTGTAAAATAAAGTTAAAAGTCAATAAATATAATGGAAAAAATGAACAAACAACTACAAAAAAGAAAATGATCACTGAATGTTGCTCTGGCGACTGGAAAGGTCAAAACAGAAACTCAGAAAAGACAAAATGTCAAAATAGCTACATGCAAAACTTCAAAGAAAAATATGAATTGGTCTCAGAACAAAAAAAAAAAAGAATTTACTGAAGGACTCAAAAAGTATAGGTCAAGGAGAAATAATTTGTCATATTTACCAAAATAGCTCAAGAAGAGATGATTTAAGAATTATTGGACTACCTGAAAGCCATAATCAAAAAAAAAAGTCCAGATACCAAGCAATAGCAGCTTCTACATTAAAGCATTGAAGGGCTTAGAATATGATATTCCAAAGGGCAACAGAGCTAGGATTACAACCAAGAATCACCTACCCAGAAAAACCAAGTAAAATCCTTCAGGGGAAAAAGAATAGAAAGTTAATTAAATAGAAAACTTTCAAGTATTCCTGATGAAAAGTCCAGAGCTGAAGAGAAAATATGACCTTCGATTACAAGACTGAAGTGAAGCATAAAAAGGTAAATGGGAATGAGAAATTATAAGAGATCCACTAAGGTAAAACTATCTACATTCCTATATAGGATGATGATACTTATAACTCCTAAGAACTTTATCATTTTTAGGGCAGTTCAAAGGAGTATACAGAGAGAGAGAGCATGGGAGTGAGTTGAGTATAATGATGTGAGGTCACGTGGGAGTCATTAGCTTCCACTTGTCCAATTCTAATTTTTAAGGAATTGTTTTATTCAGTGAGCTTTTGTGCCTCTTTTTCCATTTAACCAATTCTGCTTTTTAAGTTCCTTTCTTCAGTGAATTGCCATGCCTCTTCTACCATTTGGCCAATTTTATTTTTTAAGGTGTTATTTGCTTCAGTATTTTTTGTGCCCCTTTAACCAAAGCATTAATTTTTTTTCCATAATTTTTCTTGCATCATTCTCATTTCTTTTCCAATTTTTTCTTACTATTCATTTTTTTTCTTTAGCTCTTCCAGGAATTCTTGTTGGGCTTGTGTTCAACTTGCACTTTTATTTGGGGGCTTTTCTTATAGCCATTTTCACATCGTTTTCTTCTGAGTTTATATTTTGATCTTCTGTCATCATTGTAGCTTTTTACAGTTAGGTCTTTCTTTGGTTTGTTCATTTTTCAAGTTTATTTCTTAATTTTTAATTTTAAGTTAAAATCTCTCCCTAGTCCTGAGGTGTGGGGGCAATTTCCCAAGTTTCAGACTTTTTCATGCTACTGTTTTCAGAGCTAATTCTGGGGGTCTGGGAGGTTCCAGTGCTTGTAAGGTGGTGTGATCCAGGGAGAGGTGTGGTCAATGCTCTCCTGATTTGTATTCTGGTCTTTACTCAGGCCCTCTATTCCTTTGCAGCCACAAGGGCTAGTGCTCCTCTGTGCCCTGAAAGTACAACTCAGCACTGTGTATGGGCAATACAACAGGGTCCTGTGCCTAGTGTCAGCTCAGGTACCTGTAATCTCTTTTAGATCAGTTGTCCAATCTTCTTTCTGTCTCTGGAATGGAGCCTCCCAAACATACAGCTGCTGCTGTCTCCTCATCTCCAAGGACCACACCTGGTGCTGCCACTGTGTGTGCTCCAGGCCACTCCCCACCCCAGTCACAAACTTTTCATGCCCACTGCCTAAATTTTCTTGGGCTGAAAAATGTCTCCTTTTGCTGGCTGTGCCACTCTAGAATTTGATTTGAAGTATTATTTTAAAGTTGTTTGGAGGGGAATGTTGGAAGAGCTCAGCTGGGTTGCTACCACTACTACCACTACTTCACCATCTTAGCTCTGCTAACTCTCCTACAATTTTTTATATCCTTTTCTGCTTACTTGCTAATTTGTTGGCTTTCTAATTTTTTTAATGCTTAAACTTCTCTTTTCCTATGTAAGTATGTTTGTATGGATATTATTTTTGCCCCTCTGGACTGCTTTAGCTGAATCTCAGAAATTTTGATATGTTGTATCATCATCATTATTTTCTTTTTTCCACAAAATTATTTTCTGTGATTTAATTCTTTGATCTACACACTATTTAGGATTCCATTGTCATGTTTCCATTTTGGTTTGTTTCTTCTGTGCTCCCTGAACAAATGACTTTTTATTCTATGGTGGTCTGTAAAAGATATATTTGCTGTTTTTGTCTTTTTAATATTTGTTTGCAATATTTCTGTGCCCTGATATATGGTCAACTTTTGTAAAAGTTCCGTGTGCTGCTAAGAAATACACATACTGTTTAGCAATCCATTTTAAAAGGCTCCTTTTAACGCTAGTTTTATCTCTAGCAATTTTTTTCAGTTATTTATTTTTCTCTTTTTTAAAAAAATCTATCCCTTAGACATCGAAAACTGAAAAAGGGACATTGAAATATCATGTTGCTATTACATTATTGTGTGTGCGTGTGTGTATATTCCTATATTTCAGTAAATGTTTCTTTTTTGAATTTAGATGCTAAGTTATTTGGAACATATTAGCTTAATATTGGTATTAGTTTGTTGTCTATGGTTTCTTTTAGCATAATGCAGTTTTTTTGTTTATTTCTTTTTGTTTATGAAGTTTGTTTTTCTTTCTTTTAATAGCACAATTGTAATTCCTGCTTTTTTAGATTCACTTGATGTATAGTAAATTTTTCCCATCCCCTCAGTTTTATGTTGTATATGTCTTTGTTTTTGAAATGTATTTCTTATAAGTAACAGATTGTGAGGTTTTTTTTTAAATCCAGCCTGACACTCTTTCTTGTTTTATTGGATAGTTTAATCCATTCACATTTAAAGTTATGACATTTAGGCTTATATTTTCTTCCACTTCTCTCTATGTTTTAATTATTGGGCTTTTGCCTTTTTCTTTGTAAGCACATTTATTTTTAGCTTAATCTGTTTTGTTGTCATTGTTGTTTAGTCGTTTTAGTCATGTGCAACTCTTTGTGTTCCATCTGAGATTTTCTTGGAAATACTGAAGTGGTTTGCCATTTCCTTTTCCAGCTCATTTTACAGATGAGGAAATTAAAGAAAACAGGGTTAAGTAACTTGCTCAGAGTCACATAGCTAGTAAATGTCTGAGGCCAGATTTGAACTCGTGAAGATGAGTCAGGGAGACTCCAGGTCTGACATTCTATCCACTGCACAATTTAGCTGCCCTTAATCTATTTTAAGGGAAGTCTATTCAGATCAGATCTTTCCCCATATTTTTTTCCCTCAGCACTGCCCCTCCTCCCATTTGTTACACTTTTCCTTTGTCTTATAGTTCTACTTAATACTTCCATTTTCTTGTTTGCTTTTATCTGGTTATTTAATTCTTCCCTCCTTTTTTCCCTCTTAAATAATCAAATAGGATCCCCTTCCTCTCCTCTCCTTCAATTTATTTTGTTTATTAAGGTTTTTTTTCTAACTTCAGTTTCTGTACCATTTTATAAAAAAGGATTTATTTCCCTCATTCTCTTCATTATTTTTTCTCCCTTCTACCTATTCTAGGCTTTATTCTTTGATTTATGGTTCTTATACTTACTTGGTGCTTTTCAAAAAATTTTATGTATTCCTCATGGAATTCAAACTTGTGCAATCCCTTCTGGGTTTTCTCTTTTAAAGAATTTGTTATTGTATTGTAGACCTTGCTCCTTGTCTCTCTCTTTATTCTGTTGTGCATCATTAGGAAAAATAATGATTCCTGCAGGTGATAGAAAGGTAGTAATTTTACTGTTTCTGATTGTGTAATTCATTATTGATCATTGCCCCTTTTTTATCCTTTTTTACTCTTTTACCTTGAAATTTCTTCCCTGGGTCTATACCCTCTTAGTCATCTGGGTATCAGTTGCCCCCAGGAGCTCTAATTCTTCTCCTGAAGCAGGTCTCTCTAAGTGTCAAATATCTGAAGACAATATCCATCATAAGGTCCCCCTCTCCCTTTACAGAATATCTCTTCTTCTATAGCAGTTTTCATTAATGATATTCACTCCCACTATTAGAACAAGGTTTTCCCTTTTCTTGCCCCCTTTTCTGTGCCTTTCTTTTCTTCCTCATCTGTTGTTCTGTTGCCTATTTTCTTCCTGAGAGACTGCAGGAATTATTTTCCCCTCATTGTTAGCCTTTGACTTGATTAGAGCACATTATACATTCTCCTCTAACTCTTCCTCCTCTTTTTTTAATGTACTCTCTCATGTGGTAATTCATTCCTACAAAAAGAAAATTGTTTTGCCTGTAGGTTGGATGTTATAAAATTTAGTCCATGGTGTTTCTGGCCTGTTTCTCCATCATAACTACTATTTGATGTTTGCTTTGATCTTTGTCTCCTCAAGTACATTTAGAAATAAATCCCGTAATGGTTTCTCTGTTGTTGTTTTTGTTGTGATGGTGGTCCTTCTTTGCTGCAATTGTTTACCTTTATTATATTTCTGTTGTCTGGGGTATTGGAGAAGCAAATGATCTCTTCAGGCCTGGTTTTCTTTCTAAGAATGTTTTGAATACCTCTTTATTATTGTGTATCTGTCTTTTTTCATATATGGTTAAGCTCAAATTTGTAGTGTAGGTCACCTTGAGCTCCTTTGCTCTTTAGAACATATTATTACATTTGCTCCTGTAGTTTCTTGTAGGTACAAAATTGTTATTCAAATCTCCTTTTCTTTATATTACAAGGTCTTTCTTCTGTTCACATACAGAGTTTGTTGCTTGTCAATGGAATTGTTCAATTGAACTAGCATGTGTCTTGGAGTTTGTGGTATAGTTCTGTTTCTTTTTATTCTCAAGGAAATCTATTAATTCTTTCAATTGGCATTTCATCTTCTGTATTCAAAAGTTCTGGGAAGTTTTCTTCTATTTATTGCATTATGCTGTTCATTTTTTTAACTTCTTATGTTCTTTTGGAAGACCTGTGATTATTGTCTCTTTATATCCTGTCTTTAAGATAAATTTGTTTTGCTTGTAGGAAGATCATGTATTATTTTAATAGTGTTGTTTGTTTGTTTTTTTGCTTCTCTTCTTCCAAATTGTCTTTCACTTCCATGTGTTCGTATTATTAATCATTTGTGCTCTTTTTTATTTTATTGATAATACTTACTACCAAAGGTTCCAGCTTTTCTATTCTGCCAATTATTTCTTCTGTGAAGGCCATAATTCTTATTTCTCTTTTAAACCGTTAAGGAACATCCTGATGCAGTTTCATGCTCTCTTGAGAATATATAGGGTCCTCTTCCTCATTAGGTGGTAATTCATTTTTTTCTTTTCTTCTAATGATTATTGACAGATGTTTGAATTATTTTTCCAAATGTGGAGTCTATTTTCCCTTCTGTTATTAATATTTTCCCTGTTGGTTTATCTGCTTGTGTTCAAGATCCTTAACTGAATTTTCTTTCTCCTGATATTTTTAACAATTTTAATATTTTTCCTTTGTTTTTCCTTATTGCTCACTTTCTGACTCTGTCTCTTTTGATTACACTTTCCCTAGAAGTTGCATCTCAAAATTCTCTCTACCTCTTCCATGCTAGGGAATTTACAGTTCACTAGCTTAGGTCTCTTCCCCAAATACCTTTTGGGGGGGGACAAAACTGGCCCCAGCAATATAAAATAAACCCACATAAATCACTAGCATTTCTACATATTAGAAACAAAGCCTAGCAGCAAGAGAGAGAAAGAGAAATTCCATTTAAAATAACTGTAGACAATATAAAATGTTTGGGAGTCTACCTGCCAAGACAAACCCAAAAATTACATGAACACTATTACAAAACACTTTTGACACAAATAAAGTCAGATCTAAACAATTGGAAAAATATCAATTGTTCATGGGTAGGTTGTGCTAATATGATAAAATAACAATTTTACCTAAATTAATTTACTTATTCAGTGCCATGCCAATCAAACTAACAAAAATTATTTTATAGATCTAGAAAAAATAATAACAAAATTCATCTGGAAGAATAAAAGGTCAAGAATATCGAGGGAATCAATGAAAAATTACAAAGGAAGGTGGCCTAGCCATACCAGATCTAAAACTATATTATAAAGTGGCTATCATCGAAACTATTTGGTACTGGCTGAGAAGTAGGGTGGTGGTCAGTGGAATAGGTTAGGTACACAAGACACAGTAGTAAATTACTATAGTAATCTACTAGTTGATAAACCCAAAGACCCTAGCTTCTGGGAGAAGAACTCACTATTTGACAAAAACTGCTGGGAAAACTAGAAAATAGTATGGCAGAAACTAAGCACAGGCCAACATCTCACACAATATACCAATGGGTACATGATTTAGACATAAAGGATGATGCCATAAGAAAACTAGGAGAGCAAGGAATAATTTACCTGTCGGATTTATGAAGAAGGGAAGAATTTATGACCAAACAAGGGACAGAGAGCATTCTGAAATGCAAAATGGATCATTTGGATTACATTAAATTAAAAAGGTTTTGCACAAACAAAACAAAACAACCAAGATTAGAAAGAAAGCAGAAAGTTAGGAAACAATTTTTACAGCCAGTGTTTCTGATAAAGGCCTTATTTCTGAAACATGTAGAGAACTGAGTCAAATTTATAAGAATACAAGTCATTCTCCAATTGATAAATGGTCAAAGGATATGAACTGGCAATTTTCAGATGAAGAAATTAAAGCTATCTATAGTCATATGAAAAAATACTGTAAAGCACTATTGATTAAAGATATGCAAATTAAAACAACTCTGAGGTATCACCTCACACCTATTAGATTGGCTAATGTGATTTTTAAAAAAAGGAAAATTATAAATGTTGGGGAAGATGTGGGAAAATTGGAACACTAATGCGTTGTTAGTGGAGTTGTGAACTGATCCAACCACCCTGGAGAGCAATTTGGAACTATATAGACCTTGGGCATATAAAACCATGTATACCTTTTGATCCAGCAATACCACTACTAGGTCTGTATCCCAAAGAGATCATTAAAAGGGAAAAGGACCCAGACATACAAAAATATTCATAGCAGTTATTTTTGTGGTGGCAAAGAATTGGAAATTGAAGGGATGCCCGTCAGTTGAGGAATGGCTGAATAAGTTATGGCATATGAATGTAATGGAATACTATTGTGCTATAGGAGATGATGAGCAGGTGGATACCTGGAAAGACTTATATGAACTGATGCTGAGTGAAGTGAGTAGAACCAGGAGAATATTGCACACAGTAAAAGCAACATTGTGTGATGATCAACTTTGACAGCCTTAGTTCTTCTCAGCAACACAATGATCCCAAACAATTCCAAAAAACTTATGATGGAAAACATAACCACATCCAGAGATAGAACTATGGAGTCTGAATGCATATTGAAGCATACTATTTTCACCTTTTTTTTTGTTTTTTGTTTTTCGTTTCCTTTCTCATAGTTTTTTCTTTTGTTCAGATTCTCCTTTCACAACATGACTAATGTGGAAATATGTTTAACATGATTGCACATGTATAACCTAAATCAGATCTCTTGCTGTCTTGTGGAGAGGGAAAGGAAGGAAAGAGGGAGAAAAATTTGCAACTCAGAATTTTACAAAAATGAATGTCAAAAAACTAACTTTACATGTAATTGGGAAAAAATAACATCCTATTAAAGAAAAAAATGAACTGGCCTCAGGGCATGCTGAATTCTTTCCTTCAAGGTTAGTGTTGTGTCACACATCCCACACACCCATGTCCTGCCCCAGTTCCCTCTGTTACTCTATTCTCCGGCTGATCTCTGCTGCAGCAGAAAGTACTACCTTTCTCACTGTTGTCATACTCCTCACTAGTCTTGCAACCTGAGCAAATTTCTGCGTTTTGGATCTCCGTAGAACTGAGAGTGATAGGGTAGGCTAGATTGATTTCTGTTACAAGAGGGTGAGTAAACTTGTAGATCTTTGCTGCTAAGAGTATGCTGAGTGGTAGTGGAAAGAGTGTTGACTGAGAGTATTGTCAAATTTTTCCCTTGTTTGAGTTCTTAGTTCCCTAAACCGTGGAGAATGCTGAAATCTCTGGAGCGTAATTCCTATTTTGGAGAAGTTTAAGAAGTTATGATAATCAGAGAAAATATCTAGTCCTCCATCTTGTTCATTTCTGCATTAGACCTATACACCAAACAGATCAAAGAAAGAAGCATTTAGCAGCATTTTTTGTAGTGTCAAAAAAATGGGAACTACTTTGCAACCTGTCAGTTAGAGAATGGGCAAATTATGGTATATGAATATAATAAAATAATGGTTGCACCATAATAAATGATGAAAAGGATGGTTTCAGGAAAAACCTGGGAATGCTTTTGTGAAATGGTACACAGTGAAGTGAAGAAAACCAAAAGTACATTCTATAAAATATCAACAACATTATAAAGACAAACAACTTTGAAAGACATGATCAATACAGTAACTGACCATATACAATTATGTACTTAAAAGCACTTGTTCTGAAGTCAGAGAACATGGGATAGAATTTTGTTTGCAATGTTTACTTCCTATAGCATATAGGTATAGAATATATACCATAGGCAAGTCAATTAGCCTCTACAGGACTTGGTTTCCTCATCTATAAAATGAGAGGTTTTGCTTTTACTCTCTGGCTGGTTGTATCTATATTCAAAAAGCTGCTATGGGCATACAGAAAATAATGACCTTTCTCCTGTGGCTTAGCTCTTTCTCAGTGCCTTTCCCCCACTTACTTACCTACATGGGAGAATGGAAAAAAGGTTTGGCATTGGAAACCTGGGTACCCTAAACCCCAGAGCAGCTATTTAATAGTAATTATTTATTTAAGCCTTGTATGGTTTGTAGTCTACCCTTCAGAAATTAAAAAATCAGGAGGTTAGGAATGCCCTCTATGAGCTAATATGAGGTTGTCCACAGGGACCTCAAGCCTAGCCAATGGAAAGTTTAGTACAAATAAGCTTATAAGCCTGAAGCATGATCTACTTGGCTAACAGTGACTCTGCTCATTATTCTAAAGAGCTTGGCAACTGGGGTTCTGCATCTCCTTGTATCCAAGGCTCAGAAGGGAGTAAGGCAGTTCAATCCACATGAGCAAAAATGCTGAGCAAATTCTTTTCCATAGTGAAGACTTTTTACTGCTCCGTAGCTAAGGCAATCGTTTTTCTAAAAGAGCTATAAAAAGCTCCAGACTTTGAACTAAAAAATCATGGTAGAAATAGCTTACAGTTAAAGATTTCAACTGAAGCCAGAAAATGGAACCAGAGAGAAGCTCTGCAAACAGTTGTTTAGTAGGCCCATGCCTAGGAATATCCAGCTGATTAAATGGAGTAGCATTGAGTGAAGCCACATTTGAAAGAGAATATGCATCTAGGAGAAATTATACAACCAGCAGAGATCATTCATTGGGTTTAGCAGATTAAATATCCAAAGCAGCACCAGACAGAATTTATGTTGTTCAGTTGTTTTTCAATCATGTCCAACTCTTTGGGACCCCATTTGGGGTTTTCTTGGGCAAAGATACTGAAGTGGTATGCCATTTTCTTCTCCCCTCATTTTACAGATAAGAAAACTGAAGCCAAAATGGGTAACTGACTTGCCCGGGGTCACACAGCTCGTAAGTGTCTGAGACCACGTTTGGACTCAGGGAGATGAGACTTCCTTCTCCAGGCTTGTCACTCTAGCCATTGTACCACCTAGCTGGCCCTATCAGACAGAATACTGTATAGTAGAGTTCAGCAAGGACCTGGATCAGATAGCATAGTACAAGAACATTACTAGAAAACAACATAAGCATGAACTGGCCTTTGATACATGTTGGACAACTAGATGGCATAGTGAAGAGGGTGCTGGGCTTGGAGTCAGGAGAACTTGAGTTCAAATCTAGCTTCAGATACTTACTAGCTGTGTGACCCTTGGCAAGTCATTTATCTTCTGTTTGCTCCAGTTTTCTCATCTGTAAAATGAAAATAATAACAATAATAATAGAACCTACCTCCCAGGGTTGTTATGAGAATCAAATGAGATAATAATTGTAAAGCACTTAGCACAATGCCTGCACAAAGTAAGTGCTACATAAATGTTAGTTATTATTTTGTTCTCTATATTTATTCATTTCACACATGTGCTCTCTTGGCCACTATTGTTTCTTATGTCTATGTGTGTCCCTCCATATGTGTTCCCTATATTTATCTACTTTTCCTCCAGTGATGAGTATATCGGTGGGAAAGTGTGCTCTGGGTTTGTAATGAGAATGATTTCTTTCTTATTTCCTTAAACAATATGCTTTGAATTATTTGTACCCTCCTATTGATCATTAAAAGTAAATACATTGGGGCAGCTAGGTAGTGCAGTGGATAGAGCACCCTGGAGTCAGGAGGACCTGAGTTCAAATCCTACCTCAGACACATGACACTAGCTGTGTGACCTTAGGCAAGTCACTTAACTCCAATTACCTCACCAAAAAAAAAAAAAGTAAATACATCAAGGTAGAGCCAAGATGGCTGTTAGAGGCAGCAACCTAGCCAAATTCTCCAAACATTACCCTCCAAACAACTTTAAAATAATGCCTCAAGTTGAATTTTGGAGCAGCAGAGCCAAAGAAAGGTCTGGGTGAGATTTTTTTTTCAGCCTAATGCTACTTAGGTAGATGGTAAAAGAAATTTCTAACACTGGGGCAGGGTTGGCCTGGAGTGCACTCAGAGGCAGCAGCAGTGGGTGTTGCAAGCAGCTGCAATAGTGGCAACAGGAGTTCAGACCAGAAACTGTAGAGGGGTTGAACAACTGGTCAGAAAGAGATTACAGGGGAACCTTTGCTGGCACTGGGTACAGCCGGCACTGATTGGCACCTCTATTGCCAATATGCGGTTCTGGGTCACAGTTCCAAGAAGAGGAGCACTTGTGGTCAGTCACAAGGGAGCAAGGGTCCTGGTCACAGTTCCGGGGCCAAAAGGGACTGTATTGCTTATGGCTGTAGGAGAGCACAGGACCTGATCAGAATCCCAGGACTGAGAGGAGTGCTAGGACTTGTGGTTTCAGCAAAGCAGGGGCCCTTTTGGAGCACAAACCAGGAGAGCAGTGACCACACCTGTCCTCAGATCACACTACCTTGGAAACAGCAATAACTCACAGACCCCCAGAACTAACTCTGAAAAGGGCAACAAGAGAAAATCTGAAGCTTAGGACAGATCCTCCCCATTCCCAAGTGAGCAGGGTACAACTTTAACATAGATTTTAAATCATAGGTGAGAGAATTAGAAAGTGAGGGGATGTCTATCAATTGGGGAATGGATGAATGAGTTGTGCATATGATTTTGATGGAGTACTATTGTGTTATAAGAAATGATGAGGGAGCGGTTTCAGAAAAACGTGAGAAGACCTATATGAACTGATGCAAAGTGAAATGAGCAAAACCAGAATATCATTGTACACAATAACAATGTGATAATAATGATCAACTGTGAAGGACTTAGTTACTCTAATCAATACAATGATCCAAGACAATTCCAAAGGACTAATGATGAAGAACACTTCCAGAGAGAATTGATGAACTCTGAATAGAAATTGAAGTGTGTTTTTCTCATTTCACTTTTCTTGGATTTTTTTGGTGATATAGCCAATATGAAAATATGTTTTACATGATTTCACGTGCATAATTGATATCTTATTTCTTGCTTTCTCAGTGGGTATATAAGTGGTGGGTGGGAAGGGGATTTAGAAATGATAATTTTAAATAAAAATGTAAATACATCATCAGGGCTCATTTGCTATGGCTTTGAGTGGATACAAAACTACAGGCTAGTTTGAACCTAGAATAATTGTCTCTGGGGGATTTGCCCTGCAAGTTGCAGGGAAGATGATGTCAGATTACCAGAACCATTGCCAGAAGCAATGTCAAAATTCTCTGTCTAGTGTAACCACCTAAAAGTGTTATTCCTTGACTTAAAAGTTAATGAGGGGACAGTATGGCATAATGGATATAAAACCAGCCTCAAAGCTAGGAAGACTTAATTTCAAATCCTGTCTCTTACAGATATGGACTGCATGACCTATGGCAAATGATTGCTGTCTAAATGTTCTCGATAATTCTCTAAGAATTGAAAGAAATGTGAAAGAAAAGTACTAGTCACACTGGTAGAGAGGATTTCCTCACCTGGGAGTCTCCTGCACAGATAAAATCACAGGCTTAGTTCCTATTTCTATCCCTGACATTAATTTCATCTCTGAAACTCAGCCCTCTCTTCTGTTTTCCTTTTTCTAACTCTCACATCTTAATAATGGCCTTTTAATCTTTGAGAAAATTATGAAAACTCCATCAACACAGATAATTTATTGGAACTTATAACTATTCATTTATGAAGTTTTTTTTCAAAATTTTCTTTGGCATTGTTATGGCCATTTCAGGATTTTGTAAAAATGACTGTATAGGACTATTTTAAAATTCATAATAGTAAGCCAATATTTGTCCATAGTTATAATAAAATAAAATGGCATGTGAAAAGTATTATCAAATATTATGAAAATGAATTCATATAATGTTCTATGAAATTTCATTTAATACTTATGTTACAAAATCAAACAGAAATTCATAAAAATGTTTTTCTTTTGTAATTCTCTAGGCACATATTTGTATAGGTTAAGGTACTTCAGTTTGTTGGACAATGTGTTACTGTTTTCTATAAGAAATAAGCTTTAAAATTATGTTTTAAAATAGCTATCTTAAATGAGAAATTTCATTAAAATTACTAAATCTAAAATGCAGTAATAGATAGGAAGAAAAAGGGACATCAGATGTGGAGCCAAGATGGCCAAGAAAAGGCAGTGACTCATCTGAACTCTCCCCAGAGCCCTTCTAAACACCTTTAAATAATGACATAAAACAATTTCTGAAGCAGCAGAAATCACAAAACGACAAGGTGAAATAAATTTCCAGCCCAAGTCAACTTAGCAGGTCCACAGGAAAAGTCTGTCACATCTGAGGGAGAGCAGAACACAGGCCATGCCAGTGTAGACCAGCTCCCCAGGAGCAGGCCTTGGGAGCAAGTAAATTAGCAGCATCAGCATCTGCTTCTGGAGTTCTCAGCCTATAGATTGTAAGGGGATTGAACAACTGATCAGGAGATCACAGGGGTGTCTTTGCTAGCACTGGAGACAGGATTCTGTTGCTTTGCCTATATTCAGATCTGGGTTGCAGTGCACAGTGGCAGTCCCAGGGCAAGGAGGAGCATTAGCACACCAAGACTTGAGGCTTCAGTGGAGCAGGGACCTTTGGGAGCAGGGAGAAAAAAGTGCTCACAGATCAGAGCACAGGCCAGGAGAGCAGTAAATGCATCTCTCTTTAGATCATACCACTTTGGAAGAACTGAAAACTTACGGGTCCCTAGAAGTATCTCTGAAAACAGCTGCACAAAACCCCTAAAGCTTGGGACAGTGTGCCCTCCACTGTGGAAGCAGAGCCCTACTTTAACAAAGAGTTAGAAGTAAAAAAATAGACTAGAAAATGAGGAAACAACAGAAAAAATTCTGACCACAGAAAGTTACTATAGTGACAAGGTAGGTCAAAACACACACACGCAGAAGAAGACAACAAAGTCAAAATGTCTACATCCAAAGCCTCCAAGTAAAATATGAATTGGTCTCAGGCCATAGAAAAGCTCAAAAAGGATTTTGAAAATCAAGTAAGAGAAGTAGAAGAAAAATTGGGAAGAGAAATAAGAGTGATATAAGAAAAATATGAAAAATGAGTCAACAACTTGGTAAAGAAGACATAAACACTGAAAAAAACCAAACACTTTACAAAACAGAATAGGCCAAATGGTAAAAGAGATCCAAAAAGCCAATGAGGAGAAAAATGCCTTGAAAAGCAGAATTGGCCAAATGGAAAAAGAGCTACAAAAGCTCAGTGAAGGAAATAATTCTTTAAAAATTAGAATTGAGCAAATGAAGCTAATGACTTTATGAGAAATCAAGAAACAATAAAATAAAGCCAAAAGAATGAAAAAATAGAAGACAATGTGAAATGTCACATTGGAAAAAACAGCCTGGAAAATAGATCCAGGAGAGATAATTTAAAAATTATTGAAATATCTGAAAGCCATGATCAAAAAAAGATCTTGGCTATCATCTTTCAAGAAATTATCAAGGGAAACTGCTCTGATATTCTAGAATCAGAGGTAGAATTGAAATTGAAAGAGTCCACTGATCACCTCCTGAAAGAGATCCCAAAATGAAAACTCTTAGGAATATTATAGTCAAATTCCAGGACTCCCAGGTCAAAGAGAAAATATTGCAAGCAGCCAGAAAGAAACAATACAAATATCATGCAGCCACAGTCAGGATAACACAAGATTTATCAGGTTCTACATTAAAGAATCAAAGGGCTAGGAATATGATATTCTGGAAGGCAAAGAAGTTAGGCTTACAACCAAGAATCACCTCTTCAGCAAAACTGAGCATGATCCTTCAGGGGGGAAAATGGATATTCAATGAAATAGAGGACTTTCAAGCATTCCTGATAAAAAGACCAGAGCTGAATAGAAAATTTGACTTTCAAATATAAGACTCAAAAAAAGCATAAAAAGGTAAACAGGAAAGGGAAGTCATAAAGGACTCAATAAGGTTAAGCTGTTCACATTCCTATATGGGTTGTTGTTGTTGTCCTTTGTTCTCAAAAAGGACCATGATGTCAGGGAGATGATGCCATGACATGCAAGTGAATTGGATTTAAGTGAGGGAGGGCTGTGCAAAGTCACCAGTCTCACTTTCTTCTTTGGAACCATGTGGGTTCAGTGGAAAGTGGAAAGATATAGATCAGGATGACTGGAGATAGCCCTGTATGCAGTGAGAGACCATGGCCTGTTTAAGCTAAAATCTTTCCCAGATCTCAGTGCAACTGAGGCAATGCCCATTCAGCGGTTAAGTCTAGGTAAGAAATGAGGCAAACAGTAGCCTCTTTTATCTAGTTAAAAAAAAATTCAATCTGCCCAAATTTATAAAAATAGGAGCCGTTCCCCAACTGATAAATGATCAAGAGATATGATCAGTTTTAAGATGACATAATCAAATCTATCTATAGCCATGTGAGAAGGGGCTCTAAATCACTATTGATTGGATTGGATGAATGCAAATTGAAGCAATTCTAAGGTACTATCTCATACCTATTAGATTGTCTAATAGGACAGAAAAGGATAATGACAAACGTTGGAGGGGATGTGGGAAAAATGAGACATTAATGCACCATTGGTGGAGTTGTAAACTGATTCAACCATTCTTTAGAGCAACTTGGAACTGTGCCCTAATGGCTATAAAACTAGGCATACCCTTTGACCTAGCAGTGCCAGTACTAGGTCTGTATCCAAAAAGAGATTTAAAAAAAAAACCGAAAAGGGAAAAGTAACTATGTGTACCGAAACATTTATAGCAGCTCTTTTCTGGTGTCAGGGATTTGGAAATTAAGGGCATGCCCATCAACTGGGGAATGGCTGAACAAATTGGGTTATGTGACTGTGATGGACTACTATTGTGCTAAAAGAAATGATGAGCAGGATGCTCGCAGAAAAACATGGAAAGACATGAGCCAATACGAAGTGAAATATACTGTGTACAGAGTAACAGCAATGTTGTAAGATGTTCAGCTATGAATGACTTAGCTATTCTCGTCAATACAGTATCCAAGACAACTCTGAAGGATTTATAATGAAAAATGCTATCCCTCTCCAGACAAAGAACTGATGGTGTCTGAATGCAGTTTGAAGCATACTTTTTTTTTAAACTTTCTGCATTTTTCTTGAGTTTTGGGGTTTTCTGGGGTTTGTTTTTTTGCATGACTATACATGTATAACCTTTATCAAATTGAGGAAGGAAGGGAGATAATTTGGAACTCAAAGTTTCAAAAGTAAATGTTAAAAATTGTTTTGCATGTAATTGGGGAAAAATAAAATACTAAATTCAAAAAAAGAAAAAAATTAAAATTAAAAAAAGGGGAAAGGGACATCTAGATGTTTCAGGGTGTAGAGTACTGGATGCAATCAGAAAGACCTGAATTTAAATCATGCTTCACATGTTTACTAGCTGTGTGACCCTGGGCAAGCTGCTTTACCTCCCTCAGCCTCAGTTTCCTCATCTGTAAATTTGGGATAATAATAGCAGCTACCTCCCAGGGTTGTCGTGAGGATCAACTAAGATAAAACTAAATTACTTTACAAATCTTGAAGTACTACATCTTGTTAAATTAAAATAAAATATATTTTCAGTGATGGTCAAATAATGCACAGGAAATGTTAATTCTTCTACATAAGGATAAAATTTGAACATCAGATTTCCAAAACAACATTTCAGAAGTCAAGGTAAGGACTATTTCAAAATTAAATGTTACATTTTTATGATTACTTATATTGAGCTTTTCAACATGAGAAAATCTAGAGCCTATAACTTAAAAAAGGATCTTTATATTACCAACCTTTCAGGTTGTTATAAGAAAGACTAGTTGGAAAACTTAAAACACCACATTTTCATCATTAGCTTTATTATTATAAATCTTGTGCCTAAAAGAATCTATTATAAAGGTCTAATACTATTTTCTTGTGTCATAAATGGGGGAAAGAATAAGATTATGAACACATTGAGTCTAATATACATTTATTTCAAAAACAAACTGATAATGTATTTGAAATTAAAAATATTACTTAGAAAACCACCTAAAGCAAAATAAAATACTTATATTATGACTTAGTAAGAGTAACATATGTTTATATGTATATATACATACACATCTAAATACTGTATCTTCAGAGACTATTATATATATGTACACATACACACATACACACTGTATCTTCAGAGACTATTATATATATGTACACATACACACACACTGTTATCTTCAGAGACTATTATATATATGTACACATACACACATACACACACACTGTTATCTTCAGAGACTATTATATATATGTACACATACACACACACACACTGTATTTTCAGAGACTATTATATCTCATGACTTAACCAAACAATAACAGCATGTTAGTATTTTGAAAATATGCCTTTGTGTTTGAGAGAAGTTTGGAATCATTAAAGAAGTTTTACAATTTCCTAAGAACAATCCAGTCTCTACTGTTTGTTTAATTTGAGGATCAATTCATCATCCATTTGTGCTGTCTGTTCTGAAAAATATGTGTGTGCATGTGTACATATAGCAGTAGATAAGTTCTAGAAGTTGTCCATTTAACTGCAGGTTATTATCTGGAAAACAGATACTCTTTTGAGTGGTTGGGAGTCTGTTATTTTATAGAATTAACAATGAATGTCGTCTTCTTCCTGTCAGTCTCAAGGTGTAAGGACTACTTTCTGAACTCCAGAGGGTTAGTGGGGCATTGCATTTCCCCACACTGGGCCATGAGCCATGAGGTCCTGGTCTCCTAGGCAACTCCATGCTCGGAATGGGGTCATCTCCTGTTTGTGTCTTCTTTATTACTTTTTTACTTTACTTCTTTACTTTTGGTACAGGGCCTTGTGAGATCTCAAAGGCAGCTGGCAACTTCATCTCACTCTTGAGAATCCAAATATCAGGGCGTTGACTACCAGCGCAGCTAGGGCAGAAACATTAGCAGAGGCAGAACGGCCAAGAAGGAGAGGGAGAAAAACTACCAGAATCTAGTGTGGGGGTGGAATTGGAGCATGAAGCAGCCTAATTCCACCATTTAAGAGACAGGCAACCCCAGAGCAATGAATCCAGTACAAATATCAAGGGAAGGCAAAGGACAGGAACTGGTGAAATTCACCATCCCATGATGCCTTTTCAGCCATTGTACTAGATAAGGGGGAGACTTCTCTGGTTTTTGTGAGGGGCTGATTTCAGTTAACCCTGAGTGTTAAATTTCTTTTGAAAGCTCCACATGTGGTCAAGGCTTATCTAATTCTTTTTTTTAATCTTTTTTTTTTCTGTTTAACATCAGGAACCAGTCTGATTTTATCAGTGGAAATGACATTAAAGAAGACACATTACCATCTGCTTTGTCTCTGCACCCCAAGGATTATAGGACCTTTCCACTTGACTTGCAGTTGAAATTTTTTGTCTTCCGTATTTCAATGTGAGTTCCTAGAGGGCTAAGATTGTATTACTTTTCTATTTGTATCCCTAGTGTTTAGCACAGTGCTTTGCATATAATAAGCACCTAATAAATGATTTTTTATTCATTCTTCTTTCCTTCTGTTTTCCTTTATTTTTGGCCTGAACATGCTGGTACTATTTTTTGGCAAATTTAGAATTTTATTGGGATTACCCTTGTTGTGGCAGAGATCCATTGGGGGAATTTCAGATACTCATTAATATGGAGACTCAAAAGAAAGTTGCCTGGACCTCCAAGAATATGTATGTTACAGTAACTCCTTGGAGTAATTTCTTTGTGCTCTACATGGAAAGGGACACAAAGAAATTCTTGTCTAGACAAAAAATAAGTTTAAGGAGGGATGAAAAGGTCGGGAAGAACTTCTTTGGAGGGTGGGAAAGTGAATTCATAAGGGAGGCATAATAGGATTGCCTAGCAGTGGTAAGAGCCCAGTTGAGGTTATATAACATAAATCTGTAGCAGACCCAGTCAGAACAGTTGCAAGATTTTCTTACCTTTGTTCAGCGCCACATGCGTAACAGATGATGGGAGTGATCTAAGGTTAAGGGTTGGCTGGGCATAATCAACGATATGATAAAGGGACTAGGCATTCAAGAAAGAAGGACAGTATATAGCTGAATTGGTTTACCAAGCAGTCAAGATGAGAAGAGAAGAGAGTGGCTAAGACAGGAGAGATGACCTGGGAGAGAACTGAGGAGTCAAAGGATTGGAAGTGGATAAAAAATAGGGTTATGTAAGGGAAGGCAGGGAAAGAGTTGAACAAGTAAATAGATTATGGTCAGATAAGGGGATTTCAGAGTTTTTGAACATGAACCTGGCACATTCTTGAACATGAAAGTGGGTGCTGGCAAGATCAAAGGTATGGCTATTTTTGTGTATGGCTGAAGTGGGCCAGAAGAGTAGTTCACGGGAAGTGAGTACTCTATTTCACTGCATAATCATAGCAGATTTTATGCCAAAATTTTTAGCAAAAAAATGGGTTGTAAACATTACATGAGGCTTTTTTTTAAAAAAAAAGTTGTGCTGGTATTACTTAAAAATAATTTATCACTAAACTGTATCACTGGCAGACAAACTGTAGAGTTTAGCTAGCATAGGAAGATGCAGGTATGATATGGTAAGTATCGTGACTTACTCATGACAACTTCTCCTGCCTGCCAGCTTCCATTGGGCTGTGGCTCTTCATTGGGTCAAATGACAATACTGTTACTACTGCAGCACTCTAAACAAACCACACAAGTCAGTTTTCCAAAATATACTGACAATGTGTGTGTGCTGAGATTCCTGGAGATTCCTAGATTCCTGGCCTTCAGTGTGCGAGAGATAAATGAGTATCCATATACCACTGGTGAATACATTGCTGCTCTGTTTACCTTTTAAGAGATGTGACAAACAGAATTATACTATGCAACAATTAGGCAATGAAAGGTTATAAACCAGTTTTTAGACTGAAAAAGCAGGGTTACAATGATTATGCAGTGGAGATGATTATGCAATGAAATACGGTAGGTTGAAGAACTGAGTGGTTAGGGGATTTGAGGGAGAATTGATGTGTATGTTGAAGTCCCCTAGTACAAGGGCAGGAGTTGGGGAGGAAAGAAAAATTGTAAGTTTTGTATCAAATTAATTTAGCAAAGAAAGGGAATGACCTGAGGGGTCTATAAACAATAGCTATCAGGATTTTGATTGGTTGGTAGATATCAATAGCAATGAATTTCAGAGGAAGCAAGGTTACTGAGGAAGAAAGAGAATTTGAAAGGGGCAATGAGGAGCAAAGAGTATTCCTACTCCTCTGCCCCAACCAGTGAGCCAAGGAGAATGACTGAAGGTACAGCTAGTACTGGAAAATGTGATGAGCAGGTTCAACTCCATTAACAACGAGGCCTTTGTACAGATACTTCTGCCAACAATTCATCTTGCACCAGGATCATCTGTTTAAAAGTGGCTAAGAGGTCATAAGTTTCTTTTGTTTGTTTTGTTTTTAAGCAATTGGGGTTAAGTGACTTGCTCAGGGTCACACAGCTAGTAAGTGTCAAGTGTTTGGCCTGATGCCAGATTTGATCTCAGGTCCTCCTGACTTCAGGGCCGCTGCTCTATCCACTGAACCACCTAGCTGCCCCTGGGTCATAAGCTTCTTACATGCAAACTATCTTAGCATCTAAGTTGATACCAAGGCTCTCACCGGACCACCAGTAATCCCTTGCCTACCTGATAAAACTTCCTCCTCCCTGAACATTATCTCATGGGAATGATTCCCCCCCAACCCCCCGGAACTCTGTGGAGTGAGTGGCTGTCCCTTCTTCCACAGTGGCTAAATAAGGATTATCATCCTCATTCAGTGATGCAGAATTAATACCAAGTCAACTAAGAGATCTCTTTTCTTCCAGGTAAATATACACCCACCATAATAATATAGCTATAATTACACCTTCCCCATGATATTAGTCAGTAAGATGCCTTCCAACAATGCAGAAATCAGGATGCCTCCCAACAGTACAGAAAGCAAGACTCCTGTTAGCAATATCACTCCTTGGACTTCCAAGCCTTTTCTAGGAAGGAGTTCCCTAAACCATACAAAAAGAAAGGAAGTCTTGAAGGGACCTGAGCTACTTTTCTAGTGTGTATAGAATGCTCTGAGAGGGCAAGAACCTTGAAGCTGAGCAAGGGTTGGTGAGGATCAGCCAGAAATATGTTCAAAAACAATCCATTCTTATTCAGGTAAGTCATCCTAGAGAATGGATTGAAGAATCCAGTAGATAAGGGAGTCTTTCCCCTTTCCAAGGCAGCATCAGTTTGTCATAGACATGGTTTCTGGGAGATTGGACACCTGATGTGGGCATAATGATGGCATTGTTTGTTAATAAGGGCAACCCTTTCACTCTGAGATGGGGGATTTCAATTTTTCCAGTTGATAGGTTGAGTGTCACTTGAGTTAGGAATAGCTGTCTTGTCCTTAGTAAAAGGGATCGTATGGTCATATACCCAGCACAGCATAGTATCACCACTCAAATATCCAAATTGATACTGGATTCTCTACCTAGCCTCCACTACTCTTGTAACTGCTCCAACCTGGTTTATTTTTTTAGTGTATGCCTCTGGGTGCTGACATGTCCCACAAACAGCTGTATGCAGTGGGAGACATCAGCAAAATTCCTCCACTGCTCTTGACCCCAAAGGGGAAAGTCTTTAATTGTCTAATCCTTTGTTTTCCAGGCCTCAGACCACTTGGTCAGATCCATGGCCACTGCTCAGGAACTAGTATAGATGAAGATATTCTCTATTCAAGGCTTTCTCACATGCCAGCCATGCAACCCGGGGGACAGCCAACTCAAAAGATTTGCTAGTATCCCTATCCACTAAGGTATCTTCTGTTACCTGACTGGTAGTTGTTGAAGTCCATTTATGCTTCTCATTTAGCAAATGGAACCATCAGATGACTAGACAGAATGGCATTTCTTAGGAGGCAGGTCCATAAAACCTGGAGCCAACTGGGCCAGCAGAGGAGGCAGGGTTTCAGAGTCTGGACTGGAGGCCTCAGTCCCTGGCATAGTCCACCTATTTGTGAAGAGCACTAACACCAGAGGGACCTGGGGAAGCATGATTTCTAATGTAAAATTTAGCAACAGAAGCCTCTTATGCTCTACACAAGATGGACATCTTGTATTAGTCAGTCAATCGCAGGCAACTCTGAACAAAACTTGATTGTATTACCCTATGTCATCTGTTCAGTAGCAAGTAGGGCTCAAAAAGAGGCAAGCAACTGCTATTCAAAAGCTGCTCTCAGGAACTTGGTGCTCCAGAAACCAGACTATGCATATTGTAGCCACCCCTTGTGCCTGCCAAAGGCTTCAACCAGCCTAGTTTTTATGGACACAAAGACCTCTGAAAACAGGGGCCTTTACTGAGTCATAAGGGCCTAAGGGGAGAGACGAATAGCCTGCTTTACATCTTCCAGGACTATAGTGTGTTCTTGTAAGACTTGAAAGTCTTCACTTGAAAGACACCAGTTTGTGGGTGACTCAGTAAATGGAGGCCATCAGGATATCCAGGTAGGAAATGACAATTTTCCAAAATCTAAAGAGTCCAATAAGTCCTGAGCATACTTCTTAGATCATGCAGATCACCTTCCCCATGCCTTCCAACAATACAGAAAGCAAGACTCCTCTTAACAATATCACTCCTTGGTCTCCTAAGCCTTTTCTAGGAAGGAGTTTCCTAAACCATCCGGAAGAAAAGGAAGTCTACCAATTGGTAGTGTCAGTAGCTTATTCTAGACTGTGTCTGGAATCCTCTAGCCTTTCCTTTTCTTTTGTATTTCCCCAAAACTTGACTGAGTAGGCTAAACTCTGGATTTTCTTAGGGTTTTCCCCCCACCCCTCTCATTTGGATCTAGGGTCTCATCTGATCCAGTCAATATCATGTCATCAGAATGATGGGGTACACCCATGTCCCCAGGAAGACCTCTTTTAGGTCTCTGCCCACCAAATTGTGGCAGTATGAGGGAGAGTTCAGGTAGCCCTGAGGAAGGACAGTGAAGGTGAATTGGACTGCTTTTCAGGGGAAAGCAAACTGCTCCTGACTAGTTTCAGTTACAGAAATAGAGGGAAAAGCATTGGCAAGGTTGATAGCCCCATATCACTCACCCTGGGCTTGGGCCACCTGATCTACAATATTGATGAGATCAGGAACAGTTGTAGAGATGGGCATGATGACTTTGTTTAGCACCCTGTAGTCCACTGTAAAGCTGTCAAGTACCAAATGCCTTCCTCACAGGTAATATAGGATTATTTTGAGGGGATCTGGTATAAGGAAATACTCCAGCTTCTTTAATCTCTATTACTAAAGAAGAAATACCTTTCATCCATTGAGAACCAAGTATTGTATGGTATTAACTACATGGAAAAATTTGTGTAAGTCTAAGGGTTTCTACCCTAATCACAGTAATAGGTCTGGAAGTTGCTGACAGAGTATGCCCAAATACTGAGCCCATAGCACCCCTTCCCTCCATGGACTGCCCTCTGGAGCATCCCCTGAGCTTCAGGCTTAGGGTGAGACTAAAGGACCCCTAATGCCCTGGTCCTTAATTTTCCAGTACAGTTTTATAAGCAACCTATGATCCGGCCATCAGTTTCTTTCATATCAATCCCAAGTTTCAGGAGCCACAACCAGAGCTCCCTTCTGGAAACAGTGTCATCAACCTCTGCCCACCTAGCAAGGCTGTGGGTTCTGTGACTGCTTCTCTGACTCCCAGAGTGACTGTACTAAGACAGCAGTATATACCCAAGCCACTACTGTCCCAATATACTGGTTAAATTTCATTGATTGATCAGCTAACACCTGCATGGTTGATTGGTGGAGAAGACACATAGGTAACATCTGAAGCCATTCTGTTGGGATACCACTCAGAATGGGGCATCTATTGCACCAGGGGTAGGCTGGGCATAGGTTGTGGCAGACCTGGGGAGAGGAGGCAATAAATCCAATCTGCCAAATTTATCTCTTTTAGGAATTTCACCCACATCTGCAAGCTAGCTGCTAGGGGAATTTATCTTTATAAGATCCAGTACAAATTACTCCCCATCTCAGCCAACCCAAAAGGGACAGAGAACATATATATACCTTCAAGATCTAACACATTTAGTTGACTTTGAAGAAGCCAGTCCTCAAAGTTCCACCAGGCCATGGAATTCTAAAGCTGAGAACCTTTTAGCACTGGCTTCACAAGACTACACCCTCCAGAGCCATTGCTTCAGGGACTCCTCATATTGCTGCTGGAACTTCTCTTTGGTGGAGAGGATTTGCCCACAGCTTGTTCCCTCGGGGCAGGAAGTCATTACCCTCCTCCTGCCAGCAGAGTTAAGATAAGCCTAGGCTTTCTCACCCCTGGTGAGAATTCTCCAGTCTCTGCTCAAATCTGCTTCCCTTCTCCAATCTCATGGCTCCTCTGAAAGCCTCTGGGTCAGAGATCATAGGGTAGGTTCCTGGCTGGGTACCTTAACTCCCCACCCTTGTCATGAGAGATGTCTCCACTTGCACTGCCATCTGCTCTACTAGTTAGTTGCCCTTCAGCTGTCATTGTGCAGTCCCTGAAAACCCAGAACTCTGATTCTAGCTGCTGAATGTGCCTCCCCAGTTTACTTTCAGTCCGACTTCACTGACTGTCCAATTTAATCAACACAATCAACAATATCCAGAGAATGTTGAACATAGCACATTTTTTATCTTTGCTGGCATCCTCCTCCATAATCCACTAAGCTAATTCCTCTACCTGAGCAGAAGCCTCCTGAAGGTCCCTCAAAGAAGATTCCCCATATGTGATCAGGAGGTCTCGGGCCACAGAGAGCCAAGTACTGTTCCTCCAGGCACTCGTGCCACCCACATCTTCCCTATTTGTGGGATTCTTTCTCCAGTTCAACCTTGATGTGAACCATGAGACCATCTTGTCCTAACCTACCAAGACCACTCCAAATGTTCTAGATACAGGTCTAAAGCCAGTGCTCTCTTAGTTCAGGTTTGATGTTGGAATGAAATGAGGCATTTGTGAGTCGCTGAAGGTTTAGCCAAAAAAAAAACAAAAACAAAAATACAACTTCTCTCTAATGCAGTAAGTACATGCAACAAGGATATACAGCAAAGATAGAGAGACTTTAGACATCTCCAACTCATCTGCATCTGGAACTTCTCTCCATCTGGAAATGCATCTGGTCAAGGTATAGTGACTGGCATGGTCTTAGGCACCTGCCAAGTCTAAGAGGCTCAGAGCTCATATAGCTGGGACTTTTTATTGGCTGTAGTCCAGGAGCTATCTCTGAAAAACTAGAGCCAATCAGGTTTCATGATGACAGGAATTTTTACCAGGGAAATAACTAGAGAAACTGTGGGCAAAGGAAGTTGGAGGGAGGAGGCAGTTGAGGGGTGGATAGTGAAGAAAGCTGGGTCAAGGGAAGAGATGCTGTGTCAGGAAACTGCTGTCCTACCACAGACTGAAATGACGAAAGACGTGTCAGGAAGATGAGAGACAGAAAGAGACACACACACACACCCACACACACACACCCCCCAGAGAGAGGAGGGGGGGGAGGGAGAGGGAGAGGGAGAGAGAGAGAGAGGGAGCCTAATTATTTTACTTCAAAGAGATCCTACCTGGCTCTCTCTTTTCCTCTTTTCAAGGAGTGACAGCTCTTCAATAATAATATGATGGGAAAATCTTTAAACACCAGTAAGGAAGCCCTGCTTCTATCAGTTTTAGGTGCTTGTTTCAGACAACACTAGTGTGAAAGCAAAACTAGTGCCCTCATCATTAATGGCATCATTGTCATTAATCTTTGAGAAATTATGGAGTAAAGGTGCCAGAAGAACAAATATTGGCAAGGGGCTTGATTTTTTTTTTTTAATTTTTAAAAAAATGTTTTAAAGGGCTTGATTTTCAAAAAGATGGATACTGAAAACTACAGGCCAGTAAATGATGTTGATTCCTAGCAAAATATAAAGAATTTATCAAATAAGTGTTTTGTAAAAAAACTTTCACTTGATCTTTTCTATTGTCCAGTATCTCTCTGGCTCTTTATGGCTAAACTCCTTGAGAAGGTCATCTACCATGGGTATCTTCACTTTTTCTCCTCCTCTCTTCTTAACCTCTTACAACCCATCTTCCAACTTTATTATTCCTCCAAAATTGCTCTCTCCAAAGTTACTAATGATCTCTCAGTTGCCAAATTTAATGGCCTTTTCTCAGTTCTCATCTTTCTTCATCTGTATACAGCCTTTGACCCTGTTGATCCCCCTCTTCTCCTTGATACTAACCTTGGGTGAGCCACAGGGCTCTATCCTAGGCCTTATCTTGCTCTATACTATTTCACTAGGTGATCTCATCCACTTCCATGAATTCTGTTATCATCTCTGTGCTCTCAAATTTACTTTTCTAGCCCTAACCTCTCTGCTGACGTTAGTCTCATATCTCCAACTGCTTATTAGACATCTCAAACTGGATGTCCTACAGACATTTCGAACTCTACATATCTAAAGTTGAACTCATTATTCTCTCCTTTCCTCCAATTCTTCCCCTTCTAAATGTCCCTATTACTGTGTCAAGGGCATCACCATCTTCCAAGTGCCCCAGGTTCACAACCTAGGTTTCATCCTTGACTCTTCACTCTGTTTCACCTCCATACCTCCCATATCCAATCTATTAGCAAGACCTATTGATTTCACCTTTGCAACATATCTCAAATACATCCCCTTCTCTCCTCTGATACTGGAGAGAGAGAGAAAGAGAGAGAGAGAGAGAGAGAGAGAGAGAGAGAGAGAGAGAGAGAGAGAGAGAGAGGGAATGAGAATGGAAGGGAAGATAAGAGCAGAGGAAAGAAGAGAAGAAGAAAAGAAGAGAGGAGAGGAGAGGAGAGGAGAGGAGAGGAGAGAAGAGAGGAGAAGAGAGGAGAAGAGAGGAGAAGAGAGGAGAAGAGAGGAGAGGAGAGAGAGGAGAAGAGAGGAGAAGAGAAGAGAAGAGAAAGAAGAGAAGAGAAGAGAAGAGAAGAGAGAGAAGAGAGAGAAGAGAAGAGAAGAGAAGAGAAGAGAAGAGAAGAGAAGAGAAGAGAAGAGAAGAGAAGAGAAGAGAAGAGAAGAGAAGAGAAGAGAAGAGAAGAGAAGAAGAGAGGAGAGGAGGTTCCTATTCTGGGCTGGTTTTCCTTGTGTGACTATATTTGTGTTCCTATGGGTTGTACATGTCGCTGTTAAAATGTTATGTTCCAGGTCTTGCTGCCAATCATACAAAGATATTGAGCACAGAAAACAATGAAGGTTTTGGCAAAGATGAACCTATGTCACAAGATCAGCAATACCTGTATTCTTAACAACACCTTCATTATCACTCCCTATTCTCTTAGGAATTTCTGTGTCTGAGTTTATGACATACTAATTACATGGAAGAAAGGATATGAGTTAAATAAATTTTATTGATACCTTTTTTTATATCACAAATATTTTCCCCAGCTTCCCTCCTCCCTCTGACCCCTCTCATAGAACAATCCAATATGCCAAATGATATTTTTTCGCTGTTGTTTTTGATTAATTTATTTTAATTTATCAACAATCATTTCCATAAGCTTTTGAGTTTTAAATTTTTCTCCCCCTCCCTCCCCACTTGCCTCCTTAAGACAGTGTACAATCAGATATAGGCTATACATATACATTCCTATTAAACATATTTTCACATTAGTGATGTTGTTAGTAAGAATTAGAACCAATAGGAGGAACCACCAGAAAGAGGAAACAAAACACAACAGAAGGAAAAAAAATAGCAAATAGTATGCTTCAATCTGCATTTAAACTCCATAGTTCTTTCTTTGGATGTGGATAGCATTTTCCATCATGAGGCCTTTGGAGATGTCTTAGGTCCTTGTATTGCTGAGAAGGGCTAAGTCTATGAATATTAGTACCTAACTGATAATGTTATTCCCTTCTTGAGCCAAATCTGATGAGAGTAAGGTTCAAACAATGCACATCTCCCTTCCTCCTGTCCCTCTGCTGTAATAGACTTTTGTGCCTTTTCCTGTAATGTAATTTACCCTTGTCTGTCTCCTCCTTTCCTTTTCTCTCAGTACATTTTCTTAATTAGATCAGATTAATCCACTTACTTGGATCCATTTAACCCGCTTGATTAGATTTTTTTTATCATTACATCAAAGTCAACTTGTACCCACCCCCTTTATGTATACCCCTTTAACACAGTGTAATAACAGTTCTCAAGGGTTACAAGTGTCATCTTCCCTTGTAGGGATGTAAACAGTTTGCCCTTATTAATAACATATTGTTTCTTTCTGTCCCATTTATCCTTTTATGTCTCCCTTGAGTCGTGTATTTGAAGATCAAATTTTCTGTTAAGCTCTGGTCTTTTTCATCAGGAAGGTATGGAAGTCCCCTATATCGTTGAATATCCATCTTCTCCCCTGAAAGATCATGCTCATTTTCACTGGGTAGTTGATCTTTGGTTGTAATCTAAGCTCCATTGCCCTGTGGAATATCATATTGCATGCCCTATGGTCTTTTAATGTAGAAGCAGGAAGGTCCTGTGTAATCTTGACTGTGGTTCCATGATATTTAAATTATTTCTTTCTGGATGCTTGCAGTATTTTCTCTTTGACCTGGTAATTTTGGAATTTGGCTACTATATTCCTTGGCGTTTTCAATTTGGAATCTCTTTCAGGAGATGATCAGTGGATTCTTTCTATGGCTATTTTACCGTCTGGTTCTAGGACCTCAGGGCAGTTTTCCTTTATGATTTCCTGAAAGATACTGTCCAGGCTCTTTTTTTCATCATGATTTTCAGGTAGACCAATAATTCTGAAATTGTCTCTCCTGGATTGATTTTCCAGGTCAGTTGTTTTACCAATGAGATATGATAATATTTTCATCTATTTTCTCAATCTTTTGTTTTTGTTTGACTGATTCTTGCTCTCTCATAGAGTCATTAGCTTCCATTTGCCCAATTCTTATTTTTGACAATTTTTTTTCTTCTATTAGATTTTGTATGTCCTTCCGCATTTGACCAATTTTATTTTTTAGAGACTTGTTTTCTTCAGTGCACTTTTTTTCCAGTTGGCCAATTATATTTTTTAGAGACTTGTTTTCTTCAGTGTATTTTTTTCCAGTGCCAATTGTATTTTTTTTTTAATTTTTAGGCAATTGGGGTTAAGTGACTTGCCCAGGGTCACACAGCTAGTAAGTGTCAAGTATTTGGTCTGAGGCCAGATTTGAACTCAGGTTCCCCTGACTTCAGGGCCGGCGCTCTATCCACTGCACCACCTAGCTGCCCCCCAATTGTATTTTTTAAGGACTTGTTTTCTACAGCTAATTTTTGTCCTTTCTTTTCCAAGCTATTGACTCTCTCTTGCATACCTCTCATTTCTTTTCCCATTTTTTCTTCTACCTCTCTCATTTGACTTTTATAATCCTTCTTGAGCTCTTCTAAGAAGGCTTTTGGGCTTCAGACTAGTTCATATTCCCTTTTGAGGTTACCGATATGGGTTTGCTGGCAATGTTGTCCTCTTCAGAATTTCTGCCTTGATCTTCACTCTTCCCATAATAAGAATCTATTGTACATTTTTTTTTTTGCTCATGGTGTTTGCCTATTTCCTGGCCTTTAAAGAGATTGAGCTCTCCTGCTGGGGAGCAGAAGGCACTGACCTAAACTTCTTGTGTTGGGAGCCTAGATCCTGGTCACTGGCTTTGTGTGCTAGGGCCTCCAATGCTGGCAGTTGGAGGCTGTAGAGTTCTGGCAGCTTACCTGGTGTTGGGCTGGAATCAGCAATACTGGAACTCTAGGGTAGGATTGGGTAGTATAGCCCCTGAAGATTTCCTGCTCACCTGGGCCTTTCCTTCCTTTCACTTTCTTCAGCTCCTTTCAGATGGATGTTGCAGGATGTTTATCTGCCTGGGGCCTCTTGGAGTGCTGCTTCCCTTAGTTTTGCTGAGCCACTAGGAAGCCAGTAGCTATAGAATGCCAAGGTGCCTGGTGGTTTTCCAAGCTGGTTTCCACCAGCTCCCCAACCCTCACTGAGGCACTCAGTGGTCCAAGTATTGAGGTTTGCCTGCTCCACTACCTAGGTTTCAGGATCTCCTCCTGGTATGCTGAGGTGTGGCTTTCTGCTAGCTTAATGAGACGCCTCCCATTCTGTACAGCTCCCCTTCCCCCAGGGCAATAGGGGCCTTTCCAGCTGCCTCCAGCTACCTGGGCTACTGGACTGCTGCACCCCATCTTTCTTCTGGTTCAGCTGTTCCAGGGTTTTTCCTGGGGCCCTAAATGATATTTTTGAAGAAAAAAAAAGAAGAGAAAAAACATCAGGAAAACTAATCAAAACATTGAAAAAGTCTTCAATGTACCACCATTATGGACCTCCCACTTTTGCAAAGAGTGGGATTGGATTGTCTTCTCATCTGTCTTCTTTGAAACTGATTGCTCTTTATGATTTTGCATTCACTTTTAATAGCTACCATTTATATAGTACTAAGATTTGCAAAGCTCTTTAAAATAATAGCTTACTTTATCCTCACAACAGCCCAGAGAGGTAGGTGTTATTCTTACCCTGATATGGGGAAACTGAGGCAGAGGGAGGCTAAGTGACTTGTCCAGGGTCACACAGCAAGTGAATATCTGTGGCTGGATTTTAATTCTTGCCATTTATATTGTAGTAATTATCATGTTTATTGTTTTCTTAATTCTGCTTATTTCATTCTGTATCAGTTTATATATATTTTCCATGCTTCTCTATATCCTTCATATTTATTATTTCTTACAACACAGTAATATTCCCACAGATACATGTATCATAATTTATTTAACCATTTCTCAGTTGATGTGGATCTATTTTGTTTCCTGTTATTCGCTATCACAAAAAGTGCTACTATATATATATATATATATATATATATATATATATATACACACACACACACACACACACACACACACACACACACATACATACATACAGATAGATAGATAGATGGAGTCTATGAGTACTTGCTGATCAATGATTTCTTGGATATAAGATTAATAGTAGAATCTGTACCTCAAAGAGTATGGGCGTTTTATTTACTTTAGTTGCATGATTCCAAATTGCTTTCCAAAATGGTAGTACTGATTCATTGCTCCATGAAGAATACTTTAGTGTGTCTATTTTTGAGGCTACCCCTTTTATATATTGTTTCCATTTTTTGTCTTTTCCATTTTTCAGGGTATGAAGTGAGATTTCAGGGTTGTTATTTCATTTGTATTTCTCTTATTAGAGAATGATGTATTGGTGCATTCTTCCATATAGTTGTTAGTAGTTTTCAATTCTCATTTTGAAAACTGTTCCTGTCACTTGACCTCTTATCTATTAGAGAAAGTTTGTGTGTGTATATAAGTAAGTATGTATGCATTTATGCATGTGGGCAAGTAGGTGGCACAGTGGATAGGGTGCTAGGCCTGGAGTCAATGAGATTCATCTTCCTGAATATAAATCTGGGTTCAGACTTTTACTAAGCTGTGTGATACTGAGCAAGTCACTTAACACTGTTTACTTCAGTTTCCTTATCTGTAAAATGAAAGAAGGAAATGGCAAACCACTTCGGCGTTTTTGCCAAGAAAACCCAAAATAGGGTCACAAAGAGTTGTACACAACTAAAAAAAAAAAAGATGATGATATATACATACATAAGCACACTTATGTGTATGTATTTATACACACACCTGTTGGGTATCTCTTGGATACCCAACACTTATCACAGAAATATGATACAAAAAAATTTTCCCATTCAACTTCCCTACTCTTATCTGTGGTACATTATTTTTTTGTATGTTCAGAAGCTTTTAGGTTTCATATAATCAAACTTATCTATTTTCTCTTTTTTAACTGCCCCATTCCTTATTTGATTAAATATATATATCTGCTATCACAGATACAAGAAGTATTATGATCTACTTTTTTATGATATAAGTTTTAATATTAAGCTCATGTTTCCACTTAGAATGTATTGTAGAATTTTTTAAAATGTATTTTAAGTGGAGGGGCGGAAGTGTGGGGGGAAAGGTAACAGAGAAAGGGTAAAGAGAGAGGCTGAAAGAAAATAGTGAGTAAAAATAAGGTGGAGGGAAATTCACAAATAGTAATTATAACTTTGACTGTGAATGGGATGTTTATAGCAGTTTCTTTGTGGTGGCAAAGAACTAGAAATTACAGAGATCCCCATCCCTGTATTATAATTACACAAATTAAAAATAAAGGACATAAGTAGAATATTGTGTAAGGTGTTTGTCTAAGCCTAATTTCTGCCAGACTCTTTTCTAGTTTTATCAAATAGGGTATTCTATTTTAAGTAACTTATATTTTCTGGCTCATCAAACACTGAGTTTTTGAGTTCCATTGTTTCTGATTCTCCCTTGTCTAGTCTGTTCTATTAATCTACCTCTTTTTAACCAATACCAGATGGTTTTGATAACTATTGCTTTATAATACAGCTTGAAGTCCAAAAGTTCTCTTTCTCCTTCCTCTCTTCTTCTTTTCATTATTTCCCTTGATCTAGATCTTTTGTTTTCCAAATGAATTTTATTTTTATTTTACAGAGTTTTGTAAAGTATCCCTTTGATAATTTGATTGGTCTATCATTAAAACTGTAGATTACCGTTGGTAGTATTGTCATTTTTATTATATTGGCATAGCACAGTACAGCCATGATCACTAAATGTTCCTTAGCTATTTAAGTTGTTCTTTATTTCTGTAAATTTTTGTAATTGGATCATTGAAATATTTTATGTGCTGTGGTGGATTAATCACCAATACTTTGTGCATTTTTTAGTAATCTGGAATGGGATTTCCCATTCTATTATTACTTCTTGGATGTTGTTATTACTGTAGAGAAATATAGTTGATATTTGAGAGGTTATTTTGTAGCCTCCAACTTCCTTAAAGCTACTAATTCCCTCAATTAGTTTATTCAGATTCACTAGGATTTTCTAAATAAACCATCATTTCATCAGTAAGAATGGTTTTATTTCTGTTTTACCTATTTTTATGTTTTCAATTTCTTTTTCTTGTCTTATATTAGCATTGCTAACATTCCCAGAGTTACATTAAATAGTACTGGGGAAAGTAAGCATCTTTGCTGTATATATATATATATTGGAAATGATTTAGTGTATTCCCTTTGAACATGAAGCTTGCCTTCGTTTTAGATAAATATTTTTATATTTTAAAAAATACATCTATATAATTTGTAGGGTTTTAACATAAATAAGTGCTGTACTTTGTCAAAGTGTTTTTCTCTATAGATTAAAATAATCACATAGTTTTAGATATTTTTATCTTTAATGATATTTTTGTTGATTATTTTTTTAATGGTGAACTATCATTGTATCCCTCAAATAAATATAACTTGGTCATAATGAATGATTTCTTGGATAAGCTACTGCACTCTGATAGGATTTTATTTCAAATTTTGAATCAGTATTTGTTAATGATATTCATTTATAGTTCTGTGTTTCATCCTTCCCTGGTTCCATTTATCTCATAAAAAGCATGTAAGGAGGCAGCTAGATGGCACAATGGATAGAGCAGTGGCCCTGGAGTTAGGAGGACCTGAGTTCAAATCTGACCTCAGACATGTAACAGTCACTAGCTGTGTGACTCTAGGCAAGTCACTTAACCCCAATTGCCTCACCTAAAAAAAAAAAAAAAGCATGTTACAATGTCTTTTTTTTCTATATATTTGAAGATAATTTACTTAGAATTGGTAATAATTGCTCTTTAAAAGTTTGATAGAATTCTCCTGAAAATCCATCAGGACCAGAATTATTTTTCTTTGATAGTTCTTTCACAACTTGTTCTATTTCTTTTTCTTAGATTGTATTATTTAACATTGCTTTTTGGTCTTCTCTTCATCTGAGTATTTTACATTTTTGAAGCTATTCTATTACTTCCATGTTCTCAATTTTGTTAGCACATACATAACTGTATATAGTAGTTCCAATTATTCTTTTTATGTCTTCTGATACTATTGTGATTTCAACTTTTTTATTTACTATTTTCTTGATCTCATTTTCTGCCCCTTTCTTTTTAATTAGATGAGATAAAAGTTTATCAATTTTGCTAGTCTTTTCAAAGAAGTAGTCTTTAAATTTATTTTTCATTTCTATGAGGGATTGGAGGTCCAATCTATTTATTTCTTGCTAATTTTTCATATCTCCCCTTTTGTGCTTACTTTAGTTTATTTGTTGGCCTATTTTTAAAAATACATATTCAGTTCATTTGCAATTTTGGCGTTTTGCCATTCAGTCTCTTTTGCCATTTTGTTAATGAATCTTTTTAGAGATATACTTTTTCTCCTGAGGATTGATTTAGCTGTGTCTCAGGTATTTTAGTATATTCTTTCATCGTCATTATTTTCTTTCACATAATTATTAATAGTTTCTGTGATTTATTCTTTTACTCACTTATTATTTAGGATATCATTATTTAGTCTCCACATGTGCCCATGTTTTAAGTTTGTGCTCCCTGAACTTATTACTATTTTTACTGTGTTATCTTCTGTAAAGGATTTCTGCCCTTTAATAATTTATTTGCAATATCTCTGTGCCCTAACACATGGTTAATTTTAATAAAATATCCCTGTGTTTCTGAGAATATATATATTTTTTGGCAGTCCCATTTAGAAGATGTTTTAGGCCTATTAACTCTATTTTGTCCAATAATTTATTCAATTTCTGTATTTTCCCTTTTGTTTATCTTTCTGTTATCTTATCCAAAACTGAAAGTGGGCCACTAAACTTTCCTGTAAACAGCTATATTACTGCCTATGTCTTCTTGTTATTCAGTTGATTTTCCTTTATAAATTTAGATGCTAAGTCTTTTGGATCATATAAACTTAATCTTGATATTGGGGGGAGTTTGTCTTTCTTTTTAGCTTGATGAAGTTTCCTTGTTTATCTTTTTTGAATGTTCATTTTGCTTGTTCAGATAGCATGATTGCAACTTTTGCTCTTTGGGATTTATATGACGTGCAATAAAATTTGTTCCTACCCCTCATTTTCATTGTGTTTCTTTGTTTTTTTTTTTAAAGATGTGTTTCTTGTAAGCAAAAGATTGGGGGGGGTATCCCATCTGTCATTTTTTTTTTACTTTATTAGAGTTTTTAACTCATTCATATTTTAAAGTTATAAGAATTAGGTTTATATCTTTTTATATTTGTCTGTTATTTATGAATTGATTTTTCCCCCTCTTCCATGGTAAAGACAGTACTTTGTCTTCTTGGTTATTTTTGCTTAATCTACTTTAAGACAAACCTGTTCTCATAGCTCTCTTCTCTCCATCTTCAAGCTTCCTCCTTCCATTTAACACCTCTTTCCATAGCTTTGGAACTCAATGCATTAATTCCTTTCCTATCTTCTTTTTGTCTGGTTATGTAATTCTTCACCTCTTTCTGTTAAACGGTCAAATAAATATCCTCTTCTCCCTTCAGCTTGCTTTGTTGGTTAGTTTTTACTTCATTTTCTGAACATCTTTTTAAAAAATGGATTTCTTTCCCTCACTCTCTCTTTTGTCTATTCTAGACTTTTATTCTCTAATTCATGGCCTTTATATGTATTTTTCTGCCTTCTCTGTATTCCCCTGGAAATGTGAGATTCTAAGGTATTATTTTGAGTTCCCTTTTTTTTTCTTTTTTAAGTGAGGCAATTGGAGTTAAGTGACTTGCCTAGGGTCACACAGCTAGTAAGTGTTATGTGTCTGAGGCTGGATTTGAACTCAGGTCCTCCTGATTCCAGGGCTGGTGCTCTATCCATTATACCACCTAGCTATCCTCATTGAGTTCTCTCTTTTAAACAGTTTCTACATTATTGACTTGCAGGTTTTGTTCCCTGTTCTTTTTTTCAGTTATTATTATTATTACTCTCATCATCATCAGCAATGCTAACATTTATACATTGTTTACTATGTGCCAGGTACTGCTAATAACTTTATAAATATTGTTTATTCCTTACAACAACCCTGAGAGGCAGGTGTTCTTATTATCCCTATTTTACAGATGAGGAAACTGAGGTAAACAGAGGTGAAGTGACTTGCCCAAGGTCAGATAGCAGTATCTGAGACTGTATTTGACCTCAGATCTTCCTTACTCCAAGCCTATGCTCTATCCACTGGACAACCTAGCTGTCCCCAGTTTGCCTCACTCTTAGAAAAATAAATTCCTGCAGGAGATAGAAAGGATAGAAGTATTTTCCTGAGGCAGAAATTTTCCTGTTTCCCTGCTTGTGTAGTTCATTACTACCCTCTGTCTTCCATTTTACCTGTTTTCCATGAAATCTTTTCTCTGGGTCCAGACCCTTTTACTTTTCTGAGTATCACTTGCCCCTAAGAGTTCTGATTCCCCTTCTCCTGAGGCAAGATATTGCCCATGAAGGCACAACACCCTCTTGGAGGGGATAATGTCTCTAAGTACCACATCCCTAAAGATTATATCCATTGTAAGGTCTCCATTTCCTATTATAGAATGTATCTTTTCCATAATAGGAATATTCATCAGTAGGACTCCTTCCTATCACTGAATAGAGACTTTTCCCTTTCCTCCTCTGTTTCTCCTCAGTCCTTGCCTTTACTCTTTCATCTATTTTTCTGTAGGTCCTCTTCTTCCTGAGAAACTATAAGTGTTATTTTCCTTCTATCATTTACCATTGACTTGTTTAGGATATATCACACTATTCTCTACTGTCTTCCATTCTCCCCTTTAAGGCACCCTCCAATTCTGCATTTTAGTCTCACAAAAAATAAATAAATAAATGGTTAAATAAATGAATGAGTGAATAAGTAAATAAATAAATAGATTCACCTGTAGACAGGTTGTTGTGATGTTTAATCCACGGAATTTCAGGGCTGTTCCTCCATCACCGCTTTTATTTGTTTTGCATTTTCTTATGAGGAGAATATTGCTGTTTCCTTGTCTTGTTATGTTCTTTCAGAAAGAAATGTGTTAATGGTCATTTTGTTGTTATGCTATTGTTGTTAAGCTTATAGGTGTCTGTGGGTTTCTATTTTTTTCCTTTTTTTCCATTGGGGCAATTTATTTCATTACCTATGCCTTCCTTGGTTTCTATGTTTGTTTACCATTTTTTTTTATTTCTGTTGTCTGAGGTGTATGCAAAGTAAATAATCTGTTTGCATCTGATATTCTTTGTTGGAATGTTTTACTCATCTTTTTTTATTGGAATGTTCATTTTTTCATCAATGATTAGGCTCAAATTATCACTATATGTTACTTCAGGTTTTATTTTGAGCTCCTTTGATCTTTAGAAGACATTAATCCATTCCTTCCTGCATTTTCTGGTGGGTATAGAATCTTGTGTTATTGTGTTATTCTAATTTCTTTTCCTTTATATTTTAAGGTCTTTTGCCTAATCACTTGCAGAATTTAGTGTTTGTCACAGGAATAATTAAATTTAACCACTTAGAGATTTCAATATATCCCTACTTCATCCCCCATGAAGGCAACCTGTGGATTCTTTTTTATATGTTCAGAAGTTCTGAGTAGTTTTCTTGCATTATTTCTTTCATTATAATGTTCAGCTGTTTTTTCTTTTTTTTTTAAATTTTACTAATACTCTTCTGGGAGATGTATCCTTAATTTATCTCTATACATCTTGTTTAGAGATCAATCTCTTTGCTTGTATAGAGATCATATTTTCTTTTAATGTTATTGTTTTTTGCTTCTCTTCTCTCATATTGCGCTTTGCCTTTTCGTATTTGCATCCCCAATCAATCAGTTGTTCTCTTTTTGTTTCCTTGGTGATATTTGCTACTGTGGATTCCAGGTTTTCTATTCTGCTGATTATTTCTTCTTGGCAGGCCACAAATTCTGTTTTCATGATTCTTATTTCTCTTTTAAACTATTCAGGAACATCCTCTGTGATTCCATGCTGTCCTGGAAATTCATAGGTCCTCTGCCTCATTAAATGTTGATTCATTTTCCTTTGTCTTACAATATTAGTTCAAGGATGTTTGGATTCATTTAATTGATCTAGAGGCCCCATTCCTTCTTGTTATTAACCATGTCAGGTTTGGGTTTTTTTGTTTGGTTTTTTTTGTTTGTTTGTTTGTTTTGGGCTTGTATTCAGGCTCTTTCTTCCTGAGATCTTTGATCATTTCAGTCTTTTTTTTTTTGTCTCATATTCCCTTATTGCTTACTTTCTGGCCCCTCTTTTAATGGTGGCTTCCTGAAGGATATACCTTAGAGTAGTCTTACCTATATTCCACACTGGGGAATTAACTTGTATCAGTCTCAATTTCTGTTACAAGTGACTTCTAAGGGGCAAAATGGCCTTAGTTAAATACCAGTCCCCTTTCCTTCAGGCTTGTTGCCCCCTCAGCCCCAGCTGGCACTTTATCCCAGTTTCCTCTCTTATTTTATTTCTTTCCCTGAGTACTTTTGTGTATAGAATTCTACCCCATTTTGGTCCTAGGGGAAGCATGCTTTCCACTTTTCTTCATGGTAAGGAGGGGAGCAAAAGTGGGGAGAATAGTAGAGTTGAGTTCTATTGTAACCCATTTGGTCAGCTGATGCAGTCTTGCTGGAATTTGGAAGCCAGTGGAAAAAGGCATGTCAATACAGGTTATAGATTATTAGCCTCCTTTGCTTTTAGCACATCTAGTTGTTGCCAATGAAGTTGCTTTATCTCTTCACATAATTCCAATTTTAGAGAGGCTTGAGAAGTTTTGAGGATCAGAGAAAAATATCTAGTCATCTCTTTTGTTATTTATATGACCCATCCCTAATTATATTTTAATATTTCTTGAGCCACAGTTCTATCCTAATGGTGTTTGTTTTACCCTTTTGATTCAAAGGCCATTCTCCTTGATAGAGGAAAAAGAAGGAAAATAAAAATCAAATTGTTTTCTTTTTTTATTAGAATCTGTTAACACTGTATCATCTGCCTCAAGGACTAAGCCTACCTACTATTTGTTTACTTATGGCTTTAAACATAGATAAAAGAGAATTTTTTGTTGTCCTTAGTATTTTTCATGAACTTAGTCTTATAAGGTTTTTTTAAAGTTTTCCTTACACTATACTTATAGGTTAATGTCATCTGTCATAGCTATTATTTATTTTATTCAGGCAATGGACCTGAAGAGATTGTCTAGGTTTCATGGTGCATAGTTTGCTTGGACAATTTTTTGGAGCAGAGCAAATTCCTGGAGAAGGCTGATCCTGCCTCCAGCCTGGCATAGATCCTGAACTACCACATGATTCCCCCTATACTACAGTCTCTGGTTATAAGGATAGGCAGCAGGCTATCAGGTGATGAAGCTCCATAGTGCAAAGGCACCCTATTAGGAAGGTAGGCACAGGTCATATCATACCCTAGAGAAAACACCTGGCAGGAGAGTGAGCCTGCAGGCTTGGATTCTAATGGCCATATGGCCCTGGATAAGAAAACTGCGATCTGGAGGTAGTAAGTGATCTGCTAGTATGTCATACAGTTAGTACCAGAGCCAGGCTTCAAAGCTATATTATCTGACAGTATATAATGGAAGAAGCATCAAACTTGGAATCAGGAGAACCCTGGCCTGTGTCACTTTTTGCCTATAAGAACTTGGATACAAGGCAAATCACAGGCACTTAGTAAGTATTCAGTGAACTACAAAAACCTCTATATTGTAGTATATAAGTATTGCAGTATTGTATTCAGTGAACTACAAGCAATCACTGTATGGGTTAAAAATGATCAAGACCTACCATCTTTCTAGTAATGATGATCAGAACTTTTAAATGTGCAGTCCAAGAGCCAGAGAAACTACTGTTGACCTTGTCAAACATAATCTAAAATGAACAACATTGAGTCTAGCACAAAGTCAGATCTGATTAAGGTGCAAAGCTGCCACATTATGTTTCTGGAAGCAGAAGAATTTCCAACAACTATTGTTTATTGTTGCTCAGTCATTTCAGTGATGTCCTTCTCTTTCTGACCCATTTTGGGGTTTCTTTTTTTGTGAAGCAATTGGGGTTAAATGACTTGCCCAGAGTCACACAGCTAGTGAGTGTTATGTGTTTGAGGCTGGATTTGAACTCAGGTCCTCCTGTCTCCAGGGCCAGTGCTCTATCCACTGCTCCACTTAGCAGCCCCTGTTTTGGAGTTTCTTGGCAGAAATACTGGAGTGGTTTGCCACTTCCTTCTCCAGTTCATTTTGCAGATGAGGAAACTAGAACAGACAAGGTTAAGTGACTAGCCCAGGGTCAGACAGGTAGTAAGCATCTGAGGTCAGATTTGAACTCATGAAGATGAGTCCTCCTGACTCTAAGCCTGGTGCTCTATCCACTGCTCTATATAGTTGCCCTAACAACCATTGTACATGCTAATAAAGAGGTAACATAACCTGTCTTGTGACCATAGGCAATGGTTCTGAAATGAAAAGTTATTTGTTGAGACTGTTAATGTATCTGCCAGGAAGACTCATATTCCTAGTTCCTGTTACTTTAAAGCTTTTATATGAATTTGGAAAAATAGCACCCAAAATGGATGAAGCTCTTGAGTTTCACCATCAAAAGATAAGCAGTCTACATTGGAGATGCTTCATCTGGAACTTGAGAAATATGTTCTTCTAGGGAAATATGTTCTTCTGGGCTAAAATAGAAATCCATAGCCCAAGAATGAGTATAAATAAAAATCGTATTGGCTTCCTCCCTCAAGGCTTTCTCACATGTCAGCCATTCATCCTGCAGCTTAGCCTACTGGAAGTATTTATTGGTACTCCTGTCCTTCACAGTATTGCCTATTAAAGATTAAGGGCTGCTTCATACACCTCTCTCAAAATGGGCATAGCCATCAGTTAACCAAGCAAAATGGGGCTCCTCAGGAATTAGATCCTCATAGGTGGAAGCCTGTTGGGCTAGAAGAGGAGAAAGAATGTCGGAGTTTGGACTAGAGGGTTTAGTCCTAGTAGAATTGCCACCTGTTCATGAAAGACACTCTCAAGGGGCCCAAGGGGGCTCAATCTTGAGTGTAACATTTATATTTAATAATAGAGACCTCTAATGTCATTTTCACCTTGTTAGGACACCTATTTTGTATCACCCAATTCATAGTAGGCAACTCTCAATGAAAGGTGATGGTATATATAGTATCATTTACAAAGTAGCAACTAGGGACCAGTACCAAAAAAGCAACTTCTTTTCAAAAATGGTATAGTGAATGACTGCTTCAGGAAGCTTTGCATTCTAGAAACATAAATGAAATTTCATCTGGCCACCCCCTAAGTGCCTGCCAAAGGTACTATTCAGCCTGATGTTTGTGGACAGAGACCTCCAAAAATGTGGAACCCACAACACCCATAGGGAGAATCTACTGGACAGCCTATTTTAGGTCTTCTAAGTCTGAAACCTGTTATGGATACCATTCAAAAGAGGCAGACTTACTGGTATTTTGATAAGTTGGGGCCATTAAGATACTCAAGCAAGGAATGTGGGTTCTCCAGGACACAAATAGTCCCAATAAAAGTCTCTACCCTTCGTCTCTAAGATTATGGGAAAGCCAATATGAGTAGCTTATCCCAAAATCACTGGTTTCTTCCCGCACACTGCATTCCCCCAAAATTGACCAAGCAAGCAGGCTGGACCCTACAATTTCTTGGGGTTAATTTCCTACTCCTTATACCTCATATGGACCACCATCTAATCCAGGGCCTTGGCCACTATGGTTTCATCTTGCCTAGCTAATATTATGGCATCAATGTAATGACATATTTCATTGCCCTCTGCAAGTCTATATAACCCTCTGACACTTATGTTGAACCTGAGCTACTTGATTCACCACATTGAGAAGGTCAGGAACAGCTATAGCAATGGACCTGACAACTTTGTTCAGTTCCTTATATCCACTGTAGAATACCAGGTGCCCTCTGGCGTGTTTACTTTTATTAAGCCAATCAAAAAGCATATATTCAAAACAAAACAAAACAAAAAACATTTAATCAAACAGAATAGCATACTCTCCTATCAGTGACTATAATGCCAGTTGAGAAGTACACATATGCTGAGAACAGATATGATATGAGTGAAGAGGCCTACACACATTGCCAGGGCAACTTATACTTCTTGTAATGTCATTGTGCTTCTCTCTTCAGGGCTTTGCAACTCTGTTTTAAACTATATACAGGTCTTCTTTGCTGATCTCTAGTTTTGTTTTTCTAAATTGCTCTCTGTTACTATCTTTAGACTATGGTAGCCATGTTTTGCTCTCTTTAAGATCTGTTAGGATGAAATGACTGGTGTCTCTTAGCAAAAGAGGGCTAACACATTTAGTGCAAATAAAGTAGGGTCATGACAACTACATTCTGCCAAGAAGCCAGCAAAAGCAACCATGAACCCTTGGGCTTGAGTCTATTCTTTTGGCCACTTTTCTTTACTTGCAGTATAAATATCTAGCCCCGGTCAACTATCAGAGTTGGTGGTAGAAAATTCCTTTTAAATCTCTGATTTTCAGTCTGTGTCCTCTCAAACTGTTTCTGAGACTACACCCAACAAACTTCAAAGCAAACTATCTAGGGCTGGGGCAATAAAGTTCCCTTCAGTCTAATTGGCATACAGATTAAACTAGGAGAAAAACAAAAGGGCTTAGTGAAACCTGCGGGTTTATCTGCTTTTGCCTTAGAACTTTTGTGCTTGTTTTATTGCATATACCTGTCACCAACTAAATCGCTTGTCTTTGTATAGCATTCCTGCCAGCTGCAAACACTGTTGGTCTCCCTACAAATCCAAAAGTAGCTGAATATTAGCACTAATAGTACTTGCCTAAGTTCCAAGTCCTGGGAGCAGAGAAACATGATTCATGTTTTCAGGAGTTAGAAGGAAAAATGTTTACTGCCTTTTTCCTTGTTGCAAGAAGAAAGTAAAATTTAAAAACAGGTGAAGTTTGTGTTTGGCGTCATCTCACATGTCTTTCTCCATTATCCTTCCAACTAATAGTATCTCCTTTTCTGGTTTTTCATGTTATACTAAACCCCTTGTTTCAGTATCCTACCTAGACCTGCCTTAACTTCCAAAGTATTCTGTCATTCAAAATCACCTCCCTTCCCATTCCCCTAAATAAAAACCAGTACTATATGAGAGGATTTCAGCTACCTACAAAGCAAAACGATTGTACTAATTCATATTAGCGTGTGAATGGTTGCCCATCAATAAAACAATAATGATGATGATGAGAATCATCATCATCATTATTATAATTAACATTCAGATAATGCTTAAATGTATAAAAAGTTTACATTTTGGAATCTCTTTCCAGAGGTGATCAGTGGATTCTTTCATTTTCTATTTTACCCTCTGGATCTAATTTTATCAGGGTATTTTTCCTTTATGATTTCTTGAAATATGATTTCTAAGCTCTTTTTTTGATCATGGCTTTCTGGTAGTCCAATAATTTTTAAAATTATCTCTCTTTGATCTATTTTTCAGGTCAGTTATTTTATATATGAAATTTAAATAATAAATAAATTATAAATTATACATGTTACAAATGAATAATTATTCAAATTGTATATGTAATTGTATTTGATTCACATAACAACCCTATAGTTCTACTATTTTCCCTATTTTATAGATGAGGAAACTGAGGCAAAGAGAGATTTGGTGACTTGCTCAGGGTCACACAGCTAGTAAATGGCCAAAGAAGGAATTAAACTCAAGTCGTGCTGACTCGGTGCATATGGACAATGAGTTAGATTCAAAATCAAACAAACAGAGGAAAGCGGGCTAGATTGTCTTTGGAAAATTGCAAAGTTCTTTTAGCAACCCCAAGCTTCTCTCTGAAACAAAGGTCCATCTTTTAAATTCCAATATTCTGCTGGCTTTATTCTATAACTGTGAGTCTTGGGATACTACAGTCTTTAAAATCTAATCTAGAGCCTAGAGATAACTGCTAGTAGAGGGCTATCTAACCTAGCCATGTTGCTGTGTCCCATGTTCACTGTTAGGGGAGCCTGATCTGTCCTCAAGGCATCCCACTCTCACTTTCACTGATTTAGCACCCTGATCCCAGCTACTCTTGGACAATTCTATTTTGGTTCTATTCTATCATTTCCCCTAAAAGAGGGAGGGGTGTAAATTTTTAAAAGATACCTAATGAGCAAATGTGAATCAAGTATGGAACAGATCCTTTATTCCCACACAGAAAAAAAGGAATGCTTAGAATGATTAGGATAGAATCTAGTAGCTATTTCATTACTACTGGCACAATCAGCTAAAGTGGCTAATAAACCTCATTGGAACATTAAACACTTACTGCAAGGCTGTTAATTAGCTACTTCTCATTTTATCTCTGTACAATATTGATCTTTCTGGTGGCTTTTCTCTGATGCTGACTCCTCCCTTAGCACTAGTCCACTATCTCCCTCAGGAATTCCAATCTCCAAAAAATAGAAATTAGCCCAGTCTGTAATAGCACAGTATGGCCACTCTCTGTATTGTTGGGTGAGAGAACTGAAGAATAGAGGGAATGTGATAGGATACCATGCATGGGGCTCTGCAGGGTTTTATGGCATTCCACTAAGCCTGAGGGAAAGAGCATTCAGCTGAGGCTAGTTCTTCCTCCCTAAAAGTCACTTGGGACAGAGATCTAGGCTGGTGAACTATGAATTGCCCAAATGTTTTAAGATCTAGCCCCCAAAGAAACCACTATCAGAGGGGAAGGAGTCAGAAAGTGAGTAACAGGAGAAAATAAATGGGGGGAAAAAAAGACTGAAATTACCAAGCTCTCAGGAGGAAAAAAAAAACTTTAAAGACCCTATGCATAAGCAGATAAACCAAGGGAAAATATTAATAGCAGAAGGAAATAATGAGCTCTGGATCTAGTATACAAGTTCATATACATACATACAAGAATCTATGTATGAATAATGGAAAACAATTCAAAACTTGATAAGACAGAGGACCTTGCAGAATTTAAGGAGAAAGTGAAACCACAATACACTGATTCTGAGTGTTTTAAAAGAGAAATGAGAGTTGTGTGAGAATTTATGATCTATGCTATAAAAATAATTAGGAGAATAAAAAAAACTTGAACATACCATGGCAAATGATAAAAAAAAAATTGTAAAAAATATTTCAGGAATATGTTAACATAAGACTATTTCTTTAGATTAAATGTGAATGAGAATTACATTGGCTAATAAGCTATCTTGCTCAATTATGGAAGTATACTATGGAATGGAAAAAGATCTAATCAGATACTAACATGTCCTTCCTCAAAGACATGAAAATGGACAAAACTAGTTAATATTGATTTGTGTTACTTGTGAATGGTTGGAAACTTTAAAGTATTTGGCCTGACAGGTTAGAAACCAGGAAGTCTGTTCCATATCCAGATAGATTTTCTAATACTCAGAGAATGTCATAGATATTCCTTTATCCTTTGCTATCACTTTGATTTTTTCCCCATCTTAGTCAACATAAGACATAATACCCTCTTCAGTCTTCAAATCTTTCTATTATGACTCCATCATATTAGTGAGGTTGTGTAGGGAAAGCCTTGAAGCATTTTTAAAACAATTATGTGTTGGTTTGATTACACATTTTTTTTTCACTACAGCGTTTAACCTCACTGGCCCTCCCCCTTCAAAATTGGGATAGTAGATTGTTTATCTGCCTCAAAAGGTATAAATGCAAGATACAAAGTCTTAATTTAAAATTTTAACAAATAATTCATATATAAAAATTAATTATTGATTCTGCTCCACTCCTTGAAGCTCCCCTTCCATCTTTTATCCACAACTCCTGTGGCTGTCATAGGAGCCATCATGAAAAACTTTAAGCTTTTCCAAAGTTAACAGTTATCAATTAGGTACCAGATCTAACGACCTTTTATCAATCCTTATCCTTTTGTACCTCTGTGCAGCCTTTAATGCTGTTGAGCATCATTTTCTCTACAGGTTTTTGTGACACTGCTTTTTCTTGGAGAGAGCAGTTTCAAGTGAATGATGAAATTGGAAGCTAGTCTACAGAGAATTAAGAAGGAACTAAGAAGAAAGGAAGTGGCAAGAAGTTTGGCAAAAAAGAAAAGAGAGAGAAGAAAGATGGTTGAAGTCCCCTAGTATGAAGAGAAGAGTTGGGGAGGAGAGGAAGACTGAAATAGACACTCAACTCTTTGAGGAAAGGGGTATCTTAGAGGTTGACAGACAGCAGCCACCAAAATCTTGTTTGGGTTATAAATACATATTGAACAAACCTTGGAGGCAGTGATGTGGCAAAGGGAGAGTCTGGATATGGCAATGGAGAGCAAGGAGTATTCCAACTCCTCAACCATGACAAGCAAATGGGATGGTGGTCTAAGGGGACCAGTAAAAATGCAACTAGTGCTGCAAAGGGTGGCCAGGGAAAGCTGTGTCATCAGGAAGTAATAAAGTCTCATATTGAGTGCAAGAAAATGGAAGGAGCAAAAAAAGGAAAAGTCTTAATATGAAAGCTAGTTTGTTACCTACTAAGCAGGAATTCTAGATATCAGAGTCAAAGAGGTGGATAGCTTCAGAGTAGAACATTGGAGAGTTGAGTTGAGGGCTATGAAAATAATGGAGCATGTCAGTGGATGACCAAGAATAGGATTTGTAAAATAGCAAATGAGAGTTTAAAATCACATGAATGATGGATAGGAGTTTGTTAGTCATTGAGGAATGAGTTCAAGTAGGTTATTATCCATAAAGTTTTATCCTAGTGGTGGAGTTGTCCCAGGATGTCAAGCAGCAATATGTAGCTAGAATGGTGACAGAGGAAAGGATGCATGGGGAGGGGCAAGCCAACTTCTGTGGAGTTTAGGTGACCCTATACAATGCCTAAAGCACCCTCAGGCAATCCAAATAAAGGAAAAAATCAGTCAATTCTTATCAGGTTGGTTTTTTTCCCCCCTAGAGACAGGATCCTAGAAACCACTGGATCAAAGAGTCATTCCCCTTCCCAGAGTGGCATTGATTTGTCACAAATAAGACTTTTAGGAAGATGGATAACTGCCCTAGCAATCAGCTGTAACTGTTCATTAGCAGGGCCAAACATCTTGCCCTGAGATTGAAGACTATCATTTACTGGTTAGAGAGATTTTGAAGATCATTTGGATTAAGTGGGTGCTCCGATGGGTATAAGGAGCCTAGTCAGGCAAGGATAGCTGCCTTATTCTTACTTAGGAGAATCACATGGACTGGTACCCAGCAGAGCATGGTATCATGATTCAAATTGGACTTGGACTGACTGTCTGACCTCTGCTGTTTTTGTAGCTGCTCCAATCTGGTTGTTTAGCATATGATGACTCTGGTTACTGTAGAAATACCCCACAAATAACTATTCAGTGGGAGGCAACAACAAAATTCTTATATTGGTCCTGACTCCAAAGGAAAGGGTTTTAATTGTCCAATCTGGTTTTCCCAAGATCCCAGATCTCTTGGCCAGAGCCATGAGCCACCACCCAGGAATTAGTATAGAGGAAGATTTTTCTCTGCTCCATCTCTCAAGCCTCTCTCACAAGTCAGCCATACAGTCTGGAACTCGTCTTCTGAGAGGATTTGCCAGGATGCCCATTCCCTAGGGTATTATTGCCTGTCAGTGGATTACTTCTCTCAATAGCAGATGGAGCCATCAGGCAATCAGGCAAAATGGCATTCTTCCAGAGTTATCTTCTTATAGGTGAAGGTTTATCGAGGGAGTGAAAGAGGCAGGGCTCCAGGTTCTGAACTAGAAGTCTCAGTTCCTAGGATAATCACCAACTATTTGTAAAGGTTACTGATACCAGAGGGACACAGGCAAGCATGATTTTTAATGTGCCATTTCTATTTAGCAACAGAAGCCTCCTGTGTTCTACACGTTTTGTTATCGGTAACAAGATCTTGCATCATCCAACCCATAATGGGCAGCTCTGGACAAAGGGCGAATATATGACCCTGTGTCATTTGTTCAGTAGCAACTAAAACCCTGTGACTGGCAGTCAGTCAGCCAAACATTTATTAAGTGCTTAGTATATGCCAGTCACTGTGTTAAGTGCTGGGAATTCAAATACAAAAAAGTTCCTGCCCTTAAGGAACTTAAGAATCTAAAGGGAGAAGACAACAAACAAAAGTCAGCTAAATATTGAGAGGGGGGGCAGGGAAGGTACCAAAGTCCAAAGGAGAGCAGCCAGGTGAGAAATGAGTAGGTGACCCTGAACTTCCCTCCTTAAATGCAAATTGTGGAAGGATCTCTCTACCTCCTAATCATAAGGGCCCCAGGAGCAGAGGGTACTGATGAAATGTGAGTTCCAAGTCTGATGTGATCTTCCAGAATTCCCTGGACATGATAGAGAAGTTCAAAGGAGTGCTTGTTGTGCAGTTGTTTCATCACGTCCATTTCTCCTCATAACCCCTCTTGGGTTTTCTTGGCAAAGATACTGGAATGGTTTGTCATTTCCTTCTCCTACAGATGAGGAACTGAGGCAAACAGGGTTAAATGACTTGCACAGGGTCATAGAGCTAGTAAGTATCTGAGGCTACATTTGAACTCAGATCTTCCTGACTCCAGTTCTAGCATATCCACCATACCATCTAGCTTCCCCCAAAGGAGTACAGCTAGGCGAAAAAGTACTGTTTTTCTTTTTTTATATAATTAATTTATTTTTAGTTTTCAACATTCACTTCACTAAGATTTTGAGTTTTACATTTTCTCTTCCTCCTTCTCCTCCCCCTTCCCCAAGACAGCATGCAATCTGATACAAGATCTACTTATTCATTCATATTAAATATATTTTCACATTAGTCATGATGAAAAACATGATGAAGAATTAGAACTAATGGGAGGAACCATGAGAAAAGAAACAGAACAACAAAAGAGAAGGAGAACAAATAGTATGCTTCCATTTAAAGCAACTGTTTTTCAAGGTGGTATAGTAAGTGACCTCTTTGGGGGACTTAGAGATCCAGAAACCTAGCAGTCCTTTATTCTTTTTTTTTTAATCTTATTTAATATTTTTCCCAATTACATGTGACATTTTTTTTTAAAAAAGATTAAGTGCCAAATTCTCTCCCTCCTTCTCTTCACCCCTCACTAAGAAGACAAGTAATTTGACATAGGTTACAAATATGTATAGTCATACAAAACACATTTTCATGTAAGTCATTCTGTGAAAGAAAACGCAGACAAAGAAATCAAGAAAAATAAAGTAAAGAAAAAGCATCTTTGATTTGCATTCAGGCTCTACCAGTTCTTTCTCTGGAGATGGACAGCACCTTTCATCATTCAGAATTGTCTTTTGTCATTGTATTGCTGAGAATAGCTAAATTATTCATAGTATAGTATCAGACAATATTACTGTTATACTCTGTACAATATTCTCCTGGTTCGGCTCATTTCACTTTGCATCAGTTCATGTAAGTCTATCCAGGATTTTCTGAGACCATCCTGCTCATCATTTCTTAAAGCAAAATAGTATTCCATCACAATTATGTACAACAACTTGTTCAGCCATTCCCCGATTGATGGACATCCCTTCAATTTCCAGTTCTTTGCCACCACTAAAAGAGTTGCTATAAATATTTTTGTACACATAGGTCCTTTTTCTCTTTGTTTTTTTATCTCTTTGGGATACAGACCTAATGGTGGTATTGCTTGGTGAAAGAGTGTGCATGATTTTATAGCCCTTTAGGCAAAATTCCAAATTGCTCTCCAGAATGGTTGAATCAGTATACAACTTCACCAACAGTATATTAGTTTTAATTTTCCCATATCCCCTACAACATTTGTCATCTTCGTTTTCTGGCATATTAGTCAATCTGACAAGTGTGAGGTAGTAGCTCAGACTTGTTTCAATTTGCATTTCTTTCATCAATAGTGATTTGGAGCATTTTATTCTTATGACTATAGATAGCTTTGATTACTTTGTCTGAAAACTGCCTGTTCATATCCTTCAACCATTTATCAATTGAGGAATGGCTCTTATTTCTATAAATTTGACTCAGTTTTCTCTGTTTGAGAAATGAACGCTATATCAATGAAACTCATTATAAATTTTTTTCCACAGTAATGATTGCTATGTATTTCCCTCCATCCTATTTTCCATTTATCCTACCCTTTCTCTTCTTTTACTCTGTCCATTCTCAAAAGTGTTTTGCTTCTGACTTTTACTTTCCCCGAACTGCCCTCCCTTCTTTCAGCTTCCCCCCTCCCTTTCCTACTTTCCTGTATGATAAGATAGATTTCTATACCCAACTGAGTGTGTGTATTATTCCCTCCTTGAGCTCATTCCAATGACAGTAAGGTTCATGTGTTCCCCTCCCCACCTCCCTATTTCCCATCCACTGTAAAATCTCTTTCAGGCCTCTTTTATGGAAGACAATGTATCTCATTCTATCTCTCCATTTCCTCTTCTCCCAGTTCATTCTTCTTTTTAATTCTTTTATTTTATTTTTTTAGACAATTATACCATTACAATCAACTCACACCTCTGCTTTCTGTCTATGTACACTCCTTTTAATTGCCCTAATAGTGAGCAAGTTTTTAGGAGTTATAAATATCATTTTCCCATGTAGGAATATAAACAGTTTAACCCTATTGAACCTCTTATGATTTCTCTTTCCTGTTTACCTTTTTGTGCTTCTGTTGCATCTTGTATTTGAAAGTCAAATTTTCTATTCAGCTCTGGTCTTTCATTCATCAGGAATGCTTGAAAGTCCTCTATTTCATTAAATATCCATTTTTCTGTGGATTGATTATACTCAGTTTTGCTCAGTAGGTGATTCTTGGTTGAAATCCTAGCTCTTTTGTCCTATGTAATATCATATGCCAAGTCCTCCAGTCCTTTAGTGTAGAAGATGCTAAATCTTGTGTTATCCTGACTGTGGCTTGACAGTATTTGAATTGTTTCCTTTTGGCTGCTTGCAGTATTTTCTCTTTGACCTCAGAACTTGGGAATTTGGCTATCCTGTTCTTGGGAGTTTTCATTTTGAGATTTCTTTCAGGAGGTGATTGGCGGATTCTTTCAATTTCTATTTTACCTTCTGGTTCTAGAATATTAAGGCAGTTTTCTTTAATAATTTCTTGAAAGATGATGTCTAGGCTTTTTTTTTATCATGACTTGCAGGAATTCTAATTATTCTTAAATGATCTCTTTTGGATCTATTTTCCAATTAGTTGTTTTTCCAGTGAGATATTTCACATTGTTTTCTATTTTTTCATTCTTTTGATTTTGTTTCTTGATGTCTCACAAAGTCATTAGCTTTCACTTGCCCAATTCTAATTTTTAAGGAATTATTTTCTTCAGTAAGCTTTTGTACCCTCTTTTCCACTTGGCCAATTCTGCATTTTAAGGAGTTCTTCTCTTCAGTGAATTTTTGTGCCTCTTTTTCCATTTGGCCAATTCTGTTTTTCAAGGCATTCTTCCCTTCACTGAGTTTTTGTGCCTCTTTCACCATTTGACCTGTTCTGTTTTTTTAAGGTGTTATTTTATTTAGTATTTTTTGTGCCTCCTTTACCAAACTGTTGATCCTTTTTTCATGATTTTATTGTATCACTCTCATTTTTCTTCCCAATTTTTCCTCTTTGCCTTTTACCTGATTTTTAAAAATCCCTTTTGAGTTCTTCCATGGCCTGAGACCAATTCATATTTTCCTATAAGGCTTTGGATGCAGGAATTTTTATTTTGTTATCTTCTTCTGAGCGTGTGTTTTGATCTTCCTTGTCACCATAGTAGCATTCTATGGTCTTTTCTTTTCCTATTGTTTGCTCATATTCCAGCCAATTTCTTGACTTTTAACTCTATGCTAAAGTGGGGCTCTGCTTCCCAAGTTCAGGGGTCACTGTCCCAAGTGTCAGGTTTTTTGTGCAACTGTTTTCAGAGATAATTCTGGGGACCTATAAGTTTTTCACTCTTCTAAGGCAGTATGATCTAGGGATAGATGTGTTTACTACTCTCCTAAATGGAAAACTGGTTTGTGAATGACCACAAGCACTTTTTTCAACCCTGAAACTGTGACCATGGTCCTTTCTCCCTTGTAGCCAACAAATTCTGCTGTGCTAGTGCTATTCTTCACACTGGGATAAAGACTCAGGACTGTGACCCAGATCCAAGAATAGGCAATGCAACAAAGTCCTCCCCTACTTCCAGCAAAGGGACCTTTGTAAATCTCCTTCTGATCCACTGTCTGATATCCTTGTCACCTGCTGGCTGCCCTTGCTGCCACTGATTCAGTTGCCCCAAGGCCTGCTCCTGGCTTGCTGGGGCCCTGTCTGTGTTGGACTGTGCTCCTCTCTCACCATGGTGCAACAGATCTTTCCTCCTGAACTTCTAAGTTGTCTTGAACTGGAAAATGGTTTCACTTGGTCTTTTTGTGGGTTCTACTGCTCCAGAATTTGTTTAGCTCCATTATTTAAAGGTATTTGGAGGTGTGTGGCAGGGAGAGCACAGGAGAGTCCCTGCCTTTATTCTGCCATCTTGGCTCCACCTCACAGGCTCCTATTCTAATATTCTAATCACCTCTTGGTGCCTGCCAAAGGCTCCACTCAACCTGGTCTTTATGTAAACTTTCAGAAAGATGGGCCTTGCAGGTTTACAAGGACCCAAGGGGAAAGAATGTGGGCCAGGCTGCTTTATACCTTCTAGGACTGTACACCACTATATTGATGCTGTTCTGGGCCCCACTTAGAAGAGGAAGATTTGTGGGTGACTTGGTAAATGGGGTCTATCAGGACACCCAGATGAAGACTGTAGGTTCTTTGAAACCTAGAGAGGACAGTTAGTCTCTGGACTCCCTTATCAGATCTGCCAGTAGCTTATTTGGACTGCTTGGAATCCTCTTGCTTTTTCAAGTACTCCCCAAAACTTCTGAGCAGGCTGCACCCTGGATTTTTTAAGGTTAATTTCTTATACCTTGTGCCTCATCAGGGCTACCATCTGATCTATGGTCTGTGCCACTGTAACTTCATCTGCCTCAACTAACATTATGTCATCAATGTAGTGGTGTACCACAATGTGCTCAGGAAGGGAGACTTCTTTTAGGTCTCTGCCCCCTTTAATCTGGCAGTATGACATCTGGAGAGTTAAGTAGCCTGAAGGAAAAAACAGTGAAGGCATATCAAATTCCATTGAATTCCTTCCCAGGTGAAACCTAACTGATCCTACCTAGTTTCAGTCTCAAGAACAGAGGAAAAAAGCATTGGTAAAGTCAATAACCATACCACTCACCCTCTGGACCTGGGCTATATCTTCTACAATATTGAGGTCAGAAGCAACTATAGTGATGAGAAATATGACTTTGTTCAGATCGTTGCAGTCCACCATAAGCTGATACTATCTGCCTTCCTCACAGGTAATATAGGGTTGTCTTATTGGCTATAACAAAGTAATACTTTATAACAAAATACAACTAGTATAATAAAGTTATCCAACCTTCTTCATCCAGGTCACTAAAAAAGAAATCTCTCTCACCCTCCAGGGTAACCAATATTATATGCTATTAATGACATGGGATGGTTCAGATAACTCTAAGGGTTTCCATTTAGTCCTATCCTCAGTAATATGCCTTGGGGTTGCTGAAAGGGCCTATTCAAAGATTGAACCATGATACTAATTTCCTCCATGATCTGCCTTTTGTAGCTTCCCTTGAAAAACACAAATGGGGTAGGGGCTTTAGATCGGGCGTGGGGGAGGCTGAAAGGCCCCTAGTATCTGGAGCTGAATTTTGCTTTATAGTTTTACTGACATCCCCCATGAGATGGCCTTTAATTCTTTTATTATTACCACGTTTCATGAACCAAAACTCCCTCATTTCCCTTAACCTTCCAGTGAGCTCTGTGACTTTCCTCTTGTCCCCAAGTCATGGAGTGCTTACTGGCACTGATTGCAGTATTTGCCCAAACTACATTGTCTCATGCTCCTATTCAAATTTCACCAATTAATCAGCCCATCCCTGTATGGTTATATGGAAGGGGAAATTCATAGTAAAGTGTGAATCCATTCAGTTAGGGCTGAAATCTTACCACAGGCTCCAATTGCCTCTGACACAAACTGAACATAGTGTGTGTTGCAGGTGTGTATGTTGGTAGGGGCACATGATCAGTCAAACCCACTTCCTTTAGGAACTTTACCCCTTCCTCTCCAGATTCCCATCTAGGAGCTTGCAAGGAGGGCAATTCATCTTTACAAGGACAGGTGTGAACAATTCCCCTTCCTAAAAAGGGACAAACAATTCCCTGGATATTCTGATAAGTTTAGCTGACCCTGCAAAAGTACATTTTCACAGAGCTCCCTGTCAGATGTAAAAAGTAGCTCAGCCCTGGCTCCATTAGGCAATGCCTCAGGAGCCATTGCTCTAATGACTACTCAGGTTTCTGTTTGAACCTCTCCTGCAACTACCCCAACTCCTTGATGGGAAACCACTCATCAGCTGCTCAGGTGTCATTCTTCCCACAGCACCCCTAGAAGTGATTCCTACCTACCTGTGGGAGTTTCCAAATTTCTGCCTTGTACATGCCATCCTCCTTTCTCTTAGCTCCAATCTCAAAATCCCTTGGTCAGAGACCATTAGGCAGTTTCTTGGCTGGGTTCTGTCTGTTTCTATATCCATCAGAAGAGATCACTTCATTTTCACAGCCACCAGCTCTATTAGCTGTACCCCTGGCTTTCATTGCACAGTCCTTGAAAGCCAAAAGCTCAATTTCTAGCTGTGAACTGTGCCAGCCCAGTTTACTCTTAGCTTTATTATGTTGGCAGTCCAATTTGTGCAGAACATTTAATAGCAAATGGGAAGTGCTGGTTTTGGTGCTTTCTTCTCCCCACCCCCCTTTCACCCCCATCCTTCTCCAGCACCTGCTGAGCAAATCCCTCTGACACAGAAGGATTAATCACTCTAAAATCCAGCAACATTGGACTTCTTGATGTTCCTTGTATGAGACAATCCATCTCCTGACTCCATTCCTTTTCATTTGCTGCCCTCCGTGCCTGGAATGTTTTCCCTCCTTACCTGTGCCTCCTGGCTTCCCTAGCTTCTTTTAAAACTCCTAGTCTCCCCCAACCCTAGTGTCTTCCCTCTAAGATTTCCTTTCATTTATGCAATATATCTTGCTTGTAAAAATTATTTGTGTGCTGTCTCCCTTGTTAGGATGTGAGTTCCCTGAGGAAAGAATGTGTTTTTGCTTTTCTTTGTATCCCCAGCACTCAGCATAGTGCCCAGAACATAGTAAGTGCTTAATAAGCACTGTTGGCTGACTCTCTGGATCAGGATTGATCATGTAAAAACAATTGCCACATATCTGTTTCATTTGGTTTTGTGTAGATATGGCCGGTTTGGGGGGGCAGTCACAGAGAAATCCAGACACCCAAGTAGAACTAACATTCTTAATGTGGCAAAATTTCAGTTAATGACAATGTTCAAGAAACAAATTTCTTTTTAGTTCCATCCTTATTTGAAATTTCTCTAAATATATATTAATTCAATGTCTACAACCAAAGAAAATGATAGAGTAAACTTCCTTGACTCTTTAGTTGACAAGTGTCTTGGAGAATTTAAGGGTCTTTTTCCTCATCTACAAATGAAGAGGGTCAAACTAGATGATATTCAAAACCCCTCTGCCTATGAAATGAAAAATGAGCTCTGTGAGCATCAGTTTTAATTGTAAATTACTCTAAATGTCAAAGAGGTTGTTATGTGCCTATGGTCACACCGATAGTAGAGAGAGGATTTGAACCTAACTCTTCTTAACTCAAAGTCCAGCACCCTCTCCATTATTCCATTCTCTCTCTCTCTCTGTCTCTTCTATAGGTAAACTGAGGAATATAGTTTCTACTGTTGATGGAAGTACTCATTGGCTTTTTTTAAATCAAAGGTTAAAAAAAGAATGTCATATTTCTTTGAAATAATTAGAAAAATAAATAGAACTTTAAAAACAAGTGAAAAGTTGTTGAGTAGGGTCATAAAATTTTTGTGTTGGAAAACTAAGCTAAAATAAAAACATCAAAGCCTTGCATTGGTTTGAAGTCCTGAATGTCATGGCAAGTCACTGACCTTTCAGTGTATCACTACAGAAAGCAATACCAACCTATCAGTCTGGATGTTAACCTTAGGGCCCATATCAACAATGTGTGAATATAATTATAGATTTGAAATTAGATGTAAAGCAGTCAATGAAAGCAATGATTTTTGTAAAGAAATAGCTTTTGAGTTGTCTTTGCTCAGGAAATTCCTGTTACTGTTTCACAGTGTCAATGTGAGAAAAAAAAAGATAGTATTTTCTTTTGAGAAAGAGCTAAGCCTCCTTCTTAGAAAATTTGGACACCAATGTGCTGCATTAGAACAAATATGCTAGTGAAGACAATATTGCTAAATAAAATATAAATGGCTTCTCTGAATTCATAAATTCCATACTAAGAGTGGAAAAGTAGACTGATTTATTGCATAATACTGAATTTCATTTGACTCTCCAATTTTTTTTACTTCTGTTATGTGAACTTCAACTCTTAAACAAGTTAAAAGAAAAGCAAAAGAAGCAATTTACAAACAACCAAGGCAGTTACTAAACTTTTGTAATTGCATTGTTTCAGCTGTGAATTCTTTCCTCTCTCAGATTGACTTCCACATATTTTGTATGTATCTTGTATATGTCTAGTTATTTACTTATTGTCTCTCCTAATAGAATGTAAGTTCCTTGAGGGCAGGAATTGTTTCTACCTTTCTTTTTCTCTCCAACATTAAGCCCAGTGCTGTGCACTTATGAAACAGTTACTAGTTGTTGACTCAATGTTGACTGAATGGTTGATTCAGTAGATGGTAGAATAAATAATTTATGTTAGAAGGCTGATTAAAAGGTCATAAAGAGTTGGATGCAACTAAAAAAAGGTTCAACAACAAAAAAATTGTTTTTTCTGTAATTTGGTTGCGTACATATACAAAAGTTAATCAGTCTTAGTACATATAAGTTAGTACTTAGCACACAGAGCTCATAGATTATAATTCAATGCTAGTTATCACAAGGTTTTAGGTGAATGATGGAGTAGGTTGTGGAGGATTAATTAGTTCAAATTTTTAACTCTGCATGGGATGGCTAATTTTGAACAAGGGAAAAATGTCCCACATAGACTATACCATAAATCCCAATCTTAAGGCTTGCAAATGAATTCTTATGATTACAAGGTGATCTTATTAAGAGGCAGAGCCAAGATGGCAGAGTAGAGGAAACAGCCAAGCTCTCCCAATATTCTACTTCAAACAAATTTAAAATAACATCTCAAATTGGATTCTGGAGTTACAGAGCAACAATAGTTGGAGTGAGATATTATTGTAGCCCAAGACAATCTCAGTGGTCAGAAGAAAAAGTATGTGACAATGGGGTGGAGGCTGGCCTGGAGCCCATGTGGTGACAACACCAGTTGTGGGCCTTGGAGGCAGCAATAATGAGGATCAGCATATTCAGGAACTCTTAAACCAGAGATGGTAAGGGGAATGGGCAATTGATCAGAAAGAGATTACAGGGGACACCTGTGCTAGCATTGGGCACAGAAAAGAGGATGTTTGGCAACTCCATTGCCCATATCCACTACTGAGTCACATACAAGGCAGAGAAAAGTCATAAGGGATCACAAGAGATCAGGGGCTATGAGGAGAAGTACCATTTTTGGTCTCAAGGAAGCAGGTGCCCTGAGGAGCAGCATCATTACCCCCAGTAAGGGAGAAGGGGCAATTCCTGGGTAAGGACGATATAGCACTGACCAGGACAGCAGTGACCACATTTCTCCCCAGATTACACCACTTTGGAAGCATTGAAAACTTCCAAATCCCCAGAACTAACTTTGAAAACAGCAGTGCAAAAAGGCCTGAAGCTTTGGGCAGTGCCTTCCCACCTTCACCCTGGGAACAGAGACCAACTTTGATATAAAATTCAAAGTCAAGAAATATTGAGAGGGGAAAAAAGGACTTGACCATAAAAAACCATGATACAAACCCAGAAGATGACAATAATATCAAAAGGACTATAAGCAAAGTCTCAAAAAGCAAAGAAAAACTGTGAACTGGACACAAGCCCAACAATAATTCCTGGAAGAACTAGAAGATGATTTTAAAACTCAAATAAGAGTGGTAGAAGAAAAATGGGAAAAGAAATGAGCAATTCAGGAAAATTATGAAAAGATAATAAACAGCTTGGTACAAGAGTCACACACACACACACACACACACACACACACACACACACACACACACAACCCTGCAGAAAATAACACCTTAAAAAACAGAATTGGCCAAATGGAAAAAAAGGTACAAAATCTCACTGTTAAAAATAGCTCCTTAAAAAGCATAATTGGCCAAAAGATAAAAGATACAAAATTTCATTGAAGAAAATAATTCCTTATGAATTAGAATTGGGAAAGTGAAAGCTAACGACTTCATGAGACATCAGGAAACAGTAAAACAAAGTAAAAAGAAGGGGAAAAAATAGAAGAAAATGTGAAATATCTCATTGGAAAAACAAATAAGATCAATCTAGAAAATAGATCAAGAAATCATTTTAACTAATTAATTAATTTATTTTTAGTTTTCAACATTCACTTCCACAAGATTTGAGTTCCAAATTTTTTCCTCATTTCTCCCCTTCCCCCACCCCAAGAAGGCATGCATTCTGAATACTCCTTCCCCTAATCTGCCTTCCCTTCTATCCCCTCTCCCTTCTCTTATCCACTTTCTCTTCTATTTTCCTATAGGGCAGGATAGATGTCTATACACCCATTTCCTGTATATCTTACTCCCCAGTTGCATGTAAAAACAATTTTTAACATTTGTTTTTAAAGCTCTGTGTTCCAAATTCTCTCCCTTCCTCCCTCCCCACTCACCCTCACTGATATGGCAAACAACTCGATACAGGTTATACATGTGTAGTCATGCAAAACACATCCATAGTAGTCATCTTATATTTTTCCTTCATCCTATCTCCCCCCCCATTTATTCTATTCTCTCTTTTGACCCTGTCCTTCCTCAGAAGTGTTTGCTTCTGACTACCCCATCCCCAATCTGCCCTCCCTTTTATCATCCCCCCTCTCTTATCCCCTTCCCCCCATTTCCCTGTAGAGTAAGACAGATTTCCATATCCAATTGAGAGTGTGTTATTCCCTCCTTAAGCCAAATTCGATGAGAATAAGATCCACTCATTCCCTCTCACCTTCCCCACTTCCCCTCCACTGTAAAAGCTTTTTCTTGTGTGTTTTGTGTGAGATAATTTACCCCATTCTACCTCTTGCTTTCTCCTTCTTCCAGTATAATCCTCTCTCACCCCTTAATATTATTTTAGATATCATCCCTTCATATTCAATTCACCCTTTGTCCTCTCTCTCTCTCTCTCTCCATATGTATATATATGTGTGTGTGTGTATGTGTATATATGTATGTGTGTGTATATATATGTATGTATGTATGCATGTATGTATGTATGTATGCATGTATGTATGTATATATCCCTTACAACTACCCTACTACTGAGAAAGATCTCATGGGTTACAAATATCATCTTTCCATGTAGGAATGTAAATAGTTCGACTTTAATAAGTCCCTTATGATTTTTCTTTCCTGTTTATCTTTTCATGCTTTTCTTTAGTCTTGTATTTGAAAGTCAAATTTTCTATTCAGCTCTGGTCTTTTCATCAAGAATGCTTGAAAGTCCTCTATTTCACTAAATGTCCATTTTTTCCCTGAAGGACTATATTCAGTTTTGCTGGGGAGGCGATTCTTGGTTGTAATCCTAGCTTCTTTGCCCTCCAGAATATCATATTCCAAGCCCTCAGGTCCCTTAATGTGCAAGCTACTAAATCTTGTGTTATCCTGATGGTGTTTCCACAATATTTGAATTGTTCTTTCTGGCTGTTTACAATATTTTCTCTTTGACCTAGGAACTCTGGAATTTGGCTACAATATTCCTAGGAGTTTTCCTTTGGGGATCTCTTTTAGGAGTTGATCAGTGGATTCTTTCCATATCTATTTTACCCTCTGGTGCTAGAATATAAGGGCAGTTTTCCTTGATAATTTCTTTCTTTCTCTCTTTCTTTTTTTATTAAGGCAGTTGGGGTTAAGTGATTTGTCCAGGGTCACACAGCTAGTAAGTGTGAAATATTTGGTCTAAGGCCAGATTTGAACTCAGGTCCTCCTGACTTCAGGGCTTGTGCTTTATCCACTGTACCACCTAGCTGCCCCGATAATTTCTTGAAAGATGATGTCTAGGGTCTTTTTTTGGCTTTCAGATAGTCCAATAATTTTTAAATTCTCTCTCCTGGATCTATTCTCCAGGTCAGTTGTTTTTCCAATGTGATATTTCACATTGTCTTCTATTTTTCCATTCTTTTGGTTTGTTTTAAAATTTCTTGATTTCTCATAAAGTCACTAGCTTCCATTTGCTCCATTCTAATTTTTAAGGAAGTACTTTCTTCAGTGAGCTTTTGGATTTCCTTTTCCATTTGGCCAATTCTGCTTTTTAAGGCATTCTTCTCCTCATTAGTTTTTTGGACCTCTTTTGCAATTTGGGTTAGGCTATTTTTTAAGGTGTTATTTTCTTTAGTATTTTTTAGGTCTCCTTTAGCAAGCTGTTGACTTGTTTTTCATGATTTTCTTGCATCACTCTGTTTTTCTGCTATTTCTGTTACTTGCTTTCAAAATCCTTTTTGAGCTCTTCCATGGCCTGGGACTGATTCACATTTTTTCTTGGAGGCTTTGGCTGTAGGAGCTTTGACTTTGTTGTCTTCTTCTGGTTGTATGTTTTGATCTTCTTTGTCACTGAAGTGAGATTCTATGGTCTGACTTTTTTTTGTGCTGTTTGGTCATCATTCCAGCCAATTATTTGACTTTTAAACCTTTGTGAAGGTAAAGTCTGATTCCAGTGTGGAGAATGTACTGTCCCAAGCTTTGGGGATTTTGTGCAGCTATTTTAAGAGATACTTCTAGGGACCTATAAATTTTCAGTTCTTACAAGGTGGTATGATCAAAGGCAAGGTATTTTCTCCTTTCCTGGCCCATGCTGTTGTCTTCTGAGTTGTCTTTGGTATTTGTGGGTTGAGAAGTCTGGAAACCGCCACAGCTGCCCAGGATTCAGTCTCCTGAGGCCTGCTCCAGGTTTGCCTAAGTGAATGGCCCACACTGAACTGTGCTCCTCTCACAGCCCAGTGCAACAGACCTTTCCAATCAACCATTCAGGTTGTCTTGGACTGGAAATTTGTTTCACTCTTTCTTTTTGTGGGTTCTGCTGCTCTAGAATTTGTTGAGAGCCATTTTTTTTACAGGTATTTGGAGGAGTTTGGGGGGAGAGCTCAAGAAAGTTCCTGCTTTTACTCTGCCATCTTGGCCCCACCCCCCAAGGAGAGATCATTTAAGAATTATTGAAGTGCCTGAAAGTCATGATTAAAGAAACAGACTACACATCATATTTCAATAAATCTTCAAGGGAAAGGCTTGGATATCCAAGAATGAGAGGATAAAATAGCCAATCACCTCCCAAAAGGGATTCCAAAATGAAAACTCCCAGGAATATTATTGCCAACTTCTAGAGTTCCCAGGGTAAGAAGAAAATATTGCAAGCAGCCAGAAGGAAAGAATTCAAATATTATGGAGCCACATCCAGGATAACACAAGAGTTAGCAGCTACTATGTTAATGGATTGGAGGGCTTGGAATATGATGTTCTGGAAAGCAAAGGAGCTAGGATTACAACCAAGAATAATCTACCCAGAAAAATTGAGTATAGTCTTTGAGGAGGAAAATGGATATTTAATGAAATAAAGGACTTTCAAGCATTCCTGATGAAAAATCCAGAGCTTAATAGAAAATCTGACTTTCAAATACATGACACAAAAAAAAAGCATAAAAGGGTAAACATGAAAGAGAAGTCTTAAAGAACTCAACAAGGTTAAACTGTTTACATATCTATATGGGAAGATGATACATGTAACTCCTAAGAACTTCATCATTATTAGGGTGGTTAGGAGGAGTCTACATGGACAGAGGGCATGGTTGTGGTTCAATTATATTGATAATGGATAGGTGAGAAAAAAGGATGTCCTAGAAGAAAGTGGAAGGGAGAGGAAGAATGGGGAAAATTATTTCATGAAAGAGGTATACAAGGAAGAACTTTTATAATAGAAGATAAATGGTGGGCTGTGGGCAATGCTTGAACTTCACTTTCATCTAAATTAGTTCAAAGAAGGAAGAATACACACACACACAAATATATATACACACACATATACATTCAGTTGGGTATACAGATCTACCTTACCCAACAAAGAAGTAGGTGGGGAGGAGAAAAGAATGTGGGGGGTGGGGTGGGGGTTGATAAAAGGAAAGGCAAGATCAAGGGAGGCAGTGGTCAAAAGCAAAATAGACTTTTGAGGAGGGACAGGATAAATACAGAAGGATAAACAAAAGAAAACAGGACGGAGGGAAATGCAGTTACTAATCATAACTATGAATGTGAGTGGGATTAATTTACCCATAAATGAAAGCAGATAACAAAATGGACTAGAAATTAAAATTGAACAACATTTTGTTTAGAAAAAACACACTTGAAACCAAGAGACACACAGTTAAAATACAGGGCTAGAGTTTAATCTATTATGCTTCAGTTGAGGTTAAAAAAAAAAGAAATAGAAAAGGCAGGGGTAGCAAAGCAAAAGCAAAAAAATAGATCTAATTAAAAAAGATAAGCAAGAAAACTACACTTTGCTAAAAGGCACCATAGACAATGAAGAAATATTGATATTAAACATATATACATCAAATGGCTTAGTATCTAGATTTTTAAGAGAAAAGTTAAATGAGTTGCAGGAGGAAACAGTAACCAAAAAAAACCTTATACTAGTAGGGAACCTCAACTGTCCCTTCTGTGAGCTAAAAAAAAAAAATTTAATCATGAAACAAATGAGAAAGAAGTGAAGAAGGTGAACAGAATTTTAGAAAAGTTAAATACAATAGGCTTCTGTAAAAAAAAAAACAACTGAATGGGATTGAAAGGAGTATGCTTATTTCCTAGCTGTACTTGGCACCTTCAGAAAATTTGGCCATGTATCAAAGCATTAAAAAGCTCACAAACAATTGTAGAAATGCATAAATATTAAATGCACCCTTTTTAGATGCTAATGCAATAAAAATACATTCAATAAAAGACTGTGTAAAGTTAGATTACAAATTAATTGGAAACTAAATAGTCTGATCCTAAGGAATGAGTGAATCAAAGAACAAGGCATAGAAACAATAATGTTATCGAAGAGAATGAAAACAATGAGAGAATATGCTAAAATTTGTGGGATGCTGCTGAAGCAGTACTTAAGCAAAAAATTATATCTCTAAATGCTTACATCAATTAAAAAAAGAGGAACAACAGATCAATAAATTGGAATTCAACTAAAAAGAAAACCAGAAAAAAATTAAAATTCCCAAGTTAAATACCAAAATGGAAATCCTGAAAATCAAAGGAGAGATTAATAAAATTGAAAAAAAAATGAACTAATAAATAATACTACTAGTGGTTTTACGAAAAAAGTTGATAAACTATTATTTTATTTTCAAAAAGAAAACCAAATTATCAATATCAAAAATGAAAATGGTAAATGCACAACCAATGAAAATGAATTCACAGCAATTTTTAGAAGTTATTTTGCCCAATTATATGCTAGTAAAACTGACAATCAAAGTGAAATAGATGAATATTTATAAAAATAAATTTCCCAGACTAACACCAGAGGAAATAGAATACTTAAATAAATCTGTCTTAGAAAAAGAAATTGAAAAAGCAATCAGTGGACTTCCTAAGAAAAATCCACAGAACCAGATGGATTTACAAGTAAATTTTCCCAAACATTTAAGGGAAAATTAATTCCGATACTATATAATTTAGTTGAAAAAAGAAGCAAAAAAGAAGTCCTACCAAATTCCTTTCACGACACAAATATGGTTTCCTAAACCAAGAAGAGCAAAAATAGAGAAAGCTATAGACTAATTTCCCTAATGAATATTGATGCAAACACTTTAAATAAATGACTAGCAAGAAGATTATAGCAATGCATCACAAAGATCAAATACTATGACCAAGTGGGATTTATGCTAGGAATTCAGGGCTGGTTCAATATTAGGAAAAATATAAGCATAATTGATCAGAAAAATAACAAAAACAACAAAAACATATTATTTCAAGAGATATAGAAAAAGGTTTTGAAAAAAATACAACACTCTTTCTTATTAAAAACATGAGAAAGCATAGGAAGAAATGGAGCTTTCCTTAAAATGATAAGCAGTATCCATCTAAAAACAAGAATAAGCATTATCTATAATGGGGATAAGCTGGAAGCCTTTCCAATAAAATTAGAGGTGAAGCAAGGATGTCTATTATCACTGTTATTATTTAACATTGTATTACAAATGTAAGGCATAGTAATAAGACAGGAAAAATTTCTTCTGAAGCAATAAAAATAGGGAATGAGGAAACAAAACTCTTTGCAGATGATATGATGGTATACTTACAGAATCCAAGAGAATCAACTAAAAAACTAGCTGAAATAATTAACAACTTTAGCAAGATTGCAAGATATAAAATAAATCCACACCAATCATCAGCATTTCTATATACTACCGACAAAATCTAGCAGGAAGAGAGAGAGAAATTCCATTTAAAGTGACTGCAGTCATCAGAAAGTACTTGGGAGTCTACCTGCCAAGACAAACTCAAAGAGCATATGAACACAATTATAAAACACTTTTCACCTAAATAAAGACAGATCTAAACAATTTGAAAAATAATAGTTGTTCATGGATAATCCAAGCCAATATAACAAAATGACAATTCTCCCTAATTTAATTTATTTAGTGTCATAACAATCAAACTGCCAAAGAATTATTTTATAGAGCTAGAAAAAATAATGACAGAATCCATCTGGAAAAACAAAGGTCAAGAATATCAAGGGAATCACTTTTAAAAAGAGAAGGAAAATAGCCTGGCATTACCAAATTTCAAACTATATTACAAAGCAGTAATCATGAAAACAATCTGGTACTGGCTAAGAAATAGAGCGGTGGATCAGTAGAATAGGTAAGGTATATAATACACAATAACAAATAACCATAGTAATCTAGTGTTTGATAAACCCAAAGATCTGAAGCTTTGGGGTCAAGATCTCACCATCTAACAAAAATTGCTGGGGAAACTGGAAAGCAGTTTGGCAGAAAGTAGGCATAGACCAACATCTCATACCATTTACCAAAATAAGGTCAAAATGGATAAATGATCTAAATGTAAAGAGCAATATCATAAATAAATTAGGGAGCATGGAAAAATTTACCTGTCAAATCTATTGACAAGGGAAGAGATTTTGGCTGAACAAGAGACAGAGTGTCACAAGAAACAAAATGGAAACTTTTGATTACATTAAACAGTTTTTACACAACAAAACCAATGCAGCCAAAATTAGAAGGAAAGTAGGAAAGTTGGGTGGGGGTGGGGGAGATATTACAGCAGGCTTTTTCTGATAAAAGTCTCATTCCTGAAATATATGGGGAACTCAGCCAAATTTACAAAAAGATGAGCCATGGCAATTTGCAGAAGAAATCAAAGCCACCAGTAGTCACATGAAAAAATGTTTTAAATAACTATGGATTAGAGATATGCAAATTAAAATAACTCTCAGGTACTACTTCATGCCTATTAGATTTGCTAACATGACATGGAATGGATGTGAAAAAATAAGTACCCTAATGCATTGTTGGTGGAGTTGTGAACTGGTCCAACCATTCTGGAGAATAATTTGGAACTATATCCCAAAGTCTATCACACTGTGCATACCCTTTCATCCATCAGTACTACTACTAAGTTTGTACCTGAAAGAGAGCAAAGAAATGGAAACAGGACCCAAATGTACAAAAATATTTATAGTAACTCTTTTTGGGTGGTAAAGAACAGAAATTCAGGCTATGCCCATCAATTGGAGAATGGTTGAACAAGTTGTGGCATATGATTGTGATGGAATACTACTGTGCTATAAGAAATGATGAACAGGATGGTTTCAGAAAAGCCTAAATTACTATGAACTCATGCAAAGTGAACAAAACCAAGAGAACATTGTATACTGTAACAACAATATTATAACAATCAGCTGTGAAAGACTTAGCTACTCTGATCAAGACAATGATCCAAGACAATTCTAAGGGACCCATGATGGAAAATGCTACCCACCTTCAGAGAGAAAACGCTACCCACTCTGATTGCAGATTGAAGTATAGTTTTTTTTTACCTTTCTAAATGCTTCCTGCTTATTTTTCCAATATGGCCAATTTGCAAATATATTTTGCATAATTTCACATATATAATTGCTTGCCTTCTCAATAGGTGAGGGAGGGGCAGAAGGAAGAGAGAATATTTGGAACATAGAATTTAAAAATGAATATTAAAGATGAAAGTTCAAAATAAAATGGATCTCCCAAAAAATAAAAGGGGGGAAAAGCATATAATGGTCTAGCACAACCAATTTTTTTCTAGAAAAACAAAGTGCAATTATAATAGCATCTTTACATATGAAATACAGAATATTTTACTTACTGTTTGAAAAAAATAATTTATATACTAACAACAATAGTTATACTTTATTTTTTGAATCTTAATAAAAGTTAATAACATAACAAAATATTGCGTATACATTCTAATTCTTATGCACTATGTGTACATCGTGCATCAGATAAATGCACTGTTAGAGAATCAGTGGAGATAAGACTGAGAAATTGTCTGGAAATAGCCTAAATTCTGAAGAGGAGTTGTTCTAATAATACTTGGCATGTGTCCTATCAAAGCACACTTTGCTTAAATGTGAAATTTTGTTTGAGATCTGTACCCAATAGTTAAGTATGCATTTTAGTTTTAGCACCTGTTTATTTTCTTTACAGCATTTAGGAGAGGTCAATAAAAGATATTAAGGTAGATATGCAATCATAAGTAATTCTCCAAGAAATAGAAAATAAATTTTAAGGTAGGGGGCACCATTTACCAGATAGATGTGATGGCAGAAGGCAACCCCAGAAATAATTTTTTTTAATATAAATTTATTTTTAGTTTTCACCATTTACTTCCACAAGATTTTGAGTTCCAAATTTTCTCCCCATCTCATCCCTCCCCCACCCCAAGATGGCATACATTCAGAATACCCCTTTCCCTAGTCTGCCCTGTCATCTATCTCCCCCCACCCTTCTCTTATCCCCTCCCCCTTCCATTTTCATGTAGGGCAGGATAGACTTCTGTACCCATTTCCTGTATTTCTTATTTCCCAGTTGCATGTGAAAACATTTTTTTAAACATGTGCTTTTAAAACTTTGGGTTCCAAATTTTCTCCCTTCCTCCCTCCCCACCCACCCACATTGAAAAGGCAAGTAACACAATATAGGTTATACATGTGCAGTTATGCAAAACACTTCCATAGTAGACATATTGTGAAAAACTATTTCCCTTAATCCTGTCCTGCCCCCCATTTATTCTATTCTTTCTTTTGACCCTGTCCCTCCTCAGAAGTATTTGCTTCTGATTACCCCTTTCCCAATCTGCCCTCTCTCTATCATCCCCTGCTCTCTTGTCCCCTTCTCCCCTATTTTCCTGTAGGGTAAGACAGATTTCCATACCCAATTGAATGTGTATGTTATTCCCTCCTTAAGCCAAATCCTATGAGAATAAGATTCACTCATTCCCTCTCACCTTCCCCTGTTTCCCTCCACTGTAAGAGCCTTTTGTTTTTTTTTTGGAGATAATTTACCCCATTCTACCTCTCCTTTCTCTTCTCCAGTATAATCTCTCTCATCCTTAATTTTATTCTCCAGATATGACCCCTTAATCTTCAACTCACCCTGTGCCATCTATCTATCTATCTATCTATCTATCTATCTATCTATCTATCCATACATAAATTTTTTTTCCATCCAACTACCCTAATACTGACAAAGGTCTCATGAGTTATAAATATCATCTTTCCATGCAGGAATGTAAACAGTTCAACTTAATAAGTCTCTTATGATTTCTCTTTCCTGTTTACCTCTTCATGTTCCACTTGAGTCTTGTATTTGAAAGTCAAATTTTCTATTCAGCTCTGGTCTTTTCATCAAGAATGCTTGAAAGTCCTCTATTTCACTGAATGACCATTTTTTCCCCTGAAGGATTATACTCAGTTTTGCTGGGTAGGTGATTCTTGGTTGTAATCCTATCTCCTTTGCCCTCCAGAATATTATATTCCATGCCCTGCGGTCCTTTAATGTAGAAGCTGCTAAATCTTGTGTTATCCTGATTGTGTTTCCACAACTTGAATTGTTTCTTTCTGGCAGCTTGTAATATTTTCTCCTTGACCTGGGAACTCTGGAATTTGGCTACAATATTCCTAGGAGTTTTCCTTTGGGGATCTCTTTCAGGAGGAGATCAGTGGATTCTTTCAATTTCTATTTTGCCCTCTGGTTCTAAAAATCAGGGCAGTTTTCCTTGATAATTTCTTGAAAGATGATGTCTAGGCTCTTTTTTTGATCATGGCTTTCAGATAGTCCAATAATTTTTAAATTCTCTCTCCTGGATCTATTTTCCAGGTCAGTTGTTTTTCCAATGAGATATTTCACATTATCTTCTATTTTTTCATTCTTTTGGATTTGTTTTATAGTGTCTTGATTTCTCATAAAGTCACTAGCTTCCAATTGCTCTATTCTAATTTTTAAGGAAGTATTTTCTTCAGTAATCTTTTGGACTTCCTTTTCCATTTGGCCAATTTTACTTTTTTGGGCATTCTTCTCCTCATTGGCTTTTTGGACCTCTTTTGCCATTTGGGTTAGGCTATTTTTTAAGGTGTTATTTTCTTCAGTATTTTTTGGGTCTCCTTTAGCAAGCTGTTGGCTTGTTTTTCATGATTTTCTTGCATCACTCTCTTTTCTCTTCCCAGTTTTTCCTCTATTTCTCTTATTTGCTTCTCAAAATTCCTTTTGAGCTTTTCCAAGGCCTGGGACTTATTCATATTTTTCTTGGAGGCTTTGGATATAGAAGCTTTGACTTTGTTATCTTCTTTTGATTGTATGTTTTGATCTTCTCTGTCACCAAAGTAAGATAATATAGTCTGACTCTTTTTGTGCTGCTTGCTCATGATCCTGGCCAATTACTTGAGTTTTAAACTCTTTGTTAAGGTAAGACTCTGCTTTCAATGTGAAGAATGTACTGTCCCAAGCTTCAGGGCTCTGTACAGCTGTTTTCAGAGATACTTGTAGGGACCTGTAAATTTTTAGTTCTTCCAAGGTGGTATGATAAGGGGCAAGGTGTGTACTCCTTTCTTGGCCTGTACTCTGGTCTATTAGTGACTGCAAGTGCTCTTTCTGTCCTGGAACTGTGAGGAGGGTTTCCTCTCCACGACCATTACAAGCTCCACCATGCCAGTACTCCTCCTCATCCCAGGACCCCCGCCCAAAACTGTGACCCAGATCCAAGCAAAAGCAAAGCAAGAGATCCCTGCAATCCCTCTCTGATCAGCCACTCGATTCCCCCTCAGTCTATGGGCTGGAAAATCGGCAAACTGGAGCTGAGACCCTGTGCCCCGCAGAAACAGACTTTTCCCACTGACCTTCTCAATTGTCTTTGGTCTTCGTGGGTTGCGAAGTCTGGAAACCTCCACAGCTGCCCACGATTCAGATCTCTGAGGCCTGCTCCGGGTTAGCTGCGGTCTGTGTGCCCACACTGCACTGCACTCCTCTACCAGCCTCACGTGATATACCTTTCTGATCAACCACCCAGGTTGTCTTGGGCTGGAAATTTGCTTCACTCTGTCTTTTTGTGGTTTCTGCTGCTTTAGAATTTGTTTAGAGCCATTTTTACAGGTATTTGGAGGGTTTTAGGGGAGAGTTCAAGCAAGTTTCACTGCTTTCACTCCCCCATCTTGGCTTCCCCAGAAATAATTATTCAAAATAGACATATTGTGCTTATTCTTGCTTCTTCAGTGGAAATTAAATATTTTTAAACACCAATTTTGTTTATACTTGTCATATATATTAAAACGTTCACGAAATACAATTATGTTGAGGGTAGCATCTACCTTGTTCTTGCACAAAAACAAAAGTTTTACATTACCTCTGAGTATAAAATATTAGAGTGATTTAAAGATTGAAAGTATTCATGCATTTAATGTTGGTGTGTTAAATGTAGTATACATCTGCTTCTTGATTGTGCAAGGACTGATCTTGCTTATGGTTATATCCAGGCCATATGTCATTACTCTCATCTTTTCTATATCTTGCCTTTTAGGATTTTAGTTGATTATTAATATCCCTTCCAGAATTTAGGGGAAAATAGGAAGGAAAATATATAGAGTACCCATTCAGGCACATAGAAAAAAATGTTTTATGGGAGAGGAGACTAAAATATGACAAAAATGAAATTTTGCAATCTATGTAGGTTTTATGTATACATATAATCTCTATACCTCATTAACAAAAGTATCCCAAATTGACCACATCTTTGAAGTATTATAATATACTTAGCCTTAAGTAAAATACTTTATTTTAGAGTTACTTCAGAAGGTATTTAACATCTCTAGATAAGATGATGTTTAGTCGCAAGCAAAGTAATTTGCTAATTTGATAAATTGCTGCTTAGCCTTTTTTTACTTGAACTTCTTTTTACTGAGGAAAGAAAGAATAAACAGGGGAGCAGGGAATATACTATATGCATCACCAAAATTTATTGTTTATCTTTATTTGCATTTGAGTAAGTGCTTTTTTTTTCTCTTGCCAAGTAAGTCATCATATTTTAGTTCTGCACTGAATCTTTTAGAGAAACTGAGATGTAAATAAATCCAAATGCAGGAAATAAAAGAATGTACACTTTGATTAAATCTGCTTCCCTCAGTAGGTTTTATTTTCCCTTTGTTGGTAGTCCTTACAATTCGTAGTTATCTATGTTAGACATAATTCATAGAAAGAATATCGGTGCTTCAATATACATTTTAATGTCTCTAAGTAATGATTATAAACCCTCAGAAAAGGCTTAGGAAATTTATCTTCATCTTTCTCCTTCCTGATGATTTTTTTGTATTCACATCTTCCTTTACCTCTGGAATAGTCCTGAATCTCAAGTACTCAAGACCGTCCTCTGAGTCATAAAATGCTTTCCTAGATCACTCATAAATCTTACTTTTCTTGAAGCTACTCTCTCCCTCAAAGGGAGATCCCAATTAACTCTTTTTTGTACTAAGGGAACAATCAAACTACAAACCAACAAAAGCAGCACAGACAGCTCTGCCTCCATTGTTGCCTTGCTGCCCCACCATATTTCACTGTTTAATTGGTTGCCTACAAAACCGGCTTCCATCATAGACTTCCTACAGAAATACAGCTCTAATTGGAGGGTGGAGCTTTAGAGGAACACAACTTCTTGGCTATCGGAAAGAAAAGAAAAAAATTTCATGTAAGTTTGTGTACCACTTAGATTAGTAAAGTTGTAGGTAGGAAAAACATAGCATGGAAATATGAATGGGAAGCATTTTCAGGTGTAAAGGAAGTGATGTATACCTTGAAAAGGAACTGAAGCTTGAATAACATGACTGCTAAAAACCCTACAAAGTATAGGCATAGAGGAAGCTTTTTTAAAATATCATAAATAGCAGACAAGGAAAATGAGTCTCAAAGAGTTTAGGTGACTTCTCCTGTGTCATGCATCATGATTTGTTTAGCCATTCCTAATTGATGAGCATCTACCTCTTTCCAATTCTTTTCTATCACAAAAAGTACTGTTAAAAATATTTTACTATCTATGGAGTCTCTTTCTAATTGATGGCTTCCTTAAGGTATAAGCCCGGTAATGGGATCTTTGGTTCAAAAGGGTATGGATATTTTAGTTATTTTATTTCCATAATTTAAAATTGTTGTCCAAAATAGTTGTACCAAAGTCACTCCAATAGTGTATGAATAGTATCATCCCACAATTCATCCAACCTTCACTATTGTTTGTCATTTTTGGTCATCTTTGCCAATTTTTAGGTTGTGAGGTAAAACCTCAGGGTTGTTTTGATTTGCATTTCTCTTATTATTAGTGATTTAGATGTGGTTAATATTTTATAATTTTTCTTTTGATAACTTTTTGTTCATCTCCTTTGACCACTTATCTATTGGAGAATAGTAATTGGTCTTATTTATATTTATTAATTGTTTGTGTATCTTGGATATCAAACTCTTATTACAGAAATCTGATACAAAGATTTTTTTATCCTGTTCAGCTGTTTCCCATCTTATGCAAGATGTATTGATTTTATCTGTATAGAAGTTTTTTGGTTTTGTGTAATCAAAGTTAGCTCTTATCCTTTGTAATTGCTTCTATCATTTGTTTGGTTATGAATATATTTTCTACTCATATCTCTGAAATTTTGCTTCTTTTCTAATTGTTTATATGTAGTGAGGATTGTCTGCAACATAGAGGAAGGGGTGATGTTTTATGGTTCAAAGGAAGGCAGAATAGACATCTCTAGCCTCTTCTCCCCACCCCATCCCATCCCATTCACCCTTTTCCAAGGGATACTTTCATGTAAGGGATGTGGTTTTCAGGTTCAAACTAACTTCTCGTTGCTGTTCATTTAACGGGAAAAGCAAGACCCCAAGCTTTATATCCAAGACATTACTCCTTTCCCACCAAATACCAGTAACACAGTGAACACGCGGAGGAAGTAGCAAAGAAACCCATTTATCTAAGCTAGTAGCAAAACAGAAATCCAAGTATACATAGAAGAATATGTAGTAGATAACACAGATTGAAAGAGCTCTCCCATTGTGAGCAAGGTAACTCAGTTCAACCAAGAGAGAGTCCCGGATCTCAACCAAAGGGAAGTTCCCTGAAATCTCAAGAGTATCAAGTTGGGGATAGGGACACAATGGAGGTTGCCAGCTCCTCTCCTGTCAGCTCCTTCCCAGTCTTTTCCTTCTGTAATCCGAAGTGGGATTGGCATCTTGCATTTTCTCCCTCAAAACTGGAATCCCTAAGTGCCTGAAGTGACTGCAACACCCAAAGAGACTGCAGAGCCTGAAGAAACTGAAGAGATCTGAGGAGATATAAGCAGGTTCAAAGACTTAAAGAGACTGGAGCTCTCCTCTCCTGTTCTCTTAACTTCACCCTGCCCTTTACACAAGCTCAGGACATTGATTTCCACTAATGAAAGGAGAATGGGCTTTAGGACTTGGGTTGCATATAGTGATGAGTTTTAACTAACATAGAATGTATTATGGAATATGATGAAGTACAGTGGTGTCAAACACATGCAGGCCAGTAGCCTGCACCCAACCTTAAACCTGCTTAAACTGTGTTTGAGAAACATTTAATAAAATAAATAAAAGTATAATAAAATATAGCATTTTAATATGCAACATTGCACTATAAAACTAAGTCAATATGTGGCCTGCAGGGATCCTTATGATTGGTGGCCACCCTCTCATTTCTATTTGAATTTGATGCCACTTGTGTAGAGTATTAGACTAAACCTAATTTCTGCCAGACTTCATTCCAATTTTTCCAGCAGTTTTAATGTAATAGAGAATTCTTTCCATAGTAATTTATACGTTGAACAATGAGTCACTAAGTTATTTTGTTTCTGATTCTCCCTTGTCTAGTCTGTTCATTGATTTATCTCTCCATTTTTTAACGAATACCAGGGGGTTGTGTTGACAGCTGTTTCATAATATAGTCTGAATTCTGGAAATATTATTCTTCCCTTCAATTCTACCTCTTATCATCATAGAATCTTGATATTATAGAGTTTTGTTTTTCCAAATACATCTTTTTATCTTATCAAGTATAATGTATCCCTTTTTAAATATGATTGGTATACTATATATATAATTTATATAATATCAACTAATGTATAATATATATCAACCTTAATATAATATGATATAAATGTAAACTGACATTTTTTTAAATTAAAAACTTTGGTAGTATTGTCATTTTTATTAAATTGTTGTGGCTCAGTCATGAACACCAAATACTCCTCCAGCTATTTAAATTGTTTTTATTATTGTCAAGGGGCATTCTGTGATTGAATCTATAAAAGTCTTTTGTGTGTTTTGGTAATTTGATCCCCAGATACTTTATGTAGTTATTTGGAATGAAATTTACCTATTATTGCCTCTTAGGTTTGGTTATTATTATACAGAAATGCAATTGATTTTCCGGGGTATATTTTGTAGCCTGCAACTTTGCTGAAGCTATTAGCTCAAACAGTACCTTCAGTGATCCTCTAGGACTCTGGAGTGTATGGGTGTTCAGGGAAGACTAGTACTTCTAATGTGAGGGCTTTACCAGCAGGATAGTTCATCTGTCTCTAAAATGGGAGCACTTAATTCCATCAAAAGAAAGCACAAGTTAAGCTTAGAGAGATGCAGGATTCTTGGCTCAGCAAGAAGGCAGATAAAATTCAGTTTTACACTGATGGTAACAATCCTAAGCGCTTTTATGATGCCCTGAAGGCTATCTGTGGGCCAAAGACCTATGGTCATCTCAATTACAGTGGCGCTGATGGAACCACATTGATTAGTGGTAAAGACATGATCCTGAAGAGATGTGCTGAACACTTCCATAATGTTAGCAGTAGACCATCATCAATAAATGTTGAGGCCATTTACCATATGCCTCAGGTTGAAGCCAATCACTCTTTAGTCAAACTTTCAACTGAAGAAGAGGTTTTGAATGCCATTAGGTTCCTGTTGTGTGGCAAAGTACCTGGTGCTGATTCTATGCCAGCTGAGATTTATAAGGTAGGGAGTTCACTGCTCATATAAAAGCTGACTGATCTTTTCTGGGTTACATGGAAAAAGGAAGTTATCCCCCAGGAATTCAAGGATGCCTACACTGTCCATTCCTATAAAGGAAAAGGAAATAAGGTTGTTCTGTGACAATTATAGGGGATGCTCTCTCTTAGTCACTGCCAGCAAGATTGGTTGATCCTTCACCTGAAAGATGGTCATCTACCTGAGAGCCAATGTGGCTTCAGAAAGAGTTGAGGAATGGTCGATATGGTGCTTGCTACCTGACAACTCCAGGAGAAGGGCCAGGAACAGAACAGAGGTCTATACACAATATTCATTGATCTGACAGAGGCCTTTGATATTATCAGTCATGAGGGCTTGAAGAAGATCACGGCAAAATCTGGTTGCCTGGGGAAGTTCATCAGTATTGTACACCAGTTTCATGATGTCATGCTTGCACAGATTCTGGATAATGGACGATGCTCTCCAATTTTTGAATGCTGTTCACTTATCTTGGCAGTATACTTTCCAGGGGTGTACACATAGGTGATGAAGTTGACACACACATATTGTCAGAGATAGCTCAGTGTTTGGGAGGCTCCAAAGGAAAATGTGGGAGAAAAGAGGTATTAGGCTGCCAACCAAACTCAAAGTCTACAGAGCCATTATGCTGACCTCATTGTTGTATGCTTGTAAAACTGAAGAGGATACCAGAGCCATGCCAGGAAACTGAATCACTTCCATTTCAGTTGTTTTAGGAAGATTCTGAAGATCACCTGGCAAGATAAGGTCACCTTAAGATCAAGGAGCAAGATAGGGATACTGAGATCCTTTCTCCAGCTGAACTGCCAAGGATTCAAACTGTATTTCAGAGAGTGCAACTCAGATGGGCTGGCCATATTGTTCAGATGCCAAACATAAGTGCCTAAAAGACTATTTTATGGAGAAGTCACACAAAGCAAGCACTCACATGGAGTTCAGAAAAAGGGATACAGAACACTCTCAAAGACTCTCTGAGGAACTTTGGAATTGATTGTGAGACATGGGAGACACTGGCACAGGACCACCCACCATGGTATGCACACATCAAAGAAGGCACTGTACTCTATGAGCAAAGGCAACTCTATGACCTATCTTTATGCCTGTAATTTCCTTCTCTCATCTTATTGTTGTCTCTAACATTTCCAGAACTATTTAAAGTAATAGTGGGGAGACTTGGCATACTTGTTTTATTTCAAGATTTGCTAGAAAAGCTTTATGCTTATCTGCATTTCATATGATGATTGTTCTTGGTTCTAGATAGATGCCTTTTATGATATTTTTTTAAAAGCTTCTTCTTTGCTTATACTTTGTAGGGGTTTTTTTTAGCATAAATGAGTTATTGTACTTTGTCAAAGGCTTTTTCTTTACCTCCTGAAACAATCATATGGTTTTGAAAGCGTTGTTTTTTAATATGATAAATTATGGTGATTGTTTTCCTCATGTTGAGCCATCTTTGAATCTCTAGTATGGTGCTTTCTTTCTCAATTTTCAAGAATAATTTATTATGGATACTTTTGTTATTTAAAAGTTTGATAGAATTCTCCTGTGAATCCACTAGGACCAGGAATATTTTCCTTTGCCCTTTCCTTTAGAGCTAGATCTATTTTCTTTTATGAATGTTGAGTTATTTAAGATCTCTAAGTGATCTTCTGACAGTTTGAGTAATTTACATTTTTTAAGATATTTCTTTTGTGTTCACAGTTTTGTTAGTATGTAACTGTGCATAATGTGTTCTAATTGTTCCTTTTTTTCTTCTCATTTTGTTGTGATTTTACTCTACCAAAATTCTTTTATGAGACAAATATAATAGTAATGCCTAAACCAGGGAAGGATAAAACACAAAAGTAAAACTATAGGATACTATCATTAATGAATACTGATTAAAAAAATGTTTAACAAAATCCTGTCAAACAAACAGTGATTTACCTAAGAAACAATTCATTATGACCAGGTTGAATTTATACCAAAGATACAAGGATGGTTCAACATTAGAAAATCAACATAATTAATCATATCAAAATCCAAAACCAAATTATTATCTCAGTTGATGCAGAAAAGGCCTTTGACACAGTACAACACTTTTTTTTTTAAACCTTACAAGAATGCAGTGGGCAATGGAGAAAGCAGTGCTGAAGGAACATTCCTTAGGGGTTAAGCAATATTGGCTTTCTACATTATTAATTCACTGAATTTTTACCAGGTTTGATTTCTTGATGTCCCAGGCCCTGGAGACACCAGAAATCACTTTATCTTTTGTACATAATTTCTACCTGAAGAGGTTTGATATGTTTTATAATCAGAGACAATGTCTAGTCCACATTCTTGTTGGTCACATGACCTATGGTATGCTCTTTAAAATTATGGTCATGTATTTAATTGTGGAAAATGGTATAAGTTATTGGTCTAAGTAATTTCTTCCTGACTACTTTCAGTTTTGCCAGCAGTTTTTATCAAATAGGGAGTTCTTTCATGAATAATTTGTTCTCTGCTTTATTGAACACTGGGTTGAATTCCATTGTTTTTGATTCTCCCTTATCTAGTTTTTTTTCCCTTTGAATTACCTCTCTATTTTGTAACCATATCAGATGGTTTTGATGATTGCCACTGTTTAATATAGTTGGAGGACTATAAGTGTTATTCCCCCTTTGTCCCTATCTATATCTATCTATATATCTATATCTACATAGATAGAGGTATATATACTTTCAACAAGGGAGACATTTTAAGTATTTTAGGGGGGAGGAATCCAAATGTGAGTAAAATATTCTATTTGCAAAAACCCCAAATAATAAAAACACAAGAAAGTTAAATAAATATTCAAGGAAAGAACCAGTAATTCAATTAATAATTTTGCATGTAAAAGCTATATTTCTCCAAAGTAAAACTGAAATACTGACCTAATTTTTTTAAATAACTATCATTAAAAGATAAATAAGGATACAAAAGGATAAAGATTCAAGTAGAACTTAAAGGATCAGAAAAAGAAAAGATGGAAGAGTTGAGCTGAAGTGCCATGGACTAAATACCTTGACCTCCCTAGAAGTGAATTGATGTCTTTTCAGCAATGGAGTTGCAGAGTGGAAGGATGCTTAAATTTGGAGGAGAATGAGTGGTGACTCACCTTATCAAATCCATATATAAATAATAAAGAAATGGTAGTAAGTTTTATAGTTTCTTGGTAAGAGGTTAAAGCAGAAGAATGGGAGAGGTGACAGACAGCAAAGGTTGAATATGGGAAACTGGAAGAAGTGGAAGACTGATCCTAGCAGGGAAATGGGTATTCTATTGAAGAGTATTTCCATGGTAGAGATGGTATGTGACTTTTTCAAAGGGAGACTGGGCACTGATGAGATGCTTGCCCTGGGGGTGGGGAATAGAGTGGAGGGTGAAATTTGAGCATTGGGAGGCCACTTTTTGAGAGAGTATTGTGCATCCATAGTCAGCATCCTAAACCAGGAGAAGGGATTTGTGAATTCATAAGGGCAGATGATACACAGAATGGAGGAGAAGAGAAAGGTCACATAGAGCCCAAGATGAAGAGACATGGCTTTTAGAAAGGAGACTAATAATGGTGAAGTTATATGGTAGTGGTAAGCCACACGATTTGGGATATAGGGTAATTTCTATAATGTGATGATGCTTCCATCTCTCATTGCTTCCCTCACAAATTGATATTTCTAAGAATAAGGCACAGAAGAAAAATAAGAGCATGTAACATGATCTACAAAGGAAATAAAGAAATTGGTTAGAAGGGAGATCCTAAACCTGATATTTCTGAAGCTTAAAACATATGAGGGACACAAAGAGAATGGAACAGGAACATTGAAGGCTGTAGCCCACTAATGATATAATACAATTTAAAATATACTGAAAAGGGAAGAAAAACAATGCCTTCACTTTCTCTCCTCTTACACATTTCTTAATTCTTTGTAATCTGGATTCTAACTTTATCACTCAAATGAATTGCTCTCTCTAAAGCTACAAATGATCTGTTTTCCCTTTTGTTTTGTTTTTTTACATTGATATATATTTATGGAATAAAACAAACAATTCCGTAACACAGTACAATAAAAAAAAAGATGGCTGTACATAAAACTGCAAATCTACTAAACACAACTTGCTATTCCTTTCAAATATACAACAAAATTATTATGTAAATTTCTTTTTTCCTTTTTTTTCTACCCTCCCCCTACCCTGCCCTAGAAATGGCTACCATTAAACACAAATAGATATATATGTAGGATAACTTTACAAATATATGTAAATAATATTTATTATGTATACATATATGCAAATAATTTTACATATGTATGTAAAATTATTTATTAATACATCTATTTATCAGATCTTTCTGTGGATGCAGATAGTGTCTTTCTTCATATGTCCTTTCTACTTAACTTGGTATTTATAATAATAGCTTATTGACTCAAAGTCATTCTTAAAACAATATGGCTATTACTATATAAAATATTCTCTTGGTTCTGCTCATTTCACTCTTCATTATTTCATGAAAGTCTTTCCATATTTTTCTAAGATCATTGAGCTCATCATTTTTTATATCACAGTAGTGTTCTATCACAATGATATAATACAACTTGTTCAACCCTTCCCCAGTTGATGGGCGTCCCTGCAATTTCCAGTTCTTTGCCACCACAAGGAGAATTGCTATAAACATTTTAAGACATATAGGTTCATTTCCTTTTTACTTAATCATCTTTGGAAATAGACCACATAATGGTATTGCTGGGTCAAAGGATATAGGTAATTTAATAACTCTCGGGGCATAATTCCAGATTGCTGACCAAAATGGTTGGATCAGTTCACAATTCCACCAACAATGAATTAGTGTCCTAATTTTTCCATATCCCCTCCAATATTTGTCATTTTCCTCTTCAATTATTTTAGTCAAGATATCTCAAGATTGTTTTAATTTGCATTTCTTTAATCAATAATGATTTAAAGCATTTTTTTCATATGACTATGAATTGTTTTGATTTCTTCATTGGAAAACTGTCTGTTCATATCTTTTCACCATTTATCAGTTGAGGAATGACTCATATTCTTATAGATTTGACAAAGCTTTTGTATGTGTTTGATATGAGACCTTTATTTGATAAACTGTCTATAAAATTTTCCCCAATTTTCTGCTTTCCTTCTGATCTTGGCTACATTTTATTTGCATGAAACCTTTTTAATTTAATGTAATTGGAACTATCCACTTTACATCTAACTTTGCTTTCTATCTCTTGTTTATTCATACATTGTTCACCTATCCATAAGTCTGATAAGTATTATGTTCTATGTTTTTCTAATTTTCTTGTAAAATCTCTTTATATCTAGGTCATGTATACATTTTGACCTTATTTTGGTAAACAGTGTAAGATATGGTCTATGCCCAGTTTCTGCAATACTTCTTTTGAATTTTCCCAACAATTTTTATCAAATAATTAATTATTATCCCAAAATCTTAAGTCTTTATGTTTGTCAAATGCAGGGTTGTTATGTCTATTTGCTGCTGTAAATGATCTCAAATGCCAAATCTGATGTTTTCTTAATCCTAATTCTTCAGTTGTGTGTTTCATTTGGACACTATTAACCACCCTCTCCTAGATATTCTGTCCTCTCTAGGTTGACATGAAACTACTCTTTATTGGTTTACCTCCTACTTTCTCAATGTCCTTTCCTTGCTCATCAGCCATATTATGACACATAATTGTGGATGTTCCCCTAGGTCCTGTCCAAGTCTTCTTCTCTACCCCCCTTACACTTGGTAATCTTATCAGCTCCCATGAGTTTATCTTTGTACAGATGACTCCCAGATTTTATATGTAGCACCACAAGTCTATCCCCTGAGTTTCAGTCCTTCATCACTGTCTATTGGACATTTCACACTGGACATCTCAGAGATACCCTGAATTCAACATGTCTAAAGCCAAATTTATTATTCACCTCACACCCCCAATACCCAATCCTCAAAGAGGTATGCTAAATAAAGGAGGAAGTTAACTAAGAGAAACAGAAGATCTAGATGTGGTAGATTGGTTCTGTTCTGTGGGTTTGTATAGAGGAAGGAAAAGAGAGAGTACAAGAAATATACTAGTGTAGAAAGGAAGAAAAAGGGAGTAGAACTTGCCATTTTCCTTAATGGGGATGTGAGAATGTAGAAGAAAGATGGGGGAACATGCACCAGATGAACTTCACTCTTCTCTGAAATGAAGAAGGATTAAACATACACAATTTAATGTAGAAATAAATCAAACAGGAAAACAAGGAGGGATGGGAATGGGAAAATAAGAGGGAGAAAATACTAGTTCCAAGTAAGTCAAACTTCCTGGTCTAGAAATGGAGGAGTAAAGGAGTAAAGGGAAAAACAAAAGTAAATAATGAGAATCCAAGGGGTACCTATAAGTTAAAGAATAGATGAACAGAATGTGGCATATGGATGTAATAGAATATTATTGTACCATAAGAAATAACAAAAGAAAGGATTTTAGAGAAATATGGTAGTATAAATTGGTTCAAAGTAAAACTAGCAGAACCAGGAGAATAATTTATACAAGCACAACATTGTAAAGAAAAACAACTTTGAAAGACTTACAAATTCTGATGAATGTAATGACCAACCATGTCTGCAGAAGAACTATGATTAAAGTATAATTACCTCTTGATAGAAGTGATGAATTCAAGGTACACACACAGACTGAAGCAATTAATTTACTTATTTATATTTGTATATATTCCATTTGAGAGGCAGCTTCGCACAGAAGACTTAGGAGGTTCAAGTGCTGCCTTTTGACACATTAGTTGTGTGAACATGGGCAAATCACTTCAACTTTTACTGTCCTAGACAACTCTCAGACTCTAAATTACAAATGAGTCAAACCATTTTACCTTTCAGTGTCTCAGGTAACTAACTATTGAGTTTCCACTTTCATATCTTCTATTAACTTCTCCTTTCTTTGACTTTCATCCTCAGTACTCCACCAATACTGCTTTCTTCAGGGTCACTAATGATGTCTTTATTGTTAAATCCAATGAAATTTTCTGAATCCTTATCCTTTTTGACCTTTTTTATAGCTTCTTATGGTGTTGACCGCTATCTCTTTCTGGATATTCTTTCCTTCTTGACTTCTTGTGACACTTCTGTGTTTTCTTTCTGCCTGTTTGATCAATTTTTCTTTGTTTCTTTCACAAGGTCCATGTTCTGCCCCATTTGTGGGTGTACCTCAGGTCTCTGTTCTAGGCTCTTATCTTTTCTCTCCATACACTATCTCTTTTGATTATCTCACTAGGCCCCATGCATTTCACTTTACAAACATGAGGTGTTTTTTTTTTTACAAATTGAAAGAATTAGTGGGTCAATGTCAACATGGCAGGTAGTCTTTAATGGACTATCCCAGGGATCTACATAACTCTCTAATACTTAACATTTTTTATCAAGGATTTGGATAAAGCATAAGTATCATGCTCATCAGATTTTTCAGGTGTCACAAAGTTTGGAGGAATAGCTAACATACTGTATAACAGAGTCAAGATCCAAAAGGATTTTGACATGTTAGAGACCTGATATGACATAAAAAGGGAGAGAAAGAGAAAGACCTTTTATTTATTAAAAATTAGAGAAATGAGTATAAATAGATAGTTTCAATGGTAGCAATAGAGAATGGTGAAGACTTCAGAGTGGCAAAGTATGGTGGATACTTCAATAATTAGCATATAATATTTTATGACTAAAGAGGATAAAACTTAAAAATGAGAAATCATAGAAACTTTTGAAGACTATGGTATGATTTTAAAAGGACTGTCAGTTTTATAAGGGAAATTCGGGTGATGATAACTTTTTAAGTAAAAAATGAGTTACTAGGAGTCAGGTAGCTTTCAGCTAAGCCATAGGAACTGGAAAGAAACCAGGTTGCAGCAGAACCTAACATAGCAATGTTAATAGAATTGAAGACAAAGCAGGGGGACTTCAGAGCTGTTCTTCTGGAACTGTGGTAGTTAATCAACTGATAGAAGTCTTCAGCAGAGGGATTCCTGAGTGGTGAGAGAGAGAATTGACTCCATGGCTGAGAGCTCAAGTGAAAGCCATTGCCCTTCAGAGCTGCCTTGATTCAGAGAGAGAAAAAGTTTCTTATAAGGGCCTGTTGTTCCCCGCTGCCACCTCTTGCTTGAGAAGGAAAAGCTGAGAGGGCTTTGCAGCTCCTTTGTTCTCTTGGTAAGCTGCCTAGGTATGTTTGCCTAGCTTAATGAGTCAATCTGAACTGTGTTCCTTTGACCTCCATTCTAACTGGAAGACACAGGCATATCTCAGAGACATCCAGACCACTGAAATAAAGCAAATATTGCAATAAAATGAGTTGCATGAATTTTTTGGTTTCCCAGTGCATATAAAAGTTATGTTTTCACTATGCTATATTCTATTAAGTAAGCAATAGTGTTATGTCTTTTAAAATGCACATGCCTTAATTTTAAAAGTTTGAAATGTTGCAAGAATTACAAAAACATGACCCAGAGACATGGCACGAGTATATGCTGTTGGAAAAATCGTGCCAACAGATTCGCTTGGTGCAGGGTTGCCACAGACCTTCAATTTGTTAGAAACACAATATTTGTGAAGCACGATAAAACAAGGTATGCCTGCACAGCATTCAGGTGAGTGAATAACTGGCTGCCCTGGTCTGTATAGTCCAGAGACAACCAATCTGATGACCTTTGCAGTTTTCTAGTTTAAAGAGAACTGCTGTTCACATTAACAGCTAATATTTTCTAAGTCCTCTTTTAAGTGTAATGGTTAATTGAAAGAGGTGTAAATGCTGTATTAGAGAACACAAAAGGATCTACTCAATGAAGAGTAGTGAGGATCGAAGTCAAGTAGTAAGCAGAGAAGCATTTTCTTGTGATGCCGATGTTTCTGAATGGACCAATAACATCAAAGCCAGTCCCGAGTTGTGAGTTACCCTAAACACGTGAGTTTCTTCCCTCCTGTGCTTCCCTATCATTTCCTATAAGTAGTAGTAGTAGTAGTAGTAGCAGTAATAGCTAACATTTATATAGTACATGGAGGCAGCTAGGTGGCTCAGTGGACAGAGTGCTAGGTTTGGAGTCAAGAAGACCTGAGTTAAAATCTGACACTTATAGCTGTGTGACCCTGGGCAAGTCACTTAACTTCTGTTTGCCTTAATCCACTGGAGAAATAAATGGCAAACCACTCCAGTTTCTTTTCTAAGAAAATCCTGTGGATAATATAGTCTATGGGGTCATGAAGAGGTAGACACAACTGAACAACAACAACAAATCATAGTAGCTACTATATGCCAGCCATTGTGTTAAACAAATATTATCTCACTTGATCTTCATAATAACCTGTAAGGTTCATGATATTTATATACTCATTTTACAGTTAAGGAAACTGAGGCAGATAGTGATTAACTGACTTGCCAAGGGTCACACAGCTAGTAACTGTCTGAGGCTAGCTGTGAACTCAAATCTTCCTGACTCCAGGCCCAGTGCTCCATCACTTTACCCACTGTGCTACCTAGCTTCCACTCTTCACAATGGATACTTAGTGAATTGGCAAGAGACTGTGCAGGTTTAAATGTATATTGTGATATATTTTATTATGCATGCATTGACTTTAACATACTAGAATACAAAATGATATTTTAAAAAATCTTTTCTTATGGTCACTGTTGTGAGTGGCTGGTTATACAAATATCATGCACTGTGAGTGTACGCTACATTGTGAGTGACTGATTGTATACAGAGAAAATGCATCAGATCAGGGCTCAAGAGCTAGAGCAGTGAGTGGAGAAGGTGTATAGGATAGGATTTCAATAGGATTACCTCCAGGACAATAAGAAAGTTTAAGTATAATCATACACTGATGGTTTATTTTTAGAAATCTAGACATATCAAAGTGAGGGCAGGTGACTGACCTAACTTGAATAGTGAGTGGGTTAGTACATAAACTCTGTGTAAAGGTTGATATATATTGTATTAAAAATGTGGGTTTAATTCTGGGGCCTGTGTGTGTGGTTGGTTTATGCCCATGATGACAATAACATATGTTGCAACAATACCAATATGAGCTGAGCTGAGCCTACCCTCTGAAAGGTATGGCTTCAAGACAATCGACAGATGAGCAGAAACTATGATTTCCACTGACAACTCAGAGCTGTGTAATGAACTATTTATTTCTAACCTGTTGTATGTGTTTGTGCAAAGGGAAGGAGTATTTAGATCTCTAATATTGTAGACAATGTTGCCCTTGCCCTATCTGGTTCTGAATTGCAGATAATACTGTCTGTCAGCTGTCAGCTGTGCTTCAGGTTTATCTCCTGTCACCACTACTTCTTCACCATTGCTGCCTCCAACACTACTGCCTCTTAGCTTCACTTCCATTGCTAGACTGGTCACTTTAATTTTGTCACAACCACCATTTTTGCCTCTGTCTCACTCACTGCCACAGACCAAGTAAGGGGAAGAGTGAAAGCCAGGGTTTTTTTCTCTTTGCTTTAACTTTCTCCATACTCAAGCTGCCTGGATTTCATAACCTAAGAATTTTTTTTTAATCTTTCCTACTAATTTGGACATTCCTTTTGGTAAAGCGACTCTTTTACACATCTTCATATTCCTTATAGTGTCTGTCAAAGTACCTTAGTAAGCATTCAATAAATGCATTGATTGAATGTGATTAGGTTCCCAGGCAACCAATAAAGATTGCTTCTTACATTCAAAGGTTTCTTGTTTCAAATGACCTTTCTCTAACACCACCACTTGATCAAGAAATGTACAAATAGATTAGACTTGGAACAGTGCTCACAGTTCAAAGACTTAATCTTTTAATTTCTTTTAAATTCTTATATCTACAGGTAATGTTATATAGTGGATAGAGAGCTGTCCTTAGAATCATAAAGATCTGGGTTCAAGTCCAATGTGCAATACATATTAGCTGTGTGACTCTGGGTAAGTCACTTACCCTTTCAGTGCTCTAGGCCACTCTCTAAGACTATAAATTACAGACTGAATTTGTAGAGGAGTTCCCTAATGAAATTATAGGTTTTGCCCCCAAAATATTCCTGTATCTTATTCAATCATGTCTCTTCTTCCCGCATTCTAGTTTTTCTTCTAGATATCCGTCTATTTTTTTCTCTCCTTTGCCTTCACCCTACCATCCACATCAGCTGGGTATCCTTACCCAATGTTACTAATACAGAGTAAAATGAATTTGCTTTCTAAAACTCTCTAAAATTATAAATGATAAATGTTAATAGAAATGAAATCCAAAAATTCCTTGTAAGTTTAATATCTCACCCAACAGATTAATCTACATTATTGTCCTAAGTTAGGTCCATTGGCTTATCTGTAGCATAATACTAACAGTATTCATTGTTCATTTTTAACTTACAGTGAACATTTTATTGGGCAACTAGATGGTGCAGTGAATGGCATACTGGACCTGGAGTCAAGAAAACTAATCTTCATGAGTTCAAATCTAGCCTCAGACACTTACTAGTTATGTGACTCTGGACAAGTCACTCAACCCTGTTTACCTCAGTTCTTTCATTTGTAAAATGAGCTGGAGAAGGAAATAGCAAACCGCTCCAGTATCTTTGCCAAGAAAACCCAAATGGAGTCATACAGAATTGGACACAACTGAAAACAACCCAACTATAATAACAAAAAAAATTAAATGCCTTTTACCAGTAGACTTATAGTAATGTGACATGACCAAAAAAGAAAGTTGAGATCAGTGTTATTCAGCTCTGTAAGTAAAGAATCCTTAATGCTATCAGAACAAAATTTCTTATGTACCTTCACCAGAGCAAAGCATAGACAATAAGAAATGCATATGTTCAGGTGATGAAAAAATGCCTACTGCCATATTAGACTTAGTTGTGCAAAATTTACTCTGAAAGATAATAATATGGATAAATGAGTCAACAAGTTTATTTGCATTGGTAAATATTTTTCAAATACCCTAACTCCACAGTTCCTCGATCTATTCAATTGTCCTCCACTTCCCCTCCACTATAGAGAGAGATGGTCAAATTCTTGATCTTATATCAGACAGAAGTGCTCCACTTCCATGATCCTGAATTCTGAAATTTTAAAATATTTTATCATTTATTCTTTCCCCCAGCCTTGTTCTTTGTCCTCACTATGACTCATCAAACCTCTCCACCATTTCTTTTACAAGCCATCATCCTGCACTAGCTACACTTTTCTTCCCTTCCCTATCTCAAATCCTTGGTGAATCAGTCCCACTATCCTCTTGCTGGATAAAACTGGAAATCATGAAACCATGTTCATATAAACTCAGCTGAGCCTTCATTGCATTAAGACAATGCTTTCATTGCAGTAAGACAATGCTTTCATACCTCCCTAGTCATTAACTGTCTCATTTTCCACAGTTACCATTCGAAACATTTTCTCTTCTCCTCAAGCCTACCACAGCACCTCCTTTCTTTAATTCCAAGTTGAAAACCTGGTCTTATACTTCATCTAAAAATTTGAGGTCATTTCCCAAAAGCTCCCTTTTCTTTGTTCCTCAACTCCCATCTCATATCACTTGACTCTTTTTCACCTCTGTTATCATATGAAGAAGAGAAGGGTGCCTCACATCTTCCTCCTTGCTAAGGCAAACTCTTCCACATGAACCCTTAATCCCATTCTCTCTTATTTTATCCTACAGATTGAACCCTTTATTATCCTCACCCTCTCTCTAATCTCCAGTATCTCCCTACCTACTGGTTCTTCCCTCCACTACCTTTCTTTCTCTTCACTCTGCATTGCCTGGTGTATGTTCAACTATGCATACTTTCTCTGATTTCCATTTTGCTATCAACTCGGATAAATAGGTTTCTTTGCAATCTGCTATGTGTGTTCATTGTGGAACTGGTATTTGCTGGGGGAGTGAAGCTCTGGGTATAAAACTTGGGTTCATGCTTCCCCCATTAGGAAATAGTTCAGAAGCTTAGCCTGAATGTGAAAAACATCTCTTAGACTAATAATATTTAAAGTAGTAGATTCTAGCCTAGCAGACAGACAATTCTAGCTGGTACCTATCTTTCTGAGGACAGCAGAGTGGCCAGGCTTTTGGCTTTAACCTCCTGCTTACCCTTCTGGCAAGAATTAAAGCTTCCCTTGGAGAAGGGTGGAGGGAGAAGAGGCCAAAGGTATCTATTCAACCTCCCTTTCAGTCACCCTGTGACACCCTCATGCTACGTGTGAGGGAGGTTTGTGATCCTAGTGCTTAGCACAGTGCCTATCACATAGTAAGCCCTGAATAAATGCTTGTTGATTGAGCTACCCATTGTAATATCATTGTCTTGGAAGCTCTCAATTTTGCCTCTTGTTAAACTGGATATTTTCAGTTTGGGAATTCTTTCAGGAGGTGATTTTTAAAAATTTTCCCTTTGCCTTCTGGTTCTTCTAGTACAAGCAAGTTTTCTTTTATGGTTTCCTGAAAAATGATGTGATAGGACCACTATCTACTATGGTTTCCCACCCAGGACTTGTTTCACTCCCTTGGTGCAGCTTTCTGATGGCCTCTGGCCATACCAATGGGGCTTCCTAGTCATTTAAGGACATAAAAAGGTCAATCCATATAGAGCAGGCTCTTTAGACTTATGATATCACCACATCTGGTGACTTTTTGATATGGAGGTGAGGGATTTCTGTCTATCCAACTTAAGTGTTCTATGGTAATCTTATTGAATGTCCACTATGTAAACCTTCTTTTGTTAGATTGTTGAAAGACCTAACTGTTGAGAGACCCATGAGTCTCTCATTCCTTCCAGCACCAAGCCTAAACTAAGAGGACACTGGCTGAATTAGCTCTACCCATTCCATATGCTATCAATATATTTTTATTTATCAAGGGTTTCACGGAGTCTAGTGACTTAAATTATCCTTCCTTAAATTGCTTTCTAGGTTAGTTGTTTTTGGTGGGAGTTACCTTGTATTTTCTTCTGTTTCTTAAATCTTTTGACTTTGTTCTAATATTTGTTGTTTCTTCTGTAGTCACTGAGTTGTAATTGCCCCCTTCTCTTTTTCAGTGAGTCTACTTCTTGGGAAGATTTTCTACCTTTTGTTCAAAGTTTAATAAGACAAATGTGGCATTACAATGGGTCTACAGATAGAGTGATCATAAATACTTCCAACAGTAGCAAACTTGGGGCTTCTCACCTAGTTGTATAAATACCCCAATCTTTCTCTAGGCTGGCTGCCTCTAACTTGCTCTCACCCTGGCAAGTCTAGATTCCCATTGATAAGACCAGCACCACAAGGTTACATTCAGACTCTTTCAGTGTTCTGGAGGTAATCTTATTGAAAGGAAATGCACTTCTTAAGGGCTGCCAGCCTCTCCCCTCTTCTCCTACTTTAACCCACTCCCTTCCAGTGACCAATCCCTGAGGATCCTACCTGAGCATTTGTTGGGGTATGTGAAGGAGGGGGGAAAAAAGTCAGCTCAACCAGTTGAAGCATTTGAAAAAAATAAAACTTGTGTAATGTGTAACACCTGGGGACCGCTTACCTCCAGGAAGGGGGAGGGGGAAAATCAGCTCAATCAACTATCTAACATCGAGAGGACAAGATATTTGTGGTTGGAGACACATGCTCTGAGAATATTCTAGTTACTATAGGCTTGCTCTCTGTGGAAACACATTTAGTCTCAACACTTAGAGGACAAGGCACTTATGGCAGGAGACATTCTTCTGAGAACATTCTGATTGCTACAGGTTTGCTCACTGTGGAAATGTATCTAGTCTCAGAACACTGAGAAGAGAAGATACTTGTAGCATGATCCACAGTATTTGATAACATTTCAGTTACTTCAAGCTTGGTCTCCACAAAAGCTAATCTTGCTGGAGAAAATTCAGACCTCTCATCTTGGTCATGTTTTGTGAGAAACAAAGATGATCTCTCTCTCCCTCTCCCTCTCTCTCTCTCTCTCTCTCTCTCTCTCACACACACACACACACACACACACAACATACTTCAGCTTCTAAGTGTTTATGTGATTTTTTATTTTGTTTTTAGTTTTACCCTCTTTAAAACAATTAAAATGAATTAGCTGACATACCATAATGCTTTGTAACTGTGATGGTCATCCGTCTTTTTTTTGTGCCCTTGATGTTGCTTTTACACACCTATTTGTCTAGTTTTTAATAAAAGATCTTTCTCTGCCTCTTTACAGTATAATGTTGTCCCTATATAAGGGAAGTATCATATATAGATATGATATAGATATCATTTACAAGCATATCTGAGTCTTTATATTTTGTGCCACAAATAATTTTCTCTCCCAAACTGTCCAAATCTGTCTGAAAGCTTTGTGACTTCATTCACGTATATTAACAGTCTATGTGAAAACAAAGATATTTTAAAACTACATTTTGGCATCAAAATGCTCATCTCTAATAGGGAATCATTTCATAATTGATATAAATCTTTCCCTTTCTCCAAAAACATTTTTACGTCCTTTTCATCATTTAACTATTCCACATGGAAAGGACAGCATACCTCACACAAGCTATTTATTCTCCTTCAAATTATTTTCCCTGAGACCTAATTCAGTTCTTTGCTTTATTTCTTCTTGCCACTCCTAAAGTATTTTTGGTCAAGCCATTTCTCCCCCTTGGGGTTCCACTTTTACCTATTATGGAGTTACTGTCTTCCTCTGGGTTTACTTCATGGCTTCTCACATTTCTTCATGCATTTGGCATTTTCTTCTATTTATTCATATTTCTAGCCTAAGTTCTTGAATTAGGATTTTATGTTCAGCCATATTCCATTCTACCTGGCACTCTTGTTTGGGTCAAATGGGCCTTATTGGTCCTGTCCTTTCTGTAGTCTGGATGTGCAGCTGCCATTATGGATAGTATGGCTGGTCCTAGGCCCCATCCCTCAATTCTCAATTTCTGTCTCAGTGTCCTAGTGGTTCACTATAGGTCCTGGCACCCATCTCTGTTTCCCACTTGCTCATTATAATAGGGAGTTGGTTCTATCCTTTATTGTGGCCCTGACAAGCCTCAGTCAGATGCACTGGTCTTAGGCTTCCCCAAAATTCCTCATTGAGGGTACCCAGGCACTGAGCTGGCCTTGTCTCCTGCTTTGGTTCCTAAGAAATGCATAGCCAGGATCCTGTCAAATGTACAGTGACCTCTAAGAATTGGCTTTGTCCCTCCCAGTCTGTTCCAACAGGTGAGGGTTGGAATCTGACTTCGGGCCTCAATTGATGGAGCTTCTACTAGCTTGTGATCCTTGTGAAACATTCTCATTTGTACTGTCTAGTATCTTCAACCCCATTTGTTGACTTCCCTGATATAATCCTCCTCCCAGTTCTCCCACATTTCATACTTATTTTCCAGAGCTCAAACTGATTTTCCTTCTCCCAGGCCCCACAAGTTTTTGACCAACTTTGTATGAATTTCTGGATTGCATTCAAAAGCTTACTTCAATTTCTTGTTGGTTTGCTTCATCACTGATCTTTTGGGGTCCTTATTTGCTGGTATGTGTTTGTGTGAGAGAGGGGTTGGGGTTTAGTTCCTCTACAAGCTTCCAGGCTACCATTTAACCAAAATTTGTTTTAATCATTTTAACAGGTCCACGACATTTTTAAGTTTAAGGGGATGTTAAATTTTGTTTAAAGCAAATTAAACAGTGAGACTCTTTTCCTGACACAAAATGATAGAAGCCAAAAAAGAAATCTTATATCTAGGGAGGTGTTTGAGAGAGGCAGTAATAGTTCTAATTTGAAGTTTTAGAGATGAATAAATGAAGTGCTTGTTATGTGCAGAATACTATACTAAGCAGTGGGGTGAGGAATTAGAAAGATCTAAGTCTTTACTCTGAAAGGGCTCACACTGTAATTGGGGAGACAACATATATAAAAGATTTCAACTACATGGAAGGTGGAAAGGACTGGAGGTCCTAAGAGTGACAGGCAAGGTAGAAATGTATTAGGGGGTGAAGAGTAGGTGAGCGGTGGAGGGAAGGGCTAGAGGTTATCGTAGCAGGGCATAAGATAACAATCAAATGTCTGTTGTGGGAAGGTGGCAGGGCAGATGACAAGGTCTGTTAGTCCTTCATCTCAAAAGGAGGATTACAGATGATGACTCTCGGCTCAGGTAGGCGGTGTGAGCAGCCATACTGCTTTTCCAGCCTAGCCCCTCAAATGGGGTCTGGGCAGACCCTGATCAAGGGATGGTTGATGGCAAGGGATGCACAAAGGGTATCCTCATTGTCAGGTCTTTCTGCCCAACAATAACAAAATATTCAAGATGAGAGTTGAAGGCAAAAAATATAGTAGAAAGAGAAACATACGGGTGCTTCTCTTCATTGATTGCTACCTCTTTCATAGAAATTTAAAGTGAAAAGCCCAACAAATTACAGAGACAACATGGTAGGGAGCAACTACACTTGTCTCATGGTGATGATGGGCTCCAGGTCCCACCAGCCCATCACAGGTACTTCACTGGCCTCAGAATGGCTGTCATGTAATACATAGTTCCAATCCAGGAGAAGAAGGAAAAGAAGATAACAGGATTTTTGAGTACTAGAATTTCTTTCTTTGGGTCCTGGTCCTCTCAGTCTGTGATAGAGAATTGTTGACAAACACCCGATGGGGACTTTTCAAATGATAGACCATTGAAAGATAAGCACTTCCTGCGGGCTTCTACTTCTGTCCACAGTTACAATTCTAAGGGTCTTAAAGAGGAATTCTCTGACTTGGTGCAGTTTTCCTTTTAGCATGGGATTAAAATGGTCACGGGATCATTCAAGTTGCTGGCGAGCAAACCTTGAGGGGGTAGAAAGAGTGACTGCAGGGGCTGTGGGTGAGGAAGCCTCCTGCAAGCTAGCAGTAGTAAAAGGAATGGAAACCACAGAAGTGTTTCCACTCAAACACTGGTGCACCTCAAGGTAGATAGCAAGTAGTACCGAGATTTGGACTCGGAGGCCCTGCCTGCGGTGGAGAAGGGGATCTCTTTCAAATGTGTCCTTTTGGCCTTTGGAAAAGGAAAGCATGACTCTTCTCCAAGGTAGAAAGGAGTTGCCTCTAGAGAAAAGGTCAAGGAGGGCCATTGGCTGAATTGAGCTGGTAGATGGGGACGAGGATTTTTTTCCCTTGTGGGTGGGGGAGTTGGAGGGAAAACGTCCTAAAATTTGGTTTCCGCGTACAGTCTGCTTAAGCTAAAATTTCCGATGCCTTTTAACTCCTTTGCTTGTGCTGCTGAAGCCCTGGTTCCGTCCATGCGAGAAGCAGCCAAGACCCACGCCAGGCTTTTCTCCCGATGCCCCTTCCCCCCACCCACCCCCTGACAAAGGGAAGGAGGTAAAAAAGGGGTTAAGAAACTTGGCTGAACAGATGAATGGCGTGGAGAGCGAGGGGAGGGACCGGGCTGCACCGAAGAGGTGGAGGAGGGAGGAGCGCCGCCGCTGCCGAGGCTTTGAAAGTCAGCCTCGCAGACATTGCAGCAGAGCCCCGAACTAGCGAGAGGGCTGGCCCGGAGGGGACCGGGAGGCGGAGGTTACGAGTAGGCGGCGGCGGCCGGAGCGGCTCCCTTCCTCCCTCCCTCCTCAGCTTTGTGTGTTGGGGCAAAGCGAGGCCAGCCGGAAGCGGGCACAGCCGCAGCGGCTCCCAAAACTTGCCTCGAGGAGCAGGGTCGGCGGTCCCCGAGCCTTTCCGCTCGCCTTTCGTGGGCCACAAGCGTGCAGGGGATATTCCTACGGAACCGTCACCGCCCAAATGGTGTGGGTTGTTTTTGTTTGCTTCTCTTCCATCTCCACAGTTTAGAATGCTGTTGGGTTTTTTTTTTTAAATCTCCTGAGCGGAAGAACCTGAGGGATTGTTGAGGTGACGGGAAGAAAAGGAGGGAGGAGTAGGGGTGCCGCTGGGGCTACGGGTGAATTGGTGCTGAAGTGCCACGGCTGAACGGGCACGGACCGGGCCAAGTGTCCCCGGCCCGGGCGGCTCTCGGAGCAGCGGCAAGCCCGCCTCTGGCACGGGCTCCGACTGCACCTCTGAAACGGACGCGGGAGTCGGCGGCCCAAGACCCAGGCTGGGGTGAGTCGGAAGTGCGGTCGGATGGGTCCTCCCGGGGCTCATGGATGTGTGTGCGGCTGGAGGGGGAGGGGCGAGCTCTGTGTGTGTCGGGGGGGGTTCCGCGTGCTTGCGTACCCCCCCTCCCCCCACCCCCGGGTTGCTGCTCAACGGTGGCCGGGTTGGGGGGGCGGCCTGGGCGGGCGCTGCGGCCCCGGGCGCCCAGCCCGCCGGGAGGCCGGAGGAGGAGCTGCCCGAGCGGGCACGCGGGGCGGGGGGAGGAGGCGGGGGCAGCGCGCTCGGGCCCCAACTGAGCGCGAGGAGCGGAGGGGAGGGGGAAGGGCGGGGAGGTGGAAATCCTAAACTAGGCGGAGGGGACGACTTATTTCCTGCGAAATCCCAGTTCGCCTCCCGCTCCTCTCCCCACCCCCACGCCACCCCCGACCCCGCCGAACTCCCTATAGAAATAAAAGTTGAGACCTATTCTCAGCGTGAGACTGAGGCTGCGGGTAACATGGCTGGTCACGCTGCCATCTCCATCCCCCTTGTGGGCTCCCTCGCCCGCCCGCTGGCTCCTCTGTCCTCGGCTGGGGATGGGGAGCGGCGGCGGCTCTTTGCTCTTCTTGGCCGCCCTCGGCTGGGCGGGGAGGATCGGCCGACAGCTGAGTGTGTCCGAAATAAACGCGCCGGGGTGGCCGGCTGGCCGGTCCGGGGGGCGCGGGCAGCCCGCGCTCCCCTCCAGCCTGCTCTTCACTTTCTCTCCCTTCTCCCAGTCCCTGTGTTGGTTGCTGTGTGTGCAGCACCAGGGCATGCATACATTAAACTTCCTACCATTTTCACCTCGTTTCCTGCTTGATTCTAGAGGAGAAAAATAAAAACGTTTAATTAGACCTTTATTAATGCACATCCCCTTCACCTCCCCTTTCCCCTTCCCTCCAACGGCCCCGGCCCTGGGCCATTTTTTTTCTCTCCTCCACCTGCCCATGTGAAAGATACACCTTTGACCAGGGGCCTCTCTGACTGTTTCTTTTAACTCTCAAGAATAGCTTTCGGAGCATAGGTGAGGACCTCTGCTTCACCTAATGGCCCTCAAACTGTTCATAAGGAGTTTTCCGCTTTAGTTTTAATCTAATATTTCTTTACCATTTTCGATTGGTCAAGTTAGTTTTTAAGGAGGTTTTTCTGATAATGTGCTCCTAAAATTTTTTTCTCCTCTAAAGAAAAGAAACGAAACCTTTCAAAATAAACAATTTAATACAGAAATTAATATTAACCACTAACATATTTGAAAGAAAATGCAGGATGGGTGGTGTGTGTGTGTGTGTGTGTCTCCCCCTCGGTGAGTCCTGTTGGAACCGAAACTTAACACATGTTCATGTTAAAAAATTTAAAGGAGGTTCCTAATAACAGTAATTTATTTCGGTTCTGGGTCTGCTTAAGAGTTATAAGAAAGAATTTAACATTTTTCGTAATACTTCGTGCTGCTAAGGGAATATAAGGAGGTGGGAACAATCGTTAGTAACGTGTTGGTGTTGCTTCTAAGCATTGACTTTTTTTATACTCGATTTGTTTCAGGGAAGCTGATTGGAGTTTATGGTTGCATAAGTAATCAAATGTTAGGTTATAGGACTTGTTTTAAATGAATGGGAGTTTAAAAAAAGTAAATATGTTTATACATATGAGTGTTTTTATACATTTCTTTGGAAAATTATGAATTATGAGTGGATCATAGTTTTAGCTTGGTGAGGGACCGTGGGAAGGGATTATTTTCAGAATTCTTTGCATTTTTTTCTGAAATGATTCTCCTCCATTCCTCCCCCCTCCCAGTTTTTAAGCATCGTTTTATGGTGATCCTTGTTGAAGATTATGCTGCTTATTAATGGACTTTTAAAGCAAATGTGTAGAGCTGCTAAATGGTAGCCGGGTGAATGTATGGAAATCAAATTTTCTTTATTAGAACCTGAGCTCTTTGAGGACAGGGACAGTATATTTCCCCTTATTCCTCATAGCAAAGACTGTCCCTAACATATATATAGTAAACACTTAGTAAATGCCACTTGGCTGGTTGACTAACGGGGAACTTAGATTAGGTTTCTCTAATTCTGCATGAAGGTTTAGCACCATAAATAGTGTTTTCATTCTTGTTTGGGTCGAAACCTGCATCTGCTAAAAGTAGAGACAAAAATGCAAAATTGATTATGGCTTATTCACATTTTTGGCTACAAAGTTATGAGAAAATATGTACTCTTACTGCAGTTGTAGAGGTTAGGGGACTCCTGTCTTTTTTTTTTTTTTTGCCTGAAAAGTGACTCAATGAATTTGAGTTAAAAGTGCCCCTCCTAAACTCTCCTTTCCCTTTCTCCTCTCTTTCCCCAGCCCTCCCAAGGAGTTTTAAGTTACTAGTTCACAGAAGTGAATTCACTGTGTTTCTCTTTGGGTCAGTAGGTGAATTGAAAACTAGGCTTAATGCCTACTGGGCAGTTAAATGAGGGGACTTTTCCAGTAAACCTGACGCATGCTATATACCAAATTCTCAAAGGAAAAGTATAACTTTAATAATGATTTAAAATAAACTGTCTTAGAACAATACCAATTATTATATTACTGTCTTTACACATATAACTAAAGGATCTGGAGACTACTGGAGAAATAAGATTAAAATTCAAAGAGGAAAGGTGAGGTAAGTGGGACTAAAATGCTCCTCACCAACTGGAGTGTTAATCTATAGCTCTGTTTTGTTTAAATTATTAGATTCCCATAAGGTAGGAGATACAGCTAAAAAATGGCTTAGATTTTGTTTGCAAAAACAATATGAGATACAAGTGTATAAGTTAATTTTAAAAATAATAAATAATATGATCCATTTAAATTTATCATATTTCATGTCAGATCATATGTCCCAAGTTGGATATGTTATTTAAAAAAAAATTGAACCAGAATCTGTCAGGCAGTGATTTCCAACCCCAGTTTTGTAATATTCCGGAGAGCCTTGTTAATTATTTCAGAAATTGCTGTGGAATTCTTGAAAGAAATCATTTAAAATGTTATGTAGGATTTTAAGGTTCTGTATGTCACAACATTTTAAAAAAAACAGAACTGAAAACTGGATGATGGGCATCTTTTCCATTTCTAGTTCTTTGCCACCACTGAAAGAACTGCTATAAATATTTTTGTACATGTGAGTTCTTTGCCTTTTTAAACTTTTTAAAATCACTTTGAGATATAAACGTACCAATGGTATCTCTACGTCAGAGTATGAAAGGGGGCTAGCTGGTGCGATGGGTAGAGCACGTGCCCTGTAGTCAAGAGGACCTCAGTTCAAATTTGGCCAAAAAAAAAGTATGCACAATTTAAAAGTTTTGGGGGACATAGTTTCAAATTACTTTCCTCAGTGGTTGGACCAATTTAAAGCTCCACCAGCAGTGCACAGACTCTCTAGAGTTTGTCATTTTCTTTTGTCAACTTATAGAGTTGTTTTAATTTGTATTTGTCTAATTATTAGTGATTTAGAACATTCTCTAATTATTAGTGATACAGAGTGTTTTTTTCATATTGCTATTGGTAGCTTGGGTTTTTTTGTCTTTGAAAACTGCCTAGTCATATCACTTGACCATTTTTCAGTTGGAGAACAAAATACATTCAAAACTCTTAATTTTAACAAGGTATTTTACTCATTATGGTGCAGTGGATAGAATGCAGGGCTTGGAGTCAGGAAGACTCAGCTTCCTGAGTTCAAATCTGGCTTCAGACACTAGCTAGCTGTGTGACTCTGGGCAAGTCACTTATCTCTGTTTGCCTCAGTTTCCTCATCTGTAAAATGAGCTGGAGAAGGAAATAGCAAACCACATCTTTGCCAAGAAAACTCCAAATGGGGTCACAAAGAGTTGGACACTACTGTAAGGAGTGAACAACAACAATAAATTTTATTTATAACATAAACTGATCAGTTATGGCTTTCAATATATAAACCAGGTGCAGTCTTTTTTTTAAATGTGGATAATGTAGGAATAATTAAGGTTGGAAATACATATATATATATATATATTATTAATATTTACCATTTGCATTACTTTGTAGCTGAAAAAAATCCAGTGAAAACTGCCGGCATTTATTGTGTTCCTTGGTAGCCTTGACAAGGAAAATTACCCCTGCAACTCCTAAGGCACCAGATCGGAAGTTTGGTGGGTTTCAGGTTTTGGTTTTTGTTGTTTTTTTCCCATGTGACATAGATGAGGAATAGAAAGAAGAATCTCTTATGTTGGATTTTTTGTAGTAGCGTATTTGATTATAACAAAATTATTTATTGAATTTTGTGGGCTATAAGATGTTACTTTCAAAGCTGCCCTGCTTGTCTTGCTTCTTTTTCCAACTTCCTGTTCATTTAAAAAAAAATTTCAATGCTGTCTCTCACTTTTGGGGGCATTATTGTTAGCCTGTCCCTCTCATTTCCCTAATTATGAGAAATAGTGGAATCTTCCCTCTTTTACCTCTTTACCTTACAGTTTTACTCTCTGTTATCTTTGATCACCTAAAACCTTCAGATCAGAAGCAGTCAACTCCTAGGAGCACTATTTATTTTTTTAAATCTTTATTTTTATTTTTTTCCTCATTGTTTTCTTATTTAAGAAATATCTCTAAGGTTCAGAAGAGATCCTTGTTTTTTTCTTCCACAGAGTCTTAGCACTTAGCATCAGTGGCTGGATGAGTAAATTTGAGAATCAGCAATGATATTTTAGGATGAGGAGGGAGAGCATTCCAGGCATGGGCGATGGCCATTGAAAATGCCCATTTGGGAGATGAATGTACTGTTTGAATAACAAGTAGGAGGCCAGAATTATACAGTATGTGGAAGGATAAGAAGGTGTAAAAAAGACTGGACAGATAGGAAAGGAAGAAGAGTAAGGAGGGCTTTGTTAGATCTGGAGCACTGGAGGGTTATTGAATAGGGAGAGTGGTATGGTCAGATCTGCATTTTAAGGTCAATTTGACAGCTTAGTGAAAGATGTAAGAGACTTGAGAGAGGGGGCATATAAGACATGTTAGGATGGTAAAGTTGCCGGGTCTTGGCCACAAATTGGGTATGAAGGGTGAGAGTGCCCTCAGAATTTGAAGATGACACCTAGATTTTAAGGCTGGGTGATGCTGGGAGGATGGTGGTACCCTTGGCAGTAATAGGGAGGTGAGGAAGAAGGGGAGAGATGAAGATACAGAGTTTAGTTTTGGACCTGTTGAGTTTAAGATATCTAGGGAACATCTAGTTTGGGATGTCTGACAGATAGTTGAGCTATGTGACTAGATGACCAGAGAGAAATAGGACTGAAAAGGTAAATTTGTGGTGTGCATCTGCATTTCAAGAGGTGATCAGTGGATCTTTTTATCTTCACTTTTCTCTGTGATAAATCTGGGCAGTTTTCATTTATGATTTCTTGAAATATGGTGTTGACAATGTTTTTTAGAAATTATCATTTTTAGGGGTCCAGTAATTCTTAAATTTATCTCTGAAATTTTCTCAGCTTTTTTTTTTTACTGTTTAAGATTTATTTCTAAAATTGAATTATGGTATAGTTAAGATTTTCAAAATAGAATCCATTCATAGATAATTTAATATAAATTTAAATGTAAATAAATTATTGATAATAATAAAATTAACTTTAAATATAAAATGAAAGATAATTTAATTTTATTTTGCCCCACAAATAAAACTTTTCTGTTTTATTTCAAAAGTGGAAAACAGGTTCTAAGATAGGCAGGAAATTATGCTAAGAATTTTTAATTCAGTTCAACAAACATTAAATGCCCACTCAGTTCTACTTCCATTAGGCTGCATAATCTGTTATGATGAAGCCTGAAATTCAATTTAATTTCCAAGTTTTATTTTAAACATTAAAAAAAGGTTCTCTAAAACTTGAAGCATTTCAGGCCCTGTGCATTCCAAAGTCATTTGATAACTTTAAGCTCAGCAAAAATAGAGGAAAAGGGGGATGAGAGAGAAAATGGTATTCTTGTTAAACTGATAACTTCACCTATGACTGGGAGAATACAACCTAAGATACTATATATAATAAGAAAAAATTTAAGGTTCAAAAACAGATTGTACTGAAAGGTATTGATAATGTCACTAGTTATTGTGATGTGTTTAGGTACAAAATTTCATGAGTGTATGACATTAAAATTTTAATTTGAATGAACTTATTTTTCCTGGTTGAAATTAAAAAAAAATCACAGTGAAAGAAAATGGTTAGGGATTTTTTTTTTGTGGTTGATCTGAACTCACATAACTAGAAAAAATGCACATACTGTTAAGCCTCTTGAAAGAAGAGTTGTTCTTTGTCATTGTTCTTCACAAAGATAGTGCCCACCTGTACACTTTTTAGCTTTGTGAGCCTATTGGACACACATATTAGGACATTTGGAGACTTGAAACTAACTTTGAGCTCTCTATGGAGAAAATGGCATTAAAAGGAGGACATTAAGATACCCTTCGTTTAGCTTAAATTTAATGTTATTTTAAGTCTACCGACTGAAGAAATATTAAACTTATAATCCTGCTGAGAATTTGAATCATCAGTTCCAGATTTCATCAGGAGCAGGCCAATTTCAAACTGTCAGTTGACTCAGAATGCTAATGGTAGAGAGTCTTTACCCCTTGGGCTTTATATCACAATTGGCATTTCTAAGTTACTTCCCTCCCACAAATTTTCATTGAATACCAAATCATTTCATATTGGGGCTGAATTGGGTCACAACTCAATTTTACTGAAAAGGGTGATTTGCTGACTTTGTTAGTGCTTAATTTGCTACTGTTTATATTACTCCATTCCTTACCACTGTTAGCAGCTTCCTAAAGTTTGTGGATGATAGTTATCAAAGTTTGATTTAGATAGATGCAGGCAATGTATAGAGTGACAAAGTTTATAATTATGTTATGTAAATATTATGTTTTATATATATATATATATATCTCATAACATTTACCAAAGTCACATGGCATTTTAGCATAATCAGTGAAAAAGAAATTGTCTTACATGTAATTTCAAAATATTCATTAATAGAAAGCGCTTTCTGATTTGAGGAACTTCTATAGAAAACAAGAATTGATATTTTAAACTCCTAAATTAGACCTGGTTTGGAAATGAGTGCTTTAAAGGTAATATCTCTAAATTGCCTTTTAGTTTAAATATGTATCATGGGGGATCAGAATCACAAAGTGAAAAGAAAAAAGTGAATGAAAGGATTTTGTTGTTGTGGAAATATCAGGCAAAAATATTGGAAAATGTTAGCCCTTACAAATGGCAACTTATAGCCCTAAAGATGACTAATGTGAAAAGGTACAGTTTAAAAAAAGTGATTAATTTACTCAGTAGATGCTATACGGATAGAATCAGGACTCATTTTCCAATAATGTTCATATTCAAATAGACACTAAAAAGAAAACCAAAAACCCCCCCTCAGATTTTCCTTTTTGTTCCTTTTACTAGTCTCTCCCAAATCATTCTTTGCTGCTGATTGAAAATAGGGGGAAAAAAATTCATTTGGGAGGAACTGAGAAGGTTGGGTAAAAACCTGTAAAATAAAACCTGCTTTTGGTTTATCCATTTCATCTTCTCTTTTTTAAATGGCAGCTTGGAAAGAGGAAAGTGCAGTGTTTGGGAAGGAAAATTCAGTCCATTTAAGCATTTTATTCTGATTGTCTTTTATGAATATCTTTTAAAGAGCCTAGATATTTATTTAAAAACCATGCTTTCTAGTAGTGGGCATGAAGCATTGTCAGAACCTCAACTCTGAGCTCACACATACTATGTCCCCAAGGGGGAAAGTCCTATTATACTGTTTTCATATGATAGACTGAACACATTTCTATTGACATAAGCTATCTGGGCAGTATTATTTTTTTCATTCAAGTGTTATCCGTAGAGCTTTCCTGATACTCTGTGTGTGTGTGTATAAACTAGTATATATGGAAAATATTTAACCTTTATATTATGCTTAAAAGTTTGCAAAGCTCTTTACAAATATATTATTTCATTTTATTTTCATATTAACATTGTGAGGTTGATGTTATTCTTGTTCGTATTTTATAGATGAGGAAAATGAGTGTGAGAGAGGTTAAATGACTTGCCTAGGAACACGCAGTATTCAAACTGGTGTCTTCTGACTCCAAGTCCAAGTCTCTATCCAATTCATCATTTACCTGTAAATTTAGGGAACTATAGAATACAACATAATCTTAAAATAGTTACAAAGGATATTTCTCTCATTAAAATGAAATTATGTTTGTGAGGTAGGCAGATCTGGATAGAAAATCCCATCTTCTGTCTTTGGTCCTACAGAATTCTGAGAAAGCTAAATATCCAACTGTGCTACTAGGTGCAGTTCATTGTAAAGACACTTTGTGGTCTCAGTTCAGAAGTGCTTCTGTTTGTGATTTCTAGTTTCCATAGTACTGATTGGACCAGACCTAGCACCATACTCTAGATATGCTTATTTGAGGACTTTTACCTCATTTACTTAGTATCACAATGACCAGACTTTTTACCAACTTAAACTTCATCCTCGGTAATTGTATTTTAAAGATTCTATCCGTATAGCATCTACTGAGTAAATTAATCACTTTTTTTAAACTGTACCTTTTCACATTAGTCATCTTTAGGGCTATAAGTTGCCATTTGTAAGGGCTAACATTTTCCAATATTTTTGCCTGATATTCCACAACAACAAAATCCTTTCATTCACTTTTTTCTTTTCACTTTGTGATTCTGATCCCCCATGATACATATTTAAACTAAAAGGCAATTTAGAGATATTACCTTTAAAGCACTCATTTCCAAACCAGGTCTAATAAATGAAGAAAAGATCGATAGTACCATTATACATTGACTGGGGGGAAAAGTAGAATCTTATGAGAAGATGTGGCAGGAAATTAGATTTGTGAGGAAAGACTCCATAGTAGGAAGTTATGCATATGTGGCAGGGACAGTTCTGGCACATGATCTGTTTTTAAGCACATATAAGGTATGTGTCTTTTGTTGAAGACTATCAAGTTATAAATATCTTCAACTTAGCTTCATTTAATACCTATGTATATTTATACTTTGATATTTATAGAATTTTTGAACCTCATTAATACCTCTCCTAGAAAATGATATTGAATATTTCCCCACAGACAATCAAGGAGTAGTTAAGTTAAAACCGTATTACTATTAAAAATGAAGATAAGAACTGTTTTTGCTATAATAAGTACTTCTGGAAACACAGGCATAATATTTTATTTAGGATACTTAAAGTTTTAAGCTACAAAGATTAATGTTGGAAAATCTGTAAAAGTGAATGGTTTGGAAAATTAAATCTTTCTAGAGTTCAAGTTGATATTTATATTATTTCCTTAATCTGTGTTCTTTATAAGTCATTGAATTGGCCTTTTACCCAATGACAGACCTAAAATTCTGGTTCTTTTGTAACATTTCTGCATATTACGCACAAAAATAAACTTTTGTTGCCCTCACCTGAAGCAAAACAAAACCCAGCCCTGCCCTCCCCCATAATTAATCCAGTTAATGTATTTCAATATTGAATGAAATCAGCTTTTTCCTGCTTACCTAGGCTTTAAAACCTCAGTCATCTTTGATTTTTCCTTCTGTCTCACTGCTTAGTTGCCACATAATATGGATTCTACTTCTGTAGACTGTTTCAAAACTGTCTCTTCATTTCCATGCTCAGTGCAACTGTCCTAGTTAAAGCCTCCATCACCTCTTAGCTGAAATAGCTTGTACCTCCAATAACTCTCTTCTCCAAACTGGTTTTTTTTTTGGGCACACCATCGCCCATATAATCTTTCTGATGTACCTCTCTGATCCCGTCACTCTTGTATGAAAAAATCACCAGTGGTTCCCCATTGACTACTGGCTTTAAATTCTTTGGCATCTGAGCCCTTCTATGGTCTGACTACATGCCTTTCCAATCTTACCTCCTGCCATTGCCTTTTATGCAGTTCATATTCCATCCATATTGGACTACAAACCATCTCTTATTCTTATTCTTATCTTGCTTATCTCTGTGTGTTTTCTTCTATAATCTTTCATGCCAGAGAGTCTTTAGTTCACCTTCCCCACTCTCAACCTATTTAAATCTTTCCCATCCTTTTAGACTTAGCTCACCTGTCGTCACTTCCAGAAATCTTTATTTGTCTCAAAGATTTAGGATCAGTTTTAAAAAAAATTAATGCAATTAAAGTTGTCCAAAAATAGAATGCACTACCCTCAAAATCTAATATTTGGAAACTATACCGAAACAGGAATCTACTTTCCAATTCCTCTAACAAGTGGTCATGGAATCAGATTCATAGGCAGAAGGGACCTTGGAGACCATCTAGATCAGTCCCTTTGTTTTACAGATGAAGAAATAGATGCTAAAAGGTTGAATAACTTGCCCAAGGTTATACAGATATGAAGAGCCAGAGCCAGAATTTGAACTCAGCTCCTCTGACTCCAAGTCTAGTGTGTGTTTCGCTGCTACCATACTACTTTTTCCCTTTGAAGACCATTTATAGGAGACTGTTTCCTGACTTGGTCTATTTTACTTTTGGGCAGCTCTCATTGTTAGAAAACTTAAATTTGCTTTTCGGTAACTTCTGTCTCCCAATTTCTGTCCTCTTAGCCAAACATGACCAGACCATGTATATCTAGGACATCTTGCTATCTGCCTTAACAACGTGTTTATCCTCCCTACCATTCATGTTTATCTCTGGTAACAATTATCAAACGAATTAATTACTATTGCTTCTGGAAAGGGATGTTGGTTGACTGCCCTGTGAATCCTTTCACCATCCCTGTGATTCTCTACTCCCTTATATATGTTGACTTCTTTGTGCTAATGTCCATTAGAATGCAAGCTCCTTGAGGACTACCTTACTTCTGTATTTGTATTCCTGGGGCTTTATGTGTTCCTTCTGACATTTGAAGAAAGCTATCTTTTAATAGTCTTTTCTTCTTTAAACCAGCAGTTCTTCAGATGTTGAGAAATGTGGTCTATGGACTACTGGGAGTTCCCGAGGCCCTTTTGCAATTGTCCACAGTGTCAAAACTATTTGTACTATAATAGTACAAACATTTTATTAAAACATTTTATGTTTTAATTTCTGATGTGGTAAATACAATTAAATATAAACGAAAGCCCTTTGGGGTATCCTTAATAATTTTTAAAAGGATAAAGGTGTGCTGAGATCAGTAAGTTTGAGAACTCTTGCTCTACACCAACATTTTTAGATGTTCGTTGGTTGTCATTCCTGTCACCATCTTGGTCATCTAACTCTGTATTAGTTAATGTAGTATAGTATTTTCTCCAGAGGTGCGAATCACAAACCCCACATCGATGCCACTTCTGCAGCATAGTTCTTGGCCATATCAAATAGTCTATGCATATTGTGGATCTCTTCATAGTCCTTTGGGTAATCTTTAATTTTAATTCTTTGAAGACTATAGTATTCCATACTTTGCAGCCATATGCAATAACTAGAAGAACTTTAATGAGCCTTTATTACAGGGAGAAGCTTGGAATCATTAAAAAGTTCCCTTTTATGAATTGATCAAGATCACAACTAAGAAAGGAAATGGAAAAGGCAGAATTAGAACTAATGTATTCTAATCAGTTGCTCTTTATGATATATACAAGTGGATCTCAGAAAGTGGGATTTTTAGGTAGAATAAAAAAAATCAGCACAATTGGTTAATACATTGAACTTATGCAGCTTATAACACCTGTGTACTTTCTACTTCCATGAAAGAGTAACTTGGAGGTAATTTGTAATTTCTCTTAATTTGAGTCTTGCTTATCTTTATAACTTTGTTACATTTTGATTTTTTTGATGTGTCTTTCCGTTTAAATCCTTGTAGTTACTATGTAGATTGTTTTCTTGGTTCTGCTTACTTCTGCATTCTGTACTATGGATCAATTCATATGTTTCTTTTTGTACTTCACTATATTCATTGCACACATTATTTGTTTCAGCACAGTAACATTCCATTAGATTGAAGGGTGTCTACCTTGTTTCCAATGCTTAGCTATCACAAAAAGTGTTGCTGTCAATATTTTGGAGTATTATGGAGATTTTCTTCTTATCGATGGCTTCATTTGGGTATAATCCTGGTAATGGAGTTTCTTCTTTTGGATTCTGGGTGTACCACACCATGGGAAGAGCTGAAGTTGCTTTATCTTTGATGCATAATTTCTGTTTTGGAGAGGTTTGAGAAATCCTAGGTATCACAGGGAAAAAAAATCTGGTCTTCGTCTTGTTCATCTGGAAGTATATGTGTAATTTAAAAAGTGTATGTCAACTGAATCTTATTTTAAAAGCATTTGGAGAGCCTGCCATTTAAAGGAATCTATAATGATCACGTTGTTAACATAAATAAGTAATCACTTCTAATTTATTTTTGTAAAAAATTCCCATGTTAGAAGTTCACTAAAAGTAGGAAATAAATTATACTTGATAATATAGTATTATATAACACAGTGAGTTGCTTTTGTTGATGATTTGTGTATGTTGTAAGCATGGACTTCCTCAAGGACTTAAGAATTTCAGGGAATGATTTTTGATAAAGAAAATTTCTTTTTGTTATTACTACTTTAGTAGTATATCACTTGTCTTTCATTTCACATAGATTTGTGATGACAGTTGTGCTAATTTTGCAAATTATGAAGTAAGTAGCAAATCAGTGAAAAACTTTATATATACACACACACGTTTGTTGTTTCAGAGCTACCTAAGGAATTAATAGATAGGATTTTTTTTTTATACTGAGGCATGGAGTATTTATGGTTTTCTGTGAATAGAACCCAATCTTTCCATCCACAAATGGACTCTGTTCATTACTTCAGAGTCGAACTCCAAAACACCCCATAGTGAAGTTTGGCTTTTAGAGTTTGCAAATTTGGAATTGTTGACCTAATTTGTAGCATAATAATTCTAAAGCTAAGATTTGTAGAGGTTAAACTCACATATTGTTATTTTGTCTTCTTACTGTAACTTGCAGACCCTGGTTTGTTTTTTTCCCCCCACTTCACTGTGTTCTCCAGGGCATTTACACTTTATTTTTCTCATCATTCTATTTGCCCCTCATTTCTTTCCCAGGCACCCCTGCACTAATTATGTATTCTTTTCCTTCCCCATCTTGACCTATTGGTGAACAAGTTCAATTCTACACAGTTCTCTTCTCTCAGGTCCCTTGCTTGTTTCCTATTGCTGATCTTGCCATGGCAAGCTTTATCTTGGGATTGCTCCTTCATCCACTCACTGTCTTTGTTCCTACTCACGTGCTGCTGAATGAAGCTGAATAAAATCATGAAACTTTGCCAACTTGGTCTACTACAAATTTATATCAGATATTCTTAAGTGGGGCCCTGACTATAGCAAGGCAATCCTTTTACGTTTCTCTAATCAACTTACTCTCCCAATCACCACAGTGGTTTTTCTAGATTTTTCCATCTCTCTTAAACTTTCCATGTCCTCCCCTTTCTTCACTCTCTTAGTAGAAGACCTTACCTCATATTTCACTGAAAAAATTGAGGCCATTTGATAAGAACCCTCTCTTCTCCCCGTTTCCTCATCTCATATCATTCTGATGGCTTCTCCCCCTATTTCCTCCTCCCCTTTCTAAGGGAGAGGTGGCTCTTCTCATTGCCTCTCTATACATGAACATATCCCAATGCTGTATTGGATTCTCCAGCAGAATGCCTCTAATATTATCTCTGTACTCTCACAAATCTTCAGTCTTTCCTTGTCTACTTGGCTACTTCCTGAAATTCACCCATAGATCTTCCAGTCCTCAAAAAAAAAATCTCACTTCAACTATCTCTGTTAACTGTCATATTCTATATCTCTTTCCTTTCATGGCTAAACTCCTTGAGAAGGCTGTTTACAATAGGTGCTTCTCCTTTTCCCCTCACACTTTTCTTAACTCTGCAATCAGGTTTCTGACTTCATCATTTAGCTGAAACTGCACTTTCCATAGTTACCAATGATCTCTTACTTGCCAAATAAATGTTTTGGCCCTTTTTTTCTTTTTAAATTCAGCTTTTGATCCTGTTGATCATTCTTTTCTTCTTGATATTCTCTTCTACTTTTTCATGACACTTTTCCTAGAGGTGGCTAGGTGGTGCAGTGGATAGAGTGCTGGGCCTGGAGTCAGAACTTTTCAAATCCGACCTCAGACACTAGTTGTATGACCTTGGGCAAATCACCTCCGTTTGTCTCAGTTTCCTCAACTTAAATAGGGATATTAACGGCATGTACCTTGCAGGGTAGTTATGAGGCTCAGTAAGATAATTGAATGTACTTATGGGAGGCTCTGTATAAATGCGTATTCTCTTCCCCATTCCCCTTGTTCTTTTCCTTCCTGACTACTTTCTTTTCTTAGATCTTCATCCACGTTATGTCTGATAATCATGAATATTCCCACCCCTACCTGTGCTTTGTCCTGGGCTCTCTTCTTTTTACCCTCTATACTATTTCATCAGCTCCTCATGGGTTGATTCAGTTTTCATCTTTATGCTGATACTTTTCTTAGATCTCTTTTTTCAACCTTAAATTCTCTCCTGAGCTCCAGTCTAGCATCTCCAACTGCTTGTTGGACATCTTGAATTGATTATCTTGTAAAGATCTTAAACTTAACATGTCCAAAACTAAGCTCATTACCTGCCCTCTCCCCAGCTTACTTATTAATTTCAAGTGCACCACCATCTTCCCAGTCACCTACTGTCCTAAATTAGGTGATATCCTCTATTCCTCATTCTTGCCCTCCCTCTCCTGCCAATCTGTTGCCAAGTCCTGTCTATTCAATCTTTGTACACTTTTTATATGCCCCCTTCCTTTTCTCCTCCTTGGTAAAGGCCATCATCATCTCATGCCTGGACCATTGGAGTAGCCTGCTGGTTGGTCTCTCAATGTCAGGTTTTTTCCCCACTCCAATTTGTCCTCCACTTTTTAGCTGTCAAATTGATTTTCCTAAAATGTGGATCTGGCCAGATATTCCTTGGTTCCCCCCCCCCCAAACTCCAGTGGCTTCTTATCACCTCTAGGATAAAGTATAAAATCTTCTCCTTGACGCTTAAAAACCTTCATGGCTTGCCTCCCTTCCTACCTTCCCAATTTTTTTACACCTTATTCTTCTCACCATACTCTGATCAGTGACACTGGTTTCCTTACTCTTCCATGTACAAAACACTTGTATACTGGCTGGTCTCCATGTTCTCATTTCTCATCTTCTCCTGGTTTCCCTGACTTTCTGTAGGTCCTAGCTAAAATCCTACCTTCAGCAAAAAAAAAAAAAAACTTTTCCAATTTCCCTTAACTCTAGTTTCTTCCTTTGAAACCCAGTTTATCTTGTGTGTATGCATTTATGTGTGTGTGTGTGTGTGTGTGTGTGTGTGTATACACACACATATATATATACATATATATGTGTGTGTATACACACACATATATATATATACATATATATATATATATACACACATATATATATTTTATACAGGTTTTTTTTGCACATGGGCAAACCGTCAAACTGTGAATTCTTTGAGAATAGGGACTATTTTCTTTTCTTTCTTTCATTCTATCCCCAGCACTTTACAAAGTGCATGGCACATAGTTGATATTTAATAAAATGCTAGTTGACTTGATACAAGAGAAGTGCAGGATGCTTATTGAAACCTGTTACCACTATGGAGAGATAGTGTGATATAAGTTACCAAACTTGGAGTCAGATTTGAATACTTGGAATGCCACTTATTTAAACTCTATGTGATCCTATCCAAATTGTCTAAACTTAGCCTCATTTTTTTCATCGGTAGAGTAGGGATAATGCTTATACTATCTTCCTTGTGATGTTGAGTGCTACATATAAAGCTGTGTTCTTATTACAGGAACATTATGTCTAATTTGGGTTAATAATTCAACTTTTAAAAAGGAATAGCACATGTTTAGCATTATAATCTTACCCATTGTTTTCCTTTTTCTTTTTTGCATTTTTTGTACATGTTTTATCATTTAAAAGGAATATCTTTCTTAAACTTTTTAGTTTTTAATAATTAGAAAAAGTAAAATGATAGTGGATATCTTAAATTTTATTTTCTGTCAAGTTTCTAAAAAAATCCCAAACCGTTAGTCATTTAGGATTAGAAAAATCATCACTTTTTTCAGATATGAAACAGAACAATTTTAGAATTGTATGAAGTGTTGGCAATTTTTCCTTATCTTTAATGGTTTTGCTTAGAATGCATTTCTAGTGAAATTATGAGGCATTCTAACAAAGTCAAATTATTTAATGATTTATAAATTCATGTTTTCACAGCTAGTATTCTATACATAACCTTTAGTTTTAAAAATCAGAACAATAAAGCTTTTCATTTTGCTATTTTAGAAAAGCTAGGCATTTAAAAGCTGATTATTTCATTTATGCCATATGGTCTTAAAACCATTTGGGGTTAAGGCAAGAAAAGATCTTTGGGTGGTCAGAAAAACCCCTTATCTCATCCTTTTTTTAAGTTTCAAGATTTAAATTAGACTTTACACAACTATCAAATATTATATTTGAAGAATTTTCAGTGTAAATGATATGTATAGGTAGATGAAATTAGAAAATCTGTGTTGAAGAGCTAAGTATATACTCTTAGGATAGGGTCTCATTGTCCTGTTGTTGAATTCTCATGAAAGGAGAAATAACTAGTATTGTAATATAAATACTTTTAGTGACTCTTTCCAGGCATATTTTATATTGCTTCCTTTTATATACTCTAGTAATACAGCCATACTGGCCTTTTTGGTGTTCCTTACACGAAATATTCAATCTCATTTTCTTGGCTTTGCATTGGCTGTTATTAATGCTTACAATATGATTTCTCTTCACCTTTACCTCTTAAAATCCCTGTTTCCTTTTAAAGTTTAGGTTAAGCATCATCTACAAGAGACTTTTCTTGATTCCATTCCCCTCTTCAACTGCTGATGCCTTCCATTCTCCCATCCTTATTACCTTGTATGTATTTTGCACATTTTTGTATATCACATGTACATGTCTCCCCCAATCCAATATGAGCTTGTGAGTGCAAGGACTTTCTTTTTTTTAAGCAGCTAGCACAATGCTTGCCACAGAGATACTTGGTAAATGCTTACTGATTAAAGTGTTTTATGAAAAGGGAAAAGGAAATGGGTAGGATGGGAGAGAGTGGGATGAAGAATTTCAGGAAAAATGACAGAGAAGTTAATTTGGGATATTTCTTTAAGGCAATTTCTGTAGCATTTTAACTCTTAAAATATAGTTAAACACAAAAAGAGTATTTCCATATACACAGAGAATTTTATATGAAAAAGTGAATCTCCATTACTTACAGCTTTTTAAAAATATATGTGTGTGTGTGTATACATATATAAATATATATATATAAAAATAAACATATATATATAAATATATATATAAATATATATAAATATATATATATATATATATATATATATATATATATATATATATATATATATATATATATATATGCGCAGCTAGGTAGCTCAGTGGCTAGAGCGCTGGTCCTGGAGTCAGGAGGACCTGAGTTCAAATCCAGTCTCAGACACTTGACACTCACTAGCTGTGTGACCCTGGCAAGTCATTTAACCCCATAGTCTAGGCAAATATATATATAAAAATTATGACTTTAAAAACTTTCCTATTTTTCTATACTTCTTCCAAATTATTCTATGCATTTAAAAAAATGTGCGACTGCCCTCCCCTCCCTTTTCAGGCTTCACTATTCCTAACCCCTGTCAATTAAAGCCTAAGAAAAAGAGGAAAAAAACCTTAGAACAAATAAGCATAGTGAGGCAAAAAAAATCCACATGGAGGATTCATCCAAAGTTTTCTTTTTTAAAAATTAAAATTTTTTTATTAATTTACTTTAATTTATCAACAATCACTTCCATAAGCTTTTGAGTTTTAAATTTTTCTCCCCCTCCCTCCCCACCTCACTTCCCAAGATGCCATGAAATCTGATGTAAGCTATAATATACATTCCTATTAAACACTTTTTTAAGGAATGCTTTAAAGTACTTCATTTTTATTTTACTTTTAAAAATTCATATAATAAAACAATCATTTCCATAACATAGTAAAATAAAAAAGATGATTTTACATGAAACTGCAAATAAGCACAACTTGCAGTTATTCTTTTCAAATACACAACAGAATTATCATGTAATTTTTTTTCTTCCCCCCTCAGATGGCTACCATTAGACATAAGCAGGTATGTATGTACATATATATGTATATATGTATAAATATAGATGTAAAATTATACATATTTCTATTAGTTCTTTCTCTGGATGCTAATAGTGCCTCTTAAACATATTTTCACATTAGTGATGTAAAAAAGAATTAGAAACCTAGGAGGAACCACAAGAAAGAGAAAACAAAACGGAAGAAAAAATAGCAAACAGTATACTTTGATCTGCATTCAAACTCCATAGTTCTTTGGATGTGGTAGCATTTTCTGTCATGAGACCTTTGGAGATGTCTTAGGTCCTTGCATTACTGAGAAGAGCTAAGTCTATCAACTTTAGTCATCTCATGGCATGGCTGTTACTGTGTACAATGTTCTCCTGATTCTGCTTACTTCCCTCAGCATCAGTCCATACAAGTCTTTCCAGGTTTTTCTGAAGTCTACCTGCTCATCATTTCTTATAGCGCAATAGTATTCCATTACATTCATATACTGCAACTTGTTCGGCCATTCCCCACTTGATGGGAATTCCCTCAGTTTCCAATTCTTTGCCACCACAAAAAGAGCTGTTATAAATATTTTTGTACATGTGGGTCCTTTCTCATTTTTATAATCTCTTTGGGATACAGCCCTAGAAGTGCTATTGCTAGGTCAAAAGATACACACATTTTTATAGCCCTTTGGGCATAGTTCCAAATTACTCTGCAAAATGGTTGGATCATTTCACAACTCCACCAACAATGTATTAGTGTTCCAATTTTCCCATATCTTCTCCAACATTTAGCATTCACAATTTTCTCTTTCAGTACCTTGTGTCCATCACCATGATAACACACTTTATCATATGTTCTCTGAAGACATTGTTGGTTATTGCATTGATTAGAATTATGTTTGTCAAAGTTGTTTTTTTCTTTACAATGTTGCTGTCTTCTGATTCTAGTCATTTCACTTTTCATCAGTTCATACTCTGATTCTCTCAAATCATCTTTTCCATCATTTCTTATGGAGCAATAAAATTCCATGACATTAATATGCTACAATTTATTTTTTCAACTATTGCCCAGTTATCTTCAAGGCATTCTGAGACACCTGCTTAGATTTTAGTCTTTCCTTTACTCCTTTCTCCCCATCCCTCAAGTATCTTCTTAAGAATCAGGAAATTTGTTTTTCTTGTTAGTATTTCCTCTCTGGTATTATCCTTCCTCTTAACAACTACCCTTCCCCTACCCTGTTTTAAAATTTCAAAACCAAACTATGTGTTTTCGATGTTGCCCCCTTTTTCAGTGTTGCCCCTTTCAGATGAGATGTGGTTCCTTTGATGCCCTTTGTAAGCTAAATGGTTGTATACTCTTCTCATTTATCCCCAATTATGAGAAATAGCAAATTCTACCCCTTTCTTCCTTTCTACACTAGCATATCAAGTACTCTTTGGAGACTCTAAAGTTTTGAAGAAATGTTTGTTTCTTCTGTCCCTCTCAGAATGTTTGAACTACAACATCATATAACCTTCCAATTCCTCAAATAAAATATACCTTTCTATATTTCTCTGAACTTTTGTATTTCATCTCTCTCTCTCTCTCTCTCTCTCTCTCTCTCTCTCTCTCTCTCTCTCTCTCTCTCTCTCCCTCTCTCTCTCCTCTCTCCCTCTCTCCCTCCCCCCCCATCAGAAATGATTGAAAATATCTCTCATTGAAGGTCTGTTTTTTTTCCCCATCATCTTTGCAGGGTAAATTAATCTTGGTTGTAAGTCTCAGTCTTTTGCCTTTTGTTTTATTATATTGCATCAGATCTTGTGTGATGGTGAAAGTAGTTCCTTAGTAATTGAACTGCTTGTTTCTGGATGTGATTAAAATATTTTTCCCCTTTTGAATTTAGGCTGTAACACTCCTAGCACTTTTCCTTTTGAACTTTCTCTCTGTCAGGGGATTCTTTCTGTCTTCACTTTTCCTTCTGATAATCTCAGTAGTTTTTAGTTATGATTTCTTGAAATATAGTATTGAGGCTGTTTTAGAAATTGTTTTTAGGGGGTCCAGTGATTCTTAAATTTATCTCTTCTAGGTTTTTTCAGGCAGATATCTAGCTACCTTTTTTTCCCCTGTTTTTTGAGTCTTTTGATTTTATTTTCAAAATTTTTGCTGTCTGATGGGATCACTGAGTTTGATTTGTTCTTTTCAAGTTTTCAGGAAGTCTGTTAATGGGGTAAGATTTACTCCTTTCTGTTCTACACTATTTTTTAAAAACCAACCTCTGTCAGTTTTTTCTTCTAGAACTTTTATTTCCTTTTTTCACCTTGCTTCATTTTTTTTCTGTGTAGTCTTGTGGTCCTTGAAGAAATTCCATTTTTCCTTTGAATTTCTTCTGGTAGCAGTTGTTATGATTTATTTTCTAGATTTTGCATAATTTTTTTATACTGGTTGGTTTAAAATATTTTTTTGTATTTATTCGTCTCTCTAGTTTTATTTCCTGAATTGAGACTTTGCTAGTGCTGGGCTCCATTTCCTGCTTTGCATTTGGATGAGGTGGTAGGTCCTGTTTTGTTCTCACACTATGTTCCAGGTCTGACTTCCACTTCCTAGGGTTAGGCCCCCCTGGGTCTTCGAAGTTCACTGTGCTAGAGACCTCGGAGGCTCGGGGGAGGTCCTGTTCTCATTGCTGCTAGCCTGCACTAGTTGGTTGTAACAGCTTGAGGTGATTTCCAAGGTGTGTTTCCCACTCACAGGTCTTTTTAACCATTGGCTTTATAGTGGACTCGAGTCCTCCAGTCTTGCTGATGCTGGGTACATTGTTACACAAACTACAGGCTTTCCAAGGTCGTCTTTGGGTGATTTGGGAGGCTACCTGCTTGTTTGCTTGTGTTGGTTGGTGGCGGATTTTTTGGGTGCTCCCTTTCCTGTTACCTGTGGACTTTTTGCTGTCATGTTGTGTAGTTCTTTGGTGGAAGAAATAATGCACTACAGTTTCTCTCTTCGGGTCTTGATTAGTTTGGTGTGGTGGGAACTAGAGGTTTTACTGGAGTATGTATGTGGGAGCCAGAGGGGCATTTGGAGGTGTGGGTTACTTCTTCCCATTCAGGGAACCATCTAGGCTGAAAGTGTAATGTAGCATTTTCAAAAGATCTTGAAAGATAATATTTCTGGGCAAAAATTGGTGTTATATTTAGACCTGTTGAAATGATTTGCCAATTAAATGTTGTCTTAAAATTCATCTTGTTCGTCAAATTAATTGGATAGCCAGATGAGCCTTGTGAAATGCAGCTTGGTATCTCACACCATCCTTGGTTGTGGAGTTAGAGGATCTGGGTTTAAACCTCACGGAGTAAGTGTTTTACCTCTGTGACCGGGGGCAAATCACTCAACCTCCTTGGTCTCAGCTTCCTTAGTTGCAGAATGAGGAAGTTGAATTAGATGGTTCTGAGGTCCTTTCCAGCTCAAGATCTATAAGCATAGGCTATGAAGGGACATTCATTGGGATTTTTCCAGCCAGACATTTAATGTTTTACAGCAAAGTTTTTAGCTTAACATATTTGAACTTGTACTAGATAAGGTTAATAGGCTAGAACAAAAGGTCAAAACATAAGGCATTAAGCTTAATTAAGGGAGAGCAGGAGTGGCAGGAGTATGTGACAGTTAAATGAGTTTCCCACAGACTAATGTCGGTTACAGAGGAACCATGCTTCAACTTAAGTGGGTTATTTTGTGCAAAGGGCAGCAGTGATTAGCAGATTGACATACCAGACGCTGCTAGCCAATCCCATCTGTTTTAGAGGTTAAAAAAGCACACCCTTTATGAGCTGATGGATTGATTTGTGTGCCGGTCTGGTAAAGATTAGAAGTCCAAGGCCATTGCAGTAAAAATGTCAGTTACAGAACATTGTACTTTCTTGGTTGGTTCCTTGTTTTAACTGTTGACTGTTTTATAATGGGGGTATATAGCTTGCTGCTTATAATACAAAGTGGGGAAAGTAGGTGGGGGAGGGAAAATCTCTCACAGAAGTAATTGTCAAGTAAGATTCTATACTAGGTACCTCAAATTGACACATTTGGTTTTAAATGGTGGTTTTTTGTTTGTTTTGTTAGGCATATTCATTACTACTTAAGATGTGCTGTTTGTATTCTTATGCCATTCCCTTGTTTTAAATAGGATTTAACTTTACACATAGAATTATTAGGCTGCTTCACCTAGGCATTTGCCACCATCAACATAGACAGTTTAATAAGTTTATTTCTTTCCTTCTGATCTTCTCTATGCTATGATAAGAAAGACTTTTTATTCATTTAATTGAAAATTTTCCCCCAAACTCCCAATGACCAGGAATGGAAGGATTGGTTTTTGTTCTTTGCCTATGATAATAATATCTATTAATATTACTTAAGATTATATTGCTAAGATAAATTATATTTGTACCGTAAGAATGGAGGCGGTTTAGGTGCTGCAGCATATAGAGCACCAGGCCTGGAGTCAGGAAGACTCATCTTTCTGAGTTCAAAACTTCCATCAGACGTTATTAGCAGTATGACCCTGGGCAAGTCACTTAACACTATTTGCCTCAGTTTTCCCATCTGTAAAATGAGGTGGAGAAGGAAATGGTTAACCACTCCATTATCTTTGCTGAGAAAAAGCCCAAAATAGGGTCACAAAGAGTTGGATACAACTAGGGGGAAAAGACCCCCCAAAATATAAGAATGACTTCTTATTTGTTGGTCAGTTTTAAAAGAAAACAATACCACTATGGACACAATGCTGTAAATTCTAGGCAGTAAAAATACTGTATGATATTTTAGCTTCGTTTCTATTTTTCTCAGTGTTCAAATTTATATTACGTTCAAGGTTGCATAAAAAGTGAAAGTGTGGTATGAACCTGTCTACAAATCATTTTGTATCTTGGAATTACTACCTAAATACAAAAGCCAAGCAGATTTTTAAGCTATTAAGGAATGGGGAAAAGGCATGACAAAAAGGTTAGAGGGCATAGATCACCAACTTTTTGTGCAAAGGCATTTTAGGGACTCATGGGCTATTTGGGGCTAGTGAGGAGGGAACAGAAATACAGACAAGTCTCATGTACTACATTAATACATTAATTCCTCTCTCCCTGTGTGGCCCTTCCACATTTCCCCCTCCCCCCCACCTCCCCAATTCAAACTCCGAGCAGAATAAAGTTGCTGTCTGCCACCTATAGTGTTTGACTTCATACAAAATTGTGAGCCACACAGTATACTTAAATTAAGTGCTGGTATTGGGAGTCAAGAAGACCTGGATTTCAGTCTTGCCTAAAATGATAGTAGTGTTGTTCCTGGACAAGTTAGTTAACTTCTGTGAGCCCTATGCCTCAGTTTTCATCACTAAAATGAGGGAATTGGACAGTGACATCAGAGGTCCCGGGAACTTCTGTGGGGTTTTAAAATTTTCCAGTTTGCAAGAAAAACCACTGAGGCAGAACTCTGAGCCAGTGACACTTCATTAGAGTGTTTCATGGAACCTTTAATAAAGTGGATCTCAGATCTTCCTCACAGTCTTGAGAAGTCCCTGTTCTCCAGGACCATGTTTTTATAGGATTTGATACCCAAATATGCAAAAGTGGCCTGGTAAAGTACAAAATATCAATGATAGACTTTGCTCTTGAGGGCCAAAAATTAAGATGGTGGCAAGGCAAGAGTCATCCCTAGTGACAAGGTAGTCATTAGATGGTTACCTGCCTATGTTGGGCAAGAGAGAGTGGTCTGGAGGTGCAAAAATAAGTTGGAATACTTTCCAAAGAATCAAGGCATCCCACCTAAGCTGGGTTTGGACATGGAATTTGAATACAACAGAATGGAGATGGATATGATATGTCAGCCTTCTTGTGGTTGGGAAAGTGAGCTTCATAACTGGTAAACAAGTAGCGAACGTCATATTAACATTAGAGGCCTATTATAAGATCCTATCTTACATCCTGCTGTAAGATCCTAACTTATCTAATTATCCCTATGTGATTTATGTAAAATATCAAACCAAGTAATGCTGATTGGAATAGACTAGGGGTCCAAATGAATTATTTCTCATGTTTCTAGCTCTAAATCTTTGCTTATAATTCATCTTTACAAGTTATTGTAATAGTAAATTATAAAAACGTGCATTAGTGGAGAAGAACAAGGTTCACTTTTTGTAGTGTGGGACAAAAAACTAGGCATTCAATGAAATTGTTTGTCATGGCAAACCTGTGAACTAAGATTCGTTTCTATATTAAATACTATGATATGGCTTCAATCAAAGAAACAGGTTGTTGTGTACAAAATCATGAAAATCGTTGTGTTAAACAAAGAACTTGAATGTATGTTGGTTTCTTTAAAAAAATACCTAATTTTTATGCATATAGATGCATAAAATAGCGATTCACCTTTTTAGAAGGGGAGAGAGATTTAAAAAAAAAACCTAAGAAGAAATTCCATTTAAAATAACTGTAGACAGTGTAAAATATTTGGGAGTCTACCTGCCAAGACAAATCCAGGAACTATATGAAAACAATTACAAAATACTTTTCACACAAATAAAATTAGATATAAACAATTGAAAAAAAATTGCTTATGGACAGACTGAGCCAATAAAATTAAAATGAAAATTCTACCTAAATTAATTTACTTATTCAGTACCATACCAATCAAACTACCAAAAATTATTTTGTAGAGCTAGAAAAAAATAACAACAAAGTTCATCTGGAAGGACAAAAGTCAAGAATATGAAAGGAATAAATGAAAACAAATGTGAGGGAATATCTTCCTTCTATCTAGGCTATCACCTAGCCATACCAGATCTCAACTGTATTAGAAAGAGATAACCATGAAAACAATCTGGTACTGGCTAAGGAATAGAGTGGTAGATAAATGGAATAGATAAGGCATGCAATACACAGTAGTAAATGACCATAGTAATCTAGTGTTTGATAAACCAGCCAACTCAAGCTTTTGGGACAAGAACTCACTACTTGACCAAAACTACTAGGAAAACTGGAAGACAGAAACTAAGTATAGACCAACATTTCACATTATATAGCAAGGTAAGGTCAAAATGGGCACATGATTTAGACATGAAAGGGTGATACAGTAAACAAATAAGAAGAGCATAGACTAGTCTGCCTATCAGATCTGTGGAGAAGGGAAGAACAAAGACCAAACCAGAGATAGAGAACATTATGAGAGGTAAAATAGAAAATTTTGATCACATTAAATTAAAAAGGTTTTGCATAAACAAAACCAATGCATCCAAGATTAGAAGGAAAGCAGAAGACTGAGAAAAGAATTTATAGCAAGTGTCTCTGATAATTTTACTCAGTTAAAACATAAAGGGAACTGAGTCAAATTTATAAGAATACAAGTCATTCCCCATTTGATAAATGGTCAAAGGATATGAACAGGCAGTTTTCAGATATAGAAATCAAAGTTATTTATAGTTAAGAAAATCAGTGTTGATTAGAGAAATGCATATTAAAACAGCTCTGAGGTAATACCTCACACCTGACAGAAAAGGAAAATGGTAAATGTTGGAGGGGAAGTGGGAAAATGGAACACTAATGCACTGTTGGTGGAGTTGTGAATTGATCCAACCATTTTGGAGAGCAATTTGGAATTATGCCTAAAGGGCTTTAAAACTGCATATCGTTTGACCCGGCAATACCATGACTAGGTATATATTCCAAAGACATTTTTTTAAAAAAGGGGAAAGGACCTTTGAGGGAAATTGAGGAAATGTCTATCAATTGAGAAATGGGTGAACAAGTTGTATTACATGATTGTGATGGAATACCATTGTGCTATAAGAAATGATAAGCATGATGATTTCACAAAAACCTGGACTTACATGAACTGAGGCAAAGTGAAGTGAGCAGAACCAGGGCAACTTTGTACACAGTAATAGCAATATTGTATGATGGATCAACTGTGAATGACTTAGTTATTTGTACTCAGTAATACAATGATCCAAGATAATTCCAAAGGACTCATGAACAAGGCTACCCACCTCCAGAGCCAGAGCTGATGCAGTCTGAAGGCAGATGGAAGAATACTATTTTTCACTTTTTTCTTTTTTTTTTCCTTTTTGATCTGTGTTTTCTTTGACGAATATAGAAATGTGTTTTGCATGATTGCACATGTATAACCTGTATCAAATTGCTTACTATGGTAAATGAGGTAAATGAGGGAGGGAGAGAATTTGGAACACAAAATTTAAAAAAAAAGTTAATTGTTTTTACATGTAGTTGGGGAAAAATAAAATATTCAGAATAGGAAAAAAAAACTAAGAGTACATTGATTTTCATCAGTCAGTCAACAAGTCTTTATTAACCACAAAATTACCTAGCAACCTTTTTAAAGTTCTGTCTCTCCAAATTCATCTTTGTCTCTTGGCCCCTCAAGTCTTTCTCCTGACTTTAAAGCATTCTGTTTGTCTTTCTCCTCAGTTTCTGCCCTTATACTAGGGGACTTCAACATTCATATTGATGCTCCTATAAGCTATCCTGACTTGCCAGTTCCTTAATATCTTCAGATTATATGACCTCTTCCTTCCCTGTGTTCCACACAGGGGTCCCTAACCCCACACAGGGTTCACTTCGCTCTGTATCAGTTCATGCAAGCATTCTCAGGTTTCTCTGATACTATCTCCTTTATCATTTCTTATAGCCTAATAGTGTATTCCATCATATTTATATATTATAACTTATTCAGCCATTTCCTATTTTATGGGTACTCCTTCAGATCCCCATTCTTAGATATCTTAAGAAGAGCTATAAATATTTTTTTGCATCTTTAGTTCAAGTTGATTTTACTTAGGATTAATCTCCTTCTTAATCTGTCCTCCTCCTAATTCCCTCTCTTTTCTCCTCCTCTTTCACTGTTAAATGAAATACATTTCTGTACCCTACTTTGTATTTTCTTTTCTTCTTTGACCAGTTCAGATGACAGTGAATTTCAAGTCACAACTACTCCACCCACTCTTTCCCCTTAGAATAGACTTCTACTTCTTCACCCCAATTATAAGAGATAATTTTCTGTAATCTTTTCTCCCCACCCCAGTGTGTTTTTTCCCCCTTTTCCAATTTTCTCTCATAATCAGATATAATAGAACCACTCTCAGGACATCTGCCTAATTAGAGTCTCTCCATAACCTCTAATGGTAATAGGGTTCATAGGGGACATGTCAACATCTCTCTGTATTAGAATATAAACAGTTTATCATTGCTTGATCCTTTATCATTGTTTATATTTACCTTTTTTATATTTTTCTTAATTCCTATGTTCAAACTTCAGAGTTTCCATGCAGCTGTGGTCTTTTCAACAGGAATTCTTGGAAGTATTCTCTTTCTTTAAAGATACACTTGCCCTTTGTGAATTCTGAACAGTTTCCTGTTAAGATGTCTAGGCTGCTTTTTTGGGAGTATTTTTTGAGTATCATGTTGTTCTAAGATCCCAGAGATAGCTCAGGCTGGGGGACCTGCAAGCTTTCAGTTCTCTGAATGTAGTTGCGTCAAGGGCAAAATCTGATTGCTGCTCCTAGTCTGATCTTTTCCTGTTGCTGACCTAGACAGCAGTTCGAGCAATAGTAGAGTACTGCTGAACCTAGATCTTATGAACATCTGGGAAGCTGTACTGGTCAGAGGTACAGAATTGCAGTCTCACTTTTGGTCTGACATTTCTGGCCTCATTCTTTTGCAGCCTTCAGACTGTGCTAGAAGCTAGAAGAAGAAGAAGAATGGTAATTAATATTTATATAGTGCTTACTGTGTGCTAGACACTGTGCTAAGTGCTTTACAATTATTATCTCATTTGATCCTCACAACAACTCTGGGTGGTAGGTGCTATTAGTATTTTACAAATGAGAAAACTTTTGCTGGAAAAAGTTAAGTGCCTTGCCCAGGGTTACGCAGCTAGTAAGTGTCAGATTGGATTTGCACTCAGGTCTTTCTGACTCTAGGCTTAGTGATGTATGCACTCTATCACTGTTCCTGGGATCTGAGCCAAAATGTCACTGCTTGTTTTTAAACCTGCTTCTCTCTTAGTACACTTTCTAGGGCCTGAGATTGTTCCTTACCCCTGGACTGCCATTCCTGGGCTCAGGTTCCCTCCTCAAACCACCCTTGATCTGTGCCGTGGTACTAGGAAGTAGATGACACAGATGCCAGTTTGTACCTATTCTCATTGAGGTACCCAGGTATGGGCCTAGAGATGGTCCTGTATGGGTCTGGGATAATCTTTTGCCCTGATGTATAACCTCTCTCTACTGGCATGTTCTGTGTATGGCTTGCTCCTGGCCAGATCCTGTTCCTTTACAGTTCCCTCTGTCTCCCAAGGCTTATCTGGGCTGGAAAAATAACTCTGACTTTTTCTTGGATTTCCCCATCAAGATTTAGTCTGATGTGTTTTTTAGATCTGTTTGGAGATTTGGGGAGGAGCTCACTGTACTGCTTCCTGCTACTCTGTCACCATGCTTCTGCTCATCCTTTATTTTAAAAAGAGATTTTTAGTGATATATTTTTTTACATTACCTAGATTCCCTCCTACTATGTCCCAGAGGGCCGTCCCTTATAATGAAGAATTTTTTGAAAAACAAAAAGGAAAAAAAATTAAACCAATTTTGTCGTGGTTTTTCTTTCACTTACATTGCTATAGTCATTATGTTTATGGTTTTCTGGTTCTGCTTACTTTACTTTGCATAAGTTCATGTAAGTTTCTTATTTATAACATTTGTCATTTCTTATAGCCCAGTAATGTTCCATTATATATATGTACCACAATTTGTAAAATCATTATTCTTTCCTATTACACAAGTACATATATACCTATTTTGGTATATATGAAGTCTTTTAGTCAATAACGTCCTTAGTGTATATTACTGAGAGTGGAATATCTGGGTGATTTGTATATATGGACATTTTATTCACTCGATTTGCATAATTTCTAACTGCTTTCTAGAATGGTTGTAGAAATGCACAGGTTCACCACTAATGCATTAGTGTGTGTTTTTCACAACCCCTCCAATGTTGACTATCTTTTGTCATCTTTGCCAGTATGATTGTTGTAAGGTGAAACACAAAACAATTATTTTGATTTAGATAGTTAGGTGGGTGAATAGCATTTTAGTTTGTTACCATATACCAGACACGATGTCAAATGGTGAAGATATAAATACAAACAGTTCCTGTGCTCAAGAAACTTAAATTTTGATGAGGGTAGATGACAACATAAAGGGGAGCTGAAGAAAAGTAGGGGTGGAAGAAGAGGAAGCCTGTTTTGAGGAAGAAGTGCTGCTGCTGAGGAGGTGAAGTCTAGAGAATAAGTCTAGCTAAGTGCAGAGTATTTCCAGGTCATGTGACCAGCAAGATGATGAACTAGAGGTTTTCTCTGATCCTTACAAGCTCTCAAACCTCTACAAACAAAAAATTATGTGGCAGAGATACAAGCAATTTCAGCTGTCTCTGTTCTAGGACACCATGGAACCAAATAAGGTGAAAACTATATGAACTAATGCCTAACTCACCATTCAGCTTTCCTTCACCCTATTGCCTACTACCTTTCCATCAGCAGGGTTGTACAAGTTGTATAATGTCCTCCTGCAACCCTTTTCTCCATGCCTTGGAGATCCAAACTCCAAACAACAAGAAATTTGCTGAGGTTAGGATTGACAGATGTATGAAAATATTCTGTACTACAGAAGAGCTCAGCTAGCATAGAGGAACAGAGAAAAAAGGGGCAGAATGCATGTTTGGACTTGGAATAGAGCTCTGTTCTGTACTACCAGTGATTAAGAAAAAAAGACTTCTAGGTACAGACAAAAGAAAATTTGAATAACCCAAGACTATTCTGCACCCACCAGAAAATGCAGGAGGGAATGGAATATATTTTCCAAAGAGCAGTGGAGCTCAAGATACAGCCCAAGGTGACCTACCTTGCAAATCTGAGCCTAACCATAAATGAAAAAGAATGGATGTTCAATAATAAAGAGGTGTTCAAAACATTTTTAGAAAGAACCAGACCACAAGAGGTGATTTCCTTTTCAAACATCCCAGACAACAGATTCCATGAAGGGTAAATAAATACAGTACCCAAGGACAACAATTAAAAAAAAAAACAAACCAGAGGGACCAGTAAGTGACTTCTTTCTAAATGTACATGAGGAGATAGGTGGAAAAGCAGGCCTAAAATGTTATGAATGAAAGCTGTGACTAAATTACAAGTCACAATGTTTTGTGACTAAATAAAATTAAATGGTAATCATGGAGGGACTAGAACTTCTGTAGTCTCTCAAGAAGAAGATGGACAACAGGAAGAGAAGAAATGAGGAGGCAAAGCGTGAGAACTTTGTTTCAGAGGTGGGAGGAGGTACCACTCATAAAATGACTGCTCCTTTGGGTGAAGAGAGATATTCTGTAAAGAGAGATGGGGACTTTACAGTATTATCTGCAGGGATTCAATGCTGAAAAGATACCCCTCATCCTGTGTCTGGAAAAGAGGAATCATAGTTCCTTATGGCAGCTGACATCTAGAACACTGAGAGGGTATGGATCTAGACAAGAGATTTCACAGTAAATGGTAAAAAATGATGGAGGGAAGGGCGAAGGTAAGTAATAAAATGCATAATTAGAGACATGGAAAGAATCCTATCGTGGGAGCAGTATCTTCTTTTTTTAAATCAAATTAGCCAACGATTTATCTATTTTATTGTTTCCCCCCCATAAAACCAGCTCCTAGTTTTGTTAATTCAATTTTTTTAACTTTCAATTTTATTTGTCTCTTTTTAATTTCACATTCACCTTTTTCATTTTTGATACCAGTAATTTGTATTTCTTTCAAGCAGTATACTCTCTGTCATCTCTATCACCTGCATCAAACTGTCTTTTTCTAAAAGTGAGGCACAACAGAAAAAAGGAAGTAAGGTCAAGCTCTACAAGGCAATAACAAAAACTGTTCAGAAGAAGGAACTCAAAATGTGTACCTTAAAGGTTTTAATTCCATGGTGAATATGGAGAACAATAAAGAAGGGCTAAATAAGTAGAAGTTACATGAATCAAAGAATAAAAGTCTAGTGTAGACAGAAAGGGAAGGTAAATAATGAAGAGAGTCAAGGTAAGGAATCCTTTCTAGAGAAAAGGTGTGGGAAATGAAATAAAAATAACTAACATTGAAAGGAACGGAGAGGGCAATTAGGTATTTAACTGAGAAGAAAAAAAAGAAGGGAAAAAAGAATAACCAGATAAAAGCAAGAAAGGAAAAGGAACCAAAAAGCAAAAACTAAAACCAGGGTAAGTTGTAACATACAGAAGAAGGGGACTTTTGAGGGTTGGGTTGGAGAGAAGAGAGCCAGTGGGGATAGGGCCACCTTTAAAAAAAAAAAAAGGCAAGTAGCTAAAGTAACTGATAAGACATAGCACTGTGTTTATAGTAGAAGAGGGCAAAAATTGTAACTTCGAAAAAATCCAATATCAGAGGCATATGGAGCAAAATATAAACCTAACCCTTAATTTTGAATGTAATTGAATTAAACTATGCAATCAGATAAAAAAAATGACAATGGATGAGAAAACAAAACTCCACAATCTGTTGCTTACGAGAAAGAAGAAACATTTAAAAAACAAAGATATATACAGAATAAAAATGAGGGGCTAGAAAAAAATTTGCTATGGATCAAGTAAATTTAAAAGAGCCAGAGTTTTAGTCATGTCATCAGACAAAGAAAAAAAACAACATTCAAAACATAAAGAGGGATAAACAGGGAATTATCCTGAAAGGAACCATAAACAACAATCCAATATCAATACTAAACTTAGATGCTCTAAATACCTTAGCATCCGAATTTATAAAAAAAAAATAACTGAACTACAAGAATACGTAGATTGTAACATAATAGGAATAAAGTTTCATTGTCCATCTCTCAGTTTTGATTAAGACGAAGAGAATGATTAAAGAGAAAATAAGGAACTGAATAAATTGCTGGAGACCACCCAAGTGGAGAGTTAATAATGAAAGTTTAAGTAGTGAGTAGGTCCAAAGAATAAATGATAGAAATAATAATTATGTGAAAGAAAATGATAATGATGAAACAACATACCAACATTTCTGGGATGTAGCTAAAGCAGTCCTCAGGAAAACTCAGGATAGCTAGCAACTAATAATAATAATAATTAATATTTATGTAGGACTTTCTGTGTGAAAGGCACTGTGCTAAACATTTTACAGTTATTATCTCATTTGATCCTCACAATAATCCTGGTAACTAGGTGCTATTTATATCCCCATTAAAGTTGAGGAAACTGAGGCAAACAGGTAAATTGATTTTGCCCAAGGTCACATAGGAAGTATCTGAGATTGGATTTGAACTGAGGTCCTTTGACTCCAGGTCTATAACTAACTCTGTCCACTGTGCTGCCTATAATATGATATGATATAAATGACATAACATGACACGAGAATGTGTAATTTTCCTATAAGTATACATTAACAATGTATATGATAGGTTAATTAATATGTATGCCTTTTAAAAATTAGAAAGCCAACAAATAAACCCAAAATCAGTAGAAAAGAAGACAAGTTAAAGAGTAGAGAAATAAATTAAAAACTTTTTAAAAATAGAAAATATAAATAGAACTAAAAGCTGCTTCTTTGAAAAGACTAACAAAATCTCCAAACCTTTATTTCATCTGATTTTAAAAAAAAAGGAGGGCAGAAGTCAAATCGATAACATTTTAAATGAGCAAGGAGAATTCACAACAAAGCCAGAAGAAATAAAAAGAATAATCAGAATCCATAGTAATGTTAAAAAAACTGAGAACTCAAAAGAAATAGAATACCTTCAAAAACATAAAATAACCACATTTACAGAAACCCACATTGATATCTCAGATAACCCAATTTTGAAAGAAAGAAATAGAACAAATTGTAAAAGAACTACCAAAGGGAGTGAGGGAAACTTATCTTGATGAATATATTCACAGGAGAATTCTATTAAACTTTTGAAGAAGAGTCAGCACACATAATATACATTCTCAAAAATTAAGAAAACACTACCATCCTAATACTTAAACCTGAGATAGATAAAACTCAGAAAGAAAACTATAGGACACTATTATTAATGAATATTGATTCAAATTTTTAAATAAAATCGTGTGAAGACTACAACAATTTGTCCAAGAAATCATTCATTGTAACCAAATTGGAGTTAATACTGGGCATAAGAAACAAGGATGGTTTAACATTAGGAAAGTAATCAACATAATCATATTAAAAACAAAAAAACCCATCTCAAGCCACATGATTATCTTAAGAGTTGCAGAAAAAGCCTTTGGCAAAGTACCACACTCATTTATACTAAAAACTGTACAAAATATAGGCATAGATGGAGCTTTTTTAAAAAAAATTATCTTAAAAAGCATCTATCTAAAACTAAGTGGTCATCCTATGCAATAGGGATAAACTTTAACCTTTCATAACAAATCTGGAAGTAAGGCAAGGATTCCTCACTATTATATGAAAAAGTTCCAGAAATTCTGGTGACAGTGATAAGATGAAAAAGAAATTGAAGGGATTACTATCCCTATTTGCTGATGATATGATTGTATACTTAGAAAATCTTCAGGAACCAGCAAAGATACTAATGGAGACATTTAATAGTTTAAGTGAAATTGCATACTACAAAATAGAGCCTCAAAAATCAACAAATATATGTTTATATAGAATAGACAATGAAACCCCCATTCCAAATAGCTACAAAACATATAAAATATGTAGGAATAAGTCTATCAAAGTATACAAAGGACTTGTACAGATTCAGTCACAAAGTACTCCTTAAAGAAATAACTTTAAAAATTGAAATAATATTCAGTGTTCCTGTTTGTCAAGGTTGTGCCAATATAATTAAAGAAAGATAATACTACCAAAATTAACTTACAATTTTAATGCTATGCCAGTCAAATTACCAAAAGGATATTTTATAGACCTTGATAAAATATTAACAAAATTCATTTGGAAGAACAAAAGATCTAGAGTATCAAGGGAAATGATGAAAAGAAGTAGGGATAAAAAAGGAATATCACTTTCAGTTCTCAAACCATATTAAAGCAATAGTTATTGAAAACCACCTGCTTGTAGTTAAAAAATGAATAGGTCAATAGGTGGAAATGACTAGGTAAGAGCAAAATCAGAAACAATGAATTTAGTAAAATTTAGTAATCCAGCATTTGATACGTGGAACACATAAGCTGCTTAAAGTTCCTTATTTAAAAATTGCTGTGAAAACTGGGAAATAATGTGGCAGAAATTAGGCTTAAATGCCTTATACCATTATTCTAGAATACATTCCAAATGGATATGTATATATACACATACACACACACACACACACACACACACACATTTAACCAAAGATCTTTCTCCATTTTAATGTATGTTTTTTCCCCTAAAATACAATTTTCCTAATGATCATTGCTTAAACTGCATCCCAGAAATTTTGGTATATTATCACACCATTATCATCAGTTCTTTCTTTCTTTCTTCTTTTTTTTTTTTTCTGTGAGGCAATTGGGGTTAAGTGACTTGGCCAGAGTCACATAGCTAGTGAGTGTTATGTGTCTTCGGCCAGACAAGAACTCACATTCTCCTGACTCCAGGGCTGGTGCTCTATCTACTGCGTCACCAGACTGTTCCTGTTAATAGTTAATAGACTTATTCTTTATCACATTCCTGATTAAAGATTTTGTTATTAAGTCTTCATTTGTATTAGTGTCTTTTGTGTTCCCTTCAAGGCAGCCTTTCTCACATCAGTTTTTTTCTGTTCTACACTCCCTCTCTCCCCATTTATCAACTTTAATTACTTTTGGAGTTCACACATTGATTTCTTCCCCTTGCCCCACCATTTATTTAGTTATCCAACTCCCCCCGCCCATTCCCTTTCCTCCTCCTCTCTGACTTCTTTACAAATTTTTTCTTCTGTGTCTTTTTCTGAGGATCTCTTTATTTTTCATTTCTCTTCCTTTTCTGAACTAATATTCATTGATTCATGATATGTATCCCTTCAATATCCTCTGTGTTAACTCGTGGGATTAAAATTATGAAGTACCTGTTGAATTTCCTCTTCTAAACAATTTGAATGTTGTTGCCTTGTGGTCTTGTTCTCACAGTCATTTTTTATTTCCTCATTCTTAAAACTTTCAGTTAATGAGCTTAGATAACAAATTAATAGCCCAATAGTATGTTTCCCTGTGTCCCAAGTCATGCAGTCCAAAATTCAATTCTCCACTTTGTCCTCCCTATGATCACTCTCTTTTTGCATTGTAAACTCCCTGGGTCCAAGCCTTTTCACTCATCTGTGTTCTGGTTACCCCCTGGAGCTCTGTTTGCCTTTTGCAGAAGTAGAAGATAGTCCATGAAGCCACAAAACTCTTTTAGAGGAAGTAGTAAGTTTCCCCTTTCATTCCCTCTTTGCTATTTCTTATTCTGCTGTAATTTAAGGAGTTGGCCTGACTCTTCATGACCCTCTTTGGGATTTTCTTGGCAAAGATATGGGAATGGTTTGCTGTTTCCTTCTCCAGGTCATTTTACTGATGAGGAGACAGGTAAATGGGATCAAATGACTTGCCTAGGGTCACACAGCTAATGTTTGAGGCTGGATTCGAACTCTGGTCTTCCTTAGTCTAGGGCTGGTGCTCTATCCACTGTGCCCCTAACTTAAGGAGTTATTCTCGCCTTGTCGATTTTACCATTGCACTTAGTTATATACAGCACATATGCCCCTATGTCTTCCTACTCACACTCTACTCTTATGCACCTGCCATATAGTTCCATAAAATACTTTGATTGGGTGGTGGAGATTGCACTGTTTAGTATCTCAGACCTATCTTCCATTGTTTTTTTCCTATTTCTTTAAATATCTTTGTCTCCTTGCATGCTTTTAAAAATAAATCTCTTAATGATTTTGTTGTTGTTTTAACCCAACAGATGTTTGTGGTTTTTTTTTTTTTTAATTGTCTCTGGAGAATAATTTTTTTCATTATGTATTCTTTCCTTGGTGGTTGTATTTATTTACTTATACTTCTGTTACTTGGAGTGTTTTCAAGTAGATATTATCTGCTTATGTGATTTTTCTTTGCAAGAATACTCACCACTTTTTAAAATTGAATATCTGTCTTTTTTCATTGGTGAAGCAAGGTCAGGTTTGTAGGTAATGTTTTGATTTGCATCTGGAGCTGTCTGTAGTTTTTAATGTGTACAAAAGTCTTTGAATATTCTTTCCTTTTTAGTTAAAGGTATTTCTCTTGGTTGCAGAATTCATGTTTTGTCTTTGGAGTTGCTAAAATTTAAACACTTTATGTCTTGGAAACTGAAGAATAAGGTTTCTCTCTCTTCCCCACCCTCAATCCCCTTTCCCTTGAGGTGAGATTTCCCTGTGGATTTTTCAGTTGGTGCTTTATTTTCTGTATTGAGATTTGGGCAGTTTTATTTTTTTTGCTTTCATTATGATATATAGGTATTTTGATTAGTCAGGTTCTTTTGGTTGGTTTATGATCTTTATTCACATCTTCAGGATCATTGTTTTTGCTTGTATAGAGATCATTTAAAAATTGTTTAGAGTCATTATTTAAAGATAGGTATTTTCAGGGGTTTGGGGGAGAGCTCAAATGAGTGCCTGCCTTTACTTTACCATCTTGACTCTGCTGATACTCTGTAGCTTTTGACACTATTGATCACCCTCTTCCTGTTGATAACTTTCTTCTCTTTTGGTTTTTGTAATTCTCTATCTTTGAACAATTTCCAGGTCAGTTTTTTTTCTATCAGCTATCTTACTGATACTGTTTTCTCAGTCTTTTGATTTTATTTTCATATTTCTTGCTGTCTTGTGGAATTACTGAGTTTTATGTGGTCTATTCTAGTTAGGTAAGATTTACTTCTTTCTAAGCTATTTTTTTTCTCCCTGTAATTCTTTCCTCTAGACTTATAATTTCATTTTTCATCTTTTGCTCCATTTCTCCTATGTATTCATGTGATCCTTGAGGAAAACCATTTTTTTCCTTTGATTCTGTTCTGGTTGCAGTTTGTATAGCCATTACTCCTTCCTTCTTTTTGTGTTATCTCTACATTTTCCATAACTTTTTATACTGACTGCTTTTTCATTGATTCAGTCATTTACCATTCAGTCATTTACCATTTTAGTTTGTAGGACATTTTGTATGGAATATACAAACTCTCCCTTTTCCTGTTATTTTTTGATTTGTATCTGAAATATTAGGTTCATTATGAAAAATAGTTAGGGAACCCTCCAATGATGTGAACGACCTCATAAATGAAAGTTATAGGAGGATAGTAATATTATTGCTTTGATAAATGTAATTCTTATATGTACTCAATTTTGTTTATATTTACAGCTTAATTTCTTTGGAATTTAGTTATGGCTTAAATTTTCTTAAGTTCTAGGCAGGATGTTTTGATGTATGTATGCTTTTGGAAATATAAGACTCATTATTTAGTAACTTATTTAGTAACCTTAATTAAAAATGGATACATACAACCTTTTGTTCTCTGAGAATAACATTATTAAAGTTTTCTTTTCACTCCAATTATATGTGAAAGCTATTTAAACATTTTTTAAAAAGTTTTGAATTCCAAATTCTATTCTTGCCTTTCTCCCCTACCCCTCCTTCAGACAGTATACAATCTGATACAGGTTATACATGTGCAATCATGTAACACATTTTGTGCAAGACTCAAAAAAAAAAAAGTGAAAAACAGTATGCTTCAGTCTGTATTCAGACAGCATCAGTTCTTTCTCTGGAGTCAGATAGCATTTTTCTTCATGAATCTAATGGGATTAGATCATTGTGTTGCTGAGAAGAGCCAAGTCATTCACAGTTATTTTATCATATAATATGGCTTACTGTGTACAATGTTCTTCTGGTTCGGCTCATTTCAATTTGTATCAGTTCATGTAAATACAGGCTTTTTCAGAGTATCATGCTTGTCATTTCTTATAGCACAGTAGTATTTTATTACAGTCATATACCACAGCTTGTTCAGCCTTTCCCCAATTGAACTTCCCCTTAACTTCCAATTCGTATTTTTGTACATATAGACCCTTTTTTTTAAAAAAACAATCTCTTTAGGATACAGATCTAGTAGTGGTATTATTTTTGGGTCAAAAGGCATGCATGGTTTTATATGCACTTTGGGCCTATATAATTGTTCTCCAGAGTGGTTTATAACTCCACCAGCAGAGCATTATTGTCTCAGTTTTCCCACATTCCCTCCAGCATTTGTCTTTTTCCTTTTTTGTCTAATTAGCCAATCTGATAGGTGTGAGATTGTACCTCAGAGTTGTTTTAATTTGCATTTCTCTAATCAATAATGATTTAGAGCATTTTCCCATAAGATTATAGATAGCTTTGATTTCTTTGTCTGAAAACTGCTTTTGACTCCTTTGACCATTTATCAATTGGGGAGTGACTTGTATTTGACTCTGTTCTCTCTATATATTTGATAAATGAGGCTTTTATTAGAGATACTGGCTGTAAAAATTTCCTCCAGTTTTCCTCTAATTTTGGTTGTATTTACTTCTAATTTTGGTTGTATTTGTTTTGCTCGTTCAAAACCTTTCCGATTTCACATAATCAGAATGATCCATTTTACACTTTGTAATGTTCTCAATAGCTTGTTTGGTCCTAAATTATTACCTTATCCATAGATCTTATAGGTGAACTATTCCAAGTTCTTCTAATTTCCTATGGTATTGCCCTTTATGTGTAAATGATATATCTGTTTTAACCTTATTTTGGCATACAGTGTGTGAAATGTTGATCTGTACCTTGCTTCTACCACACTGTTTTCCGGTTTTCCCAGCAGTTTTTCTCAAATAATGAGTTTTTGTCCCAAAAGCTTAGATCTTTAGGTTTATCAAACGCTAGATTACTGTCGTTTACTCTTGTGTATTGTGCTTCTAATCTATGCCACTGTTCCACCACTGTTTCTTGGCAAGTACTAGATTGTTTTTATAATTATAGCTTTATAATACAGTTTGAGATCTGATATGGCTAGGCCACCTTTCTTCACATGTTTTCATTAATTGCCCTGATATTCTTGACTTTCTGTTCCTCCAGATGAATTTTATTTTTTTCTAGCTCTACAACATAATTTCTTGGTAGTTTGATTGGTATGGCACTAAATAGATTAATTTAGGTAGAATTGTCATTTTTTATTATACTAGCTCAGCCTACCCATGAGCAACTAATATTTTTTCCAGTTGTTTAGATCAGATTTTATTTATGTGAAAAGTATTTTGTAATTGTGTTCATATAATTCCTGGGTTTGTCTTGGTAGGGAGACTCCCAAGTATTTTATATTGGTTTTTAGTTATTTTAAATGGAATTTCTCTATTTCTTCAGTCTAATACATATTGTACATGAAAAAAAATTGCACCCTTTCTGCCAAGAGGTGAAGAGACATACGTTTTCCATTTCTTGGTAATTGTTCCTGCAAGGGCAGTGAGCCCTGGAGTCAGGAGGAAGTGAGTTCACATTCTTCCTTAGACACCAGCTGTGTGATCTTGGTTGAGTCACTTAATCCTATTTGCCTCAGTTTCCTCATATGTAAAATGAGCTGGAGATGGAAATGGCAAACCACTCTAGTGTCTTTGCTAAGAAAAAACCCCAAATGGGGTCAAGAAGAGTAGGACAAGATTGAACAACCACCACAACAGATTTGTTAAGCATTCCAAATGCATGTACTTTTGCATTGTAGTGATATTTATACTATGCATAGGAAGCCTATTCTAAGCAGATTAGTTTAAATGTTGTTTAAGTTTCCATAACTGAATCAGAAACTTTTAGGAATGTACACTGCACTTTGGATAATGGTAATTTCTAATCTTGAAGGTATATATCATCTTTATCTTTTACTTTTCTTTATTCCATGACCTTGCAGTCACTAATTTTACTCTGGAAAAATTTCAGAGTAATGTAATTAAAGTACTGTTTATCATCTAGCACAGTCAGAAAAGCTGTTGGTTAGAAAGGTTTGTTCGCTTTATGTGGAAAGTGAGCATAAGGTTAAATTTATTGCCTGAAGTGATCTAGTAATACTTTTATGTAGCTGCTGAAGAAAGTAATAGTCTAAGAGTAAATAAGTCTATTTTTTAAATTGAGGATTTTTAAGTTATTCTTTTTCTAGTTCTTTTAGTTGTATGCCCAATTCATTAATGTCCTCTTTTTCTATTTTATTTATGTAAGCGTTTAGAGATATAAAACTTCCCCTAAACTGCTTTCGCTGCATCCCATAGGTTTTGGTATGTTGTCTCATTATTGTCATTCTCTTGAATGAAATTATTGATTGTGTCTGTGATTTGTTGTTTGACCCAATCATTTTTTAGGATTAGATTATTTAGTTTCCAATTATTTTTTAGTCTATCTTTCCATGGCCCTTTATTACATATAATTTTTATTGCATCATGATCTGAAAAGGATGCATTTGATATTTCTGCCTTTCTGCATTGGGTTGTGAGGTTTTTATGCCCTACTACATGGTCAGTTTTTGTGTGTGTAAGTCTATATTTTTTAAACCCAAGTTATTTATTTTAGTTTTGTTAACTGGAGGAATTTTCTAAGTTCATCCTGTAGCTAACACTAGTGCTGTCAAACTTAAATAGAAACAGAGCCCTGCAAGCTGATACTGACATAGAAAACCATAAATTAACATTATCTATATTGTTTTATATTTTTATTTTGTGTAGTATTTCCTAATTATATTTCATCTGGTACCTGAAGCACTTGCTGATCTGGAGTTTGACACCTCTGGCTAAGAGCCTTTTTTGTCCCACCTTCTCTCCCTTCTACCCCATTTACTGTCTAACTCTTATGAAGATTATTCTGCCTTTAATTATGACTTTAATGACAGATGCCATTCTTAGCTGCCAAGAGGGCAGTAATGAGTTGCAAGCTTGTGCCTGGCATGAATTTTCCTGATGTCTAGGTACAATGCTAAACCGCTTGGCTCAGGACCTAGGAAAGAAGAAACCTGAATCCTCACTCACCTGTTTGGTTGGGAACTCTTCGCTCTCACTAGAAGATTATCTTTCATAAGAAATACTGGCGTGGATAAGAGTTAATTCTTAGACGCAATTTCCCATGTACAGAATTAAAATGAAATTGTTAAGCAGCACTGTCTTTTCTGCTTTTGTAGTAGTTTTATGTATTTGTCTTTAGCTTAGGGTAGTGTTTCCATGGAGTTCTAAAACATTGCTTTAATTTGCTCAGGGAATTTCAGTGATACCATATGCAGCCTTAGATATTGGGTCTAAACAAGTTGGACACTGATAAAATGAAGTGCGACTAGAGAATAGGAACTGAAGATCAAGCTACCTATTTTTGAACCATAGCAGGCCTAAGAGTTTAGGTTACAGATAGAATTGATCTTAAATCTTGGATTTGGGGGATCATATCTAGGGTAGGGTCTAGTTGATATAAACCAGGCTTGGAACAAGACTATCCCTTCTTTGAAAGCTTTTTTTTCCTAGTTGTGTGGAAGGGGGTGGGGACAGAGCCAGTGCTGGAAGTACCTTACTACTCTAGTATTGGCTAAGTCTAGGTGGGGAACTAGCAACTATGGAATGATGAGTATATGTGATTGTATTTAAACCTCGTCTTTTCCTGAGGCTCCCAAGGTCAACTACTAGGGGGCAAGGAGGAATATTTTGTGTATGTTGAGGAGGAGAGGAGCAGATCATAAATCCTCATGCAACTTATTATTGACATACTTTGGAAGGAAGAGGGAATTCTCTTATCAGAACATGTTGAAGTTTGGTTAACTTTCTGTTAAAATGAAGACAGTAGTAAAATAAATTGGAGTACAGAATAGAAACTAAAGAGTTACTCTTGGGGATGTCAGTTTGGGGATTTATACCTACATAAGCTTATGGTCTTAAGTAGGGAGAAAAACAGGTTATAGAATATAAGGAGGAGAAAATGTATAAAAAGCAAGAAAGCAAGAATGTTCTATAATTAAGTTTACTCTTAAATCATTCTGGTGATTTCCTTTTTACACTCTTTTTTTAAAAAAAAAAAACAAATTCCTGGCTGTTGCTTGCATAGATTTCTCTTCTACAGAAGAATATTAATTTTTGAGGAGTGGATACTTGATTTAGAACTTTCTGTACTCATTTAAATCAGGAATTTCCACTGGGCATGGTCAAAAATCATGACCATGGGAAACAATATAGAAAATAAGACTGGAATAATTATAAAAGTGTTCCACTCCTTGAAGTATTCTCTTTTTTTCTTCTTTGTTTTGTAAGAGGTAGTATAATTCCTTGTAATACTTCCATTGAGGGGGCAGAATGGTTCATATAAAGGGTTGTTGGACTATAAGGGTGTTGGACTATAGAGTAGACAGATCTGGGTTTGAAGCACTATTCAGACAAATGATGGGTATACTATGTAACTTTTCAGAGGTTGTTTCCTAATCTGTAAAACTGGAATAAAATGTATACTAATTGCATTACAGTTACTGTGAAAAAGTGCCTTGCAAATTTTAAAGAATCTGTATCAATATCAGTAATTTTTCAGAATTATTAAATGCTTTAAAGGGTTCCTTTAAATTAACAAACATTGCAAAATAACCCCAGTCCTCCTTAAATTTTTTCAGGAACTATTGGGATTGGAAAGAGTGAACCACAGATGTGTTTACCTGTTGCCTGTAACTATAATTGATACATGGTTTTCAGCATCCATTCTTTCAGCTACTGGGACAAAATCAGAAGGTATGGCATTTTAAATTAGTATATTATATATAGATTATTAATAAGTCCTTAGGAGAATAATAATGTTACTATATGACTTCTTTGGCTGTCAACTTCTAGGTTTTGTTAAATTTGTTATCTCTCAGGAAAGGAATTTTTATTAATTATGTGATGAAGTCTGAAGTCTGCTTTCAGCAATTATTCTTTGAGTTTTATGTAAGTAAAAGTCATGTGGTGAGTAATAAGAATAGCTGTTTCATTTTGAGTACGCAAAGTCTTGACCATCTTAGCACTTAGGCGCATTGAAACTTCTCTTTGTAGTATAGAACCATTTAGAAAGTATCTTTCAGTTGTGGGACAGTAAAACATAAATACGTATTCAGGTAGCTTTAGAGTCTTTTCTCATTTGCCTAAATCATTGGTTTATCAAACTGTACTAGTGAAAACCTTCATTTTAAATAGAATTTTGAGGGAACTTTTGTAGTAAACAAGCTTTAAAAATGCTTTTTAAAATATTTACTACCAATGGCCTCAGAGAATCTAAAAGTTTAAAAAAAAGTTTTATTATTCCTTTGTCCTCAACACAAAAAGAAAAAGTTGCTGAAGAGTAAAATGTACTTTAATCACTTCCAAATCCACACTTTCTTTTGCTTTTTATTTTTTCTTGATATCTTTTGTTTTGTTCTGTTTTTGCTTGATAATTTTTGTTCATCTTCATTTTTGAATATATGCCATATTTCTCTCCTACCCAAAGAGCATTCTTTGTAATAAAGAATATAAAAGGGTGGTAGTGGGAAGTATTTTAATGAAACCAGCCAGCACACAGAGTTGGACCTGTTTTGACATAACACATCCTTCCAAGTGTCCCGCCTTTGCAAAGTAGGGAGAGAGGTGCATTTTTTAAATTTTGTTTTCCGTAGCTGAACTTGGTCATTATAATTACAAAGTATTCTGTTGTAATTCTTCCTATTATTAGGAACATGTTATAGTTATATTATATTGTTTTCCTTGCTCTGCTTACTTCTTTCTGCATCGGTTCAAATAAGACTTCTTATGCTTTTCTGAATTGTTCATATGTGTTATTTTTATGGTATGTTAATTAAATTCACTTACCATAATTTGTTTACCCATTCTTCATTCTTTGGTCTTTGTTTATAGTTGTTCACTAACATAAAAAGTGCTTCTGTGAAACACTGTAGTGTATATGGCATGTTTTTTTCTCTCTTTGACATCTTTGGGATATATGTCTATCAGTAGGCTTTCTGGGTCAGAATTATGGACATTTTAGTCACTTTTTAAAAACCGTAATGCCAAATTACCTTACAGGGAATGGTTAATCTATTAGTATCTCCACCAACAGTATGTTATATCAAGTGTATCTTCAAGCTCATCTTTTCATTTCAAACCTATTGACTATAAAAGATAGGCTCTCAAAGAATTATAATTGTTTTTCTCCCCAACTAGATTCTTATTATTCTTATTCATCCCAACTAGAATCTTGCATGGGACTAATGGGAGATTGACAGCAAATTAAGTGGTAGATGAGATTATCTAAGAGAAAGACCTATCCAGTGCTCCTAACTATGGGACTCCATATGGGGTAGCAAAAAATTTGGTAACAGTAAAATGTTTCTGAACTTGTAAAGACCAAAAATCGATTTAAAGTCAAAGGAGTAATGAATCTGAGATGTTTCTGGCTGTGCTTCTGCCTGTGTTGCACCACACTGCTGCCTTGGTTCTGAAAATAGAGCATGCACACTTTGCATGACCTCAGGCCATGCAACGCCAATATAACACTGCAAAATGTGAAAGGGGGTCCTGAGTAGAAGTTTAAGGAGCCCTTCCCAGTGCAAATAGGGGGATCTTGATGGGCTACTTCTTTTTGAACTATGTTTTAAAACCTAAACCAAGACTGTTCTTTCACAGTCCCAGAAAATGTGCACATCATACCTGTGAGATATCCGATGGAGCAGTGTATAGGCCTTAGAGAATGTAGAATGAGTAAATGAGGAAAGTCATAAAGGAGGGCGGGGTCTGGTGAAATGCTGTGGCTTACAAGAGGGCTTGGGGACTTGGAGAACAACAAGGAAACAGTAGTAGCAGGATCTTAGCTGAGGCAACAGTAAAAAAGTGGGAGTTGCTTCAGCAAGTTCTGTTTCCAACTCTTCATTCTAGTTTTAGGCACCCCCTCCTCCACATACTCCCTCCTCCAAAATATGTTGGCACAACTTTGGGATTTAAGAATTTGGGAGTATAAGGTTTAAGGTGGTGACAATGTAAGGTGTGGTTGATTCAACTATTGTAGAAGGTCTTACTAATTCCTTGAAAGTCAGTTTAAGTTCTTTATTTCTGTTTAGACCTTAGCACCACCTTAACTAAAATAGGCATTGGAGAGCAAATCTAGATTTATGGAGCTGCCAAAGTGCTTAGTCCTACCAGGTTGATGGGGTTGCAAGCAGAATATAAAGGTATCTTGCATGGTTTTGCTCCAGATACATAGGAGTCTGCAGAACTGGGGAATGAGAGGAAAGGGGAGATGTTGGTTTAAATGATCAGTGCTAAAGATTTATATTCGTATTTTATGAAGGCTGTTATTGTGTTCTGAGACACAGATCCATATAGCCCTTCCCTCCCAGCTTTTAGTTTCCTGCATTCTCTGTGAAAGATTATGGATGAAAGATTCTGTTTGTGGACCTAGAAACCTGGAGTTTGTGATTGTATTCTGGGGAGAGGGATGTAAGAGAGAACTTGCGTATATTTCAGGAAAAGCTTGTTTTCACTTCTAGTTAATCCTGATATCCTAGTTTGAAGACCAGATCAGCATTTTCTCCATTGTGGGTTTTCCATTCAATATTCACGTTTATCTTTCACCTGCCTTCTCATTGGGTTCTAGATCTGTTTGCCTCTCTTTTTAATTATCACATTGTATATGCTTATTCATTTCATGTAAATGGTTTTTAGTAATGAATAAACCATACTTTTTTTGCTAAAATTATTTCTTTTAATCTTTCTCAAGATGTGTTAAGGTTTTTTGTTTTTCTAAATACACAGTTAATGAGCATTTATTAAGTACTTACTCTGGGCCAGGCGTTGTGCTATGCACTGGAAATACCAATACAAAAGTAAGACAGTCCTTGCCTTCACAGGGGTTACATTCTACTGGGGGGACACAATATGGTCACAGAAAATACAGATAAGATCTATACCCTGCCCAACTGGGTACGGGGAAGGGAAGAGTTATGGGAAGGGAAGAGTTACGAGTAATTGGGGAAAATTAGGAAAGGCTCCTTAAAAGAATGTAAGCTCTCTAGAGCAGGGACAGTTCTGTTTTTGTCTTTGTATACCCGGGACATCTCTGGGCACATAGTAAATTGTATGTTGATTGAGCTGAGCCTTGAAGTAAATTAGGAGTTAAAAGAAGTGTGGAAACAAGGAGGAACAACATTCTAGGTCTGTGCCAGAGCCACTGAGGTGTGAGATAAAATGTTGTATATGAGAACATTAATTAGGCTGGTTTGTCTTGAGTATAGTGTTCATGGGGAAAAGTGTGAGCATCTTGTAAAGATATGCTAGAGCCACATTACTGCTAACAGAGCAGTTAAAATTTTATTCTAAGAGAAATGGAGAACCATTGAAGCTTCTTGCTCAGGGCATGATATGATTAAACCAGTACTTTAGGTAAATGAGTTTGGCATCTGTGGAAGATGGATGGGAATTATAACCTGGAACTGTAGTCAGCAAAGCACTAGGATTTCTACTAAGCTGAAAATATACTTAAATACTGAAAGTTGTAAACAGAACTTACACTTTTATAAATTCAAATTTATTTTCTGTTGACAAAAGAACTTTTTTTATATCTTTCTTTGGAAAAAACATAGTGTTTTTGTTTCATTTTAATATAAAATAGAGAACCCAAAATATTAATTTCTCTTTATCCTTGTTATTTGCAGTTGGAGAAAGTGTGTTGTCAAAGTACTAGTTTTCCCTGAAACTAATTGTTTTCTTTTCTTTAGTAATAACAATAAAATCACTTGTCTGATAGAATTAATCACAGTTTTTGAAAAGTAGAAAATATTTTGTAAAGCAGTGGTGGAGACAGTTCTGTTCTTGTTTTGCTTGTTGTTTTATTTCAAATTACATATCCATTTGAGAATTTTTGACTACTGTGCCTTTTGTTCCAAAGGAGTATCAGAGGACAAAATTAGTTAGAATCATTAAAAAATTTCAGTGAACAAGAAGAATAAAGCATTTTAGTAACATGTATGATAGGAGAGAAGGTAAGCTGGTCATATGGCAAGGAATGATAGGTAAATTACATGATTGCTCCCGTGTCAGGGGAAAGTGAGGAAGGCCTCCAGAATGTTGGGTGATCCTGAAGGGAATATATGGACAAGAGTTGCACTGCAGGGGCAGACAATGGAATAGATTGTGATTGGCATCATTAGAGAGAATATCCAAATTAAGATGATAGATGCATTTGAGAATTTGTATTAAAGAAGGAATTAAATTAAGTGCACTTGTATGTTAAAGAAGAGTTTCAAATTAGGGGGAAAATAATGATGCTTCTGTATTACATTTTTAAAAAGCCATTCCTTATGTATTAGATTTATTTTCTAAATATTTTTGCTTTAAAACTTCCCCAGCAATTGAAAAATAGGGTCCTTTCCTATTTTCCCTAGTAATATTTAATTTAAATTTTCTTTGTAAAACACATTTGATTCTATTTGAACGTAGGGCATATTAAGCATTTAACAAATATTTGTTGACTTGATAGTAATATCTCAGAACCTGTTTATTCATCTATAGAATGGGAATAACGTGTTTTTATAGTACCTCCCTCACGGGTTGTTGTGAGGACCAAATGAGATCATATGTACGTAAAGAAAGCACTTGGAAAATCTTACACCATAGAAATATCAGGTATTATTATCATTCTGTTATCATTGTTACATGACTAGTCCATCTCTTCTAATCATTCCTGAATGATTTCCCTTATTCCAGGGTCACACAGCTAGCAAATGTCTGAGGCCATATTTGAATTCAGGTCTTCCTGACTCCAGGCCCAGCACTCTATCCACCATGCACCTAGATGTATTAAATACCTTACAATATACTGTCTATTCAATGCCTATTATACTGGGCAGAGGCTCTTTTGATTTTTTTTTTGTATTTGTATCCCAAGTGCTTAGCATAGTTCCTTGTATATGATTAGTGCCTACTAAATGGGATCTCTTTCACTCATTCGTGTTTTGCTTAGAGAAGGGAAGGATTTAGAGTCTGTGATAGCTGTCTTCAACTCTGCCCTAAAATATAGTAAACTGTGGTATGTACGTCCTTTGACAAAGCAATACTACTACTAGAACTGTACCTCAAAGAGATAAAAGGAACAGGAAAAAGCCTTCAATACAAAAATATTTATAGCAGCTCTTTTTATAAAGACAAAGAATTGGAAACTAAGGAGGAACTGTTAGGGGTATGAGTGCTTACAGTTGTTCTGCTGAGCCTTTGGAGACACAATCAGTAGTGGACAGAGACCAATTTAGTTTCAATAAAGAGGGAGAGACATTTTCTAACAATTATAGTCCCTTGAAGTGAAATGCCTCAGAATAGGTTACCCATAACTGGAAGTCTTCAAACAGACGCTGGAGATGAATAGATAAGGTGAACCAATCTGGAAATCATTGTCAGGTTGGGAGTTGGAAGACAAGATCAGAGGGTGGAGCTCTGCAGCATCAGCAGTGGTAGAAGCAGATGGTGGGCACAAAGCAGATCTGAGGCTGGCTTGAACTTCATTAATCAATAAAAAATGACACTTTCCATCTTATTTTAAAATAATAATTTGTCAATCAACAAACATTTATTTTCTTTCCACTCTCCATTGAAAAAAGAAAAAGTAAAAGCCTTATGAGAAATATACATAGTCAAATCAAAACACATTCCTTCATTGGCCATATAAAAATATATATATATCTCATTCTGTATCTTGAATCTATCACCTGTCACGAGGTAGGTAACATTCTTCATCCTTAATCTTCTGGAATAGTGGTTGATCATTGTATTGATTGGAATTGTTAAGTCTTTCAGGGTTTTTTTGTCTTTACAGTGTTGTGGAAGTTGATGTCTTAGTTCTGCTCATTTCAGTCTATATGAGATCATATGAATCTTCCCACGTTATATTGAAATCACCCTTTTTGTCATTATTATGACACAGTGATGTTCCATTATATTCATATAACATAATTTATTCAGTCTTTCTTTTATTGATTTTTCTTCTTAGTTTCCAATTCTTTGTTTTTATAAAAAGAGCTGCTATAAATATTTTTGTATTTAAGTCTTTTTCCTGTTCCTTTGATCTCTTTGAGGTATAGGTCTAATAGTATTATTGCTTTGTCAAAGAACGTACATAGTACAGTTTAGTATATTTTAGGGCAGAGTTCCAAATGCCTTTCCAGAATGGCCTAACAAATTCACAGTGCATTAATGTGTCGTTTCAAAGAATGTATGCTTCATTTGGCATCTTGAAACCTCTCGTTGTCATCGGTCACCTAAGATTGTGTTTGGTCATTGCATTGATCAGTGCTCTTAAGTCATTCAGAGTTTGTTTTTATAATGTTATAATTTGTTCTCCTGGTTCTGCTCACTTTGCATCATTTCATAGAGCTCTTCAAAGATTCTTTGAAAACATTCCTTTCATTATTTCTTATAACACAGTAAGAATTCCATTACATTCCTATACTAGAATTTGTTTAGCCATTATTCTTCAGTTGATGGGCACCCTTCTTAATTTCTAGGTCCTTGCCACTACAAAAGAGAATGGCTATAGATATTTTTGTACATATGCATCCTTTTCCTATTTCTTTGATCTCTTTAGGATATAGGTGTAGTTGTAGTACAAAGATTTTTGTAAATTTTATAGCACAGTTAAAAATTTTTATCCAGAATGGCTGGACATATTTATAGCACCAGTAGCACTGCATTGATGTGCTTGTTTTCCCATAGCTCTTATGATATTTGGGAATTTTTTTTGTGTGCTGGCTTTGCCAGTCTGAAGAGTATAAGATGGGACCTCATAGTTGCTTTAACATTCATTTCTCTAACATTGAACATTTTTTTCCACATGGTTGTTGATAGTTTGGCCCATTTACCAGTGAGGGAAATGGTATTTTTTTTTTTGGTGAGGCAATGAATGGGGTTAAGTGACTTGCCCAGGGTCACACATCTAGTGTCAGATGTCTGGGGCCGGATTTGAACTCAGGACCTCCTGACTCTAGAGCCAGTGCTCTATGTACTCTGCCACCTAGCTGCCCCTGAAGATGGTATTATTCTTAAGAATTTGAATCAGTTCCAATATATTAATACTTACATAATAATACTAATCAAAGAAATATATGAATACTTATATAATGTGAATACTTATGTAATAATACTAATTAAAGAAACTCACTGCAAAGTTTTTCCTCCCATTTAGCTATTTCCATTCTAATTTTAGTTGTATTGGCTTGGTACAAAATTTTTTAATTTTATGTAATTAAAATTGGCTGTTTTCTCTTTTGTGGTCTTCTTTGTCCTTTATTTGCTCAAACTCTTCCCCTATTCATATATATCAGAAGGATAATTTTTACTTTGCTTTTTAATTTATTTTATTTTATATCTGAGCCATGTATCCATTTGAAGCTTATCTTGTTGTATGGTGTGAAATGTTGATCTAAACCTAATTTTTGTCGATTGCTTTCCACTTTTCCTAGCAGTTTTTTTTTTTAAACGAATCCTTACCACAGTAGTTGGGATCTTTGGGTTTATGGAACACAAGGCTATTAGGTTTGTTTGCTTACATATGTTTTATACCTAATCAGTTCCCCTGATAGATCTCTCTTTAAACCTGTGCCAAATTGTTTTGAGATCTGGTACTACAAGGCCCACTTCCTTCTCACTTTAAAAAAAAAAAGAGAGATTCTTGAGCTTTTGTTCCTCCAGATGAATTTCATTATTACATTTTCTAGTTCTTTAAAGTAATCTTGGTTTACTTTGGTATAGCACTGAAGTTTTTATCATATTGACTTAATTTATCTATGGGCACTTAATAGTCCTCTAATTATTCAGGTCTGTCTGTATTTATGTAAAGAATGTTTTATAGTTATATTTATATAGTCCTTCTGTGGGTCTTGATAGATAGACAAGTATTTTAAACATTCTATAATTATTTTAAGTGGAATTTTTCTTTCTATCCTTTCTTTAGATTAGAAACTGATGAAGATGAGAGGCTTGTGTGACTTATGCAAGTGCTTCATATTTAATTGGTGTGGATGTAGCTGGGCATCTGCAGTGACCACTTAGATACAGATTATAATAATATATGACATTCATATATTGCTTTAAGATTTCTAAAGTGCTTTATATCTATTATTTCATTTAAATCTCAAGACAATACTATAAGGTAAATATTTTTTTTTTTATTTTTTGGGCTAGACAGTGGGGTTAAGTGACTTGCCCAGAGTCACACAGCTAGTAAGTGTTATTTGTCTGAGGTCGCATTTGAACTCAGGTCCTCCTGAAACCAGGGGGCATACTCTATACACTCAGCCACCTAGCTGCCCTATAAGGTAAATAAACTGCAACTCTGAACTACTAAGTGTCAGAGGTGTGATTCAAACCCAAATCTTTCTACTATACCACACTGCCTCCTCATAGTAATGAGGCCTGGTTTGCTGTAACAAAATATAATGAAATCTAATGATCATTTAGAGAAAATTCTTTCTGAAGTTGCGTTCTTTACTTGACTTGAAAAAGCATGTATGAAAGGTTATTTTGATTGAATTATTCACATTAAAAAAGTAAAGAACATTTATTTTTTGGTGTGAAGCTTGGTAAATATTAGTTTATCTTCTAAGATTTCTGTGAAATTTGTCATTCATATTGTGGAATTACAGATAATAAAAGATAACTGAAGAATCTAAAAAGAATGTCTATCATCTCTCATGGTATAGTGGCCTTCATAATATTTTTAAAGGTCTATCAAAATATGTTAATGTTTATTGATGTTTGTATTAATTCTGGTTCTTCTTTGACAAAATGTAAATTTGCATTTTTCTAAAGTAATAAAAAGAGAATTGGAAAATGTCTTTTATCCTGTGTCAGAGATGAGAGAATATCATTGAGAAGTTGTTGGACCTCTCTCCTTTTGAGAAGAATTGCTACTGAGCCTAGCCTTATGGAATTAATATTTCGTAGAACCTAGGAATGTTACTGTTGTAAACTCAAGTCAGTCATTAAGTTCCTTTAGAGTATAGATTTCTTTGACCCTTGAGACCTCACTTGTGAATTAAGTTTCATATATCAGTAATTTTGGTTTAATGGGATGTTATAAAATGAGTTTATAATATGTTTAAAATTAGGAAACACTTTGAATACAAATACACATTTACCTATAAACCTTGATTCCCATAAGAGATGAAAGGCTAAATTGACACTTCTTACAAGCTTGTTTTATTGCAGGGATAGTTAGGTGTTTGCAGTGGATAGAACACTAGACCTGGAGTCAGAAGGACCTAAGTTCAAATTCAGCCTGACATTTATTAATGTAACCCTGGGCAAGTTACTTAACCTCTATTTGCCTAATAATAGCACCTACCTCCTAGAGTTGTTGTGACAATCAAATGATATAGTAATTATAAAGTGCTTAGCATGGTGCCTGCACATAATAAAAATTTTAACTATTATTAGTATTAGCTGTTATATTTATTTTGAAGTCAGGATATCCAGGATGAAATGCTGGATTTTCTTAACTAGCTGTGTCGTATTAGGCAATTTACTTAATGTCTTTGACAAAATAGTTTCCAGGGTGCTTTCCATTAGTTTTACTTAATTCATGAAATATGACTGCAGTCTATCAGATTTTATAATTCTCTAATTTCTTTGTGGTCTGAGGTTGGACATATTAATAGCAAATATACCGACAACTGTACTTATGTGTAAAAGAAACTTTCCTTAACCAGTTTAGTATAAATGATTTAGTTAGCTATGTGGCCATGACTAACTTATTTAAGCTCCCTGGGCCTCACTTTCTTCCGCCTGTGAAATGAGAGTGTTAGGCTAGATGTTCTTTAAAGTCTTTTCTAACTTTAAAATCTTATGCTTTTGTTGTTGTTGTTGTTGTTGTTGTTGTTGTTGTTGTTTTAGTGAGGCAATTAGGGTTAAGTGACTTGCCCAGAGTCACACAGCTAGGAAGTATTGTGTGTCTGAGGCCTATTTGAATTCAGGTCCTCCTGACTCCAGGGCTGGTGCTCTATCTACTGCACCACCTAGCTGCCCCCAAAATCTTGTGTTCTTTAAGTTTCCAAGAGTTTACAACTCTTAACAAATCTAAATTTGACTTTCTTTTTCTCTGGGTATATCGCTTAAAAAAACGAATCTTATTTTCCCATTGGCTTACATTACAAACTATTACATTAGGATTTATAATCTTCAGTCAACAAGAACTCATAATAGCTTTGCAATACCAATTCTTATATAAATAAATTATTTTATAACATAAATTAACATGGTCATATTTGTTGGGGAGGAACTTATTTTTACAAACATCCAATCTAGACATTCTGTTCCATGCCTCCATTCATTTATCTCTAATACCAAGACTTCTGAATGGTATTTACTCATTCCTTTGATTTTTTCTGTGTGCACAAATGAGAGAACACCAGGAAGGGAGAGCAGTATTATTATGTATATAATGTTTTTTAAAATAAATGAGTCCATAAACGCTACTATAAGAGTGTGACTGCTACCCTTCTACACAAATTCTTTAGGCTGCCACAGATGAGTTTTTCTTCTGCCACTACTGAAGTTGGATGTGGGTACTTGTGGGGATTAGGAGTTGGTATGGGGAAATAGGTAAGGCAAGAAGAGATTAACTTTAAAGAATCGGATTGGAGAGATGCCATTTCTCCCAAATCACTGAATTCCTTTAAAGTATTAAGGTATTGAAATGGTGATGTTTTTGTTTGTATCTTTTGGATGATTGGACCGTTTGTGCTTGATAAAGGGAAATTTGAGAGACATTAGTTATGCTATCCTGTACAGTTTTTTCAGTAGAACTGGACCCTCCAAATTGGAGCCTCAGGATTCCTCCCAAATGTAACTAGGCAAGCAAAAGTATTGTTAACGAAATATGTGTTGATTATAGTTCTCATTTTGGCTAGGTCCTGTTGATGACACTTTATTATTGTGTTTTTATGTGTAGTTTGTACACTTATTATTCTGGGGCCTAAGGAAAATGTGACCAAAATATATGCCGTTACATAGTATGGGTTCCGTGACTACTCGAAAAAAGAGATCTGCCCAAAAAGCCATACAGAAAAGACCACATGAATGAAAAATGCTTGTTATTTATAGTATAATAGGCATTGAGTAGATGGTATATTGTAAGGTATTTAATACATCTAGGTGGCATGGTGGATAGAGTGCTGGGCCTGGAGTCGGGAAGACCTGAATTCAAATGTGGCCTCAGACATTTGCTAGCTGTGTGACGCTCGAATAAGGGAAATCATTCAGGAGTGATTAGAAGAGGAAATGGACTAGTCATGTAACAATGATAATAGTAATAATAACAATAATAATAATAATACCTGATATTTCTATGGTGTAAGATTTTCCAAGTGCTTTCTTTACGTGCATATGATATCATTTGGTCCTCACAACAACCCTGTGAGGGAGGTACTATAAGAACAGTTATTCCCATTCTGTAGATGAAAAAACAGGTTCTGAGATTGTGACTTGTCCATGCACACACAGCTAGTAAGTCACAAGTGGAATTTGAACCCAAGTCTTTCCTGACAGAAGTCTAAAGAATGAGATAATAAACAACTTTGGTGCCATGTTGGCTCTCCCTCAGTGTAATGTTGGATAGGTTGTAATTTCTCAGGAACTACTCATAAGGGTAAGAATATAGATCTGTTGAAGTAGATGTACATTTTATATTATACTGTAGGCCCCTTTATGATCAGTGCATGTAGTTCATTTTGGTGTGGTTTTTAATAGTTCTTAAATTAGGAAGACCTTGTTTTCTCATAAAAAGAATGTAGGACTAAAAGCAAAGAAACTTTGCTTCTAGTCCTGTTCTTTCTGCTCTCTGTGTAACATCAAGTAAGTAATTAATTAACCTTTCTGAGTCTCAGTTTACTCAGCTGTAAAATTCAAGAGTTGGAATAGATGATGAGTGCTAAATTTCAGTGACTTAAAGCATATTTTGCTATTTAAGATTATTAGAGAAATTGACACCTGGTAAATCTGTGTGTTCATTTATTGTGGCTGGTGATATGTATTGTTTTCTTTGATGCAGAGGTTTTGGTCAGGTGTATAACACCCACTTGAGCTGATAGGAACAGTTTACTTGAAGACGTTCCACCTTACCATAGTTCCCAGGGATGCTGAACATTTCTACTGAAAAATGTGACTGTCTATGAAATTTCTTAAAGGAGACATACGTAAATCTGGCAATTTGTTCTCCCAAATAATTTTGATATGATAGATTTCTGTGTATGATTCTACATGCTAATTAACTCATTTTTCACTTCTGCACTTATCTGTAAATCCAGTCTTGTGGTAATATAACTTTATATAACATAAAGTCTATCTAGGCAGAAAGTGGGTTCAAACAAATAATTTAATATACCCACAAATGAATTTTTGGCATAGTATTTATTATATGTGGCTCTAAAAAGAGCATAAGATCTCATTAGTGCTACTCTCTTAGGTGTCCAGATTTATACAAGTCTGGTAAGTCTTTTACTTTTGAAAAGCATAAACGTAGTAATGGAATTGATAGGGAACAGGATTAAGAGAAAATGAAATTAGAAAATTCTAGAAAGAGACTATTATGTAACTATGACTTCTGGGCAAAGTAATGAGATTGGTATTATAGAAACACATCTAATTATGTGCTATCCTGTCAAAGGAGTTAACTTGTGAGACTATGTGCTTATTTTGAAGGCAAATTTTTTTTTTAATTTTTCCCAAAAGTTAAGGGAAATCTGATGAGTTAAGCAGGTGATCAAACTAAATAGTAACATTTTCTGTCAAAAGGAAGAATGACCATAAAATCATGTCAGGAAAGTTAGTCTTTTATAACTTTATTGTTGTTGTTCAGTCTTTTTTCAATTGTATCTGATGCTTTGTGACCCCATTTGGAGTTTTCTTGGCAAAAATACTGGAGTGACTTGCCATTTCCTTTTCTAGATCATTTTATAGATGAGGAATATAAGGCAAATAGGGTAAAGTGACTTGCACAGGGTCATACAGCTAATTAACTGTCTGAGGCTGGTCTTGAACTCATGAAGAGGAGTCTATCCCGACTCTAGGCCCAGCACTTTATCCAGTGTGCCACCCAGCTGCCCAAATGATACCTTTTTTGTTGTTGTTCAGTTGAGTCCCCACTCTTTGTGACCCCATTTGGGGTTTTCTTGGCAAAAATATTGGAGTGGTTTGCAGTTTCCTTCTTCAGCTCATTTTATAGATGAGGAAACTGAGGCAAACAGTTAAGTGACTTGCCCAGTGTCACACAGCTAGTAAGTGTCTGAGGCCAGATTTGAACTTGGGAAGATGAATCTTCTGAACTCTAAGCCCAGCACTCTACCTAATGTATCACCTTTCCAAAATGAAATTCAAGAAGAGGAATTCCAACGTTGAGTGATGTCTCCTCCTTCTTGGGAATAATTATACATATAGCCTTCCAATATTATGACTTTAAAGGGACAGTACTTTTTAGGATCTATGATTTCTGGTTGTTTCTGTTCATTTTATGTCAGTTTCATTGTATGATTAGGCACACTTTACAGGTATCTTAGAGAGGCAGAATGTTGCAGTTGAAAGAAAAACAAGAAGCATTATTTTTTTAATTCCCTTTTCCATAGGAAAAAGCATATGGAACACTGAGGAACACTCAGCATATGGAGCATTCATTTATAAGGGCTTGCACGGTATTTTAAAAAATCACAATATTGGACAGTGGAATTGACTCGGGTATTCTTAAATTTTCTCTGTAGCAGTGATTCTTACCTTTTTTAGTATGTGTCATGGACTACTCTTAAAATCTAGTCGAAAGCTATGGATTCCTTTTCAGAGTGTTTTTAAATGCTTACAAAAATATAGAATTATAAAGGAAGCAAATTATATTGAAATATACTTCTCAAAATATGTATTTTTAAAAGGTCATGGATTCCCATACTTTCCATATAGGATAGCCAATTGTGTTTTTAAAAGAACAACTATATATTAATTTCAGTGATCCTTCCTATTTCACTCTCCTCCAAAACATAGTGAGGATACGTGAATATAAAATATTTTGTTGTGTGTCCAAGCCCCAGTGAATGGCTCCATTTCCCTCTGTCCCTGTTTCAGCAGTTTTAAAAACAGATTATTTCAGTTAATAGATGAGAAACATAATTGCCTTTTAAGTTTGTAAATTCATAATGCACCTTTCAGTCTGTCTTTTTAAAAAAAGTTTCTTTGTATTCGTGCATCTAAGGAAATACTATCATTACGTCATTGTCTTTAAAAACACATAGCAAATTGGTATTGTTTTGGTTTTTTTCAAGCCAGGAAAATCTCCCACATGAAGAATTAGTCCCTTTCTAAATTTGTGATGGAAATAAATGAAATGAGTTAATACTATGAAACATCATCTTTACTAGAAGATTCTGAACAAAGATACTCATTTATGAAAGTGTTTCACCTAATGCACAAGGGTGTTGAGGAATGACTGGGTGCATTTTGATGTGTTTTCTCCACTTTTCTTTCCCTTCTCTCTCTCTCTCTCTCTCTCTCTCTCTCTCTCTCTCTCTCTCTCTCACACACACACACACACACACACACACACACACACACACACACTCCATAATAATCCATGATTTCTATGCAATGTAAATGTGCACTGTTCTACTTCAGTAGTATTAATTTCCAACTTCCAGAGATACAATGACATGAGCTTCATTTCATTTGTGCCCATAAGAAAAAAAATACGAAGCCATTGCTTCAGAAAAAATTGTGGAGGCCTGTAAGGCATTTATGAGTATGGGGTTAGTTATTTCCAAGACAGTTACATTCTGTTTATTTGTTATGTTTGTTTTTTGTACTAAGTGGTACACTGTGAGGTCATAGGATTATAGATTTAGAGATTGAAAGGGCCTTAGAGGCCATCTGGTTAAACTACTTTATGTCATAGATGAGAAATATGAGGTCCAGTGATACTGTATGATTTGCCCAAGGTTACACAAGGAGTAAATCTGGAGGCCTGATGTGAATCTGGAGGATCTGTTGGTCCTCATATAAAACTTCGGGAAAAAAACAAAAATCAAGACCAAAAATCTAAAAGAAATACAAGAGAACAGAAGAAATAATTTGTCTTGCCTTCAATATAAAGGCCATTATAGCTGTTTGGTTTCAGAAACAGTTAACTTATCTCTCCCACCCCCAAGTAGAAGATAGTTTTTAACATTACCAAAGTAAAATGATAAATAGAATAATATATAAATATTATTGAATAGTAACTATTGTTGTTCATTCTTTGTTTCAAAGAGGACCAGTGATATCACGGGACAGTGTCTTGACTTAAGGATGTGAGACAGTTTCACAAAGTTGTCAGCCTCCCTCTCTCTTCCAGAGTTATCAAAATTTAGTGGCCAAGACAAAAATCAAGTTGGATGACATTGGCATCTTCAATGTCTGACCAAGCCCTGAGTGTAGTGCCTGCTTCAGCTGCCTTCATGGCCCATTGGAACAAATTTCTCTTCTCTACCTATTCCACTGGGGGAGTTTTCACATGCTTGGGGTAGACATCCTGCTATCTCGCCGACAGGCTTAAGGCCTGTTGGTTACTGTCACCCTGGTTTAGCCCGTCTACAAAGATGGCCATTGTGCGTGCTATAGCTACTTGGAACCACTGGTGAGAGTTGAGTGACAAGTGGACACCAAAGGTGGATGAGCAGCCCTGAGAAGGGTTTGGCAAACCCTCACATCAGAGGTGCTAGTGCTCCCTGAACATTCTATGTTTAGTGTGTTTGATTTTATGTAATTGAGTCTGCAAGGTATAAGTGGATCCTGAGCAAGTTGACCTGGTTTCAAGGGTTCCCTCTGACACATGCTGACTATATGACTGAGGCAAATTACTTAACCCTCTCAAGACAACTCTATACAACAGCAAATTGCAGGACTATTGCAGATCTGCATTGGTAAAAAGAATTTCTTTACTGGGAATTGTTTATGCCAGTGAAATCATGAATCTGGGTCGTGGCTAGAGGTGGTTGGGGATTTAACTTCCATATCTAGAAGAAGAAAAACAAAAAATAATAACAGTAAAAGAAAATATTCTCACTATGCAAGTAAAACATACCGGTCATGAAGACAGAATGCACTAAGTCAATCTAAGCATCATGAGCCTTCCAGAAGAAAAGTACAGGACAAAGAACCTTAACACCATAATGCAAGAAAGAATAGAGAACTGACCAGAATTTCTGAACGTAGAAACTAAAATACTAGTTGAAAGAATTCACAGATTGTCTCCAGAAAATTCCCAAGACTATAAAGTCCAAGACACTTACAGGTTAAATTTAGCAGTTCAATTCAGAAACAAGTTCTGCAAGCAATGTAGAGAAAGACTTTCAAATACAAATGAAAGGAAATTCAAATCAATGCAAAGCTATTCTGCACTCACTAGAAAATGTAGGAAGGAGTGGAATAATGTGTTCTGAAGAGCAGTGGTGCTCGGAATGGAGCCCAGGGTGACTTACCCTGCAAATCTGAGCTTAACCATATGTGAAAAAAGAATGGACGTTCAATAATAAGGAATAGTTTAAAACATTTTTAGAAAGAAAACCAGAACTGAAGATATTATTTTCTTCTTGAATATCTCAAACAACAGAAATGCAGAGGGAATAAATGCAGCAACCAAGGACAGCAACAGCAACAGAGTGACAGTAGAGACCACTAAGAGATTTATTTCTAAATGGGCACAAGGAAATGGATGAAAGTAGTGATCTGGTGGAAGGAAAAATGAAGAGATTGACAGGGGGCATCATGAACTTTACTGGTAACATTCTGCCTACAGGTGAATCATTGTAATTTTGTGGGACTACATTACAACATGGGAGAGTACATGAAAGTAGAGGAGAGCAGGGACATCAAGAGGAATGTGTGATGTTCTGGGTCAGATCAAAGACTAGAAATGAGGGGGAGGTAACCACTGTGGTCTCAGAACGAGAAGACCCTACAAGAAGTGGGTGAGGAGGGGGGAATGATTCAAAAAGGATGAGGGAAGGAAGAGGCCATATTTCGATGGTGGGAGGGATTTCCACTGACATGCTCCTCTGAGGGGGGGGGGATGGTCTGGAAAGGGAGATAAGGATTTTATTTCAGGTGTGACCTTGGTGGATTTGGTACTTGAAAAGTCTATATGTCCTGCTTTGGGAGTTGGGCAGTTGGAACCCCTGAGCAACTGGCATCTGGGAGAGTGGGAGAACGTGTACCCAGGGAAGAAATTTTCAGACAAGTGGTTGAAAACAAATTAACCAGGAAGGGTATAAATCAGTGGGTGAGCTGAATAATCAAGAATGATGGTAAAGGAGCCCTAGTATAGGCCAGTGTCCTCTCTGACACTTCTGGTAGTGAGACACAGTGGAAAAGGAGAACCCATAAGGCCAGCTCTGAGACAAGGCAGTGATAGAAAATTCCTGGAAGGGAGAGCCTAGAAGGGATATGGAATGGATACATTACAAGCCTTGATTTCATGAGGGATACAGAGAAAAGAGACCAATTAATTATAAGGATCATGAATCAAAGAATGAGAGTCTAGAGCAGGGATGGGGAACCTGTGGCCTTGAGGTCACGTGTGGCCTTCTAGATTCTTAAGTGCGGCCTTTTGACTGAATCCAAATCCAGATTTGTGCTGTAAAATTTGGATTCAGTCAAAAGACTGCACTTAAGGATCTAGAAGGCCACATGTGGCCTCTAGGCCACAGGTTCCACAACCCTAGTCTAGAGGAGACAGAAAGTGTGAGATAACAAGATAACAAGAGTGTGAGAAAGAGTGGAGAAGGGCCTCCCCCCCTCCCCCCACAGAAATTAACAGGATTTATTGAAAGGGAGGCAAGAAAGGGGAAAATGTATTTGAGAGGAATAAAAGAGGGGAAGAATTCTATAGCCAGATAAAAGCAGAAGAGAAAAGTAACAAAACTCAGAAGGGAAAGAGGTAAATACTACTACTACTACTACTACTACTACTACTACTACTACTACTACTACTACTACTACTACTACTACTACTGCTACTACATCAGCAGGGAAGGGGAGAGAACCAGAGGAAATAGGGCCACCTTAAAAAAAGATGAAAGTAACTGAAGCAACATAGTATTGTGTTTACAGCAAAAGAGGGAAAGTAATTCATAACCTTAAAAAAATTTATAGTCAGAGGGAACAAAATATAAGTTTTAACTCATAATGGATTAAACAATCCAATAAAAAAAAATGACATTGGATAAGAAAACAAAACCCTATAATCTGTTGCTTAAAAAACAAGGACATACACAAAATAAAACTGAGGGGATAGGAAAAAATTTACTATGCCTCAACTGAATATTTTTAAAAAAGTAGCAGATACATGTCATGTTATCTGAGAAAACAAGAAAAAATTTAAAAAGTTTTAAAAAAGGGATGCAGAAGGAATCTATATTATGCAGAAAGGAACCACAGACAGTAAACCCATACAATATTAAATTTATGTGCTCCAAATGCCTTAGCGTTCAGATTCATGATGGAAACATCTCAGCTACAAGAAGATATGGACAGTGACACAGTAGTGAAAAGAGACTTTAATCTCTCTCTCTTGGTTTTGGATTAGTCTAACTGAAAGAAAAACAAAAAGGATAATATGGAATTGGAGAAATTAGTATTAAAGACTTATTGCAACTTCTGAATGGGATAGCAAAAAATATACACGTTACTCAGCACTAAGCAGAACTTTTACAAAAAATTGACTATGTACTAGGGCAGGGAAATACTGCAAATAAATGTTAAGAGGCAGAAATAATTAATACATCCTTTGCAGATTAAAAGGCAATAAAAATAGTAATTGATTCAGGGACCATAAACAAAAGATGTAGAACTAAATGGAGACATCTCAGTGAAATCCTAAATAACACTTGGGTCAAAGAACATATCAGAAACAATAACTATGTAAGAGAAAATGAGAATGATGAGACAACATAATTTTTGGGAGGCAACTAAAGCAGTCTTTAAGGGGGAAATCAGATCTTTACAAATATAGAGTAACAAAATAGAAACAGAAGATTAAATGAGCCTCATATGAATTTCATAATATTTGAAACCCAATGAATAATCAAACCTAAAACAGGCGTATAAAGTAAGGGCAGCTAGCTGCCACGGTGGATGGAGTGCCACACCTGGAGTCAGGAAGATTCCATTTTCTTGGGTTGAAATCTGGCCTTGGACACTACTAGCTGTGCCATCCTGGTCAAGTCACTTCACTCTGCCTTCGTTTCCTTATTTGTAAAATGAGCTGGAGAAGGAAATGGCAAGCTTCTTCAGTATCTTTGCCAAGAAACCCCCAAATGGAGTCACAAAGAGTTAGACACGACTGAAAAATAACAACAACAAAATAAGCAGAAACAAGGAGATACTACAGACTAGAGAGGAAATAGATAAATTAGAAACACAACTCCTAGAAGTGATAACTTAAGAGGTTAGGTTTCTACGACAATTAAAAACTCTTATCTTTCACTAGAAATTGCTGAAAAAATATTTTTCTGCATATAGTTATTGTTAACAAAACATTAATTATATAATATATATTATTCATAACATAATCCATAAAGTACAGGGGAGAGGAAATGCAGGCTGGGGCAGGGGATGGAGGGGGAAAGATAGCCAGCAATGTCAGAAAAACCCCAGGGTCAAAAAGGAAAATGGGCAACCTGCCTTCTCTAATCTCCCTTTCTGCTACATGGTTGAACTGTTCCCAGGGCTGACCACCCAACCCCTGGGATGCTAGAGAGACAGCAGGAGGATGAAGGTGACCACCATCTCTTTTACCTACAAATGTAGCCACTTTTTAATATATATTTTTTTAATTCTCTCATAGCATACCTGAGAGCTTACTTTTAGCACTTTCTGGAGCATATTCGCAAACATTATTTCAAATACTTTCCTCCTTTCTGTGAATATAAACTTGTACATGTGCCTCTCATTTTTTTCTCTACTGCGCTTAGCCAAGAATATGTGTGATTGCCAACTCAAAATTGAAAATCTCAGGAATACTTGGTTACAGAAAATTAAACCTATGAATGTTGAGGATTGACTGTACTAAAACAAGCAGAAGACCAGAGATAGAGAGAGATCTTAAATCATTCAATCTCAGAAAAGGTGATAGATGTATTTCTAATGGACCAAAGATAAAACCTCCTGGTCCTGATGAATTCACAGGAGAATTCTATCAAACTTAAAAAAAAATCCATATTTTACAAATTATTCTCAAAAATTGAGAAAGAAAACATCCTACAGTATTCTTTTATGAGATAAATATAGTCCTAATAAATAACCCAGGGAAAGACAAAACAGAGAAAGAAAACTATATTGGCCATTGTCATTAATGAATATTGACTCAAAAATTTTAAACAAAATCCTGTCAGGCTACAGCGAGGATAGTTCAGCATTAGGAAAATAGTCAACACAATCATGTTAAAAACCAAAACATCCAAAATAATGTGATCATGTCAAGAGATACAGAAAAAAACTTTTGACAAAATAAAACTAATTTATGCTAAAAAACCTTACCTTAAAGTATAGACATAAAGGGACCTTTTTTTTTAATGTAATAAAAAGAATCTAAAACCGAAAGAAAGCATCATGTGTAATGGGGATACACTTGAGTTTTTTTTAGTAGATATGGGAGTGAAGCAAGAATGCCTACTCTCCTTCTGGAAAAGCTAGCAGCAGCAATAAGACTAGAGAAAGAACTTAAAGGAATAAAGATAAGCATGGAAGAGGTAAATCTGTCCCTGTTTGCTTATGATAAGATGGTTTACTTAGAAAGTTCTAGGGAATCAGTGAAGATAAAAATTGAGACAGTGAATACCTGCAGCAGAGTTGCAGTTTACAGAATACTAAAAAATCAACAGCATTTCTATATAATAATGACAAAACACAAGAAATAATAGTAGGAAGGAAATCTCATTGCAAGTAACCACAAAATGCATAACCTCAATCTACGAATTGACCTCCCAAGGAACAGAAAAAAGACTTGTCTAAATTCAGTTACATAGTGCTCCTTAAATAGTTAAAAGAATATTCTATGCTCATGGTTAGGTCATTCCAATGCAATAAGAATAACAGTACTACCAAATTTAATTTATATTTTTAATACTCCTCCAAGCAAATTACCAAAGGGACACTGATAAAATGATAAAATTCATTTGGAAAAGCAGAAGATCTGGAATACTAGTGCAAATAATGAAAAGGAGTAGAAATGAAGGACAAACAGTACTTATAAAGACCTCAAACTATATTCTAAAGAAACAGTCATTAAAACCACCTCATTGGTTAAAGAACAGAAAGGTATATTAGGGGAACAAACTGGAGGAGGATCAATCAGAAATGATAGAGTCTGAAAGTTGGAAGAGACTATAACAATTATTTAGTCCAACTCCTATGTGAAAGGAATCCCTATTATAACATACCTGACAAGTGGTTGATTGTGTAGCCTCTGTTTGAAAATCTCCAAGAATGGGCAACTGTCCACCTTTTCAGATAGCCCACTATTGTGTTTTTTTTTGCTCTATATTAATTTGTTTATTTTTAGTTTTCAACATTCACTTCCACAAGATTTTGAGTTCCAGATTTTCTCCCCATCTCTGCCCTCCCCCTACCCAAGACTGCATGCATTCTGAATACTCCTTCCCCCAACCTGCCTTCCCTTCTATCACCCCCCCTTTCTCTTATCCCCTTCCCCTTCTATTTTCCTGTAGGGCAGGATAGATGTCTATACCCAATTGACTGTATATCTTATTTCCCAGTTGATGTAAAAACAATTTTTAACATTTGTTTTAAAACTTTGGGTTCCAAATTTTCTCCCTTCTTCCCTCCCCACCCACCCTCATTAAGAAGTCAGGCAACTCGATACAGGTTATACATGTGTAGTCATGAAAAAACACTTCCATACTAGTCATGTTGTGAAAAACTAGCTATATTTCCCTTCATTCTATCCTGCCCCCATTTATTCTGTTCTCTCCTTTGACCCTGTCCCTCCTCAGAAGTGTTTTCTTCTGATTACTCCCTCCCTCAAAGTGCCCTCCCTTTAATCATCCCTTCATTTCTTCCCCTCCACCCCCATTTTCCTGAATTGGTAAGATAGATTTCTTTACCCAATTGAGTGTGTATGTTATACCCTCCTTAAGCCAAATCCTATGAGAATAAGACTCACTCATTCCCTCTCACCTTCCTCCACTTCCCCTCCGCTATAAAAGCCTTTTCTTGTCTGTTTTATGTGAGATAATTTACCCCCATTCTACCTCTCCCTTTCTCCTTCCTAGTATAATCCTCTCTCATATCTTAATTTTATTCTCCAGACATCATCCATTCATCTTCAACTCATATACATGTATGTGTGTACGTATATATATAATATATATGTACACACACACATATATGCACACACACACACACATATATGTATATGTGTGTGTGTGTGTCTATATATATATATATATATATATATATATATATATATATATATATATATATATATCTATATATATCTTTTTATGCTTCCCTTGAGTCTTGTATTTGAAAGTCAGATTTTCTGTTCAGCTCTGGTCTTTTCATCAAGAATGCTTGAAAGTCCTCTATTTCACTGAATGGAAGTCCATTTTTTCCCCTGAAGAATTACACTTAGTTTTGCCAGATAGGGGATTGTTGGTTGTAATCCTATCTCCTTTGACCTCTGGAATATTATATTCCAAACCCTCAGGTCCCTTAATGTACAAGCTGCTAAATCTTGTGTTATCTTGATTGTGTTTCCACAACACTTGAATTGTTTCTTTCTGGCTGCTTGCAATATTTCCTCTTCAACCTGGAAACTCTGGAATTTGGCTATAATATTCCTAGAAGTTTTCTTTTGGAAATCTCTTTCAGGAGGTGATTGGTGGATTCTTTCAATTTCTATTTTACCCTCTGGTTCTAGAATATCAGGGCAGTTTTCCTTGATAATTTCTTGAAAGATGATGTCTAGATTCTTTTTTTTTTTGATCATGACTTTCAGGTAGTCCAATAACTTTTACATTTTCTCTCCTGGATCTATTTTCCAGGTCAGTTGTTTTTCCAGTGAGATATTTCACATTGTTTTCTATTTTTTCATTCTTTCGGTTTTGTTTTATAATTGATTGATTTCTCATAAAGTCATTAGCTTCCATTTCCTCCATTCTATTTTCGGGTTTTTGGGGTTTTTTTCTTTGATTAGGCAATGGGGTTGCCTTGCCTGGGATCACTCAGCTGGTAAGTGTCAAGTATCTGAAGCCAGATTTGAACTCGGTCCTTCTGACTCTAGAGCCAGTGCTATCCACTGCACCACCTAGCTGCACCTGCTCCATTCTAATTTTTGAGGAATTATTTTCTTCAGTGAACTTTTGGACTTCCTTTTCCATTTGGCTAATTCTGCTTTTTAAGGCATTTTTCTCCTCCTTGGCTTTTTGGGCCTCTTTTGCCATTTGGGGTAGTCTATTTTTTAAGGTGTTATTTTCTTCAGTATTTTTTGGGGGGAGGGTCTCATTAGCAATCTGCTGACTTGTTTTTCATGATTTTCTTGCGTCACCCTCATTTCTCTTCCCAGTTTTTCCTTTACTTCTCTTACTTGCTTCTCAGTATTCTTTTTGAGCTCTTCCATGGCCTGGGACTGAATCATATTTTTTCTTGGAGGCTTTGGCTGTAGGAGCTTTGACTTTATTGTCTTCTTCTAGTTGTATGTTTTGATCTTCTTTGTCACCAAAGTAAGATATTATGGTCTAAGTTTTTTGGGTTTTTTTTAAATGCTGTTTGCTCATGTTCCTAGCCAATTACTTGACCTTTAAAGTCTTTGTTAAGGTGTAGGGGTCTGCTTCCAGTGTGGAGGATGTACTGTCCCAAGCTTCAAGGATTTTGTGTAGCTGTTTCTAGAGATACTTCTAGGGACCTGTAAATTTTCAGTTCTTCCAAGGTGTTATGATCAAAGGAGAGGTGTTTACTTTTTTCCTGATCTGTGCTCTTTTTTCTCTCTTGGAACTGTGAGGATTCCCTCCCCACTGTGCCACAAGCCCCACCATGCTAATGCTCCGGAGACTGTCACTCTAGGACCGCCACCCAGGACTGAGACCCAGATCCAAGCAAGGGCAAAGCAAGAGAATCCTGCCTCAGCCTAAGCAAAGAGATCCCTGCAATCCCCCTCTGATGAGTTGCACAATTCCCCCCCCCCCAACCCTGGGACTGCTCCAGGACTGGTGGCCAAACCATACTCCTCTCTCACCTAGATCTGTCAAACCTTTCCTACTGACCTTCTAAGTTGTCTTTGGCATTTGTGAATTGAGAAGTCTGGGGAATGCTACTACTGCTAGTGATTCAGTCCCCTGAGGCCTGCTCCAGGTTTGCTGAGGCTCAGTCTTTATCTGTGTGGCCCACGCTGAACTGTGCTCCTCTCCTAGCCTGGCACAACAGACCTTTCCCATCAACCATCCGGGTTGTCTTGGGCTGAATATTTGTTTCACTCTGTCTTTTTGTTCGTTCTGCTGCTCTAGAATTTGTTTAGAGCCATTTTTTACAGCTATTTGGAGGGTCACTGCTTTTGCTCTGCCATCTTGGCTCCCTCCTTCCCTCCCCTCATTCTGTTTTTAAAGAGCTCTGATTATCAGGAACTTTTGCTGACATCAAGCCTAAATTTCCCTCTTCGTAATTTCTGCCCATTGCTTCTGGTTCTACCTTCTGGTGCTAAAGAGAACGAGTATAGAATGGAACTATTATATTCCCCCCTATTTCTGGAAGCTTATGACTATCTTAATCCAGCCCAGGTTTGCATTAGCTTTTTTAACTATTACAGTCACACAGGTGTCTTAAGTTTATAATCCACTAACACATCTAGATCTTTTTCAACATATTTATTCTTATTTGAATCTATATACCTATGGAACATCTAATTCAAGAAGTCAAAGGGAGATTTGGTGATGAGACTAAAGTTTAGGAGTGAGACTAGGGCTGTGTATTTTGATCTGCACAGACATAATAATTAAGCACTTGGGAACTCATAAAGTGACTGAGTGTATATAGAGAAAAGATGGTCCAGAATAAAGCCTTGGGATTTATACAGTGAGATGATGTGGTATAGATGATGATTAAGGAAAGGAGACTGAGAACGAGTTGTTGGACAGGGAATAGGAAAACCAAGAGAGAATAGTGTCATGAAAACCCGGAGAGTAGAGAGTATTCAGTATGAGAGTGATTAGCAATGTCAAATTCAGCAGAAAGTATAAGAGAGTCGAGGAATAAGAAGAGTCCATTGGATTTGGTAATTCTCTTTTCTATAATTAAAGATATGTGGTGTGGGAAAACTGTGAGCTCTAAGGGTATTTACAACAATTTACAAATTCATGTCTGTATTATGAGTAATGCTCATCAAAAGAGGAGTTTATTCTTACTGCTTCAAAGGTTGATACTGCCCTCCATTGATTTTGTTTGTTTAGCTGATGTCCCTTCAGATCTCTGCTTCCACTAAAAAAGAGATAGGAATGCATCCAAGTAGCTAATGTCTTCATCATAGAAGTTACTATGTTTGAAATTAAATTAAATTTAGGGATAATTTATTGATTTTTTAAAATTATACTCATTTCCCCTTTGCCTCCCACTCTCGTTGCCATGGAATTGGCTATAGTTGAAATTTCAACTTGGCTCTTACTTTTTCCTTCTCACCCTGCATTGGTGTTTATAGCGTTGTCATTGTTTAGATTTCTCTTCTATCATTTTTTTGTATTGTTCCTTAATGGGCTAATCAGTTTCTCACTCACAGATTTTTTAAAAAAATGTTTGCTGGGTTCTCTTTAGTTTAGAATAGTAGGCCTCTTGGATGAAACTTTGGCACTTTATATGACAATCTTTTTCATCCTTCCAGAAATTACCCCTGCCCTGTTCCCTAAAATCCAAGGAGATAGGCATATAAAGCTCAACACAAGCTTCTCAGTGAACCAGGGGCCTTGCATATAGGAAACATTGCATCTGGTTCAGTTTTTACATTGAAGGTATAAAAATGGATGAGAAGTAAGTAAAATAAAAATATCAGCTCTAATTTGCAGCATTTCCTACATGGAGGTGGCAAAAATTATTTTAACAAAAACATAATTAAATTTTTTTAGATATCTTAGTTCCACTTCAAAAGAATTCTTTGGCCATAAAGTCTCCTCCTGCACTAACTTTCTACTCTGAGGCCTCTGTGTGATAGAGCAGAGAATAAGGTCCTACCAAGTTGGAAAAGCTTGAGTATTGGCCCCGTATTGGACTCTGTCAGTCATCTTAGGACCAGGCCGGATAAGTCTGGGCAGAGTAATCACCAAAAGATTTGCCACTTAATGTCTTTTAGGAAATCATGATGGACTGAGTCTTGAAGAAAGTGAAGGATTCTGTGAGGCAGAGATGGGGAGGGAGTATATTATATGTGTGGTGGATGGCCATTGCAAAGACACAGAGACAGGAGACAGAGTGGCCATATACAAAGAAATAGAGAAGGCCACTTTAGACTGAAGAATATGGCAAGGGGCATAATGTCTAGGGTCTGGAAAAATAATCTGTTTACAGGTTGTGAAGGACTTAAAAATCAAAGGAAGGAATTGAACCTAGGTCTTTCTGGTTTCAAGACAGATTTCTATCTACTCTACCATGCTACTTCTCATGCAGGGCCAAAGAATGACTAATTGATTTTTGTCATCTACTTTTATATTAAAAGTTTTGGATTTTTAGAAATTCTTAAGTATGTCTTTTATCTCATTCCTAGAAGCATTTGTTGATTTTGTGTGATGTTTTCACCATCTTGCAGTATAAAATTGGTCTAGACGAGCTAAAATTTACCTTAGAGATGTCACAATGAGGAGAATAGAAGCACAAAATTCCAAGTATAATCTATTTATTAGCATGGCTAGCAGTTGCCAGTAATAGAAGTCAGTGGCACTGAGTGACCAGAGATGCATTAAAGTAGATAGCAGTCTTCTGTACAGTTGGTAAAGATGTAGGGTGGACTTACATTTGGCTTAATCATGCTAATTTGCTTTCAAAAGAGGGTTTTCCAAAATCCATGGTGAGGGGAAAACACAGAGTTTATCAGCATCTTCTGGAAAGTCCTGTATTAGGCAACACCTACATCAGAGTGCTGGTGCTAGGCTTATGACCAGGCAGAATATCTGATAACCACATGGACTCATCCTCCCTCTTCCCTTCCAGAGTAAGACAGATTGAGTCCAAGCTGTAGTCCAGTGAAATGGGGAAATCAAACTATTTTATTTATTTATTTAGGCAGTTGGGGTTAAGTGACTTGCCCAGGGTCATACAACTAGTAGGTGTCAAGTGTTTGGTCTGAGGCTGGATTTGACCTGAGGTCCTACTGACTTCAGGCCCGGTGCTCTATCTACTGTGCAACCGAGCTGCCCCGAAATTAAACTCTTAATAAAGAAGTCAGACTATGTTATAGAGTCTCTAATGCTAAGAAGTCAGACTGGCTTTTTAAATTAAATTCCTAAGTACTGATTGCATTGATTGGATACAGTTCTCAGCCAATAATTGATACAAAATAAAGTGAGGCATCAATTTTCAGTTTCACAGAAAGCATTGAATCCAAGAGCAGAATAAGAATTTGAACCCAGAACTTTTAACTATAAATCCAGTTCTCTTTTTAATTACCATGTTGCCTTTTTACTACTGGCTATACAAATACAGAAGAAGAAAGGCACCTTCACCAGAGGTGTCAAACCCATTGCTATTGGCAAAACACTGAAATACAAGTTAACGTGTAATTGGGAAATGTTTAACAAAAGTTAAACACAGCATAATAGTGTTCCAAAACACTATATGTTCTTTTTCCAAAATTACTGTTTTAAAAAATTATAAAAGAATCAAACCTTAACAAAGGAGAAGATAAAGTATACAAAGGAGAAGTCACAATAGTCTGTAAACTATAAAATGGTGCAAAACACAGCCAGTGTATTTCACAGACAGGACTTAAACTCAGTTCTTCCTGGCTTCAAGAACTCATTTCTGTTTACTCTAACTAAAAATTCAAAACAACATAGATAATATTAATTTGTGGTTTTCCAAATCAATATGCTGCCCATTTCTGTTTGAGTTTGACATCACTGCCCTATCCCAATAGTGTGATACATTTAATATAAACAGACCAATATCCATCACATTATCATGTGGTATTCATATTGATGAAATATTTTGATATTTCTATAGCTTTTGGCTAACTGAAATTAAAATATCGAGGAAAGAATTTACCCTTTGTCCATAGTAGATTTCAGATCTTCAAATGTGCTTGCATAATGGATCAGCATCTTATAATCATAGTTTCATTAAAAGATTTTTAAAAATCACATCCAAATAATATTTAATTTTCTACCCATATTTTTATGTTAGAAGATTGCATGTCAGGTGTATATAGAAAATAGCTATTCTTCTCTGTGTTCTGAGATCTAAGTCAAAAATTAGACTGAAGGAGATCCAGTCAGTCTGGGGCAGGAGTAGGGGACCTGTGAGATATGCAGCCTTTTGTTTGAGGCCAATTTTTATAGAACAAATACTTTTATTAAGGAGATTTTTCTGTGAAGTTTGGATTCAGTCAAAGGGCAGCACTTGAGGACCTAGAGGGCCACATGTGGTCTCAAGGCTATAGAGGTTCCACACCCCTGGTCTGGAGTTTTTAGATGACATCAGAGTTATTTTTTGACAACCATCTCAATTTTCTTCCTCAGAAAGTAAAGTATCAGTAAAGGATTAAGCTTTACAATTAGACATTGAGAATGTTTTTTACAGACTGAATACAATCAGTGTGACCTTAAAAGAATTCCAGACTATCCCTGTCAGTCATAAACTATCTTTTATTAATCAACTTTATTAATTTCGTTAGTTAACCAATAAGTGTTTGAGGACTTCTGATGAATAAATCACTATGCTAGATTCCATGAGGTATACCTATATCTATCTGTCTGTCTTTCTATCTAAAATATCCCCTGCTTATAGCCATGATGACATGGGTAATTAATTATTAATCTTAAGAATTAGAGTGAACTTTTAGATAGTTGATGTGAGTCCAGAAAAAAAGGGAATTCAAAATAAGTAGACAAAAACTTTATTTCAGTGTATGATGTTTTAAATACATTGCGTTTAATAGAATTACAAAAAAAGTACTATAGAGGATTAGATGATGGAAAAATCACATCCTCTTGAAGTTTAGACAGGGTTTTATGAAAGGAGGTAATAGATTAGATCCTTGCCTTTAAGAAAATATACATTTCTCTAGGTTAGAGGTCTTGAAGGAAAAGATTGTGGCAGATCTTCTATTGCTTTAAAAGTTGCTTAGGGATGCTTAAAATTACCTGTCATTTTATTTATAAAGCCAAGGTAAATTGTTTATAATCATTTATGAGAAATGCTCAAATTGTATAATCCATTTAATATATGTTTTTCGAGAGGTAAGAGGAATACAAAGGCTTAAGTAACTGATTCTACTTCTATTATTAACACATTTTTATAGATTGTGAATTTTGTAGTTCATTTTGTAGTAAATAAATTTGTCATTTATTAAATTACTTAAATCTTACAGTTGCTAGTTTGGGGCAGCAAGGTAGCACAGTAGATAGAGCACTGGCCCTGGAGTCAGGAGGACATGAGTTCAAATCCAAACCCACAGAGCTGTGTGACTGTGGGCAAGTCACTTAACCCCAGTTGCCTCACCAAAAAGCAAAAACAAAACAAAACCAAAAAAAGGGGTTCAATAGGTTTCTATAGGTTTCAGTCCAAATAAACTTTTAAAAGTTACAATAAATGATTGTCATGAAGAACCAAAATATCAGGTATCTTGCTAAAAAAAACCAAAACAAAACTCCTTTGTATAAGTTCTACTGAGTGATTACAATCTCATTCTGAATTTGAAAGCATTAATGTTTATATTTACCAAGTCTAAAACTTCCTAGGAAAAATTCATAAAGGTGTAATAGTCATGACATTTCCTCCAAAAGGAGCGACAAACTTAAATTATTTTGTTATGCCGTACCACAGTGTCATAGCCACATATATTATACCACACACCCCCAGTAGTTTTTAAGAGGTAAAAATATTTTTGTTTGTTATACATGGTATTAATGATTTATATGGAGATGAAATGGAAACTACTTTTGTTCCAGCAATAGTGATTAATGAAAGTACAATTTGTAGACAACTTTTATAGTTGTTAATTTTTACCTAATATTATAAGATTCTATTTGAAGTGGGATGGAGTTCACAAATAACAGCTTTTAAAACATTTTATAAAAACTTAAAAGTACTTTTAAAATGGAGCATAACTACTATATACTTGTATAGTTGCCATATAGTCTTCTAATATGCAATTTTTGGTAGAAAATTAATATTTAATTTATGATTTGGGATGTTCCTTTTTTGATGACAGAGTCTTTCCTCCATACCTTTATTTTGGTTAACAGAAAGTTATAAATAAACATCAGTATGAACATTTTGGTTATATGTGATGATGCATGATCTTTAACAGGATGTAGTAGGAAAAAAAATCCACTGGATTTCTAGTTAGAAGCTCTGAGTTCTAATTCTTACTAAGATACTGTTTAGCTCTTCTTAATTTAGCTCTAATTAATTAATTGTTTTATTAAAACAAATCTAATCTTCTAAATGTCGGTGTCAACTTTACATTCCGAAAATGTTGAACACATACTTGGGCAGTAAATGTTTTTTGGAATATTATCAAAGATATACTTCATAGTTTTTCAAAACAAAACTTTTGACATGAAAGTAGATGAGAAATATCAATTAGTAGTCTTTCTCTGGCACTGGATTAGAAACATGGAAAAGAGATCTGCTCTTGGAGAGAGGAGGACCTGGGGTTCATTCCAGTGTGTGATAACATACCGACTTTCTGACCGCAGACAAGTTACTTAATCTCTCAGTATTCTAGACACCACTTTAATACTGTCAGTTGCAGAGAAGACGCCCATATGCTTTGGTAGAGGAAGTTCTCTATATTAGTGAAAACACAGGTCTAGTTCCTATCTCTGAAATGAACACTGACATTCAGAAAATTAGATTTTTGTTTTAATAAAGACAGTCACTAATTAACAAATCCAGTTCCTCTTTACCTCTGAATGGGACTGTTGCATTAGCTTAATAATTAGTCTCCCTGTGTCCAGCTTCTTCCTCTGTAATCTGTCATCTACTTAGCTGCCAAATTGATATTTTTAAATAACAGGACTGAACTTGTCATTCTCTTACTCAAGAAGCTTGAGTGACTCCCTGTTGCCTCAAGGATAAAAAACAAATTTCTGGTTGGTATTTAAGACCCTTCATAATTTGGCTCCAAATTGCCTTTCCTGGCTCATTATACATTTACTTCTCAATACACAATATACTTTATGTACCAGCCAAAATGGCATATAAGTTCAATTCCATTTCTGATCTCTGTGCCTTTGTGCTGCTTCTCCCTTGTGCCTGAAATGCCCTTCTTCTTTACTCCTGCATTTTGGAACTCCTGAAATGCCCTTCTTCTTTACTCCTGCATTTTGGAACTCCTAATTCTCTTATAAACTCAGCTCAGATGCTTTTAAGAGGTACTTTAAGAGACCTTTCCTGATTCTCCTCCCTTCCCACTCTCCCTTGTATTTATTTTGTATGTATTTTAAATTTACTTATCTGTGTTCATGATCCACTCTCTCTTAAACCACCCTCTCCCAATGTAAAGTTGAGGACAGGAACTGTTTTGGTTTTGTATTCCCAAGTGCTCAGCCCTTAGGTGACCAGAAAGCATCTTCCAGTTCCAGGGGAAGCTTGATTTGAGCATTGAACATTTAAGCCCAGTGGACATTTTTGTTTCCTTTTAGGGAAAAAGTAGTCTAACCTTTGCAGTAACTGGGTGGCACAATGGATAGAGTGCCAAGCTTGGAGTCAGAAAGATTCATCTTTCTGAGTTCAAATGTGGCCTCAGATACTTAGTAGCTGTGTGACCCTGGGCAAGTCACTTAACCCTGTTTGCCTGTAAAATGAGCTGACGAAGGTAATGGTAAATGACTCCACTATCTTTGCCAAGAAAACCCCAAATGGGGTCAATTAAGAATTGGAAAGAATTGAAAAAATAAAGACTGAATACCCTTATTGGTGGTGGGTGAACTTATCTATTGATAATGGTCCTATTAAAATGCTTATTGTTCATTTAGCTTAGTAATATAGTGTATTACAATATAAATCACTTTGTCATCTCCCGTCCTTCACCCCTGCCCCCTCACTCCCCCCTACACTACCTCCCCTGTGTTTAGTAACTTGGTGTCTTAGGGCATTGCCTAACACCAAGAGTTAGTTAAACTTTTAATTGATTTTTTTATTTTTTAATTTAGTTAATAAAAGAATTGCTTTTTCTGCATAGCAAGTATGTCAGATAAAGGACTTGAACCTTTCTTGGCTACAAGTTTATTCAGCTGTTCACTACTTCCTTAGTGATGCCTGTTTTCATTTTTAAAAAAATTATATAAATGAAATTCTCACACTAAAACCTTTTAAGTTCAGGTACAGTGTGGCAGGCAGCTTAGGTTGTGCAGTAGGTAGAACATTGGTCCTGAAGTCAGGAAAACTCAGGTTCAAATCTGGCCTCAGTTACTTAATAGCTGTGTGACCCTGGGCAAGTAACTTAATCCTGTTTGCCTCACTTTCCTCAAATCTGTAAAATGATCTGGAGAAGAAAATGGCAAATCACACCAGTATCTTTGGGGTCACAAAGAGTCAGACACAACTGAAAAAAAAAGACTGAACACAACACTGTGGCAGAGGTAGCCAATGAAAAACATGAAAAAGATAGTTTAAAAAAATAGGATAATACTAATGATGTAACTCATTTGTATAGTACTTTGCAGTTTACAAAGCACTTTTCCTCATAACAGTCTTAGATATGTTTAATAAGAACTAGACTAATAACATTTCAACTGGCAGAGTTCTATTAAATTAACTGTTTCAATAACAAAACAATTTGGTAATTCGTATGTGTGTACATTAATGATTTTGAAATATTTTAAAATTTTCTTTTAAGGTGTTTAAACCTTTCCAAAATGTTTCTCCTTTGTCTTTCTCTTCAGAGAAAGGTCATAGATAAATTATAGTTCACTTCTTAACCATATTACCACATATCCTAAATAATAATAATATAAGCAATAACATTTATTGTAATTTTCATATCACCACATTTTAGTGCCTGCTACTGTTCCTTAAACCCTGAAATATTTAGGGTAGTAAAGGGAAATGTAAAAGACAAAAACAGATGAAGCAAATGTAGCAGAGCATATGATGTGTAAAATGTTATGAAGATTGTTATTTTCTTCTTTGGCAAGATCTGCATCTCTTGTTCTTCATCTCGCAAAAAATAGTGTGACAATAAAGAAAATCTTTTTTAGTACCTCACAGCAATATGTTCTCACCATTTTCTTTTTATCTCCTATCTAGTTCCTACTGAGTTTAGATTTATTAAGTGAAGTTTGATTGACAAAAGCACTGAATAGATTGAACAGGGAAAAATGAAATGGACACAGGTTGAATTTGGAATATTAACTTTAAAATAGTGGTTTCTCACTAAAGAATATTTTTGTTGCATAATCAGCTTATGCTTTATTGATCATTGAAAAGTAGATTTCTGTATTAATATTCATTCCATATTCTATAGCCAGGTAGTTAGGTGGCTCAGTGGATGGAGTGCTGGGTCTAGAGTCAGGAATACTTCTCAGTAGTTCAAATATGACTTCAGACAGTACTTGGGTGACCCTGGGAAAGTCACTTAACTCAGTTTGATTCAGTTTCTTCAGTATCTCAGTAAAATAAGCTGGAGAAGGAACTACTCTGGTATCTCTGCTAAGAAAACCCCAAATGGAGTCATGAAGAGTTATGGACATGACTGAAAAACAACTCAACAGCAACAAATATCGATAGCAGTAAATCACTGGGGTATGTGAAGTTAGCTTAAAAAAAAATTTGCTATCTCTTCTCATGGGTGCATCACAGATTTCAGTTTCTATCTGACATAAGCAAATTTTTAAAAACATTTAAAAATAGTTAAAGGATAGAAATCCTGATGATAAGCATTGAAATATAACAGTTAGATGATATATTGAGTAGTAATAGTTTTTTAAATATATTTAGTTAACATATCAACTTCATTTGAACAAATTTCATTTTTATTCTGACTGATATGAGTAGACATAAAGCACTATGGAAATAAAATACTATTAAAGTCAAATATATTTAAAATATTAAAGTTAAAAAGAAAGAATTAGATAAATAAATAATTAAAATTAAAATATAAAACTAAAGTTTTATAAAAAACACCTTTGAAAATTTTGCGTTATGAAATTGTTATCCTCTATTCATCAGCTTTTTTAAAAAATGAAATTATTTGAATTTATAAATATTTTAGAATAATTTTAAGAAGTCATTTTTTCCCCTTGTTGATAAAAAGAGGAGCCTATGGGGTGAAAGATAATTGCTTTACTGTAAAGTCATTTGAAAAAGCAGCCAATCTATTTTTTTTTCTTGGTCTTCTAAGGGAGTGGGGGATAAGCCATTCCTATTCCTGGTCCCAGTAAACTCAATGCAGCAATTTCAGCCTAAGATTTTAAAAAAAGTTCACAAAAACAGAGTTACTGAAAATTGGAATGGTCTAAGAATTTTAGGCAAAGATGGCTTAGGTGACTGCTTGTCTGGCTTATTGTGTATGGGTTACTTGTTCAAGTATAAGTTGTACTAGACGCCCTCCAAGATCTTTTCCAACTCTGAAATTCCTGATTCTGTGATGAACCATTTACAGTAGCCAAACTTGTCTATTTGTCATTCTCTGTGCCCTTTTCCTCCCTCACGCTTTTTCTTTCTCCTTTTCCAGCTACCTCAAATGATACTGTTATTACTTCCCCTGTCCACATTCTTTGCAAACCCTTGCCTGTTCTTTAAGGCCTAATTTAAATCCTGCTGCCTCTATAAATCCTTTTTGTCTAGATCACACCAGAAAATAAGTAATCTTTGCTTTTTCTGAACTCACATGCAAAAGCCAAAAAGAAAAAAAAAACATTAGTTTACATTCTATGTAAGGCATGTAACATAAAAAATATATATGTGGAGTGTGTACATAAATATAAATATCATATTGAAGGAGCAGAAGGAGAACATTAACAACTAGGGGGAATCAGGAAAGACCTTTAGGATAAGAGTTGTTAACTTTTTTGTGTTGTAGACCTCTTTGTCAGTCTGGTGTAAACTAGAGGATTATCAGAACATAATGTTCTTGAATGCATAGAATTACAAAGTAAACCAGTTATATTGAAATATAGTTAGAAAAATGTGGAAAAAAAGTTACCGGACCCAAGGTTAAGAGTCTGTGCCATAGGAAGTAACATATTAGCTGAACCTTGAAATTCGGTTAGCATGGTATCATAGAAAAAGCACTGGCTCTGGTTTCTGCCTTTGTATTTTATCCTACTTTGTATTTTACCCCCAGTCTTGGATTTCCAATTTCCAGTTAGATATTTCGAACTAGATGTCTCATAGACATATTAAGCTCAACGTCCATTATCTTTCCCCCCCAAATCCTCCCTTCAGCTTAACTTTGTTATTAATGTTGAAGGTACCACTATCCTCCAGTCACTCAGGTTCCCGATGTAGCTGTTATCCTTGACTCCTCAGTCTTCCTAATCTTCCATAGTCAAATCAGTTGCCAAGTCCTGTTGTTTCTATTTTTGTATGCTCTTTTGTATATACCTCCTTCTCCCCTCTGTCACTGCTACCACCCTGGCACAGGACCTCATTACCTCATGCCAAAAATGTTGCAATAGAATGTTGCTGGTTGGTCTTCTTGCCTTGAATGTCTCTCTCTTTAGTCCCTCCTCCACTCAGTTCTCAAATTGGCCTTCCTAAAGTTAGGTCTGACTGTGTCACTCCCCTATTCAGAAGACTCCAGTGTCTCTTATGTTACCTCCTGTATCAAATATAAAATCCTATCCTGGGCTGTTAAAGACCTTCATAACCTGGCCCCTTCCTGCATTTTCAGTCTTATTACACCTTTCATCCCACCATGTACTCTTTAGTCTGTTGACACTCTCTTGTTGTTCCTAGCCCATGATACTCCCATCTCTAGACTCCTGAGTTTTCAATGACTGTCCCCCCTGTTTGGAATGCTGTTACTTCTCATTTCTGCCTTCTGTCTTCTCTGCATAAGGTGAGACTTTAAAATCCCATCTTATTCAAAAAGCCTTTCCTGATTCCTCTGAATGTTAGTGCCTTCCCTCAGTTAATTAGCTCTAATTTATCATACATATATGTATATTGATTGTATATAGTTTGCATGTTATTTACCCCATTAGAATGTGAGCTCCTTTGTTTTAACTTTTTTTTTTTTGGTATCCCCAGTACTTAGCACAGTGCTGGCATTTACTGGGCAATTAATAAGTGCTTCTTTACTAACTAACTAACTACAGGCAAGGGAGCTATTAAAGTTTTTTAAGCAGAGGAACGACATGGCCACACTTGCTGTTTAGGATATTTTCGTATACATTTGTGTACATAATGGGCACTCAAATACTTGTTGAATGAATTCAATACAACAACATTTATTACATATCCACTATAACATATGGAGATAAAAGATGAACGATAACATAGTTTCTGCCCTTGGAGACCTTAGACTTTACTAGGAGAGGACATATTAAGTTAATGAATTTTTTTTGAGGAACTGAAGTAAATTGTCTTTGTTTTCAAGTGTCTAAGGGCACAGTAAATGAATGATAGTTACTCTCTTTTAGAATGGTACAGACTTAAGGAGATAAAACAATATTTTTTAAGAATTATGTTTATTTTCAAAGATCAGCCTTTTCTCCTTCCCACTTTTTTCCTATTCCTACCCTACCCCCAACATTGAGAAAGCAAGGAAAGCAAGAAAAGCAAAATACCTTTTACAAACATTTACAATCAAGCAAAACAAAATTTCTCATTCATTGTGTTTGTACACGTGTGTGTGTGTGTGTGTGTGTGTGTGTGTGTGTATCAGATCTTTGCTCTGAGGCCATCACTTCTCTGTCAAGAAGTAGATAGCATGTTTTATCATGAATCTAAGGGGATTGTGATTGGTCTTGTGTTGATCAGACTTCTCAGGTTTCCTTTTTTTTTTTCCCTTTAAGAAATGTTTTGTTTTAATCAACCAAGAAACTTCTTCACTTTCCCATCCCAATCCACCTTAACTCCGATTGAGAACACAAGAAAAACAAAACTCATTACACACAGAGTCAGTCAGAACAAATTTCCAAATTGCCCAGGTCCTAATAAAGATTTTTCTCATTTTGCCTTCTAAGATATTGACTTCTTAGGAGGAAGGTAGCGTGTTTTATCATTACCACTCCATAATCCTGGTTAGTAGTCATTAATCTGATTAGAATTTAGCAGAATACTATTTCATCACATTTATATACCATAATATGTTCATCCATTCCCAATTTATGGACATTCCCTCAAATTCCCATCCTTTGCTCCCTCAAAAAGACCTATAAATATTTTTGTACATCCTTAGAATTTGTTTTCCTGAGAACTATTCCATACGTTAATCCACCTTCTAATTCCCCTTTCCTCCTTTTCCTTTTCCCTTCTATTTCACTGTGAGTGAAATACATTTCTTTATTGACTTTATGTGCATACATATTCTTTCTGAAGAAGAAAGAGTCTAAACTGGTATTCAGATGAAAATGAAGTTAAAGTGTCAGCCATTCCCCTCAAACACTGCCCCCTTGTTTGTATAGATGTCTATTTGTGTATGTCTATTATGTGAGGTAATTTTTTCTCTAACCTTCCTTTCCTTTCCTTCATTGTATTTCTCTTTTCTTCCTTTTGTATTCTTAAGATCATCAAGATGTAACAGTACTGCTCCCAGGCTTTGTCTCCCTTTGTGAGTCCCTGTGAGGCAGCTAGATGTCTCAGTGGATAGAGAGCTGGGCCTAGAGTCAGGAAAACTGGAGTTCAAGTTCTGCCTCAGACACTTAACTAGCTGTGTGACCTAGGGCAAGTCACTTAACCTCTCTCTGTTTGCCTTAATCTACTGGAGAAGGGAATGGCACCTTATCTATGCTAAGAAAACCCCATGTAGGGTCATGAAGAGTCATACACAACTGAACAGTAAATCCCCAGCCTCCCTCTGAATTCAGGTGATGCTAGGGATCAGAAGGGATACATGTATCATTTCACCTTATTTAAATGTAAGTAGTTCATCTTTGTTTAGTCCTTTGTGGTTGTCCATTCATGTTGACCTTTTTATATTCCTCTTCAATACTGTGTTTATACTTCACAGTTTCTCCACAGATCTAGTGTTTTTGTCAGGATTGTTCTTTTTCATTAAAGGACTATTTTTTCCCCCTCAGAGTCATTATCAGTTTTGTTGGATATATCATTTTTGGCTGTAAACCCATATCCTTTGCCTTCTGGAATATTGTATTCCAAGTTCTCTGCACCTTTTATAGTATGGTTGCTAACTAGTGTATGATCCTGACTGGCTCCTAGATTCTCAAATTCTTTCCTTCTGGATACTTACAGTATTTTTTTTTTCCAGTTAGGCAGGGAGAAAATAAGCATACTATTTTTCACTTTCATTCTTTCTTTTTTGAGTGTTCTTGCACAAAATCACTAATATGGAAATGTTTTACATGGTTTCACATGTATAAACTGTATCAGATTACTTAACATCATAGGGAAGAGGAGGGCAGAGAGGGATGGGGGGATAGAATTAGAACTCAAAACTTAAATGTTGAAAATTGTTTTCACATGTAATTGGGGGAAAATATTATTTAAAACTAAAGAAATTTTTTTCTCCAGTCTTCCAGTTGTTTTGTGATGACATACCTTATCATTCTCTATTTTTTCCATCTTTTGACCTTGTTTTTATTTTTTTAATACGTTTTTGTTTCATTGAATATTTCCCATTTAACCTGGAAAGACTTACATGAACTGATGTAAAGTGAAGTGATCAGAACCAGGAGAACATTGTGCACAATAACAATATCATACAATGATCAGCTGTGAATGACTTAGCTTTTCCCAGCAATACAGTGATCCAAGACAGTTCCAAAGGACTAATGATGAAAAATACTATCCATCTCCAGAGAAAGAACTGATAGAGTCTGAATGCAGAATGAATCATAATTTTTTTCACTTTATTTTTCTTTTTGTATGTATTTTTTGCCTGGGTTTTCTTTTACAACATGACTAATATGTTTTTGCGTTATTGCACATGTATGAACTATATCAAATTGCTTACCATCTCAGGGAGGGGGAGTGGAGGGAGGGAGAGAATTTGGAACTCAACATTTTAAGAAATGAGTAAAAATATTTTTTACATGCAGTTGGGAAAAATAAAATACTAATAAAAATATTTCCCATTTATATGTAAAATATTTTTAACCTTCATCTTTTAAAATTATGATTTCCAAATTCTCTTCCTTCTACCCCTACCTTCTCCTTGAGAAGGCAAGTAGTTTGATATTGCTTATATATTTGAAGTCATGCAAAACGTATTTTCCTATTAGTCATGTTGCAAAAGAGACAAAAAGCCACCAAGAAAAATAAAGTTATCAAAAGTATGCTTCAGTTTGTGTTTACAATTCATCAGTTCTTTCTCTGGAGGTAGATAGCATTTTTTATCATAGGTCCTTTGGAATTGTCTTGGATCATTGTCTTGATCAGAGTAGCTGAGACTTTCACGGTTGAACACCTTTACAATATTGCTAATACTGTGTATGCTGTTCTTCTGGTTTTGCTCACTTCACTTTGTATCAGTTTATATGAGTTTTTTCTGAAACCATATTGCTTGTCATTTCTTATATTACATACAGTACGGTTGTTATTCAGTCATTTAAGTTGTGTTTAACACTTTGTGACTCTATTTGGGGTTTTCTTGGCAGAGATACTGGTTTGCCATTTCCTTCTCCAGATCTTTGTACAGATGAAGATCTGAGGCAAACAGGGGTAAGTGATTTGCCCAGGGTCACACAGCTAGTAACTATCTGAAGCCAGATTTGAATTCAGGAAGATGAGTCTTCCTGACTTCCGGCCCAGAACTCTTACCTACTGAAGCACCTACCTGCCCTATAGCACAGTAGTATTCCATCATAGTCATATACCACTACTTGTTCAGCCATTCCCCAGTTAATTGGCATCCCCTCAATTTACAGTTCTTTGCCACAATACAAATAGGTCCTTTTTCCTTTTCTTTGCTCTCTTTGGGATACAGATATAGTAGTGGTATTGCTGGGTCAAAGGGTATGCTCAGTTTTATAGCCCTTTGGGCATAGTACCAAATTATTCTCCAGAATGGTTAGACTAGGTCACAACTCCACCAACAGAGCATTAGTATCCCAGTTTTTCCACATCCCCTCCAGCATTTGTAATTTTTTTTTTGGTCGTGTTAGCCAGCCTCATAGGTGTGAGGCAGTATCTTGTTTGTTTGTTTAATTTTAATTTTTTTAATCAGTAGTGATTTAGAGCATTTTTTTATGTTACTATTTGATAGCTTTTGATTTCTTCTTCTGAAAACTGCCTGTCCATATGCTTTGACCATTTAGCAACTGGAGAGTGGTTCTTATTTTTATAAATTTGTCTCAGTTCCTTATGTATTTGAAAATATGACCTTTATCAGAGAAACTTACTTCCCCCCAGTTTCTGCTTTCCTTCTGATTTTAGTTGCATTGGGCAACTAAACACTTGGGCAAAAGTGTTTTAATTTCATGTAATCAAAATTGTCCATACTCTTTATCTTTTGTTTGGTCATAAACTCCTCCCTTATCCATAGTTCTGACAGGCACATTTTTCTATGCTCTCCTAATTTACTTAAGACATTACTTTATCCCTGTTGACCTTGTTTTGGTGTACAATGTGAAGTGTTGGTCTACATCTAGTTTATGCCATATTGCTTTCCAGTTTTCCCAGAAATTTTTGTCAAATTATGAGTTCTTGCCTTAAAAGCTTGGATCTTTGAGTTTGTCGGACACTAGATTACTATGGTCATTTGCTGCTATGTACTGTATTGTGTACCTAATCTATTCCACTGATCCACCACTCTGTTCCTTAGTACCAGATTGTTTTCATAATTACTGTTTTGCAGTGTAGTTTGAAATCTGTTACTGTGAAGCTGCTTTCCTTCACATTTTATTTTCATTGATTCCCTTGATACTCTTGACATTTTGTTCTTCAGATGAATTTTGTTATTATTTTTTCTAGTTGTATAAAATAATTCTTTGGTAGTTTGGTATGTCACTGAATATGTAAATTAACTTTGGTAGAACTGTCATTTTTATTATATTGGCTTGGTTTACCCTTGGGCAATTAATATTTCCCCAGTTGTTTAGATTTGTCTTTAGCTATGTGAAAAATGTTTTGTAATTATGTTCAGAAAGCTCCTGGGTTTGTCTTGGCAGGTAGACTCTGAAGTATTTAATATTGTTTGCAGTTATTTTAAATAGAATTTCTTTCTCTCTCTTCGTGATGGCTATTGTTGGTAGTATATGAAAGTGCTGATAATACATGTGGGTTTATTTTTTTTATATCCCACAACTTTTCTAAAGTTGTTAATTGTTTCAGCTAGTTTTTTAGTTGATTACCTAGTGTTCTGTAAGTAAACTATATATCATCTGCTAAAAGTGATAGTTTTGTTTCCTCATTGCCTCTTTTTATTCTTTAAGTTTTTTTCTTGTCTTATTACTATAGCTTGCTTTTCTAGTATGATATTGAATAGTGGTGGTGATATTAGGCATCCTTGCTTCACCCCCTAATCTTACTGGAAAGGCTTCAAGTTTATCACCATTACAGATAATGCTTTCTCTTGGTTTTAGATACAGTCTCCTTATTTTGAGAAAGGCTCATTTGATTTCAAGGCTTTTTAGTGTTTTAATAGGAACTGGTGGTGTATTTTGTCAAAGGCCTTTTCTGCATCTATTGAGGTAATCGTGTGTTTTTTGTTGTTTTTGTTATTGATATGGTCAGTTATGTTGGTAGTTTTTCTAGTATTGAACTAGCTCTGCATTCCTGGTATAACTCCCATCAGGTCATAGTGTAGGATCTTTGTGACATATTGCTGTAATGTCCTTGCTGGTATTTTATTTTAAGATTTTTGAATTGAATTTTACTAAGGAAATTGGTCTATAGTTTTCTTTCTCTGTTTTTGCTCTCCCTGGTTTAGCTATCAAAATCATATTTGCTTCAAAAAAGAATTTTTCATATAGTATTGAGATTATTTCTTAAATGATATAATTCACTTGTAAATCCATCTGGTTTTTTTTTTCCTTAGCTCATTTGTGGCTTGTTCAATTTCTTTTTCTAAGATAGGGTTATTTAAGTATTCTAATTTCTCCACTGTTAATCCTGATCATATGTATTTTGGTAAATATTCATCTATTTAATTTATTTTGTCAGTTTGCTGGTATATAACTGGGCAGAGTAACTCCTAATAATTGCTTTAATTTCATTTTCATTGGTGATACATTCATTCTTTTAATTTTTGATACTAGTGATTTGGTTTTCTTTTTTAGAATCAAATTAACCAATGTTTTTTTCTAATTCCCCCACCCTGAAACTGCGGCTTATAGTTTTATTCATTAGTGCAATGTTTTCTTTTTTTTTTAACTTTCAATTTTATATTAATCTCTCCTTTATTTTCAGAATTTCCATTTGGGTGTTTAATTGGGGGTTTTAAATTTGTTCTTTTTCAAGTTTTTTTAGTTAAACACCCAATTCATTGATCTGTTCTTTCTCTCTTTTATTGATGTATGCATTTAGAGATATAAATTTCCCCAAGTACTGCTTTGGTTACATTCCACAAATTTTGGTATATTGTCTCATTGTTGTCATTTTCTTTAATGAAATTATTGATTGTTTCTCTGATTGACTCACTCATTCTTTAGGGTTAGATTATTTAGTTTGCAGTGAATTTTTAATCTATGTTTTATGGCCTTTTTTGAATGTAATTTTTATTGCATTATAATCTTAAAAGGATGCATTTAATGTGTTTTTCTCCATTTGCTTGTGATTTTAGATCCTAATGCATGATCAGTTTTTGTTTAGGTACCATATGCTACTGAGAAAATATATATTGCTTTTTATTCTCATTCAGTTTCCTCTGCAGGGTTATCCTATCTAAATTTTCTAAGATTCTGTTCATCTCTTTATCTTCTTTCTTATTTGGATTTATCTAGCTCTGAGAGGGGAAAATTGAGATCCTTCACTAGTATAGTTTTACTCTATTTCTTCCTGTAATTGATTTTCCTCTCAGAATTTGGATCCTCTGCCATTTGATGCCTGTATTTAGTATTAGTATTACTTGCCTGTGGTTACTTTTAGCAAGATGTAGTTTTCCTACTTACACCTTTTAATTAGGTCTTTTTTCTTTCTGTGAGATCATAATTGCTGTCCCTGCCTTTTCAGCTGAAGTATAATAGAGTCTGCTCTAGCTCAGTATTTTAACTCGGTGTCTGTCTCCTTGTTTCAAGTGGTTTTCTTGTGAACAATATTTGTTGCATTCTAGTTTCTAATACATTCTGCTATTCACTTTTGTTTTAAGGTTGAGTTTATCCCTTTCACATTCACAGTTATGAATACTAACTGTGCATTTCCTTCCATACTATTTTCTGTTTATCTTTCTCTTTTTGTCCAGTCTCTCGTGCTTGAATTTGTTTTAATGTTTTTGTTGTTATATTATTTCATATCATATATTATATTATAGTTATTCCTTCCACATCACGACTTTCCCCATCATGGTTTTAATATCTTGCAAGTCAGCATAAGAAATTAGATGGATTTGTGCAGGGAGTTTTGCAGAAGCCAGGCCAGCAGACGACACAGAAAATGTTTAGAAAATCAGAAATGCATAAAACATATGCATAGTATTATATATCATCAACATATTTTATCTTTTAATATTCTAAACACCCCATAAAAGAAAAAGAAAAAATTCAAACTTCTTTTCTGGTACTAAGAGAGAGCCAAAAAATTTTACATGGATTTTCCGAGTGATTCCCCTAATTCCTTAATAACTGCATATTATATTATTTTATGTTATATTACGTCCATTACATTATATTACGTTACATTACATTATTATTGGCTTCTCTTTGGTCCCTTCAAATTTTTAAGGGTTTGTTGCTTGGTCAAGGTTTTGTACTTCTTGTGCCTACTAGTCTATTCTCTTTCCAACTCTTGAGTTTTTCCCTCAGTTTTTTCCTCAAGAGCTTTCATTTCATTAAAAAAATTTTTTTTAAACTTTTGCTTCATCTCTTCTAGAAATTCTAGTTGAACTTGTGTTCAACGCAGTCCAAGCTGCATTTTTGTGTTTTTTTCTGAGGCTGCGCTTGTGGATGTTTTAAAGACGTTGATTTCTCCATTTATCTTGATTTCCCAGAGACCGTAATGGTAGGATTCTTTTTTATTTGCTCTTTCTTCTAACCTGTTTCCTCACTTTGGACTTAAGATCCAAAGATCTGGGCTCTGAGGCACTTTTGGAGTGAAAGTCTAGAGTAGACCTGTTGCTATTTTTTTAAGATATTGAGTATTTTTGTTATTCCAGCAGGCTGGTGGGGACTGCAAGCTTTCAGTGCCCCTAAAGTGGTCTGATCCTGGGCAAAGTCTGATTGCTGCCCCCCTTATCTGAGCTCTGCAGGTTCTTGACCTAGTTTGAGTCTGAGCAAATGTAGATTGCTGCTGGACTCCCTCTGCCCTTAAGAGCCAACTGGAAAATTCTTTTGGCTCAGAGTGGCAGAGTTATAGTCTCACCTTTAATCTGAGATTCCCGCCATCCTGATTATTCCTAGGTTAGGTATTGGAAGTAAGACCCTGCCTTGCTTCTGAAGTCTAAGTCATACCACTGCTGCTGATGCTGTTGAATCTGAACTTCTTTATTTCTCATATATCACCAGGGTTTCCCCATCTGGCATGTCCTTTTCTCACTCTGCTCTGTATCAGCAACCCAGGATTGAATAGTGGTACCTAACTGCCAGTTGGTACCTGTCTTTGTTACAGTGCCCCACAAATGTGCTAGGTCTAGATGTGTATCCCAGTATGATTCTGAGACTTCCTCTTGCTCTATTGTATAGCCTCTCCCTGGGTTCTGGAGTGTTCTGCTAGCAGCATGCTCCTGGTCCAACTTTGTTTCCGGTATGCCTACCTGGGGTGGACAAAGAACTCATTGTGACTTTTTCTGAATTTCCTCATCTGGATTCCTCCTAGTGCATTTTTTAGGTCTGTTAGGGGGAATTTGTGTAGAGGAGCTCACTGCTTAGCCTCCTATCACTCTGCTATCTTGGCTACACCTCCTATACTTACCATTTGAAATAACCTCATAGGTGAGAGATAGGCAGCCTTTCAAAAAGAAGTTGTTGTTGGACTTTGTGCAAATGAGAGCAAAACACTCCCCCTACATGCTGTATGCTACGTATTTTATGTAGTAGATTCATTGTTCTCACCTTACTCTGAATGAATCAGTAATAAGTTAGAAAAATTACTGCCATAAGGAAATGAAAATTTTGATGAGGAAAGAAGAGAATTTAAGGGGTAAAAGGGCAAGCAAGTACTTTTGGAAGTTGAGCCTAGGCTTAGGAAGAAAGGCCTAGATTGAATAGTTTGTGCAGCAAGAGTGCAGAATAAGGGCCCTAGGATAGGTGGATACAGAGGTAAATGCAGAGGTTCCAAGGACAGACTTTTGCCTAGAGCCCTGTTTGGGCCTACAGTACCTCTGAAAAATCCTCCCACCAGTCCTGTTAGATTGCTAAGCCAGTTGCAGATAGAGCTTTTAAAAAATCAACTTTTTAGCATGTTTTTGTGATGAGCTAGATTTTGATTGTCATTTGCCACAAAGCAATTAATTTTGGGATTTATAAAACATAAACTTTTAAAAATTGACAAACATAAAATTCTTCTGTATGACTAGATACTTAAAATCTTTTTTCTAAGGCATCCTTTCCCCCAATACTACCTCAACAAAGATGGCAGATATAAATTGTTTTTAAGTCATAGGTATAAATGCATAAATTTTATGTGAAGTTGTACCAGTAGTTATACAGGAATAGTATTCTTTGTCTTCTCTCAACCAGATGACATTTTGGGGAAGGGTAGGGAGAGTTGCTCTTTTTGACACTGTACTCAAATAGTGTTTGTCTTCTATTTAACTGCTTGCTCTGTTATGAAAAGTATGTTTTTTTAAATGCTTTGTGTTTGTAAAGGAGTAAGTTTTATTTTTTTAAAGAATAGTGCCTGCAAAGCTGCTAGCATTACCTTTTTATTAACGTCTAGGGATTATAGAACAGGCTGAAACTTGTAACTAATGTTGGCTTGGCAGCTTTTAGATGGGGATGCTTACTCAAGAAGAAGTCGTTCTGCCTGGTTGGTTTTTATTTGTGGATACTCAATAAGGTCATTCCTAGTTGTGCCCTGTCAGTAATTCTGGCTTTAATCTGCCAGCCCTTTTAATGACATATGAACCTTTAGATACTTATCTCTTTTGACAAATACCCTCCTACTCCATGGAGTTGGACAGTTGCTTTCCTAAATTTTGTACAATATAAAGTTTATCCTCATCTTTTTTTTTGGGGGGGGGGATGATGATAGGTGAGGGAAGGAAAATCTTCCTTTCCCTTAACAACTCTCTCCTTTGTTTGACCTCATTTTCTCCCAGTCCTGATCCTGATATTGGCATTCCTGCTTGAAAGTACAGTCTGCTCTCTGGCAGATATTTACTTGACCCTGGTGATTCTTGTTCTTTCTCATTCCCTACCCTCTTACTTTGGCTGATATTCTGCTAAATTCTTTCAGAAGTCTAAGCAGAACAATTGGTCTCTAGCATATCTAACTACACTCCTCAAATTACATGTGCCCTGGGTCTTCCCTCAGTGCTATGGGAATGCATTGTGTTTGTCTCAGTATGATGAAAAAGCTCACTAAATTGGCTTGATGTGCCTATCAAATATGTATATTAGATTTTAACCTCTTTTGGTGTTATGAAATCTCAGGGAGGGTTGTAATTTTGATAACTGTTTAAAAAGTACAAAGTTGATATGATTTTGGAAGTGCTTATTTAAATGACTACACCTTGCAGGTAGGCAGGTAGATAAATAAATTGCTGTTTAATAAGTAAGCTCAATAAATAGCTATTTGATTTAATATTGATCAGATGCTTACTTCTAAATAACCATATTCTTAAATGGTTTAAGCCAGAAACCTTGTATACTCAAATGGAATATTTTGGGGGATAATTATGTTTACTTTAGCCACAGCCTTAGTTAGTAGTCAAGATTGATTTTGAAGAGATGACATTTTATGATAGGATTTAAAAAAAAAAAACACCTTCCATAGAAGATGCCTATATTCTAATTTAATTTTACAGACATTTCTATAAATTATGACAATGTAGATCTTCCCATATGTTGCTACAATTGCAATAATAGCATTCATAATTTCAAATTTGATTAATGAAGTATCTGTTAAATAAGGTTACGTTCATCATCAAACTGTTTTGTACCATAAAGTTGCTCTATTTTATAGTCCTGTAGTCCTAAATATTAAGAGGTGTGGTGTGAGAAGGCAAACTCTTTTGGCATTAGTTATTTGATACTCAAATCAATGTTACAGTTAAGGAAATAAAGTAGTTATGTGGCAAAATTCTCATTAAGTATAATTGAATTCCATTTACAGATACTTTACAGTTAGAAAAGTAAAAAACTTTGAGTACTGTGTTGTTGAATGGCTTGAACAATAAAAATTGACTATCATCTAGATTACATCTAATATTTGTAATAACGAATAGTTAGGATTCTCACTGAACGATGGCATTAAAAATGTATAAAAATATGAGTTACCTTTTTGCCACATTTTTGTAAGAAATAATTATTACTCATTTGCCACAGAATGTGTTAAAACTGAATTTTAGTGAATATTCTTGAGAAAATCAGTGTGATACTTCCTCAGTGTGATTTCTTGTTCTTTGTAGGTGTAACTGCTAAGTATTAAATGATCTTTCCCTAAATACAACTAACTAGTAAAAGCACTTTAAAAGTCATTGTAGAGTGGTGCCTAAATTAAACTACTAATGCATTGCCAGTGAAGAATTAGAACACCCTCTACTGGCATTTACAGACTGCTTTTCTTTCTCTCTCTCTTTCTTCCTTCCTTTCTTTCTTTCTTTCTTTCTTTCTTTCTTTCTTTCTTTCTTTCTTTTTCTTTCTTTCTTTCTTTCTTTCTTTCTTTCTCTCTCTTTCTTTCTCTCTTTCTCTCTCTCTCTTTCTCTCTCTCTTTCTCTCTTTCTTTCTCTCTCTTCTCTCTCTCTCTCTCTCCTCCCTCCCCTCCCTCCCTTCCTTCCTTCCTTCCTTCCTTCCTTCCTTCCTTCCTTCCTTTCCTTCCTTCCTTCCTTCCTTCCTCTTTTTTTCTGAGGATTTATATGGCTTGTGCTTGGGGAATGCTAGGAAAGCATTAAAGCAGTAATCCACCTGACTTAGAAGGGTATTAGGTCACTTTATTTTGTTTTACTTCTGTGCCTTGAACAGTAGTTTTTTTTTTTAACTAGAATATTCATCATGTTATAAAGAATGTAGCAAACACATGGTAGTATTCCTTATTTTACCCAAATAAAATAATTGTATTTCAGTATATATAATTAAGATTTTATTCATAGTGATAATTTAGAATATTTGTGGATTTGACGTCATTTAAAAATAAAATAGTAACTTTAAAAATAGACTTGTGCTTTCTTTAGGGATCTCCTGGTGAGGAAACTCCCTTTACTTGTGTAGATATATGACTGCTTTGCAAATTAGTCATATTATTGCTTGCCTGGGGCACTGTGAAGTTAAGTGACCTTCCTGCTGTCTCTGAGCTGTTATTTGTAATAGGTTGGACTTGAACCCAAGTTTTCCAGCATCTGCGGCCTGCCCTGTGCACTAACCCAATTGCCTTTCTGGAGCAGTAACTGAGTAATTTAACTAGTTATAACAATTATGTTTTAAAAAATGTTTTTTTAAGTGGCTCTGGTATATGAATCAGCATCAGTGTTATATTTACCTGAATTTTTACCTAATGCCCCTCTATTGGATCATTAGGTTGTTTAAATGCTAAATAGTCTTAAATTTTTACATGTTAATACCTTAAAAATGAAGGTAAGTAACAAAGAAGATGAACACCTCCCTGAGCTTTTTTTCTAATACATGTTCTAGGAAGTGTTTTAATTTTTCAAGACTATTTGCGTACATGATGTTTTATGAAAGAGTGCTGCTGTGTGTATTTCACATGCTGAACTGTGTGTATTTCAGTTGCTTATTAAATTGTTTCTCCAGAATACTCTAGATTTGTTGTATTCTGCATAAGAAGGGTTAAGAGGAAACAACATCCTGTTGGAGACCTTGTTTTTAATTTTGCTTCTCACACTAGAACAGATCCTGCTAAGAGCAGCCCAGATTAGTTTGGAAAAAACCTTTGAAGAGATTTAAGATGTCCTTCAGCCAGTTTGAAGGTTTTTGTCTTGCAAATCCAGTACAAGGGCGCCTGCAGGCATCTCGACCCTTGCTGTGCTGCTGATGCAGCTCAAGGTCACACTAACCCGCCCTGTGACATTCAACAACAAAAAAATTATGCGGTGAAACTGCTTCAGCATTCAGCCAAACAACAACTTCTTTAGTGAGGAACTGAGGAAGAAGTCTTCCCTTTTTTTCCTGGGCTCTTTCCTTTCCTTTTTTCCTCTCTCTCTCTCTCTCTCTCTCTCTCTCTCTCTCTCTCTCTCTCTCTCTCTCTCTCTCTCTCTCTCTCTCTCTCTCTCTCTCTCTCTCTCTCCTCTCCCCCCCCCTCTCTTTCTTTCTTTCTCTTTCCTTCTTTCTTTCCTTCTTTCTTTTTCTCTTCTTTCCTTCTTTCTTTCCTTCTGGTTTTTTTTTTCTAAAAAGAGAGAGGAAGTGGAGAATCCTTAAAATTTTGTTGTAGTAAATAAACCAGGATTTCTGGTGTATGTGATGACAAGGTCATTTCTTAATTAGAACACATGTAAAGAACAAAGCTAAATGGCTTCAAAACAGCTTTGTAGTTGATGGAGAGGATTTAAATTATTTAAAGAGAAAGTCACCCAAGTATGATGGAAACTGAATTCTAAAGATATTAACTCCTTCCTTACTGTTCATTTATTTTAGAATCAGAAGTATTGATAAGAAAGTTGTCCATGTTATGCTTTGCATGGAGATTCCTTTATACTTGAAATATTATCGGATGACTTGAATCATATCCAAACTGGATCCCCAATTCAGTTAATTCATTTCTTAAGGCTTGGAGAAAGAGGTTATAAGTAAAAAACTACTTTTTTCTATACTTTCTTTCATTTTTTATTTGGGATGAGTTGCCCCTTTGACTTTAGAAAGTTATAGCTCAAATCATAAAAGTGGTTGAAATTAAATGATTGGCTTAGGAATGTTTTCTATTTCAGGCCAAATCAAACCTTTTAGAAACATATCAGAACAGGAAGATTGGAATAGGGGAAAAAGTCAAGAGAAATGATTTTGGGTGTTGGCTCCTACGATACTTAGCTGACATTAAATTGTAAAGCTATTAAAGTGTAAGCTCCTTGTGGGTACACATTGGTTTTGCCTTCCTTAGTGTCCTCAACTCTGCCCAGTATATATGTAGGCCTTGATAAATGTTTGTAAATTAACTGTGGATGTCACAACTTCTATGAAGCTCAGCTTTTTTATCTAAAATACGGATGCTTATACTTACTTTTCAAGGTTATTGTGAGGAATGTGTAATCTAAGTGTTATTAGTAGTAGTACTATTTATGACTCATTTAATTATGACTTGATTCTGTTGAAGAAACAGTTGCATTTATGCTACATTTAATGGAATTATTTTGTTTAATGCCTAATTAAATTATTTGGTTTTTCGTATTGTTTACCATTCTCTGTTTTAATTTACTTCCTCTGTGTAGGTTTAAGCTAGTTTAGGTGGAAGAGAATAATCTATTTCATAATAGAGTTATCATACTTAATAGGAAAATGTAGTGTAATTCAATTTGCACTTGAAAAAGATTGGCAAAGCACAGAGAAATTTTATTTTAAAAATTGAAATACATAAAAGTGTTCTTAGACTTTATACCTAATTGATGTCTTAAAAAGAATGCTGGAAGAAAATGTTTTCCTTTTGTCTTCAAGTGCAACTCTGAAGTGAGTAAATAACATGTAAATGTAATCGACTTACAGAGTATATTGCTATTCTGTTTTTAAAAATATTATGAAAATCTAAATTTGAGTAGGTAGCATGCTATGGTGTGTAAGCAGGAGAATTTATAATTAATTTTGTTTTGTAAGAGAATTCCCTCTTTTTGAAGAAGTTTTGTTGTTTTTTTCCCCAGCAAAAGGAGGGAAAGAGATTAGACACTGGGAAATAAAACTTCTTTTTGGATTTAAGTTTGTGAGGTAAAAATGAGAAGTAAAAGTGTGTTTTCAGGGAAATGGTTTTAGGAAAACTGATAAGCTATGTGAAACTGTATTCTTATTATTGCCCTTGCCTGGGGTGTAGAATGACCTTAATATTAAATGTGACCTAAGCTCACCTGCTAGTAATTTCTAATTTACTGTCTTAATTCATCAATTTGTTATCACTAATTGTTCTTCATTTACTTCTGTGTCTTTTCCAGTACCTAAAGGGTTGAAAGGTTGCTGTAATTGGCACTCACAGCTGCTCTTTCTTTTGACAGGGGATAATTTTGCAGCCTATGCTTTGTGTGACAGCTGCCTAATTGGGCATTCTCCCCTTGTAGCAAGCCTGCCTCCTCTAGCCTCCCTGCTGACAAATGGTGGTGGATTATAGATGAGGACATGCTGACCCATTCGACCTTGCTGAGATAGCTGGGAGGGGCCTCCTGCTACTTGAGGGAAGCTTTAGGTCATTTAAAGGACAGGGTCATGAGGCAGGTGGGGAAATGGCATATCACCTGACATTAGCCTGATGACTTGGTCAGTATGTCAAGGACAAATTCATCAGTATTGATTAGACATTTTTTAGCGTGTTTTATTGAAGGCACTGGTATTTCTTCAGTTTGTTGCTAATGTGTTTTGGTGAAAGGAAGAATGTAGAATTTCATATAATTGTTTTGGCTTCCATAAATTTCAATACTTTCAAAGAGTTTTGAGAAAAGACACCAAACCAAGCCAGATGGAAAGAAACAACTTACTTGGCAGGGGGAAAAATCAGCTTTCACCATTGTTGGGTTTTGGCATAAAATTCCCATTCACATTTTGAATAAAAGATGAAAAGTAAAATGAAAATGGCCCATTAGAAAGGAAACTCAGAGTTTGGGGCTTATATGATCAAAGTATTGTGTTTCACAAATTAATGTGAAGAACTAGGAATTTTCAAGAAATATCTTGGGGTTTTACCTCATGTTATACTAATTTCATAGTAAATGAAAAAGCTTGTCTGACGTGTGCAGTGTTGTAAAATGCTTACTTTTCTTGAGCATTTGGACTTAAGATGTGAACAATAACACTTGAATGGAAAAATCTTAACTCTTCCTAAGCATCTAAAATCTACATTAATACTTAAATCTGTAGTTAACACTTCAGCAACATTTGCTTTTTGGCTGTACTAGAAATTTATTTTAGAGAAAAATACTTCATTTAAAACAATGAGCCTTTTCAATTTTGAGGACATTAAACACTAATTCTCATTTCCATGGAATCATAATTATTGTTAGATCCTCTTGTGTCTAAATCTTCAGTTCAACAGGAAATAATTTTACACCCCTGAGGTAAAAAGCTGTCAGTGGTAAAGTGTGATGAATTAGTTCACTGAAGTAGACATATCCGTGTGTTCGTAGTGCGTGTATGTATGTGCTTAATTTTGACCTTGCTGTGTGTGTTTAACTGCTCTCAAAACCGGAGTCAAGCTTGGTGGAGGTTTAATCCTGTGCCCTTATACTTGATTAGTAGTTGTGGTTATCTCAGCAGAAGACATTCCGCCCTCTTCCTTGTATTGGTCAGGACCTGGGCATTGGGGAGTCAAGTCGAAGGAGAAAGAAAAGAGATTCTGCATTAGTATTCTATGAAAGCCTTACTGTCTGCAGAACAAATTGATTGCTACAGTGTACCTGTGCTTGGCACCACTGCTGTGAAAGAAAGGTAGGGTTGTAATCTGTTTTATTGTATTACATATTGTGACACTACAGGAATATTTAACATTCACTCTTACTGTGGCACTTGCTATATGTCTAAGTAAAGAAAAAAAATTTTAAATGAATGAAAAGTGTGAGCTATCAGTAGGTTGCAGCATTGTTTACTCCAGTTAAGTGTGGTCCATTCTAATTAAGAAAATTTTGCTGTATACTTCCCTGGAAACATAATCTGGTTGATAACAAAACCCCATGAAATGCTTAGTGGCACAAATCTGCTTCAGTGGTTGCAACATGCAGGGCAGAGATGAAATCCAAGCTACTGTTGTAATTTTTTTAAACTATGAGATTGAAGGAAGGGGGAGGGGACACAGTGAACTCATAGACTTGGTTAAGGTATTTATTTATAACCTTTTTTAGACTTTATTGTTTTCATAAAGGTCTTGCATAGTATTGTTTTCATAAAGGTCCTGAATAATACATTAGAGATGAGGAAGAAATTTTTGTAAAGAATTTTGGGAGAAGGTAGGCTTCTCTATGTTGTAATACCTTAAACTGTATTGAGGAAGCTAAAGAATCTGTGACATGTCTTTTGATTATTTTCATTTGTAAAGACATCAAGCATTATCATTTGTCTTGATCTTTTGCGTGGGGAAGACAAGGAAGAAAATATATGCAGCCGTTTGTTTTATACTGGACTTCCTGGTACTGCTAGGTAGTGTTGGGTTTGTCTATGACATTATGATACTTTCTTTTGAGCACTAGTTATATGAATGTATTATACTGAATATTTTCTTTAGTGACAAATTTTATTTTAAAATTATTAATATTCTAACCCTTACCACCTGGGATGTATCCTGCACTTTAAAATTTGAGTATATATGCACATAACTTCACAGCAGATTCTTCTGCCAGTCTTGCCACAAGCAGAGTTATAGGTACCTTTGCTTCCTCTTTTCTTACTCTTCAGTGGCAGGTAGATCATTTAAAGAGAAGAAATAGTAAAATGTTTCATGGTAGAGTTTTGACTGCACATTATAATTGTGTTTTGCTATCTAGTTTAGAATTCTTTGAATTAATTTATATCCTTTCTTATATAGTATTTTTTGAGATTATGCTCTCTACTATGCTAAAATGTGAAGAGTTTTATGAATATGACTTGTACATCATGAAGTGCCCCCTTTTATCTTCTGGTATGCATCAAGAAATTTGTTGAACTTGTTATGTTGAAGGCCCATGCGGTCAGGGAATATTTTCATGAGCCTAGACTTGTTCAGCAGATACCCTAGCAGAAAATGTTAGGGGAAAAAATAATCTTTGAGTGATTATTAATAATGAGTATAATATTGTAAAAACTGAAAGAGACACCTCTGTTATTGCATACTGATTTATTTTAAAATGAAGTATTTGAGACCATAAAGCAGCATGTACAACAAACTCTTTAACTCGGTAGTCTTTTCTTCAGTGATTTAAATTTTCAGAAAATAAGTGACAGAAGCATGTCCAAATTAGAGTGCTAGATTGTTTTAAACTCTTTAGTTTATTTTCTTTTTTTCCTTTGATAACTTTAGTATTTGTCACTAGAGAGACTGTGTTTCTAAAACAAATAAAAGATTTATACTTCACAGTTTTTTTGGTTTATTTTAACTGTGTTTTTCCAAAATAATTTATCCATAGAATTTTTTGGGGCTTGAACTATATTAATAGTACTAGTAATTGTAGTTCTGAGTATATGAAATACTCCCAATATTAAAAAGAGATTAGGGAAATTTTGTGTCTATAGCAACTACTTGCTCTGGAGGGAAATTGCCACATGTAGTTGTTAATGCATATATATAATTTCTTATTTAACATTTTAAGAGGAAACTACTATTAGTGCCTGTTTCCCATTGAATCTCCATTCCTATCATAGAGAAATTTAAGATTCTTTGCAACCATAGTTTGTGAAATACCATTTTTGTGAATTCTTGATTACAACTTGTTTTTGACCCTGGTGTGAATGAAGATGTGGATATATATATAAACACGCACATAATTTCTTTTTCTATAGATAAAATGCCGATATGCGTTCTCAGAGTATGCTAGTTGTTTTGGGAATATCGTTGTCTTTAGCCCAACATAGGCATCATCACCCTTTTGTTAACACCACTTATAATAGTCCATGCAGTTTTACCTACCTGTGTGACTCTACTCTGGACAGTCACTTAACTTGTTTGACCTCAGTTTCCTCAACTATAAAATGAGAGTGTTGGACCAGATGACCTCAAACGTTCATTCCAACTCAAAATCTATGATACCTTAAATTGTACTTCTTCATATATATCTTTAGATTGTTTGTACTTAATCTGGACCTGGCTTCAGCAACGTCTTGTGTACTAACTCTCGTGATATCAGTGATTTTAAGAACCATATTATATGACAATTTAAAAAATTTGCTGTGTTCTTATTGTGAAAGGTTAAGAGTGAGGAGAGAGAGAGAGAGAGAGAGAGAGAGTGTGTGTGTGTGTGTGTGTGTGTGTGTGTGTGTGACAATTTTAGTATCACTAGAATGGCCTAACTAGCCAAAATAGTGTTTGTATGATTGTTTAATAGTAGTAATGGTACCACTGATATGTGCAAGAATTAAATAGAAGATAATGCATCTGTGTTTCAGTACTCCTATTTCAGTGGACTTATGATCTTATCAATTTTTGGTATTTCTATGCATTCCCATCCTGTGTAATTCTTGTATATGCGTTCCTAAAATCCTTTTAGATACCAGTGGAGGACTTAGGTTGCAACCCATTTTTTATTACTTGTTCTCAGTACTTGACGATGTCACCTTCATTTGCAGTCATTTGGGGATTTTTTGAACAACATACTTTACCTCTTTTGAATATGAATTTGAAAATATGCTATATCTTGCCCTTTTTATCACTTTTCAGTTTTGAAGATATTTAGGATTAACAGTCACAACGTTGGGAGAACATTGGTGTTGAAAGATTGTTGTTTTTGTTGTTGTTTTTTAATCAATGAGCATCTTGGGCTAATTAAGCATGACAGTTTCAATTCCTGTATGGACTTGAAAAAATTTTCAAGTATGACCTATATAAATATACATAGACACATACTGGAGTATAAACTCAATATTGGTCATTCAAATTATATGTTATATTCTGGTTACTTTGGGCATTTTTCACTTGCTTAATTTTTTCTGCGAAGGATAGCTTCCACGGTAGTGACAAATATTGTGACAGCCCCACCGTTCCATGTTTTAAATCTGACTTGCTAATCATAATCAGGTCCTTGAACAAAGTTATCTCTGTTGTTTCTTCCATAATTTTCTTCCATCCTTTCTTCCATATTTTTAAAGTTATTCACAGTCTAGCTCTAGCTTACACATTATTTGATATTTTCTAGCCAGAATGTCCTGCTTGCTGGTCTCCATACACAATATTCTATCTTCCACTTTTCTTGCCTTTGTACAGAGTTAGTTCATACCTGGAATGCACTGTATCATCCTTTCCCTGTGCCTCAGAATCTCTCCCTAGCTTCCTTCAGTCCAGGTTCTGTCACCTGCCAGAAGCTTATCCCTCTCCTCAGAAATTACTTTGTGTATAAATTGTATTTAGTTTTCTTTTTACAACTTGTTTTATCCCAATAGACTATAAGTTCTACAAGAGCAAAGACTGTTCTTTTGTATTCCCAGTGCCAGGCACATAGTAACCCTGTAACAAATGCTTATTATTGAATTTAATCTTGGAGATACTGATATAAGAGATTGTTTGTTGATGAGAGTTTTAGGTGACATTTTTTCTTGTACAACTCTTTTCTATGTTTTCCTGTAAATTCTCCACAAAGAAGGTTGCCATGCTTTAAGATCTCTTGACATAGTCTATTCATTGGTTTATGGTTTATTCTTTCTCTTGCTTCACATACTATAGTTTTTGAAGAACTGAAGTTCTAAGTTATACAAGGGGCAGCGAAGAGACATATTGGGGAATATTGAAAGATTTTTCAATGAAGAATTGAACAGGAGAAGCAGCATTAAAATGTTATTGGAAAAGGAGTTGAGCCAGTCTTGTAGTGAGAATGAGGAAACATGATCAAATAGGTATAATTGTGAGCGTATAGATTAGACTAATTTGTAAAATCCTAAATAACCAACCTTTTGACACTTAGTAAGATAAGTTTGTACCAAGTAAATTGAATTATTTTACATAAACAGTATTAAGTGTGCATTCATTACTTATAATATAATAAGTGATAGATAGAAAAGGGCATAAGCATTTGAAAACAGCCATAAATGGCTATTAGGAGAACTAATATATATATATTTACACACACACACACACACACACACACACACACACACACATATGTACACAAAACCTTTAAGGTTGATATCAGGAAGGATTCTGTAATGTGTCCTTATTTTATCTCTACCAAAGGAACTAGGATAGGTGAACATAGGACATGTGTGTAGTTTTGCCATAATCATGATTTTTTTTAAAAAAAGATTATCAACAAAAGTGTAGTTCATAACCTTTTGTTGGAGTTATGAATTTTAAAGCTTAAGGTTCCTTAGAACCCTAAATCTGTGGTCCTATCTGCCTAAGATATGTTTTGGAAAATACTTTTAACAGATTTTTCCTCCAATCCAAATGTAAATACAATTTAAATGGAAATATTTTAGAATAACAGCAGTGGTAAGTGTGAAAAGGATGAACCATGGATATGTTTCAAAATTTAGTTTTTATTACCTTTTTATGTTTGGGATTCATTGAATTTACAAATTTGAATAACAAGGAAATTTTAACCAGTTATAAAACAAAACAAAACATGTTACTTATCATGTGGAAATGATGGGGTATGGGCCCAAGCTGGGACCTTTGCCCCTCACCCCAAAAAGAATTTGGGTCCCATTTGTCTAGGAGCCCCAGAAAATCCTTGAACCCTATTTGAACCTTTACCTGGTCAAGGAAGTCTAGTAGTCCCCTGAAGTTACTCTTATTCTTATCTCTATAGACTGGCTCTTTATAGCTTGTGCCCTGTCTCCAGGTTTGCCTAGCCCTGTATTGTCTGTAGCCCTGGGTTATATTTCCCATCCTTGATCTTGTCTAGACCCCATTCAAACTCCTCATCATATTGTCCCTAGTTTCAGTTCTTTGTTATCCTAATAAAGCCTAGCCCTCCACTGTCTATTCAACCTCCTAGGCACTCCCATCGGGATTCTCTCAGGACTCTTCCCCAGTCACCCCAGCTTCAAGATTCTCCTCCCCAAACCCTCCTCTGGTCACCCCAAACTACTTGGCCGTATATAAGTTCCATCCTGGGTGCCATTTAGCGACTGAGACTTCCTCATGCTTGCTCATCCTTACAAGCATTGCAAATGTTCAGATTCCTAAAGACTGGCCTATATGGTTCATCTTTAATAAACCTTGTGTTTGGCTGAAAGAAGGCTTTGGTCAAATTCTTTCAGGCAGCACCCATGTTTTGTGATTTTGGTGTTCCAGCACCCTTAGTATCTAAACCTCAAGAGATTGGAGCTAGTCCAGATTTAAACTGCCCTTTTTACTTTTCTATGTGGAACAAGCTGATGTTTTTCAATAATTTTTTAAAACCTCTACAATACTCCATTGTATTCTTAAAGTTGTAGCTTGCTAGGTATCCTAGAAACACTGTAATAATTCTGCACATATTTTTCCAAATTGTGTTTTGCAATTTTCAACGAGTTAGAGATTTAAATTCAAACAGCTAAACTAGCAGTAGCAAAAAGTGTTTTCCAAATGTGGTTATTCAAAATAATCTCTATTTACCCAGGAGTTTAACTTTCACTGTATTTCTGGAATTGGAGATGTAGGCATCAGTTTATCAATTCATTCTTCAGAAATTAATTGTACAAAAAGAATTGGGCAAATTTGAGAATTTTCTGTGTAAACTCTGATGATACCAGCTACTGGTATAATTAGTTTTGTTGAAAAGGAGGCAATTTTATGTAGTGAAAACATCCTTAGTCAGGCTCAACTCCTAATTCTGACACTTATTAGCTGTATGGCCTTGAGCAAGTCACTTAAGCTCTCTAGCACACAAATTCTTACTAAACACTTGTTGAATTCAACAGTATTATGTAGAATTCAGGTCATACCAGTAGAGTTCATTAGCTTCTTTTAGAGGAAAGTGAAAGTTTTATTTTCTTTATCTTAAAATGTATGTGTGACATCAAAAAACAATCAAACAAAATCAAAAGAATGAAAAAATAGGGGGGAAAATGTAAAATACCTGATTGGAAAAACAGCTGACTTGGAAAATAGATCCAGGAGAGAGAATTTAAGAATTATTGGACTACCTGAAAGCCATTATCAGAAAAAGGACTTGGACATCATGCTTGAAGAAATTATCAAAGAAAATTGCCCTGATATCCTAGAACAAACCCACACAGGATTTCCTCCACATGCAAAGGATGTTTTCCTCTACATTTTTTCACCAGCCACCAGAAATCCTACAAGTGGCCCGAGGGCTGTAAGCAGCCCCAGGTCACAGGTTGTGCAGGCCTGTCCTAGAACCTAAGGGTAAAACAGTTAGAATCTACCAATCACCTCCTGAAAGTGATCTCAAAATGAAAACTCCCAGAATCATTATAACCAAATACCAGAATTCCCAGGTCAAGGAGAGAATATTGCAAACAGCTGGAAAGAAACAATTTAAATATCATGGAGCCACAGTCAGGATTACACAGGATTTAGTAGCTTCAACATTAAAGAATTATAAGGCATGGAATATGATATTCCAGAAGGCAGAGGAGCTAGAACTACAACCCGCAAATCTAGTGAAATTGAGCATAACCTTTCAGGTGAGGAAATGGTTATTCGATGAAATAGAAGACTTTCAAGCTTTCCTGATGAAAAGACCAGAACTGGTCTTTCAGTTTCAAGACTCAAGAGAAGCATAAAAAGGTGAAAAGGAAAGAGAAAACATAAGGGATTCAGTAAGGCTAAACTGTTCACATCTGTACATGGGAAAATGATAATTGTAATTCTTAAGAACTAGATCACTGTTTGTGTAATTAGGAGTATAATAGACAGGGTGTGTGGGTATAAGGTGACTTTGAGGGAGTGGACATTTAAAAAAAATCAAGGTTTGAAAAAGGACTACCCTGGGAGCAGAAAGAAGAGAGAGGTAGAATGGGGTAAATTTTCTCACATGAAGAGGTGCAGAAGACCTATCACAGTGCAGGGGAAAATGGGACGGTGAGTACTGGGCATGGCTTAAATTTTACCCTGTTCAGAATTGACTCAAAGAAGGAATAAAATAATCAGTTGATTATAAAAATCCGTCTTGCCCTAAGGGAAGTAGGAGGTGAAGAGGTCAAGTGAAGCAGTGAAGTAAAGGGTGGTTGAGTGGCGAACTGACAGAAGGGGAAGGCAGATTGGGAAGAGGTGGTAGTCTGGAAGCAAAACGCTGGTGAGGAGGAAAAGGGTGAAAGGAGAGAGAGAAGGATAAACAGGAGGAAAAATAGGATGGAGGGAAATACACAGTAATCATAACTGTTAATGTGAATGGGATGAAGCAGAAAGCAGAGTAGATTAAAAACCAGAATCCTACAATATACTGTTTACAAGAAACACACTTGAAGCAGACACACAGAGTAAAGTAAAGGTAAGGGACTGGAGCAGAATATATTATGCTTCAGCTGACATAAAAAAAGCAAAGGTAGCAATTATGATCTCAGACAAAGTAAAATATATGTGTGAATGTGAGGGGGCAGTGTGATTTAATTGAATTTGGAGTAAGAGGATCTGTGTTGAAACCTCATTTTTGCTACCTACCACCTGTGTGACTTTGGACAAACTCATTAACCTTATGTGTAAAATGAGGGTCTTGGACTAGATTGATGATCTCTGCAGGTCTTTCTAGCTCTAAATCTAAATCTAAAATGATTTATCCCTGTGCATTTCCTGTGCTGTTTTTAGTAAGTCTTGTTCTCTTTTGAAATACAAATGAAAAAGTCAAATAGAGGTTTTTCTTTCCTTGAATTCAAGTATAATGAGCATGCTACTAGTTGTAGGACTGTTATTGTTTGGTAAATGAGATAGCATATTTCTGCTAATTAAACATAATTAAAGTTAAATATATTCCAAAAAGTTGTCAGATTGTTTTAATGCCTCACCTCATACGCACAAAGAAAAGTCAATTGTGGCCAACCTGCGTGATACAATTAAAAGATTGATTCTTGACAAAGTATTTTTTTGTTAGCTTATAATTATGTCCTCAGGTTTATTTATGTAACATGACATGAGTGGGTTTTTAAAAACAAACTAGTATTTTATTAAAAAGTGTAAAGTCTATGTTACTTGATCTGACTGTGCCATTCTGTTTGAATGGTAGTAAACTCCAATGGCTTCCTGTTGCCTCTGGGTTAAAATATAAAACTGTTTGGCTTTTAAAACTCTTTGTAGCCTGGCTCCAATTTTGATTTTTAGGTTCGTTGGACATAACTCCCCTTAACATATGGTATGATCCAACCAAGCTGTCCTCTTTGACTCACATGGCACTCCTTTTATTCTCTTACCTTTGCACTGACTGGTTCCCATCTTTTCTCATCTCTCTCTTTCTTCAAGATGCCATGCATACACCATCTTCTTCAAAAAGCCTTTACTAACTCCTTCAACTAATAGTATCCTCTTTCTCTACCTACCTTTTATTTAATTATCCTGTATTTCTGTTTTTATTTATTTTGTATGTGTTTATTATATGTACTTGTCTCCGCCATAGAGTGCAAGCTTGTAGAAAATGTTATTCTTTCATTCTTTGTCTTATACTCCCATTGCCTGGAATGGTGTCTGGTACTAAGTAGGTGCTTAATAAATGTTTGTTCATTAATTAATATATAATCAATATAATCAATGCAATTTTATTATTGTTATAGAAGAAACTAGTTTCTAAGTTCTTTGAAGTTATGGGTCATCAGTTATTAATCTGTATGTTTCCTAACCATTGACACAATTGCACATGGTTATGCAATAATTTTTAAAGTTTAATTGTCACATATAATAACATGGAAAAATTATTATACTCAAAAATACTTTTGTATTACGAACTTCAGTGAATATTTTAGTGGACCTGTGATCTCATCAATTTGGATATTCCCTCCATCAGTGAAGATCAGAACCCATTCATGCTGTCTCATCCTGTGGGAACTTTCTCTGTTTCAGAATCAAATGAGGCTTCTTTTCCCTGAAGATTATTTGGTGAACATTAAAGCTCTAAAAGGCATTTTAAAATGCTACCTTGAGCTACTTCTGTATCGCATAGTGATGTAAGTTTGTATACCATGGTGCTTCCCTATTGCATAGTATATATTTTCCAAATATATTTAAAAGCCAAAGTTTTTCATTTGTGGAATATTGAAGTAGTTCCCAAACTAGGAGGGGCATATTTAATGCTAAATCAATTTTGTTATTAGTTTGAAGCAAAAACCTTTGTGTTTGGCTTGGAAAAGATTTGTTGTTGTTGTTTTGAAATCTTGATTGTTTAACAACCTTGCTACTTCTAGTACACTTTTCCTCAAATACCTCATTCTTGGATGGAAATAACACTGGATTTTCAAAGTCTTGTTTTAGTACTGTGCTGTGGGAGGTCTTACTGAATTTTAAAAGCTTAGAGTCTAGGCCCAGTGTGTTTGTCATCTGAGGACTACTCTAAATAAATTCAGATAGGCTTATCACCTGGTTGGCTGCAGGGTAATAAAATGTTCGTCTATAGGATCTGTTGAAGATTGTCTGCTAAACCATAGCAGGTATATGCACTAGTCTAAGAACTACCAACATGCATGAAGTCCCTGAAGTAATTTCTGGTATAAAGGAGAAACTGTTGTGAAAACCAAATGAGATGGTGTACATAAAGGACTTTGTGAATCTTGAAGCCCTACATAAATGGTAGCCATTGTTACTAAATGTCTCTGGATCAAGCCCTACTGCAAAGGAAAAGAATTTGAAATTATATTATCTTAGGTCTGTGGCTAGTTCACATGTGTAAGCCATGTTCATTGGCTTGGTCTTTAAAAAAATATATAGTGTATACTGATTCAGTGAATACTGGAAACAGCTCAGAGAAATATATAAAGATATGGGCTATGCACAGACTCCAGTTTTGTTCTCTGTAGAAAAATTTTCACATCTGCTTATACTTCTCCAGGAAACCATGTACATGAAATACCAGTGCCACATGAAGACAAAGATAGACATGGAAGGAGAGGAGCTATTACCTGGATTTACGTAAAACAGAGCCATAACATGGAGAATATCTATTTCTTCAATTGTATTTTGGGTCATGTGGTCTCCTTAACTAATGCTGACTTCTTTGCCTTTGGAAGGGAATTTTACCCAGATTAGTCAGGAGGACTATGTAAGTCTCTGGATTGGAGAGGTCCATTAAAGTTTGTTTTGACAGTATACGAGCTTGTACTAGAACTAGATTTTTGTGTTTCCTGTTGTCAGATGAAACTTATATCCAGTGTTTTGATGACTGCTTGCATTGAAACTAAGAACCCTTAGAAAGACATGAATTAAATTGTTAAATTCTAGAAGGATATCTTGGTTGGAGGTAAAATCAGCCGAAGAAGAGGGATTTAGATACGTTTGTGTGAGTCTAGAGTTGCTTATCTATGGTCATAAGGACTATATGGATTTCAATATTTGTATCATAGATCTGGGAGGAAAATTTGAATTATTGATTATGATTTTTAGTTTTGATGAAGGTTTGATATTAAAAGTTATGTAGCATGAATAATGTACTTGACTTTCTGGTTCCCAAGTCAGTGGTATTAGTAGAATTATTGGTAGGTATATTATTCACAGAAAGACCAGATTAAGCTGAACTCTACTTCAGGTTGTCTTAAGTAAAAGAAAAAAATTGCCCCATCCCACCACTATCTCACCTTGCTCCTCCATGCCCCCAAGAGAAACATTTGAATATAGAAGAATGGAAAAGAATTCCTGTTTGCTATGGACACAAATAAGTCCAGTAGTAATTCATTGCTAAATAGAAGACAGTTTCACAGAATTTGACAGTTGGAAGAGTTCTTGGCATCCCTCAAGTCCTATCCATATTTAAAAGGAATCCCTACAATAATATAACCTCACAAATGGTCGTGTAACCTCTCTTTGAAGACCTCTTGAAGTAGTCTGTTCTACTTTAAGATAACTCTTACTGTTAAGAAGCATGTTTCTGACAGTGGGGCTAAGTTTGCTCCTTGCAAAATCTCCCTATTATTTCTAGTTCTGGCTTATGAGGTCAAAGAAAACAAATTTAATTCCTCTTGCAAATAACTTTTCAGATATTTGAAGACAACAGTTATACCCATCATGGTTTTCTCTTCTGGGTTAAACATTCCCAAGTCTTTGAACTGATCTTCATTTGACGTGAACCCAAGGCTCTTCACTATCCTAGTTGCCCTCTGGGACAATCTCCAGCTTATCAGGTCCTTAAACTGAACACAGTACTGCAGCTATGGTCTGATCAGGGCAGAGTACAAAGAGATTATCTATCACCTCTTTATTCCTGGAAGTTATGCCTTTCTTAATTTAGCCCAAGATTACATTAGCTTTTTTTTTTCTTCTTTTGACTATCAAATTACAGTGCTAAACTCAGTGACTTTGTCATCCACTAAAACCTTGAGATCATTTTCAGGCAAACTATTGTCTAACCACGTCTTCCTCATTGTGAACTTGGGCAGGTGTTTTTTGTTCCTAAGTACTTTACATTTATTATTGAATTTTATTTTACTAGCTTTAGGCTAATTCTCTAGCCTCTCAAGATCCTTTTGATTCTTTCATTTATAATGTAGAAGTTGTTTTTCTTGGCAGAGAAAACAGAACCAAAAGAAAAATTCACTGTGCCTTCTTTCTCTTTTGCCTAATCTATTTCACAGTAAGATATCTTTTCTCTAATTCTCTCTTTTCTCCCTATAGAGCTTTTAAAAAAACCTGACTTTTTGTTGTTGTCCTTAACTTTGCCAGCCTCAGTTCTTTCTGAGTCTCAGAATGCCTGACTTTTTTTTTAAACAAAACTGTCTCATCCTCTCATGTTAATCTCCTGTCACAGATGTGCAAGAGAGCTGTAGTGTCCCGTCCCACCCCCAATTAATGTAACCAACAGAATTCTTTACCCACGATACCTTTTCAATTGAGAACACCTCTTAATATATGAACTAGGGTGGGGGGGGGTGAAGTGGGAGGCCTTCATCAAGTTGGAAGGAATGAAATGCTTCCAGCCATTGGACAAAATGAGTTGACACTCAGGATGCTATTAGGATTGATTGAAAAGAATCATTCACACATCCTCTAAGGCTTAGATGGGGAAAAAAAAAAGCCAATTCAGAATCTGAGATTCCAATATAGCAGGACATACAAGTAGTAGAGCATCTTCAGCCAAACTCATGAGAGAAAATACTTGGGGAGAAGAAAGGGGAAATAATCTCTGTCTTCTCTCTTCTCTCTACCCTTCTCTGTGAGGAAAACCTTGTGACTTTTGAAGGGTTGAAAGATTTAGAATTTCCATCTGGGATGACAGCAGCATCAAGGAGCAGTTGTGGCCTGAGACCACATTAAACCCACCACGCCTTAGGGGAACTCTATTAAGACTCTAGGAATAGAGAAAAGGACAGACATCCAAACTGAAGCATGGTTACCCCTTTGCCATGTGTGCTTTTTAAACTCAAGCACCTTTACCTTTAGACTCAGTGTACTTAAGTGTAAGAGAGAGGGTCTCAGACTTTGAGGGAATGTTTTTGTAGTTAGGTCATGGCTGTACTGCCTCAGTATAAACCTTTCAAACTGTCTCTTTGTAAAAACTAATTGATCTTAATTGGGTAGTGGGTAGTAGTCAATCAGTCATTAAACATTCATTAAATTATAAGCACTGTACTACGTGAGTGAGGATACAAAAAAAAGGCAAAAGGCAGCCCTTGCCCTTCAGGGAGCTCATAATCTAATAGGGAAGACAACATGCAAACAATTATGTACAGAGAAAACTACAGGATAAATAGGAAATAATTAATAGGGGGAAGGCACTAGAATTAAGAGGGGTTGGGAAAGTATCTTGCAAAAGATACTGAGTAGGTATCAGCTGGTTAATTGATGCTGGGACCTGTCAGATGAGGGCTCATGAATGGCAGTACTAGAAAACCACCACCCCATTCTCTCAGGGTTAACCCTTGGAATCCTGAGAAGAGAAATAGCTACTTGCCCTTTGAGAAATTGTAATGTCAGTATAAGTGAGGGTTAGGCGAGTGAGCCAGTGCTATATGCACATATCTTTAAAATCTAATTTGGTCGGTAAATTCCCTGGACAATCTACATAGGTCTTTCTTATTCTTTTTTCATTGAAATTGTTTCCCCTTTGTGTCTTCAGAATTTTATTCTTGAGATTTTTCCATCCTACCTTGTCTGACTTCCATTGTAGAAGTTTAGTCCATTATCCTTTGTTTGGATTCTTTGACATCCACATTCCAAAAATATAGAATGTATAGAATGCCTAGTTTCCTTCTTCTCTATCCCAAAATTATGAAAGAGAGTCTGTCTTTTTTCCCCTATTATCCTCGTTATTCTATTATTTCACAGAGTTGTGAGGAAAACAGAACCCTCCCATTCTTTTGTTCCTTTTTCTTTCCTAGAGTTCAGTTTGACATTTATTAAGCATCTTTTGTCTACATAGACTGTGCTGGGATCTAGGGCAAATATAAAATTTAGATAAACTGGATATCTTTGTGGAGTTTATATGATACCAGGAGAAAAAGGTAACTAAATATTACAGGAACAGAGGTACACTTTAATCCTTCATAGGATTAAAGGTAGAACTCTGCTAATGTGAGCCAAATGGTAAAATAACCGTGCCTAATTAGGAGTGGGAAGGGGCAATGAGACTTTGTTAATAATTTTCTGCCCATGAATGTTTTTGTCTTTATTTTAATAATGTTTAGCCATCAGGATCTGCTCCCTGCATTTGGAAATGACTCATAATTCTGAGGTAGGTAAGTGAGAAGGACATCTAGTCTCCATTGGCCCTCAGTTATGTCTGTTAGTTTTGCTTATTTCGTAGTGGATGCTGATGGCAGAGTTAATTTGGAATGAGTAAATCCTTGTAGTAAAAACACCAAGGGATGGGCCCAAATGGCATAGGTGGTAGAAGCAGTTTTTACATTCAAGTGCTTAACCAGCCAGAACAGAGGGATGAACAGTGAGAAGGCAAGCAGCTTCTGAAGGAGACAGAGCATAGAGTCTTCAGTCAAAGAGATAGGGTAATTGCAGTTCATCTGTCCTAGCTACAAAATCCATTCATGTTTTCCTGACTTTATCTGTGTAGATTCTTCACCTGCCTTTATTTCCCATGATCTACTTTCTAATCCCTTTAAAGCATTTCTTGGGTTATAAATGGTTATGCTTATTGAACAGCACTGATCAGGCTCCCATAGAGTCTAAAGGGCTCTTAACAGCCCTGACTGCTCAATCCTGCTAAGATGGAAGAAAGAATTAATAGTGATTGGAACCAAGAAGAAGAAAGTTAGGAAAAGAGGAAACAAAGGAGAGTGAGAAATGCCATGTAACAAGATTGGCATTAAACTATTCAGAACTTGCATAAAATGAACTTTTTACATTTTTATCTGTCACTGTACCATCTCCCCATGGTATATAGTGCTTGGCAAAAACACTTTGAAATCACCTAAGAATTCCTGTGTGTTGTGGCCTTGTGATAGGGAAGTGTAAGGAAAATTCTTCCTTGTGTTTCCATCTTTGTGAATTTAATATTCTCACTTTGTTTTTCTGTTTACTTGTATATTTGTCATATTCTTCCCATATATGTTAAAATATAATCCAAGGTTTTTTGGGGTTTGTTTGTTTATGTTTTTGGCTTTATATGCCTAGGGACTTGCACATAATAGGTACTGAGTAAATGTAATATGAATTATGTTGAACCCCTGTGGTCTTTCATGTGTCTGGTTGGTAAGGAATCTTAGCAAGAAATGAATAATGGACATGCAAAACCTGAAGCAGACTCTGGCTAGCTGAGGTCTTGGTTGAGAAGAAGGAGGGGAAAAAAGTTCAATTCGAAAAGCATTGATTAAGTGCCTACTGTACTTCAGGCACTGAGGGTTAGTTGGGGATTAAAAGATGAATACAAAGCAATACCTAGACAGTGATTAGAGTGCTGGGCCTCAAGACAAGTGAATTCAAATCCTGACTAAGACACTTAACTATATGATCCGGGCAAAAGTCACTTAGTGTTCCTGTTTTCTCATGTGTAAAATGGGGATAATAATAGCACATATCCCACAGGGCTGTTGTCAGGATGAAATAAGATATGTGCAAACCTCTTAGCACAGTGGCTAATACGTAGTAGGTACTTAATAGATGCTTATTCTTTTCTTCTACCTCCCCCCCATCCTGGAAGGAACTAGTAGTTCTACTAATGGGAAATAACTTGTACTCAGATAAGTAAATAAAAATATAGATAAAGGAATTTTTTTAAGAGGGCAGTCCAGGAAAGGCCTTCATTAGGAAGCAGTGCTTAAATTGGCTCTCTCAGGGAGCTAAGGATTTCTAGAGACAGAGATTAGTAGAAATAATGTTTTAGGTCTATAGGTTATAGCCTATGCAAAGAAATGAAGACAAGGTAGGAGACAGAGTGATTTGTATTTGGAATAACAGCAAGGGAAGTTTGGCTGTATCACAAGATTTGTGAAGAGGAGGAGGGTGCAGGTATCCTGTGAAGGTAAATTGCAGCCAAATTGTGAAGAGTTTAAATACCAAAAAGATGTACAGTTGACTCTTGTTAGCAATAGTTATGTTCTATAAAGTTGCCACAAATACTGAATTAAGCTAATACTGAACCATTGCTTCTATGGGAAATATGGTTAGGTGCCTGTGAGCCTCTGGTTACATTTACTTCAGCGTTTTCCAAAGTGGCCTCACATATAGACTAGCAAATTACTTCTTCCTTTTTCTGGATATACTACATTTATTGTTTATTCATTAACATTGAACCCATGGCCAATAGCAGTATAGCTTAGCCCTGAATGAAGCTTATTGACATGTATTTTTTCCATGAGGCACATTATAACCCTTCTTGAGTTTAGGAACACTAGACAGCACTTCAACTCTACTTCACTTAGGGATTTTAAACAGCAAAATCACCAACAAATAAGCACAAAAATGCAAAAAAGTGATGTTTGAGAACTGAAACAAGAAGGCAGAGTGTTTCCTGGTTCATCATCAGCTGGAAAAGTGACTTCAGCTGCTTTTAGGCAATTCACTTTTTTTTTTTGCCATTCTGCAGAAGTCTAAATAACTGCAAAAATGCAACTAGTATTGATTTTGGGGTTACAAATAAATTTTAGGGAGTAGCTGAATTCACAAATATGGAATCCATTAATAATGAGGATCTTTATTTGTATTTTATCTTAGAGTCAATGAGAAACCATAGAAGCTTTAGGAATATCACTTTGGCAACTGTGTGGAATATAGATCAGCAAGGGGATAGAATGGAGTCAGAGGTCAATTAGGAAGTTTTTCTAGTAGTCCACATGAGAGACGATGAGAGCCTAACCTAGTGAGTGTTGTTGTGGTTTGAATAGAGGAGGGTAGCTGCCATAGATATTGAGGAGATATATGAATTAGATTTGGTAACAGATTAGGTAGATGGGAAGGGGTGGAGGGAAGGAGATGAGAGAGCTTGAGGATGACTGAGGTTGTGAACTGAGATGCATAAAAATAGAATGATGCTCTGGACAGAAAAGGGGAAGTTAGGAGGGGGGAAGGGGAATAGAATGGTAGAAAAATAATGAATTTCACCTTGTTGACTTGATGAAGGTGCCTGTGGGACACCCAATAGAGATTAACAGGCATCTTAAGAAGAGTTTTTGAGCTTAGATAGAAAATCTTAAAACATACCTTATCAAACAATCTAATAGGCTTAAAGACAAATTATTTATTAATTAATATTGTTTTAAGAATGCCTTTGAGTGAATAAATTATTTTGTCTATTATAAATACCCAAAATAACGATAACACTCCTATGAAGAAAGACAGCATCTACCTCCAGTGAAAGAACTGATAAATTAGACATATGTATAGAATAATTTTACATCTAAACATATATACACATACCTATTTATGTGTAGTGGTAGCCATCTCTAGGGAAGGGGGAGAGGAGAGGAGTAAAAAAAGGAGGGGGAAGAAAGATGTACATGATAATTCTGTTGTGTATTTCAAAGGAATAGCAAGTTGTGCATAGTAGATTTGCAATTTCATGGGTAATCTTTTTTTATTGTACTATGTTATGGAAATGCTTGTTTTATTCCATAAATTAAAAATGAAATAAATTTTTAAAAATTATCCAGGAAGTTTGCATATAATAGTGTTAGCATCACTCTCCTTTGAGTCGAAAGACTTGTGCTTTAGTTCTTTTTTTTTTGCCACTATGTGACCTTAGCTTAATGCCTTTTCTAAAGTTTCCTCACTTGGAGAGTGAGGTAGGTTGACTCTCCAAGCTTTTCTTCCTATCTGTTTGACTTGTCTAGTTCTATATTTCTAATCACAATGATCACATCCCACTTCCTAATAACTTCATATCTCTAATTTTCTCTCCTAATGTGAAAATATGCCAATACCAACCTACTTAACTATGTCAAAAATTTTCACTATAGTTCTCTTTTTTTCTTTTCCTTGATAAAGTCATTATTTCTTAAAACAAACAACCTCGGGAAGAAATATGCCTGTTTATCTTCCCTTTCCTTTTGTTTGTGCTAGAGGGTAGTACAGAACAGGTTTTTTTTGGGGGGTGTATGTGTGTGTGTGTGTGTTTGTGTGTGTGTTTCATTGGCAATATGATTTGTTATTGAAGCAGAATGTCACCAAATATAATTTTAGTAAAAAGGGTAGAAATGTTCATGTAAAATACCATTTGATAACACAGAACAATATACTTGATTAATGTGGTTAATGAGTCCTAGTTCATCCTGATTTATGAATCTTCAAATAGTATCAATACGGATGTAAATCTCTAGCCTTCTCTCATATCATCCTAGAGTATAATTACTTACTGGAAGAGATATTACCATTTTGGTTTAATAGCATATCATAGTATAATCAATTGTAAGAGATATTCTGAAATTCTTTAAAAATGATTTTACTTAATTTATTTTAAACTTAATTCACTTTAAAAATATGTAGTACTTGGGGGTAGAGTAGTAGAATACTTTTCTTTTCAAAGGAGTATTCCACTTTAGGAAATGAGAAATGATGCCTCTGTTTCCAACTTTTATAAGAAGGCTTATTAAAACTAGCAACACAAAAGAAATTTAAATGAATGAGTTTGAAAGACTATTTCTCTTGACTCTATATCCCATTTCTTTTAATATCTGGGATACAAGAGTCTTGTGTACTCTGTGGCACCACAACTGTCACCATGTGTAAAATGCCTGGGAATAAGTGTCAGGATCTATTCCTTCCTATTAAAATCCATTGTGGGATATAGTCCAGGGTGAGAAACACAGAAGTCAAGTGGCAAATATTAGATAGAGACAGCTGCACAGAGATTAAGGTTAGGCTATCATTGACAGTGTCAGAAATGCTGAAGCCTATGAAAGAAGGGAATTAAGTCACAGAATCTTAGCAATGGAAGAGCCATCTCATCCAACCCATGGATCATCCTCAGCAAGTCACCATAAATCCATTTCTTGAAGATCCCTAATGAGGAGGAACCCACTTTTGAGGCAGCCCACTTCATTTTGGAACTTCGTGAGGAAGTTCTAAATAGAACTCATGTTCACACTGTGTTCTTGATACAACCTGGGATCAGGTTATGGGGTCAGCTTTTGGTGTTACTATTTCATGATTAGCTCATGTTCAGCTTACATTCCACTAAAACTCCCATGTATTTACTACATGAGCAGTTTGTTGTTTAATCATCCCTCCTAGTCTTGAGGTTATGAAGTTGATTTTTTGAACACAAGTATAGATCTTTACATTTATCTCTTTACTTTTAAGATTTGACATACTGTTATATTGTCAAGATTTTTTTGGAGCTTGACTGTTTCCCAGTATATGAACTACCCTACTGCTCTTAGTTTTCTGTTATCTGAAAATTAGATAAGCATTCTATCTATACTTTTATCTGTGTCATTGATGAAAACATTAAATAGTACTGGGATGATCTCAGATCCTTGGAGATGCTCCACTTGAGACTGCTCTTCTCATTGGGTCTGATCATTCATGTCATATATTCTGAGAGATTACAGAGCTGAAAGTAACCCTAAGAAACCATGTAATCCAGTCTCTCCTCATTTTACAGTCAGGAAAATGAGAACTGGAGAAGTGAAGGGACTTGCCCAGTGTCGCACAGGGCTGGTATTTCAAACTTGGGTCATCTGATTTCAAATGCAGCATCCTTTTTACTACAATCACTGTGAATCCACTCAACTGTGGCCCTGTCTAGCCCATATCTCTGTGTGCCTTGTCTCTACAAAAATAAGAGACTTAGTTTGCCTAGATTTATTCAAAGTATTTGACAATTTCTGTGACATCCTGATAATCTACTAGTGTAGCAACTTTAATAATAGGAAATTAGACTCCATGACTTTTTCTGTATGAAGAAGCATTGTTGGCTCTTTGAAATCACTACTTCCTCTTTCTCAGTGTTCGTGAACCAGCATTTTAATTTATGATGTTTTCTAAAATTTTACCAGGAATCAGTCATGCTTGCTGGTCTAGAGTCTGCAAGTACCATACTCGTCCCACTTTTGAAAATCTAGACATTTACTCTTCTCTAGTACTTTTTCACTTTTTCTCTCACATTCTTTCCAAAATTCACTGACAAGCATCTCCACAATCACATTTGTCATTTTTTTCTTCCAGTATTCTGTGCCTGATGACTTCAACCCATCTGTGGTAAATATGTAAAATCTTACCTATCTCCTTACCTATTAAAGTTTGAACTCACTATTAGACATTTTTGTTCTATACTTTTCAGTACACAAGTCACTCTCATTGATAGAGAAAATAAGAGCCAAATTAGAGTTAAGTAGTAATCCTTTTCACTAGATTTGTCTTTCTATCCATCCTAGTGGTCCTATCTCTCTCTCTCTCTCTCTCTCTCTTTGTTTAATCTTCTTGCCCACAATCTAGTTTAATGAGCTTTTTATGTTGCCCTTTGCATTCGTTACCAGCCTGAGCTCATTCTGAGCTTTGAGATTTTTATAGGGAATGTGATACTTATGTGTCACATTCATCCTCAATTACCAGCCCTTGTTTTGTCTTTTAAAAATCCATAAACTCAGTTAGACATGGTGGCACTTGCCTGCAATCCTTGCTACTGGGGACACTGAGGCTAGTGGGTCATCCGAGCTTGGGAATTCTAAGCTGCAGTAGGGCTAAAACTGATTGGTTGTCTACACTTAAGCCCAGCACCAATATGGTGAGCCCCCCAGGAGCAGGACCACCTAAGGAATGGAGAACCAGAGCAGCTTTAAGGTTCCATGCCAGTGACTTGGGGGTGGTCAGGCCTTTCAGTGATCACTGCCACTTTTAGCCCTGGGTGAGATGGGGAGACTAAGTGTCCAAAAAAAGTTTAAAAAAGAAAAATCTTTAAACGGGCAGATGGGTTCCTTTTGTATCCATACCAGTTTCTTTAGACAGCTCCCTTTATTCTTATTTAATTAGAATATTTTCTCTCTGTGTCTTTAGACTTTTATTTTTGAGAACTTACCATTCTTCTTGGCTGAATTTCCCCACCTAGGATTTAGGCCTTTGGGATCCCATTTGTCTTTTCTCTAAATTTTGAACACTTGGCAAAATCTAAGGTATGTGTCAGGCTTTCCTCTCCTTCCCTATCACTAATTTTTTGAAAGATAGTCACATTCTCCAGGATTCACATCATTTCTCTTTAAACAGTTACTTCTTAGAAATTAACATTAAAGAGCGAGTTATTTTTTCCACAGGCTGAGTATAAAACAAGCTAGGCCAGTCATCAGAATAACATAGAATCCTTAAATACCAGGCCACACCTGACCATGTCTGTCTCAGATTCAAAGGTTAATGTATACTTGCCCATACAGCATTCTCCTCTTTTGAACTCTAAATGGCTTCTTGCTTTTGCAGACAAAGTGTAACATTCCCCATTGTCTGACTCGACCTCTTCTCTCAGGCTTTGACAGAGTTTCTATATGTAGGGATCAGAAACCTTTGTAGCTCTAAGTGACGTTGTTGTTTATGAGTGCCATGAAGAAGAAAGAAAAACCAAAGATCTGTTAATTGCCAGATCTAAGGACCCTTTCTCAATCTTTACACATCTTGATTTCTTGATAGCATTTGACACTGTTGAACAATCTTTCCTCCCAAGTTCTCTCTGGTTGTTTTGATACTTCTCTCTTTCTTGATTCTCTTCTTACTTCTATAACTTGAATATTCCTTCTCAGTCATGTCCCCTAATGATTGATGTTATTCCAGTGCTCGATTTTGAGCCCTCTTCTTACTCTATACTTTTTCTTGGTGTCCTCATAAATACCCAGGGGTTTTAATTCTCATCTCTATGCAGATGACTCACAGATCTATATATATCTGACCCCAGTCCTGCAGTTCATACTGGATCCCATAGGTGTCTTAAAGACAGCGCATCCAAAACAGAATTTGTTATCTTTCTTCCAAAATATGTCTCTCTTCTAGACTTTCCTATTTTAGTTTAGGGCACTATCATTTTTCCAGTGACCCTGTTATCCAACGTCAGTTATCTCCAGTTCTTTACTCTCACTAAACTCATATACCCAGTCAATTGCCAAATCTTGTCTTTTCTACCTCCATACTTCTCTTTGAATATGTCCCCTTATCACCACTCATGCATAAAGTACTCTTTCAGATCACCTCTTCATTCAGGTAAGGCAGTAATTTCATAATTGGTCTCAGAAACTATATTTTCCACCTAGTTGTCGATCATTTTCCTAAAGTATAGATCTGCCCATGTCACGTCCTCTACTTAGTAATCTCCAGTAATCCCGTGTTACTTCCAAGATCAAATACAAACTCTTTTGCTGTTTATGCTTCTTATAATTGGTCCTGTCCTACCTTCCTACCTTATTATGCATTACACCCTCCACACATACTCTTACTGCCCTACTAAACTGGCTTTCTGGTTATCCCTCACACATTTGCACTTACTGTCCCCCATGCCTGGAATGCTTTCCCTCTTCACTTCCACTACTTTGTTTTTCTAGCTAACTTTAAGACTCAGCTCAAATCCTACCATTCTGCAAGAGGCCTTTCCTGGTATCCTTCCAGCTAGTGCCTTTCTTTCTGGGAGTATTTCCTATCTATTCTGTGTACATCTTATATATACATAATTGTTTTTATTTTTTATTTCTCCCATTAAAATGACTTCCTTGAGAATAAGGACTGTTTTTGGCTTTTGGCTTTTCTCTAGCTCTTAGCATTGTGCCTGTCACATAGCATTTAGACTTAATAAATGTTTGGTGATTGACTTCAACTAGTCAGTTCCTAACTCCAAACCCAGAAAAAAAGGGGCAAAAACCATTCTTTTGATTTGCTTATACGATGGATTATCAGCCCTGAGGTAGTCCTTTAACTTCTCTCAGAAGAAGAGGGGAAAAAAAACCCAGTCATCTGTTTTAAAATTTTGATGGCTGGAAAATGAGAAGCCATGGACTTAAAAAGTTCGCCATTGGAAAGCTTCACACAGCTGCAGCCATAACTTCAAGAAAGGACATGTTCAACCAGATGGCCTATGCTGGCCTCTTTCCCAATACTGTGAAAGATATATTATTCCCTCCCAGGGTAACTCAGGGAAAGAGCTGATAATGGAATTAAAACAACCAATGTATAATTAACCCCTGTTTTGGTCAGTGTTTCCGACACAGTTTGGATAATTGGCTCACTTTACCTCCATTTAGGGAAGCAGCTGTTTTATTGGTTAGTATAATATATTGGGAGTAAGAAATCTGAACCTGTTACCAGCTTTGCTTCAAGATACTCAGAGTGTGACCTTGAGCAATTTAAGCCTCTCAGTGCCGTTTTTCATTTGAAAAGTAAAGATGTCTAATATATGTACCCATTTATGAGATGGAGGTATAAGAGGAAATGTGGGGATAGGGGAGCACCTTAATGTCGTTAGATTGTGAGCTCCTCAAGGACAAGGACTACTTTTGCCTTTGTGTGCTTAGTGCTTAGTTTTGTGCCTGGCACATAATAGTGGCTTAATAATGCTTATTTACTATTATTGATTGATGCAAAGTATTACAAGGATTTTTGGTTTTAAATAAACTTAATAATAATTGCGATTATTTAGATAGCACTTTAAAGTTTGCCAAGTACTTTATAAACATCATCTCCTTTGATCTTTACAACAACCCTGGGAGTTAAGTGCTATTATTATCCCTGTTTTCAGAGGAAGAAACTTAGGCAAGCAGAGGTTAAATGAGTTACCTAGAGTCACAGCACAGCTAGTAAGAGTCTTCCGAACTTCAGATTCATTACTCTATACGTTATCAAAGAAAGAGCAGCATAGAATTTCAAATATACAGTCATACAAAGAGCCATGTCCTCTGAGGGGGTGGAGAATCTCTTGACTGTCCTGCATTCTAGGAAAAAGTATAATACCAGAAGAAAGACCTCTGAATGCAGTCATATGAAAAAACTGCCCATAGTGCACTTTACCAACCAGCATATCATTATCCTGACCATCGTCCTCTTTCTCCAACCCTTTCTTTTTTTAACTGTCTTAATGCCATCTCTACTTGCCTGTTGGGACATTTCCAATTGGTGTGATATGATCCATGGAGTCACAAAGAGTTGGACGTGACTGAACTACAACAAAAAAGTCCCATGACCGTCTTAAACCTTTCCTGTCCAAAACAGAATTTGTAATCTGTATCCCTCAACTTTCTTGTCTGCCAGACTTTACCTATTTCTCATCACCATGCTGCTAACTCAAGCCTTGATTGACACTTTCTCTTCCCTCTGATTGGAGAACTGAAGGGCTGTATAACAGACTCCATTATGGAGGGCAGAAACTGGATTCTCAGCTCTTCACTTTGCCATCTCTGCATTCAACTCCAGGGAAGAAGATGCCCCTGAGCCAAATATGACCTGGTGTTCATTCCTTTCCCTCTTCCCACCACCCTCACCCACCTACACACCCTTTGTGTATTGTCTCTCCCCTTAAGTTACAAACTCCTTTAGGGTAGGGACTGTCTTTTTTATTAATTGTTTCCTGGGTGCTTAGCAGGGTAACTGGCACATTAATTGTTTTTCAGTTTTGTCTTTGTGACTCTGTGGACCATTGTACACCAGTACATAGTAGGCACTTAATAAATGTTTATTAAATTGGATTGGTTAAAGGACACCACCATCCGCCAATCACTCAGATCTGCAACCTCAGAGCCATTCTTGATTCCTTAGTGTCTGATCCCCACCCCAACATCTCTGCCCCTGATATAACAGTCAGTTGCCCAATCTAGTCATTTTATCTCAACATCTCTTCCTTCTCTCCATTTGTACAGCCATACCATTATCATCTCTCTCCTGGATTACTGCAGTAGTCTCATAATTGATCTCTTTCTTCATCTCTTTCTTCTCCAAATCATCCTTTTTACAGTTACTAAGTTGCTATTCTTAAAGCTTAGGATTGACCATGTCATTCCCTTTTCTGAGAAGTTTTGGTGGCTTCCTGTTACCCCTAGAATATGATGGAAGTGTTTTTAGTTTGGCATTTAAAGTCCTTCACAGTCTTGATACTTTTCCAAGTTTATTGCACATTGCTTGCCTTCCTGCATTCTCTGTTGTAGCCAAACTGCCTTACTTGTTACCCAAACATAGCAATTCATCTTCTATTTCCATGCCTTTGCACAGGCTATCATCACCTGTACCTCTGGAATGCTCTCCATACTTACTATAGGCAGTAATCTCTGCTTCTTACAATCCCTAGATTCCTTCAAGATTCAGGTCAAGTGCAACCTTCTCTTGGAGGTCTTTTTTTTTGATCTCAGTTGCAAGTGTCTCCTTGGGAGAGAAAAAAAACCCTTTGTATTTTGTATTTGTTTATCTGTGTTCATGTTGTTTTCCTCTAAGAATATTAACTGTTTGAGGTTGGGAACCATTGTGTTTTTGGTTTTGTGTCCTTAGTACATAGTACTTGAAACGTAGTAGGTATTTAACAAATGCTGAACTGCCACAGAAATACAGCTGTATTTCTATGATGGAATCCAGTGACAAAATGGGATTCATTGTACAAAATTTAGTTAGGTTGGGATGTTACCCAATTTAGCTAATAAAAAAAGATTTTTTTAAAAGCAGATGTGAATATTTTAATATCTTGAGAATTAGAATATTTAGTCTAGATTTTTAGAAAGCTTTTAGAATTGAAAACAAATTGTTCTTAGTGTATTAAAATACAACTTTGGATGCTCCACAACCAATTAACAAGGATTTATTAAGCATCTACTATGTGCCATATTTCCCTGTAAACAAATTGGGGCTTGATTTGATCCTTCATTATCTCTGCATATTTAAATATGACACACTGTTTTATAATTATTGTAATTATCTTCAATTTTTAAAATTAAAGTTAAGGGTTTGAATCTTTATGGCATTACCTATGCACTATTACATCTATGTAAATGGTCTCATTGGTAATCAAGATTTTTAAAAAGTGAATTTTTAATTTACTTTTTAATGTCTGATTGCATGCCATTTTCTGGGAAGGACTTGATCATATTGCTTCAGCTCATATTTCTTAGCAAATCCTACTTTTAGATCATACAATATAATGTTTTAATGTTAAAGGAAGTTTTGTTTAAATTTCTCTAGAATGAGTGATTTGAGAGTAGAGAGGTAGTGAAAAGAATAGTGAGATGACATGTTTTGAAGTGTATTATGTTTGCTATTCTGATTGGTCAAAGATATATTATAAATTACAAACCATGAATTGGTAGAAAATAATTATAAAGAAAACAGTCGGCTTCATTCAGTTTCACCTAACCAAACGTTAAAGTGTAAAGAGATCCTACTATGGTTTATTTGACTTTATTACCATTCAGAAAAAGAATCTGAAATCTGACTTTGAGCTTATAAATTTTCTGATTTGCCTAGTTGAGTAAGTTTTATATAATATTCCAGAGCTATCATAAGTTCAAAATATAAGTACCTTGCTTGAAATAAAATATGATCAATTGTTTGATTGTTTTTAACCTGTCATTCTCTTTGGACTTATTCATCTGTAGCATCAACTTCAAGTTGTTAATTCAGAATTTTCTAACGACAAGCATTCTACCCTCATTTTAATGTTTTTTTCAAGATTATGCAAAGTCTTATTATTTTGAGGGGTTCATCTTGATGTGACATATTGAGTGTATTATAAATGAAGAGTTTCCTTTTCTAGATTCGGTTGATCTGCTGGTTTTGTTGTGCTATAATAAGGTCAAGGCTGCCATTTGATTCTTGTGCACGTTATTTGTATTTTCATACAAAGAAACATTATTGAAAGGTGATAGGTTGCATTTCACAAAAGTATACTATTAAGTGAAAGAGGGGACACCCAGCAAGAGAGCATTGGAGATGATCATTTTTAGTAGAACAGCCACTCAAAGTGAATCAGTACAATTTTCTTAATATTGGACAGGCATCATATTTTAGTTTGGATTTAGATATTATTGATGCAGTAATTTTTGGCTAGTATTTTTAGTTCTTCAACATAAAGAAAGGGGTTTTGTTTGTTTTTTTGAGGTAGAGAATGGCTTTATCCTAGTTGAGTAGTAATAGAGAATTTTAAATGAAAGAGAGACCATAGAGTTCATCTCATAAAGGTTTATTAACTTGGTCCATGCACTCCCACAGAAATCCTGGATAGATTTCAAGAGGTCTGTGAACTTGGGTAAGGAAAAATTTTATATCCTTATTTTTGCTAAACTTTAACTGAAATTTAGTGTTTCCTTCAAATATATAAGGGGAACAGGCTTTACCAGTCTGCAAAAGGTGTCCATGACACACGATAAAAGGTGAAGAACCCCTGATCTATTCTAGTTTCCTTATTCTACACCTGCAAAACTGGGGCCTAAGGTCACTCATATAAATGGCAGAGCTGGGATTTTAACACAGATCTTAAACCCAGTGCTGTTTCCAGTAATAAAACCTGCTACTTTTAACAGAAAGAATTATAATAATCTTTTTTCAGACAGACATTACTCTTTAATCTAGTTAGCTATCAAGGGATATATTTTAAGTCATTCCAGTCTTGTATGTATATACATGCATACATGAATACATACACACAGACATACACACACATAATACCTGTGTGTGATAGATGCAGTGTTATTGCCTTTCAGTATTGTCAGTTATATCCAATTCTTTATGACCCCATTCGGGGTTCTCTTGGCAAAGATACTGGAGCGGTCTGCCATTTCCTCCTCCCACTCATTTTAGAGATGAGGAAACAGAGTCAAATAGGGTCAAATGACTTACCCAGGATCACACAGCTAGTAAGTGTGTGAGGCCAGATTTGAACTCAGGAAAATGAGTCTCCCTGACTTCAGGCCCAGAACTCTTTCCACTTTGCCACCTAGCTGCCTAGGGACAATTAGTAACAAAATAGATAACCATTGTGGGAACGAAAGCAAAAAAAAGGCACACCTTCATGGTGTCTTCATAGTGCATCTATTTGATTGTATTTCTATGTCTTCAGAAATTTTTAAAGGGGAATTTTTTTTTATTGGGCAATGTATGGAGTAGAGACTATAATAATTAAAAACAATACTTAAAAGCCATTGCTAAATATTCCTAAGATGTTTAGTATGTATCTTAACTAGTAAAGAAAATTTATTTGTAAAGGAGTCCATTTTATTTAAGACTGCTATTTTTCATTCAGTTGCTTTTTCTTAATATATGGCTGGTAGTTTTTAATGTACTACTCTACCATCATAGAATTGTGGCATTTTCAAGTATGTTTTATAATGTAATTCACAAAAAATGTAAAATAAAGACCTTGTAATTGAAAATTTTCTGAAAGACATATTTATATATAGTATAAAGCTATAGTAAGTGGTGACTAATTTAACAATGAATTTTTTTATGTTAATGTGCTCCACCCAGGAAACATTTTGTAGCCTTAAAAAAAATTCCTTATTCTGAATGGTCTCATAAGGACATGCATATTTCAGCAGTTTTCATTAAGAACTTTAGTAGCAGGATTCAATATATTGTTGATAACTATATCTAAAGGCTTATTTTTGTTGGATAATTATATTCCTTAAAAATATAATAGTTTAAAAATTATTTCTGTTAAGCAATATCTTATTGCATCATACGAAAAATATTAGGGTAAACAAATGTTTTTCACCCCAAATTTCTATCATTTACACAATGTTTTGATAAATTATACAAGGCATAATGAGGGTAGATAAAGTCACTTCAACAAGGTAACGTGTAAAGTTCAGACACTGTGTGACAAGTAATTTGACACCCAAATTATAGTGTAAAAATTGAAGGTTCTCTGGATGCGCATGTGTGTCTATGTAGTGGTTTCTTATACTTTAAAACCTCATTTCTATTGAATGTTCATTTTAGTACAAAGCTTGCATGAAGCTCTTGTCTTAGAAGATTGAGAACACTTTAAAACATGGTATACTGTGTAGGAAATTCAGAGAGTGTCTGGTAAGTGTACTAAAAACCCCAGGAGCTTTGATCAAGTGCCAGCTGTTACATCAGTCTTGTTTGTAATCTTTCTTGCTGATCTGTGACCTTGACCTTGTACTTCTGTCTGTATGTCAGATCTATTTTAGGTATGGGGAAACCATAGTTGAGTTTATTAGGATTTATGTTTTTATTCTCACAGGATATGTCTCCTTTTATAAAGACTAAAACAGTTCCAGGAGAAGAAGGTTACATTTCCCATTATTTTCCTGCTTTTTAGGTAAAGATTAAAAAATATTGTGCTTTTGAAAACTGATGGAAATCAATAGGCACTTTTTGTTGATATTTTAGAAAGTTTGGAAAAGCTAGAAATGTTTTTTTTTCCCATTATACTCATTGTGAAATACAAAAATTAGTCATTGCTCTTTGTTTCTATTGGACTGTTGTTCGTTTAAAAGCAGCAAAACAAAGGTGAACAGATAATATTTAATTAATTTTAAATATCTTTTATACCTGCTACTATTGAGTGCTTGTTACTTTTCATAGACATTTGACAATCGCCTCTGATATATTCTTTCATAACACAATGTAGTGAAGTGTTTTCAGAAAAAAACTAGTATATAAGGCTAATCTTTGAGTTAAAAGGTGCTGTTTAACATTTTGATTGTCTCATGATCTTATTGTTTCCTTTTAGCATTAATTAAATGCACATATAATTATCTGGTGAATTTGGTTAAGGTATTCAGGCCTTCTGGATAATTCATATCAAATAAATAACTATTTTACCTTTGTTTTAGAGTTATTTCTGTTACCCACGTAATTTATTAATTATTCTTTTCATTTGATCTGTGTACACAGGGCCTTAAATCTTTGCTTCTGTTTTAAACTTTATAGTATGTTGTCTGTTTTGTGATAAGCAAAAAATTTGTGTTTGAATTTAGGTTTCTATTTAGTTTTAAGTAAATGCCTAGATAGGAACTTTTCTGGCCTCATTGAAATAATGAATATAGAATGTCCCATTTTTGTGCATTTAGCTATCTTGTGTTTATTTTCATACCTCAGAATCCATTAGCAACAGCTATAAAACATTGGTTATTGCTATTTCTATAACTTTATGACAGCACATCAACTTGTGGTTAAAATGCTTGTCATTTTTATCAACTACAATTTAAGAAATTACTTAGGAACATGTGTCCTTATGTTCAATATTTAGATTAAGGTACACATTAATATTTCCTACATGTTAATAAATAGCTCATTTTAATTGATATTGATAAGGTTTATGAAGCAGGTTTTCTTTTGTTAACACCTTTCATTATAGCACCCCCCCCAAAAAAAAGGCAGATTATTATGCTTCTGGATCTATCTCTGTTTTGGGGAAAGCTATTCAATGAGCTTTAGGTATAGTGGGAAAGACACTTATTCCTTATGTGACTTTTGATAAAACATTTGGACTCTCTGGGTCTCTGGTTTCTAATAGATAAAATGAATTTATCTAATACTCCTTTTCTAGATCATGTAATATACTTAGTCACTGAGATTATCATTAGTAGTGCTCTTCTTAAGGGCATGAATATTTTTAAAAATTTTTAATGTATTTTATTTTTCCCCTCAATCATTTGTTAAAACAATTTAACACACTTTTTTGTTTAAGTTTTGAGTTCCAAATTCTATTCCTCCCTCCTTCCTTGCCCTTTCTCCTCCTTGAGACAGTGAGCAATCAGAGATACAGGTTATACATATGCAATCATGTAAAATATTTCCACATTAGTCATTTTGTAAAAGAAGCCTTGAATAAAAGAAAAAGAATGAAAGAAGGTAGGGTGAGGTGAGGTGTTAAAGGGACATTTCTTGCTGTTGACCTTGTCTCTGTTTAGGAGAAGGGGATTGAAAAGAAGAATAAAGCATAATCAGCTGGCTGACCTCTTAATGTCCTACCCAAAGTCTTCTGCCTGCACATAAAATAGAATCTCATTGTTGGAAAGGGCTTTCATCCTCTAATTTAGGAGTTTTTAATCTTTTTTGTCATGGATCCCTTTTGTAGTCTGGTGAAGTCTATAGGCCCCTTCTCAGAAAAAAACCCCAACATTTTTTAATAAATAAAATATATCAGCTTGCAAAGGAAATGAGTTATTGAAATAAAGATTTATTTTTTCTCTTCCAAAAAGAAGAAAGAAAGAAAGTAAAAAAATAGAAGGCTTCAGTGTGTATTCAAATAGTATCAGTTCTTTCTCTGGCAGCAGATAGTATGGTTCATCGTTAGTCCTCTTAGATCATTGTATTGCTGAGAATACCTAGGTCATTCACAGTTCTTCATCATATAATATTGCTATTACTGTGTACGATGTTCCCTTGCTTTTGCTTTCTTCGTTTTGCATCAGTTCATGTAGGTTTTCCAAGTTTTTTCTAAAATCATCCTGCCTGTCATTTCTTATAGCACAATAATATTCCATCACAATCATATACCACAGCTTCTTTAGCCTTTCCCCAAATGATGGGCATCTCTTTGATTTTCAGTTCTTAGCCGCAGCAAAAAGAACTGCTATAAATATTTTTGTACAAATTGGTCCCCTTTTTTGTGTTTGTGTATGTCTTTGGCATATAGACGTAGCAGTAGTATTGCTAGAAAAGATATTCACAATTTTATAGTCCTTTGGGCCTAGTTCCAAATTATTCTCCAGAATGGTTGGATCAGTTCATAGCTCCATCAACAGTGCATTAGAGTCCCATTTTTCCCATATCCCCTCCAACATCCATCATTTTCTTTGTTTGTCCTCTTAGCCAATTTGATAGGTGTGAGGTCGTACCTCAGAGCTGTTTTAATGTGCATTTCTCTAATCAATAGTGATTTAGTGCATTTTTTCATATGACTATAGATAGTGACTCCCAAATATTATATTGTCTACAGTTATTTTAAATGGAATTTTTCTCTCTATCTCTTGCTGCTGGGCTTCGTTATTAATGTATTGAAATGCTAATGATTTATGTTTATTTTATGCAACTTTACTAAAGTTTTTAATTATTTCAAGAAGTGTTACAGTTGTCACTCTAAGTATACCGTCATATCATCTGTAAAGAGTGACAATTTTGTTTTCTCATTGTCTATATTAAGTAATAGTGGTGATAAGGGGCATTCTTGATCTTATTGGGAAGGCTTCTTGCTTATCTCCATTACATATAATGCTTGCTGTTGATCTTAGATACTATTTATCATTTTAAGGAAAGCTCCATTTATTCCTATGCTGTGTTGTTTTTAATAGGAATGGGTGTGCTTACTAGCAGTGTGACCCTGGGCAAGTCACTTAACCCGAATTGCCTAAAAATAATTTAAAAAAGGAAAAAAAATAGTAATGGGTGCTGTATTTTATCAAAAAGCCCATTTTGCATATGTTGAGATAACCATATGATTTCTGTTCGATTATTGATGTGGTCATTTATACTAATAGTTTTCCTAATATTGAACCAACCCTGCATTACTGGTATAATATCCCACCTCATTATAGTGTATAATCCTTGTGATATATTGCTGTAATCACCTTGCTAGTATTTTGTTCAAAAATCTTGTACCAATATTCATTAGGGAAATCAGTCAGTAATTTTCTCCAGACTTCTATCATATCTAACTTCTCTAAAGTTCTGTTCACCTCTTTAGCTTCTTTCTTTTTTATTTTGGGATTAGATTGATCTAGTTCTGAGAGGTTGAGGTCTCTCACTGATATAGTTTTGCTGTCTATTTCTTCCTGTAACTCGCTTAACTTCTCCTTTAAGAATTTGGATGTTTTACCACTTGGTGCATATATGTTTAGTATTGATATTACTTCATGTCTATGGTACCTTTTAGCAAGATGTTATTTTCTTCCTTATACCTTTTAATTAGATCTATTTTTGCTTTTGCTTTGTCTGAGATCAGGATTGCTATTCTGCTTCTTTTTTTTTTTTAACTTCAGCTGAAGCATACTATGTTATGCTCCAGCCTTTTACCTTTACTCCGTGTGTGTCTCTCTGCTTCAGATGTGTTTCTTGTAAACAGCATATTGTAGGATTCTGGTTTTTAATCCACTCTGCTATCCACTTCTGTCTTATGGGAGAATTCATCCCATTCATATTCACAGTTATGATTGGTAAGTGTATTTCCCTCCATCCTATTTTCCCCCTGCCATTTATACTTTTTTCTCTCTTTTCACTCTGTTCCTTCTCACTAGTGTTTTGCTTCTGACAACTGCCTTCCTCAATTTGCCCTCCCTTCTATCAGCCTCTCTCCGTTTTCTTTCCCCTTTTATTTCTGCCTCAATTCTGCCTTCCCCTCTATCAGCTGGCCCCTTATTTTCTTTCCTTTTCCTCCTCCTACTTCCATATAGGGTAAGATACATTTTTATACCCAATTGAGTGTGTATGTTATTCCCTCTTTAAGCCAAGTCTGACAAGAGTAAGGTTCAAACAATGCTCACTCCCTCCCTTCTTTCCCTCTAATGTAAAAAAAAGAAAAGGTCTCTCATGCCTCTTCATGCGGTGTAATTTATACTGTTCGGCCTCCCCCTTTCCTCTTTTCCCAGTATAATCTTTTTTTCACCCCTTAATTTTTTGTAAACCATCACATTAAAGTCAGCTTATACTCACACCCTCTGTCTGTGTATACTTCATCTAACTGTCCTAATAGAGATACAGCTCTCAAGAGTTACAAGTATCATATTCCCATGTAGGGAAGTAAACAGTTTAACTTTATTGAATAACATGTTTGTTTTTCTTGTTTACCTTTTTATGCTTCTCTTGAGTCTTGTATTTGAAGATCAGATTTTCTGTTCAGCTGTGGTAAAAGTTTAAAAGTCCCCTATTTTTTTGAATGTCCATCTTTTCCCCTGAAAGATTATGCTAAGTTTTGCTGGGTAGTTGATTCTTGGTTGTAATCCAAGCTCCTTTGCCTTCTGGAATATCATATTCCAAGCCCTCCAGTCCTTTATATTGAAACTGCTAAGTCCTGTGTAAACCTGATTGTGGCTCCTTGATATTTGAATTCTTTCTGGCCGCTTTTGGAGAATTTTCTCCTTGACTTGATAATTCTGGAATTGGCTGCAATATTCATTGGAGTTTTCATTTTGAGATCTCTTTTAGGAGGTGATAGGTGGATTCTTTTTACCTTCTGGTTCTAGGACCTTATGGTAGTTTTCCTTGATAATTTCTTGAAAGAGGCTATCCAGGTCTATTTTTGATTGTGGCTTTCAGGTAGTCCAATAATTCTTACATTATCTCTCCTGGGGCTTTTTTCCAGATTAGTTGTTTTCCAATGAGGTTTTTTAACCCTTTTTTTCTATTTTTCCATTCTTTTGATTTTGTTTGACTAATTCTTGATGTCTCATATAATCATCAACTTCCACTTGCCCAATTCTAATTTTTAAGGAAATTCATCAGTTAGCTTTTGTACCTTCTTTTCCATTTGGCCAATTCTATCTGTCTGTCTGTCGACGTCTATCTATCAATCTATCTTTTTTTTTTTGGCTACGTAGTAGAGTTAAGTGACTTGTCCAGGGTAACACAGCTAGTGACTGTTATGTGTCTGAGGATGGATTTGAACTCAGGTCCTCCTGACTCTAGGGTTGGTACTCTATCTACTGTGCCACCTAGCTGCCCCAGCCAGTTCTAATTTTTAAGTTGTTCAGTGTTTTTTTTTCTATTTTGCTATTTGCTGTATTTCTTTATTTGCTATTTTTCTATTTTAATTTCTATTTTGCTATTTTCTATTTCTATTTTTTCTATTTTTCTATTTTTTAAGGAATTTTTTCCTTCAATTTTTGTCCTTCCTTTTCCAAGCTGTTGACTCTCTCTTGCATAACTCACATTTCTTTTCCCAATTTTTCTCCTACTTCCCTTACTTGATTTTTAAAATCCCTTTTTAGTTCTTCCAAGAAAGCTTCTTGGTATATTAAGACCAAGTCATCTTCCCCTTTGAGGCTTTGCATGTAGGTCTTTTGACATTGTTGTCCTCTTCTGAGTTTGTGATTTGATATTCCTTGTCATCATAGTAGCTTTCTATGATCTGGGCTTTTTTTTTTTTAATTCATTTTCAGCCCATTTTGTGACTTTTAAAGTTGAGCTCTGCTCTAGGGGTCTGGTCAGTGACTTTCTGCACTTGGGCCTTAGGTGTCGGCGGTTTGCCCACTGTGTTGGGGTGGCCTGGCCAAGTCTTGCATATTTTGTGGGGACAGGTGGGGGGCAGAGGGTTCCCAGGCTGGCATCCCTGTTGCAGTGTAGCTGGAGGCTTCAGGGCTGGCCTGCTGTGCCACCAACCTGCTGAGCCGGGTCTGAGAGGCCTCAGCTGTGCTGCAGCTCAGAGCATTGCGCTGGCCTGCACCATCTGCATCGAACTGTGCTTCCTTTTTACCTGAGTGACACAGATCTTTTCCTGAAGTCCTTCTAAGTTTTCTTAAGCTGGGAAATTGTTTCACTCCATCTTGTCGTAGATTCTGTCCTTCCAGAATCTGTTTAGAGGCTTGATTTAACATTGTTTCTGAGGAGAACTCAGGCAACTTCTGGCTTTTTCTCCACCATCTTGGCTCCTCCTCCCCTCTCTGTTTTATTGATGTAAGCAGTTAGAGATATAAAATTTCCCCTAAGTACCACTTTGGCGGCATCTTCTAAATTTTGGTATGTTGTCTTACAGTTGTCATTCATTTTTAATGAAGTTAACAATTGTTTCTCCTATTTGTTTTTTTTGATCCATTTATGTTTTAGAATTTTCTTTCCAGGGGCAACTGGGTGGCACAGTGGATAGAACGCCAGCCCTGGATTCAGGGGAACCTGAGTTCAAATGTGGCCTCAGACCCATAACACTTACTAGCTGTGTGACCCTGGGCAAGTCACTTAACCCCATTGCCTAGCCAAAAAAAGAAAAAAATAGAATTTTCTTTCCAATTAACTTTTAATCTATCTTTCCATTGCCCAGTATTGAATGTAATTTATATTGCGTTATGATCTGAAAAGGATGAATTTACTATTTCTGCTTTTCTGCATATGGTTATGAGGTTTTTATGTCCTAATACATGGTCAGTTTTTGTGTAGGTGCCATGTACTGCTGAGAAAAAAGTTATATTCTTTTCTATTTCCATTCCATTTTTCCAGAGATCTATCAGATCTAACTTTTTTCAGAATTTTATTCACCTCCTTAACTTCTCTCTTGTTTATTTTTTGGTTAGATTCATCTAGTTCCAAGAGGAGAAAGTTGAGTTCCCCCCACTAGTATAGTTTTACTGTCTATTTCCTCCTGACTCATTTGGCTTGTTCAAAAATTTAGATGCTATACCACTTGGTGCATATATGTTTGGTGTTGATATTACTTCATTGCCTGTGGTACCTTTCAGCAAAATATAGTTTCTTTCCTTATCTCTTTCGATTAGATCTGTTTTTGCTTTTGCTTTGTCTTGAGATCATGATTGTTACTCCTGTTTTGTTTCCTTCAGCTTAAGCATAATAGATTCTGCTCCAGACTTTTACCTTTACTCTGTGACATGAACATTTTAAAAGAAAATTACAGCAAGATATTCTTAAATCATCAGTAGTAGAATTTGAGATATTTAACAGAAGGAAACATTTTTGGATAATGAATCCTTTAGGTGCTTGCTATTATCCCAGCTATTAGCAAGAGTTGAGAAGGATTATAACATAGTAATAAATATTAAGGTATGCATTATTTTAAAAAATAGATTACATAAATTTTTGAGAATGTATTCTATAAATGTCGGTTTTCAAGTTTACTCTTTAAAAGAGTTGGTGAAGTCCATGTCATTCACTTTGCAAATGAGATTTTGAGGAAATTTTTCTCAAATGAAAGTCTTTCAACTCTGTTCTCTTAAAATCTTTGTACGGGATTTTCATTCTTGGCTTTTAATTTGGAATGCTAAATTCATCCATTATTTTAAGCTTTTTATTGATACATATCCTTGGTATTGAATTGCTTTTGTTTTGTATGCTTTGAGCTTATAAAAGTGCTGTGCCAGTCAAATTCTGTTAAAATAAATCCTAAAGGAACATTAGAGTTATTTTGTTGTACTGGATATTACTTTGAATAAATAGTTAACCCAACAAAATCAGGCCAGATACTGTTATTTAATGGAATTTAATTAAGCTATTCTTACATTCATTTAAAAAATGCAAAAATTTACCCATATTGAAATCTGAACAGTGTTATCTTATGGCAATTATTCTCAGGTATATTTGGGAAACACATTAACTTGTTTAGGAATTGGAGCAGAAATTCTAATGGAAGCTGCATACCCAATTCATTTTTAGCCCTTTGTAGTATCACATTTTTAGTTCTATGTGGAAAATGTAATCTAGGGGAAATCTTGAGAAATTTCATGGAGAAAAATTTTAGAAAAAGGTCAGATGATGCTGATAATTAGCCGTATAATTCAAGTACATTTTATTGAACTTTATTACTGATCCTTGCTCTCAATAGGCCCAATAGTTATTTGATTACAAATAAGATATTAGATCCCTTTCTAATAAACAGATCTTTCCCAAATTTCCCCTTTGTTTCCTCCTTGGACTGGCAAGAGTATAGTTCCCCAGTTATAGTGCATAGACAAACATACCATACCTCACCTGATTAAAACTTCACATGTAAAAGACTGAAAAAAATGAGGACTACAGAGTCACATAAAAAATTAAGGTGTAACTTAAGTTATTTTTGCATCAGTTTAAGAAAGTTAACACTGAGAAAACTTATACAGATTAGCTAAATTATCACAATTACTCATGGCATTGAAACACTTGTCCCTTAAGCTACTTTTCATTTTATGAAAATTTATTTTGTGCCTGTTGTGTCTTCACTCTCTTCCCCTCCTCAGTGTTTTATTAATTTTGGAAACAATATTGTCTGTGCTGATGAAACCACATCCGGATTTTAAAAATTGTTATTGTGTAGCAGACCTTTTCTTTCTCCTTTTCATTCCACCAACCTGGTATGAACAAGTATTTTGAAGAAGCACCACAAAACCAATTCGATTTGCATTTGGTTCTTTGTATTATTTTCTTTTAGGGACTTAATCAGTTTATTGTCAGCACACATTCAAAAAAGAAAGATCAAATATGTATAATGTTTCTTCATTTCACTTTGATACCATGAGCAGGCCATCAGATTTTATCATCAGGGGAGATTCTTGTTTCTGCCCTTCTAAATATCCTACTTTCTATGTTTTTATTTTAAACTTTTTGTGGATAATGCACTTGGAGTGTGCATTTATTGTTAAAAATCTGGCAACATTTTTAATTGCAGTACCTAAAACTACTGAAACAGACAAAAGTGTATCCTAATCTTAAAATGATTATTGCTTTTGTGTTAAAAGCAACTATTGATCAACTTTGAATAACAAAGATCAGAATTAAATGTTAGGACCAGTTTATGGTTTAATATTTGCATAATGTGCCATGCCCACAAATTACAAATACATTTTTAGACATTCTTCAGTTAATCATTAAACATTTATTAAGTGCCTACAGTGTGCTGGGAATGAAAAGAAAGGCCAAAATCAGTCCCAGCTTTCAGTGAGATCACAATCTGATGGGAGGAGAAACATGCAACCAGCTATCAAAACCACATATATACAAGATAAATGAGAAATAATCAAGAGGGAAATCACTAGAATTAAGGGAGATCAGGGAAGGTTTCCTGTAGAAGATAAGATTTTAGCTGTTATTTGAAGGAAGCCAGGAAGTAAAAATTAGGAGTTGAGAAATGTTTCAGGCAAGCCCTCTCCTCTAGCCAGTTGGAGTAAGGAGATGGAATGTCTTGTTTGATGAATGAATAGCAAGGATGCCAGTCTCCCTGGATCATGTGGATGGTTCTGTAGGTAGGGAGGGGGATGGGACAGGACAGGATGGGACGGGAAGGTGATCATGGTTTACAGTGTGTGGAATTTAAAATTGATTTTTTTATTCTATTTTGTCAAAACTTAAGCTAGCATAAATTTAATATTCTCTTTTATTTGTGTTTTTTTAAATTCCTTGCTCTTGCAAGTCACTTTAGATAACCTCAGGTCACTTGGGTCATGATTCTTCTCTTATGACTTACAACTCCACCCTTAGATTGTGACTTGTATGCCCACATTACAGAGAAACTTGATTAACCTAAAGCTCAGTCTCATCAAACTAACCTGTTGCACTAAAGTTCCATGATATCAATTTAAAACTGTTGTGGCAACTACCATACTGGTGAACTAATTCCATCTCCTGAGGACTACTCCCATCACCTGAGAACTAATCTCATCTATCAGTGATTTAGTGGAGAAGAGGCTTGAGATGACACTTATTCTACATCCTCATTGAAATTGCCAGCTAATCAGAAGTCATACCTATGTTGCTCAAGATTTTGCTGTCATCTTGTTAATCACTATAAAAGATGCTGGGGTGCATAGGATATTTAGAGATGACTAACACCTCTGTTATGAGGGCTTGCTGAGCCCTTTTTTGGACTCCTCATCTATCTTTGGTGTGTACCTGGCACTCAGCTCTCACCTGGGGCTCCAAGAAGCTGTAGCATGCGCAGTAGCCACACCCCTATAAATCGGCAGACAGGCTAAATCAGGTTGAGGGTAACTGGTGGGCTTAATACCCATCAGTGAGTTAGGGGTATCTATCCAAGCATATGAAGACTTCCCCTGGTTGAATGGGTGGATGAGAACAGTTTGTTTCAACAGCTACAAAGGCAGCTGAAGCAGTTGCTATGGAGCGTTTAGAGCTTGGTCAGGCATCAAAGATGCCAAGGTTGTCCACTGAACCCTGGGCCATCTCCAGTCATCTTGACTTTTGTCTTGCCGTGATGACTCTGTAAGAGAGAGTGAGGTTGATGACTTTCTGCAGCTCAGCCTCACCTAAATCCAATTCATGCATGAGTCGACATTACCCCATAATGTCATTGATCTTTCTCAGAAATGAAGGACATACAACAACAATAAAAGATCCTATCATCCCTAACTTGAAGTCCTTGGTCAGAGGCCATTAACTGCATTTATGGATAAGTACTAGCCTTAGTAATAAATTGGTCATGCTCAGAATTTTTGTTGCAACTGTTATCCAGCAGTAGTTGATTTTACCAAGAGATTTCTTTGCAGGGAGTCACCCCTGGAGCTAAACTCCTCCAGTCCGATCCAATTCTTCTGAGCCAGCATAAAACCCATCTTAGGCTTGGGAACTGTAGGCTTTCCCTGTGAGAAAGCTGGTGGAACTGTATGTAGGCTGGTAGGATAGCTGGTTATCAGTGGAAGCTTCTGCCCAGAATGGGATACATGTCAGCATGTGTGTAGCAAATTTATCATCTCTGATTGGCTATTTAGATCTTTTCAGTAGGCCTTGATAAGGGGCACCAGTTATTACATATTTTTTGGTATGCACTATGTTTTTTAGAAAGTTGTCTAGGCAGGGAGTCTAGAAGAGGGAGTGCTAAAAAAAAAACCCAAAAAACAAACCACTCCCTTAGCATGGATTTAGCTCTCACATAGCAGGAGGGAGGGAGGAAGACTGCCAATAGGAAGTTGTGTATCGGTCTTGATTTTCATGTGTGAGTTTTCTGTAGTTTGCATAAACATTTTGACATTAGAAGTATTTGTTTAGTTCATCTATAGTACCATCTGTCGGTCTTGTAATAAATAGTATATATGAATCTAGACAAATCCCGGTCAAAACAAGCCCTCCTGCAATTAGGGAATTCTTATTGCAGATAGAGCAACATCTCTTACATCAGAACCATTTCTCCTTCATGCAGGTAAAGTTATTCTCCAGGTAGAAAACAGCGACTCATACAAATAGGAAAATCTCTGCTGCAAGAAGAAAATTCTCTCTATAAGTAGAAAATGCCGAATTTCTAATATCTCATCATATTTTGTTACAATCAAACTGGCTATGGATGAGAAATTTTTTTTCTGCAGTCTGGTCAGCCAAAGAAAAGAGAAAAGCAAATCTAGTATTGTAGATGTTTCTAAGTTTGCATTTCAGAATTTATTATCCAGCCTCAAAGAGACAAGTTGTAGAAAATTATGAGGTCCAAAATTAGCATGCCAAAAGGAACCCCTTTAAAAACATTCCTGTTATCTTAGAAACAAGGAAAACTCCAGTTAAACCAGGAACGACAAAGAAATGTGCCATCATATGTAAAACTTGGTCTTAAACCATAAGAGATTCAACTTTCAGAGAGCCCCAATTTGAAACTTTTGATATTATAGAAATTAAGATCATCATTAAGGATCCCCACCCATACCAAAAGAATTATTGGTTTCTTTGGAGTCTGACCTGCAAAAATTAAAAGGGCCTACTTCTCACCATCCTACTTTACCTTCTTCCTCCACTACTTCACTTTTGCTTCATTTTGCTTTCTCCGTTTTCTGCTCCTCCAACTTACTTTCTTCTAAAAGAAGCTGGATGGATACTTGGGTTCCTCTGAAACTGAGGGACTGGGACAGCCGATGGCATTTTCCCTCTGGAAGAAAGGCTGACTCATGTCTATACTACGGGAACTTTATACTTTTTTTTTATTAGACATCACCAGCCTTTTAGTCCTTCTGACCTTTCACTCTGGAAGAGGGATCCTCCTAAATTTGATGAGGACCCTGGGGCTGTTATTACTTAGTTTCAGGCAGCCATTGGGGGATATAATTCCACCTGGGGAGATGTAACTGACTTATGGAGACTCTACTCTCTCCATGAGAAAGAACTGTTATTGTAGAAACAGCATTGATCCTACTGGCCCAGGGGGTCTTCCTAATTGGCCTCTGCAAGACCCACTCTGGAATCCTAACAATCCAGCAGATTACTACAGGCTAGAGGCTCCTTGATTAGGGGAATGGAAGCATGTGCTGTTTGCCTGTCTTGTCTGTCTTAATTTAAAGTCAGCCAGCAAGTCTGCCTGCAAGCATCATCTGTGTTTTTGTGTGTCCTGGTAAATTAAACTAACTTCTTTTTCTGTGGCCTGAATACAATGAAGAACTTTTTTAGAGAAAATTTCTCTCTTCCCTCCAGGCTTTTAGAAAATTGTGGGTACTTACAAAAAGGAATACCTTGCCAGCAAGTGCATATCTATCTTATTATATTTGTTTTCTTTTTGCTAACTTTTTCCTGTGACCTTTTCAGCCAAAGGAAAGAGGGTAGAGTTAAAAACTTTCCTGCAGAAGAAACAGAGAAACAGTTTGTCTCTTGGCACTTCTAACCCTGACCTGCTTTGAGATTGCTGAGACGGGCACAGATAAGAAGTAAGAATATCTTTCTGTCTGTCTCTGTCTTTGTCTCTATCTGTCTGTCTGTCTGTCTGTCTCTCTCTCTCTCTGTGTGTGTGTGTGTGTCTCTGTCTGTCTCTATGTCTCTTTCTGTCTCTATCGGTCTGTCTGTCTGTCTCACTCCTTCACCCACCTCTCTCCCCACCCTCTTTGTAATTCTAGTCAAGTTAAAAGCAGACAGGAGACAGAAAAGAAAAAAGGGGATCTTTGTTCTCTGTTCTGCAGTAATCTTTTGTAACAACGCTAGAGATAAAGTTTGTGGCTGCTTGATTTCCAAGTTGTGACATGTTTCATAAATATTAAAATATCTTGGTAAAAAATTAACTAATTGGATAGTAAGACTTTGGGGAAATCCCTTTGAGGGAAAATGGGATCCCATGGCAGCATATCTATAGGAATCCCCCTGGAAAAATTACGTGTGTCCTTGGGACCAGGGGAAACTCCTTTCTGAACTAGGAATGACAAGAAAGCGTGCTATTAATTTTAAATGCTGGTAATTCTTGCTCATCTTTTTCTGTTGTCTTGCCTTCTTTATCTCTTATGAGACCCTTCTTTTTCTCCTCCTACTTTCAGAGAATTTGAACATGAGGGATTCACTGCTGGCATCCTTCCCTTCCAAAAACTAGCCAGATATAATGATGCCCATCAGACGTCACTAACCTTTTAGTCCCTCTTTTCTCTCCACATGGGAGACAGAAACTTTGAGTTTTAATGAGGAATTAGGGAGGTAAGGTAGGGGTGGACAACTTCTTTCTTAGGCTTATTTGAGTTATCTGTATTTTAATATGAACTGAAAGCTGCTAATAAGTCTTCATCTTTTTACTGCATTTGTTCTGTGTAAAATATTATTTTTTCCTGTAGCTTTCTCAGCCCAAGGGAAAGAGTATTCTCTAAGTAAAGTACCACTCTATAAAATTGAGTTTAAAAGAGTGGGCCTTCTGTAGAATGCTTCTCTTAACCACAGAAAAAAGAAGTGTATAAATAAGACAGAAAAATATATGAGTTCTAAAGTCTTCACAAACTCAGAACTCTCTTACAAATACTTAGGACCTCAAACTGGAATTGTGACTCTGTACTACTTGCCTATGCCCATGTGGCAACAAAGCTATAAAATAAAGGCCACCTAAGTTGAAAGATAAGTACAAAGAGTATATTCTGACACAGTGAGAATGAAGGGAGTGGGGGCTAAAGGAACTCAGCAAGTAGAAGAAAGTCAGAGAAGTGATGGGTTCAGAGTATGAAGGAAATAAGGAAGGAACATTTTTGAAGGTATTTATTGTAACTTCAAGATTAAGAGTAAACACTACAAATCTCTCCTCCCTGGAGCATGAGAGATATATTGTTTCACTGAAGTAGAGATAATTTCAGAGGTCTCTCTGTCTCTACACACACACACACACACATACACACTCACTCGTGCTCGCACAGAGAAAGAGAGAGAGAGAAGTTTAAACAAGTAGGGATGAGAATAGATACATGCTGAAGAGTAGTGGAGTCCTGTAAGTTGAGGTTAATATGAAGGGAAGGATTTGGAGTTGGGAGAGAGGTTTGAAAAGGGTTGATTAAATTTTTAGAGATATCTCTTTGACAAGTAGTCAGTGTCTTCTTGTCTTCTTCAGTATACCTTCCATCTCCTAGTCAGTTTTAAGGTTACAAAAGAAAATTCCTGGGACTGAAATTGGTGCACTAACTCATTCCATCCCCTACTTCTTTATGCTATCTGATAAGACACTTAGTAAGAGCCTAACAAATGCTAGTTTTCTGACTGGTAAAGAGGATATATTATTTTCTTTGATCTAGTGTAGCTAGTTATGCTAAAAGCCTTCCTTTAAAAAAAAAAGCAGGTGGCTTTTCCCAGCCTACCTGTCTTGTCCTCTTAAATCTTTCTAGGGTTACAACTTAAAAGTCTCAGGGGATCTATCCTCTTAAGGTATATGAATGAGTTTAGGTTAAGTTGAAGAAACAAAAGGAATTGATTTGGCACCATGGTTGATTTTAAAGGGAAAAAGTACCACCACAATAATTTTGAACCTGAGCTAACTGAAAACAATGGATCCTTGGGAAAATTGTGATTTTTAAATGTTACGATTACCAGTATATAAATCCAGATTTGATTTGGTCACAGTTTGTTATGAAAGTAAATCACCATGTGGCCTCACTTACAGTGAGGTCCATTTTCCTATTAGGGTAATTGTAGTAAATCAGAACTTAATGCAAATCATATTTTCTATTCTATATTAAGGCATTGTGCTGGAAAGTACAAGGATCAGAAAACCAGAGTTAAAATCTCAGTCTCAGAAATTTATTATCTATGTGACCTTAAGCAAGTTGCTTTACTTCTGTTTACTTCAGTTTCCTAATCTATAAAAGGTATAATAATAATAATAATAGCACCCACTTCCCAGGGCTATTGTTCAGATCATGTAATTGTGAAGTGTTTAACAGTGCCTGGACTGTAGTAAGCACTGTATAAATGTTCAGTATTGCCACCTTTATTATTATTATTGTTGTTGTTATGTGGTGGCAGTGCTGGTGTATAACCCCATGCCAGGGGTGCTCCGCTGCAGGCACTGGAGCTGCTCTGGCTTCAGGGCTGCAGAGCTGTGGAGGGAGTGGGACCACACAGAGCCCAGAGGGGGAAGGGAAAATCCAGGAGAACTGGCTATACTTTGATTTGTAATTTTAATCAAATTAAGTGATTCATGGGAGGCATATCCTCTCAAGAATCAAAGGGAGGAATTTTAAAATTGAAAATTGATTTTTAAAAATCTTATTTTGTTAAGACTTAATCAAATTAGCATAGATTTAGTATTCTCCTTTGCTGTATGTGCCTAAAATTCCTTGCTCTTGCAAGTTCATGTAGGTAGCAGGTCGCTTGGGTCAGATTCTGCTTTTGTGACTTGTAACTCCACCCTTACATTGAGATTTGTACCCCTACCCTTGTAACTTCACCCATCACCTACTTTCTAGAAGTAAATCTCTTCAGACTAAACTATCCCATTATAAGTCAGTCTCATCAGTGTAAAACTCCCATTGCCTGTGGACTGAGCCCATCACTATAAAAGATCCTATCATTCTTGACTTGAGGTCTTTGGTCATTGAGAGAGGCAATTGACCTCATTTATTGGTAGCTGCCACCCCTATTAATAAATTGTTCACTCTCAGAACTTTGTCTCAGAATTTCTGTTTGCGAGAGGTGTAAAGACTGGAAGGTTTATATATTTTCATATCTTTCTAGTATACTTGTTAATGTATTATTTTATGTCACATTTATCTGGGTAGGAGTCATCTCCCTCAAGCACCACCCCTGGTACTGTAAGCTTCATGAAAGCAAGGATATATGTCTTATTAGAAACTTTGTATTTCATCCAGAACTCAGTACAATGTTCCATGCATGTTTGAATTGAATTTGTTTTAAGTTGAGCTTAGAAGGGAAGGGATGGCAGCAATGTTATTCTTTGGTTTCTTTAACTCTCCTGCATCTGCTGTCCTACTCACTAGCTTCTTCTTACTCTCTCTTTTACCTTCATCCTCATGTACACCAGCAGACTAAATAGGAAATAGAAAAACAAAGGGCCTGGCACCGGCATCACCAACTGTACACAATAGGCTTCTTGAGAGTATTATTGCATAATGAGATGGCATGATTTTATGGTGTCATATTATGCATCTAAGCTAGTTCATGATTTCTGCTAGAAAAATTATCAGGGGAATTATTACAGAGGCATTTGTTGTGACTTTCACTCACCTCATATACCTTTGTTTTCTCTCTTATTTTGTTCTTTCCTATCCATCTCTCTTTTTCTTTTCTACTGCCAGTTGTATTAGTAATATTTACAGAGTATTTCTTATCCCTACAGTATGGGAGTAGATGTTGGAGTTATTACCAGTAGAGTGAATATTATTGGATCACTCACATTTGTGAAATAATCATATTTAGAATTTTGTTCAGTTATTATTTTAGCAAGAGGAAGCCAAAATTGAAATACCTTTATAACCTTATTTTATCTTAGTACAGAGATATATTGTCGTAAGGGTCTGCTTTTCCATCATAATTTTAGTATAATGCCACTTTAGAGTTTCTTTTAAATGATCCCCAGAAAATGATACAAAAGCCTTTCATGAATTGTATAAAGTTCGTCTTGTTAGAGAAAAGACATCTGTTTGTGGAGGGGAAAGTAAGGCTATTCGCTTAATTTTGTTGTTATTAAGTTATTTCAGTTGTGTTTGACTGTGACCCTATTTGGGGTTTTCTCAGCAAAGATACTGGAATGGTTTGCCATTACCTTCTCCAGGTCATTTTACAGATGAGGAAACTGAGCCAAACAGGGTTAAATGACTTGCCTAGTGTCACATAGCTACTAAGTGTCTGAGGGCAGATTTGAACTCAGGTCTTCCAGACTCCATGGCTGGTGCTCCATCCACTGTGTCATCTAGCTGATGTCTTAGTACTTATTAATATTTTAGAGATTATATAAGCTATACTTTTTATATTGCTATAACAAAAAAGATTTTCATGAGAAATAATTGGATCTGTAATACACATGTATGGCTGCTATGCCTCTACTTCTTTCCTCTCAATCTCTTTTTTCTGTAGATTTTATTTTATTTTTAATTTATGAAATGAAATAAGCACTTCCATAACATAATATAAGGAAAAGGATGGTTGCACATGTAACTGCACATCTATTATGTACAACTTGCCATTCCTTTTAAATATATAATAAAGTTATCATATAATTTTCTCCTTTACTTTCTCCCACGCCTCACCCTAGAGATGGCTACCATTAGACACAAATATGTATGTGTCTGTAAAATCATTCTACACATACGTCTATTTTTCATTCTTTGGATGCAGATAGCATCTTCCTTCATTTGTCCTTTGTAGTTAATTTGGATATTTATAATAAAAATAAATTAGTCATTCAAAATTGTTCTTATTGTTACTGTATACCATATTCTCTTGGTTCTGCTCATTTTGCTCTTCATTCTTTTGTGCGAGGCTGTCCATGTTTTTCTAAGATCACTGAGCTCTTCATTTCTTACTGCACAGTAGTATTCCATCACAGTCATATACCACAACTTGTTCAGCCATTCTCCTATTGATGGGCATTACTGCAATTTCTAGTTCTTTGCCACCACAAAGAGAACAGCTGTAAGTATTTTAGAACGTATAGGTTCTTTTCCTTTTTCCCTCATCATCTTCGAAAGTAGACCTAGTAGTGATATTGCTGGGTCACAGGCAGTTTATTTTATTTTTCTTTTCTTTGAGGCAATCAGAATTAAGTAACTTGCCCAGGGTCACACAGCTAGTTAAGTGTCAAGTGTCTGCGGCTGGATTTGAACTCAGGTCTTCCGTGACTCCAAGGCCGAAGCTCTATCCATTGCACCGCCTACCTGCCCCACAGAGGCAGTTTAATAACTCTTTTGGCATAATTCCAAATTGTTCTCCAAAATGTTGGGTCTGTTCACAATTCCACCAAGAATGAATTAGCGACCCAGTTTTTCTTCTTAACTCAGTATTTCAGCTTCCGGTCTCATCATTCATCAGAATGATGTTAACGTTCCAAAATTGCTAGTTGCTGAATGTAATGGTCTCTTCTCAATCCTCATCCTCCTTGACGTTTTTATAGCCTTTTACACTGTCAATCCCCCTCTTCTCCAGAGTATTCTCTTTACCACCTAGCCACCTTTCCAGGCTTCTTATACCTTACTCCCCTGCTATCCAGTGATACTGGCCTCCTGGCTGTTCCACAGTTAAGACACTCCATCTCTTGGCTTTGGACATTTTCTCTTGCTGTCCCCCCATGCCCTGAAATGATCTCCCTCCTCTGCCCTGACTGCTGATCTCCATGGCTTCCTTTAAATCCCAAATAAAATCCTACCTTCTACGGAAGGCTTCCTCTATACTTGTTAATAATTCCAGTGCCTTTCCTTTGTTAATTATTTCCTATGTATGCTGTATATGCTTGTTTGTATATATTTATTTGCATGTTGCCTCTGCCAACCTCCATTAGAGTATTAACTCCTTGAGGCCTCTTTTTATATCCCCAGTGCTTATTAGCACAGTGCCAGGCACATAGTAGGCACTTAATAAATGTTGATTGATCCTCCTAAATAAAAGGCAAGTCTGACCATGTCACCTCCCCTCTCCCACAAGTAAACTCCAGTGGATCACTGTTACCTATAGGATCAAATACAAAATCCTCTGGCATCCAAATCCCTTCATAACTTGGCCTCCTCATACCTTTCCAGACTTTTTGTAATGTATCCCCCTCACTCTTATGTTTTGTTTTTCATTGTTTTATTTCGTACCTTCCCTTTCCTCTCAGCAAGCAAGTCCTTCCCTTTAACTATTTTAAAGAAGAAAACCAAGTTTAGCAAAATTAACTGAATGATCTGTACTCATAATTACCTACTTCTGGAAACACGGGATTGAGATGGGTTTTTTTTTCTCACTTCTTTTCCAGGGCTAATCTTAGATTATAACTGTATAGCATGTTTTGCTTTCTTATTATTTCTGTTTACATTGTTATGGTCAATGTATATTATCTTTCTGGTTCTATTTATGTCACTCTACATCAGTTCCTTTAAGTCTTCTCAAATCTTCTCTGAAATTGTTCATATTCATTATTTCCAATTGCATAATTACATTCATGTACCATAATTTGTTTAACCATTTCCCATTCGGTGGGCATATAATTTGTTTCCAGTTCTTTGCCATCATAAAAATGTGTTATGCATGCATACATGCTTACATGCATGCATACGTACGTGTATGTGTATATATACATGTGCATACACACATATATAGGTATATTTTTTGCCTTTATTTCTGTCTTCCTTGGGTTTTATACATGGCAGTATGAGCTCTGGTTTAATGTTAGTTTAGACACCTATAAAGAATAATTCCAAGTTTTTTTTTTTGAATGGTTTGATCAGTTCATTTATGTGCCTGCCTCTTTTTCATTGTCTCCACTATTATCTGCTTTATTATTTATTACCTATATTTTTGTTATTCTGTTCCATAGCTATAGCTATGAAAAGTACTTGATCTTATTTTCTAATTTTTATTACAGTGTGACATTTAATATTCTAGTCATGACTCCATTTTGAGCTTATTGTGGTATATAGTGTGACACGTAGTTCTAAATTGCTTTCTAGCTTTCTCAGCAATCTTTGCCACATAAAGAGTTCTTTTTCAAGGACTTTATGTTTGCAGGTATATTGTGAACACTAGGATATTGAGTTTGATTTTTTTTCCTGATTCTTGCTTATTCAGTCTATTTCACTGTTTCACTTTTGTATTTTTTAGCCAGTAACAAAGTCTTAATGAATACTATTTTATAAAATAGTTTGAGATTGGAACATGCTATTTCTCCCCTTCGTTCCTAATTTTAAAAGTTATATACCTTGAAATTTTAGATCATTTATTTTCCTCCAAATATCTTTGATATTTATTTTTAGTCCAATAAGGTATCTCTTTGATATTTTGGAATAGCACTAAATCTGTAAATCAACTTGGGAAGCCTCATAATTTTTATTATACTGATGTGGCCCAATTGTGAATGCTGTCTCTTAAGTATTTGTTATTCTTTATCACTTTAAATAGTGTTTGGAGTTTATACTTATGCATCTTGAATGTGCCTTATAAGTTGAGTCCCAGATATTGTATGTATTTTTATTTATTTCTAATGACTTTTCTTTCTGTGATTTCCTCCTGTATTTTATTATTGTTATTAAGAAATACATTTATTTTCATTTGTTTTAAATCCTACTATGTTACTGTTGCTTTTAATATCTCAATATATGCTTTTAAAAATTAATTTCAAAATTACTACCATCACACAGTTAAAGTAAATCTTTGATAGAATTCACTTCATGCTATAGGTTTAAGTCTTGAAAATATGTGTGTGAACTGGGTTCTGTTTTTTCATTGATAGAATTTATCTTCATCTCTTTTTTACATAGCCTTTCTGTCAAGTTGTAAATTTGGGGGGGAGGTGTCAGGGAATACCTTAATGCATGAGAGATGTTTTTACATAAAGGAATTCTGTGGTAAAGATTTTTGTAATTAACTTTGTAAAAATTTATTTTAAACTTTTTACATATCTTCATGCTTTAATTGTGGCCTGGAGGTGACCCTAGGTTCTTAAAGGCATGGCAGCCAGACTAGCTAAGTTCAGAGATGAATTCATCATTGTATTAGCCAGAGAGAACTGACTTTTTCAACCAGATCAATTCTTTAAAATAGTTCACAGGGGAAGCTGTGTGCCTAAGTAAATAGAGCTCTAACCTTAGAGTCAGGAAGACCTGAGTTCAAATGTGGCCTCAGACACATGACATTTAACTAGCTGTGTGACCCTGGGCAAGTCACTCAACCCCATTGCCTAGCCAAAAAGCAATAAAATAAAATAAAATAGCTTACTAAGCCAGGGTGGTAGAAATGTTTACCTCCCCCAAATCATTTGTTCTTGAAGTATGAAAGTAGATTTATTCAGTGAGGAAACAAACGCCTTTATATATAATTCATGATTAGTGCATTGGAAGGGTCAGGGATAATAACATGAATCATTGAAATTTAACATATAACACTGTTGAAGCTTTTTTTTCCACATGACTTACCAAAATACTTATCTTAACTCTTTAGTTTAACTGTATCTTTGCCCATCTGCAAAGGAATAGGAAGATGGAGAACTTACAAGTGACTTGAATAATTTGTGAAAATGAATTATTGAACATTGAATAATTGAAAGTTAGTTATAGAATGACAATTTTTAAAACAGCATTAAAGTAATAGTGATTAAGGCCATCTGCTCTATTTTTGTATGGGAGCCCAAAAAGGAACTTTTGAAAAATTCCTTTTAATTCTTTGTTTTTTAAATGTACAAATTAATCAGTTTTAACATTGGGAGTTTTTAAGATATTGTTTTGGAGCCTAAAAGTTTTGGAATATAAATTTTGAAAGGAATACTTATTTTTGTTTTAAGAAGCATATTTACTATTTTAATGATTTCTGTCCGTCTTCATCCTCTGGAGTAAACTTATTTTTCAGGCTTCAGTCTTAGCATCAGATTTAAGCCAAAAGTTGGCTAACATTTTAGAATATCAATGTCATCGTATCATACTTTCCTTATCTAATATTATACATGTAATTATTTTTACAGGATATATCAGTATTTGGATTATCCATCAGAAGTGCCTACAATTTAATAGAAATGTGCTTGAATATAAATTTTTAATGAATTGAATTCATTATATGTATTGGCATTCAAAGATTTGGGGGAGTGTTGGGGGAGGTGTGAAGATATTTTGATTTAATATAACCTTATTCCCAATCTTTACTTCATTTTACCTAACTTCTTTTATTTTATTATCATAGGAATCCTGAGACCTGTGATGAGGGAACAATAGCTGCTTACTGAATGAAGATTTCAACTTCTTGCTACTGTGGACCCATTTATTAAGGAATCCATCTGTCTTTCCTTAGTTAATATTTTATCACCTTCATAGACTGTGTTATCTTGAAGTTTTCCTGATTCCTTCTTTCTTAGAAGAATTTCTAAAGAATTTCTAGTCAGAATGTAACAGTTGATCAATGTCTGATTGCTGTACAAGCCAATAGATTACTATTCCCTTTCGAAAGTTATATCTTATTCACCTCAAAAAACAGTCTTTAACGTAAATAGAAACCAAGTCCTTGTTGAATACTTTTATTGAACATGACTCATGGAGAAGAGCTTGGCTCTGATATGCACCAGGATCCTATTGTTTTAACTTACCTAGAAGGATTACTAATGCATCAGGCAGCAGCAAGGTCAGCTACTGTAGTTGACAAAAAGTCTACTGGGCATAGTGGAGAGGATCAAAACTTCAAGATTTCTGGAAATATATTTCCCATCTGTCAAAATAATGGTCCAAGTCTCAACACAACAACTTATCAGGGATCTGGTATGCTGCATCTCAAAAAAGCAAGATTATTACAGTCTTCTGAGGACTGGAATGCAGCAAAGAGGAGGCGGTTGTCTGATTCAATTGTGGATTTAAATGTAAAACAGGAAGCTTTGCTAGCTGGCATGGTTGAAAATGTGCCTAAAGGCAAACAGGATAGCACATTACTTGCCTCTTTGCTTCAGTCTTTCAGCTCTAGGCTGCAAAGTGTTGCTCTGTCACAGCAGATTAGGCAGAGCCTCAAGGAGCAAGGATATTCCCTCAGCCATGATTCTTTAAAAGTGGAGAAAGATTTAAGGTGCTATGGTGTTGCATCAAGTCACTTAAAAACTCTTTTGAAGAAAAGTAAAAGTAAAGATCAAAAGCCTGATGCTAATATATCTGATGTAACTAAAAATCTAATCAAAGATGGATTTATAGAGTTACCCCATACTGGACAGAGCGGAGCAAAAGTAATTAATGAACCCTTGTCATGTGCTGCAAGACTCCAGGCTGTTGCAAGCATGGTTGAGAAAAGGTCTAGTCCTGCTACTTCACCTAAGCCTAGTGTTGCTTGTAGCCAGTTAGCATTACTTCTTTCCAGTGAAGCTCATTTACAGCAGTATTCTCGGGAACATGCTTTAAAAGCACAGAATGCAAATCAGGTGGCAAGTGAAAGGCTTGCTGCTATGGCTAGACTACAAGAAAGTGGCCAGAAGGACCTTGTCCATTTTCCATTGTCAAAAGGATTGTCAAGCCATCTTAATGGTCAAGCAAGATCATCATCAAATAAACCAGTAGCTGACAAAAACATTACAGCTTTCCAAAGTCCAGTGGGAATCCTTCCTTCTCCTCCCAGAAATGCAGAATATAAGAACACACTGGAGAGAAACAGTTTAAAACCAGCTGCCAATAATAGTTTGCTTTTACATCTTCTTAAAAGCCAGAATATAGCTAAACCAACTAGTGGACATGATCAGGAGAGAGTTAACATTTTTGAAGATAGCAGTACACCCACAACTATTGATGAATATTCAGACAATAACCCTAGTTTTACAGAAGATGACAGCAGTGGTGATGAAAGTTCTCACTCTAACTGTGTCCCCATAGATTTATCTTTCAAGCATCGAATTGAAAAACCAGAGTCCAGCCAGCCTGCCTCTCTAGATAATCTTACTCAATCCTTGCTAAATACTTGGGATCCAAAAGTTCCAGGTCTCAGTATCAAAGAAGACAGAGACACCTCCAAAAATCCTAAATTGAATCCTCACCAAAAAGTAACACTTCTTCAGCTGTTACTTGGACATAAGAATGAAGAAAATCTAGAAAAAACAACTGGTTCTCAGGGATCACATAGTAATGTGACAAAATTCAGTGCACAAAGTAGTAAGAGGACTCCTGTAATAGAAAGTCCCAGCATAAATCAAGCTACTCCAGTGAGCACTCCACCATTGCTTGCATCTGCAAAAGCAGATTCGCCTATAAATCTTTCTCAGCAGTCTGTAGTCAAACACAGTTCACCCCAGTATGTTTGTAATGTTCAACCCAAAAGAATGATGAATCCAGTGTCTAAACACTTGATAGACCTTACCAAAAGTAAAGAATTGCAAGGAACAAATAAACCAAACCAAAGTGACAGTGCACAAAATTCTACAACTTTCAGTGCCAGCAAGCTGTTACAAAATTTGGCTCAGTGTGGAATGCAGTCTTCTGTGTCAGTGGAAGATCAAAGAACAAGCAAACATCTGTTAAATGTAAACATAGATAAACCTGTAGGTTTGATTGATAGACTAAGTAATCCTCTACTCACAAATAAACCAAATATACTTGAAGAAAATAATAAAGCATTCAACAGTCAGTCAACAGCTCCTGAACCAGGACTCTCTGGTTCTGAAATAGAAAATTTGCTTGAAAGACGGACAGTTCTTCAGTTACTACTAGGAAACCCCAACAAAAGTAAAAATGAAAAAAAGGAACGAATTTCTTTAAGAGATGAAAGTTCTCAAAACCATACAGATAAAGCTTTAAGTGAGCAAATATTAACAGTAAAAATAAAATCTGAACCTTGTGAGGATTCACATATCTTCCATAATGTGAATGTCCATCAGAGCCAAGATGCAATAAGTAACAAATTTATAGGTGTGGTTCCTGCTCTGCAGAGAAGTGCAGCTGCTTCACCAGCATCTGAGGACTTCAAATCAGAGCCTCTTTCACCTCAGGACTTTTCTTTTTCTAAGAATGGCCTGTTAAGTCGATTATTGAGACAGAATCAAGAGGTTTACCCTGCAGATGATCTGGACAGAAGTCACAGGAACAGTGAACTGACTCTTTTAGAGTCAAAAAGTCTTTACACAGTTCCTAAAAAAAGGAAACTTCATATTGAGCCTTCAGAAAGTCCATTTAAAAAAAAGATGAAAAGTTATACGTCTGATGGTGCAAATAATCATAATCCTTCTACAGAATTGTATGGGCCTTTGCTTAACAAACAAGAAATGAAATGTAACAGAAATGATCTTGAATTTAAATATCCAGCCTGTCATGGTTCAAATAATGAACATGAAAATAGGAATTGGTCTAGAGATAGTAAAGGCTTTAATGTGTTGAAACAGTTGCTTCTCTCAGAAAATTGTGTGAGAGATTTGTCACAGCATAGGAATAACACTGTAACTGATGTTAAGAAGAAAGGAAACAAAAATAATGTAATCAATAGCAAATCTGAATTTAACATTTCTTCTTTAAATGGAGTCATGAATCATTCTGGTCAACTTGGTAATTGTATAGATAATGGGACATTTCCATACCCAGTAGCAGTAAGGAGCGCTGCCAGTTCTCCCTACCAGTGCTCTCCTGAACACATGGGCAGTACAGTATCTAGACAAGAATCTGGGCAGTTAAGTGTGTGTCCTATTCCCAGTGAAAAGGGTCCCATTAAGTGGGTTATTACAGGTATGGATAAGAATGAATGTGAAAAGGACTCACCAAGACTGACTAAAACCAACCCAATTCTGTATTATATGCTACAGAAAGGGGGTAATTCTGTTAGCAACCAAGAAGCACATGACAAGGACATTTGGAATGAGTCATTTGCAAAAAATGCTACACAGGTTACAGTCAAGGAAGAGTTGCTTCCTGCTGCAGAGACTAAAGTTTCTTTCTTTAATTTAAGAAGCCCTTACAATAGCCATATGGGGAATGCAGCTTCCCACCCACATAATACAAATGGAGAAGTTTATGGACTCCTGGAAAAAGTACTAACTATAAAAAAAGAGTCTGAATAAAATCTGTCTGCCATCAAGATTTGAGTCTTTGTAAAACTAATATGAACTTGAGTACTTTATAAATAAGAGCATGATTTGAAAATAGCATGTTCTAATTGAATTTATTTTTCTTCATTTGGAAAATTATTGGTTACTGGTGATGTTTAAAATAGGCATAGCTTCCTTTTGCTTTACATTGCTATCACAGGAAACTACTGAATAAGCAGTTGGTTGCATAACTTCTGTATGCATCTAACAGCGCCTGTGAGTAGTATGTGAATGAAGTTTTTTTTCAACTACCAGTAATTTAAATACACATAAATTAAAATGTAAATCTGAATCCATGGTAGCAGTAATTCATTTTCTTCCAATTTGTGTACTATGATACTGAATCTCATTTTGGGGAAGCATAAACAGAGCTAGCATTTCGTACATCTATCTATATATCTATATCTATATACACACACAAACTATATATGTGTGTTTTTTAAAGGCTTACTTTTAAAAAAGTAATTGTTCAATGGAAAAACATAGTGCCTGCTTATTTCTTATTATTCAATCCAAAAAAGAAACTTTAGAGAGATCTATTGAAAGTTTTCAGTTGCTCAAAAAAAAAATTTTTTTTTACAGGTTTTTTCTTGACTGTTTCTAATCCATTTCCCACCAACTTCTCCCCTATAGCATTGCCATGTTTCCCTTCATTATATATTTTCTTTTAAATTCTTAGTACTTATTTAGTCAATATGAGTAATATGAAGGGGGGGAGGGACTGATAGCTCCTTTTTAAGAAAGCATTTTTTATCTTTTATTCCCTTTCCACCCAATTGCATTCTTTCCTTTTTTAGAATTGGGAACTCTAAAATGTTGCTTATAATATGCTTGATGTTTGGGATTTCTCAGAAATGATGTTTTGTAACAAAATCAAAATGCTTTACCTCTAATTCTGTCATCTTTTCACATTTCAGCTTGCCTTGTTTGCAAATCATAACTATGACATTTCCTTTGATTCTTGTGGTTCTCCCAAGAATATAGAACAAGATTGTTGAAGCCAGTATTACTTCCTAAAACAAATTTTACCTGGATGTCTACACCTTAAGGGTGCCTTAAGGTTCGTTCACACAATATCCTTACATCTTTGGAAATCTAGGTTCAAAACTCTTTTTTTATAATAATAAATTTAGGTGGGAGGGCTTATAACCTTAGTATTTGGTTACTGTCTCAGGAAAACTCACTGTTTGTCTCAATTAGCTACATCTGTGTGAGTGACCGTAAAGTGGGAATAGATCCCCAACAGCCCCAGACAGAGGTGCTCTGGTTACAATACGGCATGCACAATTTAGGGATCACACAGTGATGGATTTTAGAGGTGAAATTGACCTCAACGGCCACCTAGTCCAACTCTCTTGATTTTACAGATGAGGAAACTGAGGCCTGGGGAGGTTAAATGACTTGCCTGAGGTTTTACAGGTAGTGACCATCAGAGGCAGGATTTGAAGCCAGGTCCTCTGATTCCAGAGCCAGCACTCTTTCCACTGTACCACACTGCCTCCACTTTTACTGAATATATCCTTAACTTCCACAAGAAGCAGTCACACAAGAAAAGTGCTAACATTTTGTTGAAACCCAAGAAAAATAATAGCAGATTTAGCCTAAATAATAGGAAGCACACTGGGATAACTAACAAACATCAAGAAATGCAACCATTAGTTCTGATTGAAAAGTAGATCTTAATTTTATTTACATGAAGCTTAATAGTTTATTGGGCTTATATAGTTCAGGAAGTTTGCATTTTTAAAACCACTGTGTAACAATTACAAACTCCTTTTTTACAACCCAAGCTTCAGTCACCATATTTTACCCAAATCTTAGGTTTTTTGTTTTGATTTTAAGTATGAGCCATTTTAGTAACTGGCCCTGTAAGGACAGGAACTTGTGGTGCAATTAACCATTAACTAGAAGAAATCTAATTTAGGGTGTTACTAAAGTAGTTTGATAATTTTTATATGAAAGATTCAGTATAATATAAGAAAAGGGGGTTTACTGTACTTATTGAACGTCTGTTTAAAGTCTTAAGTGATTATTTTTCTCAGAATGGTTTGTAAATAGTTATGGAATCTATAGAATAATAGATAACCCAGAGTAAATAATGGGCTATATCAGGGTGACATGGAGGCATGCACTTTTCTTATTGTGAAATGAGAATTGTTCTAATGGTCAGTGAATATATGCATGGAGAAAATGTTGTACTCCATCTCATATTTACTGTGTGGTGATCTATTATCTATAATATATACTTAAACTTTTAAATAATTTTTAAAGATTTTTAAAGTTAAAATGTTAACTTTTTCATCGTTAACAATTTAGCTGTCCCTTTAAATGATGTCAATGAAAGGGCACTAGAGCTCTTACAGTCCACAAACAGGCCTCTTTCTCACCCAACATATGCTTCCAGAATTTCTTCCTATACATTGCATTTCTAACAGCACACATTGTTTACTATTGTACCAACTTAGATGAGATGTAAGGATAGTGAATACAATGCTAGTTAACAGGGATTACTGAAGGAGGTATGTTTTGAGGTGACAATTTCAAAAGGGCTAGAAACTGTAAAATATGAGTTCAATAAAAATCCCTCTTCCCTTAAGCAAAATAATGGTTCTTATGGGGAGGGAGGTTTAGTCCTTGAAAACAATAGGAAACCAGAATTGCTTATTATTTTTGGTAACAAATAAAGGGTATATAAATATGCAGTATATAATATGACTTCAAGAAATATAACACTAATTCACTACAGGAAGTTCCCACTTGATATTTTAAAGAAAGAAAATTCAGTACATTCACATTGTTTATGCAAGGTTATATACATAGACATTTTTTAGAAATCAATTTTAGATATACAGTTTCCCCTAATTAAGACTTATTTGTGGAAGGGTACTACAGCTCTCATTGACATCAGTAAGGTAGCTTTACTACTTTATTTTCTGCTGCATCTTACAGAAGAGTAAACTGTTTTTCATATATATGTGTGTGTGTGTGTGTATATATATATACATATATCGTGTGTATGTATATATATGTATATATACACACACATAGAGAGTGTGTGTACATATATTGACTTGTTACACATGTTAAAATTGGTTTTTAAAAGGTGATGTAAATAGTGATTTCCTTAATGAAAAATACATATTTTGTATTGTTCTAATTCAGAGGAAAAGCCTTTTAATCTCTTTAAGTTCTGTATAGCTAATGTATAAGTGTAAATATGATCAGATAGGTTTAAATTTTTTTGCATGTACGTATATGGTTGCAAGTCTGGGAAGAATGTATAAAATAAACTTTTTATTTAAAGTTGTGATTACCTGCTGCATGAAACGTGCATGGGGGACCCTGTGCATACGGCAAAATGTCTTAAATCAGATGTTCATCAAAAACAACAGTATTCCATTTCAGGACATAACTTTTTTTTGCTGTGGTATTTTAGCTTTGTGAAAGAACATGTTTTGAATCCAAATGTCTAAAAGAATCAAATTAATGACATTTTCAACATAAAGAACCCACACAACTAAGGTCATCAAGTTTTAATTCCATTGAAAACAAAAACAAAAAATTGTATCAGGAGTTTTCCAATACTAGGAAAATAATGGAATATTGTATTACCATTCATGATATAAATTATGAGGTTTACACAACCAGTTTTGTTATGATGTGCTCAATATAACTTGTCATTTTTTATTAGAAATTTTTTTCATGTGGTGTCATGAAACTGTGCATACTGCAGTGTGAAGTTTTTTGTTCATTTGTTTTTGTTTTTAAATCTTTTGGTGTTTACTTCCTGCAGTGGATTTGAATAAATGAGAAAATGCATTGTCTTGTTTGGAATGAGTTTTATTTTGGTCTTTATCTAGTTCTTGTTTTTTACTAATAATAGAATATGTAAATGAAAGGCCTTGAACATGAAAATAAATCTTCGAAATTTTTTTTTGTGCCCTTCTGAGAAAAAAAAATGGTAAAACTACTAGTTATCAGGTTAGTACAACCTGTAAGAGTGCAGTTAATGAATTATAAAACATCATATCCTAATATTTTGGTAGTATATAATAAATTTAATTCACTCAGTTTATACATTACCATTATAGCAATTGAAATTCAAGTTTATGTGTGTATTATTTATCTTTATTCTGTACTCATTTTTTTTGAAGATATGATTTTTATTGTTTTTGAAAAAAGCAAAAATGGAATGTTATATTAATTGGTCTAATACATTTTAAAATCAAGTGAGACAGTCAGCAAGAAAGACGTTTTCTCATCTTTGTGTTCACACAAATAGCCTTAGTATGTGCTGTCCTAGAGAAAACAGATTTTTCTTAGTTATACACTGAAGTTTGTATTAATTATGTCACCATGTAGCTAGGTGGCACAGTGAATAGAATGCCAGGCCTGGAATTGGGAAGACTCATCTTCCTGAGTTCAAATCTGGCCTCAGATACTTCTTAGTTATTGTTCTGTACCCATTCTCAAGAGTAGTATCTGAAGATAGTTTTCCTTTTTTGTTTTTGACTGTTTTTCATTGAATCATGTTTTTTAAGTAATAAATTTTGAGGTGTTATTTTCAGCAATGGACCACTGAAATGGATATGATAGGAAGGAATCACAGATCTAGAAGGGAAAAGGCAGGCAGTATGGAACAGCACACACACTGTTGCAATCAGATATGAAAATAAAACATTTAATGTCAGACATTTCGATAGGAAATTAAGGATCCTGCCATAAAGTTCCACTGTTTTATATAGGTATACTTGGGCGTGTTTATTTCACAAGCATCCAATTTTCAGCCAACTTGTCCTTAGCGTCGTTAGCTAGCTTGAATTTTTAACCACAAAATTTTAACCTAAGCACATACAAACTACTGGTATTGTGCACTTTCCAACAAGTCTTCTGCTGGTAGGAGCAATTACTAATTATTATTCGGGCTGAATGTAATTTTCATGTGTCTTCTATTCAGGGATTTTGGGTTGAGTGCCCCTATTATTGAATGACTTTTTTTCAATATTTCAACTAATAACCTTGTAGCCCAAGTTGGAATTTTCAGTGGTTTTAACATTGTATGTAGCCTGTTGCATTATCATGATGTGACTATTTGCTTAATTTGTGAATATTCAATCAGATATTTAGGTGAGCATCTACTCTAATGTATTTTTTTAACTTTAGAACTTTCAAAATAAATGACCATTTTGTAATTTATTTGTGATAGCAGAAAAGAAAGCTGGAAGTAGTATAATACATACCCAAATTTTGCAGAACAGATTGCAAAGGATACAGAGAAAGGATAGATAAGAAGTAATACATTAAGAGTCTAGTGGTAGTCACCTGAGGAGTAATTAGTAGTTCCCCAAAATGAAATTCTAAGAACTAAAACTTACCAAAAGGAGGAAGAAATTATTGTATAACAAAATTAATGTGTTTGCGTTTGTGTTTACTCACCAACCAACTCGGGTTTTATTGTTTTGTTTTATTTTTCCTTGTAATATGAGAACATTAACTGTTAAACTTGGAAGATCTTTTGTTTTGATGTCATTTTGCTCTTTCCTAGTACTATGCATATTTTTTAAAAAATCATTTTAAAACTAAGCTTTTTAAAAGAGTTTCCAATATACTCTTCCCTAATCAAGAAGTCACCTAAAATGTGTCATGTGTTGTGCCACATTTGGAGAGGAATATTAAAAAAACTGAAATGGTTTGAGGAGAGACGGGCAAAAAGAACAAGAGATTTTTTCATTTGGAGAAGAGATGACATAGGGGACATGATCACTGTCTTCAAATGTGTATGGAAGGCATATAATAAGAACAATGATTAGATTTTTTTCTACTGGGCCTCAGAAGGCCAAAAGAATGGTAGAAGGTAAATTATATCTTAACCCAACGGCAAAATGTTAACCATTAGAATCCAGATATTGAATGGGCTAGGTCCAGAGTCAGAAAGACTCATCTTCCTGAGTTCTAATCTGGCCTCCAATCCTATGTGTGAACTATGTGACCCTGGGCATGTCCCTTAACCATTTGCTTCATTTTCCTCATTTGTTAAGTAAGCTCGAGAAGGAAACGGCAAACCACTATCTTTGTCACAAAGAGTCAGGGACAACTGAACAACAAATTGAATGGGCTACCAGTAGGTAATAGCTGTCTTCTGTTCTTATATGGTACTTAAAAGGTTTGCGAAGTGCTGCCAGGTATGCAACACTTTTGTAGGAGTGAGGTTTCCATCGCTGGAGGTCTTTAAGCAGATTGAAGGCCTTCTTATTTAGCACGTTACAGAGATTGTTCCCAATTTGAGAATGGACTAGATCTCTGATGTCCCATCCAACTCTGTCAGATTAGTTTCTTTTTGTTTGTTATTATAGAGGAGCAGTTTTCAAACTTTGTTTTAGTACTTGTTTACATTCTTAAAAGTTACTGAGGACCTCCTTCCAAAGAGCTTTTATGTGAATTTTGTCATATTAATATTTATTGTTAGAAATCAAAACATCTTAGTATTCTTGTGGAAATAGTTTTCATCTTGTGGACCCCCAGGGGTTCCTGGATCGCATTCTGAAAAAATGTTTCTGTAGAGCATAGGGTACTAGATTTGGGATAATAAAGACTTGGATTCAAATCTCATGTTAGGATAGAGTGGAGAAAACTTATAAGTTTAGTTTGTCCAGTTTATATTTAACATGCCATTTAATGCTTAACTCCCATTTTAAAATACTAAAACTCCATCCTGAATATTAATAACTAACCAATAAAAGTAACCTTTTTATGTAGCACTGTGTGCCAGGAACTGTGCTAAGCACTTTACAGCTATTATCTTGTTTGATCCTCATGGCAACTCTGGGACATACATGCTGTTGTCCACAAATGGTTTAAGAGGTATACCAAATTTGTTTTTGCCTCCTGTTTTCATTGAGCTTGAACTCTAACCAAACTTAAACTTGTTACCCTATTCCTCACTGCAGGGAGGATAGCCTCTGAAAGATAAGTAAAAATGTCACAATCCTGTTGATCTGTTTATATTTTGTTCACTTGTGCTACTAGGCAAAAACTGTTTTGAACAAACATTCACCTGAGGTCAAATCTGGAACTTTGTAGAAGTATCTGCAGACCAGACCCACTACTTGTGTCATTCTAATTGGAACCCTGGGGCTGGCTAATTCTACAAACTCCTTCATTAGCTAAATTTTGCTTACTTACTACTTCCCCCTCTTGTGATTCCTGTTACACAGAATTACCCATAAACTTTCTCATGTTGGACCTAGTCTTGCATTCCTACTTCCCCTGACTTCATTGGAACCTACGAATTTTTCTCTGTGCCATTAGGAACCCCCATTCTATTAGGGAAGAAGAGGAAGAAACAGAACTTCCTTTTTAGTTCAGTGATTACTTTTACCTAATTTGAATTCAAAGCCAATTTCTTGAAGATACCAAATCTCTCAAAAGCCTCTTAAATTGAGACTGCTGCTCTTATTGCTCTTACTTATTCTTAGGATCAAGAGATACATTCTTGGTATTTACTACTTTTCACTGATGTATTTACAATGCTCTTCTTTTATCACTTCTGCTACTCATGTTTAAAGTTCATACCATCTGACTGTGTAACCCTATTTTTAAACTTGCTGCTTCTGAAAACATTCAGGACTTTGTCCATCCTTGTTCTGTGACTTTAACGCCTTACTCAAAGTCATTCCCTTGGACTTTGATATACATGATGATGACCTTTCTTATCCCCTTGACTTTAATTCAGATAACCATATCTCCATTCCATGTAGCAGTGGTAGCCATAGACTTTCATTACTCAGAACTTCCCTACATACAATACCTTAAACTGAATTTCACATCCCTGACAATAATGCCCTGTTCATCCATCCGCATTCCTTCAGTCCTGATAATTATATTTCTCATCACTCAATCCTTTGAGCCCTCTCTTAATTCTCCTGTTTAGCACATTTAATTCGGTGCATATTAAATATCTACTTTTAGCAAGGCACTGAGGATGCCAATACAAAAATAAAATAATCTTGTCCTCAAGAGCATATATTCTACCAGGGAGATAGAACATGAATGCAGCTAGGAAATCAAATGTAAAAGAAGCAAGGAAGAGAGCAAAGTGTTATGGGAAACTGAAGAGCAAGAAAGACTTGATTAGGAAGGCTTCATGGAGGAGGGGGCACCTGAACTAAATAAGCATTGAAGTAAGAATTCTGAGATATAGGTAAGTGCATTGTGGGCTGGGAAGAGGTGGCATGGGGCCATTTGTGTATGGAGATGGGAAATACCACGTTTGAAAAATATCTAGTAGCTTGGTATGTCTGAACGTAGAAGGTATGAAGAGGGTTAGGATGATGTAAGAATGGAAAGGAAGATTGGAGCTACATGGTAGAGACCCTTAAATGCCAGGCTAAGTAGTTATCCTACAGGCAACGAGAAGCCACTGAAGGTTTTTGATCATGAGAAGGATGTGTTCAGACCTCTACCTTAGTAAGATTGTTTTAGCAGTGGTGGGGAGAATGCAATAGAGAAGAAATTGATGGCAGAGAAATGAATTAGTTTTGGAGAAATCTAATAAATTATAGTCCCTAATTTTCTTCAAGATTCAGCACATGTGCCACTTCCTACCAGAAACCTTTCTGGTACACCTCATTATTAGTGTTCTCTACTTTAAATTATCCTGCATATATTTATATTTATATATTTGACTCTCCTTTCCCCACACCTTCCAAATGGAATATAAATGAGGCTACTTTTCATTTTGCCTTTGTATTTTCAGAATCTAATACAGTGAGTGCTTGCATGCAGTAGGCATTTGATAAATAAAAGTGATTGGATTGGATTCAAGAGGTGTTTAGCAATGTAAAATCTAATGTTAAAAAATCAAGAAGGATACAGACTGAGAAAAGATCGTTGAATTTAACAAGAGATCATTGATAAGACTGAAGAAAGCAGTTTTAGTTAAGTGGTAGAGCTGAAGGCCTGATACCAATGGGTTGAACAGTGAGGAGATGGTAGAAACAGCAGAGGCAGAGAGTGTAGATGCTAGGCATTTTGACAGTAAAAGGGAAGGTAAAATGTGATAGCTTAAAGAGATTGTAGTCTCAAGTGAAGGTTAAGATTGGGAGAAGTCTGAGCATATTTGTCAGCAGTGGGTAAGGATACAGTTAGGAGAAATTAGAGATGAGAGAGCAAATGATCAATGAGATAAGGGGATAAGTCAAGAACACAATTAGAAAGGATACTCCTTGGGGGAAAAGAAATTGTGTTCTTGTGATATTGGAATAAAGGAAAAGATGGGTGAAGGTTTTGAGATGTACATTGGGGAGATGAGGGAGCTTATGATGCATGGGCTCAATTTCCTCAGTCAAGTAGGAATCGAGGTAATTTGTCAGTATTGAAGTGACTTCAGGATAGGAAATTAAGAAAAGTGTATCAGGATATTCATTGTCATAGGAGCTTCACTGAGTGTGATAGAGAATAAAAGTATTTGCATATAGTAATAAAGACCCATTTCGATAATTTAAATGAATCATGGCCACAGTGGGCACGTTTGTAGGACTTTGTCTAGTCTCCCTTTCTCTGAAGTAGTATCTGTCCCTGCAAATGTATGGAGTAGAGGGAAATTTCATCTCCAGATGGGTTTTCCCTCACACACAAACTTTTTATGTAAAGGATGATTTGATTTACAAGGGTGTAAATGAAATCAAGTATTTATTGAGATGCCAGCTACAGATGCTGTGTGAAGCTGAGGAAGCTCTCAGTAGTCAGTGAGTCAGTAAGCATTTATTAAGCACCTACTCTGTGTCAGGCACTGTGCTAGCACAGTGGGGACAAAAAGAGATAAAAGGAGGCAAACTCTCCCCTCAAGGAGCTCAATATCTAATGGAGACAACAAGCAAATATGTGCAAATTATGTATAAGATAAATAGGAAATAATAAGTGGAGGAAAGGTACTATAACCAGGAGCGGTTGGGAAAGGCATCCTATAGAAAATAAAGGTTTCAGTCAGGACTTGAAGGAAGCCAGAGGAAGAATTGAGAAGGGAGAACATTCCGGGTCGGGCATGAAGGAGAAAGGCGATACCTAGAGCTGAGAGACAGAGTGTCTTGTTAGTGGGACAGCAAGGAGGCCAGTGTCACTGGATTGAAGAGTATATGGCAGGGAACGAAATGTAAGAAAACCAGAAATGGAGTGTAATAGATTATGAAGGGTTTTAAATGCCAAGCAGAGGATTTTGTAATTAATTCTGAAGGCCACAGCGAGCCACTAGAATTTATTGAGTAAGGTAGATGACATGGTTGGGCGTACACATTAGGAAAATCACTGTAGTGGCTAAATGGAGGGTGGATTGAGTGGGGAGAGACTTGTACTCAGCAAACCTACCTAGAGAAATTGTAGGTGTCAAGGATAACGCCTAGGTTTGAGCCTGGGTTACTGAGGATGTTGGTGCCCTCAGCAGTAATAGGGAAGCTTGAAAGTGGGGAAGGTTTAGGGAGAAAGAATGAGGTAAGTTTTGGACATACTGAGTTTCAGATGTCTACAGAACTTTCAGTTCAAGATTTCTGAAAGTAAATGGATATGCAGTACTAGAAATTAACAGAGAAATGAGGACAAGATAGGTAGATTTGAGAATCATCAGCATAGAGATAATTTTAAATACATGAGAGCTGATGAGAACACCAAGTGAAGTTGTATAGAAGGAGAAGAGAAGAGAATCTGAGACAGATCCCTATGGGTTACCTACACCTAATGGGAATGTTATGGATGAGAATCCAGCGAAGGAAACTGAGGAGAATCTGATAGGTAGGAATAGAATAAAGAAAGAGTAGTCTCCAGAATATTTAGAAAGAAGAGAATAATCAACAATACCAAAGCCTGCAGAGAGCTCAACAAGAATGAAGTTTGAGAAAAGGATTGTATTTAACAATGAGGAGATCATTGGTAATTTTGAAGAGAGGAGTTTGGGTGGAATAAGGTTGGAAGCCTGATTGTAAGGAGGAATAAAAAGAGAATTGAAAGGAGAGAAAATGATGGCATCTATTGTAGATGGCCTTTTCAAAATGTTTAGTGCAAATTGCAGCAGAGATATATGACAATGATGGGGGTAAAGAATCAAGTGAGTATTTTTGAGGATGGGGGAGACATGGATGTGCTTGTAGGCAGTAGGGAAGCAGCTAGTTGGGAGAGGCTGAAGACAGGTGAAAGTGAGGATGGTAGAGGGGACAATCTCTTGGAAGAGGGGATAGAATGGGTTTCCTATACAGGTAAAGGGGTTTGCCTTGGTAAGAACTAGAAACATCTCTTTGAGAAATAAAAGCGGAGAAGATAGTGGCAGAGAGCATCTAAGTAATGCAAGATTAGGAAGAGTGGAGGAGAGGGAGCTCATGGTAAATAGACTCAATTTTTTTTAGTGAAGTATCAGGCAAAAATCTCAGCTGAGAGAGTGGTTTTCTCCACCTTCATTCAGCACCATGAGTGTAGAAGCAAAAACAATGGATAGTGGGAATTATCTAAAGCTACGATTTGGCAAAGGGGGTGCAATTGGCAATATAAGGGACCCAGGGCGTCAAGAGAAGAGGATTAGGGTAGAGTTGAACTAGTTCACCAAGAGATCCAAGATGAGGAAAAGAGGAAAGTGATTAGTGCAAAGTAAGATGGCCTGAGAGAGAACTGAGAGGTCAAGGGATTAGAGTTCATAGTGTAGACAGAGTAAATTTTGGTTAAGGGAAGACAGAAGGAGAAGTACAAAGTTAATAGACTGTAGTCAGATAAGGGGATTTCAGGATTTTTTTTAATATGGAGGCCATCCATTTGTTGGTAATGGCAAGATCAAGATTTTGCCTATCTTTGTATAGGAGTGAGGTGAGATGGAAAAGTAAATCATGGGAAGTGAGTAGGTTGAGAAACTGAAAGTTTAGGAGGTCTGAGCAGAGTCATTATGTTTGTTGAAGTCCCCTATTGTAAGGGCAATAGTTGGAGAAGAGAGGAAAAAATGTGAGCCAACTACCGAGCTCATTGAGCAAGGAGGAGAGTAACCTGGAAGTTTATAGTTAATAGCCACTAGGATTTTAATTGGGTGGAAGATATGGATTGGATGGATCTGAAATGAGAAGAGATTGTTGAATGATGGACATGGGGGAGAACTTGGAAGTGATAATGTGGAGCAAGGAATATTTTAAATTGCCTGCCAGTGAACATTGAAGGAATTAGTAAAAGAGCATACAGTGCTAGAAGGGGTTGCCAGGGAGGCTGTGTCATTGGGAGGAAGCCAGGAGTTAGTGATTGCTAGAAGATAAAAGGAGTGAGAGAGGAGAGATTTAAAATGAAGGGGTTTTTTGTTTGTTTTTTGTTTTTGTCTATGAAACAAGCACTTCAGAGGGTGCAGTGGAAAGGGGTAGAGGTAGCATTTGGTTGGGATTTTGAGGTGGGAAAGATTAGGGGGATGGGAATAATGAATTATATGGTGGGAGAGAGAATGGGGTTTGAATGATGACCTAAAGGGATTCAGAATCACTGGAATGTGTAGAGTATGATCAGGTAGGAGAATGTTAATCACTGAGTGGAAGGTGCCATTCCTCTTCCCAAAGGTGGTTGGTGAACAAATAGAAGATGTTGACAACATGAAGTGGAAGGATCACAGTCAGCTTCTTGCTTCTGAAGTCTAGAGATTAGGCAGAGGACAGCACACCAAGCAATGGAAGTCTGGGGATCACAGGGAAGATCAGCCTTCTTTACACTCAGAGGTTCTCCTCATCACAGGAAATGGGAGATCAGGCTGGCAGATGCACTGGGAGGTGAAAGTTGCCTTGTGCTGGTGCAGGTGAAAGTCTAGACTGAACCCATGCTGCTTTCCCATAGAGTACACTGCAACAGTAAATGGAAGGCTAGATGCCAGGTGGAAATTCACTAGTCTCACCTGAGGCTGGTTCAGAGGTCTTGCACCAGCCATCATGGGGAAGTTGACGTTGCACCCAATTAGCAGGTTGAGGGTAGGCTAGAGGAGAGCACAGCAGGGGTTAAGCCTATACTTAGTTGATGACTGGGAAAGAACTGAGGGGTGGAGGAATTAGAGGTCACAGTGAAGAACAGGATTAGAGACTGTAAAACAGTGGGAGAGGTGGAATGATGGCTTGTGATTAGATAAGTGAATTTCATTCAGTCTGTGTGGTTTTGTTTGTTTTTTATACTTTTTTTGTCTGTGTGTTTAGTGTCAGCCATGTACCCAAGCATTGTGTTAAGCTGTGGATACAAAGAAATACAAAAAACAAAACAAAAAACGGTCCCTGCCCTTAAGATCACAATCTTATGAGGGAGACAACATACAAATTACTATGCACAAATAAGCTATGTACAGAATAAAAAGGAAGTAATCAACAAACAGAAGTATGTGCATTGAGAGAAGGGAGGTTCCTGTAGAGGATAAGATTTTAGTTATGACTTTAAGGAAACCTGGGGAGTCAGGAAGTGGAGATGGGGTGGAAGAACATGCCATGTGTAGGAGAAAACCAGTGAAAATGCCCAGAGCTGGGACAATGGAGTGTTTTGTTAACCAAACAGCAAGGAGACCAATGTCCCCTTACCATCCGGCCCCCCAGCTTGCTACAATGCTAGTAAACTCCCTGTTATATCTAATACCCTTTCTAGTTCTTAAGTCTTATGGTCCTATTTGCCATAACTTCTAGATTAAGTAGAATTCCTGTAGCTGATGTCTCAGACACCAATATAGGGCATGCTTCTCTGTTTGTGAAAGTTGGCCCCAATGATACTACAATGTAATAGCCTGGCTTCAGTGTCTTAATAGCAAGGATAGATGGACAATGAGGCTTTCTGTGTGATACACAAGAAAATTATGTTTCCATAAGACCAAAAGACACAGTTTAGGGCCAATAGCATAAGTCTTTTAAGAGGACTTACAGACATACAAGGATAAAGTCGGTTAGAAACATAAGGCTTCAACCTGTGGATATTGCTTGAAGCAGGCCAAGACTTGAACCCATGCTAGAAAGTAGCCAAGAAAGGGGGTGTGTGAGTGTGAATGGGGGATCTCTGTAGACAGTAACCAGTGATAAGAAAACCGCCCCTCTGGTAATTTCTAGTACATATTGTCATATATACTCATTAGGCAGCCTTCCCAATTCTTCAGTACAGCTGATTTGCAACATTCTTCTGGAATGACATAGCTCAGGCATCCTTCTTGAAACACATAGACCTAAAAAAAGTCAGTTTTCTAACCATAGAGACATTGGTCTTGATAATTCTTTGGAATGCCCTCCATCTACATCTCTGCCTGTTAAAATATTGTCTGATTTTCAAGATAAAATTCCAAAGACATACATTTCTTCCTTAAAGATTTTCCTGATTTCCTAAGCTAGTATGAAATCTTGCCATCTTTGAGGCACCCTTGAGTTCATCTTAATTTACCTTGTACTAAAGTTATTCATGCATTTGAATCAATTTCTCCCTTCTTCATTCCCCCCCCCTTCCCACAGGGCAGGGATAGATCTTCCTCAATATTATTTTCTTCACAGAGTCTGCTATTCCACAGTGCCCTGTATATATCGGTTTCTTAAGAGATATTTGTTGGATGAAATTGAATTTTATGTCATATCCTAAACCTTAAAATATTAGAATAATAGCTTGAGAATGGAGACATATAAGTTAGAAGACTGATTTTTTGACTAAAACTGCAACTTTCTTTAAAGCTAAATGACAGTGTCAATTCAAGGACAGAACTGTGAAATACTATTATTATTTAAAAGTTACACTTTCCTTTTAAATTAATTTTTTTTTTTAAGACTGTGCCTTGCTTTCGTTGAAGTTAAGGACTGGCCACATGAAGATATAAACCTCTCTGGTAGCAAGAAAGGGCAAATGAAAGTTTAGTTTGTAGACATAATCTTTAAAAGCAGCATTAAATCATTAGCATTTGGGGACAGAAATTGAAGCAGAGCAGAAGAAGCTCAGAGAGGAAGAGTGGCTGGGTTCAACTTACTCTCAGTTAATCATTTCATTTGTACAGATGATAAAAAGCAGGAAATACGCATTAGAGTAACCTTTAAAAAGTGAATTCAGGAGGAAGCTAAAATAGACTACAATGATAATCACTGCCACTTTCAATACTAATCTGAGGATGTTATGAGTTCAGAGAAATATTTATTATATTTTCCTTGACTTATTCATTAGTTTTCAACAGCTAATTTTATTCTCTGTTTTTCTTACAGGAATAAGAAGGGTTATAAAAAGTCTTACTGTTTGGTATTTATACAACCAGATAAATTTATACATTGCAGGGTATTTAATATCATACAGCTATTTTCTAGACACAAAAGAACATGATAAAAATTGTAGATTCTAATCTTATCCGCCCAGACCGTTATAAAATATTATGATGTTAAATTTTGAATTTGGAAATTGCTTTTATAATACATGATAAGCTTTATTGTAGTTTTATTGATGTAATTTGTTTTTATATTTACAGATTACTTTCAACTCTGGAAAGATCTCTTGTAACGAAGTAAAACAATTAAGCAAAACAAATTTAATACAGTTATCTCTTCTGACAGGTGTATGCAGTATTTCACATCTGTTGTCCTCTCTCCCTTCCTCTTGGTTTGAAAAAAAAATCTATTTTCCATCCTTCCCATCATCCACCCCACTGGAAAAAAAGAAAATTTCTTGTAACAAATATGCATAGTTGATAAAAACCAAATCCCCTTGGTTGGCTCCACACACACACACCACATATAAGTCTCATTCTGCACCCTAAATATTTCACCTTTGTATAATGGATAGCATGTTTCATCATTAGTCCTCTGGAATCATGGATGATCATTGCACTGATCATAGTTCTTATAGGTTTCAATGTTGTTGTTATATATAGATATAGCTATAGTCAATAGTCTGTATATAGTTACTTGCATGTGGTCTGACCCATTAGATTGTTAGCCTTTGATGGCAGGGATCATGATTTTGTCTTTATTTGTCTCTTTGTTGCTTAGCAAGACATATGTCACAGAGTGAGAACTCCATAAATGTTTGTTGATCATGATATTGAAGATGGGTTTAACTGGAGTGGAGGAGGGTAGTTGGCAAACCAGGAGACCACCTTCTCTAAGAAACTATTGGGTCTCCATGGACTGCATCATGCCCATTAGAAAAGTGTAGTTGAATGGCACAGAGATAAATGGGGACTTATTAATGAAATTAAAAGCAATGAGTTAGTAAAAGAACAAATGAGAGAAACAATAACTCCTTCAGAGACAATGTTAATTTTGAAATAATGCATTAAAATTCTATGATTCATATAAAGCAGTCTTTAAGGAAAAAATATATCCCTAACAACATACAAAAATAAAATCGAAAAAGAGATAATTAATGAAGTGAATATGTGATTAAAATTAGGTTACCAACAAATAAACACACCCAAAATATCATAAAAGAGAAAATTTTGAAAATTAGAGAAGGGATAGATAAATTGGAAGCCAAAAAGAACTGACATGCAAAATTAAAAGTTGTTTTTAAAACAATTAACAAAAACATTAGCCACCCTGACTATACATGAAATAAACCTGCAAAAATCAATAGCATTTCTAAATAGTTATAATAAATCTAGGAGGAAGTAATAGAAAGGGAAGTCCTGGTCTTTCTACATAGAAAAGTTGAGCTGCCTCCTTCATAGGCCAGAGTACCCGGGGGGCTACCTACAAAGAGAAATTAATTTCTGTGAAGATTAAATCCCAGCAGATCTTGGTATCTACTCTTCTAAATCAGAATGTCTTGGGGCAGCTAGGTGGTGCAGCAGATAGGGCACTGGCCCTGAAGTCAGGAGGACCTGAGTTCAAATCTGACCTCAGACCAAACACTTGACACTTACTAGTTGTGTGACCATGGGCAAATCACTTAACCCCAATTGCCTAACAAAAAAAAAATGTCTACAGAAGTAAGGGAGGCTTCGATGTTAATTTCACAAACAACTGACAAACAAGATAGGATTCTAATAGTGAAGATGGAAAGGGAGAAAATCCACACCTGTGAGCAGGAACTCAACCTTCACTGGAACATCTGCTATAGCCCAGAAATATTTTGGCAGTATTTCAGGCAGGTTGGCTAACAGGATTCACCTGGGCCCCATGAGCCCCTGAGTCAACTTCGGGAATTTTGCCATCTTTGGCTGAGGCCTGAAATGCATAGCAGATCTTGGAGCTGCTGGTGCTAGAGCAGTTTATGGCAGTTCTGCTCAAGGATCTCCAAACCTTAATATGAAAGCATCATCCAGAGAATGGCGAGAAGGCAATAACTGTGCTGGAGGATTTGGAAAGGGAGATTAATGGACCAGGAGAGCAGGTCTCATTCCATCAACAAAATCAGGAAGAGATGGTACTTCAAGGAGCAAAGCAGGAGTCACAAAGCCTCCAAGTCCAGGCCAGAGTTAACCAGCTCAAGTGGGCATCTTGGGAAGTTCACACCCTAAGATGGATGAGTGATGACACCAGAGTGGAAAATGTAGAACTGGCTCCGAAGCAGATTTCTTCTGCTATAGAGTCACATGATAGTATTCCTGGCACCCTCAATATAAATGTTTCTGAGGTTTTAAAATTTAGAGAAACCTGTGAAAGTGACAGCAGATTCAAAAGAGAGCAGGGAAATCCCTCTCACAAAAAAACAAAAACAAAAAGCCAGTATAAATGTGATCAATGTGGTAAAAATTTCAATCACAGCTCAGCCCTTATTCATCAGAGAATCCACAGTGGAGAGAAACTCTATGAATGTGCTGAGTGTGCAAAAGCTTTCAGCAGAAGCTCAATTCTTATTCAACATTGGAGAATTCACACTGCAGAGAAATTTTGTGTATGTCGTTAATGTGGGAAAGCATTCAACCAGAGTTCCAATCTTTTTAGACGTGAGAAGGCACAATAAAGAAAAAAATTGTAACAGTGTCATGAGTGTCTGAAAGCAATCAAAACCTTTTCATCAGAAGAGAAGACTCAATACATGAAGATCCATTTGATGAAATCAGTGTCGTTTTAGTGGGTATAAATTTGATCAGAAAAGCCACTGTGGAGAATGTAAAATGTTAATGACCATTTCTTCTTTATATGATAGTACAGTACCAACCCTATCAGACATTTGAGAATCCTTCAGGACCCTTAGGTCCCATTTGTTGGGGATAATCTGTTAATTTATTCTTTTTCCATTGCCGAGTCAACTAGATGACTGTTTGGCGCCTTCTCTAAAAATGTCCTTTTTTAGATAATTTTCCCTTATTTAGCATGAATGTAAGAGTTCTAAAATGTAATTCATTGAAAAGATAGGCACTTTTTATTTTTAAAAATGCGACATGGGGCAGCAAAGTGGCTTAGTAGATATAGGTGGTGAAGTGGACAGAGCACCTGCCCTGGGGTCAGCAGGTCCTGAGTTCAAATCCAGTTCAGACACTTGACACTTCCTAGCTGTGTGACCCTGGGCAAGTCACTTAACCCTGATTGCCTCAGACACACACACAAAAAATGCAATATAGAAATTCTAGCAACAAGTTTGAAGACATCTTTTTTAACTCTTCTATGAGGTCTGTTGATTTTGGCCAGGATCTATGATTTCGTTAGTGTAGAGAACATTTTCCACTGCACATTTACAATTCAAACTATGGTCACACAGGTTGTATATATGAGAGATAGGACTTGAACTGAAATCTGCCAGATTTCAAAGCCAATACTCTTTTCTACAACACCATGCAGTTTCTGTTGTTACCACACTTTAATATAAAGATTCAAGCTTATAAGAAAAGTAGCCAGAGAGGTATAGGCTCAAGAATAGATGGTCACCATTATCTAGAATGAGAGATAAGTGAGGTGAAGAAATGGACAGGACTTCCAGGTTAGAAAACAGACATGCTGTGATTGAAATAGTATGTAGTTGAGAGCCAGCTCATTGGCAAGAATAAGATGCTTCCCTGTGTTAGTAGGAAACCTCAAACTTTAAAAAAAGTGTGTGTGTGTGTGTGTGTGTGTGTGTGTGTGTGTGTGTGTGTATGTCTATATGCAAAATAAGCTGTCAAATCAGATTATCACATGATATTAAAGTATATGGTAACAAATTGATATTATGTTAAATGGTTGTAGCATCATCATCATCATCTAGGAAATGGGAAGTTGTAGAGTAAGACTTTTTCAGAGTATCTGCAGCATTGTTTAAGAGGATCCCCTTTATTGGCTAACTTGTCTATCTACTTATATTGGCAAGCATATCTTTATAATGAAGTGTGATTGATTGGGCTATTGTATTTTATTTTAAGTATCATTTAAAATTAAGACAAAGGGAATTTTAGATAATTTTGTCACAGAATTTCAGAAGTCTCAGTGTCTGAAAGGCCACTTAGTCCAATAGGTAACTTAACAGGGAGCCCATAACTTAACAATATTCACCAGATAGCTCAATACCAGAAAAAGGTAACCAGCTAACACAACTATGTAATTATGGTTGGTAGATATATTTCCCCAACATAAATTGAAAATTGCCTTGCTAATACAAATAAATCTTGGGATTTGGGGTGTCATATCAACCTTGGGTAACCTTAACCACTGTTTCCACACATAGAGTTGAGATGTGAGTCTGGACTCATGATGATATCACAAAAAAAAAAAGTGGAAATTTCTGATTTAAAGAACTTACCAAAATCTCTTATATACATTCTTCAAAATTGAAGTTAAAAACATCTCTGTTATAATTTATAACTTTTAAAGATCTTGTATTTTTCAGCAGCTTATTAATATGTATTGGGCAAATATAATAGCACAGAAATTATACCTAAATGTTTAATGGAAATAACCTCTATTTGAAAATAAGGTAACTGATTTATTTATTCAAATTACTTTGGGTCATTGGAGAACGCAAGAGTAGGGGAAGGAGCCAAGATGGCATAGTAAAAGCAGTGGCTTGTTTGAGTTCTCTCCCAAACCCCTCCAAATACCTGTAAAAAATATCTCTAAACAAATTCTAGAGCAGCAGAACCCACAAAAAGACAGAGTGAAACAAATTTCCAGGCCAAGACAGCCTGGATGGTTGATTGGAAAGGTCTATTGTACCAGACTGGGAGAGGAGCACAGTTTAGTGTAGGCCCGGGAGGCAAAGACTAGGCCTCAGCAAACTTTGAGCAGGCCTCAGGGGACTGAATCACTAGCAGCTGTAGTGGTCCCAGGACTTATCAACACACAAACGCCAAAAACAACTTAGAAGGTCAGTAGGAAAGTTCTGTGACTGTGGTGAGAGAGAAGCTTGGTCCCAGCCCCGAGTCCTGGTGCAGTCTTGGGATGGCAGCTGCTTCCAGAGCCCTCGGCCCACAGACAGAGGGGGAATTGAGTGGCTGATCAGAGAGGAATTGCAGGGATCTCTTTGCTGGTGCTGAGGCAGGATTCTCTTGCTTTGCCCATGCTTGGATCTGGGTCACAGTTCTGGGTGGCAATCCTGGGGCAAGGGAAAGGGCTGGCGTGCTGAGAGGGAATTCTTCTCACAGGTCCAAGGTAGAAAAAAGTGCTTGTGGTCACTCATAGACCAGAGCACAGGCCAGGAAAGGAGTAAATACCTCGCCCTTGATCATACCACCTTGGAAGAACTGAAAATTTATGAGTCCCTGGAAGTATCTCTGAAAACAGCTGCACAAAACTCCTGAGGCTTGGGACAGTATATCGTCCACACTGGAAGCAGACCCCCTACCTTAACAAAGAGTTTAAAACTCAAGAAATTGGTGGGGAACATGAGCAAACTGCAGAAAAAAGTCAGACCATAGAATCTTTCTTTGGTGACAAAGAAAATCAAAACATACAGCCAGAAGAAGACAACAAAGTCAAAGCTCCTATATCCAAAGCATCCAAGAAAAATATGAATCAGTCACAGGCCATGGAAGAGCTCAAAAAGGATTTTGAGAAGAAAGTTTGAGAAGTAGAGGAAAAACTGAGAAAGAAATGAGAAGATGCAAGAAAATCATGAAAAACAATTTCAACGGCTTGCTAAAGGAGACCCAAAAAAATACTGAAGAAAATAACACCTTAAAAATAGCTTAACCCACGTGGCCAAAGAGGTCCAAAAAAAGCCAATGAGGAGAAGAATGCCTTCAAAAGCAGAATTGGCCAAATGGAAAAGGAAGTCCAAAAGCTCACTGAAGAAAATACTTCCTTAAAAATTAGATTGGAGCAAATGGAAGCTAATGACTTTATGAGAAATCAAGACATTGCAAAACAAATCCAAAAGAATGAAAAAATAGAAGACAATGTGAAATATCTCATTGGAAAAACAACTGACCTGGAAAATAGATCCAGGAGAGATAATTTAAAAATTATTGGACTATCTGAAAGCCATGATCAAAAAAAGAGCCTGGACATCATCTTTCAAGAAATTATCAAGGAAAACTGCCCTGATATTCTAGAACCAGAGTAAAATAGAAATTGAAAGAATCCACTGATCACCTCCTGAAAGAGGTCCCTAAAGGAAAACTCCTAGGAATGTTATAGCCAAATTCTAGAGTTCCCAGGTCAAGGAGAAAATATTGCAAGCAGGCAGAAAGAAACAATTCAAGTATTGTGGAAACACATTCAGGATAACATGAGATTTAGCAGCTTGTATATTAAGGGACAGGAAGGCTTGGAATGTGATATTCAGAAGTCAAAGGAGATAGGGCTACAACCAATAATCACCTACCCAGCAAAACTAAGTATAATTCCCCTTCAGTGGAAAAAATGGATCTTCTGTGAAATAGAGGACTTTCAAGCATTCCTGATGAAAAGACCAGAGCTGAATAGAAAATTTGACTTTCAAACACAAGACTCAAGGGACACATGAAGAGGTAAACAGGAAAGAGAAATCATAAGGGACTTATTAAAATTGAACTGTTTACATTCCTGCATGGAAGGATGATATTCTTAACTCATAAGACCTTTGTCAGTGTTAGGATAGTTGGAGGGGGGAAAATTATATGTATATATAGATAGAGGTCACAGAGTGAGTTGAAGATGAATGGGTGATATCTGGAGAATAAAATTAAGGGATGAGAGAGGATTATACTGGGAGAAGGAGAAAGGGAGAGGTAGAATGGGGTAAATTATATCACATAAAACAGACAAGAAAAAGCTTTTATAGTGGAGGGGAAGTGGGGGAAGGTGAGAAGGATTAAGTGAATCTTATTCTTGTCAGATTTGGCTTAAGGAAGGTATAACATACACACTCAATTGGGTATGGAAATCTATCTTACCCTACAGGAAAATAGGGTGGAAGGGGATAAGAGAGCAGGGGAACATTAGAGGGGAGAGCAGATTGGGGAAGGGGTAATCAGAAGCAAACACTACTGAGGAGGGACAGGGTCAAAAGAGAGAATATAGTAAATGGTGTGCAGGATAGGATTAAGGGAAATATACTTAGTTTTTCACAATATGACCACTATGGAAGTGTTTTGCATGACTACACATGTATAACTAGTATCGAGTTGCTTGCCTTCTCAATGAGGGTGGTTGGGGAGGGAGGAAGTAGAAAAATTGGAACCCAAAATTTTTAAAATGTGTTAAAAATTGTGTTCACATGCAACTGGGAAGTAAGATATACAGGCAGTGGGGTATAAAAATCTGTCGTGCTTTACAGGAAAATAGAAGTGGAAAGGGATAAGAGAATGGGGGGGGTGATAGAAGGGAGGTCAGATTAGGGGAAGGGGTATTCAGAATGTGCACCATCTTAGAGTGGGCAGAGGTGCCAAGAAATTTTTTTTAAAATAAATTACTTTGACAGAAACTGATAAACTATTTTTTCCTTTTGAGGGATTCATTATACATATTATAATACTACATATTTTGTTAAGTGATAATGCCTATGTAATGTACTCCATTGAGTGTATTCTCCTGTTATGCTTCAATTACACCACTGTGTAGAAAAACATCAGATATAAAGATGAGACATGAGAAGGAAGAAGGAAAAGAAGACACCTGTAATTGGCCTTTTGGTCTACCTGTAACTGTCACAAAGCATAATCATTTCACACTTCTACCAAAATTATTAATGTATCTAGTGCTTTGGATGATTCCAAAAGGTTGGAATCAGTGTGGGCCGGTTAACAATAGATGTGACAAATACATAGCAACGAGTCTTCAAAAAAAGCCATTGAGGAGAAGTGAATGCAAAATGGAACTTGTTTATAAATATGCAGGTAGTGATTGTCATGTGGACTATAGAATTAAGTATACATGTATGACCAAGAATTGATATAATGTATTATTTTACGATATAGAAAATGTAAGGGTCTTTTGTTTGGGACTCATTTTCTTTGTGACTGAAGGAAACAAACTAATGACCAATAAAGCAATGACCTCTCCATAAAAAAGAAAAAGAAAGGGAAATCCTATTCGAAATAGCTTAAAAATGCCTAAAATAGCTGGGAGTTAATCTACCAAGACACATTCAATACCTGCATAAATATAATTACAAAATCTGTCTTTTAAAAAAAAAACTTATACAGCTGGAGAAATAGTGTTCATGGATGGGACATTCCATAGTAGTAGTAGTAGCAGCAGCAGCAGCAGCAATAGCAGGAGCAGTAACAGCAGCAGTAGCAGCAGCAGCACCAACAATAACAACAATAATAACAATAATAGTGATAAAACCAGAATTAATTTGGGTATTTAGGACTATACCAACCAACAGGATAGTTTATAGTTCTATGCTAAACAAATAAAATTCATTTCATGGAACAAAAGATCAAGAATATCATTGGAAATACTGAAAAATGGTAGGAATAAAAACACTTCCATATCTCCAACTATACTGTAAAACAATAATCATTAAAAAAGCCATTTAATGCTAATTAAAAATAGGGCAATATATCAGTAGAACAGACTAGTCAAGAAAGAATCAGACATAATTGAACTCATTAACTAAGATGTCATTTTAGTCCAATAAACTAAAACTCTTAAATTGCCTGCAAAAGAAATCCTTTTTAGTGGAAAAACTGTTAGGAAAACTGGAAAACAATCTGCAGAAATTAGTTTTAGAGCAACATATTACACCATATCCTAGCTATTCAAAATGGGTTCATGATTTGAATGTTAAACATCATGCCACAAAAGAGAAAGAAGACATCAGATATTTTTCAAAAATATTGATAGAGGGTAAATACTTAGCCTAAGATGGTATAGAGACAATTATAAAGGAGATAATTTTGATTTCTTCAAATTGAAAAGCTTTTCCATGAGCAAATTTGATGGAACTAGGATAAGAAGGAAAGTGATTAACTAGGAAAAAACCAAACAAACTTTATAGCATATATCTCTGATATTGGTATAGTATTCAAATATATAAATAATGTATAAAGCCAAAAGCCAGTATCCAAAGACACATTGTCAAAAGATATTAAGTTTTCAAAAGAATTTCAAACTATTAACCATATAAAAGGATACTCCAAATCACTAATAATGAGAGAGATGCACATCTGAACAACCCATGACTTTGCCTCACTCTCAGCAAATTGGTAAAGATGAGAAAAATCAATATTAGATGTTATGGAAAGAAGGGTATACTAGCACATTGCTGGTGGAGCTAGGCCATTCTGGAAAACAGTTTGAAATTATATAAAATGTCCATATCCTTTGACATACAGATTACACTACCATAGCACATAGCCTAAGGAACTAACCCTACATACAGCAGGTAGATGGTACAGTGGATAGAGTGCTCAGCCTGGAGTCAGGAAGACTCCTTCCTGAATTCAAATCTGGCCTCAGACACTTATTAGCTCTGTGACCCAGGGCAAGTCACTTGACACTGTTTGCCTCAGTTTCCTCATCTGTTAAATGAACTGGAGAAGGAAATGGAAAACTGCTCCAGTATCTGCCAAGAAAACCCCAGATGAGGTCAAAAAGAGTCAGTCGTGGCTCAACAACAACAACAACAACAACAGCAAATATAGCATCATTTTTATGATGGCAAAGAAATAGTAACAAAGTAGGTATTTATGGATTGACTGAACAAGCTATAGTACATAAATGTAATGGAATATTACTGTGCCGTATGACACAATGCATATGATGAAATGATGGCAAGTGAAGCATGGGAAGAATATAAAGTGAGGTAAGCAGAATCAGGAGAATGATATACACAATGAATACAGCAGTGTGAATGGAAACAAAAACAACAACAAAATTGAACGCTACAAAATTATAATGACCAGTCTTGGCACTATAAAGAAGATGTGAGAGGCTACTTCGTTACCTCTGTTTCTTTGGAGTCATGGATATGGCTCACTGCAAATAATGGCAGACTATAAATATATCTATATCTATATTTATATATCTATATATGTGTGTGTATGTGTGTATGTATATACTTACCCATACACATGATAGATTTTATCTTATGTAATAAATACTATGATTTAAATATATAGATTGCATATTTATATAGAGTACACACATATGGGATAAACAATATATACATATATTGGTTGGTTTTGCAGAGCTTTTTTTCCTCCTCATCTTAATTTCTTTATTTTAAGTGATAGCTGTCTGGGAGGATATGGGGGGAAAGGATACAGAGGAAATGTATGTGATGTAAAAACGAAAGATACAAATTATTTAAAATAAAAGAGTTAATTATTTTGGTGGTCCAAAGTTCTAAGACTATTTTATTCACCTGGAGCATTTAAGAAGTTAAAAAATTAGTAGACAGAAGTTCACATAAAAGTATCAGTAGAAAATATTCCCTTCAGAATTCTCTGAATTCTCAAACACTTCCAGACATCAATAAGATAAGTAGCATGACTAGAACTCTTTGGGAGCGCCTAGATGGCCTTTCACAAATATCCAATGGCAATAATCTGCCAGAACATATGCAATCTAAAGTAGGAATAACTAAAACAACCTCATTGCTGAAGAGAAAGTTTTAAAAATGATCTGGCTTAAGATTACAATAAATACAATCAATAACAATTATTTAAATATAACAGTTTTGGTTAGAGTTAGAAAGGCTAGCCTTCCATGATGTATCATTTTCAATTTTATCAATAATAAAATCAAATAAAGGAGTTGGAGTCAAGCACTACTTTTTCTTGCAGGCATATCTTTGGAAAAATTAGCAATCAAAAACAATAATCTCTCTCCTTCCCCTTCTGTCTTCTCCCATTAGAATATAAATTCTTTGAGTCCAAGAACTCTCTTTCTTTTTGCTCTTATTTATGGCCTCAGCATATAGTAGTTAGCTGCCTGCCTTCCACTGATTTCTCTACCCTGGACTTCCAGTAAGGGAGTAGAGGAGAATTCTCCCATTTCCTCCTACCCTTGTTGGCAATGTAAATTGATAGTAGAAGTACACAGCAACCTAAGACTGGCCCTCAAGTCCCTGGTTATACTCATCTGCCTTTTATTTTGTTTTCTTAACATAGGTTAGTGATTAGTGAAATTGAGAAATGGATATTTTCAGCCTTACTAAGACTGTTTTTGGATCAAGAGGGCCTGAATATGGGTGTCAGACTTTTGTCAACCCAAAGGATGAGGATTTCTTTAAGAGCCCACTTCTTGGAGGAAAAGTACTGGAGGAAAAGGATTTTCTTGTAGCTGGACTATTAATTCAATTAATCACCAAGCATTTAGTAAATATCTATGATATGCAAATGGTACCAGGGATACTAAGTACTAGGGATACAAAGACAAAAGAAAACTTATGCTCAATTGAATGAGGCAATATACAAAAGATCTACAAAATAAATATAAGGTAATTTGGAAGGAAAGGGTACTAGAAACTGAGGAGATCACAGAAAGGCTTCATGTAGAGGGTAACCCTTGAGCTGAGACTATGAGGAAGTTAGAGATTGTAAGAGGGACTAAAAAAGACCATAGTCTGGCTGATCAGGAGATCTAGACTTTGTGAGTTCCTCAGACAGTGAAGGTCTGAAGTGGATGCAAAAATGACTGTCTAGCTGTCCCAAAAGTTGACTTTATATTCTTATGGGAGTATAAATTGGTATATTGAGCTATTTGAAATATTTTATGTCTTCTGTATCTGTACACTTTTGTCATTCTGTTTTATACATTTTATATGTAAATATATAAAGGCTATTTTATACCTGACATCTACATTATACATGTAGCACTGGGGTATAGGGGTGTTCAGGGAAGACTAGTACTTCTGGTATGAGAGCTGCTGTGACCTTTTCAGGGCTGCTTTTCACCTTTGGAGTCCACTTGATTAGCCCACCTCTCACTGTAGCATACTACATACACATATACATATATTGGTTAGTTATGAAGAATTTTATTGTAACATGTATTTTGGCAGACGCGCTATTAATCTGGTTGAAGGTAACTGGGGCCTCAAACTCCAAGCATTTCCCCAGCAGAATGGAGGATGAAAACAATTTGTTCTAATGTCCATGAAGGCAACTGAAGCAGGGTCTGTGGAGTGCTTAGAGCTTGGTTAAACAAGGTAATGTACTGCATCCTGAGCCATCACCATTCATCTTCACTTTTGTCTTGCCACTGGACCCTCAGAAGTAATAAAAGAAAGGTCTTACCATTATCACTATGCCAGAAGATTCTGTGGATAAGAAAAAAATTACATTCATGGTAATAAACACTGTGATAGGGTAATAGGCAAGTGTGGACAGTTTTCTAAAGATCTTTAATAAGAGAATGTATATTCTCTTCTTGATTTCAACATTCACAGGCCTGAAGGCAAGGACTGGACCATGCTATTCCATTCAGGTTTGTGATGCTCTGATTCCTATAGAGTGGATGCTGATAAACCAGTAACTAGTCATGGAATCAAAATAAATGGATTTTTACTCTCTCTAGTACAAGTGAGTGCACAGTGGATAAAGTGCTGGGCCTGGTGTCAGGAAGTTGTTATTGTTTGGTCATTTTAGTCATGTCTGACTCTTCATTCTCCTATTTGGGGTTTTCTTAGCAAAGATACTAGAGTGGTTTATCATTTTGTTCTCTAGCTCATTTTATAGATGAGGAACTAAGGCCAACAAGGTTGTGTAAGTCGCTCAGGGTCACATAGCTAGTAAGTGTTTGAGGCCAGATTTGAACTCAGGAAGAGGAGTCTTCTCCCAGATGACTCTGAAAGAGAGAGTGAGGTCTATGACTTTGTACAACTCTGCCCCACTTAAATCCTATTTATACATGAATCAAAAGATATAATCCATAACATTTTACCATTTTTACCTACTTCAAAGTCCTGTGGCAACAGGCAAATTATGAAGCAGCAGATATGGATACACTGGGAGCTGTCATCACAACCCTGCCCAGAGGTAGCCCAGGTCATAGGGTCTTCTTCTCACTAGACTGAAGCAGCAGTGGGATTCAGCAGCCCCCTTCAGTTTCTGAGCAGCCATTTTTAAAGACCTCACTGCTCACTTCCTAGCATGAAGAAAGGGGATAGAAAAGGTGCCCTAAAAATTATCTGCTTCACTCAGCCCTGGCAGCTTACTATGACAAGTGAAGATCCCACCCTGCGTTTGAAACACACGAAACAAAATGTATAAAAACTTTTGCAAAGATGATTCCACTCACCATTGGTACATGGAATGTGTGCACATTTATGGACAGCATGAAAGGCAAACAGCTCTTATTGCGAAAGAACTCAGTGAGTATTACATCCAAATAGTATCCCTGAGTGAAACAAGGCTGGCAAAGGAGGCCCAGCTTACCAAAGTTGGAGCTGGACCCACATTTTTTTCAGGCATGGATGCAGTGATGAGGAGCACTGTGAAGCTGGCATAGGTTTTGCAATCAAAACTGGCTTGTATCCCTCCCAAAAGGAATAAACAGCAGACTCATGACAGTACAATTGCCACTTACAGGAAAGCACCACACCAACCATCATCAGTGCGTATGCTCCCATTGTGATGAACCCTAATGAGGTCAAAGAAAAATTTTATGAAAACTTGGAGACCTTCATCATCAATGTGCCAAAAGAGAACAAGCTTATAATTCTGGGTGACTTTAAAGCCAGACCAGGCCCAGATTATCAGACATGGCAGAGAGTCCTTGGGAGGAATTGAGTCAGACACAGCAATGGCAGTAGTCTCTTACTACCAAAGATTGTTGTGTCTCATGACATACTCATCAAAAACACTGTCTTCTGTTTACCTAAATACAATAAAACTTCGTGAATACATGCTCCCAGCAAACATTGGCATATGACAGACTATGTCATTATAAGGAGAAGAGACAGGATGTGAGAGTGACGAAGGTGATGTGTGACACAAGTGCTGGACTGATCATAGACTTATCCTCTCCAAATTAAACATCACATTCAACAAAAGCAGCAGCCCCAAGGCAAGAAGACTATCAGAAGATAATGTCAACAGATTAGTGTTTTTCTAAGTGTGAACAGTTGGAGCTATTTTGGAGGGAAAGCTGAGCCAACACACAGTTGCAACAGTGGAGTAGAAAAGCAGTGGGCAGCTTTCAGAGATTTGGTGTACAACACTGCATTTATTCATCTGGGTCAGAACACTTGCAAATGTCAAGACTGGTTGATGAAAAAGATGGGAAAATTCAGAAGGTGCTATATGAAAAACAAGAACTCCATAGGAAGATAGTTTATCTGTCTCTAAGAAGGCAGTATTTTACTCCATCAAAAGTAAAGTGCAAGCAAAACTTAGAGAGATAAAGGATTCTTGGCTCAGTAAGAAGGCAGATGAAATTCAGTTTCATGCTGATCACAACAATCCAAAGCACTTTTGTGATGCCCTGAAGGCTATCTATGGGTCAAAGACCTATGGTGCATCTCAACTACTCAGTGCTGATGGAGCCACATTGATTAGTAATAAGGATGTAATCTGGCAGAAATAGGTTGAACACTTTCATAGTGATCTCAACAGACCATTATTAACCAATGCTAAAGCCATTGACCATATATCTCAAGTTGAAATAAATTCTTATCTAGCTAAACTTCCAACTGAAGAAGAAGTTTTGAATGCCATTAGGCTCCTCTTGTGTGGCAAAGCACCTAGTGTTGATTCTATTCCAGCTGAGATTCATAAGGCAGGGGGTTCACTGCTCATACAAAAGTTGACTGAAATCTTCTGGGTTATATGGCAAGAGGAAGTTATCTCCCAGGAATTCAAGGATGCCTCCATTGTCCATCTCTACAAAGGAAAGGGAAATAAATAGTTGTCCTGTGACAATCACGAGGCAGGGATGGTCTTTCTTAGTCATTGCTGGGAAGATTCTTGCCAGAGTCCTCTTTTATAGGCTGATCCTTCACCTGGAAGATAGTCATCTACCTTCAGAAAGGGATGAGTAATGGTCAATATGGTGTTTGCTATCCAACAACTCCAGGAGAAATGCCACGAGCAGAACAGAGGTCTGTATACAATGTTCATTGATCTGACCAAAGCCTTTGATATTGCCAGTCATGAGAGCTTATGGAAAATCATGGCAAAATTTGGTTGCCTGGGGAAGTTCATGAGTATTGTGTCTCCATTTCATGATGACATGCTTGCCTAGGTTCTGGATAACGAATGTTGCTCTCATGTTTTCCTTGTCACCAGTGAAGTGAAGCAGAGCCATGTGCTTGTTCCCATGCTTTCTAGCATAATGATATTTTTAGCAATGTTGGTGGATCCCTTCAACAAGGATGAAAATGGCATCAAGGTCAGCTACTTCACTGACAGCAAATTATTTAACTTGAAAAGACTACAAGCCAAGACTAATGTAAAAGGAGAGTTAGTGAGTGACTTTTTGTTTGCAAATGATTGAACATTTAATACAGTCTTTGAGGCTCAGATGCAACAAAGTATGGATCAGTTCTCTGCTGATTGTACTAATTTTGTCCAAAGATTAACACCAAGAAAACAGGTTCTCCACAGCTAGCACCACACCATCCATATGTGGAACCATCAGTTACAGCACATGGAGAAATTTTGAATGCTGTGGATAAGCTCACTTACCTTGGCAGCATACTTTCCAGGGATGTACACATAAATGTTGAGGTTGATGAACATATTGCCAGAGCTAGCTGAGTGGGAGCCTCTGAAAGAAAATGTGGGAGAAAAGAAGTATTAGACTGCCTACCAAACTGAAGGTTTACAGAGCCTTTGGCTGACCTCATTATTGTATGCCTCTGATACCTGGACAGTATACCAGCACTATGCCAAATTGAATCACTTCAATTTGAATTCTCATAGGAAGATTCTGAAGATCAATTGGCTAAATGATAAAAGAGGCACAGAAATACATTAAAGAGAAGAACTCCTTAAAAAGCAGAATTGGCCAAATGGGAAAAGAGGTGCAAAAGTTCACTGAAGAAAATAATTCCCTAAAAATTAGAATTGGGCAAGTGGAAGCTAATTATTTATAGGAAGAAATAGACAGTAAAACTACTAGTGGGAGACCTGAACTTTTTCCTCTCAGAACTAGATAAATTTAATAAAAAATAAATAAACAAGAAAGAAGTTAAGGAGATGAATAGGATTTTAGAAAAATTAGATATGATAGACCTCTGGAGAAAATTGAATGGGAATAGAAGAGAGTACATCTTTTTCTCAGCTGTACATGGCACCTTCAGAAAAATTGATCATGTGTTAGCACCTAAAAAACCTCACAACTAATTGCAGAAAAGCAGAAATATTAAATGCACGCTTTTCAGATCATAATGCAATAAAATTATATTTAATGTAGGGTCATGGAGACATAGATTAAAATTAATTGGAAACAAATCATCAAATCTTTAAGAATGGGTCAAAGAAATAAATCAGAAAAACAATAATTTCGTTAAAGAGAAAGACAGCAGTGAAACAACATACCTGAAATTTATGAAATACAGCCAAAGTTGTACTTACATGAAAATTTATATCACTAAATGCTTACATCAATAACGTTTTGGAGAAAGAGCAAATTAATGAACTGGGTATGCAACTGAAAAAAAAACTAGAAAAAAAACCAAATTAAATATCCCCAATTAAACACAACATTGGAAATCCTGAAAATCAAAAGAGAGATTAATACAATTGAAAGTAATAAAATTATTGAACTAACAAATAAAAGCAGGAGCTGGGTTTTTTGGGGGGGAACCAATAAAATAAATAAACCTTTGATTAATTTGATTTAAAAAAAAGAAAGAAAACCAAATTGCCAGTATAAAAATGAAAGCAGTGAATTCACCACCAATGAAGATGAAATTAAACCAATTATTAGGAGCTATTTTGCTCAATTACATGTGAATATATCTAACAACCTAAGTGAAATGGATGAATATTTATGAAAATATAAATTGCCCAGATTAACAGAAGAGGAAAGAAAATACTTTAAAAATGCTTTATAAGAAAAGAAAATTGTACAAGCTATAAATGTCCTCCCCAAGAAAAAATCCCCCAGAAACAAATGGATTCACAAGTAAATTCTACCAAATATTTAAAGAACAATTCCAATACTATATAAAGTATTTGAAAAAATAGTCAAGAGCATTCTATAAAATTCCTTCTGTGACATAAATATGGTACTGCTACCTAAAAGAGGAAGAGCAAAAACAGAGAAAAAAACTATAGATCAACTTCCCTAATGCGTATTGATGCAAAATTTTTAAATAAAATAGTAGCAATGAGATTACAACTACATGTCACAAAGATCATAAACTATCACCAGGTGGAATTTATACCAGGAATGCAGAGCTTGTTCAAAATTAGGAAAACTATCAGCCTAATTGACCATGTCAATAACAAAATCAATAAAAATCATACGATTATCTCAATAGATGCAGAAAAACTTTTGATAAAATACAGTACTCATTTCCATTCAAGATTCTAGAAAGCATAGGAATAAATGGAGTTTTATTAATATGTAGTATCTATCTAAAACCATCAGCCAAAAAAACAAAAACCTATCTCTAATGAGGATAAAACCAGGAATGAAGTAAGGATATCCATCATCACCATTATTCAATATTTTACTAGGAATGCTATAGCAATTAGAGAAGGAAAAGAAATTTAAAAATTAGAATAGGCAATGAAGAAACAAAATATCGCTCTTTGCAAATAATATGATGGTATAATTAGAAAATCAATTAAAACTTAGTTGAAATAATTAACAACTTTAGAAAAGTTGCAAGATATAAAGTAAACTCACTTAAATCATCAGTATTTCTATATATTACCAACAAAATCCGGCAGGGAAAGATAGCAAGCAAAATTTCGTTAAAAATATCTGCAGATAATATAAAATACTTGGGAGTTTAATTGGCAAGACAAACCCAGGAACTATATGAGAACAATTACAAAACACTTTTCACACTAGTAAAATCAAGTCTAAACAATGGGAGAAATATTAGTTGATCATGGGTAAGCGGAACCAATATAATAAAAATCACAATTCTACCTAAATTAATTATTCAGGGCCATACCAATCAAACTACCAAAAATTATTTGATACAGCTAGAAGAAATAACCACAAAATTCATCCAGAAGTACAAAAGGTCAAGAATATCAAGGGAATCAATGAAAAGAAAAAATATGAAGGAAGATGGCCTAGCAGTACCAGATCTCAAACTGTACTACAAAGTGATAAACATCAAAATGATTTGGTACTGGCTAAGAAATAGCATGGCAGATTAGTGGAATAGACTAGGTCCACAACACACAGTATAAAGTGACCATAGTAATCTAGTGTTTAATCAACCCAAAGATGCAAGCTTTTGGGAAAAGAATTCACTATCTGACAAAAACTGTTGGGAAAGCTATAATGCATTTTGGCAGAAACTAGGTTTAGACCAACATTTCACACTATGTACCAAAATAAGGTCAAATAGGTACATGATTTAGAAATAAAGGGTGATAAGAAGCAAATTAGGGAAGCATGAAATACTTTACCTGTCAGATTTATGGATAAAGGAAAAATTTGTGACAAAACAAGACATTGAGAACTTTATGGGATGTAAAAAGGATAATTTTAATTACATTACATTAAAAACAAAACCAATGCAGCCAAAATTAGAACAAAAACAGGAAAAAATGTACAGAAAATTTTTCTTAGAAATGCTCATTTGTTAAATACATAGAGACCTGAGTCAAAGAATTTATAAGAATACAAGTCATTCCCAATTGATAAATGGTCAAAGGATGTGAAAAGGCAGTTTTAAGAAGCAGAAATCAAAGCTGTCTATAGTCATATGAAAAAATGCTCTAATCATTATTGATTAGAGAAATGCAAATTAAAACAACTCTGAGTTACTACCTGATACTCATCACATTGTCTAACATGACAGAAAAAGGAAAATGACAAATGCTGAAGAGAGGAGAAATTGGGACACTAATGCATTGTTGGTCTAAGAACAATCTGGAACTATGCCCCAAAGGCTATAAAACTGTGCATACTTTTTGACCCAGCAATACCACTACTAGGTCTATATCCCAAAGAGATCTAAGAAAAATGAAAAGGTCCTTTATGTACAAAAATATTTATAGCAGTTCTTTTTGTTGTTGTAAAGAATTGGACATTGAAGGGATGCCCATCAATTGGGGAATGGCTAAACAAGTTGTTGGTACATGATTGTGGTGGAATACTATTGTGCTATAAAAAAGGACCAGCAGATGGCTTTAGAAAAACATGGGAAGACCTGTATGAACTGATGCAACATGAAGTGAGCAGAGCCAGGGTGGCATTGTACACAGTAACTGCAATATTGTAATGATGATCAACTGTGAATGACTTAGCTATTAGGAATACAATGACTTACAAGACAATTCCAAAGGACTTATGATGAAAAATGCTATCCACCTCCAGAGAAAGAACTGATGAGTCAGAATGCAGATTGAAGCTTCCTTTTTTTTACTTTCTTTGTTTTTCTTGCTCTTCCTTCCTTCCTTCCTTCCTTCCTTCCTTCCTTCCTTCCTTCCTTCCTTCCTTCCTTCCTTCCTTCTTTTTGGTTTGTGTTCTCATTTGCAACATGGCTAATATGCAAATATGTTTTACATGACTGCACATGTATAATCCCTAGCAAAGATTTTCCATTCTCAAGATGAGAGGGAAGGGAATGGAGGGAGAGAGTGAATCTGGAATTAAAAAATTATAAAAAATGAAAGTTAAAATTGTTTTTATATGTAATTAAGAAAAAATAAAATAAAAACATCCTTCAACTAAAACAAGGTATAAAGAGACAGTTTTACACACCCACACATTCCCCCAACCCCCAACCACATACAGTGAGAGAGAGAGAGAGAGAGAGAGAAGAGAGAGAGAGAGAGAGAGAGAGAGAGAGAATGATTGCTGGGTACATTCCAACAATTTTGTCTCTTAGTTCCTGAAGCAAAGAACCTTTAATAGTGCCATACCTTGTTCCAAAGCTGGGTACTTCCCAACAATTCTACTCCTTTGTCCTTGATTAGATGTTATTGGAGTGACAATAATGCGGCAGAATTTTATGAGTTCCAGATTATAGTAAACAAGGGTTACAATGGATTTCCTTTGGCCTGCTCTGCTGGTGTGCCTGATGCTACCCACTTCACTGACCCTGAACTTGGGCTCCAGTATTTCCGTTCTCCCTGGGCTGCTGTTATAACCTTGTGCCATGGCCTGAGGGTTTTATCCTTCTGTTAGGGCCTTAGCTGATTGGAAGTGGAACAGCACTGAGCCCTATTCTTTCTTTCCCTGTTGCACTAGGGCTTGAGTGCTGACGTTGAACCCTGCCTGCTATCTGTATGTTTCAGGTCCAGGACATCACTGATCTTGGAAAGATTACCACATGGACAAGTTTAAGAATGGCCACACAACTCTGAGAAATGTTGGCCAGTGAGGACCTCTAGGCATTCAGGTATGGGCTCCCCAGTAATCATTGCTTCAGATGCAAAAGACATTTTTTGCTTTCATTCAGCTCTGACAGAAAGAGCTAGTTGCTCTTCATCTCTTGAATTCACAAGGTTCCTACTAAGGGGAGGAATAAACATCTGAGGATTATTTTTCACTCATATATGCTTAAGGGAAAAGATATAAAGCAGAAGACATAGCCAGAGACCTGACTAGGCCAGTATGTTTGGCTTAGCTCACATATACTCTCCCCATCCTTGAAAAGCCCTTGGGGTACATTTGGCACATTTTTTTCTACATTTCCAATTCTTTAAAATCTTCTGGGAATCCTGAGGAGATTAAAGCACTCTTCATTCAAGTGTTTCTCCCAGTGCTTTACACTGAAGAATCAATATAGTTTTTGGCAGTTTCCATGTTTCTCAACACACAAACACTAAAGACAACTTAGAAGGTCAGTAGGAAAAATCGGTGACTGTGGCGGGAGAGAAGCTCTGCATGCAGCCCTGGGGCAGTGGCTGCTTCTGTAGCTTCCAGTCCACAGACTGAGGGGAAATTGAATGGCTTATCAGAGGAGGAGTGCAGGGATCTCTTTGCTGGTGCAGGATTCTGTTGCTTTGCCTGTGCTTGGATCTGGGTCACAGTTCTAGGTGGCAGTCCTGGGGTAAGAAGGAGCTCTGGTATGGTACAACTTATAGTGGCATTGAAGAGAGAATCCTCCACCCAGTTTCAAGGCAGAAAAGAGTGCTTGTGTCATGCATAGACCAGAGCACAGGCCAGGAAAGGAGTAAACACCTCACTCCTTATTATACCATCTTGGGAGAACTGAAAACTTACAGGTCCCTAGAAGTATCTCCAAAAACAGCTGCACAAAACCCTTGAAGCTTGGGACAGTACATTCTCCACACTGGAAGCAGACCCTTACCTTAACAAAGAGTTTAAAACTCAAGAAATTGGCTGGGATCATAAGCAAACAGGTGCAAAAAAAAAAGTCAGACCATAGAATCTTTCTTTGGTAGCAAAGAAGATCAAAACATACAACCAGTAGAAGACAACAAAGTCAAAGCCTCCAAGAAAAATATGAATCAGTCCCAGGCCATGGAAGAACTCAAAAAAGGATTTTGAGAAGCAAGTAAGAGAAGTAGAGGGAAAATTGGGAAGAGAAATGAGAGTGATGTAAGAAAATCATGAAAAACAAGTCAGCAGTTTGCTAAAGGAGACCCAAAAAAATACTGAAGAAAATAACACTTTAAAAAATAGTCTAACCCAAATAGCAAAAGAGGTCCAAAAAGCCAATGAGGACAAGAATGCCTTAAAAAGCAGAACTGGCCAAATGGAAAAGGAAGTCCAAAAACTTACTGAAGAAAATACTTCCTTAAAAATTAGAATGGAGCACATGGAAGCTAGTGACTTTATGAGAAATCAAGACATTGTAAAACAAATCCAAAAGAATGAAAAAATAGAAGACAATGTGAAATATCTCACTGGAAAAACAACTGACCTGGAAAATAGATCCAGGAGAGATAATTTAAAATTATTGGACTATCTGAAAGCCATGATCAAAAAAAGAGCCTGGACATCATCTTTCAAGAAATTATCAAGGAAAACTGCCCTGATATTCTAGAACCAGAGGGTAAAATAGAAATGGAAAGAATCCACTGATCTCCTCCTAAAAGAGATCTCCAAAGGAAAACTCCTAGGAATATTGTAGCCAAATTCTGGAGTTCCCAAGTCAAGGAGAAAATATTGCAAGCATCCAGAAAGAAACAATTCAAGTATTGTGGAAGCACAATCAGGATAACACAGGATTTAGCAGCTTCTACATTAAGGGACTGCAGAACTTGTAATATGATTTTCTGGGGTCCAAGGGGATAGGATTACAGCCAAGAATCACCTACCCAGCAAAACTGAGTATAATCCTTCAAGGGGAAAAATGGACATTCAGTGAAATAGAGGACTTTCAAGCATTCTTGATGAAAAGACCAGAGCTGAACAGAAAATCTGACTTTCAAATACAAGACTCAAGAAAAACATGAAGAGGTAAACAGGAAAGAGAACTCATAAGGGACTTATTAAGGTTGAGCTGTTTAAATTCCTGCATGGAAAGATGATATTTGTAACTCATGAGACCTTTGTCACTATTAGCGTAGTTGGAGGGAAAAAATTATATGCAGGTAGATAGATAGATAGATAGATAGATAGATAGATAGATAGATAGATAGATAGATAGATAGATAGATAGAGGGCACAGTGTGAGTTGAAGATGAATGGATGATATCTGGAGAATAACATTAAGGGGTGAGAGAGGATTATACTGGGAGCAGGAGAAAGGGAGAGGTAGAGTGGGGTAAATTATCTCACATGAAACAGACAAGAAAAGGCTTTTGCAGTGTAGGGGAAATGGGGGAAGGTGAGAGGGAATGAGTGAATCTTATTCTCATTCAATTTGGCTTAGGAGAGAATAACATACACACTCAATTGGGTATGGAAATCTATCTTACCCTACAGGAAAATAGTGGAGGAATGGGACAAGAGAGCAGGGGGGATGACAGAGGGGAGGGCAGATTGGGGGAGGGGAAAATCAGAAGCAAACACTTCTAAGGAGGGACAGGGTCAAAAAAGAGAATAGAAAAAATAGGAGGCAAGATAGGATGAAGGGAAATATAGTTTTCCACAGCATGAGTACTATGGAATTGTTTTGCATGGCTACACATGTATAACCTGTATTGAAATGCTTGCCTTCTTGATGAGGGTAGATGGGGAGGCAGAAAGGGAGAAAATTTGGAACCCATTGTTTTAAAAACAAATGTTAAAAAAATTATTTTCACATGCAACTGGGAAATAAGATATACGGGTAATGGGGTATAGAAATGCATCCTGCCCTACAGAAAAATTGAAAGGGAAGGGAATAAGAGAAAATGGGGGCAGAAATGGAAGGGAGGGCAGATTAGAGGAAGGAGTATTCAGAATGCTTGCCATTTTGGGGTGGGGGGAAGGGATGAGATGGGGAGAAAATTTGGAACTCAAAATATTGTAGAAGTGAATGTTGAAAACTAAAAATAAATAAATAAATAAATTAAAAAAGTTGTTCCTTACCAAACTCTGGCCTGTTTACCCCAGAAAACAGGAATCCCACCCTGTGGCCAAAACACCAAAATATGTACAAAACCTTCTGCAAAATGGTTCCACTGAATAATGATGATCTGATTCGGTACATAGAATGTGTGCATCCTAATGGACAGCTCAAAATCCAATTGACTTGAAAAACAAACAGCTCTTATGAGAAAACTCAGTAGATATCATATCAAAATGGCAACCCTGAGTGAAACAAGGCAAATGAGGGCCACCTGACCAAAGTTGGAACTGGATACACATTTTTTTGGAGTGGCTACAGTAAAGAAGAGTGCATGAAGCTGGCGTAGGTTTTGTAATCAAAACTGACCTAGTCAACAAGTTTGTTTGCTTATCAAAAGGAGTGAACAACAGACTTATGATAATACAATTGCCACTTCCAAGGAGGCACGATGTCACCATCATTGATGCACGTACTCCCACCATGATGAATCCAGATGAGGTCAAAGAAAAGTTTTATGAAGACCTGGAGACATTCATTCTCAATGTGTCAAAAGAGGATAAGCTTATAATTCTTAGTGACTAATGCTGGAGTTGGCACAGATTATCAGACATAGCAGAGTCCTTGGGAGGAATGGAGTTGGAAACAGCAATAGCAATGATCACTTGCTACTGAATACTTGTGCATCTCATGACTTTCTCATCACCAACGCTGTCTTTCATTTGCCTAAATGCAATAAAACGTTGTGGATGCACCTTCACAGCAAACATTGGCATTTGATAGACTATGTCTTTGTAAGAAGAGACAGGCAGGTTGTGAGAATGACAAAGGCAATATGTGGCACAGAGTGCTGGACTGATTATAGACTTATCCTCTCCAAGCTAAGTATTAGAATTCACCAAAAGGGGTCACCTCAAAGCAAGATGACGACCAGAAAACTTAATGTCAACAGATTAGAGCACTTCTCTGAGTGGGAAGTTTGTTGCTAACTTGGAGGGAAGGTTGAGCCAACACACAGTTGGCAGCAGTGGAGCAGAAAAGCAGTGGGCAGGTTTCAGAGATTTGATGTTCAGCACTACATCTGGGTCAGAATACTTGTAAACATCAAGAGTAGTTTGATGAAAATGATGGATAAATTCAGAAACTGCTTAGTGAAAAACATGAATTCCACTGAGTTTACCAGCAGGATAGTCCTGTAAGGATAGTCTGTAAGAAGGCACCATATAACTATCAAAAGTAAAGTGCAAGTGAAGTTTAGAGAGATGCAGGGTTTTTGGCTCAGTAAGAAGGCAGAAAAAATTCAATTTTATGCTAATAATGACAATCCAAAACAATTTTGTGATGCCCTGAAGGCTATTTATGGGTCAAAGAGCTATGGTACATCTCAACTATTCAGTGCTGACGGAGCTACATTGATTAGTAATAAGGACATGATCCTGGAGAGATGGGTTGAACATTTTCACAGTGTTCTCAGAAGACCATCATCAATTAATGCTGAAGCCATTGACTGTTTAACTCAGGTTGAAGTCAATCCCTCTATAGCCAGATTTCCAACTGAAAAAAAGGTTTGAATACCATTAGGCCCCTCTTGTGTGGCAGAGCACCTGGTGCTGGCTTTTTTTTTTTCCTAGCTAAGATTTACAAGATGGGTGTACAGCACTGCATTTATTCATCTGGGTCAGAACACTTGTAAATGTCAAGACTCATACAGCTCATACAAAAGCTGACTGAAATTTCTTGGGTTATATGGCAAGAGAAGGTTATCCCCCATCTATCACCCCATCCTGCCTCCATTGTCCATTTCTATAAAGGTAAAGGAAATAGATTGTCCTGTAACAATCACAGGGGGGTCTCTCTCTTACTCATTGCTGGCAAGATTTCTTGCCAAAGTCCTCCTTAAAAGGCTAATCCTTCATATGGAAGATGGTCATCTACCTGAGAGGCAATGCAGCTTCAGAAGGGGCTGAGGAATACTCAGTAGGTTTTTGCTGCCTTACAACTCCTGGAAAAATGGCAGGAACTGACAGAGGTCTGTACATAATGTTCATTAGTCTGACCTAGACCTTTGCTGCTGTCAGTCTCAAGGGCTTATGGGAAATTATGTTAAAATTTGGTTGACCAGAAAAGCACATCAGGATTGTACATCAATTTCATGATGGCATGCTTGCCTGGGTTCTGGATAATGGATCATGTTTTTGCACTTTCCCAGTCACCAGTGGAGTGAAACAAAGCATGATATTTTCAACAATATTGTCAGACACCTTCAATGAGAACGAACACAGCATCAAGGTCAACCACCACACTGAAGGTAAATTATTTAACTTGAAAAGGCTACAAGCCAAGACTAAAGTGGAGGGAAAGTTGTTGCATAATTTTTTGTTTGCAGATGATTGTGCACTCACTGCAGCCTCTGAAGCTGAGATGCAACAAAGCACGGATCAGTTCTCTGCTGCTTGTGCTAATTTTGGCGTAGCAATTAACACCTAGAAAACAGAGGTTCTCCAGTAGACAGGACCATACCATCTATATGTACAACAATTTATCACAGCAAATGGAGATGTTTTAAATACTGTAGATAAGTTCAGTTACCTTGGTAGTAGACTTTCCAGGGATGTACACATTGTTAATGAGGTTGACACATACATTACCAGAGCTAGCTCAGTGTTCGGGAGGCTCTGAAGGAAAGTATGGGAGAGAAGAGGTGTTAGACTGATTACCAAACTAAGGATCTATAGAGCCGTTGTGCTGACCTCATTGCTGTATGCCTGTGAAATCTGGACAGTATACCAGCACCATGCCAGGAAACTGAATCTCTTCCATTTGAATTGTCTTCAGAAGATTCTGAAGATGACCTAGGAGGATAAGGTACGAGACACTGAGGTCTTTTCTCAAATTCTACTGTGGAGATCTGATGGGCTGGCCATGTTGTTCAAGTGCCAAACATACACTTGCTAAAAGACTATTTTGTGGAGAACTCACACGAGGCAAGCACTTACATGATGATCAGAAGAAGCACTGCAAGGACGCTCTCAAGGTCTATTAAAAGAACTTTGGAATCATTTGTGAAATATGGGAGACACTGGCACAGGACTGCCCAGCATGGCATGCCCTCATCGAAGAAGGTTGTGCATAGTAGATTTGCAGTTTCATGTGTAATCATTTTTTTAATTTTACTATATTATGGAAATGCTTGTTTTATTCCATAAATTAAAAATAAGAGAAAATAACGAGGAGCTATGCTCTACGAGTGAAGCAGAATTGAAGTAGCTCAAAAGAAATGAGAGATGCACAGATTTAGAGAATCCACCCCAAGTGTTCACATGGACTATCTGTGCCCAACCTGTGGAAAAGCATTCTGAGCTTGTATTGGTCTGATCAGCCAAAGTTTGTCCCAGTATAACTTGATTTTAACATAGTGATGTCATTTTGGTCCTCTTTGAGAATGAAGGACAACAACCAGATTATCTCTCCATGATCTGTTTTTTGTCCATTTGCTTCTATTTTTCTGTATTTTGGCTTTTTTTAAAACAACAACAACAACAACAACAACAATATTGTCTCATGGAGTCATTAGCTTCTATTTGGTCAATTCTAATATTCAGGAATTTATTTTCTTGAATAAGGTACCTCTTATTTTATACTGTTAATCCTCTTTTCATATCTTTCTTCCCAAAGATCCCATTTCTTTTCTAATTTTCACTCCTGCCTTTCTCATTTGGTTTTTAAAACCTTTCAAAAACGTTTTTTTTTAACTCTTGCTTTAGCTTTTTCAGGAATTCTGATTTAACTTGTGTCCAAGCTGTGTTTTCCTCAAGGCCTTGCTTGCGTATTTTTTGAAGTCATTTTATCCTGGATTTATTCCTTGAGCTTCCCTGTCTCCATAATACCTCTTTATGGTGCAATTTTTGTTTGTTTGTTTGGTCATTCTTCCATTCTGATTCTTGACTTTTGACTTTATGTTAAGGCTGTGCTCTCCAGACTTCTGGTAGGGGTTGGGGGTAAGTTTTGGACTGAGCTTCTGTACTGTTATGCCCTTCGGTTGCTTTCACAGCTTAGGCTAGGGAAACTGCAAGCTTTCAGTTTCTGATTTAGTTTTTGGTCTGTTTGGCTTGTCCCTGGTTGGAAATTAAGTTGTGAGAGTCAACCCCTTGTAACCTTCTAAAAGTGTCAGAGTGTCTGAACTGCAGACTCACCTTTGGTCTGGGACTCCTACACCATTACTTCTACTGTAAGCAGAATTGCATTCTGGCTCTTCTTCCAGAATCAGAGACATATTCACTATTTGCTTCTAAATTTGTTCCTCCCTTAGCACACAGCTAGGGCCCAATATTCTGCTGTCACTTCTCTTAGCCACCTTTAGGTGCAAACCCCTCCCCCCCACAGTCCCCACTGGATTTATTACCCAGAACTAGATATCGGATGAAAGATCTGTCAGATGGCACCTGTTCCTACACTCTGTACTATTTTAGGGATCCCCTTGGATCTCCTCCAGTTTCAATGTTTCCTTCCCTGGTTGTCTAGTCTCAGCCTTCTTTCAGTCCTTGGGCACTGGAATGCTCCATGTGGCATACTTCTGGCCAGATAGCTGTTTCCAGTAAACAGAGCTCTCTGTATATCTCCCTTAGATATCCTGGGCTGAAAAAATGACTCACTGTGATTTTCTTTTGGATTTCCTGATCAGAAGTTAGCATGGTACATTGTCTAGATCTTTGTGGAGGAGGTTTGATGGGGAACCTAAACTGTATTTCTAACTGCTACTCCGTCAATGCAAATAAAATAAAAGTTGACTGAGAATACAATCTTTGTAGCAAGTTTCACTGTTAAACGTCTGATATTCAAGATATACAAAGAATTGATTCAAACATATAAGAATAAGTACTCCAAACAGATAAATGGTCAAAGGATAGAAACATTAAATTATTAAAGGGTGAAATCCAAGCTATCAATTACCATATAAAATGTATTTTAATAATAAAATAGTTAGTAATAAGAGAAACAAGAATTAAAGCAACTTTGATGTTCCAGCTCATGTCTGCTAGATTTGCAAACATGACAAAAAAGGAAAATCACAGTTGTTGGAGGGGATGTGGGAGGATGAATACATTGCTGGTAGTGCCATTATTGGCCCAGTCTTTCTGGAAAATAAATTGGAACTATATCACCCAAAGGTCACTAAACCATGTAAATCCTTTGACCAAGTGATAATACCTCTTCACTAATACTGCCAGTAAACTGAAGAAAAGAAAAAGGACATGCATACAAAAAATATTTATAGCTACTTTTTTTGGGGGGGAGGTAGCAGTAAAGAACTGGAAACTAAGATATCTCAATTGGTAGATAGTTAAACAATTCATGAAATATAAATGTAATGGAATATTATTATTTCATAAGAAAAGAGGGAAAAAAAGAATTTCAGCAAAACCTAAGAAGACCTATATGAACTGATGAAGAATGAAGTGAGAAGAATCAAGAGAACAATGTATCTGATAATGTAATGGAGGTCTGTGCAGAGTGCTTTTAATAGCATCTATCCACAACAGAGAGCCTGAGGAGTTTGTTTCCAGTAGAGCTGTGAGGACGTGGAATAGAAGTCCTGGAGAGATTTCAGGGCATGTAAGGATATTTTATAATTGGTTTCCGGCTGCTAACCATGTGGTGAGGCTGCATAGGTAGAACTGGGCAGTCAGTTGACTGGGCAGTAGAATTGTATTCCAGCTTGAATAGTGCCTGGTGAAAGATAATGCTGTAAGGGAGAAGCCTTGGTACTGTCTCTCCTCTGAAACCATCTGGCCATGTGAGCAGCAATATAATTCTGGGTTCTTTGTCTTTTTTGGTATTTGTTCTTTTCCATTTTAAGTGAAGGACAGTGGCATCCTAGAATCCAAGCATCTTGGTTTTGTAGCCAGCTCACATTGGTGCCTCCACGAGCAAAGAGTGACCTTTGGGACCTTTCCCAGCTACAGCTAAGACAAGAACTCGTGTCGATTCCTGTGACCTGCCTTCCTGACTTCCAGTTTAATCTCTCTTACCAAAAATGGAAAAAGAACAAACACAGATGCCAAAGACCGGGGCTCATTTCACAGGCCCACATGGCCTCAGGACATGTCAACCTGGCAGTAACTGCCCACTGGCTAGGTGACCTGCCCAGTCCTGTCCAATCTAGCAATAGAGTTAATTTGTCTGTCCAGCTGATGCTTTGCTTTACAGTCAGTCCAGCCTAGCAGCAGAGTTACTTGTCCATCACTGATACTAGTAAACTTCATAAAGACCTACCCAAAAAAAAAAAAAGACATTGAAGCCCTACACTTCCATAGTTTTGAATTGCTTTGGTCACATGTGTTACCCTACATAAATCCCTCAAAACCATCATACTGTAAGTTCATTTCCACTCCCCTCACCCTCACAGCCCTATATGCTTTTGTAGGAGAATGTGTTGAAGGTTTGGGGCGGGGGGAGAAATGCTTTCTAGCTACTTTTATTTCAAAAGGAGTCCTAAATACAATAATTCCATTTTGCCCTCATGCATTTAACAGATATTGAGAACTGTAAATTTTGTTATATATTTCATGTAGGAATACTTTTTGTGTTTGGAATATTCCAGTAAAAAAAAAAAGCACACTTTTCCCCCAAAGTAGTTCAGATCACTGAGTAAGTAATAATAAAATAATTCTAAGAGTTGGAAAACCTGATTAGGCACATCATTTTTTTTCTCTGTGGTTTTTGTTCTAGACTTTGTAATTTCATTAGTGTAGAAAGCTACTTTTGAGGAAATTCCTTTTACCAATACAGACCAGAAACTTCGCTGTAATATGGGCTTAGAGGCACTGAAGGGTAAAGTGATTTGCTAGGGGTCACAAAACCAGGACGTTGATCCCAGATTTTCCTCACTCTGAGACCAGTTCTCTACCATTCCACACTACCTCTCTTCAAAGTATTAACCTAGCCTTAACTTTCAAAATATCAAGTTTGGTAATGACAATTTAACTTATAGCTAAGTACATAATTCTTTGACTGATAGACCATCAAGAGGGAAAAGGTTGGTTAAAGCAGTAGTTTCTTTGCATTTACACAATATATCTGAGAGGTTTTTCCTTTATTCTTTGAAGTAGGAGGAGGACAGCTGTTATGACCATTTTGCATATGAGGAAGCTGATGAAAGATTCTGGGTCTACCCAAGTTATATAGCTGGTTAGAGTAGTTCAGAGCTAAAATTCAGACATTTTGACCATCCAGGCTTTTTCCATGAAAGTAGTAGTGGTAAAAATAATATCAATAAAAAATAATAATAATTTATATCTAATAAAAAGTAGAGAAAGAAAGACATTTAAATTTGTTCCTTTGTTTCATAACTTTTTAGAAATAGGAATAAAAGTGAAAAGATAGGCTTTACAGTTTATGAAGTGCTTTTCTTAAAACAATTCTGTCGGACAGATAGTAAAAATAATACTATCCCCCTATTTTTAAAAGGAGGAAACTGAGAAATGAAATTACTTAGGTTTCATGACTAATGTTAGAACGAGCATTCAAAACCAGGTCTTCTGACCATATATACAGTGCTACACACATACACTGGAACAAATGTGCTTATTTTAAAGCAAACCTTTATTCAAGATGGTGAGCCTGGAAGGACCATATTATGTTATTGGTTCTACATGAGGGCTTACTAACTTTGTTCAGCCACCACCTGTTTCTGGCACTCTTCTGGATTATACCTCAGATTTCTTTCTGGAGCATCTAAGCAATTCTAAAGGAGAGAAAGTGACTGTAATACCAGAGATTCTTATGGCTGTGCGAATGGACACCATATGCTTTGCAGTAGCATTCCACAGTCAGAAAAAGATACAGCTTACTATTCTGATCTACATATTTATTTGCTCTCAACATTGGAAATTTGAGGATTCCAGGAAAAATATTATAGGAAGGCAATGTTGATGGAGAAGCCAGCTTTTATCATATAGAACAAGAAAATTCTATTGAAGTTCATAGTTATAATATATACATAGACACAAATGTATATACTCTATATGACATGTGAGAGGGCACTTTGTATTCAAACCTATCTATATTATATAAATATATAAGATGAAAAATATATTGAATGTCAGAATATGGAAATATGAGATAATTCCTCCAGAGAAAAATTAACTGCATATAGAGGGAGAGCATGTCATATTTGGAAAAGTGGTTGGAATCAGTTACAATTTGCTGAAAACAAACCAACATTTGGCTCTTTTTCAGTGAGAAAAGATATATGACCCAGCCATGTTAATTATTATTAATGTACTAATGTGGCTGAGACTTTAGGAATACTAGTCAATGGATTTTGAAGAAATTTGCTTATAGAAAGAAAACACACTTAACGACAGTAACATATTTCTACCCTTCTCAGTTTTGGTAGGAAATGGTATTGTATTTGTCTTTAGGCACAAATCTGCCTTCAGTACCTTATCCTAATGTTGTATGAAGCACTGAAAATTAAAGCTTACATTTAAATATCACAGTGAATTTTATTAATATTACTATAGATCTATAGTGGTAAAAATTACTACTTGGTTGGGTAAAATTAGTGACAAGCTGTAATAAGGTGAACATTTGTTGAGTCTGGAAAAGCGTCCTGTTAGTAGTCACAACACTATTGGTGATTTGTTGTTGTTGTTATTGTTGTTTTTTTTAGAACCTCCTGCTTATGGAACTGATTTTTAGCAAGTTGCTAAAAATGAATTCTTGTCTTTGGGACTACATATTGATGATCTTTCATCTCTGTCACCAAACAATATACACTAATTATGAGCAGCATGCTATAAACTTTAATATAGCAATAGAACATGTCAGAAAGATTAAGCTGCCATATTATATTGGCTTTTTAAAAAATTGTTTTATTTTGAACTTAAATAAAACAAGCATTTCTGTAACATAATAGAAAAAAAGATTGCACATGAAACTGCAAATGTATTATGTCCAACTTGCTATTCCTTTTAAATATGTAATAAAGTTATCATGTAACTTCCCCCCCACACACACTTTTTTACCCTCCACCACTCCCTGCCCTAGATAGGGCTACCATTTGACACAAATATGTGTATACACACACATATATAAAATCTTTCCATACATACTGTTATTAATCAGTTCTTTATCTGGATGCATATAGCATCTTCCTTCATAGGTCTTTTGTAGTTAATTTGGGTATTTAAAATAGTCAAAATTATTTAGTCACTCAAAGTTGTTCTTAAAATAATATTACTGTTACTATATACAGCATTCTCTTGTTTCTTCTCATTTCATTCTTCATTATTTTGTACAAGTCTATCCCTGTTTTTTTGAGATCACTGAGCTCATCATTTCTTGTAGCACAGTAGTATTCTATCATAATCATATACTTCAACTTGTTCAGCCATTCCCCAATTCATGGGCATCCTTGCAATTTCCAGTTCTTTGCTACCACAAAGAGAGTTGCTATAACTACTTTAGAACATATAGCTTCTCTCATTTTTCCTAGTAACCTTTGAAAACAGACCTAGTAGTGGTATTTCTGGATCAAAGGATATAGGTAGTTTAATAACTCTTTGGGCATAATTCCAGATCGCTCTCCAAAATGGTTGGATCAGTTCATAGATCCACCAATAGTGAATTAATGTCCCATTTTTCCCACATCCTCTCCAACATTTGTTACCTTCCCCTTCAATTATTTTAGCAAATCTGATAGATGTAAAATGATCTCAGGTTGTTTTAATTTGCATTTCTCTAATCAATAATGATTTAGGTCATTTTTTTCATATTGTTTTTGATTTCTTCATTGGAAAACTACCTCTTCATTGCTTTGACTCTCTGTCAATTGGAGAATGACTTGTATTCTTATAGATTTGAAAAAAGTTCTTTGTATATTTGAGATATGAGAACTTTATCTGAAAAACTGTCTATAAAATCCACCCCCCCATTTTCTGTTTTCCTTCTGATCTTGCCTATATTTGTTTTATTGTATATAATGTTTTTAGTTTAATGTAATCAAAGTTCTCCATTTTACACCTCACACTGCTCTCCAACTCTTGTTTGTTCATAAATTTTTAAGCTATCCATAATTCTGATAGGTAATATGTTCCATGTTCAAATGTTCTTGCATCTAGGTCATGTATCCATTTTGACCTTATTTGGTAAATGCTGTAAGATATTGGTCTATGCCCAATTGCTTTCAGATTGCTTTCCAAATTTCTTTTCATTTTTAATACTAGTGATTTGGTTTTCTCCTATCTTTTTTAAGATCATATCAACCAATGGTTTATCTGTTTTTTTCCCCATAAAACAATTCCTGGTTTTATTTATTAATAATTCAATGTTTTTTTTATTCAGTTTTATTAATCTCACCTTTAATTTTTAGGATTTCCAATTTAGTGTTTAATTGGGGATATTTAGTTTATTTTCTAGTTTTTTTCAATTGCCTACCCAATTCATTAGCCTGCTCTTTCTTTATTTTATTGATGTAAGTATTTAGAAATATAAAATTTCCTCTGATTACTGCTTTTGCTATATCCCATAGGTTTTGATGTGTTGTCTCATTGTTGTCATTCTCTTTAATGAAATTATTGACTGTTTCTATGATTTGTTCCTTAACTCATTTCATTCTTTAAAATTAGGTTGTTTAGTCTTAAATTAGTTTTTAAGCTATGTTTCTGTGGTCCCTTATTAAATAGAATTTTATTACATTGTGATCTGAAAAAATCCTTTTAATATTTCTGCTTTTAGGTATAAACTTTTTATGCCCTAATATATGATCAATCTTTGTAAAAGTGCCATGAATTGCTGAGAAAAAGGTGATTCCTTTCCATTCCCATTATATTCTCTCCAGATGTCTGTAATGTCTAGCTTATCTAAAATTCTATTCACTTCCTTTACTTTTTTCTTATTTATTTTTTGGTTAGATTTATCTAATTCTGAGATGGGAAGATTAAAGTCCCCCACTATTATAGTACTACTGTTTTCACCTATAATTCATTTAGTTTTTCTTTTAAAAATTTAGAAGCTATAGTATTTGGTGCATATAGGTTTCATATTGATATTGCTTCATTGTCTGTGGTGCCTTTTATCAAAATGTAATTACCCTGTTTATCTCTTTTAATTAAATCCATTTTAGCTTTAACTTTGTCTGAGATTATGATTGCTACCTCTGCTTTTTTTGCATCAGCTGAAGCATAACAAATTTTACTCTACCCATCTATTTTAACTCTGTGTGTAGCTCTCATTTTTAATGTGTTTCTTGTAAACAACATATTGTTAGATTTTGATTTTTAATCCATTTTTCTATCAGTTTCCCCATTTTATGAGTTAGTTAATCCCATTCACATTCAAAGTTATAATTACCATTTGTGTATTTCCCTCCATTCTATTTTTCCTCGCTGCATCTTTCTCAGCCTCTCTTTTTACCTTATTCCTCCTCACAAAGTCTAGTTTACTTCTAACCACTAGTTGCTTAATCCACACCCTTTTAAAAAATTTCTTCCTTATCCTCACACCTTACCCTCCTATACCTTATTCTTCCATCCCCTCTAAGAATCCTTCCTTTATCCTATGCCCCCACCCTCCTAAATCTTAATCTACACACTTCTAAAAGCTCTCCCTTATCCTGTCCCCTTGCCCTCTTATTTCTTTATAAGTTTAGAAAACTTTCATATCCTCTTAGATGTATATGTTGTACCCTCTTTTACCTATATCTGATGAGAGTAAGGTTTTAGCATTACCAGCTCTCCATCCCCACCTGCTTCTCTGTGTCAGTTTCCCTTTTCACATCCCATTTGTATGAATTAATTACTCCTTTTTTCCTTTTCCTACCCAATTTTGCTTTTTTTAGAATCACCCCATCATACTCAGCTAAGCCTCAACATTTCTTTCAAACTACCCAAGTAATGATAAAAGTCTCAAGAATACTGATAACATCTTCATATATAAGAATTAAACAATTTGACCTTAATGAGTCCCTTATAATTGGTCTTCAATATTTTCCTTATATTTCTTCTGGATCTTGTATTTCAAATTTTCCATCGATTTCTGGGGTTTTTTTTTTTTTGTCACAAATACCTGAAAGTCTTTCAGTTAACTAAATGTCTCTTTTTTTCCCATTCAGGATCATGCTCAACTTTGCTGGATAAGTTACTCTTGGTCACAACCCTAGCTCTTTTACTCTTCAAAATATAATATTCCAAGACCTATGGTTTTTTAATGTAGAAGCTGTTAGGTCTTGTGAAATCCTGATTGTAGCTCTGCAGAATTTAATTTTTTTTCTTGTTGCTTGCAATATTTTCTCCTTAACCTAAGCAAATTGGCTATGACATTCCTGTAAGTTTTTCTCCTGGTATCTCTTTCAGGTAGCTAGTGGTTGATTTTTTTTTCTATTTCTACTCTATTTAATTATTTATTTATCTACTCTGTATTGATTTTCCCAATATCCTATATCCACCAGTGTAATACCTGCTAAAAATCTTAGCCAGTGATCTATGGCTATTTTTGTTGAATTGTACAGATATTTTCTTTTCTTTTATACATTCACCATTTCAAAAATGTTTATCTACTATATACAAGGCATTTAACATCTCCTTCTATCTTCCCCATCTCCTGCTTTTCTGCCCAGCTACTTCATCTTCTATATATTATGTGTAGGATTTGGCCTAGTTCAAATTTATAGCTTTATATCTATGTTCTTGATACTATTACTGAAAAATGTTATCTACTTATATTGTTCTCCTACACCTATATTAATGTTACTTAATGAATTATTTGAAGATACCTTTCAATTACATGGAAAATCTTTTAATGACTCAACTGTAAACAAGAAGTGAATACTAATTAGCGAAAGCAGAAAAAAGAACTGCAGCTACTGGGGGAAAAGGTCTCAAGGGAGACCTGTCTTCCCAAGGTTCTGCCAGAAAAGCCTTATCAAAGCTATCTTTGGAAACAATTGGTATGTAAAAATCCATCTGCCATGCATGCCTTGCATTCACAAACCCGGACTTACACATTGCTAACCTTTGGGACAAGTAGTTGTTTGCTGTCCATCTGCATTGCCTTTTGTCTGACCTCTTTGGTGGGCTCCAATCTTGAATGTGAGGCAGGTTAAAGTTTAAGATAAGTCTGGTGATTTTCATCTAGTTCCCCTCAGGCAACAATTCTGTTTCACACAATGCACTGCAGACTTTGTTATATGTGGAAGTTTCTGCTTATTAAAAAGGTAAGACCAGAATAACTGGTTTTACACCAGTAAAGCTGGTAGGAGCTTATCTGTCCTGTCTGTCACTGAGCTTGATGTTTGGGAACATCCAAGGTCATAATGGTCTATTTCTTTCTTTTCAAAAACCAGATGCCTCTCTCTCCCTGTTTATCAACTTGCCTAGAACAGTGATTCCCAAACTTTTTGGATTGTTCCTCACATCAGTAAAAACTTTTTGAACGTACGATTGTGGCTTATGTATATTTGCTTATAAATTATATGTGTGTGCTACTGTGCTAATATGCTATGTACATTAAATCATGCATAAAATATAAAAATTTTAAAGGCTGAGATAAAGATGAAATACATAATATCTTTAAATTTTAAAAATTATATTTAATATCCAAAAAACCTTTTGATATCTCACTAAAATATTGTGACAATGTGATTGGATATGCCCCATTATTTTAAAAAAACCTTGTTTAGACTTGTAAATAACAGTTATTTGTTAGTAATGAATTATTCCATTATGGGGCAACTAGATGGCTCAGTGGATAAAAAGCTAGCCCTGGAGTCAGGAAGAATAAAGTTCAAGTTGGCCTCAGACATTTACTAGCTATGTGACCCTGGGCAAGTCACTTAACTTCAGTTTGCCTTAGTCTATTGGAGAAGGAAATGCATACCACTCCAGTATCTTTACTAATCTCTACTACATAATGGGGTCATGAAGAGTCAGACATGACTAAACACCAAAATTCCATTAATTTTATCAGTACAGCTGGTTAGTCAGGTGAATTTCCTTTTAAAGGTACTTTTTAATTGAAAGATACGTAATACAACAATATAAGCCATGGCAAAAAGCATTTATTGTTAAGTCTGTGCCAGCCACTGTGCTAAGCATTGGGTGTACAAATCCAAATGAAAAGAAAGATAGTTCTTAGTCTCACGTTGTGATGAGGGAAGACAACAGACAAAAATTGGGCAGATGGGGGGTGTGGTGTGGTGGGAAAGATGCTTCTGGGCAGGGCATGGTGTTGAAATCTGGAAAGCAGAAATAGAATTGGGAGGGCAGGGAAGGTAGGCCACCTTGGGCACTTTCACTAAATGAATGCCCAGGAGAAACTTACCAGTGAGAGAAGGGGGGCAATCTTGTGGAGGAATATTTCAGGGTAAGTCTGTATGGACAGTCGCATGTTTAAGGGCAAGGAGGCCCCAGGCTCAGAGGAAGGTCCCAGGATGAGACAGCAGCTGAGCCATGGTGTTGAAGTTTGGAAAGTCAGAAATAGAATTAGGTCATAATAGTGAACATTACGGCTTTTCAGCACGAGTTATGTTTCTCAGTATGTAGGTAATCACTAAACACAATGTAAAAATAAGAACGATAAGTGAATTATTTGAAAGTTTTTAATATGAATACATCCTTTTTCTTTTTGTGGTTTTACATAATGGGTAGTATGATTAATTTTTCTTTATTGTTTAGATATTTTTGTTGTGTTTTTGTATGAGTGTGAGCAATAAAAAGGCTAATTTGCCTCAACTATTTTGTGCAGAAAGAATAATAATCATATATCATAACCCTAGAAAGACAGGTTGGGAGTGGGTTATAAAGGCCTTTAAATGCCAAATAAAGTTTTTATTTGATTTCTAGGATGCACTGAAATGAAGTAGATAGGTGACATGGTCAGATCTTTAGGTAAAGGATATATTGAAGTACAGAGAAAGTTGAAGCATATAGACCAGTTAGGAGATCGTTGCAATAATTAGACAATGGGAGCTTAGCACTTCAAAAGGATGCTGCTAGCTGTGTGACTGGAAATGAAGGGACAAATATTAGTGATGTAGTAGAGATAAAAATAACAAGTTATGAGGACTTGATGACACCTAAGTTGTAAACTTAGGTGATTAGGAGGATAGTATTATCCTTGACAGAAAAAGGGAAGTTTGGGAGCGAGATGGCTTTAGGAGGGAAAGATAATATAATGAAATCTACAATGAAGCTTGTAAGATATCCATGCCTACTCACACTTTGCAACTCTGTCTCATTCAAAATAAAAAAGGACTTGGAAGGCCTTGCTGCTCAGTTACTGCCCTGGATCAAAAAGTCAGATCTGCAACCATGAAATGTTGTGAACTATGGGTGAGGAGAGTGGGATTTTCCGAATGGCACTTGTACAGCTACTTCAGTGAGTGCCATGGGTTATAACTGTGCTGGGTGCTCAGTGCCTGGGGAAAAGGTTGGGAACTTGAAAATCGAAGATGTGAAGTGGGGGATTTTATGCCATAATTGGTGATGGGTAGTTGTAATTGTGTTAGAGGCAAGCCTCACAACTGGCAATCATAGGGTGAATGGGATCCAATTCCACTCTCCAATTATTTGATCACACACCTTTCAATGTCATGCCATGGTCTCCCATAGGGCTTGGCTCTCCATTTTGGAGATGACCAGACTAGGACATTGGAAGGCTAGTCTATGCTCCATTGTTCAAGATCTCTTAAGCTTTATTTTATTCTTGCTTCTGATTTAGTTTTATATTCCTTTGAAGTTCATTTTTTTTGTCTTTTGAAAAATTTTACTACTTCCAGATATTTTAAACTTGAGCAAAAATAATTATTGATCAAATTTAATTTAATAATAGTATGAATATGGAAGCCATCTTGTTTTGAGAATATTAGGTTTTAACCAAGTGTTCATGATATCTATATAGAGGCATATTGTTTGTTTTCTAATACTTCAACTGCCTAACTAGCAGTTGAAAAAAAATCTGACACTTTATTTATCTGGCAAATGTAAATCACTTCTACATTAGTTTTCCTTTCATTTTATGATGAATTATATATGCATGTAATGTCCAAAATATCATATTTAAATCTCATTTCAAACAGAGCCCTTTCTTCCACTTTTTTGATTGTTTTTCTTCATTAAGCCACAAATTACTAACATGTTTGTGTAAATATGTATATATATACATTATGTATGTATGTATATATGCATATATATATATATATATATGGATACACATATCCATCCAAACAAGGAGACTTTAAACCTATTCCAATGACATGTCATTGCTGAATATTGTCATTTTCTCTGTTGCCACTGTCATTGTCATTGTCATCATCATCATCATCACTTCTTCTCTTCAGTTCTTCTTCACTTTTATTTAAAGTAATTATTCCTATCACAGAGAATTAAAAGAAAGTGAAAAAAATACTACATAATTAACGTTCATGTACATTAGGGAAATTACATCAGGTTAAGTAATGAAACATCATATACGCATGTATCCATATATACATATATAACAGTAAACTTGTAAGGAGGAAATAAATTAAATTAAAAGTTTGCTTAATTTAGTCAAATCATAAATACTGTACATCTCAGCCCAATTATCTTTGAATATTGGTTGTTTCAATAATATGACGTACTGGTTTTCAAGAAGAAAATCTACTTTTAAAATGTGTTGATGTTTAAAATAGACTATAGAATTTTCCTTTCCAATGTCTACTACTGATCTTTTTCAGGTAAATGAAAATGGAAAAATTAGGTACTTTAAAATTTCAAGTTCTACCACAGAATTTTAATAACCATTAGGAAAATTTAATTAGGATAATTAATTTCACAACACTAACTATTGCTCAACTACTTAGCTTAGATTAATCCTTAGATATATTTTATAAACAAAATGAGATATTTTGTTCATATAGTTCTTATATTTTTTCTGTTCTACTTTGTACTTCAATTAAATGTAGATCATGTTTACCATATTACCTTTTCAATGCACAATTTGATATTGTAAAGTAGTAGTACTGTTAAACTCTGTTAACTGTGGACTTAGGAAAGGCAAGGCTGATTATGCCTATTAAATGTTTTTTGATTGAATCATCTTTTCTTTCCCAGGCTGGAAGTCCAGTGACTATTCATATCCCTACCCCACTGCTGCTTAGCATGGAAGCTTTGACTTGTTCTAATTGTGGCCATGGCCCCTTCATTCCTCCTTAGGCAACCTGGGCCCCATCCTCAGCCCTCAGGAGCCTACCATATTGATACTAGAATTAGTGTGAACATTCAATCAGCTTTAGCACCGATGTAGTTTGGAACTCCCAAACTTAAAGGACCCATCAGCCTCAGCTTGCCTATTAGCAGGTACTTCAAGCATGGACCACCATCCTAGGGTATATCTATTTTTAAAAGAAATCAGTCCCATACTATTGCCAACGCCTAGTTTCAGGCTAGATTCTGATTTAAAATATATACATGTGTATTTATACATATAAATCTATTTGTATTTATGCATACATACATAAATCTGGATGGGTATGTAGGGGGGAATATTTAAAAGCATTCACAATTTAGTGTTGTCATGCTGAAGCCATAGGTTCTATAACTTCATGGCCAGAACTATTTTGCCAGTAATTTTCAATTTGTCTTGAAAGTAAGCAGACCACAGATTCATTTTCCTGGTTATTAAAGCCTGTAAGTCAGTGTCAGCTATATAATCATGTGGTCAATCATTTTGACGGAATTAAGAGGCACAGAACCTTTGCCATTCTTCATATTTACTATTCAGGTGGTTGCTTTTCTATCAGACTCATCTTTCACCGTGAAGACAAAAACAACACTAACTTTTTTCACAAACTCTTCTCTTTTCTCTGCAAGTGTCTTCTCAATCTCTTTAAAGAAAAGATTTACATTAAAGCCTTCGAGAGCTGAACTGGTAGGAGAAGCTTTAATTTAATGACTCGGGCTGTGGATGGCTATTGGGGAAGCCTGTCCCATAGAGCATCAGGAACATGGCTCCCTAAGGTCAGGGTTGTCAGGATGTTCTTTTGAATATGATCCAATGAGAAATTTAAAGATGATTGGGCTCGTTGCTCAAACTCGGCATACTTAGAATAAGTTTATGGCCTGCTCGAAGCAAATACTCATTTGAAAGTACTAATTCTGATATTTTTTTAAAATTAACATTAGGATCATAGACCTAGGACCAGAAGGGATTTTACAGGCATTTCGGTCCAACCCCCTCATTTTTCACTTAAGGAAACTGAGGCCCAAGGAAGCTAAAAGACGTGCCCATGATCACACAATGAGTGATAGAAGCAGGATTTGAACAAAAGTTATTTGACTCCAGAGTCAGTGTTCTTTCCCCTGTATCACACTTGCTGAGCACACCTCATAGAGTCAACAGTAAATTCCTTTCTTGGGAATGTTTGAGGATCAAAGGTTCATTGTTTTCCCCCTGCATGCACATGCATGCATAGTCATTTAGAAAGGAAACTTGTTCCTTGTAACAAAAACTAATGTAATTTTGTGAAGCCTTGGAAACATCCTCAGGTGTTGATTCTGAAAAAGGAGATGATGCTGATTCAGACCCAGTGGAAGTATTTAGAACTAGATCATCTAGCTTGTTTTTAAAGATAACAGTCACGATGATGCGTACTAAGAAATTAAGTAGCTAAAAGTGATACATCTTTGACACTTTTTATGATAGTATGATTAACAAAAGACGTATTAAAGCTATCTACATTGAAATTGCTTTTACTTTAAAGCAGTCATCTAAATATTTTCATGTAATTAAGGCTATTTCCTTGGTGAGCTGCTTTGTTTTTTAGTCATGCTACTTGAACATTTTTTTGGAGGGGACACTAAAAATTATACTTAACCTACTCTAATTTAATTTATCTAATAATGGAGTTGTCATTTTAATTTCTATTATATATACTATTATTCTTTTAGTTCTAGTTAGTAAGACTGGTAGTTTTCCCTTTAGTCATGCCATTCATGCTATTTCTATACTTGCAGAGATACTGAATTGTAATTTTTTTTTTTTTGCCTCTTGTGGCCCTTTTCTTCCTGTGATTCTGCAGCTTAATGCACCATTTCCACTGAGAGTACTATATTTCACCTCCATCTTCCTTATATTGAACATGCTTTTGCATAATGCTACATGAATGTGCATACATACTTAAGATATAGTTCAATGTTATTTCTCCTTATAAATCACTCAAGTCTTACCATCTGATTTATGACACCATCTATTTCCCTCAATGAAATTATCACCTGGTACGTTCATTTTCACCACTTCATTTTTCTATCTTTTTACTCTTCTAGTGTAGTCTACTAAACTGATAAAGTAGATTGTCTCTCTAGCTGCCATTGTTTCCTGGGAACAATATTCCATTTCACTTTACTAAGCCAGGTCGAGGCATTGTGACTCATTCAGCATATTTTCATTCATGTTTCTCGACTAGCCTAGACATATAATATACATTCATCATGAATTTACAAAACAATGAAGTATAAAGGTGACTACTGCATCTCATCTTTATTAGCTGCTATGCTCGAAAGGAGCAAAATCGGATAACGGAAAAGAACATTGTGACTATTATAGAAAAGAGTCCAAAAGTCCAAACCACCATGTGCCAAGGAAATTTCCAAGTGCGTAGAATCAGCTCACATTTCATCAAGTACATTTTGTACTTTGAATGAAACCATTTCTACCTTGAACCTGAAACATATGGTTTATATGTAATATCTAATTTGAACTTATTAATTTAAGTTAAATTGATTTGCTTAATTTATATTAACAAATTAAACTAAATTACTCCCAACTCCAATCCATCCTCTATTCAGATACCAAAGTGATTTTCCTAAAATGCAGATGTGACCATGTCAACACCTTACTTAAAAAAACTCCAGTGGATCTCTATTACCTCCAGGATAAAATACAAAATCCTCTAGCATTCAAAGCCCTTCATAACCTATCCTATTCCTACCTTTCCTGTCTTAAATGAACTTTACTCTTCACCAAGTACTCTTTGGCACTGGCCTCTTTGCTGTTCCTTGAGCAAGATACTCCATCTCTTTGGCTCTAGGTATTTTCTCTGGTTGTCCTTTTTGTCTGGAATGTTTTCCCTCTGCATCTCTGCCTCCTGGCTTCCTTTAAATCCCAACTAAAATCCCATTTTCAACAGGAAGCCTTTCCCAATCTCTCTTAATTCTAGTGCCTTTCCTCTCAATTACTTACTATTTATCCTGCATAAAGCTTGTCCATACATATTTGTTGACCTGTTGTCTCTTGTTAGATTATGAGTTCTTTGAAGGCATGGACTATCACAGTGCTTACTTAGTACAGTGCCTGACACATAACAGGCACTAAATAAATATTTACTATTAAATTACTAGGAAGTTTACTTTTTAAATTCCAGATACAAGAATTTTCAATGGTTCCTATACATGCCATCACTTAAAATAGGTAAAATTCATCATTCATTTCATTGGCTGGGGAGATTTTAAAGTGCCAATTCTGATAGACATAAGGAAATTAGAAGAGGATTGAAGTCTTGACTAGCTGACGTCACGCACGGCTAAGAAAAAAGAAACATAAAGTTGTCAACTTTCTAATGCTGGCACCTTAAACTTGTGTCTATACAACACCAAAAATAAATGGACAGTTTAGTCAATTCGATGGAAAGCATCTGTTCAAATCAGTTATTTGGCATAGTGTAGATGAAGCAATTAATTGTAATTTTTCTTTTACTTTCAAATTGCCTGGAATCCTACTCTTAAGCTGCTAAATTTAAAGAAATCATATTCATAAATATTAATCTAGACAATTAGTTTTTCAAATGATACTTCAAATGAGATCACATATTTAGAGGGATTTGCGAACCATAAGCCTTGTTATGGTGATGACAGTGATGATTAAACTTTAATACTTCAAGGATCTGTGCTTTCATTGGTGAGGGTACTTCTTGCACTGTTGTAGATGATATACATCTTCATTATACCCTCTATGCCTTCATTACTTGCTGTACAAATTTCCTGACTTAGACTGGTCTTTGGATAATAGGTATGTTTGTTGCAAGCTTACATCTGAATCTTTCCAGCTTAGTTGTATTTACCAAAGCTTGTCAATAAATATCAGCACAAGGTCATATCCACATGTAATGATTCAAGTAAGACTTGAGTGGGGGTTCCAATTTATAGATGTAACTCAGTTTCTCACAAGCCTAGAACATTTTACATGTGGTTGTCTGCGGAGAAAATGTGACTTAGGGTTGGCAGAGAGAATGCTGAGCATATGATGAACATAAAGAACTTGTGGAGTGGATGCCAGAGCTTTTTCTGAGAGAGACCTAGATGGTTCCAGAAATTCTTTGGGAGACATATGTGAAAAGAGCAGCAGGCGACGTGTAAGGGAAGCCAGCTCCTCAACATATCCCCAGTTTCTAACTTGTCTATGTAGAGACTATTAGAAAAGATAATCTTTGAGTGACACAGGGCCCTCTTTCTTGGTTTGACCTGAGATATCTCACTCCCAGCTGAAGAACTCATTTGTTCTTTTTTTAAAAAGTAATTTATATTGAAATCATTTTTATATCACCAAGATTCTTCCCAGCATGCTCTTCCTTACCCTCACAAAAAGCCATTCCATATAACTAAAACTATTTTGAAGAAAAAAGAGAAAAATCAGCAAAGTGATCGATATGCCAAAAAAAGTTTGAAAATATGTACAGTGTACCATACCTTAGCTCTGCAAAAGACTGAGATAGAGAATGTCTTCTCATTTCTCTTCTTTGAGGCTACATTTGTTTTTGGTAACTTCCCAACATTCGCTTTTGATTGTTTTGAGGTTGTTCTTTCCATTTACATTGTTGTAGTCATTGTGTATATTATTTTCTTGGATCTGCCTATTTCATTCTTCATCAAATCATGTAAATCCTTCCATGCTGCATATATATATATATATATATATATGTATATATATATATATACATATATATATACATATATATATACATATATATAATATTTGTCATTTCTTACAATATACTAATATTCCATTAAATTCATATACCACAATAAAATATTTTCTAATTTTTGAGCAAGGACAGCTATGCAGCACAGTAGATAAAGCTGATAGGCCTGGAGTCAGGAAAATTTATCTTTGTGAGTTCAAATCAGCCACCAGACACTTAACAGCTATGTGATTCTGGGTAAGTTCCTCATCTGTAAAATGGGCTAGAAAACAAAATGCCAAACCATTCCAGTATGTTTGTCAGAAAAACCCTAAATGGGTTCATGAAAAATAGGACACGACAAAAATCAATGGGCTTATAGTCTTTGTTACTACAAAAAGTGCTATAAATACTTTGATATATATGGAGATTTTTTTTTATCAATCCTCCTCGAAGCATAGGCCTAGTAATAGAATCTCTGAGTCAAAGGGTAGGTACATTTTAATAACTTTATTTGCATAATTCCAAATTGCTTCTTCATAGTTCCAACAGCAATGAACCAGTGTGCATATATATTATTATATGTATGTATATATGTGTATACATATACATGTTAATGAACTTTGTATATGTAAATTGTTTATATATCCTGGATACCAAATTCATCTGAGAAATTTGATACAGATTTTTCCCATTCAACTCCTTCACTTCTCATTCTAAATGCATTAATTTTGTCTGTACAGAAGCCTGTTCAGTTTTGTGTAATCAAAGTTATCTATTTCATATTTTGTAATTACCTCTATCTTTTGTTTGATTAAGGATACATCTCTTACCCACAGCTATGAGAGGTATATCTCTTTACCTTCTAATTTTTTATAATATAACCTTTACTATTAAGGTCATGTATTCGTTGTGATATATTGGTCTAAGCCTAATTTCTGTCAGGCTGCTTTCTAGTTTCCCCAGCAAGTCCTTATCAAATATCTTCCCTAAGTTATTTATATTTTCTGGTTTGTAAAACAATGAGTTATTTAGTTCCATTGCTTCTGATTTTCCCTCATCCAGACTATTCCATTGAGCTACTTTTCTATCTTTTTTTTAAACCAATATCAAATGATTTTGATGACAGCAACTTTTTAATATTAAGTTCATTCACTCTGGTGTGTTTTCTGGTATATTCAATGTGTGGAAATTTTCAAAAATCTGTTTACTGTTTTACTTTAATTTACTTGAATGAAACTGGTTTCCTTGCTATCCACTATTTGTGTTGGCCTTTTGTATAACCAGCATTTGGTGAGGAAGAACTAAGCTGCTAAGTCTAAACTAAAAGCCACCCACTCCTTTAAGGGTGAGGAGGGAAGTAGCTTTCCTTCTAAATTCCTAAAATTGATACCCCTGGGCCAGAGATATTTGAGGGCTGCAGATAGATCTAATACTAGGTCCATACTCCTCTAAGAGGTTGGAGAAAAAAGCGCTGAACCTTGAGGTGTTCCTGGACTCTGCCTGCTCCTTCTCCTTTCCTTCCCCAACTCCACTCAGTTGGCATTATGGCAATACCAGGACCGCCTTTGGATCTCCTACCTTCCAAAGATGTGAGCTAGTTCTCAGATCATAACTATCTATGCCACTCACAAGTTGTATTGATACACTCAGATAATTCGTGTGGACATAGACACACATTTTCCAGAGTTATAAAGCATTTAAAAAAAGTATACTATTACAGCTTATGCTTGGATAATAACAATAGCTTTAGAGTTTCCAAGGTGCTTTATATAAAATCTTTTCCTTCTCAGAACAATCCTATGAAGTAGGTGATATTATTATCCCTATTTTGCGGGTGAAAGAACTGAGGCTTAGAGGTTATCTGAATTGATCAGAATGATGCAACTAAGTATCTTCCTGACTCCATTGCAACATTCTAACCACCTTGCCACTGTGCTGCCCAAATATTTTGTCCAAAGATTCAGAGTACTCCACCTCAGTTTTATATTGCAAATTAAAAAAAAATTAAATCCAAATTGAAGGAACAACAATTTAAAGTGAATAGAATTTTTTTCCATTTTCTATTTATTTTATTTTTCCTTTTTTTCCCCCTTTCTTTTTAGGCAATTGGGGTTAAGTGACTTGCCCAGGGTCACACAGCCAGTACGTGCCAAGTGTTTGGTCTGAGGCTGGTTTTGAACTCAGGTCCTCCTGACTTCAGGGCCGGTGCTCTATCAACTATGCCACCTAGCTGCCCCTATTTATTTATTTGTTTGTTTGTTTGTTTGTTTATTTATTTAGTTTGTGAAATGAAACAAGCATTTATATAACATAGTACAATGAAAACGATGATTGTTTATGAAACTAAAAATCTGCTATGCACAATTTACTATTCCTTTCAAATATACAACAAAATTTTCATGTAAATTTCTTTCCCCCCCTTTCCTTTCTTCCCCACCCTCCCACCCTAGAGATAGCTACCATTGGATATAAATTATATATATATGTAAAGTTATTCTATACATATTTTTATCAGTTCTTTCTCTGGATGCAGAAAGTATCTTTCATCATAATGGACAAAATATTATTAACTCAAAGTAATTCTTAAAACAATATTACTGTTACTGTATACAATATTCTCTTGGTTCTGCTCCTTTCACTCATTATTTCATATAAGTCCATGTTTTTCTAAAACCAATGAGTGTGTCATTTCTTATAGCACAATAGTATTCCATCACAATCATATACCACAACTTGTTCAGTCATTCCCCAATTAATGAGCATCCCTGCAATTTCCAGTTCTTTGCTACCACAAAGAGAGCTGCTATAAACATTTTAGAACATATAAGTTCCTTTCCTTTTTCCCTAGTCATCTTATACCAAGTAGTGGTGCTACTGGGTCAAAGAGTACAGGTAGTATCAAGACATTAGGAGACACCCAATGTTGCAGAGCAAAGGCCCAGTAAGCAAGCTGTGCCCTGAGCGTGGGAAAACAACAACCCTTTGCACTTACCATCTGGATAATCTCACCCTCTGGCAAAATTATATAATTGTTATAATCCTTTGACTAGCACCAGGTGTTCTCGGAGCTTGGACAAGAACCTGCCATATCCATGTTTGGATTATAAAGCTCTCTTATGAATCAGACTTGTCTCATTGTTGCTGTTACCTCTCATCATCAGGGCTATAGCTCACTGTGTAGCTGTTATTGATATAAGTGTTGAGTTCTCCTCACACTGCCTTGGGTCCCTCCAACTAGGGTCAGGGCTCCAGCACATGTGTCTAGATCCACTTGCAAGCTGTTTCCCTCACTTTGGAATTAAACTTCTCTTTGATTCCTAACTATCCTATCTCTAGCCTGCTCTGTTCAGCTCTGACCATCCATAGGTTAGAAGCCGGTTTGGTCCAGTTAACAGTAGTTTATTAACTCTTTGGGTATAATTCCAGATTGCTCTCCAAAATGGTTGGATCAGTTCACAATTCCACCAATAATTAATTAATATCCCAATTTTCCCACATCCTCTCCAACATTTTTCACTTTTTGCTTCTATCATTTTAGCCAATCTGATAGATCTAAAGTGATATCTCAAAGTTGTTTTAATTTGCATTTCTCTAATCAATAATGATTTAGAACTTCTTTTCACATGACTGTAAATTGTTTTGATTTCTTCACTGGAAAACTGCCGGTTCATATCCTTTGACCATTTATCAATTGGAAAATGACTCATATTCTTATAGATTTGACAAAGATCTTTCTATATTTTACATATGGAACCTTTATCTGATCAACTGTCTATAAAATTCCCCCATCCCCAATTTTCAGCTTTCTTTCTGATCTTGGTTACATTTGTTTTATTTGTACAAAACCCTTTTAATTTAAAGCAATCAAAATTTTCCATTTTATGCCTAACTTTGTCTCTTGTTTGTTCATATATTGTTCACTTATCTGTAAGTTTGATAAGTAATATGTTACATGTTCTTCTAATTTCCTTGTAAAATCTCTCTTTACATCTAAGTCATGTATCCATTTGGCCTTATCTTGGTAAATGGTGTGAGATATTAGTCCATGCTCAATTTCTTCCATATTGCTTTCCAGTTTTCCCAACAATTTTTTACCAAATAATAAATTCTCATCCCCAAAACTCAAGTCTTTATACTTATCAAATGCAAAATTATTATGTTTATTTGCTGCTGTAAATTTTATGTCTACTTTATTCCATTGATCTACCTTTCTATTTCTTAGTCAGTCCCAGTAATTTTGATAATTACTGCCTTAAAATATAGTTTAAGATCTGGTACTGCTAAACCTCCTTCCTTTACATTTTTTTCATTGTTTCCTTTGATATTCTTGACTTTTTGTTTCTCCAAATGAATTTTATTTTTTCTAATTCAGTAAAAAATATTGGTAATTCTATTGGAAAAATGTTGAATATATAAATTAGTTTAGGTAAAATTATCATTTTTATTATATAGGTTTTGCCTAATCATTAATAATTAATATTTATGAATTACTTAAATATGATTTTATTTTTTATAATTTTTTTAAAAAATAATTTTTATATAGTTTCTGGGTTTGTTGTGGTGTTTGTATTCCCAAGTATTTTATACTGTCTAGAGTTATTTTAAATCATGTATCTCTTACTATCTGTTCTAGCAGTTTTCCTTGATTATTTCTTTAAAAGTGATGTCTAGGCTCTTTTTTTTTTTTGATCACGGCTTTCAAGTAGTCCAGTAATTCTTAAATTATCTTCTTGGGTCTGTTTTCCAGGTCAATTGTTTTTCCAATGAGATATTTCACATTTTCCTCTATTTTTTCATTCTTTTTATTTTGTTTTATTGCTTCTTGATGTCCCATGTAGTCATTAGCTTCCACTTTCTCAATTCTAATTTTAAAGACATTTTCTTCATTGAGCTTTCATACCTCCTTTTCCGTTTGGCCAATTTTACATTAGGAGTACTTATAACTTCAGTGACTTTTTGTGTATCTTTTTCCATTTGGCTAATTCCACTTTTTAAGAAGTTCTTCAGTGAATTTTTATGTATCTTTTTCAATTTGGTCAATTCTGCTTTTTAAGACATTCTTCTTTTCATTGATTTTTTTGTGTCTCTTTTACCATTTGGTCTATTCTGTTTTATAAGGTGTTTTTCCCAGTATTTTTTGTGCCTCCTTTATCAAGCTGTTGACTCTTTTTTCATGATTTTCTTGCAGCACTGTCATTTCTTTTCCAATTTTTCCTCTACCTCTTTGATTTGGTTTTTAAAATCCTTTTTAAGCTCTTCCATGAATTATTTTGGGCCTGATACCAATTTATATTTTTCTTTGAGGCTTTGGATGCTGCAATTTTGACTTTGTTGTTTTCTGAATTTGTGCTTTGATTTTTCCTGTAACCACAGTACCTTTCTATGGTCAGTATCTTTTTGTTTTTTGCTTAATTTTCAAACTCTGCTCCTGGAGTGAAGGGGGTACTATCCCAATTTTCAGGTTTTTTTATGCAGTTGTTTTCAGAGCTAATTCTGTGAGTCTCTAAGCTTTCAGTTCTTCCAAAGTGGTATGATCTAAGCAGAAGTCTGTTTCTCCTCTTCTGACTTATGCTCTCATCTGTGAGTGATCACAAGCCTCTTTTTTGGTCTGTAACTGTGACTGGGATCCTTTTAGCTTCAAGCTTTGGTGTGCTAGTGCTCCTCTTCACCCTGAGACTGTGACCCAGGACTGCAACACAGATCTGAGTACAGCTTATGCAATAGAGTCCTGCACCCAGTGCCAGCAAAAGGACCCCTATAATTTCCTTCTGACAAGTTATCCAATCCTCTTACCTTGATGGTTTCAGAAGCAGTTGATGCTGCTGCTGATTCAGTCACTCCCAAAGGCTACTGCTAGTTTCCTGTAGTGTGGTCTGTACAGCACAACCTTCAGTGACCCTGGGTGACTTTCCTGCTGACTTTCTAAGTTGTCTTTGGCTGGAAAATTGTTTCACTTTGTTGTTGTTGTTGTTGTTTTTGTGGGTTCTGCCAATCCAGAATTTGTTTTGAGGCATTTTTTAAAGTTATTTGGAATGGAATTGAGGAAAGCTCAGATGAATTGTTGCTTTTTTCGTTGCCATCTTGGCTAAACCCCTCAAGATGTTATTTTCTTTAGTATTTTTGGTGACTCTTTTACCAACTGGTTAATTTTCTTTTTCTAATTTTCCCACCTTTCCGCTGCCACTCTTTTTTTTTCTTTTAGCTCTTCAAGGAATTCTTGCTGGGCAATTAGCATTTTTTCTTTGAGGCTTTGCTTGTAGCTTTTTTCTTGTTTCTGTATTCTTATAAGTTCATGTCTTGGTCTTTATCTGTCACTGTAGTAGCTTTTTATGATCAGGTTCTTTTTTTTGTTGTTTGCTCATTTTTCCAGCCTATTTCTTGACTTTAGCTTTTTTGTTAAATTTGGGCTCTGTTCACCTGGGCATGGGGAGGCACTGTCCAAGCTTCAGACTTTTATGCACCTCTATTTTCAAAGGTATTTCTGGGGGGCTGCAAGTTTTTGGTGCTTCCAAGGTCATGTGCTCTGGGGTGGGGGGTGTGATGACTGCTCTTCTGGTCCGGACTCTGGTCTTTACCCAGGAATGGCCCCTGCTTCCCTGTGGCTGAAAGTGCTAGTGTTCGTCTTGTCTCTGGAACTGTGGCAATTACTCTCCTCTCATGTAACCACAGGTCCTAGTGCTTCTTTCCCCTCTGGAACTGTGAGCTAGAAATGCATGTGAACAATGCAACAAGGTCTTGTGCCTAGTGCCAGCTCAGGCTCCCTTGTAATCTTTTTCTTACCAGTTGTCTGGCCCCTTACCATCTCTGGACTGAGAGCTCTTGATGTTGCTGTTACCCCCAAGGCCCACTGCTGGTGTTGCCAATGCATGTGCTCCAAGCCCATGCCCACTCTGGTGTCACAGACCTCTCCTGCCAACCTCCTAAGTTGTCTTAGAACAGGAAAATGTCTCACCCAGACCTTTTCTTGGGTCTGCCACTGTAGAATTTGATTTGAGGTGCTGTTTTAAAGTTGTTTGTGGAAGGGAATCTTGGGAGAGTTCAGTTTTGTTGCTGCCTTTACAACACCATTTTCTGATCTCTATATTTTTAAAAACTTAAATGAAACAACTAATCTTTTGAGAAAAAATCTTTCTGAAGACAATATTAGATGAAGGACATCAAAGTATTCTCCTTTCTCATTGTGTTCACTTCCTTATTGGTCTCCATATCGTGAGACTGACACTTATTTTTCATGGCTTAAGTAAAATAAAAATTTGTACTTTAGATTGTTGTAATTCTTAGATTCTGTGGTACACATTGTATACAGTAATGTGTAAACTATGTTTTTAAAAAGACCTCTGAATCACTGGTGACAGTTTTCTGTGCAAATCACTTTATCTACTCTCCATCCTTGAAAATGTTCTTCAAAAGCTCTGAGACAGAGAACATGGAGTATATCGTGTTGTATGTCATATCAGTGATTTTCTTCTACTTATGTTCTCAAGTCAATATGTTCCAGAATAATGAGGCATTTGTTCTAATCCAAGATGCTATTTAAGACATATTTTTAAATTTTAATCATTTGTTTATGATTAATTGTTTCAACATGGCTTCCTTATATTTTTAAAAGATATTTCAAAACTGTTGGTTTTTTCCCTAAATAGTACCCAGATTTCTAAATGCTTATAGATACTATAACTCTGTGGCTCAAGAGACTAAATACATTATGGGCTTCTTTGGGAATTGTTCATGAAGTCTGCCCAAAGAACACCTCATAGTCTGGAATAATGGAGAAGCACCTGCTAAACACACAATTTGGTTATACAAGATATATTTTTAATGATCTTATATTATATGTCTGAGAGTCTGCTTTTGCTTTATGAAGAACAATAATGGAAATACTAGATAACTTGAGAACTCTTACCCTTACTGATATTTTCTGCATTACTAACCAATGGAAATCATATTTTACTATTTTTATTTAGGTTTTTTATTTTAAATAACTAAGGGCTTTTTGTTGTTTTGTTTCCATATAAGCTACAAAATTAAGCCATCAATAAATGTGTGCTTAAGGCTTTGTAGTACTGGAAAAGAGTTTCTAGGTAACTTTGATCCATTTCTGGTTTTGGAAGTGGTTTTTCTCAGTTTTATTTTAAATGCCCATTATCTATATTCTTGATATTAAGGTTTGCTCATTCTTTTGTTCACCCTCTATTTAAACACTAAGTAGAAAAAAGGTTTGCTTCTGAATTATTTTAGTTGTTCTAACTTGGAATTAGGAGTACTGAAGAAGTAGGAGAAACTAGAATTTACATAGATGTATTATATTCTATCTGCAGATAGACAGACAGACAGATAGATAGATAGATAGATATGTATCTTTTCCTAAAAATACCATTGACCTCAAATAACATTTTGGCTCTCTAATGAACTTTTCATGTAACATTCTGCATTATAATTATCTCTATGTGCATTATTCCCTATATTAGATTGTGGGCTCCATGGAGTTAAGAAACCATGTTTATTTAAACTTAATATCTTCCCCAGTAGTAAAATGCTTTGCATATAGTAGACATTTTATAAAGACTTGTTATTAAGCAGTTTGAAATCAAGAGTTTGGAATCTCAGAGATGATAAGAAAATTAAGACATGGAAAAGAGGAGTAGTGGAAATGATTTGAAGATTTATTTCCATTTGGTGGGTGGGAATATCCTATGGAAAAGTGAAAATGGGAGCAGGAAAAGTGCTATGAAGTTGCCTTTGGAACAAATTGGAACAAAGCATATTTATGTCATTGTAGTATTTCATGTACTCTGAAAAAAAGTGAAGTGATGTGCAGCACAAAGATTTTGATTTTTTAAAACCTACTGATCTTTCATTTTAAATGATGTTTTATTCTGTTCCAACAATGTAGAGTAAAAAGAGGAAATGAGCATTTATATCTATTTGGTCACTCTCAGTCTGTCAAATCAAGTTACTATCCTACATTTTGCCTGCACATATGACTTCCTTTTTTTTTTTACTTTTGCAACTTATCAACTCCAGTTCAAAAGGTTTTAGGAAAAATATGAACCAGATTAAGTAGGGGTTCTTGACTACACTCATTCTTTCATACTTCAGACCTGTTTAATGATTGTTTGGGTTTCCCAATGAGAACTAAAGTGAGAATTATTCATTATATACTTCTTATAATTTTTTCTTCATGAATAGAGGAATAAAAAAAGAAGTAAGTCTGTCTCAATGGCTCCCTATAAGCTAAAAAATTGGTAGTTAGCTTTTATTTTTCCAATAGCAAACTTTTTGTGTGATTCTGACAAGTCATCTATCTAACTTCTTTATGTAATAGTGACTTCCTCTGTAAAAATGACATAGTGGAATATCTTGCAGACAAAAATAATTTTAAGGTTAGGAGAAAGACCTTGATAAGCATGAATAAAGGATGAATAACCTCTAACAGTCTCGATCCAGCAGGTGTACTATTACTGTGTTAACAGTTACATCCCACTAAATGCTGCCCAATACACATCTTCAAGTAGTAAAATAGAGCAAATAACTATATATGTATGTTTTATGCATAAACATATGTATATGTGTATACACACATATATATGTACATAATAACTCAATTTCTTCAGTTATGTATAGAAGAACATCTCAAATGTCAGGAAAGAGGAAAAGTTAGGGCATAAGTATTTATTCCTTCAATACCTAATATACCAGACACTGTGCTAAGTATTTTAGGGGTAATAGGCAAAAGTACTGAGTTCATCGAAGAACAATATGTTTATTTGAGATACTATTGCTTAGTAAGTGAACTTGCATACTCACAGCAAGTTTTAAAATTCTGCTCAACCTTAGTGGCAGGCCCTTGTAATCTACTTGATAATAATAATGTATCTGAGAGTCTATTTTCTTGTTGTCCATATAAGTTGAATGTTTAATAGGGAAGACAGGTCATATGTTAGCCACCAAAAAGTATGAAACAAATAGCCTGGATCTAATAGTCAGCACACACACAAATATAGATATTTTTACATAATGTTTTATATTTCTTTGCCTGTCAAGGAAATTATAAATACATACAACACATATCCATATCCATATCCATATCTGTATCTATCTATCTATCTATCTATCTATCTATCTATCTATCTATCTACCCACGTATGTGTGTTTATGTACTAACTGACCAGAATTAAATTCTAGGTTTCCAAGAAACTCAGTTCATGGGGGAAAAGATTTGAGAACCAGGTGCATGTGTGTGTGTGTGTGTGTGTGTGTGTGTGTGTGTGTGTGTGTGTGTGTATGTGTGCATGTTTAGGGTGGTGACAACAGTAGTTATAGGAAGCCACAGGGGTGAGTCAGATAAAGGAAGGTTAGCAAATAGCAGAAGTGACAAGTCAAAATGTTGGGTTATAATAGCTAGAGACTAGTATAAACTTGCAGCCAGGAATGCAGTTTTACCAGAGCCAAGTAGTAGAAATCAGAGAACTAATCAAAAAGGACTTATTTCAGTGATTATGGAAACATAAAGGAACTTCCAGTTTGGAATGGTAGACCTAGGAAGACAATCTGATTTCTCAAATAGCCAAGCTTACAGAAAGCTACATCTGAGAAGGAATTGAAATTGAGAGACTAAACAAAGGAATTTTAATCTGAGGTATCTTTAAGACATCTATCCTAACTTGGACTTTGTTACAACTCTCTGTATTTGTAATTGCCTACCCATATATACAACTAATGCTTTGTTAAATCATTATACTATTATTAAAATAGCTTTGTGTCCTGACCCCTGCTAAAGCCTCATTAAGGGGGTGAAAAGTCTTATCCAAGGGCAGGAGAGTTAAATAGTTCATGGTGATGAAAGTAAGCCACCTAAGCCTGATGTTTAGTCACACTCCTAATCTCAAGTATCCTATAGACTCAATAGGAAAACAAAATATAAATATGTGAAACATGTGGAAAGAATAAAAAGAACACTTACTCTGGAATTTAAAAAAATCTGGATTCAAATTCTACCTCTGATGGCACTACCTTTGTGAGCTTGGGCAAATAATTTGACTTCCATGAACTTTAATTTCCTCACTTGTAAAATGAAGGGGTTGAATTAGATGGCTTCTGAGGTTCTCTCTAGGTCTATGTCTCTGATGTTATGGCCCTATGAGTTAATACTATTAATTAATTAATTAATGAGTTAATAGTATTGAATTGTGCTGTACTTTTTCTGTACTGATGCAATTTTTAATGGGCCCAACCTGACCTGCTGTTGGTCTTCTGAAAATTTTTGATATTTCCTTTACTTACATAGGGGCTACATGTTGTAACTTGGACTTTGGTCTATAGTTCACGAGTTCAAGCTAAAACATGCAGTGAGATCAGTCAAAAAGAATTTATTGAGCAGAGTACTTGGGCACTGTTTATAGGGCACTGAGCTAGGTGTTTGCTTTGTTTGGAAAGGGTCAGTAATTTTAAAAGGTGGTTCTAATCTTTATAAGTTAAAAACAGCTTATGCTTACAAGAAGCCATGAGTGACCATGGGTTGAAGATGAAGGACATAAAACTGGCCTATAGAAGCTGAAGAAAAGCCTTCAGGATGGGTAGATCATAACATTTAGCATAGGCATAAGTTTGTAATCCAGGGTAGCACTATAGGCAAGATGGGGGTAGACGACATGGAAGCTGGGAAATAGTGGGTACCAAACCTTGGGAGTAAATAAGGTTGATACTGAGTAACTTAAACTGTCTTTATGGTCTAGGATACCCTGAATCCAAAAAAAAGTTAAAAAAACCCTCAAACCCATGAACTGATGAACCCTGACCTGAAGCTCATTCAGTAAATTGCCCACAGTATGCGCAGTGAAGCTGTAGTAGTAGATCCAAGGACAAAGGCTTACACAGGCTTACAACAAAACCCATCCCTATACTCTGTACCCCTCATCTCTTTCCAGTGCTGTGGAGACATTAACTCTGGTCTCCAGAAATTTGCCCTGGATGTGACATCCAGCTAGATGGCCACAGCCCCTCAGGAGCAAAAGCTGGGAGCCACAGCCCTGTAGCACCAGCACTGTGAAGTTCTGAACTAAAGAGCAGAGGGAGCAAGACAAGATACCAGGACAGGACTTTAGGGGTTGGGGGTGGGGTAGTAGAGCACTCCATCACCAAGCCTGAGGGAAAGAGCACAATATCTGGCTGGGGACAGTTCCAACTACATAAAAATCAGTTGGGACAGAGACCTAGGCTATTAAACTGTGAATTTATTGCATGGGAGGAGTCTGAGATGCTTTGAGATCCAGCCCCTGAGTAAACCACAATCAGAGATGAGGATGTCAGAAATTGAGCAGTAGGAAAAATAAGGGGTGGGGGAGACTGAAATTATCAAAGATTTCGGGAAAAAGAAAACTCAAAGACTTTGAACATAAACAGATAAATTAATAGGAAAAAATAGTAACACAGAAGGAAATATGGCTTCTAGATCAAGTAAAGAAGTTCAGGCATCTATGAATAAATACTGGGGGAAAAAATTATCCAACATGTATGAGACAGAAGACTCTGTAGAATTTTAAGAAAATGTGGAACTACAACATGCTATTTCTGAGTAGTTCAAAAGAGAAATGAAAATTATGAGGATGTAACTTGTGGTCTACATAGCAAAATAGAAAAACTGAAATCTGCAATGGTAAACTTTACCAAAGAAACAAAAAAGAGAACAATTTATTGGGACAGCAAATACACAGAAATGAAGGATGATCTAGAAGAAAAGAAGTAAAAGAAAACCCCTACATTAAAGGAAAATATACTCACCATGCAAGCAAAACATACTGATCTTGAAGACAGGATGTGTAGAGGCAGCTTAAGAACAATAAGTCTCCCAGAAGAACACAGCAGAACAAAAATGCTTAATACCATAATGCAGAAAATAATAGAAGAGAACTGCCCAGAACATCTGAACATAGAAAATGAAATTCCAATTAAAAAAAACGTACAGATCACCTCCAAAAAAAACTCAAGGTTACAAACTCCAATACACATAGTGGTTAAATTGAACAATTAAATTCAGAAACAACAAGTTCTGCAAGGCCATCAGGGGCAAGATCTTCAAATGTAAAGGAAGGGACATTTGAATAATACAAGACCATTCTGCACTACCTAAAAATGTGTAAGAGAATGGAACAATGTATTAAAAAAAAAAAAGCATTGGAGCTCAGGATATAGTCCAGGGTGAATTACCCTGTAAACCTGAGCTTAACCATACAGGAAAAAGATCAACATTCAACAATAAAGAAGAGTTTAAAATATTTTTAGAAAGAAAACTAGAACTGAAGATGCTATTTGTCTCTCAAATACCCTAAACAACAGAAATACAGAAGGAATGAATAAACTCAGCAGGCAGGGATGGCAAAAGCAACAGAGAAACAAGTAAGACATTTCTGTATGTACACAAGAAAAAGGAAGAAAGAGGAAATCTTGTAGAGGTAACAGTGAAGAAACAGATAGGGGGCATTTTGAACAGAACCTGGTGATAGCTTACCTACAGGTGAATCAACGTGTTTTTGTGGAACTACATAACAACTTGGGAGGGTGAAAGGAGGAGAGAGGATTAGGGGGATAGGGAAGAATATATAATGTACTGGTGTCAAATCAAGGGCTAAAGATGAGGGGAAGGTGACCCCTTGGTCTCAAAAAGAGAAGAGCCAGAAAAAGAGTGAGAAGGAGGGGAAAAGATGAAAAAGAGAAGAGAAAGCAATAAGGTCTTGCTTTGGTGGTGGGAGGAGGTTCTGCTGATAAATGATCCTATGAGTGGGGAGAAATGATCTGTGAAAGGAGATAGGGACTTTGTACTGGGTGTGCCTGGGGGATTTGGTGCTTGAAAAGTGTAGTTGTCCTACCTCAGGAAGAGGAGAGTTGGCCCTCCTGGATGCAATTGGCACTTAAGAAAGTGGGAGAACATGGACCCAGGAAGGAGATTTTGGATCAAATGGGGAAAGAAAGGTAACTAAGAGGGGTTATAGATCAGTAGTAGGTTGCATAATCAGGGACATGCTGGGAAAGGGGCTTTATTATGGGACAGTATCCTCTCTGACACCTGGGAGTGAGACACAATGGTAAAAGAGAGTCCATGGAACAAGCTCTACAAAGCAGTAGGAGAAAGCACTTAGAGGGGAAAGCCTAGAATGGATCCCTTGGAGGCTTTGATTGCTTGAAGAATACAGGGAAGAAGACAGAGAGAGACAGAGACAGAGAGAGACACAGACACACACACACACACACAGACGCACACACATACACAGAGAGAGAGAGAGAGAGAGAGAGAGACTAGATAATTATAGAGTTCATAAATTAGAGAGTGAGGGTCTACGGCAGACAGAAACAGAGGATGGGTAATAAAAAAAATAAATCTTTTTAGGAAAGGGGTACAAAAATGAAATATATGTTCCTAATGCCTAAATCTGGAAAAGATAAAGCACAGAAAGAGACTTATAGGGCAATATCATTAATGAATATTGACTCAAAAATTGTAAGTAAAATTCTATGAAATAGACTATAGCAATTTATCCAAGAAATTCTTCATTATCATTAAATGTGATTATTACTAGGGATGTAAGGATGGTTCAGTATTAGAAAAATAATCAATATAATTAACCATTTAAAAACCAAAACAAACAAAACTACACGATCATATCAATAGATGCAGAAAAAGCCTTTGACAAAGTATAACATTCTTTTTTGCCCCAAAGCTCTGTAAAATATAGGAATAGAGGGAGCTTTTAAAAAAAAAAGGTCTTAAAAAGCAACAAAAAGTAAACATCGCATACAATGGGGATACCCTAGAAACTTTTCTAATAAATACTGGAGTGTAGCAAGGGTGCCCACTTTCCTCACTACTACTTGATATGGTTCTGGAAGTGTTAGCAACAGCAATAATATAAGAAAAGGAAATTAAAAGACTAAAGATGGGCAAAGAGAAAATATAACCACCTTTGTTTAAAGACAATATGTTGGTTCACTTAGAAAATCCTAGGTTATCAGAAAATTCGAAGGCTACAAAATAAATTATCAAAAATCAACAGCATTTCTATACATTAATAACAAAACACAAGAAGCAGTGCTAGAAAGGGAAATACCATTTCAAATAACTAAGATACATAAAACATTTGGGAATTAACATACACACTTGCATATATTTTATTACAAAGTGATACTTAAATAAATAACAACTTAAATAGCTGGAAGAATCTTCAATGCTTGTAGGTAGGCTATGCCAACACAAATAAGAGTGACAATATTGACAAAATTAATTTATACTTTTAATGCTATACAAATCAAATTACCAAGGAGATACTTTTTCAGAACTTGATAAAATAATAACAGAATTTATTTGGAAAAACAAAAGATCTAAAATGTCAAGGGAAATGATAAAAAAAAAAAGTAGAGATGAAGGGGGATATAACACTTCTAGACCTCAAACTATAGTATGAAGTTGCAGTCATCAAAACTGTCTGATGGTGGTCATTAGTTCTAGGACTGTGGGAAAGTCATTTAACCTCTCTTTGCCACCATTTCCCCATTTATAAAATGGGGACAGTAACAGTGTCTGCCTTGTAGCGCTATTGTGAAGATCTCATGACATTTGTAAAAAGGGCTCAGCACAGTACCTGGCACATAGTAGGCGATACATAAATGCTTTCATTTCTATTTCCTGTTGGTCAAAGAATAGAGAAATAGATCAAGGGAACAGATTAGATAATGGAGATTCAAAAACAAAAGAACTCAGTAATCCAGTGCTGGATAATGTGGAAAACACAAGTCACCTAGGTAAAAATCTCTCTATTGAATAAAAACTTCTGGGAAAACTGGAAAGCATTCTGAGAGAAATCAGGTTTATAGAAACACTCTACACCATATTTCACAACAAATTATAAATGGATATAGAATCTTAACATTAAAGATCATACTATGAAAATGCTCAGAGTGAGCTGAGGTTGGTGAGGAAAACAAAAAAAGAGATACTTTTATGTATTTTGGGGAAAAGATGACTGTCAAAAAAGGCATAAAATAGCTTTCCATTTTGGATAGGACAATGACAATGGATGATGAAAGGAGGGTGGTGCTACTGCTGACCTCTGATTTTAATTCGGTTTTATCTGCAAAGAAGAATGTTCTTTGGACTGAGAAGGACAGAACAAAAATCGCTAGTAGGGAGTTGAAACCTAAGTTGTCTGGAGAGTTTGTTAGAGAGTACTTAGCTGACTTGTATAAGTTCAAGGGCCAAGCCTATCAGAACTATACCATCAGATATTGAAAGAATTGGCAGAGGTAATTGCTGAGCCTGTGTCAATGATTTTTGAAAGACGATGGAACATAGAAATACTAGAGAAAGGGAGAATGGCAAACATTTTGATTTTTATAAGAGAGAGAGTGAAGTCTGCAAAACATATTCCCATAAATTTACCTCTATTCTTGGCAAAATTCTGGAGTGGAAGCTTAATACATAGAGCTGTTCCATCAATAAATGTCATCACAGACAGATAATGAGCCGGATCCAGAATTGAACAGTAGGAGGAAAACAGACCGGATCATTTTTGGGCAATTGTGTAGCAACATTCATGACTTTAACCTTCTCACTAAAGCAAAACTCATTTTTAACATCAATTTACTTGTGGTGGTGCTGAATGGCTACATATAATGCAATACCAGAGTCTTTGATACATTAAAGTTACAGGTCACCTCCAGAGCAATGAACACTTATATGGAGGGTATGAGTGAGCTGAAGAATATTACCAATGAAGTGTATAGAAGAAGGGAAATAAAGGATATCATAAAATAATGCCTTAGTTTTCCCACATTTCCTCCAACATCCAAACCTATAGCAACAGATGGGTGACTGATGGACATCAAACTCCATTCTTCCATTTCTTTAATCTACTCTTGAATAAGAATTCAAGAAATGTCAGGATCATAGAGTTATTGATTCAGAGCTGAAAGAGACTTTTTAAGGTCATTAAATCCAACTCCTCATTTTGCAAATGAAGAAATTGAGACTCAAAGAGGTTAAATGACTTACTCAAAGTCACACAGCTAGTAAGAATCTGAGGTGAGATTTGAATCCAGGTCTTCATGACTTCAAGTTCAGGGTTCTATCTACTGTACCATGTTGCCTCTCAAAGGAGATTTGGATAAAAGACTGTTGAGTAGACCACTTGTGGAGGAGTTATGGGCAAGGAAAATGGGCAAGAGTTATACAGTAGAAGAAAATATGAATAGATAGCACAGAGTACACACATATATAGTATGGCTGATCCACTGAAGTATTGATGTATTATTAAAGGAATGAATAAGTGAATACCTAGAGAAAGAAGTGGTGATCACAATGAACCAACATGACTTCATTAAAAATGTCATATTATTTATTCTAAGATTGAGGATGCATAAGTTAATTATCTTGTTAATAATTTGTAATTAATTACAAAAGCTGTTCTGTGTGGAGCTAGTCAGGTAATAGTTCTCCAAATTTTACTTGGCTTCATCTTGAAGCTGTCAGAACAAGAAAAGATACTTTTACTCAAAACAGTTCTCTGACACTAAGGCAGCTAACTTGTCTGTAAGTTCTAAGACCTTTGCATTTTTTAGCTAAACAAGACAATTTAAAGAACAGTTGTTCAGTCCCTGCCATTTCACATCTTATTTCCTTCAGAACTCTCATATAAATATTACACAATTCTAATTACTTAGATTGCTTTACTTTTTTTTTTTGAAATGCAGTCTTTCACATTGGAAACTCTAATGTATGCTGCAACTTTACCTGTGTACTGTGCTAACAGAATTGGAATTTCCTTCTCATTTCCTATACTTGAATTCTGCCAAAAAAGACTATTCCCTGTCTTCCTCATACTGTTTATTATTCTCCCTAGATTATCTAGGTGGTCCACATCCTATATTCAGCAAACTTTTTTTTTTACTGATATTTTTCTTCTCGTGTTTGGATTTCTTATTTTCCAAAAATGGTATCTTGTTCATAGATGTCATATTTTCTTTCCATTTTAGGCTTGTTCTTGATTTTTTTACATTTGATTTCTTTGCTCAATAATACATAATCCATGTGACAGGGGTGTGCTGTAGCCAGCTTGAACTGGCTTAAGAAAACCAACTGTTACATTTTCAGTGTGATCATTTATTCTTTAAGAATCATCAAATGGTACAAATCAGGGCTTGATTTATCATTCTGTTGTTTTTCTAGACTTAAGAAAATGATAGGGACACTAATGTTAGAATCATGAACTGATCCAACTCTTCTAGAGAGCAATTTGGAACTATGCCCAAAAGGCTATCAAACTGTGCATACCCTTTAGTTCAGCAATGCCACTAGTAGGTCTGTACCCCAAAGAAATCAAAGGAAAAGTACCTATATGTACAAAAGTATTTATACCAGCTCTTTTTGTGGTGGCAAAGAACTGGAAATTGAAGGGATGCCAAATAGTTGGAGAATAGCTGAACAAGTTATGGTATGTGATTGTGATGGAATACTGTTGTGCTGTAAGAAATGACAAGCAGGATGCTTTCAGAAAGACCTGAGAAGACTTGCATGAACTGATGCAAAGTGGATTGAGTAGAACCAGGAGAACATTGTACACAGTAACAGTAATATTGTAATGATGATCAGCTGTGAATGACAGCAATTCTCAGCAGAAGATCCAAAACAATTCTGAAGGACTTATGATGAAAAACACTATCCACATACAGAGAAAGACCTGATGGAGTCTGGATGCAGATTGGAACATCCTTTTTTTTTTTAACTTTATTATTCCTGGGGTTTTTTGGTTTGTGTTTTCTTTTGCAACATGGCTAATATGGAAATATGTTTTGCATGACTGCATATGTATAATCTATATAAAATTCCTGCCTTCTTAAGGAAGGGAGATGAGTGGGAAGGAAGGAGAGAATTTGGAACTCTAAATAAAAAAAAAAGAATGTTAAATATTTTTGTTTACATGTAATTGAGAAAAAATAAATAAAAAAGGAAGAGATGGAGAAAATGTTAATAATACAGATTAAACCTAAAAGTGTGATATAAGTACATTTTTTTTCTCAGAAAGCGAATCGTTAAATATTTGTCAGCATACTCCTGCTTCTGTGCCTTTATATTCTTAAATGAGAAACTGACTTATGTATTGTTTTTCTGTCCTTTCACTCTGGGTCAACAATTTGGATCTCTTTGAGATGTCACAGAGAAATGAAGATCACTCTACAGTTAGACTATCATAACTTGAAGACAACAATCCTAGATTTATTAGTTATCAAAAAAGGCATATAGTAGAACTCCATTATAATTATGATGTTAGGATTGAGGATAAAAATAGCAATGCTAATGGATTTACATAGTTTAGTAATGAAGAAATATATAATGTTATGCAGTGCATAGAAGGCCTGATTTTGACCCAAAATATAACCTTATATATAGAATAGTAAATGCTTTATTATACCTTGAACTGGAGAAAAATATTTTGGAATTAAAAAATTTTAGACATGATACAAAGTAATTTATAAAGCCATTATTTGTGATATCAATTGATCACTTCTCATGCATAGTCTGTTTTATTTCATTTATGTTTTCACATAATTTTATTGATATATATTTCATATATTTTTCAATCATATATATCCATTTCATTAGTATAATTATTCCCAAAAGTCCTACTCTGATGGAAGAAAGTTTGAGTTCTTGAAGATGATGTCGAGAAACACAAGCTTTGTCAATCCTCACCAAAAAAGAAAAACTTAAAGTACCAGCTCACTGATGACCTGTATATCTGTCATCTGAGGAGCAGTCCAGCTAATTTTAGAGAGACTCATTACTAGAATATTGTCCATGAGGTAATGATTTTTTCAGACCAGAAACTCATAAAGAAAATATACTGAGGTGTGGAGGGGGTTGTGAACTTCATCGAAGGGAAAGGGAAATGAGGAATGGGTACACATATAGGTGAAATCACAGATTTTATTGTAATGAAGTGATTGTTGCTTTATTGGGAAGAGACATAGCACATAGGCATAAGCAGTAGTAACTTGGGAACTCTAAGGCTATGTGTTACAATTTATCTCTGATCCAGACTACTTAATTTTAGACAACTCATTTTAAGTTAGGAAAATTCCTCATGCCTCAAATAGAAATTGAAGTAGGATAATCAGGCACTGTATTCCAATTTTGTCCCTTGGAAGCTTTGATACTTCTAGATAGACATACCACTTCAACACATGCATATTTTCAACCTAACCTCCCTTGATACAAGATCTTTGAATACAAATAGCCTCATACCCTTAGCCTTAGCTGTGAGATAGTAGAACCTTGATCATTGTCTGTCAAGGAAACTCTAAAGTCTAGAATGCCCTCAAATAAGGCTCAGACCCAGGCCCAGCTAGGATTTGAACTCAGGTCCTCTGAATCTGAATCTAGGATTATTTCCACAACTCCATGCTAGGAATTTACTTGGTTGTATTCTGTACCATGTTGGATTTTCTCATCTGATAGGGAGGACTTTAATTTTCTCCTATAATGTTTATGGGACATGATTTATGTACCATTTGAAACTATTTAAGGGTGCTTATTTTAATTATTATATATGTGAATCACATCCGCTCTCTCTACTGGCCTAACCTACCCCTTTACTGCCTTTTATGAGAACGTGAACATAAACATTTAAAATTTGGCTCAAATACTATGAATTTTTTCTGTGAGAATTGTTTTATGTTTCTGGAGTGGGTATATCAACATATTTTTCTTTTAGCTATATAACTATAATCTGCACGATGTTAATAGTCAACTTTTTACTTGGTCTGATACCTGAACACCATCACAGTTCCTTATTATTTCTAAAAAATGCAATTCAGCCTACCATCTTCTGCATTTGTGCCTACTCATGTGTTTATGAACAAAGCTGGAGAATTCCACAAAATTGTGGGATCTAGGTCCACTACAAATTTGTGTTACATAATCTCAATTAGGTCCTCACAGCGAAGAGCAATTCATTTATATCACCATAATTAATTCCCTATCCCACTGACCACATTGTCTCTTCCAAGCCTTTTAATTCCTCCTCAAACCTATGGTTCCCCTACCATCTACCCTCTCAGCAAGAATCTTGCTTCATATTTTACTAAAAAAAAAAAAGAGGTCACTTGTTGGAGTTCCCTCTTCTCCCCTTCTCCTTATCACCCAGATGCCTTTCACCACTATCTCCTCCTTCACCCCTGTCTCACATGAACAGGTGGCCCTTCTTGCCAAGGCAAACCCCTCTATATGCAGAAGTGATCCAATTCTATCCCATCTTCTCCAGTAGATTATCTTCTGTCATTTCCACTTTCTCACTCATCTTCAATCTGCTTCTTCTACTGCCTACAAACATGCTAATGTATCTCCCCACCTTCAAAAACCTGACTTGATCCATCATCCATTCCCCACTAGCTGCCATCCTATATCTCTCTTTCCTTTTGTGGCTAAATTCTTTAAGAAGGCCATCTGTAATAGATGCCTCCACGGCCTTTCCTTTCATTCTTTTCTACAATCTGGATCTCAGTGTCATCTTAAACTGCAACTCTTCTCTTCAAAGTTACCAAAGAACTTTTAATTGCCAATTTCTCAATCTTCATCTCTCTTAACTTCTCTGCAGGTCTTTGACACTTTGATTAACCTGTTCTCCTTGATACGTTCCTCTCTTCAGGTTTCTATGACATTACTATCTCCTCTAACCTATCTGACTGCTCCTTTGAAGTCTCCTTTGCTGGCTTTTCATTCAAATCATGCCCACTAACCATGAGTGTCCCATATTGCTCTCTTCTCTTTTTATATTATTTAATTTGGTGACCTCACTAGCTCCTATGGATTCAATCATCATCTCTATGCTGATGATTCTCAAATCTATTTATCCAACCCTAACATCTAATCTCCAGACTTACATCTCAAATTAAACATTCTACAGACATCTGAAACTCAACAAATTCAAAATTTAACTCATCTTTCTTCCCAAATTCTCCCTACTTCCTAACTTTCCTGTTTATCTTAAGAGTACCATTAGTTTCCTAATCAGTCAGGCACATAATCTAAGCATTATCTTTGACTTCTCACTCTTTTCATCCCCTTATCCAATTTGTTGCCAATTCCTGTTGATTTTACCTTCATAACAATTCTGGACCCAGTCTATGTATAGTTTACATGTAGTGTCTATCCAATATACATTTACAAATGCGTCAAATACATTCTGGAAAACAGTAATTTTTCTTCCTGAACTCTTTTAAGTGATTGTAAATATCTTTTAAGAACATTTTAAATAATGTTTTTGGAGTATTCTGTATAATGTCATATGAAAATAAGTCATTATAGGCTCTTATTGCCTATAAAGAATCCTTTTTTGGATTTAACACTGGACCTTTTCCCTAACAGGAGGAAAAATTCTGTTATTAATATTAAGTGAGGAGGTACTTTGAAAGAAGGGCTGGGGCTGAGTTGTGCATGATGAAGTCCAGAAGAAATATAAGGAAAACATTAAAGACTAGTGATAAGGGACTAATTTAAAAAATTAAGTGACACATAAAATAGAGATGGATAATCAATATGATTGTTGGACAAAGTTGTCTCTATCAAGGACCTATGTGAAAAACTTTAACAAGTACATGTAAGACAACTTGTTGTAAGAAGACCTTTAAGGCTTCAGCTTGCTTTACCTAATTGAATGGATTTTTTAAAGTCAACAAACAATAAGCATGGTGAAATATTATATTTTCTGTACCTTTGAATCAATTCTGTGAATATAAAAATATAGGCTGCTGTAGAACATTGTGGATTTCAATTCTTATATTTTCATCAAGATATACATATATATGTACTTATGTATATGTATAGATCATTCTAATTAAGATTTTGAGAAGTAAAGGGGTCTCATTGTTCTTTAGTTAGTTAGTCAAACAAGCATTTATTGGGCACTTGCTATGTTCTAGGCATTGTGCTTAGTGCTTGAGATAAAAATAAAGGCAAAAAGACATTCTAATGAAAGGCAATGTATAAATAACTCCATACATGAAAGATACGTGTATACACATATATGTGTATACACATATATTTATCTATCTATTTTATATTATTGATGAAAAAGAATCTCAGAGGTTAATTTTACTTTAATAGCAATCCTGGGCCCAGTTCACTGCCCATAAGTAGTGAATATCCACTATGCATGTATCAATGAACCAAACATATTCTGCAAAATAGTCATTCTTCATCAACTTATTTCTTCCTGAACCCTTTTAAATGGTCCTGAATATCATTTGAGAACCTCTCAAATAATTTTTTTGGGGTAATCTGCTTAATGTCATATGAAAATAACCTGGGGGTAAGAAGGACTGGAAAAAGCCTCCTATAGAAGGTAGTATTTGAGCTGAATCTTAAAGGAAGCCAGAAAGGTGAGCATTCTAAGCATGAGTGACTGCCAGTGTAAAGGCCCAAAGAGGAGAGATAGAGTTTGTATGTGAGAAACAGCAAGTAGGTCAGAGTAGCTAGTCCATATATCCGTAAGTATAAGAAGACTGGAAAGGCAGGAAGGGGCCAGGTTGTGAAGAATTTAAACATCAAACACAGTACTTTCTATTTGATCTTGAAGGCAATCAGGAGCCTTTGTACTCGAGTGGGAGTTGACTTGTTCAGATGTATGTTTTAAGAAAATCACCTTTGCAACTGAGTGAAGAAAAGACTGAAATAGAGGACAGATGAAGCAGGGAACCAAATTAAGTCTATTTTAATAGTCCATGTGGAAGGTGATTAGGGTTTGAACTTGGGTGGTAGCTGTATGACCAGACAAAAGAATACACATATAAGAGAAATTGTGATCTTAGAAATAATATTCAACAATGGTCTGTATATATCAGGTAGGTGAGAGTAAGGGAGTTGAAGACAACACCAAGATTGTGAGCCTGGGTGACTGGGATAATAGTGGTGCCCTCAATATTCACAGGGAATTTTGAGAGAAGGAAAGGTTTGTGGGTAAAAATAATGAGTTCTATTGGAACATATTGAGTTTCACATATCTATAGGACACCTAGTTTAAGATATCTAAAAGGCAGTGGGTATTACATGATTGTAGCTTAAGAGAGAAATTAGGGCTGGATAAATAGATTGGGAATCATCTGCATAGAGGTCACAGAAGGAGACGATATAGAGGAAAAAGAGGGCCCAGAATAATGCCTTTGGAAACAACCATGCTTAGTGGGCACAACCTGGGTGAATAACCAGCAAAGGAAACTGAGAAGGAGCAGTCAGATAGATGCACAAGGAAGGAACAGCATTAGGAAGATCCAGGAGGAGTACATGCGAAGGAGAAGATTACCAGCAACTCATGCTACAGAGAGGTCAGGATGGATGAAGATTGTGAAGAGTGCAATTGATGGAGGAACGTTTGTGATTCCCTCCCCCCCTTATTTTTCACCTATCTTCTTTTTTGTTCTCCTTCCAATTTCTTCTGTAAAAGCACTTGTGATAATGCTACTTATCTGAATCTCGTAGGCTGGGCTTGACTCAGACTGGTCAGATTTGAAATGATGTGAGACATTTGTAGAACATCTAGCTGTTAACAAAAGGAGGTCTACTTAGCATGGAAAAGATATTGAGCATATTGAACTTGTTCATCTATACACAGCCACCCTTGCCTCCATATGGAAACAAGTATGGTTGGAAAAGTATATTGACTCATACAACTGTGGGACAACTGTCAAGTGTGAAGGGTACTGACTCATTGTGGGCTGACCTTTTTATCCCTTAAGCAACCAGGAAGGTGTATCAGCTGTTTGAGCATTAGCTGTCTTGACCAGTCAAGTCATGGGAACACATCCCTGACTTTCTGGAAAAACTGGCTAGCCTCCATGGCAAGACTTCAATAGATACTATGCCTACCACAGATCCCTCTGTATTGTTTTTAGACAAAATTGCCTACAATCTTAGGTCTTTTTCTCTGTAAGATGTGGTCATTGAGTTTTCATTCCACTTTGGTGTTATTCTTGGCTGCCATCACTCCTAGCTTGGCAAGGAGATCAAATGTTTCCTGGGTGAGGTGGTTTCTAGGCTCTGTCACCCTCCTTGTAGTGACAATGGTTTTTATCAGTTAAACTGTGATAAGAAATAATGACAGTCCTAGTCCTTGTCATTGTCTGTTTCTGTGACTATTTTCCTTTGTTTTTGCCATCAATAGCTTGTTATTCTAGATTAGAAAGTAGATGTTTTAATTATAAAGCCATGTCTTCTTATTTTTAGTCTTTCTTCTAATTTGTTATTGATTTTTTGTCTTTGCTCTCATAAGTTGATGGTTTAACTATGCATAGACCATTGACTCTGAAATGATTCCACGTCTTCAACCCTTATGTTAAGATATAATCAATTTCACTATTTTGGTGGTTTCATTCTGTACTCACTAATATCAGGATCTCCTGACATTCTTTTTGAAGATAATATTTATTATATAAATCTTTATAATGATATATTTTTTTGTTTTTACAAGACCAAAATTTATCCTTGTATTCCTCCACCTCCTCTCAAAGCATACCTTATAAAAACAACAAAAAGAAGAAAAAAGAGGAAGAAGAGAAAAAAATCAACAAAACTAATCGATATAAAAACAAAATCTGACTTAAGCAATATTCCACACAGCTCTGCAAAGAAGTGGGAGGAGATATCTTTTGATCTGTTTTTTTAATGCCTTTTCACGGTCTTTCCCTGTGCTTCCCTTTGTATTTGAATCAGCAAACACTGAAGTATATCCTGATTAAGGTTTTTTTTTTTTTAGGTAAAATAGACAGATCTTGGCAACAGATTGGATAGAGGAAAGTGAGAGAGACAGTGAAGAGCTGAGAATGACACCTGGTTTCAAGCTTGGGTGACTGGCAGAATGGTTGTACCCTTGTCGGTAACATTTGAAAAAGGTGGCGGGGGGAGTGCTAGGAAAAAGATAATGAGTTCAGGTTTGGACATGTTGAGGTTAAGCTGTCTAAGGGATGTCTTTGGAATGGTGTTTTCTACATGGCATTTCTTGGGAAACTGATCTATTTTTCTACATTCTGAATCCCAAGAATAATCAGTTGAGAAATTGGGGGAAAGTATTATACTTTTCCTGTGAGAATTAAAGTTTAACAATCAACTTAGAAATGTTACTGCTTTGAAGAAACCCACTGCCATCAAATTGAAAGTGAGAGCAGGAAATAGCTACAGGCTGAGTCAAAAGTTAAGGTCAACATTTCTGGAAACTGGAACAGGAGTGTGTAGGAGAGAAGCAGTCATGATCTAATTAATCAGTCTTGCTTGTAACTGTTGCCATGTTCTAAGTGTGTGTTCATGGCCCTGTCTATTGTTAATGGTGAGTCATTCTTGCAAATGAAATATCAATATGTTTATCCTGATAGTTTACTCTAAAGAAATCCAATTAATGATATTCCAAGAAATATCAAATTTTGGAAGCAAATTAAATCCTTACATTTGCAATTTAAGCATGTGATTCTCTGTGGTACTGTTAAACTTAGTAGGAGATCTAAATGATACAATATTTGAATACCACCCAATAGTGTTCACTGTCATTTTTTAGTGTTTGAGTATTTGCTACGTGCTACCATTCTTTGTAAGTACTCCTAAAATGAGTATTTTTCGTTTGTTAATTAAGTTTTTAAAAAAATCTTTCTATAATAATGAATGAAGAGTGTGAAGAACTTTGAAAATATTTCAAGAAAGACAAATATTATTAGATGTTTTAAATCATTGTTGCAATATATGGTTCATAATTATAATAATAAATGAAGGATGCATTTATTATTATATCTTTTGTTTTTATAGAAAACCTCTGAACATTGTAGTATAACCTTATCTATGTGCTAGGCACTGTCCTTAGTGCTAGGGATACAAAGAAAGGTAAAAGACAGATCCCTGCTCTCAAAGAGTTCACAGTCTAATGGGGAAGACAACTTAAAAACAACTATGTACAAACAAGATATATACAGGATAAAACAGAGATAAGCTCAGAGGGAAGATAGGGAAGGGACAGGTTTTCTCTCAAAGGAATTTTAGCTGGGACTTGAAGGAAACCAGAAAAACAATGAGATAGAGATAAAGAGGGGGAACATTCCAGGTATGTAGGACAGTCAGTGAGAACACCCAGAGTCTGGAGATGGAATGTCTCATTTGAAGAACAGCAAGGACAAGGTCTTTGGGTTATAGAGTAAGTGGAGGATTGTAAGGCATAAAAAGATTGGAAAAGTCAGGGTTCAGGGGGACTGGTTATGAAGAGCTTTGAATGTCAAACAGAGGGTTTTATTTTTGATCCTAGAGGTGATAGAGTGGCTATTGGAGTTTATTGAATAGGGAGGTGACATGGCCAGATCTGTGTTTTGGGAAGATCATTTTAATAGCTGAGTGAAGAATAGATTGGAAGAGGGAGAGATTTGAGGCTATTGAAACAGTCCAGGATTGAGGTGATGAGGGCCTGCACCATGGCAGTAGTGATGTCAGAGGAGAGAAAGGGAATATTTGAGTGATGTTATGAAGTTAAAATAGACAGGCCTTGGCAACAGATTGGATATAGGAAAGTGAGAGAGAGTAAGAAGTTGAGAACACCTAAGTTTCAAGCTTGGGTGATTGTTATCAATAATAGGGACATAGGAAGCAGGGGGTAGGTTTGGGGAAAAGATAATGAGTTCAGTTTTGGACATGTTGAGCTTAATATGGCTAAAGCACATTCATTCTGAGTGTACAGCAGGCAGTTGGAGATGTGAGACTGAAGGTCAGCAGAGAGATTAGGGTTAGATGAGTAGATTTAAAAATCATCAACATAGAGATGTTAATTGAATCCATAGGAGCTGATGAGATAACCAAGTGAAGTAGAAATGAAGGGAAAGAGATGAAGACCCAGGATAGAGCCGTGTAGCAAAGGAGACTGAGAAGGAGTAGTCAGATAGGTAGGAAGAGTATCAGGAGAGAATAGTATCATGGAAACCTGGAGAGAAGAGAATATCAAAGAAAAGAGTGTGAATAATGCCAAAGTCCTGCAGAAGGTTCAAGAAGGATGAAGATTGAGAAAAGGCCATCATATTGGACAAGCAAGAGATATTTGATAACTTTGGAGAGAGCGGTTAGAGTTGAAGGTCAGAAGCCAGATTGTAGAGTTAAGAAGGCAATGAGAGGAAAGAATTTGGAGGCAGCTATTGAAGACTGCCTTCTAGAGGAATTTAGCCACAAAAGGGAGGAGATATATAGGGCAATAGCCAATGGGGATGGATGGTGGATCAAATGACAGTTTGGGGGAATGTTTATAGGCAATAGGGAAGCAACCAGTAGACAGGGAGAGATGAAAATTGGGTGATAGAGTGGGGTTGACAGAGGAGATAGTATGTTGGAGGAGATGGAATGGGATCATTATGCATGTAGATGGATTTGCCGTGGCAAAGAGTGAGGCCACTTCTTCATGTGAGGCAAGGATAAAGGAGGAAATAGTGACAGAAGACATCTGGGTGATGTGAGATGAGGAGAAGGGGAGAAGAGGGAACTCTCAGAAAATAACCTCAATTTTTTTTCAGTAAGACATGAGATGAGGTTCTTACCTAAGGAAGATTGAGGAGGGAAGAGGACCTGTCAGGGGTTTAAGGAAGGATTAAAAGGTTTGGAGGAGGGGCAGCTAGGTGGTGCAGTGGATAGAGCACTGGCCCTGAATTCAGGAGGACCTGAGTTCAAATCCAGCCTCAGACACATAACACTTACTAGCTGTGTGACCCTGGGCAAGTCATTTAACTCCATTGCCTAGCCAAAAAAAACCAAAAAACAAAAAAAAATTTGAAAAAAAAAAAGGTTTGGAGGAGTCTTTGTGGCGATTGGGGCAGTAAGTTAGGGTTGTGTAAAAATGGATGCTTTGTAGCAGTGAGGGCCCAGCTGCGGTTATGTAACATAAATTTGTAGTGGACCCAGACTGCATGGTTTCATGATTTTCTCTTTGTTGAGCAGCATATGTGTAGGAGGAAAGGCAGCAAATCGTAGAAGTGACCCAAGGCTGAGACTTGGCAGGGTAAGAGTCAATAGAATAAGGGGCAACGGACTGGAGAGAAGAGGACAGTATAGAACTGCATTGGTTAACCAAGGAGTCAGGATGAGGGAGAAACTAGTACAGGGATGATGACCTGAAAAGAATCTTGGGCAAGTGACTTCACCTTTGTGACTCAGTATCTGTCTCTTTCTCTCTTTTTAAAAGGGGTCCTAGGGGGCAGCTAGGTGGCACAGTGGATAGAGCACTGGCCCTGGAGTCAGGAGGACCTGAGTTCAAATGCGGCCTCAGACGCAGAACACTTACTAGTTGTGTGACCCTGGGCAAATCACTTAACCCCCACTGCCCAACCAAAAAAACCCAAACAAACAAATAAAAGGGGTTTTAGTACATTTTACTTAGCAGCCAAATGGAGGTAGGTTTCAAATAAGCGTGTTGTGCTATACTCGGTCTGCGGTTTAACAAACTAAGTTTCCCTCCCACAAAACTGTCATTTATTTTATCTGTCTGCAACTATCTGAATAGTAAATAGCAACTGCAACAGATGTTCCATAGTCCAACATATAAAACTGAGCAGCATATATCTCAAAATAATCATGACCTTAAAAAATTACTCAGAAAAACACACAACATAAGATTCAACTTTTACAATATCATTTCCAGAGAAAACACTAGAAAAATATTTTTCTTAAAAATTAGATAATGAAATACCAAAGCAATTATATAGAGTACATGTGAATGAAGCAAAAATATCCAGTGTTTCTTGTTTCTGTCCGGTGGCAAGAAGTTCTATAGCATTTTTTGTGTCATTAGAACGCAATTCAGTCAAGACCCCTGAATCCTGAAGTACTCAGTGAGAGAAAATGTTTACAACCTCACCCTTGACCTTTAGTGGACAGGTTTGACTGAAAATTCTCCTAGGAGGCATCATGTTTACTTCAGTGGGTAAAAAAATGACAACTTTTCCCCCTGATGCAGCAGCCAATGTTGTCCTTTAGGTTTATTGCTTCTAGTCAGAGCTATGTATTTGAGGGTAATGCTTTGCTTAGTAGGTCATGATTCGTCCATTTGAAAGAAGAGCCATTTGAATTGTCTCCCTTGTTCATTCTGGCATTTGCTTTATTATGGTAAAAGTTATTTGATCCCACAACTGGCTTCATGTACCAAATCAAGGAAAACTGATAAGAACCCAAAGGATCAGCATATCTCTAAGAAATGAATTTCGACTTCAAAAAACACGAAGAATCCATAGATCATTTTTCAGTGTGTAAATCATCAAAAAAAATCCTTATTTATACATTTGCAAAGCTGCCATTTTACCTTGAGAAATCAGAACTCGGCTAGAATGTTCGACAAATATCCTACTGCCACCAAGACAAAATAGATTCTCTTTGCTGTATTCACACTATGTTCCTAGAAAGTGTAGAATACACTACTTAGCCTTTTTTCATGCCCCCTTCACAAGAATTAGCAAAAATGACAGTGTCTGAACAATTTGGGTCATTTAATAAAAACTTGTCAAAAATTCCTTCTAGTACAGTAAACATCAGTGTTTTTCTTCCTTCCTATTCTTCTCTACATTAGTAATGATCACCTATGTTCTTCACTGTCTGGCTACACTTGGAGTAGAGGGATTGCCATATGCATTTAAGACCTTTTCTATGATCGAGTTGTATTTCCTCTGGTCTACACCTTCTTTAGACCCTGATGACCTTTTTTTCTTTGTCTTTGCCACTGGATTTTTAGCTCCATTCCCCAAATTTCCTGAAGATGTAAAAACAGCATATGGATCCCCTTTTTCCTTTATTTCTTCCTCCACCTTATCTTCAATTATTGCTTTCCCTTTCTTGACTTATTGAATAATTTCATCAGAAAGGATGAAGTTCTTCATTGAATTAGGGAATAGAAAAATCTGAGATGCATGCAATGCTTGCATAGCATATATAGTGGGACGTGAAAGAAATGAGGTTTTCTTTAAACACGTCAAGTGAGTCTGGCTGGTGCTCTTGTTACTTCCAACATTTCTTATACTTATTGTACAGCCTTCAGGACAATTAGACTGAACCATTGGTGACATTTATTATTATTATTATTATATTATTATTATTATTATTATTATCATTATTATTATTTTGATGAGGCAATTGGAATTAAATGACTTGCCCAGAGTCACACAGCTAGTGAGTGTATGTGTAGGAGGCTGGATTTGAACTCAGGTCCTCCTGACTCCAGGGCCAGTGTTCTGTCTATTGTGCCACCTAGCTGCCCCAGTGATTTTTTTTCCAGTGCCTAGTTCATGATACTGATCATGTAGTGGCTTTCCAATGTTATCATCCTGTGATCTGTCCCCAGAGATTCTGCACTTTATAGCAGAAGAGTTCTATCTCAGACCTCTTCAGGAGCTAATTCCTAGACTTTTGGCAAGGATAGGGGTGGGCAACCTGCAGCTGTGAGGCCACATGTAGCCCTCTAGGTCCTCAAGTGCAGCCCTTTGACTGAATGCAAACTTCAGAGAACAAATCCCCTTAATAAAAGGATTTGTTCTGTAAAACTTGGACTCAGTCAAAAGTCAGCACCCAAGGGCCTAGAGGGCCACATGTGGCCTTGAGGCCGCAGGTTGCCCACCCTTGGGCTAGGACCTCAGACATCTTGTTGCTTGATATTATGGAGACCATCACCAGCTCACATTTCTATTTTACAGTGTCTGTTTTGAGTAGTGGCAGCATGGTGAATTGAACAGAAAGGCCTTGGAGCCATGAGCACCTCCTTTCAAGCCACATCTTTGACACAGCTGTGCAACCCTGGTTAAGTCACTTATCTTTCCCTGCTATAAGCACTAAAACTAAGCTGAAGATACTTGCATCGGTAGGATGTTTGTTATCAATGGAACAACTGGTCCAGTCCTCATCGTCTCTAAAATTCGCAAATATATTATTCTCATAGCAACCTTGTGATATTGACAGTGCCAGTTTTATTATTCCCATTTTACAGATGAAGAAACAGTCTCAGAGCTTAAGTGAGTTGCCCACGATCATATAACTAGTAAGCAGTTAAGAGATGCAAGTTCCAAGTCCAGTGTACTTTTCATGTCATGCTAACTCTGTTACACCATCCTTACTTTCTCCTAAAAGTTCCATAATGTCATGATTCCCCCACCCTTCCTTGAAACAATTAAGGCTGCTGAGGCCCCTCATGAAACCATGGTTAGAAAATATCACTAAGCTCACTCTTCCTCTCTACTCTTGTACTCACTATCACTAGTAAACAGGTATTAGAAACTCGTTAGCACTACTATACCTCATTACAAATTTAAATTTGAAAAGAAGACAGCCCAACTATCACTTGCACATAAACTTCAACTCACTTCTAGGGTCTAGTTAAGTGTTTTGAGTATAGCAGATTCTTTAAAAAAAATCCAAAGTTAGAAAATACATTTTTGACATTCACTTCTAAGGCAAGTGATAAAGATCAAAGGATTTTTTTTATGACAATATTTTCATCCTTGCTGAATAGAGTCACTTTGGACTTTGGCTCACATTTGAAATGTTTACTTTTTAATATGTGATCTGTTTAAATGTGGATCAGAGAACAAGGATTTCTGTTATATAGTTCAACTTTTGACCTTGGGGGATGAATGGGTGGAGGCTAAGAGAAAAAGTCTGCTGTGTCTTCAGTGAACTTTTTACCCTTTTAAAAGAGTGAGCAAGTTTAAGGTTCATGCAGTGAACAAGAGGTCTCCACTGGGGATTTCTGGTATTATTAACTTCCTGACCTCAGATAATTAAAAGGGAAGAGCAGAGGCAGCTCAGACTTTGACTCAACTTTGAACTTTTAACCTCCCAAGTACAATATTTCACTTGTAAATGGTAGAGACTCAGTTAAGCTTTCTTTGACTATTAACTTCCTTCATCCCTGGCCGCAAAAGTCATAAATGAGGCCAAAAGCACACCTTGCTTTTTGCTTTGTACTCATTAAACCTCTTTAAGGGGAAAGGGTTGAGAATATTCTATTTAGAAACTGCAGGGATACTGATTTAAAAAAAAAAAGTTCAGCTTAAAAAAAAAATCCCAGACTAAGAATGCAGAATTTAAAAGGAGTCTTAGAGTTCATCTAGTAGTTCCCCTTCATTTTGTGGATAAGGAAACCAAGACTCATCTGGCCAGAGGGGAATGGCAGTGACCCGGGGAAGCTGGGGGTGGGAGAAAGGGGAGGTTCCTTCTTCCATTCCTCCTTCCTGAAGAGTATTCAGGTAACCAAGGCTTAGCCCTTGCCCCACACCACCACCCTGTGGAGACCAAGAGGAATGCAATTCATTTCCCATTCACTACCTCACCAAGGGCTAGTTGTTTTTACCCAGGTCCTACTTCATTACTAGGTACCTGGAAACAAACTATCCCCAACCCCATTCTCTCGTTCTCATCCTCCTCAACCTTGCTGCCACCTTGTCTACGTAACAAGGGATGACAAACAGTTTCGAATGATGTGGAGAAGTTAAGAAAAATCAAGATGAAGAAAATTGCTCGGTAGTAAATTTCAGTTGTTGAGTTGTTGAATCCATATTTGCAAAAGGTGAATGGGAAAGAAGAGGAAGTGGACGTGTTTCTAGGGAGGAGAGATATAGGATGTTAGCTTAAGGGGTTAGTAGTGTCTAGTGATTTTTTTTTTAAGCATGAAGGAGACTTGGGCATTGTTGAAGGCATTTGGGAAAGGAATCAATAGATTGGGAGATTAGAAGGAGTGATTGAGGGGGCATTTTGCAGGAGAAAATGGATAGTGGTGAGATCAAGAGCATATGTAGTGAAACTGGTCACCTTATAAGAAGCTGGGGGAGAACAGGAAAGAATAGGGCATGATGTCAAGGGGTTGGTGAATGGCTTCCATTTTCTCAGTGTAGTGGGAGACAAAGTCCTGAACTGAGAGAAGTGGGGAGAGATGAAATATGTGGGAGTCTTGTAAAGAGAAAGTTTGAAATAGCTTCTTTCAGGAATAAGATAGGGAATCAACTAGGGAGGAACACTCCTTGCTGGAGTGATGTATGGTCAGTACAGAGGTGATTTTTTCCAGCTCTGTTGAACAGCATGTGAGTAAGGGTGAAGGTAGATAGGAGGAATGATCTAGTGCTGGAGGTTTTCAGGGGATGTGTTACAATATGGTAAGTGGGTGAGAGTGTGGAGTTGAATTATTTACCTGTAAAGTCAAGATTGGGAAGAGAGGATGTAATGATCAAGAAAAATAGCCTGAGGGAGTGAAAGCAGTGACTTGCTTGAGCTCTTCCCCAAACCCCTCCAAATACTCATAAAAAATGGCTCTAAACAAATTCTGAAGCAGCAGAACCCACAAAAAGACAGAGTGAAACAAATTTCCAGCCCAAGACAACCTGGATGATTGATCAGAAAGCTGTATCGCGCCAGGCTGGGAGCGCAGCGCAGGGCAGCGTGGGCGCGCAGGCCGCAGCAAACCTGGAGCAGGCCTCAGAGGACTGAATATCAGGCTGCTGTGGAGGTTTCCAGACTCCTCAATCCACGAATGACAAAGACAACTTAGAAGGTCACTGGGAAAAGTCTGTTTCTGTCAGTGGTCAGAGAGGAAGGTGGGGTTTCAGCTCCATTCCCCAAGAGCATGGCCCTGGCGGGGGCAGCTGCTTCCCGAGTTTCCAGCCCACAGACTGAAGGGGAATCCAGTGGCTGATCAGAGAGGGAATGCAGGGATCTGTTTGCCAGTGCTGAGGCAGGAATCTCTTGCTTTGCCCGTGTGTGGATCTGGGTCACAGTTCTGGGCGGCGGTGCTGGGGTGAGGAGGAGCGCTGGCGTGGTGGAGCTTCTAGTGGCTGTGGACAGGAACCCCTCCTCACAGTTACAGAACAGAAAGGAATACTTGTGCTCACAGGCCAGGAAAGGAGTAAACACCTCGCCCCTTATCATACCACCTTGGAAGAACTGAAAATTTACAGGTCCCTACAAGTATCTCTGAAAACAGCTACACAAACCCCTGAAGCTTGGGACAGTACACTCTCCACATTGGAAGCAGACTCTTAGTTTTAAACATAGAGTTTAAAACTCAAGTAATTGGCTGGGATCATGAGCAAGCAGCACAAAAAGAGTCAGACTATATTATATTACTTTGGTGAAAAAGAAGATCAAAATATACAACCAGAAGAAGACAACAAAGTCAAAGTTCCTACATCCAAAGCCTCCAAGAAAAATATGAATCAGTCCCAGGCTTTGGAAGAGCTCAAAAGGGATTTTGAGAAGCAAGTAAGGGAAGCAGAGGAAAAACTGGAAAGAGAAATGAGAATGATGCAAGAAAATCATGAAAAACAAGTCAACAGCTTGCTAAAGGAGACCCAAAAAAATACTGAAGAAAATAACACCTTAAAAAGCCTAACCCAAATGGCAAAAGAGGTCCAAAAAGCCAATGGGGAAAAAATACCCTAAAAAGAAAAATTGGCCAAATGGAAAAGGAAGTCCAAAAGATTACTGAAGAAATTACTTCCTTAAAAATTAGGATAGAGCAATTGGAAGATAGTGACTTTATGAGAAATCAAGACACTGTAAAACAAATCCAAAAGAATGAAAAATTAGAAAACAATGTGAAATATCTCATTGGAAAAACAACTGACCTGGAAAATAGATCCAGGAGAGAGAATTTAAAAATTATTGGACTATCTGAAAGCCATGATCAGAAAAAGAGCCTAGACATCATCTTTCAAGAAATTATCAAGGAGAACTGCCCTGATATTTAGAACCAGAGGGCAAAATAGAAATTGAAAGAATCCACTGATCTCCTCCTGAAAGAGATCCCCAAAGGAAAACTCCTAGGAATATTGTAGCCAAATTCCAGAGTTCCCAGGTCAAGGAGAAAATATTACAAGCTGCCAGAAGGAAACAATTCAAGTACTGTGGAAACACAATCAGGATAACACAAGATTTAGCAGCTTCTACATTAAAGGACCATAGGGCATGGAATATAATATTCCGGAGGGCAAAGGAGATAGGATTACAACCAAGAATCACCTACCCAGCAAAACTGAGTATAATCCTTCAAGGGGAAAAATGGTCATTCAGTGAAATAGAGGACTTTCAAGCATTCCTGATGAAAAGACCAGAGCTAAACAGAAAATTTGACTTTCAAATACAGACTCCAGTGGACATGAAGAGGTAAACAGGAAAGAGAAATCATAAGAGACTTATTAAGATTGAACTGCTTACATTCCTGCATGGAAAGATGATATTTGTATCTCATGAGACCTTTGTCAGTATTAGGGTAGTTGACGGAAAAAAATTGTATGTATGTATATATAGATAGATAGATAGAGGGCACAGGGTGAGTTGAAGATTAAGGGGTCATATCTGGAGAATGAAATTAAGGGATGAGAGAGGATGATACTTGGAGAAGAAAGGGAGAGGTAGAATGGGGTAAATTATCTCACACACACAAAAAAAAAAACCAGAAAAGAAAAGTCTCTCACAGTGGAGGGGAAACAGGGGAAAGTGAAAGGGAATGAGTGAATCTTATTCTCATAGGATTTGGCTTAAGGAGGGAATAACATACACATTCAATTGGCTATGGAAATCTGTCTTACCCTACAGGAAAATAGGGGGAGAAGGGGGCAAGAGAGCAGGGGGGTGATAGAGAGGAGGGCAGATTGGGAAAGGGGGTAATCAGAAGTAAATACTTCTGAGGAGGGACAGGGTCAAAAGAAAGAATAGAATAGATGGGAGGGCAGGATAGATTAAGAGAAGTAGAGTTAGTTTTTCACAACATGTCTACTAAGGAAGTGTTTTGCATAGCTGCACATGTACAACCTATTTTGAGTTCTTGCCTTTTCAATGAGGGTGGGTGGGGAGGGAGGAGGGGAGAAAATTTGGAACTCAAAGTTTTAAAAACACATGTTTAAAATAAATAAATAAACAAACAAACAAACAAACAAACAAATGAATGAATGAATGAATGAATAAAATAAAAAGAAAAATAGCCTGAGAAAGTACTGAGGTTTGGAGGGATTGGAGGTCACACTGAGGACAAACAATAGGTTTAGGAGGACTTAGGGAAAAATGGAATTATAGAGCATTATGAATAGATAGCAGGATGTCAGAATTTTTGAGAATAGAAATAGAACATCTATATATTCTGTAGTGAGATCCAGTATGCAACTATCCCTATGTGTGACTGTGGTGAAGCAAAGGTCAAGGGATTTGAAGAGATTGAGGGATTGGAAAATTATAAATTTGGAGAGTATCAGTATATATGTTACAGCCTGATAACATAGCGGGAGTGGGGAAGGAGAAGAAGACAGTGATCTACGTGCTGAACTCCTTGAGAAAGGAAGGAGAGAAAAAAATGAGTAAGAATAAGGATGGCTAAAAGGAGACAAGAGGAGCAGGGAAGTGGAAAAAGAGGAGAAACAAAGGAAATGAAAATAGGCAAATCAGGAGAAAGGATCTGGGTATGAGATTTGGAGACTATGAATGAATGAATGAATAAAAGAAAAAGCCTTTATTTAGTGCTTACTGTATGCTAGACATTTGTGCTAAGTCCTAAGGATATGACTACAAAACAGAGATAATGCTCTGAAGGAACTAACAGTCTGGATTTTTTTCTTTTTCTAAGAAAGATTTCTCTTATCTTCTTTCCAATAATTCTCTTCCTTTTTTGTCTATTCTGAAACTTTTACTTTGATTCATGGCCCATATGCTTTTAAAATTTCTTTGTATTCCTCATGGAATCAAAGTTTCTTAAGCCAAGTCTGAGCTCCCTTTTCCAGCCAATTTCTATGTGATGACTTTTGTCGATCTTGCCCTCTTGTTCTTTTTAAATGTTGTGTCTCACTCTTAGAGGTATCAATTCATTAAGGAAGCAATGGTAGTAGAAATATTTTCCCTAAGTGACCCTATCAGAGTAAGACCAGTAGCAATGGCCCAAAGCTCCTTTCCTGCCAATGGGAATTTTGAATATCAACTAACTACCAGTTGCCTCAGGATTCTTTCCCCCCACCCCAACAGTATGAATAAGCACTAGTTTCTATGTCCAGGTTCCTTGCTCTCTTCTTCCAATGTCTGTACCTGCTAGATTCAGATGAAGATCCTGCCAGACTTTATTGGTGGGGAGTACCATATTTCTTCTGGGGGCCCAGTGAACGTGACCTGCTTCCACCATTTTTTGTGACTGTCCTTCATTTTGCAACTATGTCCCTTCAGTAAAGCTGAATTGCTTTACTGTCTTATTGTATGCTACATATCTCCTCATGATGGACCTGGGTATTCTGAACCATCCTAAGTCTGAATTAAGATACCAGTTCTACATCCTGTTTTCACTTTCTCTCTCTCTCCCCTTCACTCCCTCCCCCATGATTATTTTCCCTTGACTAAGCATGCAATCTGTTTTCTAGGTCCATGCTTTCAACCTTATGAGTGCTGGTTGCCCCCAGGAATTCCAATTTCTCTTTTCCTGAGGAAGGATATTTATCCATGGAGGCCCAAGAGAGTCTCAGAAAAAATGGCCTTTTTATGCACCACCATCCCCCCCCCTCCAAACAGACCCATTATAAGACTCTTTTACTGAAATTTACCTCTTCTCTTAGAGGTAACTAGTAGCACAATTGATAAAGTAATGGGCCTGGAGCCAAAGAAAACTTGAATTCAGATCTGGCCTCAGATATTTACTGTGTGGCTGTATGACCTTGGGCAAGTCACTTAACCTCTGTTTGCCTCAATTTCTTCAACTGTAAATGAGAATACTAATAGCACCTACCTCCTGAGGTTATTCTGAGGATCAAATGAAATAATATTTGTAAAAAAGCATTTAGCACATGGTAAACATCCATGTTTTCTGCAGGAAGAGCTGAAGACTTTTAGCCCAGCTGCTCATTTAAATGTGCACCAGTCAGGGTTGATTTCTCCCATTATGGGCATCCCTTTCAATATATATATATATATAATATATATATATATATATAGGCATTTGGTATCTCTATTAAGTGTCTTTGATTGTGAGAGAAGCTGACCATCAATTTATTGATTATTAGCTAGCATAATTAATAAATTGCTTACTAGTTACCCAGAAACTCTGTCTCTTGAGTTTTTCATTCATCACACCCCCATCCTGAAAAAAAACCCCTTCACTTGAGCCTTCCATACCCCAAAATTATTTGCTTTTTGCTGCTAAAATTCCTCAAAAAGGCTGCCTCCACTTTCTCTCCTCCCACTCTTGTCTTAACCCCTTACAATCCAGTTTCTAACCTTATCATTCCACCAAAATTGTTCTCTCCAAAGATACTAATGATTTCTTAGATCATCAAAGGCTCATAAAACCATTGAATGTTAGAGCATAAAGGTTCCTTAGAGATCATCTAATCTAATCTTGTCCTTTCAGATTAGGGCACTGAGGCTAAAAAAGTGTGTCATAGCCAGGTTATACAACAAAGTAATAGTAGAACTGGGATTAGAAACCAAATTTTCTAGGCAGAACTAAGATGGTAGAGTGGTAAGAAGCAGTACAATGAAGTTCCCTCCACAAAACTCCTCTAAAGATATCTAGAAAATACACCAAAATAAATCCTGATGGGGAAGTCAAGAAAAAAATCATTTGTCTGGCCCAGGTCTGCATAGGGAAATAGACAGGGAAGGCTACAGACACTGGGGACAGAGTTGGGTCAGGAGCACACTGGGTTTGAGTACTCTAGTGCTCAGAGAAAGGCCATGCACTAGGACAAGAGGAGGTTCCAAAAACATGAGTGGCAACCCCAAACCCATATCAGGGCACTGTGATAGGGGCAAGTATGAACTGCAACTTGTTCTGTACTATACAGTTTCAAGTCATAGGTCCGGAGAGGAAGGGTGCATGCACACAAGAGTGGCAGTTTCCTGGTAGGGAGACCCCAGTAAGGGCCCTGAGAAATGAGAAAGTTCAGAAGCCAGCAGCAGTAGAACCCAGGTACAGAGTAGGGTCTCAATTTCAGTATCTAGCCCTGGTTGCAAAGGAATAACCAGGGCAGGAATCCTAAACCGTGTTTCTGCCATAGAGAAGCAACATTTTTTCAGCTGGTTGATGGGGGCTGAGTCCAGCAGAAGTCTACTTTTTCTCAGACCCAAACCCAGGCCCAGGCCCATGTCAGTAACTTGCAGCACTTGGAGAGGGGATGGGGGCAGCCATCAGACTTTGCTCTAGATTAGGCTGCTTTGGAGGGGGAGCACTACAAGCTTATAGGTCCCCAGCCTGTCCCTGAGACCCTGTAACAACAACAACCCCAAGAAAGCAACAACAGGAGCCTAAAAATCCCTCCAGAAGTACACAGAGTTTGGCGCTAACATCAATTCCAAAGTCAGGAAGTAGGTTGGAAGAATGGTCCAAATAAAAGCCAATAGATACAAGCAGAAACCAATAAAGGCCACAGAGTTGTGAACATAGTGTTGAACATAAGTTAAATAGAATAAAATGGAATGTATCTCATAGAAAACCAATTGCCCTTTTTTATGTTGCTCTCACTAGAATAATACTTACCTTCCTAACCTCCCCAGCTTATGTGGCAGAAAGTACCCTTCCCTTCAGAGAGATACTTTCTGGCAGTGCTTTCCTTAGCATGCTAACAAACCTCCCATTAATTATCTCTCTCTCTCAATCCTGACTTCTAGATTTATTTACCTCCATCTACGAACCACAGAAGGGTGAGTGGCTCCTCTGAGGATTTGTTCCCTAGGGCAGAAGTAATTATCTTTCAAAGCTCCCTCTCAGAAGTTGGATGGCCTGGACTCTTGAGACCTTATGACTTTACCAAGAAGTTCACATCACCCTCAGCACTGAGGTAAAAATCGGGTAAGATTTTTAACCTAATAATGCCTTTTCAACTTCTTATTTGTTTTATCATGGCTTCCTAGGCAGGAAAAGTCATTTCTCCTTAAAGTAGTCCTGTTGATACTAGAAGTCTGAATTGAGATTTATAAGAGGTTGATTATTTTTCTGTTGGTACAGCTTTCTAAGAAGGACTCTTCTGTTTTAAGGATTTAACTGGTCATGAACTATTGACCAAGGCTATTCTACCCAGCCGTACCTACTTCCCAAGATTTATATTAGGAAAATAGAATGCAAGGGCCACATGGGAGAACCATAAGTCTCAACAGGAGACATCTTTTTGTTTAGTCAACACCAGGGCTGAGAGTAGGGCTTCAGTCTAAACCTCATGCTGCTTTGATCATCATGAAATCCTTCTCTAGCAAAATTAACAGAAGAAGCCATTTGATTGGGCTGTAAGTGTATATAACTGATGGCTGGTGATTATAAATACATGTTTAAACCCAAACCTAGGTGAAATTCTTGTAAAAACTTGGAGGAGACTTGTGACTAGATCTTATGTAGAGTCCCTGGCATATGGTGGTTCCCAGTATAGCCTTAGGATAGATTATCTCAATTGTTACATATGCTATATGGGAAACCACTGATTCCCAAACATAGTCTGAAGATAGATTAAATTCTTCTATATTTATTATATGGGATATCAGTGAATGCTAACCTAGGCTGAGGTCCTTTGTTATAAGTTACATGGTGAATCCTCCTGTCTTTCCTGTAAGTTGGAATCTGTGGATAGTGGCCCCTGGTCCAGCATATGGATTGGAGAGACTGAACCAAATGTGAAAGCAACACATTTACCCTGAACTAGGCAATCTTCTTGCCTAAATGGTAAAAGTCTATTCTCCTCCTGGGCTGGCCAGCTCCTCCCTTAAAAGATTAATTTCTCTTTGTTGTGTGTGGAATGGGTATGTGCAGGATGATCCAAGTCAGCATATCATTTGATTTGATTTTAATATATTTCTCTATTTATGACACTTTTGTGAGTAATCAAATACAAAACAAATAAATTATTGGTTCTTGTGGGAAAACCAAATCCAAGCAAAAAGCTCTCATAATATTCAAGCTGACCTCAAAGTCATTGGAAAAAGTCCAAAAGAAAATTTAGAATTAAAGCATCAACTTAAAGT